>NC_139996.1:56009937-57319937 GCF_964263955.1 Coregonus lavaretus | reverse complement strand
AGGGATAAAATTGTAGACCTGCACAAGGCTGGGATGGGCTACAGGACAATAGGCAAGAAGCTTGGTGAGAAGGCAACAACTGTTGGCGCAATGATTAGAAAATGGAAGAAGTTCAAGATGACGGTCAATCACCCTTGGTCTGGGGCTCCATGCAAGATCTCACCTCGTGGGGCATCAATGATCATGAGGAAGGTGAGGGATCAGCCCAGAACTACACGGCAGGAACTGGTCAATGACCTGAAGAGGGCTGGGACAACAGTCTCAAAGAAAACCAATAGTAACACATTACGCCGTCATGGATTAAAATCCTGCAGCGCACGCAAGGTCCACCTGCTAAAGCCAGCGCATGTCCAGGCCCGTCTGAAGTTTGCCAATGACCATCTGGATGATCCAGAGGAGGAATGGGAGAAGGTCATGTGGTCTGATGAGACAAAAATAGAGCTTTTTGGTCTAAACTCCAATCGCCGTGTTTGGAGGAAGAGGAAGGATGAGTACAACCCCAAGAACACCATCCCAACCGTGAAGCATGGAGGTGGAAACATCATTCTTTGGGAATGCTTTTCTGCAAAGGGGACAGGACGACTGCACCGTATTGAGGGGAGGATGGATGGGGCCATGTATCGCGAGATCTTGGCCAACAACCTCCTTCCCTCAGTAAGAGCATTGAATATGGGTCGTGGCTGGGTCTTCCAGCATGACAACGACCCGAAACACACAGCTGAATTAAAAATAAATCAAATGCAAATTAATTACTTAAAAATCATACAATGTGATTTTCTGGATTTTTGTTTTAGATTCCGTCTCTCACAGTTGAAGTGTACCTATGATAAAAATTACAGACCTCTACATGCTTTGTAAGTAGAATCGGCAGTGTATCAAATACTTGTTCACCCCACTGTATATATATATATATATATATATATATATATATATATATACACTACCGTTCAAAAGTTTGGGGTCACTTACTCCCGTCTATTCAAAATACACGAGCTCCATTAACCTTCACAATAAACAATCACCCACAAGGACAAGGGGGCAGAGGGAACACTTACATACGGACTAATTAGGGGATTAGAACAAGGTGTGTGTGATAACAAGACAAGACAATTGTGATGATGATTGGTGTGGCAGTGGTTAGTACTCCGGTGACGACGAACGCCGAAGCCTGCCCAAACAAGGAGGGGAGGCAGCCTCGGCCGAAGTCGTGACAGGGATGAATACTTTTGCAAGGCACTGTAGGCTAAAGTGGATCTGATTGAATTGGGCCCTAATATTTTGGGTTCTGATGGGGTACAACAGTGGAACTAAGCTCATGAGGCACTAGTAAGTTATATTATTCAAAAATAAATGGCTACATATTCATTTACAAGTCCAAAAATGTATGTAGCAAATGCAGATTGCCCCTTTAAAGAATTAAAAGGTTTACCTGGCCAAGTGTCCATCATGTTTTTCACGTCTCAGCCAAAGCCTCACTCACACAGCTAGCCTGCCTTCTCTTTCACCTTTCTGTGTGTGTTTGCTTGCTTTGGCCACTGACAGCACATCACCTTATATCACATGCCAATATAAAGTCAAGCTTTTCATGTCTTAATTTTGCACTTTTGTTAATGTCCGTCTGTTTTGAATGCTTGCAATGTTGTTGTTTTGGTTTTTTGTTTATACTGTTTTGTCCCATGGTCTTGTTGTCTTTCTACTTGGCTGATTGGCTAAATTAGCTAACCGACTCCATGTTTGTTCTTCTTTTGTCAATTTTTTTTTTCAACCGGACAGTCGCCCACCGTGCCCCCACCCCCAACAAACCCCAGAACCCAAACCCTCCCGGCCAAGCCCAAACTGCCCCCCAAGCCCCTTGCGTCCACCCACTCCAACCCCCTTCCGGAGACCCCCTCCCTCGGCCCAGCTATGGCGCCCCCCAAGTCGGAGACCTCTACCCCCTGCCAACCCCCATCCCCCTCCTCCTCCTCCGCCACCTCTGTCACCTCTCTCCGAGGCCCCCCGAGCAGCCCCATGGGGCAGCGGCACCCTGCTCTCACCACATCCTCCCCCACACACCCCCAGCTCTCTGTCACCCCCGCCTCCGCCGCGGTGCCCCTCTCGCCCATTCGGCTGCACCACTTTCACCCCAGTGGCGCCCAGGCCCTCACCCGCCCCCTCGCCCACCCCCTCTCCCTGTCACTCGGGCACTGACTACGGTCCCAAATCTATCCCCCTCATACAGGTTACCCCTCACCCCTCCCCACCCCCAAGGGCACCCCTGTACACACACCCAAGGAGAGCCCGGTGGGCACGCCCAACCCCACGCCACCCCCCAGCCCGTCTATCGGCGGCATGCCCTGGAGAACACGCCTCAACTCCATCAAGAAAAGCTTCCTGGGCTCGCCGCGCTTCCACCGCAGGAAACTACAAGGTACTGAGGGAGGAAAAAGCACAGAGCCTTCAAAGTTAAAGTAGTGATTCATTTCTGTTCACAACCCAGCCGCACAGCTGCGAGAAAACAATTATAAAATCAATGTTTGACAGTCAATCTTCTGTGAGTGAATGAACAACAGTCGTTAAATGAAGAACTGTGTTGTTCTGAATATAGATCTACATGATAAATAAAGTACTACTTTAGCTATGAAGGCTTTGGGAAACCCAGCTCAGATTGCTACTTTATGATAGCAGGCTGCATGCAACAAGCTTTTGATCCCCTCTCTAACCTGAGACCTTACTTCTCTCCACCCAGTTCCCACACAAGAGGAGATGTCCAGCCTCACACCAGAGTCTTCCCCAGAGTAAGTACCGTTACCTGCCCTCTCCATCTCAATACAACACAGTACACACACACCAACAAAGTAGTATCAATAGGATACCCTTAGGAGTAACAGTAGATCATCAACTAGATTCAGCTGTGGACCAAACTTTTCTTGAGCGGATGGTCGGGTGGCCGGACCATAATTACAAATAATTTGTAGACCGCAAATTCACTGCAATAAGACAGATATAATATTTGACTAAAACACAATGATTTCAAACCTTGCTTACATTTGTATACAATCACGTGTCTCTCGATTATGCGTGGGAATACTTGGGAACAGATTTCCTAAATTAAATCACTTTCCTGGTGTTTTTACAGTATTTTCTGTCCTACAATGAACATTTAAAAAAAAGTTATATATATATATATATATATATACAGTGGGGAGAACAAGTATTTGATACACTGCTGATTTTGCAGGTTTTCCGACTTACAAAGCATGTAGAGGTCTGTACTTTTTATCATAGGTACATTTCAACTGTGAGAGACGGAATATAAAACAAAAATCCAGAAAATCACATTGTATGATTTATAAGTTATTAATTTGCATTTTATTGCATGACATATGTATTTGATACATCAGAAAAGCAGAACTTAATATTTGGTACAGAAACCTTTGTTTGCAATTACAGAGATCATACATTTCCTGTAGGTCTTGACCAGGTTTGCACACACTGCAGCAGGGATTTTGGCCCACTCCTCCACACACACCTTCTCCAGATCCTTCAGGTTTCGGGGCTGTCGCCGGGCAATACGGACTTTCAGCTCCCTCCAAAGATTTTCTATTGGGTTCAGGTCTGGAGACTGGCTAGGCCACTCCAGGACCTTGAGATGCTTCTTACGGAGCCACTCCTTAGTTGCCCTGGCTGTGTGTTTCGGGTCGTTGTCATGCTGGAAGACCCAGCCACGACCCATCTTCAATGCTCTTACTGAGGGAAGGAGGTTGTTGGCCAAGATCTCGCGATACATGGCCCCATCCATCCTCCCCTCAATACGGTGCAGTCGTCCTGTCCCCTTTGCAGAAAAGCATCCCCAAAGAATGATATTCCCACCTCCATGCTTCACGGTTGGGATGGTGTTCTTGGGGTTGTATTCATCCTTCTTCTTCCTCCAAACACGGCGAGTGGAGTTTAGACCAAAAAGCTCTATTTTTGTCTCATCAGACCACATGACCTTCTCCCATTCCTCCTCTGGATCATCCAGATGGTCATTGGTAAACTTCAGACGGGCCTGGATATGCGCTGGCTTGAGCAGGGGGACCTTGCGTGCGCCACAGGATTTTAATCCATGACGGCGTAATGTGTTACTAATGGTTTTCTTTGAGACTGTGGTCCCAGCTTCCTCATGATCATTGATGCCCCACGAGGTGAGATCTTGCATGGAGCCCCAGACCAAGGGTGATTGACCGTCATCTTGAACTTCTTCCATTTTCTAATAATTGCGCCAACAGTTGTTGCCTTCTCACCAAGCTGCTTGCCTATTGTCCTGTAGCCCATCCCATCCTTGTGCAGGTCTACAATTTTATCCCTGATGTCCTTACACAACTCTCTGGTCTTGGCCATTGTGGAGAGGTTGGAGTCTGTTTGATTGAGTGTGTGGACAGGTGTCTTTTATACAGGTAACGAGTTCAAACAGGTGCAGTTAATACATGTAATGAGTGGAGAACAGGAGGGCTTCTTAAAGAAAAACTAACAGGTCTGTGAGAGCCGGAATTCTTACTGGTTGGTAGGTGATCAAATACTTATGTCATGCAATAAAATGCAAATTAATTACTTAAAAATCATACAATTTGATTTTCTGGATTTTTGTTTTAGATTCCGTCTCTCACAGTTGAAGTGTACCTATGATAAAAATTACAGACCTCTACATGCTTTGTAAGTAGGAAAGCCTGCAAAATTGGCAGTGTATCAAATACTTGTTCTCCCCACTGTATCTAAACAAGATATATTAGTGCTAGATTTTTATTTAATTTTTTGTTTTTACAAATTATCTAATGTTTTTTACAAATGTTCTAGTATTTTCTGTAGATCGTTGACCAGAAAATGTCAATTAAATCCATTTTAATCCCACTTTATAACACAACAAAATGTGGAAAAAGTCAAGGGGTGTGAATACTTTCTGAAGTCACTGTATATATATATACACATCTGGCCGCGGACCCCTACAATACGGACCCCACTTTGAGAACCCCAGCTATATACTATGTCATGCAGCTGAATAAGAACAGTAGAGTAAAGTACAGTACACAATATGAATAACCCACATATACTGTAAATATGCCACATTGACCCTAGTAACACCAGGGTTTTGTAACATATTGTTGAAAAGTATTACAAAACACCTATAAACCAAATAAATAATGTATTAGAAGGACTTGTACACCGATACATCTTGAACATAAGGCTTTGTACATTTCCTCCATAGAAAGTCTCGTTGTGACTTCTTCAAGGAAAAAGTTCACAGTTAATGAACTACAGCATACACACTCTGCAATCCCAGATAAACATTAATAAAGAACAAACTATAGAGGTGCATTTCTCATCCCCCTCCCTTATGTAACCAAACCCTGATCTTCAAATATGTATGAGTGCACCGAGACTCAGACACACAGATCTCCCAAACTTCTTGATGCGAAGCAAATGTATACTTCAGATAGCATCTGAGACTGCAGAAAGAGAAGGTGAACCACAGATAGGCCTTGTATCCTAAAATACACCATGCAGCATCCGAAGCATTGGGATTCAAAGACCTTGCCCCGTTCTCAAACTAGGCATTCACACAGAGGCTGGTGATGCTAAGTGTTTGATTTACTGAAGGAATTAATCATTGGACTGCACTGTACAGTACGTGCCCAAACTGAGCTTTACTTAACAAGTTCCATAAATAGAGATGAGAGATTAAGAGCATCATACGGAAACAAGAACCAGTAAAGAATTGGGTTGTCGGTTTGACCTGCTTAGTAAAATCCTTTATTTTGGGATGGAATAACATGATGCGCTTGCAAAATATGCGGGGCATTGTCTGTCCGAGGAAAGGGTGGGATGAACGGGAAGGATGCACTGTGTGCAGGTCTTTCTTCCAGCCTCGCACTACTTAACACACTGATTCAACTAATTAATTAATCATCAAGCCCTTGATTGGTTGCATCAAGTGGGTTAGTACTGGGTGGGCTGCACCAAAGCCTGCACACACATGTGAGTCTCCAGGACCAGGTTTGAAGAACGTTGCTCTAACGTTTAGCTCTAACATTTGTTCATCCAGTTTTGTGTGTTGGAGTGTTCAGAGAACATTCCATCCCAAAACTTTACAGAAACAGCCCGGCCTCATTCTCAAAACTGCAGAGGGACGTTCCTCGAACGGTGAAATGTGACGCAAGTGGAACGCTTTCCGCCTACAGAACATTTAAGAAAAATGTAATTTGGATAAATGCGTTCTGATCATTTTCCGAGGAACATTCTCTCCTAACATCATCCTCGACACTCCCTCAGGGACCTGGAGTAAGAACCTTCTCCGTGTTCTAAAGAGTTGTACTGTATCTAGTTATGTGGGGAGGAAGTAGTGGATTTAAATTAAGACTGAGTCATGAATAATGGTATGACAGGCTCCCCGGTGGGGAGGAAGCAAATCCCACAATGGCAGTAAAAAGCAACCGGACTGGGATTCCACAGACTAACTAGTTTAAACTGGTTTAATTCAGACCAAGATATGCACAGCTCCTTTAAACAAGGACACTCACATTCAAACTTTAATTCACACAGGCTGAATCCTTGAGAAACACGACACGGCTACTTGGACTTTTGCATAAATAATTTATGTCCGTCGTCATGAAAATGTGAGGGATATGATCGGATCCCAAATTCGAATATGTATAAATACAACAGCCCTGGTAAAATACCCTTTTCCATGTAGCACCATCCCACTGGGCAAAAATCGGTTGAATCAACGTTGTTTCCACGTCATTTCAACCCAAAAAATCTATGTGATGATGTTGAATCAACATGGAAAACTGATTGGATATGCAAAAATTCATCAACATAAGGGCATTTAGTCTTTTAACCAAAATCCAATGACATGGTGACATTTTTGGTTTATTTCACATTGAATTCACGTTACTTGACAACTCAACCAAATGTAAATCAAAACTAGACGTTGAACTGACATCTGTACCCAGTGGGATAGTGCAAGCGTGATAACGGCTGATGACATAGCGGGGCAGGGGGCAAGTCGAACCGCTAGCTCCCAGACAGTTGCAGAGAGAGAGGTGGCTGACCCAGTCCCTCTCCTGCGACTGGGCCTCCCCGCTTTGCCCTACCATGACGATTCAAATGAAATCCTTAAGGTCGGACTGGCAGGTTAAAAGTGTGCTACACCATCACCATGGGAACCAAGGGCAGAATACAAAGCACTCCGATATTCCGCACTGCAGTTCCAGACAGCCTAATCTGTTCCTGTCCCACGGTTCTAAAAACACCAAGGCTGGTTGGTATGGAGATAAGAGAGACAGAGCTTTATCCTCTAGAGGACAGAGATAGTGAGTTCTTTAGAGAGGGGTTTTAGGGCAAAGTCGATGACAGAGAGTATTAACAACCACAAAAACAAAAGAATTATCAACAGTTGATAAGGGCATACTCAGAAGAGATTCAGACAAGGCTTGAGTGTAGGGGAAACTTTTTGGTCCTTGGCACTTGTCATGGCTGCCATTTATCAACTATAATATTCGGTTTGCTGGCCCTTAATGAAATGATTCTTGGCTTACTAGCATCCCTATGAGGTTCGTGTTACTAGCATCCCTATGAGGGTCCCATCTTCCCTGTCCAGCCTTTTACAGACATTGACAAACAGCCGGGCTGAAGTTACACTGCAAGTCTGCCCCAGACAGTCATCAGTTACAGACAGTACAGTCAATAGAAAGAGGAAGACAACAGAATACAAATCACAGAGGGGTAGCATTACTAGAGCACAATGAGAGACAAGGAGGGGTGGTTGAGAGAGAGGTGGGGAGAGAAAGTGGAGAATTGAGAGCAAATAAAAGAAGGGATCGGTAAGTGAAGACAGAACAAGAGAGGGAGGTTTGAGGTAAATGAGGCAAGGGTCTAGAAAAATGGGAAACAGGTTAAATATGGAGCAATACAGTTGTGGGCACTAAAACTTTATTTTTTTAAAGCCCTGTGCCACGGTACAGGTTTTTGTGACCACCTATTGATAGGAGATGCAAAAGTTTCAAATGGCCACAACTATCGGTGACGAGAAGAAGACACCGGGAGATACAAGCTGTTAGCGAGAGAGAGAGGGAGAGACAGGGAGTTAGACAAGGAATCCGAAGTTGAGATAGCGAGGGACTCCCATAGAGGAACACGTTGCTTGGTCTAAATTATTGACACGGTACGTCACCTCACTTTGGGAAAACTGTCCGAGGTAACTGACTGTGCTCTGACTGTGCTCCCGAGACTTGCAGAATATTGCACTCGGTCTAATAAAGATAAAAAATACATATGGCGCAGAAACAAGCCCTGAGCTTTTACGAACAGGAGCTGTGGAATAGAGGGAAGAGAGAGAAAGAAAAAGAGAAAATGAAGAGATGTGCAGAAAGGAGTGAAGACTATTTTGCCACAGGCAATGCACCTTGGAGAGAGCTGACCATCAGAGAGAATGGCTAATATCAGAGAATAGGAGGGAAATCATAACCTCTCTCTCCCTATCTATATCTCTCCATCTCTTTCTCTCTCACCCACACACAGCCATGAATCTCTATAGCCTTCAGTACCAGGTCTGCTACGTGAGGTTGCTATATTATGTTATAAGTATCAACTCTCAAAACAAAGCAACTTTTCCAAGCACAAACTTATACAATTATTAGATGACAACTTCAGGGAGACAAAGCACATATGACTAGTTATGAGAATATCACCTGTAACTTAACGTCTTGACATAGGCTATTCAACATCAACGTCTATTACTAGAGCATCCTCCTCCGTCCCTCTCCCTCTTCCTTATTGAAGGCTGTGTAGTGAGGGTGAACTAAAGTGCAGCACACTAAGACTACTGGGCTATTCATCAGTGTCACAGCAGCACTGGGCTCGATTACTGCATGTTAATTGCACAGATCAGTGCAGTTTATTTGCTATAATTAGCCAACTCCAATTGCCCATCCAAGCAGAGCCGAGGTGGGCCGCCTCACCACACTTAATGAACGAGTGTGTGTGTGTGTGTGTGTGTGTGTGTGTGTGTGTGTGTGTGTGTGTGTGTGTGTGTGTGTGTGTGTGTGTGTGTGAGCGAAAGAGACTGAATTGTGGACTAAGGCAGTGTTTTGTAGAAAGAAACTCTTTCTCAATCGTCTCCAAATCCGTCCTCTCCTCGTCTCCGTGCACTTAGGACGTGAGAGGTGAAAACAAAACAACGTGGTCCGTTTTTTCAGATCAGTGCAGATGAAGTATGGGAGCCAAGGTGAGGATGGACGTTTTCATGAGATCGCTAGTGAACTGAGATGGAGAGAGAGTTGTCAACTGACAGACCAGAACTATAGAGTGGAAAACAACAGGGAGTTGCAGAAGAGAGACCAAAACTGTGTGCTGTAGAGTGAAAGAGACCAGTGAGAGGAAGGGAGAGCAGGAAAACAGAGGAGAATGCAGAGTATGGGTGAGCTGCAGAAGAGGCCTTAGAGCTCTGTGTAGAGATCTGTTTAATCATGTGCTGTAATCTAGGTCAGGGGTACAGAGGCTGGGAGCCAGGCAGTGGGCTATAGCTCTTTTATTTTATTTTTATTTTATTTAACCCTTATTTAACTAAAGGTTCAACTCTAACTCTTCTCCTCTATGATTCTCAAAACTCTCTCCCTCTCTCACAAGCAAAAATAAGTTGATTCTGGTAGAGTGAAAAGTGTGAAAACTTACTGTGGCTGCATAAGCCTAATATTATCTCTCCTTCTCCAACTATGCACTCTACTGCTATTCCTCCTGACCCGCTCTATCCAACTTTTGTTCTTTATTTGTTTCGTGTTACCATCCTTTTGCCTTTCTCAGCTCTCTGTGTACACTTTCCATCTTTCTGGCTCTTCATAACTACGTCTGTCATGCCTCTCTCTCGTTGTCTGTTTTCATCTCTCTCTGTCTTCCCTCCTCCATGTCCCTCTCTGGGCTCTATTTTTGTCTGCTATTAAGTCTGCGCAATTGTCAAATGCACGCTCGTTGGCAATATTGACCTGTTAAAGCCAGCGCTCTACTATTTTCCAACCCTTGCGCCAGGATTGGTAATTTACCTGTTTTATATGAGCTTGCTTGCGCTGAGGTGGGAGGGGTTGCAATATCTGAGGTGTGTGCTTAAAAACGTGTGCCAAAGCCCTGGTGGGGATATTTAAACCAACCAAATGCTGGTCTTAGCAGTAAGGCAGTTGGTTATGGCAATATCTCACTTTATGGGGATTCGCTCAGGCGGATTCTCTAACGGAAGTACTAATCGGAGTACCTATTGGAGACAGACAGGTCGAGTGGCGAATGAGGTGAGCCCCTCTTCTCTTCATAAAATGCCACTCTGGTCATTCTCAACTCTCTTCCTTGTGAAGAGTTTTCTCTCAGCACTACTAGATTCTGTCTTCCTACTGAAGTGTTCTCTGGCGAACCGCGAGGTAGACGCTGCCGAATGTAGGACCCCAGCTCCTGTCAATAGTGTTGAGTACTGACCGAAAGGAACGTTTTGCTTCGAGTACAATTAATTTTCTCCAGGTGGTAGCTAGCATCACAGGCTAGCTTTTGTGACTTGGTGAGCCCTCGCAGGAAGGCTTTACTTGGCTAACTAGCTGGGAAGCTAGCTAACCACACCAGCATCACTACCTGCAACACGGTCATATTGCTAGATCCCTTCTCTCGTCTTCTTTTCACCTACGTTTACTTGTTTGTGATAATTCGACTGACTGGTTGGTTCACGGCTCTACGGTCTTGGGAGTATATCTGTCTAACCGAAAAATAACTGCCCCCACCCAGTTCACTTCGGCTAGCTACAGCACACCTTGGCCAAGAGGTACGTGCTAGCTAGCTAACGCATCACTAGCTTTGCGGTTTAGCATTCACATGGTGCTCACCCTAGCTAGAATGAGTCGCAAGGCTTCTGACTAGCTAGCTAAACAACAGCTTTCTTCATATCATCAAGCCCTACTAATATTATGGCCACTGCTGCCCATTCCAAAGGTGAAACAAGCCAGGCACTGGAACCACCACGTTCTTCTGTTTGCGGTTCTATGATTGCGGTGGAAGGATTTTCAACTTCTATGCATCAATTGCCTGGGAAGAGAACATGCTCAAGCAGGACTCGACGACCCCGAGTCCTGTGAGCATTGTAAAGTACTGACTAGAGCGGGTTTTAGAAGGAAGCTTAAACGCTCCACTATCTCTACCCCCTCCCTTGCCACTAAGCCATCGGCCGAGGTGGAATGTTATGGATAGCCTCGATTCCATCCCACTGTCTGACGATTTGGTGTCAGGGGATGGCACCCCCTGACCAATAGTCCCGTGTAGCTCAGTTGGTAGAGCATGAAGCTTGCAACGCCAGGGTTGTGGGTTCGATTCCCACGGGGGACCAGTATGAAAACGTATGCACTCACTAACTGTAAGTCGCTCTGGATAAGAGCGTCTGCTAAATGTCAAAAAAATTAATAATCTAGGACGATGATGGGGGACGATGATGGGCCCAGGACAGAGTTTGGGAAACCCTGCCGTAAGGGACCTGTACGATGGGAAGAGACTACCATCCCATTTGGCCCCTGTCAAGCAACTGCTTCCTGCAGTACCAGCTTGTCTCAGGGAGGCCTAGAGCTCTCAGGGGGGCTAGGGATGGCGGAATCCGGGTTTTACACCCCTCCAACAGTGAAGCCATCTCTGCCTGACTATCTCAACCCCACACGCCGTGTGACTAGTGCCGGTAATTCCCTCCCTGGAAAGACGAAGCGCTTTTCCACCTCTATTTTTTGCCAGAAGACGTACAAAGCATCAGCCCAGTCAATCAGAGCACTTAATGTGACCTCTTTATTGATGGCTTATCAGGGAAACAACTGGATTTGGATACCCTAAATCCAGATACTTGGGATGGGATCTGTATGATTACGGACCTTATCCTGCGCAACTCCCGTAGTGACATCCAAGGCTGTGGTCGCACCATGAGCCTGGCGGTAGTGGGAGATAGGGAACTTTGGTTAAGCCTGTCCAGCTTAACAGACAAAGAAAAAGTGGACCTCCTGGATGCCGCTGTGACACCCAAGGAGTTGTTTGGGCCCGCTGAGTGACAAACGCAAAAAAGAAGGTGAAGCCTTTAACTTCTGCCTGCCCCGCAAACCCTGAGCATTGAGCCAGTAACCAAAAGGTCGCTGGTTCGAATATCCGAGCTGATAATATGAAAAATATTTCGAAGTGCCCTTGAGCAAAGCACTTAACCCTAATTTCGTCCATGAGTGCTGACCTTGTAAAACAACACATTTCACTGCACCTGTATGTAACAAGTACTTACTTTTTTTAAAATGTAAACCCTTGAACCAGAGCAAGCCTAGAGTTAAACAGCCGTTTGCCGCGGCCGCAGCAAGGTTCCACCCTCCTAACCCCTCGAAGGGGAGCAGGAAGGGTCGGCCTATTTAGGCTGGCACCCTAGCGGTAGAGGAAAATTGTGTGCAAAACCTTCGGCTCCCTGCCCTATCCTCTCTCTTATAGGTTCAACGTGAGCCACTCCTCCCCCTCTCCTTACACGAGCGTGGGGAGGCACGTCCACGTTTTGACTAGACTCTGTTCCTTGTGTAACTGCGCACATGGGAATATGGAGGAGAAGCATTTACCCCCGAAAGCTATACTCCTTCGGCACCCTAAAAAATCAGGTTCCAACCAGGCAGGAAAGTCAGCATGTCGTCTCTTTTGACATATGTAGCTGGATGACAGATTGCCATTTCACCATCCTTTATGGCCCTCTTCCCAAGCCTTGCGGCATTAATCGCTTCTTACTGCCTATTGTGCGCGAGCGAACACAATAGAGCAGGCTCAAGAGTTCACCTCCTTGGTATAACACCAGGGGGTGTCATCATTCTAGTTGAGCAAGGCAGGGACAAACCTAACTATCCCTGACCTCTCAATGTATCCTGTCGCCCTATCGAGCGCAGGTCATCCCTGATTTTTCATTTACTCGCAAGGGGAAGAGGTTTTCAAGGATCACTTAGAAACTCCCTTAACCCACTGGTTTTGGGACCTTTCTATGTAATTCAATGGCAAGCTAGAGGACGGTCAGTATAGTATTTAACCTTCCTTGTACTTTCTGATCTGATTTAAAAAAGAGAGGGAGGGGGGAATGGACCTCAGACAGCTCTGACGTTGTCCTCCTCCCATTTACACCTACGTTTGTTTCACGCAGTCGGACCCATGCCTGCTCAACCTCCCCTTACTGGGAGCGAGGAGCTGGGGATATTTTCATTCTTGATAGCCCTCCTCTCCGAGGTAGGGCCAAGACAGACCATACACATAGCTGCACTACCGCTTAGGATTAAGACATCTGGGTCACCAGTATGTTCCTTCTTCCTTTCTAGCAACATTGGTTGACGACTCACGTCATTCCGTCGGATACTCTCTCGCACGAGCACCTGCTCGGTGACACGGTATACCTATGCCTGCTGGTACTCTAATAAGGGCACAGTCCAAGAGGGTCAAGCATGTTTTGGGAAAAACACTATGCTCAAATGCTTCGGACGCACTACGAGTAACCCCAGTTAACTGGGAACACTCAGCCCCTGATGTGTTATCGACTTCTGAGAGTCCGATTCCACAGTCTGTTAGAAGTGACTACCTTATGAGGGTTGTTTGGAGGCTCCATCCCCACATAGCGGGGACAATAGCACCCCGATGGATGGAAGCACTGACTAGGGCTGTTATAGTGACTGTATTACCACCACACCGGCAGTTACGAGACATGACAGCAGTCAAATTCCACATGACCATTGAGTCATGGTAACTAGGTTTCTCCAGATGCCGCTGATGGTCATTAGTAGCCTACCAAACTTGCTAACGGCCAGTCTCTAATCACTCTGACATCATTTTACATTTTACATTTTAGTCATTTAGCAGACGCTCTTATCCAGAGCGACTTACAGGAGCAATTAGGGTTAAGTGCCTTGCTCAAGGGCACATTAACGTCATTTAGCAGACGCTCTTAGCCAGAGCGACTCACAAATTGGTGCGTTCACCCTATAGCCAGTGGGATAACCACTTTACAATTGGGGGGGTAGAAGGATTCCTTTATCCTATCCCAGGTATTCCTTAAAGAGGTGGGGTTTCAAATGTCTCCGGAAGGTGGTGAGTGACTCCGCTGTCCTGGCGTCGTGAGGGAGCTTGTTCCACCATTGGGGTGCCAGAGCAGCGAACAGTTTTGACTGGGCTGAGCGGGAACTATGCTTCCGCAGAGGAAGGGGAGCCAGCAGGCCAGAGGTGGATGAGCGCAATGCCCTCGTTTGGGTGTAGGGACTGATCAGAGCCTGAAGGTACAGAGGTGCCGTTCCCCTCACTGCTCCATAGGCAAGCACCATGGTCTTGTAGCGGATGCGAGCTTCAACTGGAAGCCAGTGGAGTGTGCGGAGGAGGGGGGTGACGTGAGAGAACTTGGGAAGGTTGAACACCAGACGGGCTGCGGCATTCTGGATGAGTTGTAGGGGTTTAATGGCACAGGCAGGGAGGCCAGCCAACAGCGAGTTGCAGTAGTCCAGACGGGAGATGACAAGTGCCTGGATTAGGACCTGTGCCGCTTCCTGTGTAAGGCAGGGTCGTACTCAATGCATCAATGCAAATGCAATCAAAAATCAAATCAAACACTTCATGCTACCCAAGAATAGCAAAGCACCCTTAGTAAACTTTTTGAAAAAATGTGTGTTTACCAGATACAATACTATTTCACAGTAAACAAACTAACAACAGACTTTCAGCACTCTTATAGGGAAGGGCATTCAACATGTACGGCACTTAAACAAATGACTGATGATTGGCTGAGAGAAATTGACAATAAGAAGTTGTGTGAGCTATTTTGTTAGACTTCAGTGCAGCTTTTGACATTATCGATCATAATCTACTGCTGGAAAAATGTACAGTGGGGAGAACAAGTATTTGATACACTGCCGATTTTGCAGGTTTTCCTACTTACAAAGCATGTAGAGGTCTGTAATTTTTATCATAGGTACACTTCAACTGTGAGAGACGGAATCTAAAACCAAAATCCAGAAAATCACATTGTATGATTTTAAAGTAATTAATTAGCATTTTATTGCATGACATAAGTATTTGATCACCTACCAACCAGTAAGAATCCCGGCTCTCACAGACCTGTTAGTTTTTCTTTAAGTAGCCCTCCTGTTCTCCACTCATTACCTGTATTAACTGCACCTGTTTGAACTCGTTACCTGTATAAAAGACACCTGTCCACACACTCAATCAAACAGACTCCAACCTCTCCACAATGGCCAAGACAAGAGAGCTGTGTAAGGACATCAGGGATAAAATTGTAGACCTGCACAAGGCTGGGATGGGCTACAGGACAATAGGCAAGCAGCTGGTGAGAAGGCAACAACTGTTGGCGCAATTATTAGAAAATGGAAGAAGTTCAAGATGACAGTCAATCACCCTCGGTCTGGGGCTCCATGCAAGATCTCACCTCGTGGGGCATCAATGATCATGAGGAAGGTCAGGGATCAGCCCAGAACTACACGGCAGGACCTGGTCAATGACCTGAAGAGAGCTGGGACCACAGTCTCAAAGAAAACAATTAGTAACACACTACGCCGTCATGGATTAAAATCCTGCAGCGCACGCAAGGTCCCCCTGCTCAAGCCAGCGCATGTCCAGGCCCGTCTGAAGTTTGCCAATGACCATCTGGATGATCCAGAGGAGGAATGGGAGAAGGCCATGTGGTCTGATGAGACAAAAATAGAGCTTTTTGGTCTAAACTCCACTCGCCGTATTTGGAGGAAGAAGAAGGATGAGTACAACCCCAAGAACACCATCCCAACCGTGAAGCATGGAGGTGGAAACATCATTCTTTGGGGATGCTTTTCTGCAAAGGGGACAGGACGACTGCACCGTATTGAGGGGAGGATGGATGGGGCCATGTATCACGAGATCTTGGCCAACAACCTCCTTCCCTCTGTAAGAGCATTGAAGATGGGTCGTGGCTGGGTCTTCCAGCATGACAACGACCCGAAACACACAGCCAGGGCAACTAAGGAGTGGCTCCGTAAGAAGCATCTCAAGGTCCTGGAGTGGCCTAGCCAGTCTCCAGACCTGAACTCAATAGAAAATCTTTGGAGGGAGCTGAAAGTCCGTATTGCCCAGCGACAGCCCCTAAACCTGAAGGATCTGGTGAAGGTCTGTATGGAGGAGTGGGCCAAAATCCCTGCTGCAGTGTGTGCAAACCTGGTCAAGACCTACAGGAAACGTATGATCTCTGTAATTGCAAACAATGGTTTCTGTACCAAATATGAAGTTCTGCTTTTCTGATGTATCAAATACTTATGTCATGCAATAAAATTCAAATTAATTACTTAAAAATCATACAATATGATTTTCTGGATTTTTGTTTTAGATTCCGTCTCTCACAGTTGAAGTGTACCTATGATAAAAATTACAGACCTCTACATGCTTTGTAAGTAGGAAAACCTGCAAAATCGGCAGTGTATCAAATACTTGTTCTCCCCACTGTATGTGTATGGCTTTACATCCCCTGCTATATTGTGGATTGAGAGTTACCTGTCTAACAGAACACAGATGGTGTTCTTTAATGGAAGCCCTCCAACATAATCCAGGTGGAGTCAGGCATTCTCCAGGGCAGCTGTCTAGGCCCCTTAATTTTTGTAATTGTTACTAATGACTTGCTACTGGCACTAAGTAAAGCCTGTGCGTCTATGTATGCTGAGGACTCAACACTGTACACATCAGCTACCACAGCAAGTGAAATCACTGCAACACTTAACATAGAGCTGCAGTCAGTTTCAGAATGGGTGGCAAGAAATAAGCTGGTCCTAAATCCGTGGCGGTCGGTGCCGTTTAAGGCATGGCCTTATTTCTATTATAGCATATTGGATGACTGTCATTCATATTCCATTCACCCAGTTCAATGTAACAGCAATAGGTTTAGGCTATTACGTTACTCAAATTTTCCCTATACCCATCATGAAGTTGCTACAACCTAGCCTATGAATTAAAGTTTACAATGCAGGTGCACACAGGTCGAGATAACATTTTGAGGTGACAGACAGTGACACATGGACAGACAGTGACACATTCAATAACAGTTTGCACACTCTTGCCTGCATCTAGCTGATATAGGGCATTTTTCAACAGAATCGGCAGAATGAATACACCCCTGATCACGCGTAAACACAGTTTACTTTCATAGCAGCCACATTGTATTCCTTCTCACATCTATGCGCTCACCTTGTACCTTCGCTTGTGGACTTCAATGCACAACACATCAGCTGTATGTGACCAGGCGAAAAAAACTTTCCAAGCCAAACCATATCATAACTGCTACACACAGCCTACATCTTTGTCACCATATTAGCTAAAGTAACGTCATAGTCAACATAGCTAATAGAACTAAAGCATTAGTAAACCCACTACAATTATGCAGTAACATCACAGTGTACAGTCAGTAAGCAGTTTAGCCCTTACACCAGCGGGCCCCGGCGGCAATAAATTAGTAAAACCAAAAGCTTAGCGGTGACTAACCCCAATCCGTACACATTTGCGCAACCGCGGCATTCAAACGAGGCTGCAGTGAAAACTAATGGAACTGTAGCAACTGTGTTGGCATCAAAATCCGGGGTGTGAACTACGTTTCTATTCAAGCGTTGATTGACATGGTAATACCCCAATAGTATCGGAGAAAAGTTGAAAAAACTGCACGCATTATGAAACTCATTCTGTGCCATACAGCCTCTTTCCACCAGGGGTAGCACTTCTCTCGCAGATTAAAAACAGGAAATGATCAATGGTGAGTGTAATGGTGATTGTAAAGTTAATTACTCATGAGTTCATTGATAGTTAATTGAATCAATTGTTAATTTTTTGCGTAATCACTCCGAGCCATCATGACTCACAAAAACCGTGACGGCCGCAGTTTAATTGTGAAGATAAATTTAGCGGCACCCTAAAAACCCTTCTCAAATTCGACACAAACCTTCAAATAGGTATGTAATGAGACATTATATAAACTCTTTATAGTGTTTTATTTACATTTTAGAGGTGATAAGTTGGACAAATCGGGTGAAAAAAGCCGTTTCCCCACACAACATATCTCCCCCTTTCACTATCACGCAGTAGCTTTCGCTTCCCCACCTGCCTTTAAAAAAAAAGACCCGGCGGAGCTCCATTTCCTTCTTCAATCATGCAGTGGTCTAAGGCACTGCATCGCAGTGCTAGCTGTGCCACTAGAGATCCTGGTTCGAATCCAGGCTCTGTCGTAGCCGGCCGCGACCGGGAGACCCATGGGGCGGCGCACAATTGGCCCAGCGTCGTCCAGGGTAGGGGAGGGAATGGCCGGCAGGGATGTAGCTCAGTTGGTAGAGCATAGTGTTTGCATCGCCAGGGTTGTGGGTTCGATTCCCACGGGGGGTATGAAAAAAATAAAAAAATGATGTATGCACTAACTGTAAGTCGCTCTGGATAAGAGTGTCTGCTAAATGACTAAAATGTCAAGTGTAGATGGGCAGCATGAAGGTCTCGTCATTGATTTTGCTGGAAAGGGGAGAAATGTTGCTTTACAATGGTATTCATATTACAGTTGACCTGGAAGTATTACGTTTTTGAGGTGCTAAAATAAGGCAAAATGTACGGAACAGCGCAATGTACGTTAGCTATTGTTACCTTGACTTGGAAGAGTTCCAGTGTTGTGTTGGATAGTCATAGCCAGCTAGCTAACATAGCATCCCTCTGTTTGAGCAGCGTGTTTGAGTAGGCTAAACTAGCTAGCTGCATTTGCTAGCTAAGTAAGTGAAACTGAAAGTGAACAAAAATAATGAAATATCTTTCTCTATTTCTCTCCTGCTTCCCCTTCATTTTTGAAGAAATTCATTTGTTCAAAACTGTTCAACTATTGTCTTTGCAGTCCTAGCTAGCTGTAGCTTATGCTTTCAGTACTAGATTCATTCTCTGATCCTTTGATTGGGTGGACAACATGTCAGTTCATGCTGAAAGAGCTCTGATAGGTTGGAGGATGTTCTCCAGAAGTTGTCATAATTACTGTGTAAGTCTATGGAAGGGGGTGAGAACCATGAGCCTCCTAGGTTTTGTATTGAAGTTAATATACCCAGAGGAGGACGGAAGCTAGCTGTCCTCCAGCTACACCATGGTGCTACCCTACAGAGTGCAGTTGAGGCTACTGTAGACCTTCATTGCAAAATAGTGTGTTTTAATCAATTATTTGGTGACATGATTATATTTAGTATAGTTTTATCTAAAATTGATATATTTTTTAAAGTTTAGCTAATTTTATTTTTATGAAATTCACTGAGGATGGTCCTCCCCTTCCTCCTCTGAGGAGCCTCCACTGTCCTAAATATTTCAAAAACTAAAAGCATTGTATTTCGGACAAATCAATCACTAAACCTCAACTAAATCTTGTAATGAATAATTTACATTTACATTTACGTCATTTAGCAGACGCTCTTATCCAGAGCGATAATGTGGAAATTGAGCAAGTTGAGGAGACTAAACTGCTTGGCGTAACCCTGGATTGTAAACTGTCATGGTCAAAACATATTGTGGAATGGTAGCTAAAATGGGGAGAGGTCTGTCCATAATAAAGCGCTACTCTGGTTTCTTGACATCCCTATCAACAAAACCAGTACTACAGGCTCTAGTTTTGTCGCACCTGGACTACTGTGCATTAATATGATCAAGTGCCACAAAGAGGGACATAGGCAAATTACAATTGGCCCAGAACAGAGCAGCACGGCCCTTAGATGTACACGGAGAGCCAGCATTGATAATATGCATGTAAATCTCTCCTGGCTCAGGATGGAGGAGAGCTTGACTGCATCACTGCTTGTCTTTGTGAGAGGTATTGAGATGTTGAAATCACTGAGCTGTCTGTTTAAGCGACTAGCGCACAGCTCAGACACCCCTACATACCCCACAAGACATGACACCAGAGGTCTCTTCACAGTCCCCAAGTCAAGAAGAGACTACGGGAGACACACAGTACTACATAGAGCCATATGAACTCTATCCACATCACGTAACTCAGTCAAGCAGTAAAATCTGATTTAAAAAATTGATAAAACTACACCTTATGGAACAGCACGGAATGTAAAGAGACAAACACACAGCATTCTCAAACACATGCTAACACGCACTCTACATACACATACATTTTAATATTGTCATTTTTCTGTATTATTGATTTTGAATTGTATATGTACGGTATGTTATGGTAGAGTAGTGTGTAATAATATGCTGTGTTATGTATTGTTTTATTGTATGTAATTGTGATTGGACCCCAGAAAGAGTAATGGGGATATGGAAGAAAAAATATATACAAATGAGAGCCCTGGCATTCAGAGTTTGAGCGCAATACTATCACCTGTTGTGCAGCAAAAGCCAGGTCCTCATAGCTGATTGATGCATGGAAATAAAAAGTGTTCCTATAAGCCAAACATTGCCCAACATTTTGAGCACATTGCTTCGCTTTACAATCAGAGTAGCCTATCAGGCTGGCATGAAAATGAACCATGGGAAAAGCGTCATTCATTCGCTATTCAAGCTACTTCACATGCTGATGGCCAATTGCATCTTGTGCACATACGTCATCAGAGTGCTAGAAAGACTTGGTTTGTTATTTTGGATTAAAACAAAACCGCTATTCATTAAATACGAATACCAAACTTGTTTTTGCATGGATTCTGTGACACGGTTAGGTTTTAGCAGCTAAGAACGCTATTTATTGTCCCAGAATCCCGCTTAACAGACAGGTTGAAGCCTGCTTGACAGAGATGCTAAGCTGCTAGCCATCAAGTTAACGAAGTTGGTACCAGATGACTTTTGCAATGGAGCCCTCTTTGCCTGGAGAAATAAATTAACCGTTCCAGCGCTGTAGGAGCTGTATCTACTACGCTTTGTTTCGGGACAAACTGGATCACTCAGAGTTACAATTACTTGCCGAGGATTATAGGCTTGAGGTGGCATCCTTGATCATGCAGGTCGCCAACCTACGAAGAAACTGGGGAAAACGCAGAGTGGAACGTTTACATTTTCTACGCCGGTGGCTGGACGGCGTTCGCGCTTGTTGGATGCATCTCCGCCTTGTAGTTTGTCGCTATCCGACTGGCCGGTGTTGCCAGGAGCTCCCCCATCTGATAGCGGAGTCGAAAGAGCACAGCAAGAGGAGCAAGGCAATCAACGATGGTCGCATGTCACGAGCCGTGGAAGCAGAAGACAGAGGCCTCCCGCAAAGCAGCCTACACTCCCAACGAGAGGCCCGGAGCGGATACAAACAACTAATAGTTTCGCCAACCTGGAGCCTGATCTTCCTCAAGTTATCCTGGCTCTCGCCCATCCATAAAGGGTTTTCCGAATCCAGTGAAGCGTGGGTGTGGGCGGAAGTGGCAGGGCTTGCAAACTATTACAGACTACAAAGGACGCACAGCCGCGAAATGCCCAGTGACATTTTTTACATTTACGTCATTTAGCAGACGCTCTTATCCAGAGCGACTTACAGTTAGTGAATACATATATTTTTTTGTATACTGGCCCCCCGTGGGAAACGAACCCACAACCCTGGCGTTGCAAACGCAATGCTCTATCAACTGAGCTACATCCCTGCCGGCCATTCCCTCCCCCATTCCCTCCCCAATTGTGCGCCGCCCATGAGTCTCCCGGTCGCTGCCGGCTGCGACAGAGCCTGGATTCGAACCAGGATCTCTAGAGGCACAGTTAGCACTGCGATGCAGTGTCTTAGTCCACTGCGCCACTCAGGAGTACGTGAGCCTATCAGATGAGCTCAATCACTTCTATGCTGGCTTTGAGGCAAGCAACACCGAAACATGTATGATAGCACCAGCTTTTCCGGACGACTGTGTGATCACGCTCTCCTTAGTCGATGTGAGTAAGACCTTTAAACAGGTCAACATTCACAAGGCCGCAGGACCAGACGGATTATCAGAACGTGTACTCAGAGCATGCGCGGACCAACTGGCAAGTGTCTTCACTGACATTTTCAACATCTCCCTGACCGAGTCTGTAATACCTACATGTTTCAAGCAGACCACCATAATCCCTGTGCCCAAGAAAGTGAAGGTCACCTGCCTAAATGACTACCGTCCCGTAGCACTCATGTCTGTAGCCATGAAGTGCTTTGGCTGGTCATGGCTCACATCAACACCATTATCCCAGAAACCCTAGACCCACTCCAATTTGCATACGCCCCAACAGATCCACAGATGATGCAATCTCTATTGCACTCCACATTGCCCTTTCCCACCTGGACAAAAGGAACACCTATGTGAGAATGCTGTTCATTGACTACAGCTCAGCGTTCAACACCATATTGCCCACAAAGATCATCACTAAGCTAAGGACCCTGGGACTAAACACCTCCCTCTGCAACTGGATCCTGAACTTCCTGACGGGCCGCCCCCAGGTGTTAAGGGTAGGCAACAACACATCTGCCACGCTGATCCTCATCAGGGGTGCGTGCTTACTCCCTGTTCACCCACGACTGCGTGGTCAAGCACAACTCCAACACCATCATTATGTTTGCTGAGGACACAACGGTGGTAGGCCTGATCACTGACAACGGTGAGACAGCCTATAGGAGGGAGGTCAGAGACCTGGCAGTGTGGTACCAGGACAACAACCTCTTCCTCAACGTGAGCAAGACAAAGGAGATGATCGTGGACTACAGGAAAAGGAGGGCCGAACAAGCCCCCATTCACATCGACGGGGCTGTAGTGGAGCGGGTCGAGAGTTTCAAGTTCCTTGGTGTCCACATCACCAACAAACTATCATGATCCAAACACACTGCCTTTTCCCCCTCAGGAGACTGAAAGGATTTGGCATGGGTCCCCAGATCCTCAAAAAGTTTGACAGCTGCACCATCGAGAGCATCCTGACCAGTTGCATCACCGTCTGGTATGGCAACTGCTCGGCATCCGACCGTAAGGCGCTACAGAGGGTAGTGTGTACGGCCCATTACATCACTGGGGCCAAGCTTCCTGCCATCCAGGACTTCTATACCAGGCGGTGTCAGAGGAAGGCCCAAAAAATTGTCAAAGACTCCAGTCACCCAAGTCATAGATTCTTCTCTCTGCTATCGCAAGGCAAGCGGTACCGGAGCGCCAAGTCTAGGTCCAAAAGGCTCCGAAGCCATAAGACTGCTGAACAATTAATCAAATGGCCCCACTGCTGCTACTCGTTGTTTATTATCTATGCATAGTCACTTTACTCCTACCTACATGTACAAATTACCTCAACTAACCTGTACCCCCGCACATCGACTCGGTACCGGTACCCCCTGTATATAGCCGTATTATTGTTATTTTATTCTGTTACTTTTTTATTAATTTTTTATGTGAGTATATTTAGTAAATATTTTCTTAACTCTATTTTCTTAAAACTGCATTGTTGGTTAAGGGCTTGTAAGTAAGCATTTCACGGTAAGGTCTACACCTGTTGTATTCGGCGCATGTGACAAATAATGTTTAATTTGATTTTGATTGGATTTGATTTCTATATGTAATGCTCAATTCTTAAATATAAGCACATTAATCCACTTTACAACCGGTGTAGCCTATCTGGCTAATAAAAAATGTAACCGTGGGAAGCGCTATTCCATTCGCTATTTTATGTGGGACATCTAAATAAAAATGATTCCACAAATACGTATATTGTAGGGTATATGTAAAGACCAGATTAAATTGAGAATAGTCTGATGGGTGAGAACATTATTAAGCGCTTGTCAAATTGTGAATGAGAGACTGATGAAGTGTGTGCAGCCTGCGCAAGAAACAGAGCAGAGCGCATGCCTTTCATGCAACTTTTTTCATCATTAAAGTAGTTTCATACAGCCTTAGAATGTATTGTATCGGTGGGGACAGAAGCCTCGCCTTCGTTTGTATTCGGTATGCGCTTTGTACTTTTACTTGGATAGAGCGAGAGTATTGCACAAGAGCTAGAAACAACCTCTTTGTTGCTTGGGCGCCTCCCTGCAAGGAAGGCCTCTCTCTCATCAACGGCTATACTTTTGGATAGAGGAGGCTGTTATATTGGAAAGCATGACAGCAAGGGTTGCAGGCCAGAAGGGCTCATTCCACCAAAGGGCTGACACATCTTGGGCACTGTTTAAAGGCATCTCCTTTAACAGGAGATTTGCGCTATGGCTTTTTGTTGGGACTAGTCTGGCTTCGGAGAGCATGTCTACATTACGGGAGAAGTTTCTATCCCCATACAGTGAGATATTGAGACGATATATTTGAAATAGAACTCAGGGTTACTTGCGTAACCCCGGTTCTGTGATAATATGAGTGAGATATCTCACCGCTTTTCCCTTCTCGCAAGAGCGCAAGGAAGAGAGGCATGCTTGAGAATGACCACTCGACCTGTCTGTCTCCCACAGACGCTGTGATTGGTACTTCCGTTAGAGAATCCGCCTGAGCGAATCACCATGAAGTGAGATATCTCACTCATATTATCATAGAACTGAGTTTACGCAAGTAACCCTACATTTTATATTGTCTACTAAGAGTGCCTTCTCGTGCTTTTTCATGATTCATAATTCACATACACTACATGACCAGAAGTATGTGGACACCTGCTTGTCGAACATATTCCAAAATCATGGGCATTAATATGGAGTTGGTCCCCCCTTTGTTGCTATAACAGCCTCCACTCTTCTTGGAAGATTTTCCACTTGTTGTTGGAATATTGCTTTGGGGACTTGCTTCCATTCAGCCACAAGAGCATTAGTGAGGTCGGGCACTGATGTTGGGCGATTAGGCCTGGTTTGCAGTTGGCGTTCCAATTCATCCAAAAGGTGTTCGATGGGGTTGAGGTCAGGGCTCTGTGCAGGCCAGTCAAGTTCTTCCACACCAATCTCGACAAACCATTTCTTTATGGACCTCGCTTTGTGCACGGGGGCATTGTCAGGCTGAAACAGGAAAGGGCCTTGCCCAAACTGTTGCCACAAAGTTGGAAGCACATAATTGTCTATAATGTAATTGTATGCTGTAGCATTAATATTTCCCTTCACTGGAACTAAGGGGCCTAGCCCGAACCATGAAAAACTGTCCCAGACCATTATTTCTCCTCCACCAAACTTTACAGTTGGCACTATGCATTCAGGCAGGTAGCGTTCTCCTGGCATCGGCGAAACCCAGATTCGTCCGTCGGACTGCCAGATTGTGAAGCGTGATTCATCACTCCAGAGAACGTGTTTCCACTGCTCCAGAGTCCAATGGCGGTGAGCTTTACACCACTCCAGCCAATGTTTGGCATTGCACATGGTGATCTTAGGCGTGTGTGGGGCCATGGAAACCCATTTCATGAAGCTCCCGACGAACAGTTATTGTGCTGACGTTGCTTCAAGAGGCAGTTTGGAACTCAGTAGTGAGTGTTGCAGCCGAGGACGGACAATTTTTACATGCTACGCACTTCAGCAATCGGCGGTCCTGTTCTGTGAACTTGTGTGACCTACCACTTCGCGGCTGAGCTGTTGTTGCTCCTAGACGTTTCCACTTCACAATAACAGCACTTACAGTTGACCGGGGCAGCTCTAGCATGGCAGAAATGTGATTGTTACGAACCCCGTGGCTCTAAACGTCTAGGGTGGATGGACATGAGACCCGTAACATAAATTATGCAAATTAGTAGTGTGGCATGGAGCAGTGAGAACAAATGTGACACAACAACCATGAACTACCGTCAAACACAAATGGTTTATTACTAAACACACGGTAAAGGTTTGGGAAAAAGGGCTGAGCAGGACCCAAGAAATGAAACAAAAGTGTAAAACCCCCTAAACTGATCTAGCCTGCCTGAAGAACCGCTAGGCTACTGCTAGTCATACAAAAGTACAGTGGGTGGTCCGCTCAGGTCTAACTAGTGTTTTTAGACAGAATTCTTCCTACGGGTAATGTATGCCCAAGGGCAACTAGCTAACTCCCCTTTTCCCAGAAACACACAAAGCTACCAAACAGGGTAATCAGTAACAAAGTAAGTACACAATACACAGGACACCACAGTATCCACACTCACATAAAGAACTGGCTTCTAATAACGTTACCAATAGGGTAACCAACAACTTAGTGAGTACACAACACACAGGACACCACCGTGTCCATACTCACATATGGCAAAAAATCTCTCTCTCTCAACAAACACAAGTGACTGGTTTTATATAATGGGATGTGTGATTGAACAAACGAGTAACAGGTGGTGCAATGCACAGGAATGTTCCCTGATTGGTCCAATCAGCAGACACCTCAACGACCACCAATCAGGAACATACAGGACACCTGTGATTAGGGCAGAAGGAGAGAAACACACAAAAACACAGGATACCTGTATCCGTAACACTCCCACCCTTAAAAGAGCAAACCACAATGGTTTGCGACACACGTACTATCACAACACCCAAATTCACAAATCATCCTATCGGGATAACAAAAAAAAAACCTAGATCATTACACACACGAGACAAAGCATCTGCCAACACATTATCCAACCCCTCTTCGCAGAGGAATGGCCTCTGGGTACCTGGCGGCCACACACATAATTGTCAACCTAAACTGGTTACCAGCTTTTGTTTTTGGTAATGGTCCAACACAATCAACCATCACATGTTCGAATGGTTCACCTATGGCCGGTATGGGACAAAGAGGCGCGGGGGAAATAACCTGGTTCGGTTTCCCAACTACTTGACAGGTGTGGCAAGTCCGACAGAACTGAGCCACATCTTGTTTTAAACCAGGCCAAAAGAAATGTCGCAAAACACGATCATAAGTCTTGGTGACTCCCAGATGTCCGGACCACTGGTGATCATGAGCGAGGGATAAAACATTTTGTCGAAAGGCTGTAGGAATCACTATTTGGTAAACAGCATTCCAATCTCCGCCAGCGTCAACATGGGATGTCCATTTACGCATGAGGAGATTACCATCAATGAAGTATGCCATGTTTTTCTTCTTTAGCTCGTCCTCTGAGACAACACTAGAAAAACATTTAGCCAGGCTAATGTCAACCTGTTGGTTAGCGATCAGCTGCTCACGAGTAACTGGTAACTGTATTGCCTCAGCAACAAGTTCCACATCCTTCTTCCTTTCTCTGGGCTGTTGGTCAGACTGCACCAGCTTACCAGAGGTAGCACCCGAACTATCCTCTGGGTCACACTCTCTGAATAGAATCGTGTCTGACAAATCTACCACTTCACCCACTTGTCGTGCTTGAGCACGTGTGACAGCACAAGCGGGGAACACATCTGGATAACCCTGTGCCAGCTCCTCGGAGAGAGACTGGTCACTTTTATCCATTACCTCCAATACGGGTATCACCTTTCCTCCGGCAATATCGTTGCCCATTATAAATGTCACACCTTTTACTGGCAACATAGGACGTACGCCCACTCTGAACAATCCACTGACTAACTCAGAGTGTACGTTCACAAAGTGCAATGGCACTGGGACAAATCCCATTTCAATTCCTTGTACTAACACATTGGAACCACAATATGTATTATTAGACAAGGGCAACACATCAGATAGTATGAACGACTGCGCCGCACCAGTATCTCTGAGGATTCTAACTGGACGCTGAGACGCTTCGTCATCTGATATAGAAACAAACCCCTCAAAAATGAACGGTTCATAACTGTGATCTGGGACAGGGACTTTCAAACCACATTCACTATGAGGCTTCTGTCTTGATTCCGGCCTTACAACCGTACGAATCAGCCCAACACCCGTTGGCGGCCTGGCGTGCTGAGGCATCCCCGGTTTGCGTTTAAGCAAAAAGCAATCACTAACCAAATGTCCCACCTTATGACAATAGAAACAGTGACGCACATCTTTTGGGCGTGCTGGACGTACTGCTGGTCGACTAGGACTAAAAGTTAGCAACTCCGCAGCCCTGCTCTCCGTACGAGCCGAAAACACGCTCTTATGCGTCAACACAAACTCGTCTGCCAATACAGACGCTTCCGACAGTGAGGATACTTTCTGTTCGTTCAGATAAACTACAATGCGTTCCGGTAAACAATTTTTAAACTCTTCTAACAAGATTAACTCCCGTAGAGAGTTAAAATCAGTTACCTTACTAGCACTGTGCCATTTGTCAAACAGATTTCCTTTGTCTCTAGCAAACTCCACATAAGTCTGAGTAGGAGACTTTTTATGAGACCTAAATCTTTGTCGATATGCCTCAGGAACAAGCTCATAGGCACGAAGAACAGTAGCTTTGACCACTTCATAATTCAAACTGTCTTCAAGAGGTAGCGCTGCCAGAACCTCTTGGGCTTTACCTGTTAGCTTACACTGAAGTAATAGGCACCATACCTCGTCGGGCCATTTCAATGCTACCGCTATACGTTCAAACACACTGAAATAGGAATCAACCTCTGACTCCCTAAACACAGGTACCAAGGTGATCTGCCTACTAATATCAAACGTAGCAGCCGACACAGCTGGTGAGGATGGCTCACTAGCAGGCATAGTATTAGCAGAGACTAACCTCGCTGTTTCTGCCTCTAGTTCCATCTTACGCGTCTCCAGTTCTTGATCAAGCCTACGCGTCTCCAGTTCCATCTTACGCGTCTCCTGTTCTGCCTCTAGCTCCATTTTACGCATCTCCAGCTTGTCTTGCCTGATTTGTGCCCGCTCTTCCGCCTCCATTTGGAGCCGTGTCGAGCGGACATCCATCCTGGCATCACTGTCAGTCAGTGGGGAGAGTGGGTCATAACGGGGCAATGTGGCTGGAGCCTTAGTCTCGTCCTCAGACATTGATGGGCTTACAGGCGTAGCAACCACATCCCCTACAGGAGCAGCAGACTCAGGCGGCGGTAACTCAAGCACTCGCTCGTTCAACAATATCGCTAGCACTACTTCCCTAACTTCTGCTTTCACTAAACCCCTCGGTATGGGTACAGAAAAGTGGTCAGCCAAAGCCTGTAGATCCACTCTACGACAATTCTCAAAAATCTCCCACGTAGGGTTTTCCAAAAATGCTTCCAAATCAAAAGTAGCCATCCTACTAGCAACACGAGCCGTCGACTACTGAACACAAAAAAAAAACAGGTAGTACAGCTGCCAAGCTCAACACTGAACCAGACACTTACTAATTTGCACGAGTAGCATGGGATAGATCCCGGACGAACCCCCACTTTATGTTACGAACCCCGTGGCTCTAAACGTCTAGGGTGGATGGACATGAGACCCGTAACATAAATTATGCAAATTAGTAGTGTGGCATGGAGCAGTGAGAACAAATGTGACACAACAACCATGAACTACCGTCAAACACAAATGGTTTATTACTAAACACACGGTAAAGGTTTGGGAAAAAGGGCTGAGCAGGACCCAAGAAATGAAACAAAAGTGTAAAACCCCCTAAACTGATCTAGCCTGCCTGAAGAACCGCTAGGCTACTGCTAGTCATACAAAAGTACAGTGGGTGGTCCGCTCAGGTCTAACTAGTGTTTTTAGACAGAATTCTTCCTACGGGTAATGTATGCCCAAGGGCAACTAGCTAACTCCCCTTTTCCCAGAAACACACAAAGCTACCAAACAGGGTAATCAGTAACAAAGTAAGTACACAATACACAGGACACCACAGTATCCACACTCACATAAAGAACTGGCTTCTAATAACGTTACCAATAGGGTAACCAACAACTTAGTGAGTACACAACACACAGGACACCACCGTGTCCATACTCACATATGGCAAAAAATCTCTCTCTCTCAACAAACACAAGTGACTGGTTTTATATAATGGGATGTGTGATTGAACAAACGAGTAACAGGTGGTGCAATGCACAGGAATGTTCCCTGATTGGTCCAATCAGCAGACACCTCAACGACCACCAATCAGGAACATACAGGACACCTGTGATTAGGGCAGAAGGAGAGAAACACACAAAAACACAGGATACCTGTATCCGTAACAGTGATGAACTGACTTGTTGGAAAGGTGGCATCTTATGAAGGTGCCACGTTAAAAGTCACTGAGCTCTTCAGTAAGGCCATTCTACTGCCAATGTTTGTCTATGGAGATTGCATGGCGGTGTGCTCTATTTTATACACCTGTCAGTTTTAGAATGGGTAACTAGCAATAGGCAGATAAGCTAAATATCTCCAAAACTAAAAGCATAATTTTTGGGACAAATCACTCGCTCAACCCTAAACCTCATCTGAATCTATTATTGAATAATGTGGCTATTGAGCAAGTTGAAGAGATGAAACTGCTGGATGTCACCCTAGATAGCAATCTATCATGGTCAAAACATATAGACTCAATGGTTACTAAAATGGGAAGAGGTCTCTCCAGGCATTGCTCAGCTTTCTTGTTATCTCAGTCAATCAAACAGGTCCTACAGGCCCTAGTTTTGTCGTACTTGCACTACTGTCCAGTTGTGTGGTCAGGTGCGGAAAATAAGGACATAGTCAACTTGCAGTTGGTCCAAAAGAGAGCAGCATGTATTGCACTTAGATGTACTGGCTCAAAGCTGACTGCAACACTATTGGTCTTTGTGCGAGGTCTTGATGTTACCGAACTGTCTGTTCAAGCAGTTGGCACACAGTTCGGACACTCATCGGTATCACACAAGACATGCAACTAGAGGTCTCTTCACAGTCCCCAGGTCCAGAACAGAGTCTGGGAAACACACAGTTTTAAATAGATCCATGACTAAATGGAACTCTCTGCCACCCCAGGTAACTCAAGCTTGCAATAAAACCAGATAAAAGAACACCTTATGGCCCGACGGGGACTGTGAAGAGACACAAACATTTTAATGCATTTTGTATTGTATTTTGCATTGTATTATGTATGTGATATGTGGTTGTGATATGACTGTGACGTGGTTGTATCGCCTGGCTATCTTAAGATGAATGCACTAGCTGTGGGTCGCTCTGGATGGGAGTGTTTGCTGAATGGCTAAAACGTAATGAAATAAGGCTTCACACAGATGTGAATACAATACTGACTTACATTATATATTGTATGTAATAGGCTTCTATACATCTAAAGGATAAAGCAGTATAAGAGAACATGAATTACAATAGCAAAATTACAATAGCAAAATACAGCGTCAGTCTATACACTGCTACACAATACAGTTCTAGTATGCATACATTGACAGGAAACTGTCTCTGTCGCCACCGCAACTCACTGGCTGGAGGCGGTACTTACAACAAGCAGGCTAAAGAGAATGTCGTTGATTGGATAGAAAGTTAGGGGTGATTGACTGATGAACTGTCGGGCATTCTAACTAAAGGGACAAACTAGGGGGGGGCATAGGGAAATCTAAATCTAAAAGCCTGTCCTTTTCTACACGCCCCTATCTGTCTGTATGAGTGTGTGTGTGTATGTATGTGTGCGTGTGCGTGCTGCTGGTAGCACTATTACGGTCGATACATTTCTGGTCATACCACCGGGTCGGTAGCATAGAGGTCTAACCGTCCACATCAGCTAGCTTGAGTGCCAGTTTGCCTTTCTAGGACCCGCCTCGGCCTCAGGGCTTGGTTGCCAGGGCAATGGGTGGGAGCGAAAGGAAAACATTTCCATCATGCTCAATAAAACAGGACATGAGAGAGAGAGAGAGAGAGAGAGAGAGAGAGAGAGAGAGAGAGAGAGAGAGAGAGAGAGAGAGAGAGAGAGATTATTAAAACACTGTACACAGCTGATAACATAACATTTTAAATGCCTTTATGTTTTTGAAACCTTTGTGAGTGCAATGTTTTCTGTTAATTTCTAATTGGTTTTTGTTTTGTTGTTGTTGTTTTTTGTTTCTTCTAATTTGTGTTTATTTCACTTGCTTTGGCAATGTAAACATATGTTTCCCATGTCAATAAAATCCATTTGAATTGAATTGATAGAGAGAGGGGGTTCAGGTGGATGTATACAGCACACACACACATGCTCGACAGACAAAGCAGAGACAGAGATGGAGAGGGAGAGAGGGAAAAAATGAGAGAGAGTTTGTTTGTGACAACCAAGGAAAAAGGGGTGATGGAGGGTGGAGGAAGGGGGAGGCTGGAAGAAAAAGGGGGGTGCACTTCCGTAGCTTTAGGTCCAACAGGTTGGGTTAGTGGGGTTGTGATGAATGTAGACTTTGTTGAAGGGGGTATAGACGTGAGACGACTCGTGTCTGGGCCCACCTCCAAACGCATAGGCTGAATGAATGTCCGTCCGCCCCTGACTATTACACAGAGGTGTGTGTCTGTGTGTGTGTGTATAGGAGCATGAATGTGTTTGAGCTTGTGTGTATCACACAGAGGGATGCTTGTACCTCCGCAAAGATGAGACAGCCCCACATACCCCCCACCCCCCATCCCATGGCCAGTGCCACACCAACACAGCTACTATAAAGGGCAATTCCAATGGAATTACGCTTTGACTCAGTTTTTTCACTTTCTAATGTATTCCAAACAAAAACCGTTGATTTCAAAGTTTAACAAACCATATGTACAAGGACTACGTTTAACAATTTCCACTGAAAACCTTACAAAAGCTAATTTAGTGGAAGAACTGTGCAGACGCAAACTTTGGTAACAGAATTACAGTAAAATCTCCCTCAGGTTTTTATGCGACCACGTTTTCCAAAAACTCTTAAATATCTGATCTGAATTAAGATTCAAAGATGTCTGCTGAAAGAATCGGGTGTCAGTTATGACATGGCACCTGGAGTTAGAAAAAAATATATTTTGGTTATTGAACTAGAGTAAGTGAAGTGGATTTACACCAGGTAACGGAATTACATCATGAGTCCCTGATCTGTACTAGACAGAAATGCATAATTATGGATATTAATGTCATTTTCCTCATGTTTCCCAAGTTTAGACATCACAGCGCAGCACAGCAGAGCACAGTAGAGTACACTGCAGTACAATGCAACACAGCAGAGTATAGTAGAGTAGGGTAGAGTTTAGTACAGTGCAGTAGAGTACGGTAGAGCACATTAGAGTGTAGTTCAGTAGAGTACAGTTTCAGCATGCTTATAGGGAAGGGCACTCAACATGCTCGGCACTGACACAAATTACTGATGATTGGCTGAAAGAAATTGATAATAAGAAGATTGTGGGAGCTGTTTTGTTAGACTTCAGTGAAGCCTTTGATATCATACTGAAAAATGTAGGTGTTATGGATTAACATCCTCTGCCTTATCATGGATGGACAGTTACCTATCCAATAGAACACAGAGGTTTTCTTTAATGGAAGCCTCTCTATTGCAAATTCAGTTGAGTGTGGTGTACCGCAGGGCAGCCGACTTGGTACTAAATTTTTTCCTGTGTTTACTAATGACCTTACACTGACCTTCAATGAAGCCTGTGTCCATGTACACAGACGACTTAACGGTATAGACGTCGGCTGTAACAGTTAAATAAATAACTGCCACCCTTAACATAGAGCTACAGTCAGTTTTAGAATGGGCAACTAACAGTAGGCTGGTGCTAAATATCTCCAAAACTAAAAGCATCATTTTTGGGACAAATCACTCGCTCAACCCTAAACCTCATCTGAATCTATTATTGAATAATGTGGCTATTGAGCAAGTTGAAGAGATTAAACTGCTGGATGTCACCCTAGATAGCAATCTATTATGGTCAAAACATATAGACTCAATAGTTACTAAAATGGGAAGAGGTCTGTTTTCTTGTTACCTCAGAAAACCAAACAGGTCCTACAGGCCCTAGTTTTGTCGTACTTGGACTACTGTCCAGTTGTGTGGTCAGGTGTGGCAAATAAGGACATAGGCAACTTGCAGTTGGTCCAAAAAAGAGCAGCACGTATTGCACTTAGATGTACACGGAGTGCAGCAGCTAATTGGGGATCCTAATAAATATTAATATTAAATACTCTACTCACTGTATTTTACTGTACTGTGCTATCCAAACTTGTGGAACATACATCTACAGTGAAAAGGGCAGGAGTGGGGAAAGTGTGTGTGTGTGTGTGTGTGTGTGTGTGTGTGTGTGTGTGTGTGTGTGTGTGTGTGTGTGTGTGTGTGTGTGTGTGTGTGTGTGTGTCTGTGTCTGTGTGTGTATGTGTGGCAGGAGTGTGGCACAGTAAAGCCCATGGCCGGAAAAGGGTAGCAAGCCAAAGCAGGACGGTATGATGTTATGGGCATGTAGCTGCCTTTATTAAGAATGGCGCCAAAGAAGATGGCAGCCGTATTACAGCCCTCTAACCAATTGTACTATTATGTGTGTTTTTTCGCCTTATTTGTAATTTATTCTGTACATAATGTTTCTGCCAAAGTCTCTTATGATCAAAAAGAGCTTCTGGATATCAGGACAGCGATTACTCACCTCGTATTGGACGACGATTTTTTATTCAATGAGTCGGACGCGAAGGATATCCTACAGACACCCGACAAGGCCCAAATCCACGTCATTCGCATGAGAAAGAGACAGAGATATTGTGGATGTAGGTCGGGGTGCCTTGTAAGGATCTGACGGTGAGCGAGTAAACTGCCTCCTCCATCAATCCAATTAGACAATGTTCAATCATTTGAAAATAAATTAGACGACCTAAGATTACGGTTATCCTACCAACGGGACATTAAAAACAGTAATATCTTATGTTTCACAGAGTCGTGGCTGAACGACGACATGGATAACATACAGCTGGCGGGATATACGCTACATCAGCAGGATAGAACGGCTGACTCCGGTAAGACAAGGGGTGGCGGTCTGTGTATATTTGTAAACAACAGCTGGTGCATAAAATCTAATACTAAGGAAGTCTCGAGGTTTTGCTCACCTGAGGTAGAGTATCTCATGATAAGCTGTAGACCACACTATTTACCAAGAGCGTTTTCATCTATATTTTTCATAGCTGTCTATTTACCACCACAAACCGATGCAGTCACTAAGATTGCACTTAATGAGCTGTATAAGGCCATAAGTAAACAGGAAAACGCTCACCCTGAGGCAGCGCTCCTAGTGGCCGGGGACTTTAATGCAGGAAAACTTAAATCCATTCTACCTAATTTCTACCAGAATGTTAAATGTGCAACCAAAGGGAAAAAACTCTAGACCACCTTTACTCCACACACAGAGACGCGTACAAAGCTCTCCCTCGCCCTCCATTTGGCAAATCTGACCATAACTCTATCCTCCTGATTCCTGCTTATAAGCAAAAACTAAAACAGGAAGCACCAGTGACTCGGTTAATAAGGAAGTGGTCAGACGACGCAGATGCTAAGGTGCAGGACTGTTTTGATAGCACAGACTGGAATATGTTCAAGGATTCTTCCGATAGCATTGAGGAGTACACCACATCAGTCACTGGCTTCATCAATAAGTGCATCGATGACGTCGTCCCCACAGTGACCGTACGTATATACCCCAACCAGAAGCCATGGATTACAGGCAACATCCGCACTGAGCTAAAGGGTAGAGCTGCTGCCTTCAAGGAGCGGGACTCTAACTAGGGACGCTTATAAGAAATCCTGCTATGCCCTCTGACGAGCCATCAAACAGGCAAAGAGTCAATACATGACTAAGATTGAATCGTGCTACACCGGCTCTGATGCTAGTCGGATGTGGCAGGGCTTGAAAACTATTACAGACTACAAAGGGAAGCACAGCCGCGAGCTGCCCAGTGACACAAGCCTACTAGACGAGCTAAATCACTTCTATGTTCACTTCGAGGCAAGCAACACTGAAGCATGCATGAGAGCATCAGCTGTTCCGGATGACTATGTGATCAAGCTCTCAGTAGCCGATGTGAGTAAGACCTTTAAACAGGTCAACATTCACAAGGCCGCAGGGCCAGACGGATTACCAGGACGTGTACTCCGAGCATGCACTGACCAACTGACAAGTGTCTTCACTGACATTTTCAACATGTCCCTGACTGAGTCTGTAATAGCAACATGTTTCAAACAGACCACCATAGTCCCTGTGCCCAAGAACACTACGATAACCTGCCTAAATGACTACCGATCCGTAGCACTCACGTCTGTAGCCATGAAGTGCTTTGAAAGGCTGGTCATGGCTCATATCAACACCATTATCCCAGAATCCCTAGACCCACTCCAATTTGCATACCGCCCCAACAGATCCACAGATGATGCAATCTCTATTGCACTCCACACTGCCCTTTCCCACCTGGACAAGAGGAACACCTATGTGAGAATGCTATTCATTGACTACAGCTCAGCGTTCAACACCATAGTGCCCTCAAAGCTCATCACTAAGCTAAGGACCCTGAGACTAAACACCTCCCTCTGCAACTGTATCCTGGACTTCCTGACGGGCCGCCCTCAGGTGGTAAGGGTAGGTAACAACACATCTGCCACGCTGATCCTCAACACAGGGGCCCCTTAGGGGTGCGTGCTCAGTCCCCTCCTGTACTCCCTGTTCACCCATGACTGCATGGCCAGGCACAACTCCAACACCATCATTAAGTTTGCTGATGACACAACAGTGGTAGGCCTCATCACAGACAATGATGAGACAGCCTATAGGGAGGAGGTCAGAGACCTGGCCGTGTGGTGCCAGGATAACAACCTCTCCCTCAACGTGCTCAAAACAAAGAAGATGACTGTGGACTACAGGAAAAAAAAGAGCACTGAGCACGCCCCCATTCTCATCGCGAGGATGTAGTGGAACAGGTTGAGAGCTTCAAGTTCCTTGGTGTCCACATCACCAACAAACTATCATGGTCCAAACACACCAAGACAGTCGTGAAGAGGGCACGACAATGCCTATTTCCCCTCAGGAGACTGAAAAGATTTGGCATGGATCCTCAGATCCTCAAAAAGTTATACAGCTGCACCATCGAGAGCAACCTGACTGGTTGCATCACCGCCAGGTATGACAACTGCTCGGCCCATGACCGCAAGGCGCTACAGAGGGTAGTGCATACAGCCCAGTACATCACTGGGGCCAAGCTTCCTGACATCCAGGACCTCTATACCAGGCGGTGTCAGAAGAAGGCCCTAAAAATGATCAAAGACTCCAACCACCCTAGTCATAGACTGTTCTCTCTGCTACCGCATGGCAAGCGGTACCGGAGCGCCAAGTCTAGGTCCAAAAGGCTTCTTAACAGCTTCTACCCCCAAGCCATAAGACTCCTGGACAGCTAATCATAGCTACCCGGACTATTTGCATTGCCCCCCACCCCACCCCACTTCAACCCCCTCTTTTACTCTGCTGCTACTCTGTTTATTATTCATGCATAGTCACTTTAACTCTACCCACATGTACATATTACCTCAATTATCTCGACTAACCGGTGCCACCGCACATTGACTCTGTACCGGTACCCCCTGTATATAACCTCCCTACTGTTATTATATTTTACTGCTGCTCTTTAATTATTTGCTTATTTATTTTTTCTTAAACTGCATTGTTGGTTATGGGTTTGTAAGTAAGCATTTCACTGTAATGTCTACAGCTGTTGTATTCGGCGCATGTGGCAAATAACATTTTGTTTGATTTGATATCTATACAGTACCGATAAATGTGTGTATCTAAGAGAGAGAGAGAGAGAGAGAGGAGAGGGATAGGTCATTTCAGTGCCTGTGTTCAGTAAAATCAACATTTGAGTATGTGTGTGCAGCTGTTCTGATCTATCTGTAGGAGGTTAATCATGCCTCCCTGTGCAATCATACAAACACACACACACACACACACACCCTTCTGAGTGATCCCACAGCTGCCTCCGACACACAGGAGCAGCCACTCTAATCACAGCAGAAAATATAAGCTTTCCTGTGCTGCCGCCACAGAACTAGCACAAACCACAGCCTCTGTGTCACTGGGGAAGGAATTAGAGCGTGCACAGAGGGGTCATATGCTCTCCGAGCACCCATCCTCATTAGCGTCAGCCCCCACAATGGTGGGAGAGTGCCAAGATGGAGGCGCAGTGGCTTTAAAACAGCGCCCCCTGTCAGTCATCTAGTGTATTCTTACATTTAATCATTGGGCAAAACAGATCGTCAAAAAATGAATCAAAGGGAAGTATGTTTTGAAGTGTCTGTCCTATATCTGAGAGATATAAGACAGTTCAGGCAATTATACTGAACAAAAATATAAACGCAACACGCAACAATTTCAAAGATTTTACTGAGTTGCAGTTCATAGAAGGAAATCAGTCAATTGAAATAAATTAATTAGGCTCTAATCTATAGCAGCAATGGGGGGCCTGGGAGGGCATAGGCCCACCCACTTGGGAGCCAGGTCCAGCCAATCAGAATTAGTTTTTCCCCCCAAAAGGTTTTTATTACAGACAGAAATAATCCTCTGCACCTTCCCTCCACCTCCGCAGTTGAAGAAGCCAGATGTGGTCCTGGGCTGGCATGGTTACACGTGGTCTGCGGTTGTGAGGCCGGTTGGACGTACTGCCAAATTCTCGAAAACGACGTTGGAGGCGGCTTATGGTCGAGAAATGAACATGTAATTATCTGGCAACAGCTCTGTTGGACATTCCTGCAGTCAGCATGCCAATTGCACACTCCCTCAAAACTTGAGACATCTGTGGCATTTTATTGTGTGACAAAACTGCACATTTTAGAGTGGCCTTTTATTGTCCTCAGCATAAGATGCACCTGTGTAATGATCATGCTGTTTAATCAGCTTTTTGATATGCCACACCTGTCAGGTGGATGGATTATCTTGGCAAAGGAGAAATGCTGACTAACAGGGATTTAAACAAATTTGTGCACAACATTTGAGAGAAATAAGCTTTTTGTGCTTATGGAACATTTCTGGGATCTTTTATTTCAGCTCATGGTAAATGGGACCATTATTTCAGCTCATGGAAAATGGGACCAACACTTTACATGTTGTGTTTATATTTTTGTTCAGTATATTATATTTTTACCCATATTTAACCCCTTTTTTTGGCACAAAAGTACTTCACTGCCATCATTTTTTAAAACTGGTACCGCGCTACCTTCAGACAAGTCTTTTGAGGCTTGTGGGTGTCCTAGAGCAAAACAACTGACATGTGCGTGTTCGTGAGACTCACCTTTCGATGGTTGGGTTTTATTAGTGTGTACCCCCAAACTGTTCCGACGCTATAGACAGAAGTTGGCAGATGTGCGGTACCGACTTCAGACTTCCCTGATGTCAGAGTTCCCTGACGCTTGTGGGGGTCGTAAAAGCAAAATGGAGGACACCATCGTGTTCGAGAGAGTCTCATCTTTCCACGGTGTCACGATCGTCTACGAAATGAGTGGACCAAGGCGCAGCGTGCGATACGAACATGACTTTAATTGGTAAAGTACACAAAACAAAACACGATCGTAAAGTCCACAGTGACAATGACTGTACAGGAACAAAACCCCACAAACACAAGGTGAAAACACACAGTTTAAATATGGCTCCCAATCAGAGATAACGAGCCGACAGCTGACACTCGTTACCACTGATTGGGAGTCACACGACCAAACAAGGAAACAACCACATAGACAACCCAACCAAACAGAACACAACGAAACGAACACACCCTGGCTCAACATACAAAGTCCCGGAGCCAGAGCGTGACAGTACCCCCCCCTAAAGGCGCGGACTGCGACCGCGCCTCAAAAACCCCAAACAGGGGAGGGCTGGGTGGGCATTACTCCTCGGAGGCGGCTCCGGCTCCGGGCTTGACCACCACCCTTCTTCAATCCCCCCGTAGCGCCCCCGGTCCGATCTGACCCAGCTGGTAGGATCTGGACTGACGACGCGCACCCCTGGCTTGGCGCGTGAGGCAGGAACGGACCGGACCTGGCTGACGATACGCACCCTAGGCTTGATGCGTGGAGCCGGAACGGGCCTCACCAGGCTGACGACTCGCATCCCTGGCTTGGTGCGAGTAGCAGGAGTGGGCTGGATCAGGCTGACGGCTCGCACCCTTGGCTTGGTGCGAGTAGCAGGGACGAGCTGAACCAGGCTGACGACTCGCACCCTTGGCTTGGTGCGAGTAGCAGGAACGGGCTGGACCAGGCCGACGACTCGTACCCCTGGCTTGGTGCGAGTAGCAGGAACGGGCTGGACCAGGCCGACGACTCGTACCCCTGGCTTGGTGCGAGTAGCAGGAACGGGCTGGACCAGGCTGACGACTCGCACCCTTGGCTTGGTGCGAGTAGCAGGAACAGGCTGGACCAGGCTGACGACGCACACCGTAGGCTTTGTGCGTAGAGCAGGAACAGGCCGGGCTGGGCTGGTGACGCACACTGTAGGTTTTGTGCGTGGAGCAGGAACAGGCCGGGCTGGGCTGGCGACGCACACCGTAGGTTTTGTGCGTGGAGCAGGAACAGGCCGGGCTGGGCTGGCGACGCACACCGTAGGCTTTGTGCGTTGAGCAGGAACAGGCCGGGCTGGGCTGGCGACGCACACCGTAGGCTTAGTGCGAGGAGCAGGAACCGGCCGGGCAGGGCTGGCGACGCACACCGTAGGCTTAGTGCGAGGAGCAGGAACCGGCCGGGCAGGGCTGGCGACGCACACCGTAGGTTTGGTGCGAGAGGTAGGAACAGGCCGGGCTGGGCTGGCGACGCACACCGTAGACCTGGTACGTGGAGCAGGAACAGGCCGGTCCGTACTGGGAACACACACCACTGGCCTTAACCGGGGATCAGGAACGGGCCGGACCGGACTGGTAACACACCTCAGTCTCTCACGCCGTGCCTCAACTACTTCCCTCCCTCTACTCGCCAATGGCTCCCGTAATCCGGTAGCCTTCTCTCCACGTCTCCCTGTGGCAGCCTCCTGCTGCCCAGCCGCCCAAGCCATGTGCCCCCCCCCAAAAACTTTTTGGGGTTGCCTCTCGTCCTTCCGACGATGGCCCTGCTGACGCCGTTGCTCCTCTCTCAGTCGCCTCTCCACTGTTTTACTCCATGGCCGGCGATCCATCCCATCCAGGATCTCCTCCCAAGTCCAAGACCCTTTACCATCCAAAATCTCCTCCCAAGTCCAGACCCTTGGCTCCTGGACACGCTGCTTGGTCCTGGTACGGTGGGTTTTTCTGTCACGATCGTCTACGAAATGAGTGGACCAAGGCGCAGCGTGCGATACGAACATGACTTTAATTGGTAAAGTACACGAAACAAAACAAAACACGATCGTAAAGTCCACAGTGACAATGACTGTACAGGAACAAAAACCCACAAACACAAGGTGAAAACACAGTTTAAATATGGCTCCCAATCAGAGATAACGAGCCGACAGCTGACACTCGTTACCACTGATTGGGAGTCACACGACCAAACAAGGAAACAACCACATAGACAACCCAACCAAACAGAACACAACGAAACGAACACACCCTGGCTCAACATACAAAGTCCCGGAGCCAGAGCGTGACACACGGAGAGGTTTGTAGATGGCCAAATCGTTCGGAGGCTACAGACGATTTTGTGAGAAGACCGATTTTCGGGAAGTCTCATGGTCTGACAAACACTGCTCTAGCTCTGTCACCTTTCACTGCAGATGCGGAAGTGCGACGTAGGCGGATGCGGTGGATTGAGACGCATCCAATGCAAAAAAATATCTCAAGCTTAAAATTACAGATTTTTATGGGGATTTTTTAATTATCCTAATTAGATTACCGTGGGGGCACGGACATTGACCTTAGGGGGTTAATCCAAACCCTGGTAGTCAATCAATGCCCATACTGATACAGTCAATACAATTTCCTTTCATGTGTGGAGAAAAAAACTAACATTAAATGTAGTAAATGTACCATATAGGCCGCTATGGAGGACAAACCATGACCATCTGCTTGCACTGATGCCTACGTGTCACAAACAACAACAACAACAACAGAAGCATCAGGACTCCTACACCAACCAAGGACAAAGGGATACGCAGAGAATAGAGGGGGGAAAGAGGAGGAAAGAACATCCATAGAACAGAGACCAAGAAACCAAGGTGTCTTTTTGTTTCAGTCTGACACAGTGTCAGAAGAGGACAGGAAAGGTGTGTGTATGTGATGAGTGTCACGTCTACTCCTGCTCCTCCCCTCCAGCGTGCGACGTCGCCGGAATACTAACCACCGGTCCTGGGATTCATCATTACGCACACCTGGCATCCATCATTACGCGCACCTGCAGATCATTATGATTCACACCTGGACTCCATTACCTTCCTCATTACCTCCCCTTTATATGTCCCTCCCTTATGTTTAGTCCTCAGTCGGTATTGTTCCTGTGTTTATGGTGTCTCGGTTCATGTTTGTTGTTTTATTAAACGTTTCACCTGCTTCTCGACTCACAGCGTCATTGTTACAATGAGGGTATAGTCTGGACCTCCCTCCATCCCTCTGTCTACTGTTACTTCCTATTCTCTCTCTTTTGCTCTCTCCTGCTATCAGGTGTGTGTGATGAGGGTAGTCTGGAGAAGACACACCCAAACACCTCCCTGTATTCCTATAGTTTACTGTTACTTCCTTTTTTTAATCTCTTTTCCCTCTATTCCTTTATTAACTATTACTTTATTTTCTCTCTCTTTTCCCTCTGTCCCTTAATTTACCGCTACTTCCTTTTCTCTATATTTTCCTATGACACTATGAGGTTGAAATAATACTGTGAAATTGTGAAAATGATGATAATGCCCTTTCAGTGTAAGACCTGTTTGAAAAGACCGCCTGGAATTACTTATTTTTCTCTCTCTCGTTTCCCTCTATCCCTGCATTTACTGTTACTTCCTTTCTCTCGCTTTCTCCCTCCACAGCTGCTCCTTACATTCCCAAGGTAGTGATTATCCTGCGTGCATATCTGATTACAATCACCACCAACAGTCATTTAGTATCTGATAGGATCAGGTGGGAAGAGGAGAGGAGGAGAAAAGAAAAGGGGATGAAGGAAAAGATAGGAAGAAAGAAGGGGGAATGTGAGACGTAGGGAGATGAACAAAGAGGAAGGATGTAGGCAATGAAGGAGGGGAACGCGAAACCAAAAGGAGGAGGAAGTGAAGGAGATCTGTTACAAGCAGGGGAGGGAGGCAGAGGAGGGGAACTGGAGAGGAGTAATGAGAAAGCGAGGGAGGAGGGAGAAAGACAGGAACAATAATAGCCTTGTCCTATAGTTCTGCAGTGATAAATTCCCTTCTCATTGGAGAATCTGGGCCTGGCTGTGGAGTAGGGTAGGCCTAATAGATTGCCTGATGACAAACCTCCTTCCTCCCACACCATAGCAGCTATTTATGATCAGGCAGTTCGATGGGGCAGTCCAACAAGGCCAGGGTCGCCTTCCATCCCCACAGCGTGCCATCACTCCTGAGACGAGGTGACAAATTCAAATGGGCCACTTTGTCACCGTCTACCATCCACCCCTAGGTACAGATCTGGGATCAGCATGTAACATACTCAATGTTCACTTTGAATTTTAATCTCTGTAGTACCTAGACTAGAAAACTTTTTCTAAGCCAGTCGAAATCACGCATCAACGTCATTATCATGGACATATCCAAGTAAATGCCAATAGAAAAAAAGCTCAAACAAATGAAAATGCAGCTAGTGTACTGTCATTCCAGGTTCCATGTTTAACGTGACTGGGTTAGCTGAAGTTGGCTAGAACGTTATCCAGCCTGCATAGCAACCATTTTGTTTGGAACGGACAACCAGACCCTTTACATAGCAACTATGCAAAAATAATTAACGACTGTGGGTCACGTCTGTAGCAACATTACCAAAATAACTAACAACCAGATTTTTGTCCAGACTATATCTTCTGGTGGAATAATGAAATTGTATGAATTGACTTAATGTTTTAATGCAAATATGTAATTCATTGTTATTTAAATATGTTGGTAACAGTTTTATAAAAGCTATCGCGTCGGGCCGAACAACCTTTTCTGCCTTATTGCTAAAGTAATGTATTGTATTGTACTGTACTCTCCTGTGCTCTACTCAAATAAAATAAAATTGTAGTTGTCACATGCTTCATAAACAGGTGTATACTAACTGTGAAATGCTTACTTATGGGCCCTTCCCAACAATGCAGAGAGAAAAAATAGAGAAATGATAGAAAAGTAATAACACGTAATAATACAAGTAACAATAAATACACAATGAGTAACGATAACTTGGCTATATACACAGGGTACCAGTATTGAGTTGATGTGCAGGGGTACGAGGTAATTGAGGTAGATATGTACACTGTATATATTATTCAGAAATATGAATACAGAAATACTCAACATTTTGAACTCTTATTATGGTGGTGATTTGACAAAATTACAATCATGGTCTTGAATCGGTCTCGCTTTAGGTGGTCTCGAACACAACACTGACTAAATGTCTTGGTAAGTCACAGTACTTAACAAACTCTAAAATACTTTTTTAGGAAAGAGTGGTCTGCGCGTAGCCTACCCTAACAGACAGACAAACATGCCCTAGTCCGAGGCTCTTTCAACAGGCCAGATTCCATTATGTCTGAAATGCATGAATCGATACAGGCTACCGGTAGCCTATTGTATTTCATATGAGGCAATAGCGAAGAATAGTCTACCCCATGCTCACAAGACTGGTGCCATGAATTGGATCAAATATTCTACATGCAACAGAACGAAGACTGAACACACACTTGCATCATTAGCAAAGAGACAGAGCAGGCAGGCCAGCGTGAGGGAGAGAGAGGCAGAAGCCTGCTCATATGTTTTGGTAATCTGTATCTCGCAATGTATTTTCTTGCATGAAGTTCACCTCTTTCTCTCTGGTTTTATTTGAATTACACAACTTCCCTAAGCCTTTATAGCCTATGATGCACACAGAAAATAATATGATTTGTGATAACTGAACTGTGATTTTTATAAAGTGGGGATTTTTCTTAACGTTAAGCATCCCAACTTCGTTTAAACGTTTTGATGTTTAAACGTTCACACCCCTAGTTGAAAGCACACTGATAACACATTGGGAGTCAAACAAACTTCTGGGTGGGTGAATAAAGACATTGATCATTGATCAACGTCTCAACCAAATATTACCCACATTTTAAAACTGTCACAGTCCTCTATTCTACTGTGCATCATAGATTATCTGCATGTAATATCTAACTGCTATGCTATATTGCGTGCAATGATTGAACGCTTGATTACAGACCAGGTGAGTCTACCCCCACCCTGTCCACGCCAGTATTACTGTATAAAAACGGAATCCTGAACCAGTTTATTAGGACACAACGGTAACAGGCCAACTACGGTTTTCAGGGCAAATTTCTTGCTCTTTTAATTTATGCATGATGCAATAGTTAGCATTTTGTTTCATGTGTCTGTTTACCCATTAATGTATTCCTTCTTGGATTAAATAATTCATTGATGTATTCTCCAAACGAAGCGGAGGCAGAAATGTGTGGCTGTTTCCCCTAGTGGCTGATTTTGAAGCAATTTTCCGACATCCTAAGGACGTCAATCTTGAGCGATCTGCCTGACCTGTAGTGTTCACAGCACTCTCCCATAGCTTCTGTAGCGTTTGTCTCAAGCTCACCAAGACTGTTATCTTTGACTAAACTAAAGCATAAATATTTATAGATGCATATATGCGTGCTGTGGATGTCTCCTGCCTACCACAGGGTTGCTCTTCTCTCTACCCATGAGGTCAACAGGATCAAGGGGAAGAGAGGAGGACAGAGGACACAGAAGAGAGGAAGAGAAGAGCCGAGTAGGATGGGGAAAGCATATTGAGCTGACAAATAATATTTTGACTGATATGCCCAATGATTTACCCCATAACTGAAGTGTAATATTGCAATCATCATCATCATCATCATCATCATCATCATCATCATCATCATCATCATCAGCCTCTTCTTCTTCATAATCATCATCATCATCATCATCATCCTCTTCATCATCAATGTCATCATTATCATTATCATCATCATCATCATCATTGTAGAGCATGATACTATGGTCAACCTTGTCAAATGCCTTCTGGAGATATTATTAAAAAACATGCCTCTGAATGGTCAAATAGACCCCAATCGGTAGTTTTGAGGGTTGCGTAAATAAAATAATATGTTTTTAATGGTGAGTGAGCGTTGTGACTTTTCCTTTTCAAAGTCTGCTCAGTCTCTTATGAAGTAATACTTGTTGGTTCAGGTGATCTCGTAAACTATGTCTGTAAAAGTAATAGGTCAAATAGGTAGGCTTACAGTAAAGTAATAGGTCAAATAGGTAGGGTTACAGTAAAGTAATAGGAAAAATAGGTAGGCTTACAGTAAAGTAATAGGTCAAATAGGAAAATGAACAATCAACAATCCCCATGCTTTTCAATCAATGCATTTCCTCTCTGACATTATACTTGCCTAATTGGGGGACCGGGGGTTGTTCACACACTGCAGTGCAGAGATAAACAACAGATCAATAAATTCCCTCCAGAGCCATATAAAACACACCAAATAATAACAACCTTGATTTAATCCTGATATACAAACTGCTAGGTATGGACATTTCCATAGAAAAGGACCCGTTAGCACCAACATGTGAAGTTCAGAGGAGCATATCAAATTGGGTGTCAAATGAAAGCTATGAGTCATAGATATATATTTTCAACCATTTTCCATCTTTAGAATTAGGCATAAATAAAGGATTTGATTTCTGTATAAACAGATAGAAAAGGGATCTACCAGAAAAAGTCTTAAAAGGTATCAGAAATACATCAATATAATATAATATGCCATTTAGCAGACGCTTTTATCCAAAGCGACTTACAGTCATGTGCATACATTTTTACGTATGGGTGGTCCCGGGGATCGAACCCACTACCCTGGCGTTACAAGCGCCATGCTCTACCAATTGAGCTACAGAGGACAGAGGACACTATAATGTTGACGTAAAGACCCCTGCCAACTAAAATTATTCTTACGTTACCAAAAACCCACATATCTTTAACATATGTTCTAATTTCTCTCCCTCATGAGGAGAGAGGATAATGAAAGTTCACAGAAGTAACAAGTATTGGTTGACCTACCAATGAGTTATAGTGATTTTACTGATATCAATTTTGTTCATGAATTATTAAGTGATTAAAACTCGTAATTCTGTTACCAAATTGGTAATGGAATTACCCAAAAATCTGTAACGGAATTACTGCTACTGAATTGGCTACAATTAGAAATCATAATAGTCACAAATAAGTTGAGTCACCTGCTACTGTCCTCCCTTCCACTGGCATACAGTTATGGTTTTTGTTTGGCATACATTTTAGTCAAAGCGTAATTCCTTTACCGTGGAATTGCCCGTTTGTCTACCCAAACCCATCCTCGCCCCTGTGGTCCCTCCAGCAAGTGTCTCCATGGGCAACTGGTCAAAAACCCTGTAGTAAGGTTTAATGTGGGGAAACGTTCGCTGTGGGCAACGGGGCTGACCGGAGCACCAGGTAAAGGCGAGGCAGCATGATTTTCAAACTGTTGCCTCTAGCAACAACTATCCCCATTCCATCTCGCGTATACGCACCTAGTCTCACTCTCTCACTCTCTCTCTCTCTCTCGTCTGGAAGGGCAGTGGGAAATGTAATGGTGGATGGTAGCGTAATTGTCTTTGTTTGTGTTTGTTTGTGAATCAGTCAGGCAGACAGAGGGAGAGAGAGGGATAGTGAAAGGCCAAGACCAGGGCGTAATGAGTCACAATACCCATTAATTTCCTTGTTCCATGGTTTCTCTCTCATTCACTAATACATTAATTTAGAGACATTAGTTCATTCTAGTGTGTCTGTGAGTTGGAGGAGGACTTCTGAATAGCCTTTGTTTTAGCCGGTCCACAACAACAGTGGGTTAGCTGGAAGAAGGAAAGACAGGCTGGCTATTCAGCTGAGCTTGTGTTCAATTGTTGTTTGCTGGTAGAAACAGGTCTCCTTGAGGAATGAAGAGAAATAACAATATTAAGAATGGGGAAGAGTTAAAAAGAGCAACAAGCTCTCAAAGTATCACGTCAAGTTAAGTTTAAGGTTAAGTTGAGGCATTAACTCAGAAATCTTAAGGTTAGGCATTTTATTTATTTATTTTTTATTTCACCTTTATTTAACCAGGTAAGCCAGTTGAGAACAAGTTCTCATTTACAACTGCGACCTGGCCAAGATAAAGCAAAGCAGTGCGATAAAAACAACACAGAGTTACATATGGGGTAAACAAACATAAAGTCAAAAATACAACAGAAAATATATATATACAGTGGTGCAAATGTAGCAAGTTATGGAGGTAAAGCAATAAATAGGCTATAGTGCAAAAATAATTACAATAGTATTAACACTGGAATGCTAGATGTGCAAGAGATTATGTGCAAATAGAGATACTGGGGTGCAAAAGAGCAAAATAAATAACAATATAGGGATGAGGTAGTTGGGTGGGCTAATTTCAGATGGGCTGTGTACAGGTGCAGTGATCGGTAAGGTGCTCTGACAACTGATGCTTAAAGTTAGTGAGGGAGATAAGAGTCTCCAGCTTCAGAGATTTTTGCAATTCGTTCCAGTCATTGGCAGCAGAGAACTGGAAGGAATGGCGGCCAAAGGAGGTGTTGGCTTTGGGAATGACCAGTGAGATATACCTGCTGGAGCACAGACTACGGGTGGGTGCTGCTATGGTGACCAATGAGCTAAGATAAGGCGGGGATTTGCCTAGCAGTGATTTATAGATGGCCTGGAGCCAGTGGGTTTGACGACGAACATGTAGTGAGGACCAGCCAACAAGAGCGTACAGGTCACAGTGGTGGGTAGTGTATGGGGCTTTGGAGACAAAACGGATGGCACTGTGATAGACTACATCCAGTTTGCTGAGTAGAGTGTTGGAGGCTATTTTGTAAATGACATCGCCGAAGTCAAGGATCGGTAGGATAGTCAGTTTTACGAGGGCATTAACTCCGAATGGTTAACATAAGGGTTAAGGTTTGGGATAGGTTTAAAACCAAAATATCAAAAACAACTTTCTATCGCTGGATTCAAACGTTCAACCTTTGGAGGCAGATAATTACAGCCATCCGCCATCCCCGTCCACAAGGCCCTAGCAAAACCGAAACCTACTTGAAGGTAACAGCGCTCACTGTTGCCCCTAGTGGCTAGCTTCCACGTCATCTGCCGACATCCTCAGACATGGATGGATGTCGAATACTGACTTGTAGCATGGGTGACCTAGCTGAAAAGGAGATAGATATAGTGGAGTGTAAAGGAGAGAAAAATAGGGAAAAGAGGGAGAGAGAGAACAGTAGAGAACAGAGAAGTGATGAGAAGATTTGACCTTAATCAGACTGACTGGGCTCTCTGTCTGTCTCACACACACATGCACGTCCACTGAGCACATACACATTCATAGAGAGAGAGAGAGAGAGAGAGAGAGAGAGAGAGAGAGAGAGAGAGAGAGAGAGAGAGAGAGAGAGAGAGAGAGAGAGAGAGAGAGAGAGAGAGAGAGCGAGAGAGCGAGAGAGAGAGCGAGAGAGACACACATACACGCTAACAGGCCTAGTGGACTAGTGGACCTCTGTTTGCCTTGTGCTACTCTCTCTTTCATTAGCACTCTATTTATCCAGCCTAATACTCAGACAGACAAGTGCAGATAGGGAAAGTCCACCCCTTGCTTAGAGAGGAATGTTGGAAAGAACTGAAATTGGATTAGAAGACAATATGAGAAGGATGGTGAGCAAGAGCGAGTGAGAGGGGGAGGTGAGAAAGGGCAAAAACTGGAGGGAGAAGGAGAGGAGGAGGGATGTGGTGAAAAGAGGCAGGTTAGGAAGAGAGGCAGAGAAAGAGGAAAAGGTGTGAACTGAAGAAAGGAGATGAAGGAGGAAAAGAAGCAGGGGAGAAGAAAGGACAACTGGGGAGAGAGAGGAAGCGGGGAAGGGAGACTACTCTGGGTTTGGAGAGAAAGAGCACTTTCCCTGAAAGCACACTTTGGGTCGAGACAGGAGTTACAGAAAGAGAAATGGGAGAACTACTGCTGACTACACCAAACTCATCGAAACACTGCATGGTCCAAGTCAAGGGTGACAGAAAGAGCGAGGATGCACCATTGCTTACTACACCAAACCCTCCAGAACACTGGGATGAGTCAAGAGTCAAAGAAACAGAGAGGGCATACTATTGCTCACTACACCAGAAAACTAGGCTGAATCAAACTACGGCTGAATCAAGCTAGGATCACAGGCTGAATCAAACTAGGGTCACAGAAAGAGAGACGGCCCACTATTGCTCACATCAGTCTTGAAGGTTACAGAAAGAGAGAGGATGTGCCATTGCTCACTATACTCACCCAGCCAAGGGGAATACAACCAAATCTGTATTCATGCATGGTAAACAGGAGACAACAACAGTGTAGGAAAAACCAACCCTGCTCTGGGCGTGTAATCAAATCCACCAGTGAGAGGAGAGGATACAAGGAGCATTGCAGTCCAGGGGGACAGTTTATAAAGCTGTGTTCATTTTATACAGTTACTTCAAATTAAAATGCATTTTCTCTTTTGGTTTCAAACAGGTGTGTGACTGTGTGTGTGTGTGTGTGTGTGAGACTGTGTGTGTGTGTGTGTGTGTGTGTGACTGTGTGTGTGTGTGTGTGTGTGTGTGTGTGTGTGTGTGTGTGTGTGTGTGTGTGTGTGTGTGTGTGTGTGTGTGTGTGTGTGTGTGTGTGTGTGTGTGTGTGTGTGTGTGTGTGTGTGTGCGTGCGTGCGTGTGTCTGTGTGTGTGTGTGTGTGTGCGCATATACAGTATTAAACCTTCATGTATTCATTTTCAGTTGTAGAGACAAACATGACATTTGTGTTATAGTAGATGGTAGTACATAATGGACTGTTTCTATAGTTCTGTAGAGCTCTCTGTGTGTATGAAAGGTACACTATATAGGGGTGATTCTTTAACTATGGTACTTTTCTTGTCCCTGGATGAAATAATAAAAACTAAAAAACATTTCTTCTTTTTTGTTTTTGTCATACTTACTCCACCCTAAGCGGAACTTATAAAAAATGTATCATGGCTCAATCATTCTTTTTATTATATAATATGAGGCCTTTTATGCATGGTTTTTACTGTTTTCCCTCTGTCCCTAAGCCAGACTTTGTATCTTCAACCTCGCTTAATTCTAAATTAAATATTTAAATAATGTAGATTTCAAGTACAAATGATAAAATACCATTTATTTCAATTCTACATATTATATATTGTGATACATATTCACATTTTCCTATATTTTTCATAAATAGAACCCTTGTCCCTTGGGGTCACTGTCATTTCCACCACACTGTACAAAATAGAATCCTGGGATCAGTGTTTTAGGTTTGTATATTTAGTAACCATAGCAACAGAAACTCCACAGTGGAACACATGGCTGGATGAAATGGTGTCCTCTACAGGGGGTAATGAAAAGAAGAAAAATCAAGGTAAATATGAGTAAAACTGAGAGTATGTTTATTGGTCGTCATTTCCAAACAGCTCATATTTCACATGGACGTAAAAAATAACTGTATACATTTAATTTAATAATGTGTAATTTGTGTATATTTAATGCTAACTCTAAAACTAATATTAGCAGGCTAACATAGCATGAGATTTTAGAGGGAAAGTGGGGAAATGTCATTTCCACCACAGTCATTTCCACCACGGTGTTCATTGTGGTGGTAAAGACAGGTTGTGGTGGAAATGACATTGTTCGTGCTAAACAGCAAATTATTTGGGCTATAATACTGATACTAAATTCAAAAACAGTTTTAACAATATTACAATATTGTTGGTAAATAAGAGAACAATAGATAAGTAGGTTTGACATGATGTCTTGGCTCTTTCTTTAAGATGGCAAGCAATACCACAGCACAGAGGTCAAGATCATACAGAGAAAGAATAAAATCAGATCCACTTAAATATGCAGAGTCCCTCAAGAAGGACAGAGAAAGATACCTGAAGAAAAAGCAACAAGGTGTTGTTAAATCTGTGACAGAAATGCCGAAAAGAGAACAACGAAAAATGAGAAGACAGTGGCGAATTTCTCAACGAAACAGACGTAGGAAATGGAAAATGGTCTCAGCAGTGAATAGTTTCATGGCACATACAACACCACCACCATCACCAGACAACATGAGTGTTAATGCAGAAGACATCCCTGAAACACCTCAGCTGTGTGAGCCTACACCAGAGAGAACTCCACAGAGGAAAAGAGGGAGAAAAAAGGTTGCGAAGGCAAAAGCAAAGGTGTACAGAGATCTTAATGACATTAAACAAAAGCTTGAGGATGCCCTCAGAAAAGTTGAAAAATACAAAAAAAGAAGTAATCGACTGAAGAAGAACCTGGGGATCCTAGAGTCACCTAAAATGAAAACAAAGCAACAGATGCAGCAAGAAAGCAAGCAATTAAAGAAGACACTCCTATTCCATAACACCATTATGTCAGAAATAAGAAAAAAGTATCAGAATGTTGACAATCGTAAAGCTCGGCAACTGATCTCCAAACTTGTGGCTGGCAAGATCTTAAAAAAATACCGCCTGGTCACCATGGCCAAGAAGGAGTTTGGATTCTCTACAAAACTAATCTGGACAAACATGACAAGGGCCGACAAACTCAAATACACCTGCATGGAGACTGCATTGGGATCACCAAGTTCAAGCACACTTACCAGCACATCTCAACCCATCATAGACCTGCATGAGGGACTGATTGGAAGTTGGTGTGTGGTACGGTATGATGGGGTTCCTTACCCTGGCATTATACAGGATGTGGACCCTGAGGGTTGTGCTCTGGTGAGAACCATGAGTCATATTGGCAAAAACAAGTTCTTCTGGCCTATGAGAGACGATGTTATTTGGTACCGGCCAGAAGATGTGATCAGGCTGGTCCCAGAGCCTCAACCAGTAACAAAGAGGCATGTGATGGTGGAGCCAACAGTTTGGAAAGAAATATGCTCTGTTCTTGACCATGAAACATAACTGAACCTCTGGCCCATATGCAAGTTTGACAGATACAGTATTTAGCAAATACACTGTCTATTTAGTCAGATTCAACTTGTTATTCCACATGATTACGTTTGACAGTACATGGATTTACGATATAACACACATGACAGTAATGTTTAAGTACAGAGTGTTTGCTCTGGTTCAGCATAGGCATATAAGTTTTCAATTTCAAAATATATTGCCTATTTTATCTGTTATTCAACTGGTTATATTAAGGTTATGTTAAGGTAATGATGACATAAAGGGTTTGCTCTAGTTTGTACTAGTTTGCTCTAGTTCAGCATGTAGAAAACAGTGAAGAAATGATTTGCTGATTTTTAACACAAATTCATGTTTTTTCATTTTTTGGATTGTTTTTAATTTAAAAATATTGGTGATATGTTTTTGTTCACAAATGCTGTTGCTTATTGATTTGCTCTGGTTCACCACATAGAGCAGTAGAAAAATTGTTTTTAATTGGAAGTTGCCTATCTGTCATTTCCGCCACACACTGTCTCTTCCGCCACGCCATGTCATTTCCACCACAACACATATTTTAAAGTAAAACATATAAAAAACATACAATCAAACCAATTATATTCAGTGGTGTTGATAATTGTGCAGTTAGGGCTAAGATTTGTGTATACACTTTGAGAAATATATGATTTTGAGCTATGATAAGAAAATGAAATGTTCCATTGACCTAGTTTTAGGTGTTTTTTAGTGTAAACATTGTAAAATCTTTACAGTTACATTTCTGAAAAAAATAATAAATTACAAATTTGAACAGATATGTGTGTGCTATTTAATCAAATATATTTATAACAGAAGATATTTCATTATTTTCTCTTAAAAATACATGTTTTGTTATGTGATGGAAATGACCGTTTTCTTGGACTGTCAGATAAAAATGGCAAAAAATATATATTAGTAAATACAAATCATCACAGCCAACTTCAGGGAAGGTTTCCAGACAGATTGAGAAACCAACTGATACTAAAAAATTGTTTGTAGAAATGTTTTTATTTTCTGAAACTGTCTAGCTCAAAGAGTACCATAGTTGAAGAATTACCCATATACAGAAGTAGCCGAGCAGAGCAACCACACACAAACCTAAGATCACAATGCGCAATGCCAAGTGTCGGCTGGAGTGGTGTAAAGCTCGCCGCCATTGGACTCTGGAGTAGTGGAAACACGTTCTCTGGAGTGATGAATCACGCTTCACCATCTGGCAGTCCGACAGATGAATCTGGGTTTGACGGATGCAAAGAGAATGCTACCTGCCCCAATGCATAGTGCCAACTGTAAAGTTTGGTGGAGGATAAATAATAGTCTGGGGCTGTTTTTCATGGTTCGGGCTACGCCCCTTAGTTCCAGTGAAGGGAAATCATAACGCTACAGCATACAGACAGTCTAGACGATTCTGTGCTTCCAAATTTGTGGCAACAGTTTGGGGAAGGCCCTTTCCTGTTTCAGCATGAAAGCAAGGTCCATACAGAAATGGTTTGTCGAGATCAGAGTGGAAGAACTTGACAGGCATCCACAGAGCCCTGACCTCAACCCCATCAAACACCTTTGGGGTGAATTGGAACGCTGACTGCGTGCCAGGCCTAATCGCCCAACATCAGTGCCTGACCTCACTAACGCTCTTGTGGCTGAATGGAAGCAAGTCCCCGCAGCAATGTTCCAACATCTAGTGGAAAGCCTTCCCAGAAGAGTGGAGGCTGTTATAGCAGCAACGGGGGGACCAACTCCATATTAATGCCCATGATTTTGGAATGAGATGTTTGACGAGTAGGTGTCCACATACTTTTGGTCATGTAGTGTATCTCAGAGTAGGACTGCTGATCAGTTTAGTCAGGTGTTAAGTGACACGACAAACAATGGATGCTATGCAAATATTCTACAAGAAACAGCAGCGATCAAATCAATTTTCACTAAATGTCAATAATGTGGTCGTCAAAATACATAATAAATCATTTGAATACATGAATGTGGAAGTTGTTAACCATGTCTAAAAAATCCCAATACTGTACGTTATGATATTTATTTTTACATTTTAGTCATTTAGCAGACGCTCTTATCCAGAGCGACTTACAGTTAGTGAGTGCATACACTATTTTATTTTTATACTGGCCCCCCGTGGGAATCGAACCCACAACCCTGGCGTTGCAAACGCCATGCTCTACCAACTGAGCTACATCCCTGCCGGCCATTCCCTCCCCTACTCTGGACGACACTGGGCCAATTGTGCGCCGCCCCATGGGTCTCCCGGTCGCGGCCGGCTACGACAGAGCCTGGATTCGAACCAGGATCTCTAGTGGCACAGCTAGCACTGCGATGCAGTGCCCAAATGTAAAGAAAGTGCTGTGCTAAGAATGTTTAAATCTGTGGGACAGCCTTTTTTATGAAACCGGCGAAATTGGTGTGTTCATATTTGCTCATTGCGATGGGTATTCCTCACTCTACCAGAGTAAGATTGATGTGAGATTGTATTGCCAACAAGTATGGGAAAGTCTACTAATCTAACTGCAACTCCCTCCATGTCTCCGACCACTACTTTGTATCCTTTTCTCTCTCGCTCTCCTCCAACACTACTCACTCTGCCCCTACTCAGATGGTAATGCGCCGTCGCAACCTTCGCTCTCTCTCTCCCGCTACTCTCTCCTCTTCCATCCTATCATCTCTTCCCTCTGCTCAATCCTTCTCCCTCCAATCTCCTGATTCTGCCTCCTCAAACCTCCTCTCCTCCCTTTCTGCATCCTTTGACTCTTTATGTCCCCTATCCTCCCGGCCGGCTCGGTCCTCCCCTCCTGCTCCGTGGCTTGACGACTCATTGCGAGCTCACAGAACAGAGCTCCGGGCAGCCGAGCGGAAATGGAGGAAAACTAGACTCCCTGCGGAGCTGGCATCTTTTCACTCCCTCCTCTCTACATTTTCTTCATCTGTTTCTGCTGCTAAAGCCACTTTCTACCACTCAATTCCAAGCATCTGCCTCTAACCCTAGGAAGCTCTTTGCCACCTTCTCCTCCCTGCTGAATCCTCACCCCCCCCCCCCCCCCCCTCCCTCTCTGTGGATGACTTCGTCAACCATTTTGAAAAGAAGGTTGACGACATCCGATCCTCGTTTGTTAAGTCAAATGACACTGCTGGTCCTGCTCACACTGCCCTACCCTATGCTTTGACTTCTTTCTCCCCTCTCTCTCCAGATGGAATCTTGCGACTTGTGACGGCCGGCCGCCCAACAACCTGCCCACTTGACCCTATCCCCTCCTCTCTTCTCCAGACAATCTCCAGTGACCTTCTCCCTTACCTCACCTCGCTCATCAACTCATCCTTAACCGCTGGCTATGTCCCTTCCGTCTTCAAGAGAGCGAGAGTTGCACCCCTTCTCAAAAAACCAACACTCGATCCCTCTGATGTCAACAACTACAGACCAGTATCCCTTCTTTCTTTTCTCTCCAAAACTCTTGAGCGTGCCAACTCTCTTGCTATCTCTCTCAGAATGACCTTCTTGATCCAAACCAGTCAGGCTTCAAGACTGGTCATTCAACTGAGACTGCTCTTCTCTGTGTCATGGAGGCTCTCCGCACTACTAAAACTAACTCTCTCTCCTCTGCTCTTGTCCTTCTAGACCTGTCTGCTGCCTTTGATACTGTGAACCATCAGATCCTCCTCTCCACCCTCTCCGAGTTGGGCATCTCCGGCGCAGCTCACTCTTGGATTGCGTCCTACCTGACCGGTCGCTCCTACCAAGTGGCGTGGCGAGAATCTGTCTCTGCACCACGTGCTCTCACCACTGGTGTCCCCCAGGGCTCAGTTCTAGGCCCTCTCCTATTCTCGCTATACACCAAGTCACTTGGCTCTGTCATATCCTCACATGGCCTCTCCTATCATTGCTACACAAACAACACAACTAATCTTCTCCTTTCCCCCTTCTGATAACCAGGTGGCGAATCGCATCTCTGCATGTCTGGCAGACATATCAGTGTGGATGACGGATCACCACCTCAAGCTGAACCTCGGCAAGACGGAGCTGCTCTTCCTCCCGGGGAAGGACTGCCCGCTCCATGATCTCGCCATCACGGTTGACAACTCCGTTGTGTCCTCCTCCCAGTGTGTGGGAGAGCCTTGGTGTGACCCTGGACAACACCCTGTCATTCTCCGCTAACATCAAGGCGGTGACCCGATCCTGTAGGTTCATGCTCTACAACATTCGGAGAGTACGACCCTGCCTTACACAGGAAGCGGCACAGGTCCTAATCCAGGCACTTGTCATCTCCCGTCTGGATTACTGCAACTCGCTTTTGGCTGGGCTCCCTGCCTGTGCCATTAAACCCCTACAACTCATCCAGAATGCCGCAGCCCGTCTGGTGTTCAACCTTCCCAAGTTCTCTCACATCACCCCGCTCTTCCGCACACTCCACTGGCTTCCAGTTGAAGCTTGCATCTACTACAAGACCATGGTGCTTGCCTACGGAGCTGTGAGGGGAACGGCACCTCCATACCTTCAGGCTCTGATCAGTCCCTACACCCAAACGAGGGCATTGCGTTCATCCACCTCTGGCCTGCTGGCCCCCCTACCTCTGCGGATGCACAGTTCCCGCTTAGCCCAGTCAAAACTGTTCGCTGCTCTGGCACCCCAATGGTGGAACAAGCTCCCTCACGACGCCAGGACAGCGGAGTCACTCACCACCTTCCGGAGACACTTGAAACCCCACCTCTTTAAGGAATACCTGGGATAGGATAAAGTAATCCTCCTACCCCCCCTTACACCACCCAAAGAAAAGAAAAAAACATATTGTAAAGTGGTTATCCCACTGGCTATAAGGTGAATGCACCAATTTGTAAGTCGCTCTGGATAAGAGCGTCTGCTAAATGTCGTAAATGTAATGTAATGTTTTATGGTCATCAGACGTCCTTGGACTGAAATATAAAGTTAAACGTTTTTCCTTCGCTTCTGTCATTTAGATGTTTTCAGAGACACGAAGAAAACACAGCAGGTTACAAAGTAGAGCTTCGTAGCTACAATTTGGTGTATGGGTTGCCCAGTAGTGTAAAGTACTTAAGTAAAAATACTTTAAAGTATTACATAAGTCGTTTTTGGGTTATCTGTACTTTACTTTACTATTTATATTTTTGACCACTTTTACTTTTTACTTCACTACATTCCTATAGAAAATAATGTACTTTTTACTCCATACATTTTCCCTGACACCCAAAAGTACTCGTTACATTTTGAATGCTTAGCAGGATAGAAAAATTGTCCAATTCATGCATTTATCAAGAGAACATCCCTGGTCATTCATACTGCCTCTGATCTGTAAATTATGTCTGAGTGTTGGAGTGTTCCCCTGGCTATCTCTAAATAAATAAATAAACAAGAAAATGGTGCTGTCTGGTTTGCTTAATATAAGGAATTTGAAATAATTTATACTTTTACTTCTGATACTTAAGTATATTTTAGCAATTACATTTACTTTTGATACTTAAGTATATTTAAAACCAAATACCTTTACTCAAGTAGTATTTCACTGGGTGACCTTCACTTTTACTTTGTCTATTAAGATATATTTACCTTTACTCAAGTATGAAAATTGGGTACATTTTCCACCACTGGGGTTGTTAGGGATTACTCCAAATTCACATGTTGCCACCCATTTTCATGATGAGATGCTAGCTAGCTATGTGAGGGAGTGATTGTTAGCTTGACGCCGTTCACTGAGGTAACACTCTGGGTGAGAAGCAGCGTTGCTCTGCAGTGGCTGTATTGTGCCTGCAGCGGATTTTGTGATTGATGGTTATATTACTTCAAGTGAAATCTACCAGAATTCAGTGGCTTCAGAAAGTATTCATACCCCTTGACTTTTTCCACATTTTGTTGTTACAGCCGGAATTTAAAATTGATTCAATTTATTTTGTGTCACTGGCTTACACACAATACCCCATAATGTAAAAGTGGAATTATGTATTTCGAAATTTTTACAAATTAATAAAAGCTGAAAAGCTGAAATGTCAAGCCTAAATAAGTTCAGGAGTAAAAATGTGCTTAACAAGTCACATAATAAGTTGCATGGACTCACTCTGTGAGCAATAATAGTGTTGAGCATGATTTTTAAATGACTACCTCATTTCTGTACCCCACACATACAATTATCTGTAAGGTCCCTCAGTCAAACACAGATTCTACCACAAAGACCAGGGACATTTTCCAATGCCAAAAAAGTACACCTATTGGTAGATGGGTAAAAATAAAAAAAGCCGACATTGAATATCCCTTTGAGCATGGTGAAGTTATTAATTACACTTTGGATGTTGTATCAATACACTCAGTCACTACAAAAATACAGGTGTCCTTCCTAACTCAGCTACCGGAGAGGAAGGAAACCGCTCAGGGATTTCACTATGAGGCCAATGGTGACTTTAAAACAGTTACAGAGTTTAATGGCTGTGATAGGAGAAAACTGAAGATGGACCAACAACATTGTAGTTACTCCACAATAGTAACCTGAAAAGAAGGAAGCCTGTACAGAATAAAAATATTCCAAAACATGCATTGTGTTTGCAATAAGGCACTAAAGTAAAACTGCAAAGAAATTAACTTTATGTCCTGAATACAAAGCGTTATGTTTGGGGCAAATCCAACACAACACATCACTGAGTACCAGTCTTCATAGGTATGGTGGTGGCTGCATCATGTTATGAATATGTCATCAGCAAGGAATAGAGAGTTTTTAAGGATAAAAATAAACAGAATAGAGCTAAGCACAGGCAAAATCCTAGAGAAAAACCTGGTTCAGTCTGCTTTCTAACAGCCATTTGGAGACAAATTCACCTTTCAGCAGGACAATAACCTAAAACACAAGGCCAAATATACACTGGAGACGACATTGAAGGTCCCTGAGTTGCCTAGTTACAGTTTTGACTTAAATCTACTTGAAGATTTACGGCAAGACTTGAAAATGGCTGTCTAGCCATGATCAAAAACCAATTTGACAGAGCTTGAAGAATTTTAAAAAGAATAATGTGCAAATATTGTACAATCCAGGTGTGCAAAGCTCTTAGAGACTTACCCAGGAAGACTCACAGCTGTAACCGCTGCCAAAGGTGATTCTAACATGTACAGTGGGGAAAGAAAGTATTTAGTCAGCCACCAATTGTGCAAGTTCTCCCACTTAAAAAGATGAGAGAGGCCTGTAATTTTCATCATAGGTACACGTCAACTATGACAGACAAAATGAGAAAAATAAATCCAGAAAATCACATTGTAGGATTTTTTATGAATTTATTTGCAAAATATGGTGGAAAATAAGTATTTGGTCAATAACAAAAGTTTCTCAATACTTTGTTATATACCCTTTGTTGGCAATGACACAGGTCAAACGTTTTCTGTAAGTCTTCACAAGGTTTTCACACACTGTTGCTGGTATTTTGGCCCATTCCTACATGCAGATCTCCTCTAGAGCAGTGATGTTTTGTCGCTGGGCAACACGGACTTTCAACTCCCTCCAAAGATTTTCTATGGGGTTGAAATCTGGAGACTGGCTAGGCCACTCCAGGACCTTGAAATGCTTCTTACGAAGCCACTCCTTCGTTGCCCGGGCGGGGTGTTTGGGATCATTGTCATGCTGAATGACCCAGCCACGTTTCATCTTCAATGCCCTTGCTGATGGAAGGAGGTTTTCACTCAAAATCTCACGATATATGGCCCCATTCATTCTTTCCTTTACACGGATCAGTCGTCCTGGTCCCTTTGCAGAAAAACAACCCCAAAGAATTATGTTTCCACCCCCATGCTTCACAGTAGGTATGGTGTTCTTTGGATGCAACTCAGCATTCTTTGTCCTCCAAACACGACGAGTTGAGTTTTTACCAAAGAGTTATATTTTGATTTCATCTGACCATATGACATTCTCCCAATCTTCTTCTGGATCATCCAAATGCACTCTAGCAAACTTCAGACGGGCCTGGACATGTACTGGCTTAAGCAGGGGGACACGTCTGGCACTGCAGGATTTGAGTCCCTGGCGGCGTAGTGTGTTACTGATGGTAGGCTTTGTTACTTTGGTCCCAGCTCTCTGCAGGTCATTCACTAGGTCCCCCCGTGTGTTTCTGGGATTTTTGCTCACCGTTCTTGTGATCATTTTGACCCCACGGGGTGAGATCTTGCGTGGAGCCCCAGATCGAGGGAGATTATCAGTGGTCTTGTATGTCTTCCATTTCCTAATAATTTATCCCACAGTTGATTTCTTCAAACCAAGCTGCTTACCTATTGCAGATTCAGTCTTCCCAGCCTGGTGCAGGTCTACAATTTTGTTTCTGGTGTCCTTTGACAGCTCTTTGGTCTTGGCCATAGTGGAGTTTGGAGTGTGACTGTTTGAGGTTGTGGACAGGTGTCTTTTATACTGATAACAAGTTCAAACAGGTGCCATTAATACAGGTAACGAGTGGAGGACAGAGGAGCCTCTTAAAGAAGAAGTTACAGGTCTGTGAGAGCCAGAAATCTTGCTTGTTTGTAGGTGACCAAATACTTATTTTCCACCATAATTTGCAAATAAATTCATTTAAAATCCTACAATGTGATTTTCTGGAGAAAAAAATTTGTCTGTCATAGTTGACGTGTACCTATGATGAAAATTCCAGGCCTCTCTCATCTTTTTAAGTGGGAGAACGTGCACAATTGGTGGCTGACTAAATACTTTTTTTCCCCACTGTATTGGTGTGAATAGTTATGTAAATCAGATATTTCTGTATTTCATTTTCAATTCATTTGCAAAAATGTCTAAAAACATGTTTTCACTTTGTCATTATGGGGTATGTAGATGTGTGTGTGTGTGTGTGTGTGTGCATGGGTGGCACCTTACCAGGGTTTATGTTAGGAAAATATGGCGCTGGACAACGTGACCGGAAATATTTGAATTTACCGGCCATTTGAGAAATTTACCGGCCATTTGAGACATTTACCGGACCCATATGCATTGGGTGCGTAACCCTTTAGGGTGTCCACCCACAATGCTCAGAATGACAGAAATCATATTTAGATTGGTAAATCATCTTAACAGAACATGCAATTCCTGTAATGAAGCAGCCAATAAAACTTCATTTTCAAACATTTGCCAAAACATAATTCACGGGAAAACACCATTCTAAACAGCGCACCTGATGAGAGCGGTTCCATATGTGACAGAGATGAAAAACATAGAAAGATGGGGAATCTAAAGATGCAACTAGTAGGATAGGTTGCCTTGACTAGGATTGTGCCTTTGGCTTCTGGACAACGAAAGAAAGTTGATATGAAAACCAATAGAACAGGAGAGAAATGGCATAGCGGCGTGTCCAAGTACATTTAAATACATTTCCCAAAATTATATATTTACTCATTCAAAATATTTCACCAGAAATCATGACTTAGCCACAGAGGAATCAAGAATAATTAGCTTATTTTAAAAAATTGCTGTGGATTGTTTCAAATCACAAGCTCGTAGGTGTACTCCCCATAGTAGAACCCTTTGAAGAACCCCTTTTGGTCCCAGGTAGAACACTTTTGGTTCCAAGTAGAACTGTTCTGGCTTCCAAGTAGGACTCTTTTGACAGCGAGATCTACCTGGAACCAAAAAGGGTTTTACCTGGAACCAAAAAGGGTTCTCCTATGGGGACAGCAGAAGAACCCTTTTGGAACCCTTTTTTCTAAGAGTGTATGCCTATTTGGGAAGCATGCAATTTGGGTAGTGCGCATGGCAATAGGCCTAGCAGATTATTGAGTTGCGGCGGTCAGTGAAAAGCATCTAAAATATGTTGAGTATATTTTTAAATGTTGAATTGTTTTCCCTTTGATTGTTTATTTTGATCAATTCCCCATTACATCTGTCACCAGTAGTAAACGTACCATTAATCCCTGTCATTTGGTTACATTAATTTCTGTTACTGTCTGCATGTGTTCATTTCAGTCATTTACCGTTCTCATTCTCCGAGTGGAAATGTTGTTTGCAGAGTTCACAACCTGCTACAATTGTGAGAAACAAGTTTTGGTTTATTTCATAACCATCATTTATGAGTTTTGTCAATGTTTTCATTGTCATTTGTTTGGGGTGCTCCATGTGAGCAATGAGCATCTGTCTGGTTTCTCTGTTCTTCTGCTGAGGGAGCGCAACCGCCTGAGCACGCATAGAAGTACCTGGCCTGCTGCGCGGAAATGTAGGAAAGTGCCCATTTGGGATGTCTGATTTCTGATTGTCTTAACTCACCACGTCTACCACTAAAAAGCTGAGCTTCTCAGTCATTTTTTCTTCATCTCACACAGTAAGTCAACGAAGTCTGTTTATTTTTTTTTACATTCACTGCGAATGATAATATAGCCTATTAAAACTATAGTTCCTCACAGTAGGCTATTTGAAAAATCGTTCCAACAATCTCCCCCTCCATAATCACCAAGCCTCAGTGTGAAAGAGTGAAATATCATGATCTGACGATCCCATAATCAGTGCATTCGGAACGTATTCAGACACCTTGAATTGTTCCACATTTTGTTACGTTACAGCCTTATTCTAAAATGGATATTTTTAAATCCTCATCAATCTACACACAATACCCCATAATGACAAAGTGAAAACAGGTTTTTAGAAATGTTTGCTAATTTATTAAAAATAAAAAACAGAAATACCTTAATTACATAAGTATTCAGACCTTTTGCTATAATAATAATAATATGCCATTTAGCAGACGCTTTTATCCAAAGCGACTTACAGTCATGTGTGCATACATTTTTACGTATGGGTGGTCCCGGGGATCGAACCCACTACCCTGATGTTACAAGCGCCATGCTCTACCAATTGAGCTACAGAGGAGCTATGAGCTCAGGTGCATCCTGTTTCCATTGATCATCCTTGAGATGTTTCTACAACTTTATTGGAGTCCACCTGTGGTCAATTCAATTGATTGGACATGATTTGGAAATGCACACACCTGTCTATATAAGGTCCCACAGTTGACAGTGCATGTCAGAGCAAAACCAAGCCAGGAGGTCGAAGGAATTGTCCGTAGAATAAATTGTCAAATACATTGTCAAATATACACAAAGTACACCAAACATTAAGAACACCTGCTCTTTCCATGACATAGACTGACCAGGTGAATTCAGGTGAAAGCTGTGATCCCTTATTGATGTCACTTCTTAAATCCACTTCAATCAGTGTAGATGAAGGGGAGGCGACAGGTTAAAGAAGGAATTATAAGCCTTGAGACAATATTAGGAAGTGTACTGAGGGATATAGGTAAGAAATACTGTATTTGTCATTTCAGGGTACACAGAGACCGAATACATCAAATTAACTAAAGCTCTACTCACATTGCAGACAAGTGACAACACAGGATAATGATACATCTCTTTGTCTAAATTAACTTAACCAAAATCTATATTACCACGACCACCTATAGATAATACGCACGCACACACACACGCACCCACGCACCCACGCAAAAACACACTCCAGTGTGACTGTTTTGTGTGTCCTACCCTGGGTCAATTGTCTCTGTGCTCTTTTTCAACAGGCATAAACAAAGACGATATCATGTAGGACATGCCTCCTAGGCAGGCAATCTCAGAACACAATGTTCCTGTTCATACACACAATGGGGCTTTTGAAGGACCCCTCTGAGGGTTAGAACTAATCCTATACTAACAGGCCATTCCACAGAACCCATTTGTACAGCAGTGAAAGCACATGCAATCTCCATGAATTGATAATGCTTTCCTAGGGTCCTGCAGGTCAGTGTCTGTGTGTGTGTTGTGTGTGTGTGTGTGTGTGTGTGTGTGTGTGTGTGTGTGTGTGTGTGTGTGTGTGTGTGTGTCTGTGTGTATGTGCTGTGTGTGTGAACAAGCACATATGTCTGTGTATGTGTATGTACATGTGTGTGTGTGCACGTGCATGTATGTGTGTGTGTGTGTGTGTGTGTGTGTGTGTGTGTGTGTTTTTGTGTGTGTGCATGTGCATGTGTGTTAGGGCACAGGGCGTATACCACTGAGTGAGACATAGCAGGAGGAAAGCTCAATGTTGTGTGTAAGGAGACACAATGGAGAATAACCGTCTGGGATTAACTAGAATAAAATGTCATTATCGCTCAGGCCACACACACACACACACACACACAAACAAAGACATTTGTTGTGGCATCTATTGACAACTTTATCAGCCATGTAAACAAAAGGCGTTATCATTCATATGAATCTGAACACATGAAATAATTTATAGAGAAAGTCATCCACTTGGATTCACACTAAAAACAGTATAGGGAAGAGTGGGGTAAGTTGAGTCATTTTTTTACATTCAGCATCAATCCGTCAAGGGAAATATAGTATGCTTTCGAACAAATATATCTAAATATATTTCAGGATGTTGTGTATCCCTGTAAATAATCAGAAATCATGTAAACATTACAGTTTTGAATACATAGCTTGGTCTTAAAAGTATTCTCAGGTATGGGGTGAATTGAGCCGCGGGACAGGGTAAATTAAGCCACCTACACTTCCTTTTTAAAACCATGTCTATCTTTATGACCTCATATTTAAGCTCATAGAGACCCCAACCAATATATAGAACAATCTTAAAATTATATACAAGCATCATAAAACCTGTAACACAGTGGTATTCAAACTTTTTCAGCGGGGACCCCATTTTTTCCACCAGAATTTCTCCCAACCCCACTCCAAATCTAATGACACAACCATAAAATTGGTCCATTTAGATTTTTGCATTAACAAATAACCTTCAATTCATTAAATATTAATCTCATCAAAATTAAAAGAAACCAATAAATACATTTACTGATTTTTTTGTTGTTGTTAAATGATCTTTCTCAAAAACGTTTGTATATTGTTCCATACAATAATCTGTAGTCTTCATTTTTTGTTCCAAAATTATTATTATTATTATTATTATTATTATTATTATTATTATTATTATTATGGGAACCCCACTGAAGTTCCCTATGACCCCAATATGGGTTGCGACCCCAACTTTGAATTCCACTGCAATTTGACTTCGTGAAAATCTGTTTTTTGGACCTAACTTGCTTACCAGTTATTCCATGTGGTTTCTTCCTTCACAGACTCCATGAAATGTTGACCTCTTCCAAAATATTTGGTCAAATTATTGATTTTGTGTACGGTTTCCAAGAAACAAGGGAGGCTCAACTTACCCCTTTGGCTCAACTTACCCCACTCTCCCCTACAAACATTAATTTGGAGATCGTTATATAGGCCTTACACAAATAAATGTAGCTCTTAAATATTGGGGGGAGGGGGCTATTGAAAAAGTTGTATATTGTTACGACATGATGGATGCTTCTGCAGTTTGTTGTTTTTAAAGGCCCAATCTGTTATTTGAAAAGTGACACAAGGCAGTCCCACCACCTGGCTTGCTATAAAGCTGTGGAATTGGGCTGTAAGTATCACAGAGTGGGCCAATGTGTGATAAAATGGAACAAGGAAATGAACAGGTATTGTGATCATTATGCCTTGGTCTTGGCCTTCTCAGATCAAGATTTGTAGCCTGGGTCCCTGGTGGGGGAATCTGAGCGGCAGACTTCGAGGCATCTCTGTCTCTCTCTCCCTCTATCTCCCTCTCTCTTGTTCACAAACAAATGAACACAAAGACAATTACGCTACCATCCATCATTACATTTCCCACTGCCCTTACAGACTAAAAGTAGAGACAGAGAGAGAGAGACACCAGGTACACTTCTACAAGGCCACAGTCCCCACCTTTGTCAGGACCCTGAAAGACATCGCATTCAACCGCAGCCCCAGCACCTCACACAGGAGCATCAGAGCGACGAGCACCCTACCCAGAACTGCAAGACACCCTCCCAGACCTGCAAGACTCCCCCCCCAGGCCTGCACCCATAGGACCTACACCCAGACCACAGCACCACCAATCGACTCCCCCCCAAACTAACCCTGGCCACACCCTATATAGGCCCCCCTACATTAGGCCTATGCCCCTCCTGCCCTCCCCTTGCCCCCCACCACTGCAGCAATGGCCTCAACATGACAAATGCAAAATAGTTGGGAAGAGATTTTTGACGTACCGATCCCATGGCATAGTGTTTATGAACTGATATGCAAAATGACACCGGATTCAAAACTTAGAATCTTTCATTTTAAATTATTATATAAAATTCTTGCTACCAATAGAATGTTATTTATATGGGGGATACAATCTTCCCAGCTCTGCAGATTTTGCTGTGAAGAGACAGAATCATTAGATCATTTGTTTTGGTACTGTCCATTTGTAGCTTGTTTTTGGACACAGGTCCAGGAATGGCTAAATGATTGCAATATTTACCTGGAGCTAACCCTGCAATCTGTAGAAACAATGAGAATAGAAAGGTTCAGAACTTTTGTAAAACATCACAGTACAATTGAAAAATATATGGCAAATAGAAATCCAATATCGATGTTGTTAAGAGATAGATGGGTGGTGTTGAATGGAGCTGAAGGAGGGATTAATAACAACTAACAACAATTAATAACAACAAGATAACTAATAATGTAAGCATACTGTGTCCATAATAAGTATATAGGTTATAGCTTGAGAGCTTTTGTGAAAGAGCACAGTTAGAAAGATATGGCATATAGAAGCAAACAGGATGGACATCATGAAAATGATTGGAGAGGTTGAGGGTAGAGGAAGTTCAGGAGTAAAAACAAATAAAATATAATTATTGTAAAATTGACTGTGTCCATAAAATGTATTTAGTATGTATAAGCTGGAAGTAGAGGCCTAAGCATTGTTGTTCACTAGCTTACTCCAATTAGGGAAGGGGTGGTGGGGTTGGAAAGTAATAAAGGGAAATATTTTTTTTTAAAGGATTTGTATATGTATGTGTATGTATATATGTATGTATGTATGTATGTATGTATGTATGTATGTATGTATGTATGTATGTATGTATGTATGTATGTATGTATGTATGTATGTATGTATGTATGTATGTATGTATGTATGTATGCATGTATATATATACATACATTTGCGGGGGGAAAAAAACATATGGGGGATTGGAAGTGATGCAGACAATTACATTGATGGAATCTATCTGCAATATTAAAGCTGATCTACCCCCCCAAAAAAAGGACCAAAAAAAAAAAAGATTAAAAAAAAAAGAACCAAGAACCATAACATATAAATGATCATTTAAAAAACTTCAGCTATTAAAGACTACCAGAACCCATTGGATTCTCCAATTACATTGGATGAGCTTCAGGACAACAACAAAAGAAACTCCAACCCAAAAAGGCCTGTGGTGTTGATGGTATGCTAAACAAAATCATAAAATATACAGACCACAAATTCAGATTGGCTATTCTTAAAATTTACATCATTATCCTCAGGTCTGGCATCTTCCCCAATATTTGGAACCAAGGTCTGGTCACCCCAATCCACACATTTGACTGCAATAATTAATGCGGCAACAGCAATCTCTGAAAAATTCTCTGCAGTATCATCTACAGCGGACACCAACATTTCATCAGTGAAAACAATGTCCTGAGCAAATGTCAAATTGGCTTAATACCAAAATACCGTACGACAGACCACGTATACACCCTGCACACCCTTATTCACAAACAAAAGTAAAGTCTTCTCATGCTTTGTTGATTTCCTCAGGGCCTTTCCTCAGGGTCGTGGGGTGAGACAGGGATGCAGCTTGAGCCCCACCCTCTTCAACATACAGCGCATTCGGAGAGTATTCAGACCCTTGACTTTTTCCACATTTTGATACGTTACAGCTTTATTCTAAAATGGATTAAATTGTTTTTTTTCCCCTCATCAATCTACACACCATACCCCATACTGACAAAGCAAAAACAGGCTTTAAGAATTTTTTGCAAATCTAGAAAAAATACAAAACTGAAATATAATATTTACATAAGTGTTCAGACCCTTTACTCAGTACTTTGTTGAAGTACCTTTGGCAGCAATTATAGCCTCAAGTCTTTTGGGTATGACGCTACCAACTTGGCACACCTGTATTTGGGGAGTTTCTCCCATTCTTCTCTGCAGATCATCTCAAGCTCTGTCGGTTGGATGGGGAGTGTCGCTGCACAGCTATTTTCAGGTCTCTCCAGAGATGTTAGATCGAGTTCAAGTCCGGGCTCTGGCTAGGTCCCTCAAGGACATTCAGAGACTTGTCCCGAAGCCACTCATGCATTGTCTTCGCTGTGTGCTTAGGGTGGTTGTCCTGTTGGAAGGTGAACCTTCACCCCAGTCTGAGGTCCTGAGTGCTCTGGAGCAGGTTTTCATCAAGGATCTCTCTGTACTTTGCTCTGTTCATCTTTCTTTCGATCCTGACTAGTCTCCCAGTCCCTGCTGCTGAAAAACATTGCCACAGCATGATGCTGCCACCAACATGAGTCACTGTAGGGATGGTGCCAGGTTTCCTCCAGATGTGACGCTTGGCATTTAGGCCAAAAAGTTCAATCTTGGTTTCATCAGACCAGAGAATCTTGTTTCTAAGAGTCCTTTAGGTGCCTTTTGGCAAACTCCAAGCAGGCTGTCATGTGCCATTTAATGAGTGGCTTCCATCTGGCCACTCTACCATAAAGGCCTGATTGGTGGAGTGCTGCATAGATGGTTGTCCTTCTGGACAATTCTCCCAGCTCCAGTGAGGAACTCTGGAGCTCTGTCAGAGTGAGCATCAGGTTCTTGGTCACCAGATTGCTCAGTTTGGCCAGGCGGCCAGTTCTAGGAAGAGTCTTGGTGGTTCCAAAAATATACATTGTGTAAAACGCAAAACCCCTACAACAAGTGATGCCCACACATTCCACCACAAATCCCTCACCTACAGATTAACCTAGAGAAGAGTCCCCTCAGTCAGCTGATTCTGGGCCTCTGTTCACAAACACAAACAGACCCCACAGAGCCCCAGAACATTTTTGTTGTTGTTGACCCAACCACATTATGAGAAAGCACTAGGCAGACCTGGCACAAGAGAAGACAGGATATGTGCCCACTCTCCACAAAATGAGGTAGACACTGAGTTGCAATTCCTAACCTCCTGCCATATGTCTGATCACCTTAGAGACACATATTTCCCACAGATCACACAGACCCACAAATAATTTTAAAACAAATCAAACATGGATAGACTCCCATATCTGGAGAAATACCACAATGGGCAATCACAGCAGCAAGATTTGTGGCCTGTTTCCATGAGAAAAGGGCAACCAGTGGACCAGAAACAACATTGTAAATACCACCAATACTTACCTGGTTATGTATCTTCCCCCACTATTCGTACTACAACTATTTGCACATTGCTAAAACATTATAGCTGATAATATACTGTAACAATTGAAATGTCTAATGTTTTTGAGCGCAATATTTACTCTTAATTTCTAATCGTTTTTTGTTGATGTTGTTAAATTAGTTACTTTTCACTTTTGTTTATTGTTTATTTCACTTGCTTTGGCAAAGTAAACATATGTCTCCCATGCCAATAAAGCCCCATTGAATTTAATTTAATTGAGAGCGAGAGCAGGAGCGAGCAAGATGGGATGGATAGAAAGAAAGGACAGAAAGAGAGAGAAAGCGATGCCCAGAGGCTGAAGTCTAGACCTGCTGACCCTGTGATCAGCATTCATCATTGCTTAATTAAACATTTCTGTGTGTGTTCTATTAAAAGATTGCCCCTTCCTCTTGCCCTCTCCTCAGGCTAATCTACCTCACACTGTTTAACAAGTGATATAACGAGAACGAGACGCCATCTCCCCCTCTACCCCTAATCCCGTTCTTAACCAAACAACCATGTCCCTCCTCTATCTCCTCTCGCTCTCCCCAACTCTCCCTCTCTCCTCTAGCCCTCTTTCCTCTACCAATGGTCAGGTCAATGCAACCAACCTGCATGAGTGAGGTTGAGTGTTTTGCCCTCTGCGCCTCTCTAGAGAGAAGGATTTCATTAACTGTTGGGTTAATGCCAGAAATCAAAGCCATTGATTTGCACAGTGGCACCAGTGCCTCCCAAAAAAGCACCGGAAACAACTCCCCATTGATTTCTGGCATTAAACGAACCAGTAGGGAGCGAATGGAATGCATGGACAGTGTGACTGTACTGGCTAACCGTCTGTGGTGACAGTGGGGATCCCTTCAAGCCATCAAGTTATGGAAATGACTCCCACTCGGTCACACATTTTCTCCTTTTAACATTTATTTGTTGACGTTTCGGTCAAGTCGACCTTCAAGACAAGGAAACCTGGGAACCTAGCCAATAGAGATCTGGTTACGAGGAGTGAAAGACGGAAAGCAAGAAAGGCCATGCGTCTCAGAGTAGGAGAGCTGATTTAGGATCAGTTTAGCCTTTTAGATCACAATTAATAGGATTATATGGACAGGGGGACCTAGCCCCATATTCATAAAGCTTCTCAGAGAAGAAGTGCTGATCTAAGATTATAATACAAAAGTTACATAGACTTGGGGGACCTGATTCTAGATCAGCACTTCTACTCTGAAACATTTTATGAACACGGGTCCTGATCCTAAATCACCACTCCTACTCTGAGACGCTTGATACATATGGCCACAGATGCAATATGGCAACCCAGTCAATGTGGATTGAGCTTTGAAAGGACAGATCAGCCCAAAATCTAAGTTTGTCAGATATTTGCATAATGTCCAATTCTGTCTAAAGTAGATATGAGATTATATTCCAAACCATCTGTCAGTTAGTAGATAGTTCCCACTATATGATGTATGCTTTACAAATGGCATCCTATTCACTACATAGCGCACTACTTTTGACCAGAACCATATGGCCCCTGATCAATAGTAGTGCCCTATATAGGGAACAGCGTGCCATTTGGGATGCATGCAACCTTGTGTCAGGAGAAATACCCAGGCCTCAATTCATAAATTAAATGAATGGTAAAGATTAAAAACATCAAATTAGATGGATTTAGCCAGAAATTAGACGACGCCAATCTTTCCCATTAATTTGGGAGTGAACCCACATAATGCATATAGCAGCATCTACACAACAGAAGGCTGTGAACTATGGAGTTTTGAAAACATCGGAACAACTTTCAGTTTAGGGTGATCTACCCCTTCACCTGGTAAGGAGAAAGTGTGATAGATAATGGGTGTGGAGAAAAGGGCTGGTTAGAACACATACTGGCAAACCAGCAGTGTCATATTCATTAGGCACCAAGCAGAAGAAAATGAACTGAAGCAGGGAGGGACTACCTGAACTTGTCCATTAAGAAACACAAGTTTTCCTTTTCCATTGCAAAATTATTTGCTACGTTTTGCTACGTTGTGCTCTAATGAATACGACCCAGGTCTATGTATTTGATGCAGGAAGCCTCAGGCTGCAGTTGAGGTCTTTGTTTTGACTGACACAGTCAATAACCTAAATGAGGTGCCAGAAGAAACAGAATCAGATCAATTTGCCACCCCAAGCCTGTTAGCCAATTAACTCTGACACTAACGTCATCACTAGCTGTTTGTATTGCTAAAACTACTATAAGATTATGTTTATGAGACCGGTGTTAATTTTGTATAATGCATTTACCTGCTACAGTACAAGAGCTTGTACATTATTAGAAGATGTGCATGGTACTGGTAAGATTTGTAGTAAAGGCATTTTCATAGAAAGACTTGATTTGATCTATTATTCAAAGAAATATTTGACAGAATATTCTTCTATGAAGACAATTGTTAATACTCGTTGTAGGTTGGGAGCTTTTGTGAAGGAGCACAGTTAGAAAGATATGGCATATAGAAGCAAACCGGATGGACATCATGAAAATGATCGGAGAGGTTGAGAGTAGAAGAAGTTCATGCACTCACTAACTGTAAGTCGCTCTGGATGAGAGCGTCTGCTAAATGACTAAAACGATAAAATGAAAAATGAAATGAAAGAACAAACAAAATGTAATTATTGTATCTACATTTGTATGTGTCCATAAAATGTAGATAGTAAGTATAAGCTGGAAGTAGAGGCCTAAGCATTGTTGTTCACTAGTTTACTCCAAGTAGGGAAAGGGTGGCGGGGTTGGAAATTAATAAAGGGGAATATATATCTATATATATATATATATATATATATATATATATTCTTTTTTTTTTTTTTTAAAGGATATGTATGTGTATGTATTTATGTATGTATGTATGTATGTGGGTGTGTATATATATATATATATATATAAACATGGGGGATTGGAAGTGATGCAGACAATTACATTGATGGAAGTTACAATCTATCTGCAATATTAAGCTGATCTACCCCCAAAAACTAAAAAACTAAACCAAAAAATACTCGTTTCTGATTGGCTAGAATGGCATTCTAGAATGGACATTAAAACCAGATAACGGGACAGATGGAAAAGATATCGGGACACCTTGCAATCATGACGCAATATGCGCCTACACATGCAGACCATACTTGCTACAAAGTTACAGAAAGCTAAACCAACAACTACACAAACTGAAATTGGATACATTGTAAACACAGGTCCAACGAGGAAAAAAACGTAGCTATAATGCGTTGATTTCTTTTGCAGAGACATCTTTTTTTTCAGCATCTGATGATGACCTAACTGTCACTGGTGTAGAGAGGAGTAGGCAGTCGCAGGTTTAGAACTACTGAATGTATTTAAGCAACATAGATCAAAGCGTGACGAAACCCGGGCATAGACGGAGGAGACGCTCACCTCCCTCTCAGCCCTCTGTTGGGTGGTTGAAGACGGCACGGAGGAGTTGGGTGAAGCGTTCGTAGGACTGCACTTCTGGACCGTCCCTCTCCCAGACGGCGTGCGCCCACTCCAGAGCCCGGCCTGTCAGCACCGAGATCACCAAGGCCACCATGTCCCTCTCGGAGGCCGTCCTGGCATGACGGCCAAGGTGGAGGTCACACTGCAAGAGAAACCCCCTACTGTAAGCTGGGGTGCCGTCAATCTGCTCCGGGAGGGGCAGGTGGACGTTGCTGATCGGACCGGGTGATGTAAATGGTGGTGGGGTGGCTGGAACGACCGCAGGGAGCTGGGAAGGTGGTGGTGTAGCCTGCAGTTGGCGAGTCGTGGTGGAGAGGTCGGGATGTCCTGCTGCTTCCTGTTTTCTTGGGTCGGTCATTCTGTCACTGGTGTAGAGAGGAGTAGGCGGGAGCCAGTCAAGGTTTTAGAACTACTGAATTTATTTAAGCACCATAGATCAAAGCGTGACGAAACCCAAATGCTGTTGTGCTCAAAATATATCTTCATAAACAAAAAGGCACAGGGCGAACCCAACGTGCAAAATATAAATTACTCAGGAAATAGTAGGAGAGATTCCTCTCAGGAAAACAAGTAACATTTACAATGACCGACAAAGACAAATGGCAGAGGGAGTATATATATACAGTGATAGAGCGGGGATTGGAACCAGGTGTGTGTAATGATGATGAGACAAATCCGGGGTTGATGAGTGAAGGGCGTTTGCCAGAGCTGTAAAGGAGGGGGAGCCAATGCAAAGGCTGGTGTGACACTAACGTGGTGAGTGATGAATAGGAATTTATCTTGTCCGTACTGTTGCAGTCATGATGCAAGTGGCACTATGCTGTCAAATCCTCCAATATGTTTCTAGTTTGACCAGCTGTTTTCAGCAACGGGTATTATTATTATTGTCATGTTGGCAGGTTTGCTAGCAACAACCTATTTCTTTAGCTTCTAGCCTAGTGTTTGATATGGAATGTGATCTCCTCGTAATTAACAGTCAGTGTTGACAAGTGTCCTGACGAGAAGGCAAACTCGGGATTCATCAGCTCATTGTTATGGATGTATCTAAATTAATGTCAATAGAAAACAGCTACTTCGCTGTTATTCTCTCTGCAGAGGTTGTGACTGTGATAGCCGTAGCTAGCTGGCTAGCTAACAAGCAAGGGAACATTGCCAGCGAGCATGTCAACCAAAATATGAGAAAGTATGAATTTGCTTATATAAATGAAAATACTTTTCTTTACTGTACTGTACTCTACTGTGCTGTACTCTACTTTTTTTTACTGTACTGTACTGTGCTGCCCAAACTTGTGAACCCAACTGTGGTTTGTGAATACTATGATTACCCATTGTAGCCAATTCAATTGCAGGAATTCCGTTACCTATTTTTCGGAAATACCGTTACCAATTCATAAACAAAATGTATATCAGTAAAAACACTATAATTAATTGATAGGTCTACATTTACTTGTTACTTCTGTGAACTTTCATTATCTTCCCTCCTCATGAAGGACAGAAATTAGAAAATATCTTGGCATTTGGTCACGGAATTTCAAGGCACAAGGCAATGTTTCTTAAACTTACAGAAGGCAGAGAAATCTCTCTAAAACTAAATACAAGGGTTGATATTAGTTGGCAGGGGTCTTTACTTCAACATTATTGTGTTTTGATGTATTTTTTATACTTTTTAAGACTTTATCTGGTAGATGTTTTCTAAGACCCCTTTTCCATCTGTTTGACTAGAAATCAAAGCTTTTGCTTATTCAACATTTTTAGGATGGAAAATGGTTTATAAATGTTTATATACTTTCATTTATAAATAAATAAACTCAGCATTCATTTGACACCTAATTTGACATGCTCCTATGAACTTCACATGTTGGTGCTCATGGGTACTTGCATCCAATAACAACCAGAACTGTTCCTTCCCCTCCCTCTAACACAGTTCCTGTGGTGTTTGTGTTCTGCTGCTGTTTTCTCTGTGTGTAAAAGTCGTTGATGTTTTTATTGAGACATCTAGGCTGATTGAGGTGCCACCGCGTGTCACCATGGTTCTCAGGCAGACGTCATCTTTTGCCTGTGGTGGCAGGCAAGTGCGTTGTGCCGCATTCAAGCCCCGCCAAGTCATCGCTTAATTAGAAGGTTCTTGTTCTTTGTGTGTGTGCGTCTCTCTCTCTCTCTCTCTCTCTCTCTCTCTCTCTCTCTCTCTCTCTCTCTCTCTCTCTCTCTCTCTCTCTCTCTCTCTCTCTCTCTCTCTCTCTCTCTCTCTCTCTCTCTCTCTCTCTCTCTCTCTCTCTCTCTCTCTCTCTCTCTCTCTCTCTCTCTCTCTCTCTCTCTCTCTCTCTCTCTCTCTCTCTCTCTCTCTCTCTCTCTCTCTCTCTCTCTCTCTCTCTCTCTCCGCTTCCTTTTAGGTGGTTGTTTTCTGGATTTTGATAATTAGCGGGTATCGGCCTAATTCTGCTCTGCATGCATTACTTGGTGTTTTACGTTTTACACAGAGGATATTTTAGCAGAATTCTGCATGCAGAGTCTCAATTTGGTGTTTGTCCCATTTTGTGAATTCTTGGTTGGTGAGAGGACCCCAGACCTCACAACCATAAAGTGCAATGGGTTCTATAACTGATTCAAGTATTTTTAGCCAGATCCTAATTGGTATGTCAGATTTTATGTTCCTTTTGATGGCGTATAAGGTCATTCTTGCCTTGTCTCTCAGATCGTTCACAGCTTTGTGTAAGTTACCTGTGGCGCTGATGTGTAGGCCGAGGTATGTATAGTTTTTTGTGTGCTCTAGGGCAATGGTGTCTAGATGGAATTTGTATTTGTGGTCCTGGCAACTGGACCTTTTTTGGAACACCATTATTCTTGTCTTACTGAGATTTACTGTCAGGGCCCAGGTCTGACTGAATCTGTGCAGAAGATCTAGGTGCTGCTGTATGCCCTGCTTCTGATTCTAGTAGGGTGAGGCCGGGTGCTGCAGACTGTTCTAGTGCCCTCACCAATTCGTTGATATATATGTTGAAGAGGGTGGGGCTTAACCTGCCTCCCTGACTCACCCCACGGCCCTGTGGAAAGAAATGTGTGTGTTTTTTGCAAATTTTTACCGCACACTTGTTGTTTGTGTGCTGGATTTTATAATGTCGTATGTTTTTCCCCCAACACCCCTTTCCATCAATTTGTATAGCAGACCCTCATGCCAAATTGAGTCAAAAGCTTCTTTTTTTTATCAACAAAGCATGAGAAGACTTTGCCTTTGTTTTGGTTTGTTTATTTGTCAATTAGGGTGTGCAGGGTGAATACGTCGTCTGTCGTATGGTAATCTGGTAAAAAGTCAATTTGACATTTGCTCAGTACATTGTTTTAACTGAGGAAATGTACGAGTCTGCTGTTACTGACAATACAGAGGATTTTCCCAAGGTTGATGTTGACGCATATCCCACGGTAGTTATTGGGGTCAAATTTGTCTCCGCTTTTGTGGATTGGGGTGATCAGTCCTTGGTTCCAAATATTGGGGAAGATGCCAGAGCTAAGGATGATGTTAAAGAGTTTAAGTATAGCCAATTGGAATTTATGGTCTGTATATTTTATCATTTAATTGAGAATACCATCAACACCACAGGCCTTTTGGGGTTGGAGGGTTTGTATTTTGTCCTGTAGTTAATTCAATGTAATTCGAGAATCCAGTGGGTTCTGATAGTCTTTAATACAGTGGCTTGTGAAAGTATTCACCCCCCTAGGCATTTTTCCTATTTTGTTGCCTTACAACCTGGAATTGTATCATTTGTTTTACACAACATGCCTACCACTTTGAAGATGTCAAATATATATTTTTTTGTGAAAGAAAAAATAAATAAGACAAAAAAACAGAAAACTTGAGTGTGCATAACTATTCACCCCCCAAAAAACAATACTTTGAAGAGACACCTTTTGCAGCAATTACAGCTGCAAGTCTTTTGGAGTATGTCTCTACCATCGCACAATTGGCACAGCGTCGTCCGGGTTTGGCCGGTGTAGGCCGTCATTGTAAATAAGATTTTTTCTTAACTGACTTGCCTAGTTAAATAAAGGTACAAAGTGAGGGAACAAAGTATTTGATCCCCTGCTGATTTTGTACGTTTGCCCACTGACAAAGAAATTATCAGTCTATAATTTTAATGGTAGTGTCACGTTCGTTGACACATGATGAAGCGGACCAAGGCGCAGCGTTGAAGGTGAACATATTATTTATTTAGACTGATCACACGATCAAAACAACAACGATAACGTGACGTCTACGGTATAACACAAACCAAATCAGAACAAGATCCCACAAAGAATAGCTGAAAACAGCCTACCTAAGTATGGCTCCCAATCAGAGACAACGAGCAACAGCTGCCTCTGATTGGGAACCACCCTGACCAACATAGATCTATATGATCTAGAACAAAACCCAAAACATAGAAAACACAACATAGAAGCTACCCCGTGAAACTAAACATAGAAAATCCACACCCTGGCTCAACATTTCAGAGTCCCCAGAGCCAGGGCGTGACAGGTAGGTTTATTTGAACAGTGAGAGACAGAATAACAACAACAAAATCCAGAAAAACGCATGTCAAAAATGTTATAAATTGATTTGCATTTTAATGAGGGAAATAAGTATCTGACCCCTCTGCAAAACATGACTTAGTACTTGGTGGCAAAACCCTTGTTAGCAATCACAGAGGTCAGACGTTTCTTGTAGTTGGCCACCAGGTTTGCACACATCTCAGGAGGGATTTTGTCCCACTCCTCTTTGCAGATCTTCTCCAAGTCATTAAGGTTTCGAGGCTGACGTTTGGCAATTCGAACCTTCAGCTCCCTCCACAGATTTTCTATGGGATTAAGGTCTCGAGACTGGCTAGGCCACTCCAGGACCTTAATGTTCCTCTTCTAGAGCCACTCCTTTGTTGCCTTGGCCGTGTGTTTTGGGTCATTGTCATGCTGGAATACCCATCCACGACCCATTTTCAATGCCCTGGCTGAGGGAAGGAGGTTCTCACCCAAGATTTGACGGTACATGGCCACGTCCATAGTCCCTTTGATGCAGTGAAGTTGTCCTGTCCCCTTAGCTGAAAAACACCCCCAAAGCATAATGTTTCCACCTCCATGTTTGACGGTGGGGATGGTGTTCTTGGAGTCATAGGCAGCATTCCTCCTCCACCAAACACGGCGAGTTGAGTTGATGCCAAAGAGCTCCATTTTGGTCTCATCTGACCACAACACTTTCAACCAGTTCTCCTCTGAATCATTCAGATGTTCATTGGCAAACTTCAGACGGGCATGTATATGTGCCTTCTTGAGCAGGGGGACCTTGCGGGCGATGCAGGATTTCAGTCCTTCATGGCATAGTATGTTACTAATTGTTTTCTTGGTGACTATGGTCCCAGCGGCCTTGAGATCATTGACAAGATCCTCCTGTGTAGTTCTGGGCTGATTCCTCACCGTTCTCATGATCATTGCAACTCCACGAGGTGAGATCTTGCATGGAGCCCCAGGCCGAGGGAGATTGACAGTTATTTTGTGTTTCTTCCATTTGCGAATACTCGCACCAACTGTTGTCACCTTCTCACCAAGCTGCTTGGCGATGGTCTTGTAGCCCATTCCAGCCTTGTGTAGGTCTACAATCTTGTCCCTGACATCCTTGGAGAGCTCTTTGGTCTCTCATGGTGGAGAGTTTGGAATCTGATTGATTGATTGCTTCTGTGGAAAGGTGTATTTTATACAGGTAACAAACTGAGATTAGGAGCATTCCCTTTAAGAGTGTGCTCCTAATCTCAGCTCGTTACCTGTATAAAAGACACCTGGGAGCCAGAAATCTTTCTGATTGAGAGGGGGTCAAATACTTATTTCCCTCATTAAAATGCAAATCAATTTATAACATTTTTGACATGCGTTTTTCTGGATTTTTTTGTTGTTATTCTGTCTCTCACTGTTCAAATAAACCTACCATTAAAATTATAGACTGATCATTTCTTTGTCAGTGGGCAAACATACAAAATCAGCAGTGATTCAAATACATTTTCCCCTCACTGTAGCCACTGGGATTTTTGCCCATCCTTCAAGGCAAAACTGCTCCAGCTCCTTCAAGTCGGATGGGTTCAGCTGGTGTAAAGCAATCTTTAAGTCATACCACAGATTCTCAATTGGATTGTTCCCCTTAAACCACTCAAGTGTTGCTTTATCAGTATGCTTAGGGTCATTGTCTTGCTGGAAGGTGAACCTCCAACCCAGTCTCAAATCTCTGGAAGACTGAAACAGGTTTCCCTCAAGAATTTCGCTGTATTTAGCATCATCCATCATTCCTTCAATTCTGAATAGTTTCCCAGTCCCTGCCGATGAAAAACATCCCCACAGCATGATGCTGCCACCACCATCCTTCACTGTGGGGATGGTGTTCTAGGGGTGATGAGAGGTGTTGGGTTTGTGCCAGACATAGCATTATCCTTGATGGCCAAAAAGCTCAATTTTAGTCTCATCTGACCAGAGTACCTTCTTCCATATGTTTGGGGAGTCTCCCACATGCCTTTTGGCGAACACCAAATGTAAAGCAATGGCTTTTTCCTGGCCACTCTTCCATAAAGCCCAGCTCTGTGGAGTGTACGGCTTAAAGTGGTCCTATGGAACAGATACTCCAATCTCTGCTGAGCTTTGCTGCTCCTTCAGGGTTATCTTTGGTCTCTTTGTTGCCTCTCTGATTAATGCCATCCTTGCCTGGTCCGTGAGTTTTGGTAGGCGGCCCTCTCTTTGCAGGTTTTTTGTGGTGCCATATTCTTTCAATTTTTTAATAATGGATTTAATGGTGCTCCGTGGGATGTTCAAAGTTACGGATATTTTTTTATAACCCAACCCTGATCTGTACTTCTCCACAACTTTGTCCCTGACCTGTTTGGAGAGCTCCTTGGTCTTCATGGTGCCGCTTGCTTGGTGGTGCACCTTGCTAAGTGGTGTTGCAGAACCTTTCAGAACAGGTGTATATTTACTGAAATCATGTGACACTTAGATTGCACACAGGTGGACTTTATTTAACTAATTATGTGACTTCTGAAGGTAATTGGTTGCACCAGATCTTATGTAGGGGCTTCATAGCAAAGGGGGTGAATACATATGCACGCACCACTTTTCCGTTATAATTTTTTTTTCATTTCACTTCACCAATTTGGACTATTTTGTATGAAATCCAAATAATAATCCATTTACAGGTTGTAATGGAACAAATTAGGAAAAACGCCAAGGGGGATGAATATATTTGCAAGGCACTGTAGTTGATTCTAAGATTTGTATTTGATCATGTATATGTTTTGGCTGTTTGTTCTTTGTTATAGGGCCAAAAAGATTGGAGAAGTGGTTTACCCATACATCTCCGTTTTGATTAGATAACTCTTTGTGTTGTTGTTTGCTTAGCGTTTTCTAATTTTCCCAGAAGTAGTTAGAATCTATGGATGCTTCTATTACATTGAGCTGATTTCTGACGTGCTGTTCCTTCTTTTTCCATAGTGTATTTCTGTACTGTTTTAATGATTCACCATTGTGAAGGCGTAGGCTCAGGTTTTCTGGGTCTCTATGTTTTTGGTTGGATAGCTTTCTCAATTTCTTTCTTAGGTCTTTACATTCTTCATCAAACCATTTGTCATCGTTGTTAATTTTCTTTGTTTTTCTGTTTAATATACTGTTTAGGTTTAGGTTTTCTACTGCCAAGTTTACACCTTCACTATTACAGTGAAACGTTTTGTCCAGGAAATTGTCTAAGAGGGATTGAATTTGTTGTTGCCAAATAGTTTTTTTGTAGGTTTCCACACTACTTTCCTTCCATCTATACCATATCTTAATATTATTCAGTTCCTTTGGCTTTGATGCCACATGATTGAGTATTGCTCTGTTCAAGTAGACTGTGATTTTGCGTGATCTGATAGGGGTGTCAGTGGGCTGACTAAATGCTCTGAGAGACTCTGGGTTGAGGTCAATGACAAAGTAGTCTAAAGTACTACTGCCAAGAGATGAGGTATAGCTGTACCTACCATAGGATTCCCCTCGAAGCCTACCATTGACTATGTACAGTTGAAGTCGGAAGTTTACATACAACTTAGCCAAATACATTTATACTCAGTTTTACACAATTCCTGACATTTAATCCTAGTAAAAACTCCCTGTTTTAGGTCAATTAGGATCACCACTTTATTTTAAGTGTGAAATGTCAGAATAATAGTAGAGAGAATGATTTATTTCAGCTTTTATTTATTTCACCACATTCCCAGTGGGACAGAAGTTTACATACACTCAATTAGTATTTGGTAGCATTCTCTTTAAATTGTTTAACTTGGGTCAAACGTTTCAGGTAGCCTTCCACAAGCTTCCCACAATAAGTTGGGTGAATTTTGGCAAATTCCTCCTGACAGAGCGGGTGTAACTGAGTCAGGTTTGTAGGCCTCCTTGCTCGCACACGGTTTTTCAGTTCTGCCCACACATTTTCTATAGGATTGAGGTCAGGAATTTGTGATGGCCACTCCAATACCTTGACTTTGTTGTCCTTAAGCCATTTTGCCACAACTTTGGAAGTATGCATGGGGTCATTGTCCATTTGGAAGACCCATTTGCGACCAAGCTTTAACTTCCTGACTGATGTCTTGAGATGTTGCTTCAGTATCCACATAATTTTCCTTCCTCATGATGCCATCTATTTTGTGAAGTGCACCAGTCCCTCCTGCCGCAAAGCACCCCCACAGCATGATGCTTCCACCCCCGTGCTTCACGGTTGGGATGGTGTTTTTCGGCTTGCAAGGGACCCCCTTTTTCCTCCAAAGATAACAATGGTCATTATGGCCAAACAGTTATATTTTTGTTTCATCAGACCAGAGGAAATGTCTGGTTGCAAACCGTAGTCTGGCTTTTTTATGGCGGTTTTGGAGCAGTGGCTTCTTCCTTGCTGAGCGGCCTTTCAGGTTATGTCGATATATGACTCGTTTTACTGTGGATATAGATACGTTTGTACCTGTTTCCTCCAGCATCTTCACAAGGTCCTTTGCTGTTGTTCTGGGATTGATTTGCACTTTTCGCACCAAAGTACGTTCATCTCTAGGAGACAGAACGCGTCTCCTTCCTGAGCGGTATGACGGCAGCATGGTCCCATGGTGTTTATACTTGCATACTATTGTTTGTACAGACGAACGTTGTACCTTCAGACGTTTGAAAATAGCTCCCAAAGATGAACCAGATTGTGGAGGTCTACAATTTTTTTTCTGAGGTCTTGGCTGATTTCTTTTGATTTTCCCATGATGTCAGGCAAAGAGGCACTGAGTTTGAAGGTAGGCCTTGAAATACATCCACAGCTACACCTCCAATTGACTCAAATGATATCAATTAGCCTATCAGAAGCTTCTAAAGCCATGACATCATTTTCTGGAATTTGCCAAGCTGTTTAAAGGCACCGTCAACTTAGTGTATGTAAACTTCTGACCCACTGGAATTGTGATACAGTGAATTATTCGTGAAATAATCTGTCTGTAAACAATTGTTGGAAAAATTACTTGTGTCATGTACAAAGTAGATGTCCTAACCGACTTGCCAAAACTATAGTTTGTTAACAAGACATTTGTGGGGTGGTTGAAAAACGAGTTTGAATGACTCCAACCTAAGTGTATGTAAACTTCCGACTTCAACTGTACATACCCAGCGTGCGACAGAGCTGCAGGAGTTGTGACCCGTTTTTGTTGGTTATGTTGTCGTAGTTGTGCCTAGGGGGGTATATGGGGGAGGGAATTCTGTCACCTCAAGATATGTGTTTGTCCTCCTGTGTGCTGAGGGTGTCAGGTTCTTGTCCAGTTCTGGCATCTAGGTCGCCACAGACTAGTACATGTTCCTGGGCCTGGAAATGATTGATTTCCCCCTCCAGGATGGAGAAGCTGTCTTCATTAAAGTATGGGGATTCTAGTTGGGCGATATAGGTAGCACACAGGAGGACATTTTTCTCTGTTGAGATAATTTCCTTTTCAGTTTCTAGCCAAATGTAAAATGTTCCTGTTTTGATTAATTTAATAGAGTGAGTTAGATCTGCTCTATACCAAATTAGCATACCCCCAGAGTCCCTTCCCTGTTTCACACCTGGTAGTTTGGTGGATGGGACTACCAGCTCTCTGTAACCTACAGGGCAACCAGTGGGTCCATCTCCTCTATACCATGTCTCCTGTAGGATGACAATGTCTGTAGTTCTGATTTCTTTGGTGAAGTCCAGGTTCCTGCTCTTTAGGCCAAAGGCAGATGACCTCAGGCCTTGGATATTCCAGGATGAGATGGTGAAGGCTTTGTGTTCCATAAAGTGTCCAATGTTGTTAGTTGTGTGGTTGGCCTCAGACCAGTAAGTGTGAGCAGAGCCTGCTGAGCATCTGGTACATGCCATTGACTTGGGCTAGTGTAAGAGTGGGGGTTGGGCCTGTTTGCCTGCTCACGGCCTGGGCGTATGTGTGACTTTCATGTTGAGGCCCTCTTTGCGGGAGTGGGGGGCATGGGGTGGGCAGGAGGGGCATAGGTCTGATCTGAGGCGGCCTAAATGGGGTGGGGGGGTGGGTCCCGCAGGTCTGGGAGAGTGTCTCACTTGTCTGGGCGGGGTGTCTGTTGATCTGTCTCTGTCTCTGTCTCACTCTACCCACTGACTCTGTGCCCCCTCTCTCCTATCCTCTCTCACTTTCTCCCTCTCTCTCTATGCCCCTGTCCCACCCAACACAGTGGGGCACAACCCTGCAGGGAAATTACCAGAGCTCTTTGTGTGATTCAATATCACGCTTGTGTGCCTGTGAATGGACGCCAACATGTCCGAGTACACAGCTAAAGAATGGAGCAAAGAGGGCACCAAGGGCATTTGGGGAGAGATTGGTGACTATGAGAGAGAGAATATAAAATTGTACCCACCCTAACGATCAGCAAATGTTACATATTACATTTCACTTATAATCAATACAAACTATAATGTTATTGTCATGATAGCTGTAGTGCCAACGGAATCTAGTTTGTCAAACTCGGTGTACTATATCTACAGTAACGCTATAAGCTATAAAGTATTGAAACCTGCCACCTCAGATCAGGCTGAACTCCTTAGACTGCTTTAGCCCACTAAGCTAAAGGCTGTCTACTCACCCAAGAAAAGAAAATAAGCATTATTGTTAATCTGTTCGGGCCTCAGCCAACTCGGTACAGCACCTAATGAATACCAGGCTTCTAACTCTGGTAAACTTACTCCAACAATGTACATGTCAGTGCACATATCCCTCTGTGATGCCATTCCCCTCTGCTAAGTGAGCGTGCACGTAAACAGCATTTTGAATAATGAAATTGGATTACGAGATTGGGAATACTCTGCAAGTCTTTTCTCTGTTCAACACAGTGTATTGAAGGGAAATATTGTGGTGGAAAACATGCAAATAGATTTAAAGGGTGCATCCAAAATGGCACCATATTCCCTATATTTGTATTTGTATTTATTAAGGATCCCCATTAGCTGCTGCCAAGGCCTGGGGTCCAAACAAGATTAAGGCAATTACATCACAAAAAAAATAAAACAGTACGTCATACAACACATTGCATCACTGCCTGGTATGGCAACTGCTCGGCCTCCGACCGCAAGGCACTACAGAGGGTAGTGCGTACGGCCCAGTACATCACTTGGGCCAAGCTTCCTGCCATCCAGGACCTCTATACCAGGCGGTGTAAGAGGAAGGCCCTAAAAATTGTCAAAGACTGCAGCATACTCTAGTCATAGACTGTTCTCTCTGCTACCGCACGGCAAGCGGTACCGGAGCGCCAAGTCTAGGTCCAAAAGGCTTCTTAACAGCTTCTAACCCCAAGCCATAAGACTCCTGAACATCTAATCAAATGGCTACCCAGACTATTTGCATTGCCCCCCCTCCCCCCTCTACCTAAATGTACATATTACCTCGACTAACCGGTGCCCCCGCACATTGACTCGGTACCGGTACCCCCTGTATATAGTCTCGCTATTGTTATTTTTACTGCTGCTTTTTAATTATTTGTTACTTTTATTTCATATTATTTTATAATGTATTGTTTTGTATTCTTTCTTAAAACTGCATTGTTGGATAAGGGCTTGTAAGTAAGCATTTCACTGTAAGATGATAACTTGTTCTCAACTGGCTTACCTGGTTAAATAAAGGTGAAATAAATTAAAATAAATAAAAATAAATAAAAAGGTCTACACATGTTGTATTCGGCGCATGTGACAAATAAAATTGGATTTGATTTGATTTATTACACCACTACTCTACCACTACATATTTACAATACAAAATGTATAATACCACAATACAACAAAAACACAACATTATAATGTACGTGTGTGTAAAGTGTGTGTGTTAGCGTGCGTATGTGTGTCTCTTTACAGTCCGCGTTGTTCCATAAGGTGGGTTTTATCTGTTTTTTTATATCTGATTTCACAGCTCGTTTGAGTTACTTTGATGTGGAATAGTTCCATGTAGTCATGGCTCTATGTAGTACTGTGCGTTTCCCAGCCAGAGACTGTTCTGGACTCTGGGACTGTGAAGAGACCCCTGGTGGAATGTCTTGTGGAGAATTTATTGGTGTCTGAGCTGTGTGCTAGTCGTTTGAACAGACAGCTCGGTGCTTTCAACATGTCAATACCTCTCACAAAGACAAGTAGTGATGTAGTCAATCTCTCCTCTACTTTGAGCCAGGAGAGATTGACATGCATGTTATTGATGTTAGCGCTCCTTGTACATTTAAAGTGTTAACTGACAGTGTTTTGATTACTTTGCAGATATGAAACAAACAGACAATCATAATATTAGTCAATAATATAAAATTCCCAGTTTATGCTACAAAACCAACTTTATAAGAGCTTTTAAAAATAGGTCCTATTTGACTAAAAATTCCATGACGTACAGTAAGGCATTGTTGGCAGAATAGATGGACGCAATTCAATGCATGATTCATATCATTCACCAATCAATTTCTTGGTAGTCCCAAAAATATTGCTATCAGGGAGTAAATCACAGCTTGCCTGGTTTCCTCTTTGATGTGAGAGTGACTGACTAAATAAACAAAGCCAACTCACTGACAGACAAGTGATAGAAGAATTGTTGAGAAGAACACTTACCCATGAATTATTCTGTCACACACACAAACACACACCTCACAAACACCACACAGACAGACAGACAGACAGACAGACAAACAGACAGACAGACAGACAGACAGACAGACAGACAGACAGACAGACAGACAGACAGACAGACAGACAGACAGAGAGAGAGACAGACAGAGAGAGAGACAGACAGACAGACAGACACAGACAGACCCAGACATACACACCAACACGCACACACAAAGAACAAGAACCTTCTAATTAAGCGATGACTTGGCGGGGCTTGAATGTGGCACAACGCACTTGCCTGCCACCACGGGCAAAAGATGACGTCTGCCTGAACAAGGGTTGGGGTCAATTTCATGTCAATTCAATGAATTCAGGAAGTCAACATAATTTCAATTTTTTTCAGTTAACTTCCAGAATTGACTAAATTTAAATTGAATTGACTCCAACCCTGATATGAAGATGCTATGAACTGGTCATTAGCTGAGGAAGTCAACAAGCAAAATGTGTCCATAAAGGGTTGTAAGAACATTTAATTATTGACAGATCTTACTAGGGGTAAACAGATAGTGAAAGCTTGCGAAGACACATTTCTCGGTGAACTGAGGTTCTCTAAAGCAGCATTCTGCTTGGTGAGATCCAAGGCTGAAGTGAGGAAAATGCTCTCGGAGAGCGGTTGCGTTTTCCCCTGACCTGAATAAATCGCTGGAGTTGCTTCTGAGTCTCCTCCAGTTGGCCACGCATGCAGGCAGTATATCCGAGGAGGCGAGGATTCTGAGAGATGCTCAGTCGAGCACAAACAATGCGAGTGGTTTTCGGGGGCCTGGACAGGGGACGGCCATTTTTAGCCTGAGTGTAACTGATGTCAGCTCGACTCACTGCAGTGTCCGTACAGCTCGGACGATGGGGCAGTGAGGGCTAGCCCATATATCTCACTCACAGAGGTAAGTGCAGAGGTGTGTGTGTGTGTGTGTGTAGGGGCATAGTGTCACACACTTGGCAGACTAACGCTGAGTGGCTGAAAGGGAGAGAGAGTGTGGAGGTAGAGAGCTGTACTGATGCCTGTTTTAGGTGTCTCCACTGTCATTTATATCACACACACTCTCTTTCTCATGCACACTCACTCACGCAGAGTCACACCCACACTCTCACAAGTCACTATACACACAATCTCTCTCTCACACACACTTGTAATTTGTCTTTAAGACGATATCCCTCCTAATTCACAGTGACAGTACATCTGTATCCAACACCCTCCTTCTCTCGTCCTTCAAGTTTCTCACTCAGCCGTTCCCACAGCCCACTGTAGGTGTCTGACAGAATTACCAACAAAGCGCCTGGAAAAGAGATGTCGGGTGAACCTGTTCACTGAACGTACGACAGGAGAAACCACAGTTATTCAATCCAAACTTAAAATGTGCTTGTATAACTCACTGTTTAGCATGAATCATATAATAATTAAACCACAAGCTGAATCTCCACTCTCATGACTTTGGGAAATGCTTACTCCAGAAAAAGTGTCATTATATGATATCACACTGCAGGTTTGACATAAATTATTCTATAATTTTCCTGTTCTTTTATCCTCCCTGCCGGCGCTTTGTAGACAGTATGAAATAGATAAAACAGACTGATCTCTCCTTGGTTAAATGGGAGCCATGCATCACACACAGGTGCTGAGACACTGCTGATTAGGCAGCAGAGCAGGGCTTCCTCAGAAATATGAATGAGCATGAATGAATGCGAGAGAGACAGAGACAGAGACAGAGACAGAGACAGAGACAGAGACAGGAACCGAAAATATTTGAGAGAATAAGAGAGATAATAGCTTTAAGAGCTCTAGGGAAAGAGACAGAAACCCAGGACGATAGAAATAGAGACAGAGATAAACCCAGAGAGAGAGAGAGAGAGAGAGAGAGAGAGAGAGAGAGAGAGAGAAAAGAGAGAGAGAGAGATAAACCCAGAGAGAGAGAGAGAAAAGAGATTGAGAGAGAGAGAGAGAGAGAGAGAGAGAGAGACAGAGAGAGAGAGAGAGATAAACCCAGAGAGAGAGAGATAAACCCAGAGAGAGAGAGATAAACCCAGAGAGAGAGAGAGAGAGAGAGAGAGAGAGAGAGAGAGAGAGAGAGAGAGAGAGAGAGAGAGAGAGAGAGAGAGAGAGAGAGAGAGAGAGAGAGAGAGAGAGAGAGAGAGAGAGAGAGAGAGAGAGAGAGAGAGAGAGTGAACAGCAGGCTGGATGAAACCTACTAACCCAGAAAGAGAGATGGGACAGAACTCAGGTGTCACATTGGGAGATCAGAAACAGAGAAGGAGAAGGAAGTAAGGAGGGAGAGAAGGAGAGGGGGAAATAGAGAAGAAAAGGAGGACAGCGAGAGAAGAAAGGAGAGAGCTTGACTGAGAGAAATATATGGGCAGGGATGCTAATAAAACTAATAAAACAGAGAAAGTATGAAAGAGAAGATGGGGGAAAGAGAGAAAGGGAGGGGGAAAGAGGGAATGAGAGAGAGGGAGAAAAATAGAGAAGAAAAAACAGAGCTTGAGTATTTGGTACTACTTACTGTGAATATGGATAAACTATCAAGAGAAAAAAGGACGAGACCGATAAGAAGAGAGGGAGGGAGAAAAAGAAATAGACAGACTATGACCATACGGATAAAATATACAGTCTAGAATACTCAGGCAGTTTTCCAACTCACACACCTATCCACTTAGTCTGGCTACTACCAAACTCAATGTCCTCCTGTACCACATTGGTCACGTCAGACAGGCTACTATTCACTAGCTCAGGTTGCTCTCGTTGGTGCAGCTGTAGTACTTTTTGAGGATCTGGGGACCCATGCCAAATCTTTTCAGTCTCCTGAGGGGGAAAAGGTGTTGTCGTGCCCTCATCACGATTGTCTTGGTGTGTTTGGACCATGATAGTTTGTTGGTGATGTGGACACCAAGGAACTTGAAACTCTCAACCCGCTTCATTACAGCCCTGTCGATGTTAATGGTGGCCTGTTCGGCCCGCCTTTTCCTGTAGTCCACAATCAGCTCCTTTGTCTTACTCACATTGATGGAGAGGTTGTTGTCCTGGCACCATACTGCCAGGTCTCTGACCTCCTCCCTATAGGCTTTCTCATCGTTGTCGGTGATCAGGCCTACCACTGTTGTGTCGTCAGCAAACTTAATGATGGTGTTGGAGTCGTGTTTGGCAACGCAGTCGTGGGGGAAGAGGGAGTACAGGAAGGGACTAAGCACGCACCCCTGAGGGGCCCCAGTGTTGAGGATCAGCATGGCAGATGTTGTTGCCTACCCTTACCACCTGGGGGCGGCGCGTCAGGAAGTCCAGGATCCAGTTGCAGAAGGAGGTGTTTAGTCCCAGGGTCCTTAGCTTAGTGATGAGTTTTGTGGGCACTATGGTGTTGAACGCTGAGCTGTAGTCAATGAACAACATTCTCACATAGGTGTTCCTTTTGTCCAGGTGGGAAAGGGCAGTGTGGAGTGCGATTGAGATTGCGTCATCTGTGGATCTGTTGGGGCGGTATGCAAATTGGAGTGGGTCTAGGTTTTCCGGGATGATGGTGTTGATGTGAGCCATGACCAGCCTTTCAAAGCACTTCATGGCTACCAACGTAAGTGCTACGGGGCGGTAGTCGTTTAGGCAGGTTATCTTCGCTTCCTTGGGCACAGGGTCTGCTTGAAACATGTAGGTATTACAGACTCGGACAGGGAGAGGTTGAAAATGTCAGTGAAGCCACCTGCCAGTTGGTCCGCGCATGCTTTGAGTACATTTCCTGGTAATCCGTCTGGCCCCGCGGCTTTGTGAATGTTAACCTGTTTAAAGGTCTTGCTCACATCTTGCACACAGTCGTCCGGAACAGCTGATGCTCTCATGCATGCTTCAGTGTTGCTTGCCTCGAAGCGAGCATAAAATACATTTAGCTCGTCTGGTAGGCTTGCGTCACTGGGCAGCTCGCGGCTGGGTTTCCCTTTGTAGTCCTTGATAGTTTTCAAGCCCTGCCACATCCGACGAGCATCAGAGCCGTTGTAGTAGGATTCAATCTTAATCCTGTATTGACGCTTTGCCTGTTTGATGGTTCGTCTGAGGCCGTAGCGGGATTTCTTATAAGCGTCCAGATTAGTGTCCCACTCCTTGAAAGCGGCAGCTCTAGCCTTTAGCTCGATGCAGATATTGCCTGTAATCCATGGCTTCTGGTTGGGATATGTACGTACGGTCACTGTGGGGACAACGTCGTCGATGCACTTATTGATGAAGCCGGTGAATGAGTTGGTATACTCCTCAATGCCATTGGATGAATCCCGGAACATATTCCAGTCTGTGCTAGCAAAACAGTTCTGTAGCGTAGCATCCGCGTCATCTGACCACTTCCGTATTGAGAGAGTCACTGGTACTTCCTGCTTTAGGTTTTGCTTGTAAGGAGAAATCAGGAGGATAGAATTATGGTCAGATTTGCCAAATGGAGGGCGAGGGAGAGCTTTATATGTGTCTCTGTGTGTGGAGTAAAGGTGGTCTAGAGTTTTTTTCCTCTGGTTGCATATGTGACATGCTGTAGAAATGAGATAAAACAGATTTAAGTTTGCTTGCATTCAAGTCCCCGGCACTAGGAGCGCCGCTTCTGGGTGAGCATTTTCTTCTTTGCTAATGGCCTTTTACAGCTCGTAGAGTGCGGTCTTAGTGCCAGCATCGTTTTGTTGTGGTAAATAGATGGCTACGAATAATAGAGATGAGAACTCTCTTGGTAGATAACGTTTTCTACAGCTTATCATGAGGTACTCTAACTCAGGCGAGCAATACCTCAATACTTCTTTAATATTAGACATCACGCACCAGCTGTTATTGACAAATAGACACACTTACCAGACGTAGCTTATCTGTCCTGCCGATGCACTGAAAACCCAGCCAGCTCTATATTATCCATGTCGTCGTTCAGCCACGACTCGGTGAAACATAACAGATTACAGTTTTTAATGTCCAGTTGGTAGGATAGTCTTAATCGTAGATCGTCAATTTTATTTTCCAATGATTGCACGTTGGCCAATAGAACAGATGCTAGTGGAGGTTTACTCACTCGCCTACGAATTCTCAGAAGGCAGCCCGACCTCTGCCCTCTTTTCCTCCGTCTTTTCTTCATGCAAATGACCTGGGATTTGGGCTTTGTCTCGAGAAAGCAGTATATCCTTCGCGTCAGACTCTTTAAAGAAAAAATCTTCGTCCAGGTCGAGGTGAGTAATTGCAGTTTTGATGTCCAGAAGCTATTTTCGGTCATAAGAGACGGTAGCAGCAACATTATGTACAAAATAAGTAAAACAATAAGTTACAAACAACGGGAAAAAACAAACAAAATAGCACAGTTGGTTAGGAGCCCGTAAAATGGCAGCCATCCCCTCACTAGAAAATAGCTTAAACAAATGCAAATGTAGCTACTTTTCTGTTATTCTGGCTGCCCTGTTTGACGTGACTGTAAGTTAGCCATAGATGGCTAGCTAGCAAGCAAGGGATAAGAACTTTGCCAACCAGTATGGCAATAGAACATTTAGAATAAACGACTAGATACAGAACAAAAAGACTTAACAACTGGGTAGAGTCTCTGGCAACCGAACCAATAGAACATACGACCAGCCGGCTTGGGTAGTAACCCTAGATTTGTGTCAGGACTATATCTCGTGGAATGATGAAATAGCATGAATAAATTAATCAAAATAACGTTTTTAATTAAAATATGTAAATCATTATTAGAATATGTTGGTAACCCATTGTAAAAAAAGTGAAAATGCCCTCGAAGTCAGTGTTTGAAGGGTATATTGACTTCGTCTCGGGCCTAACAACACCAGTGCAAATAAACTCAACGTCCCTTTTTCAGGACACTGTCTTTCAAATATAATTTGTGAAAATCCAAATAACTTCACAGATCTTCATTGTAAAGGGTTTAAACACTGTTTATTTTATTTTTATTTTTTTATTTTAGTCATTTAGCAGACATTCTTATCCAGAGCTACGCAGACAACACAATTAATTTTCTCCTTTCCCCCTTCTGATAACCAGGTGGCGAATCGCATCTCTGCATGTCTGGCAGACATATCAGTGTGGATGTCGGATCACCACCTTAAGCTGAACCTCGGCAAGACGGAGCTGCTCTTCCTCCCGGGGAAGGACTGCTCTCGCCATCACGGTTGACAACTCCATTGTGTCCTCCTCCCAGAGTGCAAAGAACCTTGGCGTGACCCTGGACAACACCCTGTCGTTCTCCGCTAACTTCAAAGCGATGACCCGATCCTGCAGGTTCATGCTCTACAACATTCACAGAGTACGACCCTACCTTACACAGAAAGCGGCACAGGTCCTAATCCAGGCACTTGTCATCTCCCATCTGGATTACTGCAACTCGCTGTTGGCTGGGCTCCCTGCCTGTGCCATTAAACCCCTACAACTTAACCAGAACGCTGCAGCCCGTCTGGTGTTCAACCTTCCCAAGTTCTCTCATGTCACCCCGCTCCTCCGCACACTCCACTGGCTTCCAGTTGAGGCTTGCATCTACTACAAGACCATGGTGCTTGCCTACGGAGCTGTGAGGGGAACGGCACCTCCTTACCTTCAGGCGCTGATCAGACCCTACACCCAAACGAGGGCACTACGTTCATCCACCTCTGGCATGCTAGCTCCCCTACCTCTACGGAAGCAAAGTTCCCGCTCAGCCCAGCTATTCGCTGCTCTGGCACCCCAATGGTGGAACAAGCTCCCCCACGACGCCAGGACAGCAGGCTCACTGACCACCTTCCAGAGACACTTGAAACCCTACCTCTTTAAGGAATACCTGGAATTGTATAAAGTTATCCTTCTTCCCCCACCACCCATAAAAAAAGGTGGTTGTCCCACTGGCTATCATAAGTTGAATGCACCAATTTGTAAGTCGCTCTGGATAAGAGCGTCTGCTAAATGATGTAAATGTAAATGTATAATCGTCAGGTTAAAGATATGGGTTAATGATTCAGCAATCAGGGGGGCAGAGAGCTGAAGCAAAAACGGATCAAGGATATCAACCCCGGTGGATTTTTAAATCAATGACATTTAGCACATCACAGGTAGTAAAGTGTTGCTTGAGGCTGGGAGAGGGAAGAGCAACAAACTGACTGACCAAGGTTATTTAAATCACCATTCCTCTCAAATAAATAGTCTGCCGAAATAAAATGATGATTAAAAGCATTACGTATCACACTTTTTCAGTAATGATGCCAGATTCTGACAAAATGTGCTTAGGCAGAGAAGGGGAGGAATTTGCACACTTCAGTGAATTAACTGTTTTCCAAAATGTTGAAGAATCACCTTCAGAATCAGAGATTCAAAAGTAGATTGATATAGCTTTCTTAATCAAAATAGTGCATCTGTTTCTAAGTTGGCTGTAAGATTGCCAATCAGTTACAGAGTTAATTTGCTTTGCTTTGGACCAGGCCTGGTTCATCAGTTTAATAAACTCAGAAAGCTTTGGGGTATACCAAGGATTTGATCTGTCTTTGACTCTGTGTTGTTTAACATCTTAAGGATCAGACCCTTCTTTTCAATTCCCGCCTAAAATGACATACCCAAATCTAACTGCCTGTAGCTCAAGACCTGAAGCAAGGATATGCATATTCCTGATACTATTTGAAAGGAAACACTTTGAAGTTTGTGGAAATGTGAAATTAATGTAGGAGAACATAACACAATAGATATGGTAAAAGACAAAACAAACAAAAAAACATATGTTTTCAATTTTTATTTTATAATCTTTGAAATGGAAAATAAAGGCCATACATTCAGATAGGAAGCTGGAGGTAATTGAGATGTTGTCCACAAGAGGGCAGCAGTATATGTGCAAAGCTTCAGACTGATACAATGAAGGATGACAACACAATATCATATTTTGTAACAAGACTCCCAGGTGTCCCTCACGAGTTAGCCCAAATATACCCAAGTGGCTGAATTGGTCAATTGATACATTTTCAAGTACATAACTATAAAGAACATACAAAAATGCTATGGTAATAAAAAATGAAAGTGTACACACTCCCAGGAATGTCATACGATGGATCATTAGCTTCCCTTCATAAAAGGTACTAACAGGAGACGTGACAAGAATGCTGATCCAATGCCTCCCAACACAGAAGTTAACTATTAAAGATAAGGGCCAAGTTAGCAGCCAACACTGATCTAATGTCATAAGTGAACACACCACAAACCACACACAAAGTGAAAAAAAAAACTATTTACACACTATTTATAATTACAGTATTTAGAACACCCACAGTACTCTGCACAAGAGGGGACAGAAGGTGCTACAGTGGACTTTGTTCCGTAGTTAGCAAGCTCCTGGATGAGCAGCTCTCTGAAGGCTAGCTGTGTCATGGGGGTCTGCCCACAGCTCTTAGCCATTTCCTTCTGGAGGATGAACGCATTCACCATAGCAATGTCAATAAAGCGATAGAAAAATGTCTTGTACCATTTCATTGTCTTGTGGAGAACATTGTAGTAGCCTATCAGCGCGTCTGACAGGTCCACACCTCCCATGCTCTTGTTGTAATCCTTTACATCAGCTGGAATGTGGACATTCACACCTCTAGATGGCCGGGCGGCGCTAGGTGTGGAGCCAGAGACCGCAGCAGGGGTCAGACTGGATGAACAAGTTTCTACATTTGAATGAGGGGGGGATGGACGACTTGAATGTGGTGGTTCCCTAAGGACCTTCATGTCTTAAAGTAATGATGGACTGTCGTTTCTCTCTTTGCTTATTTGAGCTGTTCTTGCCATAATATGGACTTGGTATTTTACCAAATAGGGCTATCTTCTGTATAACCCCCCCACACACCTTGTCACAACACAACTGATTGGCTCAAACGCATTAAGAAGGAAATAAATGCCACAAATTAACTTTTAAGAAGGCACATCTGTTAATTGAAATGCATTCCAGGTGACTACCTCATGAAGCTGGTTGAGAGAATGCCAAGAGTGTACAAAGCTGTCATCAAGGCAAAGGGTGGCTATTTGAAGAATCTCAAATATAAAATATATTTTGATTTGTTTAATACTTTTATGGTTACTACATGATTCCATATGTGTTATTTCACAGTACTTCACTATTATTCTACAATGTAAAGAATAGTAAAAACAAAGATAAAACCTTGAATGAGTAGGTGTGTCCAAACTTTTTGTCTGGTAGTGCGTGTATATATATATATATATATATATATATATATATATATATATATATATATATATATATATATATATATATATAATCAAATAAAACATTTTTAAAAATGCATTAGCATGAGAAGAAATTTTCTATTTCACTTACTAATCTAAAGTCACGTCATTTCCTTCCAAAAACATTTATTCAGCGCTTGAGTCAAAACCAGTCCGGTTCTTTGTCACTTTCACGGTCGATTTCTGCTATAATCTCGTCCAAATCTGCATATCTGGACTTCGATGTAGCTTTTCCAGTGTTAGAAGCCATTGTTGTACTTCCTAAAATTGCTTATAACTTTGTAGAACTAAATCGAGCTGTGCGTAGTGAAAACTCCTCTTGGTCCTTTCGATTTTCAATGGAGAATGAGTCTCGTTGCGCGTGGGCTTAGCACAATGGCTTTTACTCATAAAATGACCATCACATACTCATGTAAAGCCCAGCTCATTGGCTATCTAGCTAGCTATGTTTCAAAACAATAGGTGGTCATTGGACCAAGATACAGTCAATCAAGTGAACACCGCCCGTCTCATTGGTGCGTAAGGAGGTCAACCCTTGTTGGGCTAAAATAACTTTTGTATAGCCTATACGTCATGCAGAACGCTGAAAAAAGCTTGGTTGCCTTCTTGAGTATCTGAGTATCACAGAAAAACAGAACTTGACCGGGTGAAACAAGGTGTAACGTTTATATTACGTCAAAATGCTTTGTTGCAAGTTGAACGAGTCGGAATTCAGGCAGAACGCTGTATACAACATGGATCGTGTTAGGATACAAAAATAGATTTTATCAAACAAAACTAAGCTGGATTTTATCTCTGGGACCCTCAGGATGACAAATCAGAGCAAGATTACGGAATGTAAGTACATTATTTACCTTCAGATGTGAATGTATCAAACTGTCACACCAGCCTTCGGCGTCACCGGCCTTCTAGCTGCTGCCGAACCTGCTGCTGGCAAACGCCCTTCACTCATCAACCCTGGACTTGTCTCGTCATCATTACACATACCTGGTTCCAATCCCCAGTCTATCACTGTATATATACTCGATCTGTCGATTGTCTTTGTCTAAGATCATAGGCAAAGACTAGATATATACAGTTAAAGTTGGAAGTTTACATAAACTTAGGTTGGAGTCATTAAAACTCGTTTTTCAACCACTCCACAAATGTCTTATTAACAAACTATAGTTTTGGCAAGTTGGTTAGGACATCTGCTTTGTACATGACACAAGTAATTTTTCCAACAATTGTTTACAGACATATTATTTCACATATAATTCACTGTATCACAATTCCAGTGGGTCAGAAGTTTACATGCACTATGTTGACTGTGCCTTTAAACAGCTTGGACATTTCCAGAAAATGATGTCATGGCTTTAGAAGCTTCTGACAGGCTAATTGACATAATTTGAGTCAATTAGAGGTGTACCTTCAAACTCAGTGCCTCTTTGCTTGACATCATGGGAAAATCAAAAGAAATCAGCCAAGACCGCAGAAAAATAATTGTAGACCTCCACAACTCTGTTTCATCCTTGCAAGCAATTTCCAAACGCCTGAAAGTACCACATTCATCTGTACAAACAATAGTATGCAAGTATAAACATCATGGGACCACACAGCCATCATACCGCACAGGAAGGAGAAGCGTTCTGTCTCCTAGAGATTAACGTACTTTGGTGAGAAAAGTGCAAATCAATCCCAGAACAACAGCAAAGGACCTTGTGAAGATGCTGGAGGAAACAGGTACAAAATTATCTATATCCACAGTAAAACGAGTCCTATATCGACATAACCTGAAAGGCCGCTCAGCAAGGAAGAAGCCACTGCTCAAAAACCGCCATAAAAAAGCCAGACTACGGTTTGCAACTGCACATGGGGACAAAGATCGTACTTTTTGGAGAAATGTCCTCTGGTCTGATGAAACAAAAATAGAACTGTTTGGCCATAATGACCATCGTTATGTTTGGAGGAAAAAGGGGGGTAGGGGGGGGCAATGATCCCAAGCATACTTCCAAAGTTGTGGCAAAATGACTTAAGGACAACAAAGTCAAGGTATTGGAGTGGCCATCACAAAGCCCTGACCTCAATCCTATAGAAAATGTGTGGGCAGAACTGAAAAAGCGTGTGCGAGCAAGGAGGCCTACAAACCTGACTCAGTTACACCAGCTCTGTCAGGAGGAATGTATTTGGCTAAGGTGTATGTAAACTTCCAACTTCAACTGTATTTATGTGGATTATTTGTAAGAAACACACAGACGGACATATACACACACACACACACACACCGTTAATTTCTCAGCAGGAGGGGCATTAAATCCGGAGGCTTATACCAGCATCTGAACACACACGTAGGATACCAGAGAATATAACCACACATGGGGTGGCCTACAGACGCTATTGTCTGTTTTTTCCCGCTCCTATTTACTATTTGTTTATGTTCTATTATGAAAGGTTGCTATAGCCATATGGGTGATCATTTTGCTTTAGTGAACGGATTATGATATGGCTAAGTAGCTAATGGGCGATTCCAGCATTATGGACATTACATTTGCACACAAAATCACAACTTTAATGTCTCACAGAATGGACAAACAAAATAGATTAACTAGCGTTCTTTTAATTTAAAAGCTTAAATTCTCTAGTCGAGAAGTCTGTATAGCCTTCTCTCGCTAGAATGAACGATATGCATCTTCTAGTGATTTATTGATAAGACCGGCGCCTGTCAGTCACAAAGCGAGTGATGCCAGCGAAACACTGGTTTGTCAGGCAGCTGCCTATTGGTACTTATTTTTGAGCACTGTGGTTGGCTGCAGCCAAATGTCTTTTCACAGAGGAGAGAGAGCATCGTCTCCTATGAGTGAATTTACCCATCCCATGTAATGTAAGTTGTAACGATGAGTTGAAATCCACTTAATTATTGTTTTGTGGCACATTCATTTCTTTTCTTTCGCGTTTCAACGTTCATATAGCCAGCCACGGAGTCATGGCGCATACAGTATATACTGTGCTTTGATTGACGACCGAACAGCAAAATTCAATAAGATGCAGAAAAGAACACAAGAAAGAAAGTGTAAAGTTCAGTAGCCCCCCCACCCTCCCACCGCTCCTCCCCACAGGACCACTACACCCACCCGCCCCTCCTCCCACAAGACAGCTGTACCCACCCACCCACAGGACCGCTACAGGTACTCAAGGTAATTAAAGGTATGAATTTATCTTAAACACCACAGAACTCCAATAGTGAATGTTAGAGCTTTTTGCACCATGCATTCGCGCCACCGAAAGCTCTAATTGAGCTAGGTCAATAAAAGACAGTCACCTTTCATGTTTAGACAGTGAATGGGGAGGTTTCCATTGACAGGCAACCATTTTTTGGGCTGCCGTGAGGCCAGCCAGCCATAATCGCTTTTCCTGCAAAGATCCAATTTGGATGTGTCGTTGAGGAGTATAATCTGCGGTGAGTATGGAATATGTTTAGAGAGAATTGTGGAGAGCATATTGGAGACTAGTCTCCAGAATTGGGATACCTCAGGGCACTCCCAGACCATATGAATGAAGAGCACCACGAGGGCAGAGAGAGCATTCCGGGGTTGGAAGCATTTTCATAAGGAACAGTCTGTGCAAACAGTAAGTATTGATTTGTTTATAAAAGGTGTCGAACTGACTGAGGGCAATTCCACGGGTCCCTGATCTGCACTAAACAAAAATGCATAATTATGGATATGAAAGTCATTCTCTTCATGGGGATGTATCCTGAAGAGGTACACAAAGGTAGAAATATGCAATATAATCCTTTGCATATATGGCTATTATTCTACACACTGGCTATTATTCTAATAAAACCAAGTGTGGTTGGTCCGGACCGGACCAAATCTGAAACAATCAGACAAGTTTCAACATCACAGTACAGCACAGTAGAGTACAGTAAATAGTACAGTAGAGTACAGTACATTATGTTGTTTCTCTAGTGTGATATACTGTACTGTACTCTGCTTTTCTTTACTGTACTGTGCTGTCCAAACTTGAGAAACATAGACGTCTATGATTGGTTCAGATTTGGTCCGGTAACCAATCATGGATGTCTATGTTTGGGTCAAATCAAGGCCAAATGTAAACTATTTTTCAATGTCCATGGACATCCAGTGTCGGTCAGTGCTCAGTGGGTGCGGATGCTGGTTACAGTAAATGGAAAGAGAGGGGGCTCATGGGTAGGTGTCAGTCAGAGCCGGGAGAGGTGACGTTAACTGGAGAGTGAGAAGAGAGAGGCAGAGAGAGAGAGAGACAGAGAGAGGGAGGGGTTGTCCAGACTGTTTTCACACTCTCGCTTTGACCACCAGATGACAGAAAGAGAAAGACAACTGTTATGAGCTGAACATAACAGTATGCCAGTGGAAGAGAGGACAGTAGCAGGTGACCCAACTGTGGTTGGTGACTACTATGATTTCCCATTGTAGCCAATTCAATTGCAGCAATTCCATTATGGATTTTTCGGTATTTCTTTTACCGATTTGGTAACAGAATTAAAAGTTTTAATCACTTAATAATTCATAAACAAAAATGTATAACCTCATGAGGGAGAGAAATTAGGGAAATGTGATTTTCCTGTGTTTTATATATATTTAAACACTATGAGGTTGGAATAATACTGTGAAATTGTGAAAATTATGATAATGCCCTTTTAGTGTAAGAGATTTTTGAAAATACCGCCTAAAATCTCAGCATGTTTTGGTGGGATGGAATTTTGGCCTACTGGTGACATCACCAGTTGGTACATTAATTAATTGACCGATAAGAAAGAGAGTTCCAAAGATCTCTGCCAATAACAGCTAATTTTCAGTTTTCCCCTCCCCACTCAGACCACTCCCAGACAGTCCTAGCAAAATTATAGCTTGTGACATAGTTCCTTGCTAATAAGCTATTTTTGTTTATTTTTGACCTTTTTGATTGAAAACAATCACAGTAAGGTACTTAATTGTTACTCAGAAATGATTTAATATTGAGAAAAAATGGCTGTATTGGACCTTTAAAGATATGTGGGTTTTTGGTAATGGAATTACAAGGCACAAAACAATTCAGTTACAGTAATTATGTTACTGATTTTGGGGTAACGGAATTATGAGTTTTAATCACTTAATAATTCATAAACAAAATTGATATCAGTAAAATCACTATAACTAATTGGTAGGTCTACCATTACTTGTTACTTGAACTTGAATTATCCTCCCTCCTCATGAGGGAGAGAAATTAGAAAATATCTTAAAGATATGTGGGTTTTTGGCAATGTAATTACAAGGCACAAGGCAATATTTCTTAAACTTACAGAAGGTAAACAATTTCTCCAAAACTAAATATAAGTGTTGATATTAGTTGGCAGGGGTCTTTACATCAACATTATTGTGTTTTGATGTCTTTCTGATACCTTTTATGTAACAGTGTACACTGGGAGTTGGGAAGCAAGTACAGGGAGTGCATTTAATGATAAATAAACATGGAACAAAACAAGAGTAGCGTACAGACAGGAACAGAGTAACAGAATCAATAACGCTTAGGGAAGGAACCAAAGGAAATGACATATATAGGGGAGATAATCAGGAAGGTGATGGAGTCTGATGAGGCGCTAGTGCGCATAACGATGGTGACAGGTGTGTGTAATAAAGAGCAGCCTGGTTACCTTGAGGCCAGAGTGGGAGTATACGTGACATTTTAAGACTTTCTGGTAGATGTTTTCTAAGACCCCTTTTCCACCTGTTTATCCAGAAATCAGTCTTTACTTATGCCTAATTTTTAAGATGGAAAATGGTTGAAAAATGTATCTATACCTTTATTTCCAAGAAATATAGACACTTAGCTTTCATTTGACACCGAATTTGATATGCTCCTATGAACTACACATGTTGGTTCTCATTTTCGATGGAAATGCCCTGCTTTTCGGGGTCGAAATATGTTGGTGCTTTTAGGGTTAACAAAACGTCCTTATACAAGAAGTATAAAACCTGAACATGAAGTCACAAAATGTTATATTGACATAACCATTTGTGCCCACTGGGTAAGAGCCTGTGCAACATGTCTATTAACTTTCGAGATTCTGAACTGCATTTGAACTGATGGAAATGTTCTGATGAAAGGTGCTAGACTGGCATAGAAAGGATGCCACAGTGAATATTAAAACAATTATAGAAATTAATGTCAGCTGATGTTAAAATTCACAGTACATACAGCGGCTTGGTTCCCTAAACTCAAAGCCCAACAGACAACAGAGAAACACTTTTCCCTCCCTGATATCTTGAGTTTGTCCTAAATGGCACCCTATTCCGTATATAGTATACTACTTTTCACCAGGGCCCAAGTAGTGCACTATATAGGGAATAGGGTGCCATTTGGGACGTAGCCCTTTTTTCCATGACTCGTCACAAAAGATTGGGAGAAGAAGTGTTTGACAGCCCTCAGAGAACGAGAGAGAAAGGCTCAATCCCAATACCCTCCCTTAGCCCTCCCCCTTATACCTCCCCTCCGTTTTGCGCGATCCCGCGAGTATAAATATATATAAATGGGATGTATAGAAATGATGGACAGTATGTGGATAGAATATGTAGTGTATCTGAAGAATACGTAGGATAGAATAGTATATGTACAGCAATAGTTTAATAGGATGGCATTGACAACAATACAGTATATAAATATGAAATGGGTAAAACAGTACCTAAACATTATTAAAGAGACCAGTGTTCCATTATTAAAGTGACCACCGTTACATGTCTATGTACATAGGGCAGTAACCGGGTGGTAGCCGGCTAGTGACAGTTCAGGGCAGGGTACTGGGTGGAAGCCGGCTAGTGATGGCTATTTAACAGTCTGATGGCCTCAGTCTCTCGGTCCCAGCGTTGATGCACCTGTACTGACCTCGCCTTCTGGATGATAGCGGGGTGAACAGGCCGGGGCTCGAGTGGCTGAGGTCCTTGATGATCTTCTTGGCCTTCCTGTGACACCGGGTGCTGTAGATGTTCTGGAGGGCAGGGAGTGTGCCCCGGTGATAAATTGAGCAGACCGCACAACCCTCTGGAGAGCCCTGCGTTGCGGATGGTGCAGTTGCCATACCAGGCGGTGATACAGCCCGACAGGATGCTCTCAATGGTGCATCTGTAAAGGTTTGTGAGGGTCTTAGGGGCCAAGCCAAATCTCTTCACCACACTGTCTGTGTGGGTCGACCATTTCAGATTATCATTGATGTGTACACCGAGGAACTTGAAGCTTTTCACCTTCTTCACTGCGGCCCCATCGATGTGGATAGGGGCGTGGTCCCTCTGCTGTCTCCTGAAGTCCACGATCAGCTCCTTAGTTTTGTTGATATTGAGGGAGAGGTTATGTTCCTGGCACCACTCCGCCAGGGCCCTCACCTCCTCCCTGTAGGCTGTCTCGTTGTTGTTGGTAATCAGGCCTACCACTGTTGGGTCGTCTGCAAACTTGATGATTAAGTTGGAGGCATGCGTGGCCAGGCAGTCATGGGTGAACAGGAATTACAGGAGGGGGCTGAGCACGCACCCTTGTGGGGCCCCTGTGTTGAGGATCAGAGTAGTGGAGGTGTTGTTGCCTACCTTCACCACCTGGGGGCGGCCCGTCAGGAAGTCCAGGACCAAGTTGCACAGGGCGGGGTTCAGACCCAGGGCCCCAAGCTTAATGATGAGCTTTGAGGGTACTATGGTGTTGAAGGCTGAGCTGTAGTCAATGAACAGCATTCCTACATAGGTATTCCTCTTGTCCAGATGGGATAGGGCAGTGTGCAGTGCGATGGTGATTGCATCATCCGTGGAGCTATTGGGGCGGTATGGAAATTGCAGTGGGTCTAGGGTGTCAGGTAAGGTGTAGGTGATATGATCCTTAACTAGCCTCTCAAATGGACGCGTAGCTAAGTAGCCAATCTGTAATGTTATTATGGACCCTAAAACGTTTGGTATAAATATTAGTTCAGAACAGTTTTAATTGTGTACAATGCTTCCACTGGTTAATCATAAACCCCTTACACTCGTGGAATTTGGCCTATATGGATAGGGCCAAATTGAAATATTTCTAATAGAAGAACTATGAAAAGCGTATGCATGACCATGGTAGCAATTGAAAGAGAACACTTTGGAGATTATGGGGAAATTATCAGACCAAAGTTGAGGACACAACAGTTCACCTGACACAAGACTGAATCAAGACATCACACTGTTTTACATTTACTGTACTTTTCACAGCATTTGTCAATAACAAAATCTGAAAATACTCTGGGTACGTTCAGTAACATAATAAGAATATTAATTTATATTTTGGAATAGGTGCAAGTTAAGAACAAAAATATTACAAGGGTTTCAGTGAGAGGTCTAACTGGTGACTCCAAGTGGCCGCACAACTCTCCAAAACTGTGCACCGTTCCTAAGTAATTTCAATGCACTCTTATGACTTAAGGAAAGTCTTCAACTGTAACTTTTTTGAGCACACTTGTAGTTTCTTGTTTGAAACACAGCCCTGCATCTCCACCATCACACAATTACAGCTATTGTTCACGCAATCCAAAAACATTCCATAATAAAATCGCAAAGGGCTACTCCACAATTAATTGCAGAGAATTACTGAGTGAAGGAAACGCGACTGTACATGTCAAACTGCTACTTTGGAATGAAAGTCCTGTTTCACAACTCCACATTGAACCACAGCCAGAGGATGCAGGTACATTACGGGCACATTGTTGTTTTGCTGTGTTGCTCATATGATAAGTACGTATTTGTTGCATGAGAAAAATAAAGAAAGCTATTACTGCCGCCGGTACAGGTGTGAAAAACACATCGCTCGTTGTCAATTAATTGAGTGGTTTCTGTTGGTGGCTTCTTATGTGCACGAGTGATGTAGTGATGTCCCATTCCTTAGGGTTACTTATCTCTCCCTACCACTAAGTTGCTTCTTTTTCAAGTGCCACTCCCCCACTGAGGGATCCTACAAAACGAGGGGGAGGTCTAATGGGGGGTATTGGGATTGAGACTAAGTCTTTTGGTTGCCTCAGAAACGTCGTCCCCACACCCTGTTCTGTGGGTGGCACTGTGTGCTCTTTTTGAAGGATGGGTCCCGGTCACTCGGGGGCCCTGGGATCTGGGGGGATGGGGATGATCTGCCGGTCAATGGGACGACAACCCAACTTGGGATAGGGGGAGGTTTAGTGGGTGGAATAGTGGAGAACAACTGGGGGTTTACTTAGTAGCAATGTACATTTAATGGTACAGCTATATGGACACTCAATTATTATTGTACTTTTTAATGGTAAGTTTACAAACATACAGTACCAGTAAAAAGTTTGGAAACACCTACTCATTCAAGGGTTTTTCTTTATTTTGACTATTTTCTACATTGTAGAATAATAGTGAAGACATCAAACTATTAAATAACACATATAGAATCATGTAGTAACCAGAAAAGTGTTAATCAAATCAAAATATATTTTATATTTGAGATTCTTCAAACTAGCCACCCTTTGCCTTGATGACAGCTTTGCACACTGGATGGAATATGGGAACAAATTATTTTTTCATCTTCAACATAGAAATGCTACCAAAAATAATTTACTGAAACTTGTTACAAATTACGAAGTCACCCATGATTCAACAAACTATATTTTGAAAGAGGAAGCAAAGTACTTTAAGCATATGTTCTCGTTTCAGTCTCCTCCATCTCCACTAACCGAAGTTAACTGTATGGATTTTTTCCCCATTAATAATGTACAATTAACAGCTTTAAGTCCGGGAAAACTCCCGGAATGCATGGCATACCAATTGAGGTATACCAAAACTTTTTTGATGTACTCAGAGGACCAGTATTAGCATGTTTTAAGCCCTCCTATAAAAATTGTAGATTATCAGATACTCAACAAGGAGGTCTGATTTCATTTTTATTGAAACAGTGGTAAATATAAAGATCCAGTCCATTAAAAAAATTGGAGGCCCCTTACACTTCAGTGTTGTGATGCAAATATTCTAGCAAAATGCATAGCGCATAGAATTAAAAAGGTATTGTCGGATATTATTCATCATAATCAGACAGGTTTTTTACATGGACGATACATTGGAGATAAAAACAAATCTGGGAAACCAGGCCTGGTATTCATAGCTGACTTTGAAAAGGCTTTTGATGAAGTACGACTGGAATTTATATATAAATGCCTGGAATATTTCAATTTTGGAAAATCTCTTATACAATGGGTTCAAGTTATGTATAGTAACACTAGGTGTAAAATAGTAAATAATGGTTACTTCTCAGAAAGTATTAAACTGTCAAGAGGAGTAAAACAACGTTGTCCACTATCGGCATATCTATTCATTATGGCCATCGAAATGTTAGCTATTAAAATCAGATCCAACAATAATATCAAGGGGCTGGAAATTCAGGGTTTAAAAACAAAAAGGTGTCATTGTACGCTGATGATTCATGTTTTTATTTTAAATTGACAATTTGGATCCCTCCACAGCCTCATAGAGGATATAGATACTTTTTCTAACCTCTCTGGATTACAACCGAATTATGATGTGTACTATATTATGCATTGGATCACTAAAAAATACAGCTTTTACATTAGCGTGTAGTTTACCAATAAAATGGTCTGATGGTAATGTGGGTATACTCAGTATTCATATCCCGAATGAAATAAATTATCTCACTACAATAAATGTTTTATATGAAGTTAGCAAAAATAGATCTTGCTACCATGGAAAGGAAAATACCTGTCTATTTGTGGAAAAATCACCCTGATTAACTCTTTAGTATTATCCCAGTTTACCTATTTGCTTATGGCCTTGCCTACACCTAGCGACCTGTTATTTTTTTATTTGGAGCGACAAGCCAGCAAAATTAAAACGGGCCTATTTATATAATGGATATACATTTGGAGGGAAGAAATGATTAAATATTAAAGCATTAGACCTCTCACTAAAGGCTTCAGTCATACAAAAGTTATATTTAAATCCGAACTGGTTCACTAGCAGATTAGTGAATGTTTCACCCCATGTTCAAGAATGGCCCTTTTCCCTTTATTCAGATTACAACCTCTCACTTTTGGTTATTTGAAAATGAAATAATCTCCAAAATATCACTATTTTTAAAACAAGCCATAGAAAGTTAGTTGCAATTTCAGTTTAATCCACCAGAAACTACAAAAAAAAAATAATACAACAAATATTATGGTTAAACTAAAATATACTAATTGATTAAAAAAACGTTATTTTTGAAAGAAAATGTTTAAAAAAGGTATAATCTTTGTAAATGATATCATAAATAGGACTGGTGGAGTTATGTCACACATGCAGCTAAAAATAAGATATGGAAATGTCTGCTCTACCCAAAACTACAACCAACTTCAGTTGAAGTCGGACGTTTACATACACCTTAGCCAAATACATTTAAACTCAGTTTTTCACAATTCCTGACATTTAATTCTAGTAACAATTCCCTGTCTTAGGTCAGTTAGGATCACCACTTTATTTGAAGAATGTGAAATGTCAGAATAATAGTAGAGAGAATTATTTATTTCAGCATTTTATTTATTTCATCACATTCCCAGTGGGTCAGAAGTTTACATACACTCAATTAGTATTTGGTAGCATTGTCTTTAAATTGTTTAACTTTAACTCAAACGTTTCGGGTAGCCTTCCACAAGCTTCCCACAATAAGTTGGGTGAATGTTGGCCCATTCCTCCTGACAGAGCTGGTGTAACTGAGTCAGGTTTGTAGGCCTCCTTGCTCACACATGCTTTTTCAGTTCTGGCCACACATTTTCTATAGGATTGAGGTCAGGGCTTTGTGATGGCCACTCCAATACCTTTACTTTGTTGTCCTTAAGCCATTTTGCCACAACTTTGGAAGTATGCTTGGGGTCATTGTCTATTTGGAAGACCCATTTGCGACCAAGCTTTAACTTCCTGACTGATGTCTTGAGATGTTGCTTCAATATAGCCTCATAACTTTCCTTCCTCATGATGCCATCTATTTTGTGAAGTGCACCAGTCCCTCCTGCAGCAAAGCACCCCCACAGCATGATGCTGCCACCCCAGTGCTTCACGGTTGGGATGGTGTTCTTCGGCTTGCAAGCAACCCCCTTTTTCCTCCAAACATAACAATGGTCATTATGGGCAAACAGTTCTATTTTTGTTTCATCAGACCAGAGGACATTTCTCCAAAAAGTAAGATCACCCCTCATAGCCTGGTTCCTCTCTAGGTTTCTTCCTAGGTTTTGGCCTTTCTAGGGAGTTTTTCCTAGCCACCGTGCTTCTACACCTGCATTACTAGCTGTTTGGGGTTTTAGGCTGGGTTTCTGTACAGCACTTCGAGATATCAGCTGATGTACGAAGGGCTATATAAAATAAAATTGATTGATTGATCTTTGTCCCCATGTGCAGTTGCAAACCGTAGTCTGGCTTTTTTATGGCGTTTTTGGAGCAGTGGCTTCTTCCTTGCTGAGCGGCCTTTCAGGTTATGTCGATATAGGACTTGTTTTACTGTGGATGTAGATACTTTTGTACCTGTTTCCTCCAGCATCTTCACAAGGTCATTTGCTGTTGTTCTGGGATTGATTTGTACTTTTCGCACCAAAGTACGTTCATCTCTAGGAGACAGAACGTGTCTCCTTCCTGAGCGGTATGACGGCTGTGTGGTCCCAGGGTGTTTATACTTGCGTACTATTGTTTGTACAGATGAACGTGGTACCTTCAGGCATTTGGAAATTTCTCCCAAGGATGAACCAGACTTGTGGAGGTCTACAATTTTTTTTCTCAGGTCTTGGCTGATTTATTTTCATTTTCCTATGATGTCAAGCAAAGAGACACTGAGTTTGAAGGTAGGCCTTGAAATACATCCACAGGTACACCTCCAATTGACTCAAATGATGTCAATTAGCCTATCAGAAGCTTCTAAAGCCATGACATCATTTTCTGGAATTGTTCAAGCTGTTTAAGGCACCGTCAACTTAGTGTATGTAATATTCTGACCCACTGGAATTGTGATACAGTGAATTATAAGTGAAATAAATAAATAATTATAAATAATATGTCTGTAAACAATTGTTGGAAAAATTACTTGTGTCATGCACAAAGTAGATGTCCTAACCGACTTGCCAAAACTACAGTGTGTTAACAAGAAAAGTGTGGAGTGGTTGAAAAACGAGTTTTAATGACTCCAACCTAAGTGTATGTAAACTTCCGACTTCAACTGTAATTGCAGCATTACCGCAAAAATGGAAGAGGCAAGTGGGGGAAGGGGGAAAAAGTAAGGAACTTGTCTGTTGGCCCTGCATTAAAGATCAAAATTGGTTAAAGAAAATTGTAATAAATAAAAAAGTATACCAGTTTCATTTAAGGACCAAAAAATTGATATTTGTGCCATACAGGTTGCAAAATAGATAGGAAGAGATTTTCGATATACCGATTCAATGGCACATGGTTTATGAACTGATACACAAAACAACGCCGTATTCAAAACTTAGAATTCTTCAATTTAAATTGCTACCAGTGAGGGAAAAAAGTATTTGATCCCCTGCTGATTTTGTACGTTTGCCCACTGACAAAGACATGATCAGTCTATAATTTTAATGGTAGTTTTATTTGAACAGTGAGAGACAGAATAACAACAAAACAATCCAGAAAAACGCATGTCAAAAATTTTATAAATTGATTTGCATTTTAATGAGGGAAATAAGTATTTGACCCCTCTGCAAAACATGACTTAGTACTTGGTGGCAAAACCCTTGTTGGCAATCACAGAGGTCAGACGTTTCTTGTAGTTGGCCACCAGGTTTGCACACATCTCAGGAGGGATTTTGTCCCACTCCTCTTTGCAGATCTTCTCCAAGTCATTAAGGTTTCGAGGCTGACATTTGACAACTCGAACCTTCAGCTCCCTCCACAGATTTTCTATGGGATTAAGGTCTGGAGACTGGCTAGGTCACTCCAGGACATTAATGTGCTTCTTCTTGAACCACTCCTTTGTTGCCTTGGCCGTGTGTTTTGGGTCATTGTCATGCTGGAATACCCATCCACGACCCATTTTCAATGCCCTGGCTGAGGGAAGGAGGTTCTCACCCAAGAATTGACGGTACATGGCCCCGTCCATCGTCCCTTTGATGCGGTGAAGTTGTCCTGTCCCCTTAGCATAAAAACACCCCCAAAGCATAATGTTTCCACCTCCATGTTTGACGGTGGGGATGGTGTTCTTGGGGTCATAGGCAGCATTCCTCCTCCTCCAAACACGGCGAGTTGAGTTGATGCCAAAGAGCTCAATTTTGGTCTCATCTGACCACAACACTTTCACCCAGTTCTCCTCTGAATCATTCATATGTTCATTGGCATACTTCAGACGGGCATGTATATGTGCTTTCTTGAGCAGGGGGACCTTGTGGGCACTGCAGGATTTCAGTCCTTCACGGCGTAGTGTGTTACTAATTGTTTTCTTGGTGACTATGGTCCCAGCTGCCTTGAGATCATTGACAACATCCTCCCGTGTAGTTCTGGGCTGATTCCTCACCATTCTCATGATCATTGCAACTCCACGAGGTGAGATCTTGCATGGAGCCCCAGGCCGAGGGAGATTGACAGTTCTTTTGTGTTTCTTCCATTTGCGAATAATCGCACCAACTATTGTCACCTTCTCACCAAGCTGCTTGGCGATGGTCTTGTAGACCATTCCAGCCTTGTGTAGGTCTACAATCTTGTCCCTGACATCCTTGGAGAGCTCTTTGGTCTTGGCCATGGTGGAGAGTTTGGAATCTGATTGATTGATTGCTTCTGTGGACAGGTGTCTTTTATACAGGTAACAAGCTGAGATTAGGAGCACTCCCTTTAAGAGTGTGCTCCTAATCTCAGCTCGTTACCTGTATAAAAGACACCTGGGAGCCAGAAATCTTTCTGATTGAGAGGGGGTCAAATACTTATTTCCCTCATTAAAATGCAAATCAATTTATAACATTTTTGACATGCGTTTTTCTGGATTTTTTTGTTGTTATTCTGTCTCTCACTGTTCAAATAAACCTACCATTAAAACTATAGACTGATCATTTCTTTGTCAGTGGGCAAACGTACAAAATCAGCAGGGGATCAAATACTTTTTTACCTCACTGTATATGGGGGATACAACCATCCCAGCCCTGCAGATTTTGCTGCGAAGAGACAGAATCATTAGATCATTTGTTTTTGGTACTGTCCATATGTAGCTTGTTCTTGGTTGCAGGTCCAGAAATGGCTGAAGGATTGCAATATTTACCTGGAGTTAACTCTACAAATAGCACTGCTGGGTTATTTGAAAAGTCATAGTCAATCGATCAATAATATAATAATCCTTTTAGCAAAAATGTTTATCTTGATACCACTCTGGTCGGTATGATCACAGACGGCGATGAGTCCATGTACTGTGGAGAGGTCGACCGGCTGGTGGCCTGGTGCAGTCACAATAACCTGGAACTCAACACAGACAAAACCGTGGAGATGGTGGTTGACTTCGGAAAACGCCCCCCACCAAACTCTCCCCCCTCGATATTAACGGCTCTTAGCACGACTGAATCATTCAAATTACTGAGGACCATAATCTTCAGCAACCTCAAGTTGTAGGACAACATCACAGCGGACACCAAGAAGGCACACCAGCATACAGCATGTACTACTTGTCCATACTCACCTCCTCCATCCCCATCTGGTTTGGGTCTGCCCGCTGCAACGTCAGACGGCAACGGAGTGTCTGTTCTGCAGAGGGTTATCGTCTGCACAACTCCAGGGCAAGGAAGCGTGAAGGAAAGATCATAGCCGAACCCTCCCACCCCGGTCAACCCCTTTCAAAAATTATCCTCTGGCAGGCGGTTCAGGTCAATCATGACCAAAACCTCCCGCCACCTGAACAGTTTCTTTCCCCGTGCTGTGGCCCTCACCAACCGGCCATCTGGCCCATAGAGACCATTTTGGACTATGCACTCTATGCTGCACACCTCATCAAGCCATCTATGGACTGACTCCACTATACTGCATTTGCACTCTGCATTTAGATATATTCATACAGATACTGTACATTTGTACATGCACTGTATATCAACTGTATACCCACTGTATATTTGTATATCCACTGCTCATTCTCTTACAGCTCTATGCTCAGTCAACCTACTTGTATATAATTTATGTAAACTTTGTTTAAACTCCTCTGTCTGTATTCTGTCTCTAAATGTTGTATATCACTAGCAGCACCATGTCACCAAGTAACATTCTGAGTATATGTAAATGTACTTGGCGAATAAAGGTGATTCTGACGTATGTCTGTTTGATAGATGTAAGGAGAGATGGGCAGAGAGAGAAAGAGAGATAGCGAGAGAGATTAGTGAATGAGAGCAGTCATCTCAGGGGGAGTCTAATAATTATCTAGCCAATTTCCTTCTTCATCTTTTTCAATGTTTACAAGAGACACAACAGCGTTATACTGACACCAGCCAAACCAACCTTCCCATGTTTAAAAAACTCTATCGCTGACTATCACTACCACTATCCCTCTCCTGTCTTCTCTTCTCCTCCTCCTCCCGGATCACTCCATCACTCAGCTGGCTACCGAAAGGCGACACAACTCTATGGAAAGGTGACCTTTCCCAATAACCACCACTACAAAGGCTGATTCATGGAGCAGTTGTAGCGCTCCAACACGGCTCGCTCTTTGATGATTGATTGAAACCCTGCTAGGTCTGGATCACTTACTGTAAGGTGACACCAGGACCGATACTGCGCTGCACTTTTACTGCAAGGAGTATTTGGGCTGTGTAAGGGGAGCCGCATCGAGCGGCGCTACTGGGAAATCCATGACAGATCTGATCAGGAGTGAAGATCCTGTCTGTCTCTGTCGGTCTGTCTGTCTGTCATTAGAATGGCCTGTCTATCTGTCAGTCCCACTGTCTGTTTGCTAGCCAGCCAGTCGGCCTGCTTGTCCATCCGTCTGTCAATCTGTCTCTGTATGTCTCTCTCTCTCTCTCTCTCTCTCTCTCTCTCTCTCTCTCTCTCTCTCTCTCTCTCTCTCTCTCTCTCTCTCTCTCTCTCTCTCTCTCTCTCTCACTAAATTGTCCAATTTGTAGGCTTAGAACTGGATGGTTAGGAAACCCTCTGCTGAGTAAATTGGGATTCATTAGGAGTTGATGGCATGGTTAAACACTGTGATTGCCATGTGATTACCCTTGATGTTTGAGCTGGGTACTGTGTATCCTTTCTCATATCTACCTGGGTCGCCTTCATTAGGCACCAAACGGAAGAAAACACACTGAATAAGGGGAGACTACCCGCACTGTCGCTGCAGACGGCTATATCGGTCTGTTAATACAGGACTATTAAAGGCCCAGTGCACAACTTTAGCAAAAAATATATATATACAGCACCAGTCAAAAGTTTGGACACACCTACTCATTCAAGGGTTTTTCTTTATTTGTACAATTTTTTACATTGTAGAATAATAGTGAAGACATCAAAACTATGAAATAACACATATGGAATCATGTAGTAATCAAAAAAAGTGTTAAACAAATCAAAATATATTTTATATTTGATATTCGTCAAATAGCCACCCTTTGCCTTCGTGACAGCTTTGCACACACTTGGCATTCTCTCAACCAGCTTCATGAGGTAGTCACCTGGAATGCATTTCAATTAACAGGTGTTCCTTCTTAAAAGTTAATTTGTGGAATGTATTTCCTTCTTAATGCGTTTGAGCCAATCAGTTGTGTTGTGACAAGGTAGGGGGGTATACAGAAGATAGCCCTATTTGGTAAAAGACCAAGTCCATATTATGGCAAAAACTGCTCAAATAAGCAAAGAGAAATGATAGTCCATCATTACTTTAAGACATGAAGGTCAGTCAATACAGAACATTTCAAGAACTTTGAAAGTTTCTTCAAGTGCAGTCACAAAAACCATCAAGCGCTATGATGAAACTGGCTCTCATGAGGACCGCCACAGGAATGGAAGACCCAGAGTTACCTCTGCTGCAGAGGATAAGTTCATTAGAGTTACCAGCCTCAGAAATTGCAGCCCAAATAAATACTACACAGAGTTCAAGTCACAGACACATCTCAACATCAACTGTTCAGAGGGGACTGTGTGAATCAGGCCTTCATGGTTGAATTGCTGCAAAGAAACCACTACTAAAGGACACCAATAAGAAGAAGAGACTTGCTTGGGCCAAGAAACACGACAAATGGACATTAGACCGGTGGATAATAATGGCGCCGGAGGAGGCAACATCCGCACTGAGCTAAAGGGTGGAGCTGCCGCTTTCAAGAAGCGGGACTCTAACCCGGACGCTTATAAGAAATCCCGCTATGGCTATGCCCTCCGACGAACCATCAAACAGGTAAAGAGTCAATACAAGACTAAGATTGAATCGTACTACACCGGCTCCGACGCTCGTCGGATGTGGCAGGGCTTGCAAACTATTACAGACTACAAAGGGAAGCACAGCCGCGAGCTGTCCAGTGACACGAGCCTACCAGACGAGCTAAATCACTTCTATGCTCGCTTCGAGGCAAGCAACACTGAATTATGCATTAGAGCATCAGCTGTTCCGGATGACTATGTGATCACGCTCCGTAGCCAGGTCAACGTTCACAAGGCCACAGGGCCAGATGGATTACCAGGACGCGTACCTCGAGCATGGGCTGACCAAATGTCTTCAATTACATTTTCAACATGTCCCTGACTGAGTCTGTAATACCAACATGTTTCAAGCAGACCACCATAGTCCCTGTGCCCAAGAACACTAAGATAACCTGCCTAAATGACTACTGACCCGTAGCACTCAAGTCTCTAGCAATGAAGTGCTTTGAAAGGCTGGTCATGGCTCACATCAACACCATTATCCCAGAATCCCTAGACCCACTCCAATTTGCATACCACCCCAACAGATCCACAAATGATGCAATCTCTATTGCACACCACACTGCCCTTTCTCACCTTGACAAGAGGAACATCTACGTGAGAATGCTATTCATTGACTACAGCTCAGCGTTCAACACCATAGTGCCCTCAAAGCTCATCACTAAGCTAAGGACCCTAGGACTAAACACCTCCCTCTGCACTTGGATCCTGGACTTCCTGACGGGCCGCACGCAGGCGGTAAGGGTAGGTAACAACACATCTGCCACGCTGATCCTCAACACGGGGCCCCCTCAGGGGCATGTGCTAAGTCCCCTCCTGTACTCCCTGTTCACCCATGACTGCATGGCCAGGCACGACTCCAACACCATCATTAAGTTTGCCAACAACACAACAGTGGAAGGCCTGATCACTGACAACGATGAGACAGCCTATAGGGAGGAGGTCAGAGACCTGGCCGTGTGGTGCCAGGATAACAACCTCTCCCTCAACGTGATCAAGACAAAGGAGGTGATTGTGGACTACAAGAAAAAAAAAAGTCTGAGCGCGCCCCCATTCTCATCGACGGGGCTGTAGTGGATCTGGTTGACAGCTTCAAGTTCCTTGGTGTCCACATCACCAACAAACTATCATGGTCCAAACACACCAAGACAGTCGTGAAGAGGGCACGACAAAGTCTATTCCCCCTCAGGAGACTGAAAAGATTTGGCATGGATCCTCAGATCCTCAAAAAGTTATATAGCTGCACCATCGAGAGCATCCTGACTGGTTGCATCACCGCCTGGTATGGCAACTGCTCAGCCGCCGACCGCAAGGCACTACAGAGGGTAGTGCGTACGGCACAGTACATCACTGGGGCCAAGCTTCCTGCCATCCATGACTTCTATACCAGGTGGTGTCAGAGGAAGGCCCTAAAAATTGTCAAAGGCTCCAGCCACCCTAGTCATAGACTGTTCTCTCTGCTACCGCACGGCAAGCAGTACCGGAGCGCCAAGTCTAGGTCCAAAAGGCTTCTTAACAGCGGCTACCCCCAAGCCATAAGACTCCTGAACAGCTAGTCATGGCTACCCGGACTATTTGCATTGTCCCCCCACCCCACCCACTCCTTTACGCTGCTGCTACTCTCTGTTTATTATATATGCATAGTCACTTTAACTCTACCCACATGTACATATTACCTCAAATATCTCGACTAACATGTGCCCCCGCACATTGACTCTGTACCGGTACCCCCTGTATATAGCCTCCCTACTGTTATTTTACTGATTCTCTTTAATTATTATTTTTGATTTTTTATTATCTATTTTTTTACTTAACACTTATTTTTATTAAATCTGCATTGTTGGTTGAGGGCTTGTATGTAAGCATTTCACTGTAAGGTATTCGGCGCAACAGGACAATGACCCAACACACTTCCAGGCTGTGTAAGGGCTATTTGACCAAGAAGGAGAGTGATGGAGTGCTGCATCAGATGACCTGGCCTCCACAATCCCCCAACCTCAACCAAATTGAGATGGTTTGGGGTGAGTCGGACCACAGAGTGAAGGAAAAGCAGCCAACAAGTGCTCAGCATATGTGGGAAGTCCTTCAAGACTGTTGGAAAAGCATTCCAGGTGAAGCTGATTGAGAGAATGCCAAGAGTGTGCAAAGCTGTCATCAAAGCAAAGTGTGGCTATTTGAAGAATCTCAAATCTCAAATATATTTTGATTTGTTTAACACTTTTTTGGATAAACAGCATGACCATTACACAGGTGCATCTTGTGTTGCGGACAATAAAACGCCACTCTAAAATATGCAGTTTTGTCACACAACACAATGCCACAGATGTCTCAAGTTTTTAGGGAGCATGCAATTGGCATGCTGACTGCAGGAATGTCCACCAGAGCTGTTGCCAGAGAATGTAATGTTAATGTATCTACCATAAGCAGCATCCAATATCGTTTTAGAGAATTTGGCAGTACATCCAATCGGCCTCACAACAGCAGACCACGTGTAACCCCGCCAGCCCAGGACATCCACATCCAGCTTCTTCACCTGCGGGATCATATGAGACCAGCCACCCGCTGATGAAACTGTGAGTTTGCACAACCGAAGAAATTCTGCACAAACTGTCAGAAACTGTCTGAGAGAAGCTCATCGTCCTCACCAGTGTCTTGACCTGACGGCAGTTCGGCGTCGTAACCAACTTCAGTGGGCGAATCCCGGTTTCAACAGTTGGCAGTTGGCAGACAGCCTGTATGGTGCCGTGTGGGCGAGCAGTTTGCAGATGTCAACGTTGTGAACAGAGTGCCCCATGGTAGCGGTGGGGTTATGGTATGGGCACGCATAAGCTACGGACAACAAACACAATTGCATTTTATCGATGGCAATTTGAATGCACAGAGATACAGTGACAAGATCCTGAGGCCCATTGTCGTGCCATTCATCCGCCGCCATCACCTCATGTTTCAGCATGATAATAAACGGCCCCATGTCACAAGGATCTGTACACAATTCCTGGAAGCTGAAAATGTCCCAGTTCTTCCATGGCCTGCATACACACCAGAAATGTCACCGAGTGAGCATGTTTGGGATGCTCTGGATCGACGTGTACGACAGCATGTTCCAGTTCTCGCCAATATCCAGCAACTTCACACAGCCATTGAAGAGGAGTGGGACAACATTCCACAGGCCACAATCAACAGCCTGATCAACTCTATGTGAAGGACATGTGTCGCTCTGCATGAGGCAAATGGTGGTCACACCAGATACTGACTGGTTTTCTGATCCACGCCACTACCTTTTCTTTAAGGTATCTGTGATGTATTCCCAGTCATGTGAAATCCATAGATTAGGGTCTACATTTATTTATTTCAATTGACTGATTTCCTTATATGAACTGTAACTCAGTAAAATCTTTGAAATTGTTGCATGTTGCGTTTATATTTCAGTTCAGTGTAATTTCATTCAAAGGATATTTGAACAGCATTTAATCATACAAACACAACATAATTTAATTATCCAAAATGATCTGCAGCCAGATCATTAACCCTTTGCGCCACCAGGGGATAGATGTGGTATTACAGGGGGTATCAGAAAAGACTGGCGATTTGGCACACAATTAACACAGGTTGGCATTTATTATCATGAATCTTGCCCTGGAGGCAGTTCTGCAGAGTGGTCACTAGCTGGCACAGCCACAAATTCATAAAATCTGATTTTAAATCTAACCCTAACCTTACCTTAACCTTAACCACACTGCTAACCCAATGTTTGTTTTCATGAATTTTTACAATATAGGCAATTTTTACTTTACAGCTGGCCCATCAAGTGGAAATCGCTGAGTTCTGTCTGCAGGGTGAGATTCATGACAATAAACATCAACCTGCCAATGTAACAGAATTTGGTTTACTGTGCAAAATGGTATATTCTTCAGATGAGCACCATTGTGGTCACTATGAATTCTAAAATAAACCTACCTGCCGTTCACCAGTTGTTCTCCTGTGTGGGGCAGAACGAAGATTTTGCACAATGCAAGTTTCCTGGGTGGGCTTCATTTATAAACTGTGCGTACATACAAAATATACCCCAAAATGTTTATGCGCCAGTTCTAACTTGATGTGAGAATGTGCTCACCTCCCAGCAAACTTTAGACCATTCATACGCACATCTGTTAGTGGTTGAAATATTGTATTGCAAGTTGGCAAGTAAGTATTTGTGCAAATGGGAGATATGATGAAAAGCTTATTAAAACATAAAAACTAAAAACAGGAAAACATATCAAAAGAATGCAGTCATTTTCCATTAGTGAGAAGAGTGAAAATCTGTGTTTTATTTTTAGAATAAAAAATTATTCATTTTCATTGCATTGCAGAATAAATTCCTCACCCTTTCTGTCCGTGGTGGGTTCATATTGTCAAAGTAGCCATACGCTACAACAAATTACCATTCGCATCTCTCATTTAATTGGACCTAGTAGCCTAGTAAATAGATAGGCTAGGTATTTCAAGTTTTGCTGTATGCGATCCCATAGGCAGCACAGTTTATAATATAGCCTACAGTCAAATTTAACAGGTGAACATGCAGACAGTTGATATTTTACTTTGAAGTAGCCTACTACTGTATGTAACCTACTGTAATTTAATTTTTTTGAGTATCCTAGATATAGTGTTTGGCATTCGCTATGCATTTTTTGTTTGAAAAAGTAATTGCAAAAGATTAAAACATTCTACCCACACCTTTCTTTTAGAAACTGACTTGGCCCAGTTCCAACATTTCCCAATCATACAGCAAATGAGGGCGTTTTTGTTACCATTAAAGGTGAATGGAGGGTGTTTTCCAGGCAGGGTTGTAGCGCTCGTTCATGTGTGGTTGGAGTCTCGCTGCATTTCTAAATGATCTGCAATTGTTCAAACTAAACAACCCAACTGGGTTCACTTGTGACTGGTGTTTGGCATTGGCTAACCCACTTACAAATCACAAACTGCTCCTTTCAGAGTAGTATCATTCAACTTGGCTTGCCTAGAACATCTTTCAGATTTTCAAAGCAAAGAGGAAACTGTACATGAGTTTGAAATGGCTCTTCTATCGTAGCACTGTTGTTTCTGGTAACACATAACAATAAGGAACCATCTAGTACCAGTAAAATAAAATAAAGCATATCTCTTACACACAGTTGGTTTGGAGAGTGAGTTTAGCAGTTCAGAGTCTAAAGACAATTGTTGCTAAAGCAGATGCACAATAACAGCAACAGTAATAATGAATAATGCAGCGTGTTAGCATCTGTGTGTGTTAGCGTGTGTACTAGTGTTTGTGTATGTGTCAACATGTTATCGTGTGTGCGTGTGTTAGCATGTGTTGGCAAGAGTATTTCCATGGTGTGTACGACCGTGACAACCGGCGCGGCTAAATTTAGAGAGAGGTGACATCGGAGTGCATGGTTGCCATGACAGCAGAGAGGCCTGTGGGTATTGATGAGGCAAGAGAACAGCAACGCAGATCCAACTCATTAAATATCTGTATGTCTGTGTGTGTCTGTTTCTGTGTGTGTGTGTGTGTGTGTGTGTGTGTGTGTGTGTGTGTGTGTGTGTGTGTGTGTGTGTGAGTACACATCACATGGACTAAGCCAGTCATATCTGCTTCAGTTTTCACCAGCACAACCATTGTGTATCAATGCCAAATACTGTTTTCATGACCTATGACACTCTACTATGCTGTATCTACTTTCTAAGGTGAAATGTATTTTAGTTTTTCATTGCAAAACGGTTTTCTACTGTGTGCCCTTTTGAACATGAGCCTGCTTTGTCTCATGAGGAAACTCAACATGTTCTCTCCTAGTTCTAGAATTCAGATTCAGAATGCTTTTCCTCCGATCAGGAGGTCTGGTTCAGCTATGGAATGTTTGGGCATTCTATAACACTACGCCCTCTCCCATATGTCGTCTCCCTGGGCAACCCAGCAGCCAATCTGTCCGGACTTCTGGGACTTCCTGTTACTGCCTTCCTTTCCCCCTGAGGTGTGATGTCACTCTTGTCGAGTGGTGAGACTGTGTACGACACAGGAAAAACCACATCACAATTGTGCAAGTATGTCTGTGTGTGTATGTTTGTGTGTGTGTGTGTGTGTGTGTGTGTGTGTGTGTGTGTGCACATTCCCGTCTGTGTGTGCATGCGTGCGTGTGCGATTGTGGTCAATCAAAAGAGCTCTCTATTCCCCAGACATCTGTCTCAGCCTGCCCAGCTCCATCCTCCATCCTCCCCCATCCATCCAGCCCCTCAATGGACCTGTTGATGGGGAACAGGGTGTCTGTTGTGCTGCTGGCTGACCAGTTATATTTCCCTCATCTAAAATGCACCGCTGCCTGCCGACCATCACTCTTCCTCATTCAAATTCAGATTAAATAAACTCTGTTCCAAAATCCACAGACTCCACCAACTTCAACTAAACCTAAGTGACTTTGCCCCAAAAAAAAAAAATGTAATCATGTTTCACCTCATTTAGCTAATTTGTCCAGTCGGTATCATATGTTTTTTTTTTCACAATACAACCACACACACAAGCTGTTCGCTGTTCATCGCACCATCTAGAGCAACCTGAGGCTGATATAAAACCACCATCAATCAGTCCTATAACTGCCTAAGCTACCATCACAGTACATAAGTGAGTGCTTTTAGAGCTGGAATCTGTGCACGTGTGTGTCTGCCTGCGTGCGTGCGTGTGCCTGCGTGTGTGCGTGCGTGTGTGCCTGCCTCCCTGTGTGTCTCCCTGCCTGCTTGCCTGCATGCAAACACATACAGCCTCGACCACTGCACTCGTGGGGACTCAAGGTATGTCCTCACTGGAGGAGGACGGGGCGCGGAGTGTAAAGGACGGAGACAGTCATAGACCTCCAGCGCCGGTTCCCAGTCCGGTACGCCCCGTACCTGCTCTCTGCACCAAGCCAGTGGTGCGTTTTCCCAGTTTGGCCCGGCCTGTTCCTGCTCCCCGCACCAAGCCAGTGGTGCATGTTCCCAGTCTGGCCCGGCCTGTTCCTGCTCCCCGCACCAAGCCAGTGGTGCGTGTTCCCAGTCTGGCCCGGCCTGTTCCTGCTCCCCGCACCAAGCCAGTGGTGCGCGTCGCCAGTCCGGCCCGGCCTGTTCCTGCTCCTCGCACCAAGCCAGTGGTCCGCGTCGCCAGTCCAGCCCGGCCCGTTCCTGCCCCTCGCACCAAGCCAGTGGGGCTGGAAGCCCACCCGGACCCTCCCCTATTCAGTCAGGTTTGTGCGGTCGGAGTCCGCACCTTTGGGGGGGGGGGGGGGGGGGGGGTGTACTGTCATGCCCTGGCCTATAGAACTCTAGCTAGTTTGGTCAGGGTGTGAATTTCTAGGTTTGTATTTCTATGTTTGGCCAGGTGTGGTTCCCAATCAGAGGCAGCGGTCGCTCGTTGTCTCTGATTGGGGATCATACTTAGGCAGCCAGTTTTCCTGCCTGTGTTGTGGGTTTTTGTTGTGTTCCTGTGTTAGGCTTGTGTGTTAGCCTTTGGACCGTCACGGTTAAGTTTTGTTATTTTGGTTACTGTGTCGTGTGTTTATTCTTTAATAAACATGTACGCCTTTCACGCTGCACCTTGGTCCGTCCCGTTCCTTAACGTACGTGACAGTGCAATTGTCAAACGCAGGCTTGTTTGCAATTTCGACCTGTTAAAGCCGGCGCTTTTCTATTTTCAAACCCTAGTGCCAGGATTGGTAATTGACCTGTCTCGACACAATAACAACAAATGAGTTCGCTCGCGGTTGGTTATGGCATAGATTTTGACAGTGGAAGCACAGCCTATCCAGCCGTGACGTACAGTAGCTACATGCACATGGCACAAGAGATATGTGCTTTTGTGCCCGTAAACCTCGTATTTAGAAACATAAACTAATGTTTTTTCCCCATTTAATTTGATTAAAAACCAAGCATAGCCTCCCATCCTCTCAATGAACACAGTTTTTTTTGTCATACCCAATGATTTCGTCAAGTAGTCAAGACTATTGATAAAGGGTTTGGCTCGTGAGACCACTTTGAAATAAATCTTAATCACCAAAGGTTTATTAAAATATGAAGTTTGGCAGCAGCAAAACAGTGAGCGGACATCCCCTTTTTATCTACAGTGGGGAAAAAAAGTATTTAGTCAGCCACCAATTGTGCAAGTTCTCCCACTCCTGAGTGGCGCAGTGGTCTAAGGCACTGCATCGCAGTGCTAACTGTGTCACTAGAGATCCTGGTTCGAATCCAGGCTCTGTCGCAGCCGGCCGCGACCGGGAGACTCATGGGCGGCGCACAATTGGCCCAGCGTCGTCCAGGGTAGGGGAGGGAATGGCCGGCCGGGATGTAGCTCAGTTGATAGAGCATGGCGTTTGCAACGCCAGGGTTGTGGGTTCGATTCCCACGGGGGGCCAGTATAAAAAAATATGTATTTACTAACTGTAAGTCGCTCTGGATAAGAGCGTCTGCTAAATGACTAAAATGTAAATGTAAATGTTAAAAAGATGAGAGAGGCCTGTAATTTTCATCATAGGTACACGTCAACTATGACAGACAAAATGAGAAAAAAATCCAGATAATCACATTGTAGGATTTTTTATGAATTTATTTGCAAATTATGGTGGAAAATAAGTATTTGGTCACGTACAAACAAGCAAGATTTCTGGCTCTCACAGACCTGTAACTTCTTCTTTAAGAGGCTCCTCTGTCCTCCACTCGTTACCTGTATTAATGGCACCTGTTTGAACTTGTTATCAGTATAAAAGACATCTGTCCACAACCTCAAACAGTCACACTCCAAACTCCACTATGGCCAAGACCAAAGAGCTGTCAAAGGACACCAGAAACAAAATTGTAGACCTGCACCAGGCTGGGAAGACTGACTCTGCAATAGGTAAGCAGCTTGGTTTGAAGAAATCAAATCCCCCTGCTTAAGCCAGTACATGTCCAGGCCCGTCTGAAGTTTGCTAGAGTTCATTTGGATGATCCAGAAGAGGATTGGGAGAATGTCATATGGTCAGATGAAACCAAAATATAACTTTTTGGTAAAAACTCAACTCGTCGTGTTTGGAGGACAAAGAATGCTGAGTTTCATCCAAAGAATACCATACCTACTGTGAAGCATGGGGGTGGAAACATCATGCTTTGGGGCTGTTTTTCTGCAAAGGGACCAGGACGACTGATCCGTGTAAAGGAAAGAATGAATGGGGCCATGTATCGTGAGATTTTGAGTGAAAACCTCCTTCCATCAGCAAGAGCATTGAAGATGAAATGTGGCTGGGTCTTTCAGCATGACAATGATCCCAAACACACCGCCCAGGCAACGAAGGAGTGGTTTCGTAAGAAGCATTTCAAGGTCCTGGAGTGGCCTAGCCAGTCTCCAGATCTCAACCCCATAGAAAATCTGTGGAGGGAGTTGAAAGTCCGTGTTGCCCAGCGACAGCCCCAAAACATCACTGCTCTAGAGGAGATCTGCATGGAGGAATGGGCCAAAATACCAGCAACAGTGTGTGAAAACCTTGTGAAGACTTACAGAAAAAGTTTGACCTGTGTCATTGCCAACAAAGGGTATATAACAAAGTATTGAGAAACTTTTGTTATTGACCAAATACTTATTTTCCACCATAATTTGCAAATAAATTCATTAAAAATCCTACAATGTGATTTTCAGGATTTTTTTTTCTAATTTTGTCTGTCATAGTTGACGTGTACCTATGATGAAAATTACAGGCCTCTCTTATCTTTTTAAGTGGGAGAACTTGCACAATTGGTGGCTGACTAAATACTTTTTTTCCCCACTGTATACAGGCTATTACATTATTTTAGCCAGCTCCTGTTATTATTTTGGATGTGCATAAAAAACCCTCCATGTAAACTATATGCCCATCATGGAACAAGAGATGAGATAATCCGGTGACACTCCTAGTTATTTTCCTGTAACGTCTTGATTGGCCAGTGAGTGGCCAAGCCATCGTCACACCTACAACTTGTTTATTCATCAAAACCCAGCCCTTTCGCAATACCGCCAGCTATTGTGGCTGTGAAAATAACCGCTGTGAAAATAGCAAAAAATATTTCTGACACACCCGGGACCTATAGCGCTACCGCCAGCACTTAGATTTACCATTACGTTAAGTTTGTATAAATAGAGCCCAATGAGTCATTGAAAAAAGTGTTGGTTGCTAAATCCAGCGAGAACTAGGACCATGAAAAAAACGGCTAGCTGGAGCTTGTCTGAGCGGTTGGCTGGATATGCCCTCACCCGCTATATACTTAATGCTGATTGATTTTGGTTCTACCCACAATAGTGCTGTCCAGTTAGAACGTGATGTTGAGGCCCATTACTGCACGCTTTGTCACCACCACCTACAGATGCTGTGTATACTTGTGTGGTTCTAAAAAGGGAGAAACAACGCAATCATGAGGATCCATTTCCAAGATACTAAATATATAAATACAAATGACAATAAGCAGATGAGCAATGTGGCATGATATAAAATATGAATGAATGCAATAGTAATACAGGAATATTGATGTAAACGTAAACATATTGCCTGAAAGGGAAAGAGAACTGATCCTAGGGCTATTAAGATTTAAGGCCCTCTGGCCTGGCTACAGATCGTATCTGAGGCAATTAGTTACTGTGCATGTACGAGAGCATGAGAGAGGCAATAGTGCCCCATAATGCAGCAGTATCTAAGGCTATACCTTGCAGCGGTAGCATGCAAACAATATAGACATTGCTAATAAAATACTAGTGAGTAGGCTAGTTGCACTTAAAACATACCTGTAGCAATGAATAACAATATGAACTAAATGAGATAGCATGCACAGAGTACACTAGCCCTTGATCATGACTCTCAGTTCCATTACATTACACATAAGAGTCATTGGATGGAGGCATCTTCTGTAGGGGGGAGTTTTGTTAAGCGCCGCGATGCTCGGTCTGAGCATTTAAACACATCGCTTGCAGTACGGTTTTGGAAGTATGAGGACCTTATCTTTCATATCGGCGAGAATTCATTTTAAAAAAACAAAAGGTTAAATTGATACATACCTTTACAGGGTTAGGGTTCCCACACAGCCATATTTCCATGTTACAGCGCTTGTTTACGTGCTAATTAGCTATCTGCGTCTCCAAACACCTGTGTGTAAACGGAAGACAGATTGTCACTGAAAAATACTGTCGGCTGCAACTGTGTTAAAACCGGTTAAAACAGTGTACAGGAAGTGTGTATTTTGCATCTGTGAAATTATTTTGATTTGATATGAAAGTAGAGGGATTTATGTTTCTAGAACTGTACTGCAATTGAAAAACGATTGATGGAGTATTTGGCTGTTTTGGCTTCCATAGCCAATTAGCCCTTTAAACAGAACATGTAAGGTCCTTGGACTAAGGAGTAACTAAGGGTACACACAAACAGACAGTGCTAGAATTAACTCATAGCTAGCAAACAACACTTCAAACCTCTTATTACAAACGTATCTACACAGTTACATTACACTCAAACTTATCCTAGTAGCATTTCCAACACTTACTACGCAGACATTGGAAAACGGCATGTGAACAGTCTGTCAGCGCAACACTTCCTTCTTCTTCTTCTTCTTCTTCTTCTTCTTTGAGGATTATTGGAAGACTACACTCAAAGTGTATTGCCGACACTTACTGTATGGGGAAGTAAAATATCCCCAAAAACAAAATATGTTTTGGATGAACAAATTCATACTAACTACCAAAAACAAAAAACACTAACACAATTCACGCTACTTCTTGTGTTAAAATCACAATGCGATTTCTTTGACACTTGAGCAGTACAATGAATAACTGTTGCAATAAACGCCACAAAATCCACCTTTTTCACACAAAGCGTGTCTGGTTCTCTTTGTGGACAAACATTCACTAATGGCTGGGGTGTATCCACTACCATATCATCAACACTAACGTCACTTGCTTTCTCAATTATTTTGATCCTATGACCCGCCCTTACTTTTGCTAACTTGACCTCCTTCACCCTTACAGGGCACTCCAAGAACTCTGGATCATGATCCCCGCCACAGTTGCAACACAGACCTTCTTCACTCCGATCTTCAATATACTCCTTCTGTCTGCAAACATTTGCAACATGGCCAAATCCTTTAAAGTTATTGCATTGTAGTGGCTTGTGGACAAATGCTCTTACTGCATACTTTACATAACCTAACTTTACATGCGTAGGGATGTGCTCTTTATCAAAAAACGAAAGAACCGACTGACTTTCTTCCTTTTCCCCATTCACCATGCGGTTCTGGCGATGGGCACCTACCACATCTTGGATTCTCTTGAAGTATTCAATATCTACCGTTATCGACACCCCGTCTATGATTCCTTTAACCGGTGCTCTACTTCACAGATCAAAGCATAATACTTCAGAATTTGCAATTCTTGTGATTCCCAATGCCTTCTTCTGCTCTTCAGAAACACAATTAACCAGAACAAGCCCACTCCTGGTCAATCTGATTGATTCCACTTCTCCTAACACATACTTCACCTTCTTCAATACCTCAAACGGGTTTCTCAGATACACGTCCTTATTCAAAAAACGCATCCCAACAGGAAACAAATCTTTATCCGACCTACACTCATCATCCTTTCAAATTTTTGACAATTTCCTTTTTGCTCCATTCTTTGACACTACGGTTTTCCATTCATCATCTTCAACTTTACTCAACACTGTTCTTGATTCAGACTTGGTATTCACTTCCGCCATGATTCTTCCCCATCCTCTACGCTAGTTAGTGCACTTCCTTCTTCTTGCAATGGCATGTAAACACTCACTAACGTGAGGTGTCAAGGCCCTGGAATACCTCCAAGCGTCCTGATTGGTTGGAATAGGCGGGTGATTGACAGACCTGAAGGCCAATCAGATTGAGAGGGCCGGCCTTTTATTTACAGCTGCCCCTGGATTTCTGGTGGAAAATCCACACATCTTAAAAGGCCTCAATTGGGGGCTTAGTCCTGAAAGGGCCTAGGCCTAGCCGGCAGGACAGAGGGGCAGAGCAGTGAAGGGACCAGACCAGCTGGGGTCCTTGTGTGCATCTGGCCGTAGAAGGGTAGCTGGTTGCGGGTGTCTCTTTAGAGGACCATGGGGGCCAGTAGGGTGCCAGCTCCGGTAAGGGCTTAGGGCCACCCCCTGAGGGATGGACAGTCCTGGGCTGTGCCATGGAACGCCACGGTGTGGCAGAGGATCCTACTGCAGAAGAATGTGGCAAGCCGGCCACAACTGTTGTTGGCAGCTTGCTGGCTTCTGCTGGGGTTGGTGACTCTCTCACCACTGCTGACGGCGATGGCTCCCATGGTGGAGCAGGTGGGAACCCCTGGACGAGGCTCATCAGGGATCCAAAGGCAGGGGCCGGCTGGGCCCCAGAGACGAGGTCAGGTGATTCCCCAGGTGCGAGGGCTGGAGAGTCTTTCAGTGCAGGAGGTGGGAGGCCCCCCAGAACTGGAGACAGCAGGCTCCCTGGTTCAGAGAACGGTGGGTCACCCAGGTCAGTGGGCTGAGGGCCTAGCAGGACAGGAAACTCCAGGCATAACAGGGCAGGGGACACCCAACCTAAAACTATGACCAAAGACTGCAGGCCAGGTGTGGCAGGAGACTGAGAACCTAGCTGAGAAGGGAACTTGGAGCTTAGGACAGGTGGCTGGGCACCGCCTGAAGCTGGGGGTTGTGAACTGGCTAGGGGCAGGGACTGCAGACCTAGCAGGACAGCCAACTCAGGACTTAGCAGGACAGGAAACCCAGGGCCTGGAACTAGTGCAGGAGGTTTAGCATGTAGCACTAGGAGGGGTGACTGCAGACCAACTGAGGGCAGAGATCAAGGACCTAGTGGGGCACAGAACCTAAAGCCTGGCAGAGCAGGAGACTGAAGGTCGACTAGGGCTGGGGACAGCGCACCTAGGACACTTGAAGGCTGGGAGCCTAATGCTGGTAACGTTGGGCCTGGCAGGGAAACTGACTCTGGACCTGACAAGGAAACTGACACTGGATCTGACATGGAAACTGACTCTGGAACTGACAGGGATACTGACTCTGGGCCTGAGAGGGAAACTGACTCTGGACCTGACAGGGAAACTGACTCTGGAACTGACAGGGATACTGACTCTGGGCCTGGCAGGGAAACTGACTCTGGAGCTGACAGGGATACTGACTCTGGGCCTGAGAGGGAAAACGATTGAGTGCTAGGAGAACATTAGAGCTTTGGGCCTACTAGAGGAAAGGAGCCTGATGACCCACCTGGGCTAGGGACAGAGGGCTGACTAGTGCTGGAGACAGCAGACCTAGTACAGCTGGAGACTGAGGACCTAGTGCTAGGGACTGAGAGCCAAAGAGGGCTGTGGACTGAGAGCCTAGTACAGGTAACTTGTGGCCTAGTAGGGCAGGAGGCCCTAAACCTGGCAGACTATGCAACTGCCTACCAACTAAGGCAGGGGACTGTGATCTGAGCAGGGCAGGAGACTGCAGACCTGCAAACGGGGTAGCTAATGTAGGGCCTAGCTGGGTAGGACACCTATGGCCTGACAGAGCAGCAAACTTTGAGGCTACTAGTGCAGGGGACTGTGGACTTAAAATGGCAGAGGACTGGGGCCCTAGTACTAAGGCAGCAGTCCAGGGACCTAAGCCAAAAGTGTAAGTCTGCAACTAGGGCCAGAAACTGAGGGCCTGGTACGTCCGGAAACTAGGAGCCTACCGGGGGAGCAGGAGTCCGGGCCAGAAGTGGGCAGGGGTGGAGACGTGGCTGAAGGTTCCAGGGTAGCAGACAGTCCAACCTTGGGCACACCCAGGTTGCTCTGGGGGCTCGGCCTGGGGAGGCCTAGATGGATGTCGGTCAGGAGAGCAGCTGGGCCACCTCGGGGGGAGTGGCGCTCCCGACGCTCAGGTAAATACAACGTAGGCTTCAGCCGGGGGGCTGCTGGAGTGATGTCGTTCTGGTGAGTACCTGGGCCACCTCGGGATGTAGTGGGAGTCCCAATGATCTCATGGAGGTAGCGAAAGCTCAGGCCGGGGGGCCCTGGGGTAGTGTCCCTCAGGGGAGTAGCCGGGCAGAGACCGTGACAATGGCTCTAGCCGGGGGGGCCTAGAGCGGTGGCGGTCAGGAGTGCAGCGGCGGTAACACTCCCGCGGCAGTGACTCAGGCCGGGAGGACCTAGAGTACGCCCATATCCACAAAGCATCTCAGGAAAGTCCTAGGAATTCTGTTAAAACCTGTTTTAAGACAAAAAAAACTCCCAGCTCAGAGTAGGTTTTAGGATGATGGTAAGACACTGCCCAGACAAACTCTGAGCCAGGAGTTAGGTAAACTCATAAAAGTTTATCTCAGCTGGTAATCACGACAGTTTGAGGTACCACAAAGGAAAGATGATGCTCATTGACATTGTTGCAAATGATGGGGAATAACCAATCGCGATGAGGCATCGCCAGCCGTGAACTGTAGCACGCTTCAGACCAACCACGGTGAATGTGACTGTAGCCTCCATCAAATGTTGCAATGGTAAAACGTTTAATATAATTTTCGCCTGACACGATCACTTTGCATACTCTTAATTATTGCCTAATAAATCAAATTTTAATTTGATATGTAGGATGTTTTTTTTTACCAATGTAATGTAAAATCCATTACGTACGTACAGTATTTTAGGAAACGTTCTTGAAAATGTCACTGCAAAGCTAACTTTCATCAAGGTTTTATATGGTCTATAATTTGTTTCTCTTTTTTTATTGTCAATCCCCTTTTCATTGTTGTGATATTCGTGACATCCATAACAGTTGTGAATGTGATGGATCATATGAGCTGCGTTTACACAGGCAGCCCAATTCTGATTTTTTTTCCCATTAACTTGTCTTTTGACCAATCACAACAGATCTTTTCACATCAGATCTTTTTCAGAGCCTATCTGATTGGTCAAAAGACCAATTAGTGGAAAAAAGATCATAACTGTGCTGCCTGTGTAAACGCAGCCAACTTAGATTCAGAAGTATGTGCATTCACTACATTTTGTGTGCTTGTTCTGAGACTTACTCTTTAGACTTTTAGAGAAGCAATTGTTGATATCTTGAAAAGTATGTGATATCATAGAAAATATATGCAGAAATGCATTGCTCATACATGGCAGTAGTGTTGTTTAGAAAATATTTGTTTCTGTGTTTCAGACTCCGTCACATCCATCATGGTCATTTTTCCTCTCCAAAGTAATAATGAAAATGACAGTCTTTTCTAAATTATCGTTTTATATTGAGCCAAGCCATTCCTTCAAAATGGCTATCCATGTTTTACCTTAAGACTCACAAACTTACAGAGTTGTACTAATAAGTTCAGTTTCCCCAAATAGCTGAGGAGTATTTCTGTCTGTAATAAAGCCCTTTTGTAGGGGAAAACTCATTGGGTGGGCCTGGCTCTCAAGTGGGTGGGCCTATGTCCTCCCAGGCCCACCTATACCTGCGCCCCTGCCCAGTCATGTGAAATCCATAGATTAGGGCCTAATTTACTTATTTCAATTGACTGATTTCCTTATGTGAACAGTAACTCAGTAAACTAGTTGACATTTTTGTTACGTTTATAGTTTGTGATTTTGTGTGCAAATGTCACATCCATAATGCTGGAATTGTCCTATTCTATCCTCAATAGGACTTCATGGATAAATCAAGGTAAAATACAAAATGAAAAAATGTATATTTTCCCAATTCTGCATTTAATGTAGGACAATGAGGAGAAACTTGACTACTCTGGATAATTAGGTTAGAAATGTATCATTTTCAACAGACAAAACTTTAAGTTGACTAGGTAACAGTTGTTTGGCATGACTGGGCAGGGGGCACTGTATGAGTAAATTTGATTTGTTAAGCCAAACTTAATCTAAGGCACAAGCAGAAATAGGGTTTTACCTCAATGTCCTTTCCTAGACAGCGAGAATCGTCCCAGGTTAATAATGGACTTAACACAAACACGGAGAGAAATAAATGACCAGCAAACTCAAAAAGCAGAACCCATCATTTTCATCCAACAGATAAGAATACTTTGTAGAGTCCTCGTTTTGCATATTCTCGATTATTACACTAATAAAGCCTTGGACTATGAAGACATTTTATCCATTTGGGTGGGTTAAGTGGACTGCTGACCTGTTGAACAACTTTAAGTGTGTGTGCGAGAGACACCCGTGTGTGTGCGTGCGTGCGTGTGTGTGTGTGTGTGTGCGACTTTTTCCACATTTTGTTGTGTTACAAGGTAGGATTAATATGGATTTAATTATATTTTTTTGTCAACGAGCTACACAAAATACTCTGTAATGTCAAAGTGGAAGAAAAATTCTAACATTTGTAAAGAAAAAAATATGAAAAATAAAACACAAATACATTTTCATGACACAAGTTTTCAACCCCCTGAGTCAATACATGTTAGAATCCCCTCTGGCAGTGATTACAGTTGTGAGTCTTTCTGGGTAAGTCTCTTAAGAGCTTTGCACACCTGGATTGTACAATATTTGCACATTATTCTTAGAAAATTCTTCAAGTTGGTTGTTGATCATTGCTAGACAGCTATTCAAGCCCATTTCAGTCAAAACTGTAACTGGGCCACTCAGGAACATTCAATGTCGTCTTGGTAAGCAACTCCAGTGTATATTTGGCCTTGTGTTTTATGTTATTGTCCTGCTGAAAGGTGAATTTGTCTCCCAGTGTCCATTGGAAAGCAGACTGAACCAGGTTTTCCTCTAGGATTTTGCCTGTGCTTAACTCTATTCCCTAGTCCTTGACGATGACAAGCATACCCATAACATGACGCAGCCACCACCATGCTTGAAAATATGAAGAGTGGTACTCAGTGATGTGTTGTGTTGGATTTGCCTCAAACATAACGCTTTGTATTCAGGACAGAAAGTGCATTTCTTTGCCAATTCTTTTTGCAGTTTTACTTTAGTGCCTTATTGCAAACAAGATGCATGTTTTGAATATTTTTATTCTGTACAGGCTTCCTTCTTTTCACTCTGTCATTTAGGTTATTATTGTGGAGGAACTACAATGTTGTTGATCCATTCTCGGCAGGGCCTAAAACTAACTTTGTCTACCAGCCACTGTGGCAGGTAGATTTTTAAAAAATCTACCAGAAACTCAGATTTTCTTTTACCAGCAAATATTTTATGCATTCATTACACCAAAGAACACAAAACAAAAAGGACGAGCGTGCTTAGTAATGTTTCTAATACAAGGAATGTATTACTATTCAAAAGTAATGTGGTATATTGCTCAATTAAATTTAATAAAATTAAACCAAAATATCAAAGATGAGACAAATGTTCAGCTGCCCCTTTAAGGTTACCTTGGTAACAGGGCCACTCCAGTCTTCACAGGTGCCTGTGAGAATCTCACTAGTTGAGGGCGACGACATCTCTTCTCTTTGCTAGCAGTGGAAGCAAACTCAAACATTGAAAAACAACCTAACTTGTGAACAAAACAATGTAAATATCTAAGAAACACAAGGATAAAGTCTCACTTTAGTAGGTAGACCAACTTTTATGCCTGTGTGCATTGCTTCTAAAAACAAATCTTTCAAAACTTCACTCACAGTGCACACTGCTCCCCAGCCAGGCAGTGTTGCTGCGCGAGGTGCGATAGCTATAACGGTAGCATTCCTATTTCTTTGTGCATTACCAGATATGAAACCAAATGGCAGAAATACTTTGAAAACATCTACTGCAGCATTTATCTTGCTATAAATCATGGCCCATACTTGACTTTTGACTATTTGTAAGAAATGCTTGCATTGTAGAGCCCTGTGTGTGACCACCCGCCAACGTGGCTGGTGAATTAGACATTCTTACCTGCCATTGCCAAAATCTACCCGCATTTGGTGGGTGGCAGGTGTTCATTTTAGGCCCTGATCCTCAGTTTTCTCCTATCACAGCCATTAAACTCTGTAACTGTTAAAGTCACCATTGGCCTCATGGTGAAATCCCTGAGTGGTTTCCTTCCTCTCTGGCAACTGAGTTAGGAAGGACGCCTACAGTGGGGAGAACAAGTATTTGATACACTGCCGATTTTGCAGGTTTTCCTACTTACAAAGCATGTAGAGGTCTGTAATTTTTATCATAGGTACACTTCAACTGTGAGAGATGTAATCTAAAACAAAAATCCAGAAAATCAAATTGTATGATTTTTAAGTAATTCATTTGCATTTTATTGCATGACATAAGTATTTGATACATCAGAAAAGCAGAACTTAATATTTGGTACAGAAACCTTTGTTTGCAATTACAGAGATCATACGTTTCCTGTAGGTCTTGACCAGGTTTGCACACACTGCAGCAGGGACTTTTGCCCACTCCTCCATACAGACCTTCTCCAGATCCTTCAGGCTGTCGCTGGGCAATACGGACTTTCAGCTCCCTCCAAAGATTTTATATTGGGTTCAGGTCTGGAGACTGGCTAGGCCACTCCAGGACCTTGAGATGCTTCTTACGGAGCCACTCCTTAGTTGCCCTGGCTGTGTTTTTCGGGTCGTTGTCATGCTGGAAGACCCAGCCACGACCCATCTTCAATGCTCTTACTGAGGGAAGGAGGTTGTTGGCCAAGATCTCGCGATACATGACCCCATCCATCCTCCCCTCAATACGGTGCAGTCGTCCTGTCCCCTTTGCAGAAAAGCATCCCCAAAGAATGATGTTTCCACCTCCATGCTTCACGGTTGGGATGGTGTTCTTGGGGTTGTACTCATCCTTATTCTTCCTCCAAAAAGCTCTATTTTTGTCTCATCAGACCACATGACCTTCTCCCATTCCTCCTCTGGATCATCCAGATGGTCAATGGCAAACTTCAGACGGGCCTGGACATGCGCTGGCTTGAGCAGGTGGACCTTGCGTGTGCTGCAGGATTTTAATCCATGATGGCGTAGTGTGTTACTAATGGTTTTCTTTGAGACTGTGGTCCCAGCTCTCTTCAGGTCATTGACCAGGTCCTGCCGTGTAGTTCTGGGCTGATCCCTCACCTTCCTCATGATCATTGATGCCCCACGAGGTGAGATCTTGCATGGAGCCCCAGACCGAGGGTGATTGACCGTCATCTTGAACTTCTTCCATTTTCTAATAATTGCGCCAACAGTTGTTGCCTTCTCACCAAGCTGCTTGCCTATTGTCCTGTAGCCCATCCCAGCCTTGTGCAGGTCTACAGTTTTATCCCTGATATCCTTACACAGCTCTCTGGTCTTGGCCATTGCGGAGAGGTTGGAGTCTGTTTGATTGAGTGTGTGGACAGGTGTCTTTTATACAGGTAACGAGTTCAAACAGGTGCAGTTAATACAGGTAATGAGTGGAGAACAGGAGGGCTTCTTAAAGAAAAACTAACAGGTCTGTGAGAGCCGGAATTCTTACTGGTTGGTAGGTGATCAAATACTTATGTCATGCAGTAAAATGCAAATTAATTACTTTAAAATCATACAATGTGATTTTCTGGATTTTTATTTTAGATTCCATCTCTCACAGTTGAAGTGTACATATGATAAAAATTACAGACCTCTACATGCTTTGTAAGTAGGAAAACCTGCAAAATCGGCAGTGTATCAAATACTTGTTCTCCCCACGGTATATCCTTGTAGTGACTGGATGTATTGATAACTACACCATGCTCAAAGGGATATTCAATGTCAGGTTGTTGTTTTTTTACCCCATCTACCAATAGGTGCCTTTCTTTGCGAGGCATTGGAAAACCTCCCTGGTTGTATCTGTGTTTAAAATTCACTGCTCGACTGAGGGAACTTACAGATAATTGTATGTGTGTGTTACAGAGATGAGGTAGTCATTCAAAAATCATGTTAAACACTATTATTGCACACAGAGTGAGTCCATGCAACTTATTATGTGTCTTGTTAAGCGAATGTTTTGTCCTGAACTGCCATAACAAAGTGGTCGAATACTTAGACTCAAGATATTTCACATTTTCATTTGTAATTAATTTGTAAACATTTCTAAAAACATAATTCCACTTTTCATTATGGGGTATTGTGTGTAAGCCAGTGACACAAAATCTAAATTCAGATTGTAACACAACAACATTTGGAAAAAGTCAAGGGTTGTGAATACTTTCTGAAGGCACTGTAAGTAGCAAGAATGCAAAACCTGTCAGTCTGTTTGAACAATTTAAGCCCCTCCATATCCTGTAATTTAACTAAAGTCCACTCACCTTGAGTAAGAAAGCAACAAGCTGGGGCAACACCCACCGGCCTTTCAAACACACGCGACACACACACACACAGCCTTGACATCATCATCAGGCTCTAGTGAAAAAATAAATAAACTCGCTCAGCCAGACAGCATCAGAAGGAAAGGGTCTCCACTGCACTTAGCCTAGCAGTATGGGGGTTACACACATGTCAAGGACACAATAATCACCAGGTGTCACTTTACATCATTCACAAGCAACATGTCAAGCCACCAAAGCAACGTACACAGCTGTGACAAGCCCTTTTAAGAACCTAGCGGTTCACACTGGGCACAGACGTCAGTTCAACATGTAGTTTTGATTTACATTTGATTGAGTTGTCAACTAACGTGAATTCAACATGAAATCAACAGAGAGATGGCGCCGACGAAGATGGCGGCCTCGCGACTAGCTCTTAGGAAACGTTGTTTTTTTATGTATTCTTTTTACATTATTAGCTCAGAAAATGTTTTGTATCATTACATACAGCCGGGAAAAACTATTGGATATCAGAGCGGCGGTAACTCACCAGAACTACCAGCATTACGACCAGGAATACGACTTTCCCGAAGCAGATCCTTTGTTTGCTCTCCCCAGGGCAATTTAACTGATTCCAGAGGCCGACCCAAAACATCGCCGGCTGAGGAGAGGCACCCGGAGCGGCCTGCTGGTTCGACTTAGGAGGCGCGCACACCACCCACCGCTTCCGAGTATATTTCTCGCTAATGTTCAGTCTTTGGATAACAAAGTTGATGAGCTCAGGGCAAAGGTTTCTTTCCAGAGAAACATCAGGGCCTGTAACATACTTTGTTTCTCTGGATATTCTGTCAAAATCGGTCCAGCCAGATGGGTTCTCAGTTCATCGCGCAGACAGAAATAAATATCTCTCCGGGAAGCAGAAGGGCGAAGGTGTGGGTTTCATGATTAACGACTCATGGTGTAATTGTAGTAACATACAGGAACTAAAATCCTTTTGTTCACCCGACCTAGAATACCTCACAATCAAATGCCGACCGTATTATCTCCCAAGATCATTTTCCTCGGTTATAGCCACACCCGTTTATAACCCCCCTGCAACTGGGTCCTGGACTTCCTGACAGGCCACCCCAGGTGGTGAAGGTAGGAAACAACACCACCACTTCGCTGATCCTCAACACTGGGGCCCCACAAGGGTGCATGCTCAGCCAACTCCTCCTGTACTCCCTGTTCACCCATGACTGCGTGGCCAAGCACGCCCCCAACTCAATCATCACATTAGCAGACGACACAACAGTAGTAGATTACCAACTATGATGAGACAGCCTACAGGGAGGAGGTGAGGGCTCTGGGAGTGTGGTGCCAGGAAAAATAACCTCTCACTCAATGTCAACAAAACAAAGGAGATGATCGTGGACTTCAGGAAACAGCAGATGGTGCACCCCCCTATCCACATCAATGGGACCGCAGTGGAGAAGGTGGAAAGCTTCAAGTTCCTTGGCGTACACATCACTGACAAACTATAATGGTCCACCCACACAGACAGTGTGGTGAAGAAGGCGCAACAGAGCCTCACAAACTTTTACAGATGCACAATTGAGAGCATCCTGTCGGGCTGTATCACCGCCTGGTACGGCAACTGCACCGCCTGCAACATTATCTTTTTGGCTTTCCTGTGACATCGGGTGCTGTAGGTGTCCTGGAGGGCGGGTCGTTTTTCCCCGGTAATGCGTTGGGCAGACTGCACCACCCTCTGGAGAGCCCTGTGGTTGCAGGCGGTGCAGTCTGCCCAAGGCATTACCGGGGACAAACTACCTGCCCTCCAGGACACCTACAGCACCCGATGTCACAGGAAGGCCAAAAAGATAATCAAGGACATCAACCACCCGAGCCACTGCCTGTTCACCCCACTATCATCCAGAAGGCGAGGTCGGTACAGGTGCATCAAAGCTGGGACCAAGAGACTGAAAAACAGCTTCTATCTCACGGCCATCAGACTGTTAAATAGCCATCACTAGCACATTAGAGGCTGCTGCCTATAGACATAGACTATAAATCACTGGCCACTTTAAGAAATGGAACACTAGTCACTTTAATAATGTTGACATATATTGCATTACTCATCTCATATGTATATACTGTATTCTATAATATTCTACTGTATCTTAGTCCATTCCGCTCTGTCATTGCTCATCCATATATGCATATATTCTTAATTCCATTCCTTACTTAGATTTGTGTGTATTGGGTATATGTTGTGAAATTGTTAGATATTACTTGTTAGATATTACTGCACTGTCGGAGCTAGAAGCACAAGCATTTCGCTTCACCCGCAATAACATCTGCTAAACACGTGTATGTGACAAATACAATTTGATTTGATTTGATTTGAATTTGAATCCCGTCATTGGATGTAGGTTTAAAGTTGGGTGACTGAAAAAGTGGGTGGTGTTTTTCCAACATTTTCCCATGTGATTGGCATGGCATGACCTCTGGAGCCGCTTTCATAATCCGCCTGTTCATTTTTAATGAGACTACAGCCTCTTATTTCGACCTTGCTGCAGCCAATTGCACTTTGGCTTGGCCTCGCTACACAGCCATGTGGCACTATATTCCCTTTTTAGTACACTATTTTTGACCAGGGCCCGTAGGTGAGGTTGGAGAGAGAGGAAAGGTACACAGTAAATCAAGGATAGTTGAAATCACAGTGTTAGGGTTAACTTTACTCTACTGGGAGTTATCTTAACCCTCAAGAGAGTGATACGCTCCCTGGAGTTAGTGTTGATAACTGGAGTTGATTGGGACGGAGTACTATTAACTCCATCAAGAGTACTTTGTATTCAATGAGGCCCCTCCCCAGATGTGGGAGGGGCCTAATTGTAAATACTGTTTATCCCAGTATGCTGCAGGTTGAATTTTTTAATTGTTTGTTTCAATATCTGGGTTTTCACATGTACATAGATTGTTTTTTTATCTTATTTTATGCGACACAAAGATAATAAACTAATCCAATCTGTAAGTGGTTGGATTTATAGCAACCGTTAGTGAGATAGTTGTTCCAGTTTCATGGTGTAGGTGGTCTCTATGTACTGTATTGTCTTCCCTCCTCTGACAGGCATTATAAATGCAAGTTGTGGGTGATATAAAAGTGCTGGATGTCTTCCTGCAAGTTGGATCTAATAGACATTGGATTTCACATTGCAAACCACCGTAATGTAAAACATTAAGAAATATTAAACTAAGACTTTAAACCCTCTGCTGGAGTTGATTGTTAATTCAGAACAACACAGAAAAGTGTAAAATGGCAAGGGAGTTGATTAAAAGCAACACTGAAAATAATAAAATGGCAATTGGAGTTAAATTTAAGCAACTCTGTGAGTTGGATATTTACTCCATTTAGGCCTAGTGTAGTTTTAACTCCAAAAATATCAATACCGTGGCCAGAGTACTTTTAATACAAAATGGGGGTGGGACCATATAAACCCAAAAATAGTTTAAAATTTGACCCTTTAAGAGTTGAATTAACTCTTGACTGTGTATTGGTCATTAATGAGGAGATGTTGTTTTCTCTGCTATTTCTACTTGTGCTAAATTATACTTCTTCGGCACTAAGTGACAAACAACCAAGCAACCAGGATATCCAAGAAAAACAACCACAGAAGTCACAACACCAGCAGCACTGCATATTGTTTATCAATCATAAATCAACAAACTTCTGTGATAGTCAAAGACATAAATCATTGGACATCAAAAGAGGGACAAGAGCGTGGAGGCGCTAGCCTTGAGATAAGAGAGGCGGGAAAGGAACCAGAGGATTGCTGGTTTGAATCCCAGGGCCAACAGGCGAAATCTGGGAGGAATGAATGCCATCATAATCTCTACTGCCCTTGTGCCCTTGAGCAATGCATTTAACCTCTAAACTGCTCCAGGGCAGCTGCTCTGTTGCTGACCCTGTGTGGCTTCCAACCTCTCATGTGAGTAGGCCTATATGGGGGCAGCGGGTAGCCCAGTTGTTAAGACCGTTGGGCCAAAAACTGAAAGGTCGCTGGTTTGAATCCCTGAGCCTACTAGGTGAAAAATATCTGTCGATGTGCCTCTGAGCAAGGCACCTAACCTTAATCGCTCTGGATAAGCACATCTGCTAAATGGCGAACATGTAAATGTGGTGTCCGGAAGTTGGTTAGGACATAAGACAGCAAAAATACATATTTCCAATTCATATTGGACAAAGTTGATAAAAGCCAAACCCTATGAAACATGACTTCACTTACTACTTCACTCAAAAACACAACTTCACACATGAAAGGCAGTTTTAAATGCATCATACCTTTGCCGTAGTTGAAGTGGAGCTTGATAGCTTTGCCCTGATTGATGTGTAGGTAGGTGAACCACACGGCAAAGGTGAGCAGCACAAGCAGCAGAAGGAGTTTGAACTGCTTCCGAATTTTCTTCACGGGGAAGCGCAGCATCCTCGCTCAAACATCATCCGTTTACCGGCTGCAGGATGGGGAGAATGGCTGGTGCTCGTTAACGGAACTAACCGTCCGCGGTTCTGGAGTAGTAGGTTACTGAAGTAATCGTGTCTAACCTAACCGGTACTCTTGGATGAGATCGAGGTGTAGAGTCCCCTAGTCCATCCGTGGTGTATCCAGTGCCCGACACTGTAGCCAATAGTGAATTTAGTTGAGTTAAAAATGAAATTCCACATTCTCTGATGCGCCAGATTTGTTCGTAAAATAGCGCTGCAGACTCGCTTCAGTCATTGCTATAGCCTAATTTTATTAATTGTAAATGAGCTATTCTTTTCGTTCTTACGCTGCAAGAGAACCCTTGTCCTCGGAGACAAACTCCTTGAAAAGGCGAAGAAAGGGTTCCCAAAATCGCATTCCAGGAGCTCTGCCGTGACAGTTTGGGCAGGGAAAAGGCAGCAAATCAGAAGCCGCGGTTCAGTCAGTGTGTGACGGACGGAACAAGATAGCAGTCCGGCGATAATCTAGCCAAATCCCCTACTCGCTCTAGCCTCGCTGACACCCCGACGCTGATTATTTCAACGATTTCTCACACGAGGATCATGCCCACGATTAAGGCGCATTCGAGGGCACAGTGGAGCGGCTTCCACGGAAAGAATCAGAAAACGTCCAATTTTAAAAAGAGACTTGTTTCTATTCTAAAGGCTGCCAAGCCGCGGCTATATAAATAGCCTACTACTTTCGCTCCCACGACAGCGTGCAGTGAGTTTACATGACATTGTAAACACTAAACAGAGCGAGTGACAGTCCTATATTTTACACTGACATGCGCATCTCCAAATAGACTAGAGGGTTTGATCTATCCAAATCATCACCCGCGCGTCGTACGTAGCATTATACAGTTGCTCTCGTGTGCTCTCTGTTTATTTGCAAATTATGTGGCACTGTAGAAATGGCCTGATCCACCTTACTCCGTAATAATCAACTGTCCTATCTAAACTCCAAGCTTTCCGTTCCTAATTGTTAAACACTGATGAAACGGTAATCTGGAGAAGTAATTTGGCTAATGATAATGGATCAGTTGGACCGCTTTCCTATGTTCCCAAAAGAAGTGATGCGATATCAGCTGGCATCATCCTCATAACCTATTCTGGCTCATTTAAAGACCCAGCTGAGAAATATAAAACGCTATCAACAAAATGCCTGCGTTAAGAATAGAACAGTGCGCCGGGTGCCACGTGAGAAGAGTGGGCCTAAAGACTAAACATTAAACATTAAATGTGCCAGTTCGTTTCGAGATCCAGGGGATTCCTCTCAGAGGTCCATGTGCACCTTCACGCGCCCCGATTGTCCGTGCTGCTGCTCTCTCTGTCGCTGCATTTGACCGAAATGCTCCCGACCAAGTCCCGACCCTTGTCAGCATTCCCCGTGCAAGCGAAACGCAAACGCAAGCTCCCGCTACACAATAACATCCAAATTCAGGAGAGATAAAGTACGATGAACGCTATAATGTAGCTAGCTGCGGTGCACTGGCTTGCAGTGTTATTCCATTCGTGATCTCTTCTTCGTTATTACACCGTAATAACATCGTCCTCCTTCGCCCTTACATTGCGCATCATGTCGAAATGAACCCCTGCTCCATGCAAGGTGTCGTAGTATATGGAGATATTTATAATATTATAAATAATAATAATAATACATCATATTAAAGAAATGCTATACCCTAGTGAAGCACAGGCAGAGGCTATTCTCCCTTGCCCATGTAATCTATATGTTCCTCTTCTAGCCTCCCACAATTTTTAAACGCTCCGGCTGTTGCCTAGGGTCTGGTTTTTCAGACTACTCCTCTTCGTCCATCAATTGGGCATCAGAAACGCTGCTGGGCAACCAAACTTGGGAGGAGCCCATGATGGACAGGTCTGGTATCCAACCGGAGCCTGCGCTCGTGGGCGGTGGGATGACGACATTGGCCATCGAGACGTCCCCGCCATATCCCAATGATGAGAATGGTAAATATTGTATTGACCCGTTATCTAACATGGAATAAAATTCGACATAGCTCGAATCTGCGCTTATGCTTTTAAATGTGGGTTTAAATCGGGTCAGTTCTATTGAATGTCAATTCTACCCCGTGGTGTGGCGTCCAAAGTAAGTAGCGTGTCCTGTCCAAAAGTCATAACACACCTTCCAAGACAAGGCAAGGCAGTCAACGCTCACAGGTGACGCTGCTTTGGAGATAGACGCCCCAAGATGCGCCCTGGAGTGCCGCCTGTTGGTCAGAACAAAAATATGCACTTGAAATGTAACTCAGGAAACTGAGCATACAGACTTTGAAAGCCGTTTCAAATAGTGCAAAGAATTTCGTCAATACCAGCATTACAACTGATTGTGTGGTAGGGTTTGAAGGCCTAATGTTCATTTGGTCCGAGGTGTTCTACCTACCTACCTACCTACCTACCTGCCTGCCCGCCCGCCCACCTACCCACCTACCTACCTACCTACCTACCTACCTACCTACTTACTTTTGGCCATGTACTGGCTTCCAGTTGAAGCTCGCATCTACTACAAAACCATGGTGCTTGCCTATGGAGCTGTGAGGGGAACGGCACCTCCTTACCTTCTATCTATCTATGTTGGTGTTTGTCTCTTTCTCTGTCTGTCTATATGACAATTTGTAGGCTTGTGTGTCTTGGTAATAAGTAGGCTACATTCTTATGATGGCTTTCTCCAGAGGTTATAAGTGTAGCCCATAAACTGGGAAGGCAATCCAGTACTGCCTAAGCAGGGGACATAAGGGCAAAAAAATGTAACCCCTGACCTCTCAGCAGTCCATCTTTGTATTTGGCCAATCAAAAGAGGTTATTCCACAAAGCGTAATCCCCTCTCACAATGGATTTACCCATAATCCTACAACAAAAACCAGGAAATAAATGAAATGCTTAGGTATTCATCCCAGCAGCTAGGCCTTATTGGAATACATATACAGTGAGGGAAAAAAGTATTTGATCCCCTGCTGATTTTGTACGTTTGCCCACTGACAAAGAAATGATCAATCTATAATTTTAATGCTAGGTTTATTTGAACAGTGAGAGACAGAATAACAACAAAAAAATAGAGAAAAACGCATGTCAAAAATGTTATAAATTGATTTGCATTTTAATGAGGGAAATAAGTATTTGACCCCCTCTCAATCAGAAAGATTTCTGGCTCCCAGGTGTCATTTATACAGTTAACGAGCTGAGATTAGGAGCACACTCTTAAAGGGAGTGCTCCTAATCTCAGCTTGTTACCTGTATAAAAGACACCTGTCCACAGAAGCAATCAATCAATAAGATTCCAAACTCTCCACCATGGCCAAGACAAAAGAGCTCTCCAAGGATGTCAGGGACAAGATTGTAGACCTACACAAGGCTGGAATGGGATACAAGACCATCTCCAAGCAGTTTGGTGAGAAGGTGACAACAATTGGTGCGATTATTCGCAAATGGAAGAAACACAAAATAACTGTCTATCTCCCTCGGCCTGGGGCTCCATGCAAGATCTCACCTCGTGGAGTTGCAATGATCATGAGAACGGCTGAGGAATCAGCCCAGAACTACATGGGAGGATCTTGTCAATGATCTCAAGGCAGCTGGGCATCTATCTATCTACTTTTGGCCATGTAGTGTATATAGTGTATGTATTCCAATAAGGCCTAGATGCTGGGACGAATACCTACGCATTTAATTTACTTCCTGGTTTTTGTTGTAGGATTATGGGAAATCCATTGTGAGAGGGGATTATGCTTTGTGGAATAACCTCTTTTGATTGGCCGAATAAAAAGATGGACTGCTGAGAGGTCAGAGGTTACATTTTTAGGGCAAACCCAAATAAGCGATTCCACTAATTTGTGTATTAAGGTTGAATAGCGGGAACCCGGTTACCTAGATTTACCGGGATTTACCGCCCAAAACCACTCCCTTTTCCCGGGATAAATAACTGCGAGAAACCGGTAAATTATAATAAATTATTAATATGAACAGCATGGCGTGAAATTGAACTGTTAAATGATATGCAATGTCTAAATCTGGACTCTGCATGATGAATCATCAAGCTCAGGGTGGGAACAGACAGCCCATCTCAGTATGGAGCGCAGTTCACAATGCATGTAGACCAATCATCTAATGATAACATTTTTTCTTGTGACAGGTAGGCCTGCATTTACTGCGGCATAGTCTATGCTACAGTAATATAAAGACCGAATGCATGTCTAATTAGGCCACACAAGCTCGTCTGTCCTTGGTTGCAACACTCACTATCGAGTTCCAAACTGCCTCTGGAAGCAACGTCAGCACAAGAACTGTTCGCCGGGAACGTCATGAAATGGGTTTCCATGGCCGAGCAGCCGCACACAAGCCTAAGATCACCATGCGCAATGTCAAGCGTCAGCTGGAGTGGTGTAAAGCTCGCCACCATTGAACTCTGGAGCAGTGGAAACGCGTTCTCTGGAATGATGAATCACGCTTCACCATCTGGCAGTCCGATGGACGAATCTGGGTTTGGTGGATGCCAGTCGATCGCTACCTGTTCGAAATTCTATGTGCCAACTCTAAAGTTTGGTGGAGGAGGAATAATGTTCTGGGGCTGTTTTTCATGGTTCGGGCTAGGCCCCTTAGTTCCAGTGAAGGGAAATCTTAACGCTTCAGCATACAATGACATTCTATATGATTCTGTGCTTCCAATGTTGTGGCAACAGTTTGGGGAAGGCCCTTTCCTGTTTCAGCATGACAATGCCCCCGTGCACAAAGCGAGGTCCATACAGAAATGGTTTGTTGAGATGGGTGTGGAAGAACTTGACTGTCCTGCACAGATCCCTGACCTGAACCCCATCGAACACCTTTGGGATGAATTGGAATGCCGACTGCGAGCCAGGCCTAATCGCCTAACATCAATGCCCGACCTCACTAATGCGCTTGTGGATGGATCTATCTATCTATCTATCTTTCTATCTACTTCTGGCCATGTACTGGCTTCCAGTTGAAGCTCGCATCTACTACAAAACCATTGTGCTTGCCTATGGAGCTGTGAGGGGAACGGCACCTCCTTACCTTCAGGCTCTGATCAGACCCTACACCCAAACGAGGGCACTACGTTCATCCACCTCTGGCCTGCTAGCCCCCCTACCTCTACAGAAGCACAGTTCCCGCTCAGTCCAGTCAAAACTATTCGCTGCTCTGGCACCCCAATGGTGGAATAAGCTCCCCCACGACGCCAGGACAGCGGAGTCACTCACCTTCCGGAGACACTTGAAACCCTACCTCTTTAAGGAATACCTGGAATAGTATAAAAGTAATCATTTGACAGTACATGGCCACGTCCATCGTCCCTTTGATGCGGTGAAGTTGTCCTGTCCCCTTAGCAGAAAAACACCCCCAAAGCATAATGTTTCCACCTCCATGTTTGACGGTGGGGATGGTGTTCTTGGGGTCATAGGCAGCATTCCTCCTCCTCCAAACATGGCGAGTTGAGTTGATGCCAAAGAGCTCCATTTTGGTCTCATCTGACCACAACACTTTCACCCAGTTCTCCTCTGAATCATTCAGATGTTCATTGGTCCTCTGTAGCTCAATTGGTAGAGCATGGCGCTTGTAACGCCAGGGTAGTGGGTTCGATCCCTGGGACCACCCATACATAAAAATGTATGCACACATGACTGTAAGTCGCTTTGGATAAAAGTGTCTGCAAAATGGCATATTATTATATTATTTTTCAGACGGGCATGTATATGTGCTTTCTTGAGCAGGGGGACCTTGCGGGCGCTGCAGGATTTCAGTCCTTCACGGCGTAGTGTGTTACCAATTGTTTTCTTGGTGACTATGGTCCCGGTTGTGAGGTTCTGAGTTTCCGCGATATCTTCAAAGCACCGTAAAAAAGGGTTTAAACATAAACCAACAAATCAATGACTCAGTAAATAACATAAATATTCATGTCAGACCTAACAATCCAGAAAGCACTCAAACGTAAACGTAAAGCTTTATTCCTAACAGAACCTTTAGCTTGAGTCCTTGAGTTGAAGTCCAATGATGCAAGAAATAAGTAATCCAATAATCCAAAGAAAAACCAAAACTCTCAAAAATTCAAAAAAGGCAATCCCAAATCAATCCCAGATCAAATTTCAGTAATCCAAAATGAATCAAAAGGTCCAATGCAAACGGATGGCTCTGAACTATTCAATTTTTGTATTATATATTTTTATTTTACTTATAACAGTGTGGAATATCATTTAGAGGAGGCAATGGGCAAGAAATTCTGCCCTGTTAGCCAAACATTGAGGGGATTTTAGTACTTGGCCCAGGTTACCCCAGTGGGAGGAGTTTGCCCTGGTTGAAAAATGATTGCATTCGTTTTGGAGCCGGGCTGCCTCACAGGCCTAAGCCAGATGCCCCATTCAAAGCCCACTCAAAAAAAAAAAAGACGGTGCACCGCTTCTCAGGTTAATAGAACTCCCTCCTTGCTAAGCTCTCTCAAAAAATGGCCTAAAGGCCTAATTCACGCCTCTAACTACACTATATCTGCAGGGTTAAAGGCCTACTGCTTAACTGCCAATTATAAACACAATACAGTTTGTGTTCAAATATTCTTGGCCAAGTACACATACAGTGAGGGAAAAAAGTATTTGATCCCCTGCTGATTTTGTACGTTTGCCCACTGACAAAGAAATGATCAGTCTATAATTTTAATGGTAGGTTTATTTGAACAGTGAGAGACAGAATAACAACAAAAACATCCAGAAAAATGCATGTCAAAAATGTTATAAATTGATTTGCATTTTAATGAGAGAAATAAGTATTTGACCCCTCTGCAAAACATGACTTAGTACTTGGTGGCAAAACCCTTGTTGGCAAACACAGAGGTCAGATGTTTCTTGTAGTTGGCCACCGGGTTTGCACACATCTCAGGAGGGATTTTGTCCCACTCCTCTTTGCGATCTTCTCCAAGTCATTAAGGTTTCGAGGCTGACGTTTGGCAACTCGAACCTTCAGCTCCCTCCACAGATTTTCTATGGGATTAAGGTCTGGAGACTGGCTAGGCCACCCCAGGACCTTAATGTGCTTCTTCTTGAGCCACTCCTTTGTTGCCTTGGCCGTGTGTTTTGGGTCATTGTCATGCTGGAATACCCATCCACGACCCATTTTCAATGCCCTGGCTGAGGGAAGGAGGTTCTCACCCAAGATTTGACGGTACATGGCCCTGTCCATCGTCCCTTTGATGCGGTGAAGTTGTCCTGTCCCCTTAGCAGAAAAACACCCCCAAAGCATAATGTTTCCACCTCCATGTTTGACGGTGGGGATGGTGTTCTTGGGGTCATAGGCAGCATTCCTCCTCCTCCAAACATGGCAAGTTGAGTTGATGCCAAAAAGCTCCATTTCGGTCTCATCTGACCACAACACTTTCACCCAGTTCTCCTCTGAATCATTCAGATGTTCATTGGCAAACTTCAGACAGGCATGTATATGTGCTTTCTTGAGCAGGGGGACCTTGCGGGAGCTGCAGGATTTCAGTCCTTCACGGCGTAGTGTGTTACCAATTGTTTTCTTGGTGACTATGGTCCCAGCTGCCTTGAGATCATTGGCAAGATCCTCCCGTGTAGTTCTGGGCTGATTCCTCAGCCGTTCTCATGATCATTGCAACTCCACGAGGTGAGATCTTGCATGGAGCCCCAGGCCGAGGGAGATTGACAGTTATTTTGTGTTTCTTCCATTTGCGATTAATCGCACCAACAGTTGTCACCTTCTCACCAAGCTGCTTGGCGATGGTCTTGTAGCCCATTCCAGCCTTGTGTAGGTCTACAATCTTGTCCCTGACATCCTTGGAGACCTCTTTGGTCTTGGCCATGGTGGAGAGTTTGGAATCTGATTGACTGATTGCTTCTGTGGACAGGTGTCTTTTATACAGGTAACAAGCTGAGATTAGGAGCATTCCCTTTAAGAGTGTGCTCCTAATCTCAGCTCGTTACCTGTATAAAAGACACCTGGGAGCCAGAAATCTTTCTGATTGAGAGGGGGTCAAATACTTATTTCCCTCATTAAAATGCAAATCAATTTATAACATTTTTGACATGCGTTTTTCTGGATTTTGTTGTTGTTATTCTGTCTCTCACTGTTCAAATAAACCTACCATTAAAATTATAGACTGATCATTTCTTTGTCAGTGGGCAAACGTACAAAATCTGCAGGGGATCAAATACTTTTTTCCCTCACTGTATAACATATCCTTGCCAAGCACATTTCAATCATCATTTCATACTGTAAATGTTTTACTTTTATATACACTACCAGTCAAAAGTTTGGACACACCTACTCATTCAAGGGTTTTTCTATTTTTTTACATTGTAGAATAATAGTGAAGACATCAAAACTATGAAATAACACATATGGAATCATGTAGTAACCAAAAAGGTGTTAAACAAATCAAAATATATTTTATATTTGAGATTCTTCAAATAGCCACCCTTTGCCTTGATGACAGCTTTGGACACTCTTGGCATTCTCTCAACCAGTGTCACGATCGTCGGATATAGAGGACCAAGGCGCAGCGTGGAAGGTGAACATACTTATTTATTAAATGATACACGAACAAAACAACAAATCGATACGTGAAGTCCACAGGTGCAAAACACAAACCAACACGGAACAAGATCCCACAAACACTGGGAAAACCACCTGATTAAATATGGTTCCCAATCAGAGACAACCAGCAACAGCTGATACTCGTTGCATCTGATTGAGAACCACTCTGGCCAACATAGATATACCAAAACTAGACTAGACACAACGAGCACAAAACATAAACTCTACACACCCTGGCTCAACTTAAAAGAGTCCCTAGAGCCAGGGCGTGACAACCAGCTTACATTTACATTTACATTTTAGTCATTTAGCAGACGCTCTTATCCAGAGCGACTTACAGTTAGCACATATATTATTTTATCAAACCCACAACCCTGGCGTTGCAAACGCCATGCTCTACCAACTGAGCTACATCCCCTGCCGGCCATTCCCTCCCCTACCCTGGACCACTTGTGCGCCGCCCCATGGGTCTCCCGGTCGCGGCCGGCTATGACAGAGCCTGGATACGAACCAGGATCTCTAGTGGCACAGCTAGCACTGCAATGCAGTGCCTTAGACCACTGCGCCACTCGGGAGACTATCATGAGATAGTCACCTGGAATGCATTTCAATTAACAGGTGTGCCTTGTTAAAAGTTAATTTGTGGAATTTATTTCCTTCTTAATGCATTTGAGCCAATCAGTTGTGCTGTGACAAGGTAGGGGGGGTATACAGAAGATGGCCCTATTTCGTAAAATACCAAGTCCATATTATGGCAAGAACAGCTCAAATAAGCAAAGAGAAATTACATTCCTTTAAGACATGAAGGTCAGTCAATACGGAACATTTCAAGAACTTTTAAAGTTTCTTCAAATGCAGTGGCAAAAACCATCAAGCGCTATGATGAAACTGGCTCTCATGAGGACCGCCACAGGAAAGGACGACCCAGAGTTACCTCTGCTGCAGAGGATAAGTTCATTAGAGTAACCAGCCTCAGAAAGTGCAGCCCAAATAAATGCTTCATAGAGTTCAAGTAACAGACACATCTCAACATCAACTGTTCAGAGTGGACTGTGTGAAACAGGCCTTCATTGTCGAATTGCTGCAAAGAAATCACTACTAAAGGACACCAAGAAGAAGAAGAGACCTGCCTGGGCCAAGAAATACGAAAAATTGACATTAGACCTTTGGAAATTTGTCCTTTGGGCTGGAGTCCAAATTGGAGATTTTTGGTTCCAAACGCTGTGTCTTTGTGAGATGCGGTGTGGGTGAATGGATGATCTCCGCATGTATGGGGGTGCTTTGCTGGTGACACTGTCTGTGATTTATTTAGAATTCAAGGCACACTTAACCAGCATGGCTACCACAGCATTCTGCAGAGATACGCCATCCCAACTGGTTTGGGCTTAGTGGGACTATCATTTGTTTTTCAACAGGACAATGACCCAACACATCTCCAGGCTGTGTAAGGGCTATTTTGTCAAGAAGGAGAGTGATGGAGTGCTTCATCAGGTGACATGGCCTCCACAATCCAATTGGGATGGTTTGGGATGAGTCGGACGGCAGAGTGAAGGAACAGCAGCCAACAATTGCTCAGCATATGTGGGAACTCCTTCAAGACTGTTGGAAAAACATTCCAGGTGAAGCTGGTTGAGAGAATGCGAAGAGTGTGCAAAGCTGTCATCAAAGTAAAGGGTGGCTATTTGAAGAATCTCAAATATAAAATAAAAAATGTGTTTAACACTTTTTTGGTTACTACATGATTCCATATGTGTTATTTCATATTTGTATGTCTTCACTATTATTCTACAATGTAGAAAAACCCTTGAATGAGTAGGTGTGTCCAAACTTTTGACTGGTACTGTAAGTGCAAGGTTAAATTTCATTTCTGCTTTATGGTTTCATGGTAACACTTGTTTTCACAATTTCATCTCCTCTCCTCTCATCCTTCATTTTCACTTTATCACCCAGGGATAGACTGACCACAGGGAAGTTCTGACGAATGCCAGATCGGCTGACCCATCTTTAGCCAAGTAGGCCTGTCAATTTTTTTGTTGTTCCCTGAATGTATATTAATAGTAATGTTGGCTTCAAGGGGAAAAAAATGGACGGTTGTGGGGGCCTCGAATAAAAAAATGGGCCGGTGTGTTGGAAATGCCCGGGCTGATTTCTGGTCCCAGTCTATCCCTGCCCCCTCCTCTCCTGCCATCTCACCTCTCCTTACCCCTCTCTCCTCCTCTTCCTTGCATCTATCCCCTTCCTTACCCCATCTTCTCTTCTCCCGTCCCTTGGAAACAGTTGGTGTGTGGCTGCCTTCTCTGCTGATCATCATTGGTTATTGGATTGAGGAGTGAAAAGGCTATCTGGTGGCTGATACAGAAGGATGGAGGGGGTGCTGTATCTGTGTGGAGGTATATGGGTGGAGGGCTGGCTGTCTCCATTGGTATGTGGGCAGAAGCTAGGCCCACAGAGGCAGGTGTCAGTGCGTGGAAGTGAGGTTGTAACACCACTGAGCATGGCCAACAGGGTAGAAACCAGTGGAGAGATTCGAGAGAGGCCATGGAAGACATACTGCTCCTCAAACTGTTACACAGATCGGTTGACATTTCAGCAGAGCCACAGTGTGTGTGTGTGTGTGTGTGTGTGTGTGCGCGCCCACGCGTGTGTGTGTGAGTGTGTGTGGAACTACAGATGTAAGATCTTAATTTGATCACCCAGTTGTTGCAGGAAATGTCCTGCATAGGAGGAAATGCAAACGTATAGTGTATTCAAGGATTAAAAAGGCTTCTAAAGGTTGTAATTTCCTCTTTAACATTTCAGACTTGATTGGCCCCAACAATTTACCAACCCCTCCATTAATTATAATCAACACAATAATTCACATTTCCTGTTGCTGCAGGATTATTTTCCTGCTATGAAAAATGGGTCAAATTAAGATCCTACAACTGTATCATGCAGGTCACTGTCCCTCGGGAAAGGTTCCTGCATGTGATCTATTCAGAGGTTCTTAGCGTGAAGAGTGAGGACCACTGGCACAGGAAATCTCTCTATTTACATCTGTCTCTTGAACTCTCTCTTTCTGTCTTTTCTCTATTTCTCTCTTTCTCCCTCTCTGTCTTTCTCCTCCTCTCTCTCTCTCCCCTCTCTCTATCTCCCCCCTCTATCCCTCCCCCTCCCTCTCCCTCTGTTTTCGGTTTCTCTCCACAGCTCCCAGAGCCTGATGATGGGGCTCAGGCCAGAGCTCAGCTGAAATGTCAGCTGCTTTAAACGCAATTGCTTCCTCCATCCTCCTCCCTCCTACTGCCGACTGTCTGCATCCCAAATGGCACCCTATTCCCTATATATTGCACTACTTTTGACCAGAGCCCTATGGTCACTAAATAGGGAACAGTGTGTCACTTGGGATGCAGGCTGTGAGTCAGGTGCCCTCTGCTCCTCTGTTTCCTCTACCTAACAGGTGCAAACGGCCTCCTTTATGCTCCAGTGAGCCGCACGCAGGCAATGGAGTGCCCTATTAGATTACCTTCTGGAGATCAAATCAAATGTTATTCGTCACATGCTTAATCAACAACAGGTGTAGACTAACTGTGAAATGCTTACTTACGGGCCTTCCCAACAATGCAGAGAGAAAGAAAATAGAGAAATAATAGAAAAGTAATAACATGTAATACTAAAAGTAATAATACACAATGAGTAACGATAACTTGGCTATATACACGGGGCACCAGTACTGAGTTGATGTGCAGGGGTACGAGGTAATTGAGGTAGATATGTACATATTACTAGGAATAAAATGACTAGGCAACAGGATAGATAAACAGTAGCAGCAGCGTATATGATGAGTCAAGAAAAGTTAGTGCAAAAAGGGCCAATGCAGATAGTCTGAGTAGCTATTTGGTTAACTATTTAACTACACTGAACAAAAATTATGTAAAGTGTTTCATTCATGTTATTTGTCTAAAATTTGGTGCACAAATTTGTTTACATCCCTGAACATTTCTCCTTTGCCAAGATAATCCATCCACCTGACAGGTGTGGCATATCAAGAAGCTGATTAAACAGCATGATCATTACACAGGTGAACCTTGTGCTGGGTACAATAAAAGGCCACTCTAAAATGTGCAGTTTTGTCATACATCACAATGCCACAGATGTCTCAAGTTTTGAGGGCGCGTGCAATTGTTATGCTGACTGCAGGAATGTCCACCAGAGCTGTTGCCAGAGAATTGAATGTTAATTTATCTACTATAAACCGCCACCAATGTCATTTTAGAGAATTTGGCAGTATGTCCAACCGGCCTCACAACCGCAGACCACGTGTAACCACACCAGCCCAGGACCTCCACATCCGGCTTCTTCACATCTGAGACCAGCCAACCCAGACAGCTGATGAAACTGTGGGTTTGCAAAACCGAAGAATTTCTGCACAAACTCAGAAACCGTCTCAGGGAAGCTCATCTGCGTGCTTGTGGTCCTCACCATGGTCTTGACCTGCCTGCAGTTCGGCGTCATAACCGACTTCAGTGGGCAAATTCTCACCTTCGATGGCCACTGGCACGCTGGAGAAGTGTGCTCTTCACGGATGAATCGCAGTTTCAACTGTACCGGGTAGATGGCAGACAGCATGTATGGTGTCCTGTGGGTGAGCGGTTTGCTGATATCAACGTTGTGAACAGAGAGGCCCATGGTGGCGATGGGGTTATCGGTCAGGCACAAGCTACGGACAATGAACACAATTGCATTTTATTGATGGCAATTTGAATGCACAGAGATACCTTGCCAAGATCTTGAGGCCCATTGTCGTGCCATTCATCCGCCTCCATCACCTCATGTTTCAGCATGATAATGCACAGCCCCATGTCGCAAGGATCTGTACACAATTCCTGGAAGCTGAAAATGTCCCAGTTCTTCCAAGGCCTGCATACTCACCAGACATGTCACCCATTGAGCAGGAGGCAGAGGTGGGACGAGAGGAGAGTAGGGGAGAGCAGATGAGAGGAGAGAAAAAGCGATGGGAGGAGAGGGGAGGAGAGAGATACACCTTTCCAGGAAATTTGTATTTCCTACATTTTCTCACACACACACACACACGTACACACACATACGCATGCACATGGACGTACGCAGACACACACACACACACAGGAGGAGGAGGATGATAGACCCTTCTTCTAACCCAGACAGTGAGCGAGCGCACATTCTCACCCAGACACACACATGCACGCTCTCTCTCTTTCACACACAAACACACAAACACACACACACAATCCTCTCCATCCGCCATCTCCTAACATGGTCAGACAGATTGGAAGTTTAAACATCCCAGGAGATGTTCGGAAGTAGCTTTTGACATCAGATACTCATAATGCCACACCTAGTCTCCTCCCATCTTCAAAAGGCATTCCGTACACAGAACTCCCAGGAATTCTGCTGTTCCATAGAGAACTGTAGGGCTACGTCTCAATTGTCTCTCTGTTCTCCCGAAGTGTACACTTGTTCACTTCTCTTCATTGATTAAAAAAAGAAATGACTGGTATATGGAACTCCCTTTAGACACACCCTAGATTGCATCTTAGCCACGCCCACTCACCCATCTTCTGAGGGCATTCTGTACAGAACTTCAAGGAATTTTGCTGTTCCATGGAGAACTCCCAAAGATGGTCTGTGGTTGTTAGGTGGGTTGATAGGCTGGCCTGTGATTGGTGAGTGGGTTGGGTGAGCCCGACCGTGGTTTGGGTCAGAACACTGGGGAGAGACAGGAAGAGTATTTTTGAAAACAGTTCCGAAATTGTCACATTTTCGTCACAGTGTGGCACCATAGGAATACTGATATAGGAGATAATATTGAGTCATACAGTACAGCACAAATCAAAATGATTGTCAGTGGGTGCTGTAGGTGGGTGTGGTGCAGGAATCAGATGCAGGACGCAGAAAGATAAGTCCAATAGACTTTAGTGAACAGCACACTCAAATTCACGAGTAAAACGCCCGGAGGTGAGAAAGTCCGCACACAGGCGAAAACCAAAAGGCGCACAAAACAGTGCGTAAATAACCTCCTAAACACAGAGGAGGAAAATCCGAAATGCACAAGGCAAACAGTAGCGCACAAAACACGACAGCGAAACAATAACACACAAACACAGACACACACAACGAGAACTAAATAGAACACTAACGAGGACTAACTAGACACAGGTGTACAACATCAAGACCAAACCAAACGAACATGAAACATAGATCGGTGGCAGCTAGTACTCCGGAGACGACGACCGCCGAAGCCTGCCCGAACCAGGAGGAGGAGCAGCCTCGGCCGAAACCGTGACAGTACCCCCCCCTTGACGCGCGGCTCCAGCCGTGCGCCGACCCCGGCATCGGGGACGACCAGGAGGACGCGGAGCAGGGCGCGCGGGATGGTCCCGGTGGAACTCCGACAGGAGAGATGGGTCTAGGATGTCCCTCCGCGGCACCCAGCACCGCTCCTCCGGGCCGTACCCCTCCCACTCCACGAGATACTGGAGACCCCCCATCCGGCGTCTGGAGTCCAAGATGGACCGAACGGTGTACGCCGGAGCCCCCTCGATGTCCAATGGGGGCGGAGGAGCCTCTCCTATCTCATTGTCCTGGAGTGGACCAGCTACCACCGGCCTGAGAAGAGACACATGGAACGAGGGGTTAATATTCTTATATTCAACAGGTAGATGTAACCTATAACACACCTCGTTCAATCTTCTCAGGACTTTAAAGGGCCCCACAAACCGCCGACCCAGCTTCCGGCAGGGCAGGCGGAGGGGTAGGTTTCTGGTAGAGAGCCAGACTCGATCTCCGGGTGCGTACACCGGCCCCTCACTGCGGTGGAGATCGGCGCTCGCCTTGTGACGAAGGACGGCCCGCTGCAGGTGGACGTGGGCAGCGTTCCACGTCTCTTCCGAGCGCCTCATCCAATCATCCACCGCAGGGGCCTCGATCTGGCTCTTCTGCCACGGTGCCAGAACCGGCTGGTAACCTAATACACATTGAAAAGGGGTTAGGTTAGTAGAGGAGTGGCGGAGAGAGTTCTGGGCCATCTCGGCCCAGGGAATGTAACGCGCCCACTCCTCAGGCCGGTCCTGGCAATACGACCTCAGAAACCTACCCACATCCTGGTTGACACGTTCCACCTGCCCGTTACTCTCCGGGTGGTACCCCGAGGTAAGGCTAACCGAGACCCCCAAACGCTCCATAAACGCTCTCCACACACGGGAGGTAAACTGGGGGCCTCGATCAGACACTATATCCTCGGGGACCCCGTAATGCCGGAAGACGTGGGTAAATAGGGCCTCAGCGGTCTGTAGGGCAGTAGGAAGACCCGACATAGGGAGAAGACGACAGGCCTTAGAGAACCGGTCCACAACGACCAGGATGGTGGTATTCCCCTGAGAGAGGGGAAGGTCTGTTACAAAATCCACCGAGAGGTGGGACCATGGTCGTTGTGGAACGGGTAGGGGCTGTAACTTACCCCTGGGCAGATGTCGGGGCGCCTTACACTGGGCGCACACCGAGCAGGAGGAGACATAAACCCTCACATCCCTAGCCAAAGTAGGCCACCAGTATTTAGTGCTAAGGCAATGCACTGTCCGGCCAATACCTGGATGTCCTGAGGAGGGTGACGTGTGAGCCCAGTAGATGAGTCGATCCCGAATCTCGAGCGGAACGTACCACCGACCCTCAGGACATTGTGGAGGGCTGGGGTCGGTACGCAACGCTCGCTCGATCTCGGCATCGACCTCCCACACCACCGGTGCCACAAGGCAAGACTCCGGTAGGATGGGAGTAGGCTCAACGGACCTCTCCTCCGTGTCATACCGCCGGGACAGTGCATCTGCCTTGCCATTCTGGGACCCAGGGATGTATGTGATTTTAAATACGAACCTGGTGAGAAACATACTCCATCGAGCCTGGCGAGGGTTCAGTCTCCTCGCTGCCCGGATGTACTCCAGGTTCCGATGGTCAGTCAAAATGAGGAAAGGGTGTTGAGCCCCCTCAAGCCAATGCCTCCACACCTTAAGGGCCTGAACTACAGCTAACAGCTCCCTGTCCCCAACGTCATAGTTACGCTCCGCCGGGCTGAGCTTTTTGGAGTAAAAAGCACAGGGGCGGAGTTTAGGTGGCGAGCCGGACCGTTGAGAGAGCACGGCCCCTATACCAGCCTCAGACGCGTCCACCTCAACCTGAAAGGGAATTGTGGGATCCGGATGCGCCAGCACTGGAGCCGACGTAAACAGGTCCTTCAGTCTCCCAAAGGCCCTGTCCGCATCAGCTGACCACTGCAGGCGCACCGGACCCCCTTTCAGAAGGGACGTGATGGGAGCTGCCACCTGTCCAAAACCCCGGATAAACCTCCGGTAGTAATTCGCAAAGCCCAAGAACTGCTGCACCTCTTTTACAGTGGTTGGAGTTTGCCAATTACGCACAGCGGACACACGATCCACCTCCATACTCACCCCTGACGCGGACAACCGATAACCCAAAAAGGAGACCGATTCCTGGAAAAACAGACATTTCTCTGCCTTGACATATAGGTCGTGCTCCAACAGCCTCCTCAATACACGTCGCACCAGGGTTACATGCTCGGCTCGGGTAGACGAGTACACCAGAATATCATCAATGTACACGACCACCCCTTGTCCCTGCATATCCCGGAAAATGTCATCTACAAAGGATTGAAAGACTGATGGAGCATTCATCAACCCATATGGCATGACAAGATATTCGAAATGACCTGACGTGGTACTAAACGCTGTTTTCCATTCATCGCCCTCCCTAATGCGCACCAAGTTATCCCCATCCCTCTAGTGGTGCGGGGGCTGTGCTTTGGCGGAGTGGGTGGGGTTATATCCTTCCTGTTTGGCCCTGTCCGGGGGTTTCTTCGGATGGGGCCACAGTGTCTCCGGACCGCTCCTGTCTCAGCCTCCAGTATTTATGCTGCAGTAGTTTATGTGTCGGGGGGCTGGGGTTAGTTGGTTATACCTGGAGTACTTCTCCTGTCTTATCCAGTGTCCTGTGTGAATTTAAGTATGCTCTCTCTAATTCTCTCGTTCTCTCTTTCTCTCTGAGAACCTGAGCCCTAGGACCATACGTCAGGACTACCGGGCATGATGACACCCTGCTGCCCCCAGTCCGCCTGGCCTTGCTGCTATTCCAGTTTCAACTGTTCTGCCTGCGGCTACGAAACCCCTACCTGTCCCAGACCTGCTGTTTTCAACTCTAAATGATCGGCTATGAAAAGCCAACTGAGAGACCTGAGCCCTAGGACCATACGTCGGGACTACCGGCCGTGGTGACTCCTTGCTATCCCCAGTCCGCCTGGCCTTGCTGCTATTCCAGTTTAAACTGTTCTGCCTGCGGTTATGGAACCCCTACCTGTCCCAGACCTGCTGTTTTAAACTCTAATGATCGGCTATGAAAAGCCAACTGAGATTTATTCCTGATTATTATTTGACCATGCTTGTCACTTATGAACATTTTTGAACATCTTGGCATGGTTCTGTTATAATCTCCACCCGGCACAGCCAGAAGAGGATTGGCCACCCCTCATAGCCTGGTTCCTCTCTAGGTTTCTTCCTAGGTTTTGCCTTTCTAGGGAGTTTTTCCTAGCCACCGTGCTTCTACACCTGCATTACTAGCTGTTTGGGGTTTTAGGCTGGGTTTCTGTACAGCACTTCGAGATATTAGCTGATGTAAGAAGGGCTATATAAAATAAAATTGAAAATTGATTGAAAATTGAAGTTATACACGCTCCTGAGATCCAATTTTGTGAAAAACCGCGCCCCATGCAATGACTCCGTCATGGTCGCAATCAGAGGGAGTGGATAACTGTATTTCACAGTAATCTGATTGAGACCACGGTAATCAATGCACGGGCGCAACCCTCCATCTTTCTTTTTCACAAAAAAGAAACTCGAAGAGGCGGGGGAAGTGGAAGGCCGAATGTATCCCTGTCTCAAAGATTCAGCTATGTAGGTCTCCATAGCTTTTCTCTCCTCTTGAGACAAAGGATACACATGGCTCCGTGGGAGCGCTGCTCCTGCCTGGAGATCAATTGCACAATCCCCCTGTCTATGGGGAGGCAACTGCGTCGCCCTAGTTTTGCTAAACACAAGAGCTAAATCCCCATATTCAGGCGGAATGTGCAATGCGGGCACTTGGTTTGGACTTTCCACCGAAGTCGCCCCCACGGAAACACCCAGACATCGCCCCTCACACTGAGCAGACCACCCATCGAGAGCCCTCTGTTGCCACGAAATAGCAGGGTTATGGGTGCTTAACCAGGGAATCCCCAGCACCACTGGGTACGCAGGAGAGTCGATCAGATACAGCTGTATAGTCTCTTCATGACCCCCCTGCGCACACATCCTAAGTGGCGCTGTGACTTCCCTGATCAACCCCGACCCCAACGGACGGCTATCTAAGGCATGAACGGGAAAAGGTTTGTCAACGAGTAGGAGAGGGATCCCTAACTCTAAACAAAACTTTCGATCAACAAAATTCCCAGCTGCGCCTGAATCTACTAGCGCCTTATGCTGGGAATGAGGTGCAACCTGTGGAAAACCAACAGGTATACAAAAGTGCGCAACAGAAAGCTCTGGGTAGGTGGGGCGTCTACTCACCTGGGAGGCCCCCCCAGTGCGTGGCCTGTTGTCTTCTCCCCCGGAGAACCCTCCCCAGCACCTGGCCGCAGTGTGCCCTCCACGACCGCAATTGGTGCAGGAGACAGGCCCCCTCGGGCTCCTCCTACTCCGTTCTCTAGCGCCGGCACCACCGAGCTCCATAGGGCTCGGCTCGGAGGTGCCGGAGGGCGGAATGGACGGACCCCTCTCGGGACGTCCACGGGTGGCCAGCAGGGTGTCTAAACGGATGGACATATCAACCAACTGGTCGAAAGTCAGATGGGTATCCCTGCAGGCCAACTCTCGTTGAACGTCCTCCCGGAGGCTACACCGAAAATGGTCAATGAGAGCCCGTTCATTCCACCCTGCATCCGCCGCTAGAGTCCGGTACTCTAAAGCAAACGCCTGTGCGCTCCTCCTCCCCTGTCTCAAGTGGACTAGGCGCTCCCCCGCCGCTTTGCCCTCAGGTGGATGGTCAAACACGGCCTTGAAGCGGCGGGAGAACTCGGCGTAGGAGATGGTGTTGGCGTCCATCTTCCTCCACTCAGCGTTAGCCCACTCCAACGCCTTTCCCGAGAGACAGGAGATGAGGGCGGAAACGCTCTCGTGTCCCGAGGGCACCGGGTGTACAGTGGCCAGGTAGAGCTCCACCTGCAGGAGAAACCCCTGACACCCGGCAGCTGTTCCGTCATACGCCCTCGGGAGCGAGAGCCGAATCCTCCTGGGTTCCGGACCTGGGGCTGGTGGACCGGCCGATGGGGTGGACAGGGTAGGTGGAGGTGTGGGTACCCTGCTGGCTTCCCATAGGTGCAGGGTGTTGATCACGTCCTGTAGAGCGGTCTCCAGTTGTCTTATCTGGCCCTCCTGCCAATGGATATGCTCCTCGAGCGACACCGGTGTCACAGCCGATCGTGCTGATTCCATAAAGGTGTGTTATTCTGTCAGTGGGTGCTGTAGGTGGGTGTGGTGCAGGAATCAGATGCAGGACGCAGAAAGATAAGTCCAATAGACTTTAGTGAACAGCACAGTCAAATTCACGAGTCAAACGCCCGGAGGCGAGAAAGTCCGCACACAGGCGAAAACCAAAAGGCGCACAAAACAGTGCGTAAATAACCTCCTAAACACAGAGGAGGAAAATCCGAAATGCACAAGGCAAACAGTAGCGCACAAAACACGACAGCGAAACAATAACACACAAACACAGACACACACAACGAGAACTAAATAGAACACTAACGAGGACTAACTAGACACAGGTGTACAACATCAAGACCAAACCAAACGAACATGAAACATAGATCGGTGGCAGCTAGTACTCCGGAGACGACGACCGCCGAAGCCTGCCCGAACCAGGAGGAGGAGCAGCCTCGGCCGAAACCGTGACAATGATTAAGTCCTTATCCTCTGATTTATGGTAATGTAGGGCTAATGAAGGGTAATATATGACTAGATCTAATATTGAACCTGAGATAATGTATGATCATTAGTTAAGTGATAGGGGGCAGGGGAGTCCCACATTTTTGTTGCTGTAAAAACCAACTTTTGGAGTTGTCTATCTTTTTGTCTGCGAACCAGCCTTAATTTTTGGGGTTTTTACCTAGATTTTAAAAGATTATGGATGTTTATTTTCTCAACCCATCCACTACAAAGCATGCAGTCTTTGAATATTTCATTGGCGCAGTAGGTGTCTCCCACAGTTGTGCTATGCCCATATACTGTATATATTGCCCTATTAGAGAGAAGAAACAGATTGAGGGAGAACAGCACTAACCATGTCTTCTATATTCACACACTGGTGTCTCTAATGTTCCTGAGCGGGGTCTGACGGCATAAGAGGTGATCGTCATTCAGTCGGGCAGAAGCACCTGCTTGTGGGTATGTGAGTATAGTGTGTCGGTGTGCGTGTGTGGGTGTGTGAATGCTGATTAATACACCTCCCTCCATCTCAGTGGGAATTGGCTTTGTGTTTCCCGCAGCAAGCTCCAAAGAAGATTGAAATACACCTCCTCTCATCCTCTGCTTTCTCCACATCCACCTCTTCCCTCCCTCCTTTATCCTCCCTGCACCAGTGAATAGAATAGCCTTTTGACTTACCTTTTCAATTTGGGTAATGGTTCCAGTGCAAACCGCGGCCCTGAGGCTTTGAGAGGTAAAAACATTGTTTCTAGGTGAGCTGTGTTCATTTACTCTTCTTTCTCTCTCTCTAACCCTCCTCTTTTGCACTGGCATTTCCCCGCCTCTATCTCTCTCTATGTGTGCGCGCCCGTGTGTGTGTGTGTGAGAGAGAGAGCGAGAGAGGGATTTCTCTCCTGACCAGCCAATTACCTGCATGGCGGACTCAATCCCTATCCAGTAATTAAGAGAGAGACTAAGTGCCACTCACCATGCGTATCTTCCAACACTCAGGCACTACTCACATGCTCCAAAGGGAAGGTGGAGGAATGTTTGTGTGTGTGTTTGCGTGCGTGTGTGTGTGCGTGTACGTGCGCACATTTGTGTGTGTGTGTTTGTGTGTGTCTGTTTGTCTATGTGTCTGCCTGTGTCTTGGGAAGGATAATACTTCACATCTGTGTCTCCTGCCTGACTCCTGGCATGCCAGTGAAAGAATTAACGCAAGGATTACTGAGTGGCAAATAACACACGTGATTTGTTCCCTGCCACTAACATTCCTGGGTAAACAAGCTAATCAATCCTGAGATCCTGACACTTCCCCAATGAAACCAACCTCTTGTCTCTGAAGGTGCAGAGCCGCTTTGATCAGAGCCATATATAGAGAGTTAGGCCAGGTTTTAGAACGGCTGCCATGTTTGCGCTTTAATTCTCGAAATGTTGGTGACGCAACAACGCGAGAGTGCCTCCGACAGCTCCCTACGAAATGACCCGCTGTAAACAAGCAAAACAGAGCAGCGAATTTAACAGTCATTGTATTGATTAGCATTTGGGATAATGCTACAGCACAACGCGGAAGCATTAATTATCACTTGAAAAAGTGGCGCTCGCTGAACATTGTGACCGAGACCGCATTGGCCCAACTATTGACCTAACTGACTTTGGCTTTGATGTCTGTGTGTGTCTGTGTGTGTTTGTTTGCGTAGGTGCGTGTGTGTCTGTGTGAAAACACAGCACAAAGCTTCTGAAACTGCATGGCATTTTACATCAAGAGAATTCAAAGAGACTTTGATGCAAGCTTCCCTCTCAACTCAGAAAATGAGCATTATTAAACAAGTGATGACATAAATCAATCAATTAATCAAATGTATTGATAAAGCCCTTTTTACATCAGCAGATGTCACAAAGTGCTATACAGAAACCCAGCCTAAAACCCCAAACAGCAAGCAATGCAGATGTAGAAGCACGGTGGCTAGAAAGGCAGAAACTTAGGAAGAAACCTAGAGAGGAACCAGGCTCTGAGGGGTGGCCAGTCCCCTTCTAGCTGTGCCGGGTGGAGATTATAACAGTACATGAATGGCCAGATTTTATTTATTTATTTATTTCTTACCAATTTGTATCAAGCCACACAAAACAGGTAAAACAGAGGCCACTGTTTTTTCCCACTTGTACAAAAGTCTGACCCTCAGGTTCCTTATATGAGGACTTCAAACCAAGCTTTAATGCCTCAAGTTTTCTCCTCGTGGTTCCTTGTGTGCCTGGTTTGTTTGGTCCTTACTTGGTCCCTCCTCTTTGGATGACCTAGGGCTGAATTGATGGATCTTAGCTCTGGCTAGCACCTGGTAAGTCCTATCAGGACAAATAAGATTGTGATCTGAGTCTGAGCAGAGCTAGGTTGGGCTAGAGAGAGATCTGGGGTGGGTCTGACCCTCCGAGCTTTAGGGTATCTCCCAAAGGGTAGATGGACCCCAGGAAGACTCCAGGTCACAAAGGCGTCATCTAATTGGAATCCAAATAAAGAATCCAGAATAAAGATAAACTTCCTTTAGGGCTATATGGAGGGAGGGGGTAAGGGGGCATGGGGCATCTCAAGTCAGCATCTAAAACACTTAATGCTCCCTCAGGATCCAGAGTTGAAGGGGAGGATATTTTGGGACATTGCATAGTAGCCTAAAGGTCTCCTCCCTTTGTGAATCACACTATAACGATGAGATGACAGCTTTGCAGCTTGAGTGAAAGCTGTTTTGCTACTTTTTTGTTGATGATGATACCATGATAGTTAGTATTATTATATTATGGTTACTCCCAAAGCAATGGGGGTAACTCACTTCTTATACAACATTATTTGGCAATAACTCCAGTGTACTAGACACACTATTTTAGGGCTATGTGTTTTCAGAATAATAAATAACGTATGGTGAGGGAAGTAAAAAAGCTTGCTTTTACATGAAAGTATATATCCACAATACATTGGGTATACAGAGTCCATATGACAATGTTGTTTATGTTTGCTTTGAAGATGTTGAAACAAGCACTATTTGAATGCTTGTTTATACAGCATGTCCTTATATCACCGTATAGCTCCCCACTGATACCGTTCAGACACAAATGGCAAACAACATTAAGGGAAAACATTCCGTTGGCTAAGATTAGGTTGCACCTCCTCTGTTTCAAAATGTCTCATACTTGCATTCTTAATAGGACTGTGATTGGAAATGCAAAAATATGTTTTAAAGTATGTGACATTTCTAAAATTGAGCATGCTTTAAATGCCAGGATGTCATAAACCTCTGCCTTTCATCTAGTGGAATTCGCTGCACAGCATTGAGGAAGAGAACACGTGTGTTTGTCAACAGCTGATATTCAGACAAGGGGATGGACTATACCATAATGAACGCAATTGCGGGAAACAACGCAATTGCGCATTAGATGACACATTCACAGTATGGATGAGCCTAGTATGTTGAAATGTGTTGCTTTGCTTACTGAATTCGTTTTTACTAAATAGTACATTCTAAATAGTATGTAGTACGATTAGTACACAATATGTCGTTTTAGTAAGTAGTAGGCAAGAAAGATTTCGGACACGGCCTCTGATTATGAGTCAAGGGAATAAACCAAGGTTGTGTTCAATAGTCCCACACTGGAGGCAAATACGACATTTTCAGACAGTCAAGGTTGTACCAGGGTCATGTTCATTAGGCACCAAGCGGGAAAAAAACAGACAAACAGGGAAGGACTATCTGGACATTTTCCACTGCATATCCTACACGACCTTGCCTGACAACTCGAACTGAATTCTTCCGCAGCTCTATTTTCACTACATACTTCAGTCTGAGACTGCCATCGTTGAAGTTGTTTGGGGTGACATCAAAATAAGGGGTGTTGTACAAAAACAAGTCATCAGAGCATCAAAGCCAATTACACATTTTAAAAACGGCACTTTACCAACGTGTGTTCTGGCTCTGGCCCAACCCATTGGTTTCTGGGACCAATCAGAACGGTTACAATGTGTTTGCGTTGTATAAATCATCGGGGAGCTACTCAGATCCAGACTAATTGCGGAGAAGAAACTAACGTCCATGGACGTGGCATAGTGTTTGGCCGGAGCAAGGAGTTTGGGTAGACAGGCAATGCATGACACTGCACGACCCTGAACTAGTTCAACAAGAACAATGGTCATGTCCGAATTCTGTCTTACCTACTACTTACTTAAACTATATACTGTGTACTAATCGTACTACATACTATTTAGAAAGCAATGTTTAGTGAAAACATATGCAGTAAGCAACAGATATCAAATACTAGGATTATACATACTGAGAAGGCATCAAATATGCCTAATTGGGTTGTTCCCCGCCATTCGTTCATTTTGGTACAGCCCGTCCCCTTATCTGATTATTGTTGTCAAACACACATTGGTCTAAATAAATACTATTCTCTTCCTCAAAAACATGCAGCAAATTTGTACTAGACGAAAAGCCGAAATTAGTTTGCCATCTTTTTTAAAGCATACAAAATGTTCAACATTTAACATACTATTAAACTTTGCATTTTCACATACCCAATCAGACTACTATTTAGAATGCAAGTTCGGGTAATCGGACATGGTGATTGATTTTGATCTTCTGTTCTATAATTATTTTATCCTATTTGTCCCTGCTGAAAAGTGACATAGCCTAAACTCTCAGCTGCCCCTGAGGACTTGAATGCACCCGTACAAAATAAACATAAACAAGAACAACAACAAAAACAACAACAAAAACAACAACCATTGTTACCTAACATCAGACCACTCATCATTTCAAACACTGATCTGTTTGGGAATGAAGGGGTGGGAGGGGGCTATTGCGTCTCATTGTGTTCTCAGTAACCGAAGAGAGCCCAGCAGCATTATACTCCTCTGTTAATCCTTTTCAATGTTACATCTCTCTCTTTCTCTCTCACTCACTCACTCACTTACACACTCAGTCACTCACTCTGTCTCTCTCTCTGCTCTCTCTCTCCCTCTCTCTCTCAAAGCTCTCAGTATCCTCATAGGATACTCAGCAAAATGACATGGAGCTGCGAGAATCATGAGATCATGATTAGTTTATTAGCTTAAGTCCTAAATGTTAAGTACTTGTTTTTAATATATTCATGACTTAGCTAAAGGATCCTATATTTCTGCTGGTCCTGGACCATAACCCTTTTGTTTGATGATCTGGAACTAGTGATGGGAAACCGAGGCTTTCTGAAGCCTTTGGAGCATTCACCAAATTGTGCCGAAAAACTGTTCATTACTCTGAGCTTCATTAGCGGTTAACATGCACATTAGTGACATCTGCTGGTCAGCAATAAATAGCAGTGTTTGATTGTCAGAAGTTTTTTACCAAGCCACTGGCTTTAGTAGCCTACAATCAGTTGGAATACCAGGTTTGCATCTTACATCATGCTTTCCCTTTCGCCTTCAAGTTTGCTATTTTTTAACTGTGAATCTATAGCATTATTTAGGATGCTTAAGGCAGAAGCTTATACTATACTAATAACCAGAAAGTGTGGTTTCACATAAAACGTTATTTGCCAATACACTAGAATTCACCCCATACCCTGGCGTCCCTGAATGTCCATAGTTCCCAACTCTACCTGCTAAGCTACCTATAAGAAATCCTAACTACATTTGTAATTACGGTGTCCAGTAGAGGTCAGTGTTTGAAAGCAGCTTGGAATCGAATAAAGCATCGGAACCACGGCGAAACCAGTGGGATCTTGCATCTGAAAACACACATTTTGAAAAAGCACATGATCAAAAGAAGCTTTGGACGTCATTGATGACGTGCTTCTGATAACGTGATACAGTCATCGGCACACTGCTTTAAAGTAAACTGCTTTGCGATTTCGACGCATGCCCCGGAGCTCTTGTATCAAATGTAACGTCACTGTCTATAAGGTGGAAGCAATATGGTGGAAGCTCCTCCACTACAATGCTTATACAGTATAGTATACACCTATCCTACAGACTCTTCATATTTGCAAACATCGAATGGTTCGGGCCAAGGGAGAATGGTAGAGAGCTAATTGGGATTGGCTGTGACTGTTTTTGTCTGTATTTGATTATGTTATCCTCTGTCAGAACAATCAGCGGTGCAGCGTAAGATGTCGGCCATAGTGGAGTCCTTCAGCCAGGTGCAGAAGTCCGTCCAGATCCCGGAAGGGCAGTCCATGCCTGACTTCGAGGAGAGGCTGCGCCCCATGACTGCCCAAGAGGGTGAAATTCAGCACTGCGCATAATTGGATTCTCTCTGTCCCAGCTCCCTTTCTTCTTATGGTGTCCACATTAGGACGCTCAGTAAGAATTGCATTGTCCGTAGGAGTTAAGTCGATCTCAGTAAGAGTTGAGTCATTGTTAGTAGGAATTGAGTCAATCTCAGTAAGAGTTGATGGCTGGGCCATTCAGAGACTTGTCCCGAAGCCACTCCTGCGTTGTCTTGGCTGTGTGCTTAGGGTCGTTGTCCTGTTGGAAGGTGAGCCTTCACTTCAGTTTGAGGTTCTGAGCACTCTGGAGCAGGTTTTCATCAAGGATCTCTCTGTACTTTGCTCCGTTCATCTTTCCCTCGATCCTGAGTAGTCTCCCAGTCCCTGCTGCTGAAAAACATCCCACACCATGCTTCACCGTAGGGATGGTGTCAGGTTTCCTCCAGACGTGACGCTTGGCATTCAGGCCAAATCCAAATAGTTCAATCTTGGTTTCATCAAACCAGAGAATCTTGTTTCACATGGTCAGAGTCCTTTAGGTGCCTCTTGGCAAACTCCAAGAGGGCTGTCATGTGCCTTTTACTCAGGAATGGCTTCCGTCTGACCACTCTACCATAAAGGCCTGATTGGTGGAGTGCTGCAGAGATGGTTGTCCTTCTGGAAGGTTCTGCCATCTCCACAGAGGAACTCTTGAGCTCTGTCAGAGTGACCATCGGGTTCTTGGTCACCTCCCTGACAAGGCCCTTCTCCCGAGGTGGCCAGCTCTAGGAAGACTCTTGGTGGTTCCAAACTTCTTCCATTTAAGAATGATGGAGGCCACTGTGTTCAATGCTGCAGACATTGTGCCTCGACACAATCCTGTCTCGGAGCTCTACGGACAATTCCTTCGACCTCATGGCTTGGTTTTTGCTCTGACATACACTGTCAACTGTGGGACCTTATATAGACAGGTGTGTGCCTTTCCAAATCATGTCCAATCAATTGAATTTACCACAGGTGAACTCCAATCAAGTTGTAGAAACATCTCAAGGATGATCAATGGAAACAGGATGCACCTGAGCTCAATTTCGAGTCTCAGAGCAAAGGGCCTGAATACTTATGTAAATAAGGTATTTCTGTTTTCGCTTCGTCATTATGGGTTATTGTGTGTAGATTGATAAGGAAAACAATTAATTTAATGCATTTTAGAATAAGGCTGTAACGTAACAAAATGTGGAAAAAGTCTATACCTTCCGAATGCACTTGTAACTCTTTTTCATTTAGGAAAATATCATTTTCTAATTTATTCTATTTTATTCCATGATATTGTTGTTACAAAATAGATGTGTGTTGACTGTGATTAGGGCATGGGAATATAAGAGCATCTGCTAGGATAAATTAACAAACTAGGCATGCATTGCTCACTGCATGATCCTCAAACCAAAGACTGGCCAAACTCGTGTTTCTAAAAGTGAATTCAAAAGGCACTGTAGAATGACTGTATATCCTAATAAGGTATTTATCGTTTATTATTATTTAATTCTAAGTAATATGTATTTAATTTTATAGGCCTAAATGCTAAATGTATGTTGTTGATGTGCTGTTGTTGATGTGTTGTTGAAATGCTGAGTGCTCCTGTCAGCCTGTAGTGCTTCACAATGTATTTCTGAAGTCTATAGCCTTGAAATAAGAAGAATATAGCCTAAATAATACATTTTAGGCTACCTGGCTTGCTCCTGACTGATTTAGAGATAGTACAGTATGTTGTTTAATAGCCTGTTGAAATGTTGAACGTTATTTGATAGTGACAATTTTTGGTCTCCTTGGGAAATCTCAAGGGACAATAACATGGTTGAGGACGGAATTGCAGAATCTCCACATGAGACCTGAGAAATTGAAGATGGACCACAGGAAGATTGAGGTGGAGCGCGCCCACAGGACTGGAAAACCCACCACCTGCCCAGGTGACAGGCCAAGGCTGATAGTGGTCAAGCAAATTCAACTCCATCTTTCATCGAATCAGATGGCTTATTCATCACAAAACCATTTGATGTCGCCAATTATTTTAATGACTACTTCATTGGCAAAGTGGGCAAACTTAGGCAGGAAATGCCAACAACGAACAGAACAAATAATGAAAGAAAATTATTGCAAGTTTGAATTTTGTAAAGTTAGTGTAGAAGAGGTGGAATAATTATTGTTATCGATCAATAATGACAAACCTCCTGGCATTGACAACTTAGATGGAAAGCTACTGAGGATGGTAGGTGACTCTATAGCCACTCCTATCTGTCATATTTTAATCTTATCCTAGAGGAAAGTCTTTGTCCTCAGGCCTGGAGGGAAGCCAAAGTAATTCCGCTAACCAAGAATGGTAAAGCGGCATTTACTGGTTCTAACAGTATACCTATAAGCTTGCTGCCAGCTCTTAGCAAATTGTTGGAAAAAATAGTGTTTGACCAAATACAATGCTATTTGATTGATGATTAAATGAAAGATATTGATCATAAGAAGATTGTGGGAGCTGTACTGTTAGATTTCAGTGCAGCATTTGATATTATTGACCATAACCTATTGTTGAAAAAATTTATGTGTTATGGCTTTTCAACCTCTGCCATATCGTGGATTCAGAGCTATCTATCTAATAGAACTCAAAGGGTTTTCTTTAATGGAAGCTTCTCTAATGTCAAACATGTAAATTGTGGTGTACCGCAGGGCAGCTCTCTAGTCCCTCTACTCTTTTCTACTTTCACCAATGACCTGCCACTGGCATTAAACAAAGCATGTGTGTCCATGTATGCTGATGATTCAACAATATACGCATCAGCAACCACAACTAATGAAGTCACTGAAACCCTTAACAAAGAGTTGCAGTCTGTTTTGGGTGGCCAGTAATAAACTGGTCCTGAACATCTCTAAAACTAAGAGCATTGTATTTGGTACAAATCATTCCCTAAGTTTTAGACCTCAGCTGAATCTGGTAATGAATGGTGTGGCTGTTGAACAAGTTGAGGAGACTAAATTACATGGCGTTACCTTAGATTGTAAACTGTCATGGTCAAAACATTAAGATTCAATTGTTGTAAAGATGGGGAGAGGTCTGTCCGTAATAAAGAGATGCTCTGCTTTTTGACACCACATTCCAAAAAGCAAGTCCTGCAGGCTCTAGTTTTATCTTGATTATTGGCCAGTTGTGTGGTCGAGTGCTGCAAGGGAAGACCTAGTTAAGCTGCAGCTGTCCCAGAACAGAGCTGCACGTCTTGCTCTTCATTGTAATCAGAGGGCTGATATAAATACTATGCATTCCAGTCTCTCTTGATTGAGAGTTGAGGAGAGACTGACTGCATCACTTCTTCTTGTTATAAGAAACATTAATGTGTTGAAAATCCCAAATTGTTTGCATAGTCAACTTACACACAGCTCTGACACACACACTTACCACACCAGACATGCCACCAGAGGTATTTTCACAGTCCCCAAACAAATTCAAGAAAGCGTACAGTATTATATAGAGCCATTATTGCATGGAACTCAATTCCATCTCATATTGCTCAAATGAACAGCAAACCTGGTTTCAAAAAACAGATAAAGCAACACCTCATGGCACAACGCCTCTCCCCTATTTGACCTAGATAGTTTGTGTGTATGTATTGATATGTAGGCTTTGTGTGCCTTTTGTAAAAAAATAAAATAATTTATGTAGTTCTGTCCTTGAGCTGTTGTCTATTAATGTTCTGTATTATGTCATGTTTCATGATTTGTGTGGACCCCAGGAAGAGTAGCTGCTGCTTTTGCAACAGCTAATGAGGATCCTAATAGAATACCAAAAATACCAAATGAAATGCCCTAGAATCTGGTGTTTGGAGGATATATTGGCATGAGTGTTGTTAGGCCCGAGACGAAGTCAAGGGCTGGCAAACCGTGCCAATATATCCTCCAAACACCGGCTTCGAGGGCATTATCACTTGTATACAACTTGGTTACCAACATATTCTAATAATGATTGACGTATTTTTTTTATAAAAAAACAATATTTTTATAGATTTGTTCATACTATTTCATCCTCAGTTTGCTCCGTTTGGCTGGGTGGCCAGCTCTAGGAAGAGTCTTGGTGGTTCCAAACTTCTTCAATTTAAGAATGATGGAGGCCACTGTGTTTTTGGGTACCTTTAGTGCTGCAGAATTTTTTTGGTACCCTTCCCCAGATCTGTGTCTTCGACACAATCCTGTTTCGGCGCTCTACGGACAATTCCATCGACCTCATGGCTTTTCTTTTCTCTGACATGCACTGTCAACTGTGGGACCTTATATAGACAGGTGTGTGCCTTTCCAAATCATGTCCAATCAGTTGAATTTACCACAGGTGGACTCCATTCAAGTTGTAGAAAAATCTCAGGAATTATCAATGGAAACAGGATTTACCTGAGCTCAATTTCGAGTCTCATAGCATAGGGTCTGAATACTTATGTAAATAAGGTATTTCAGTTATAATTTGTATACATCTGCAAAAATTTCTAAAAACCTGTTTTCGCTTTGTCATTATGGGGTATTGTCTGTAGATTGTGTTTTCAGAAAAATAAATAACATATGGTGAGGGAAGTAAAAAAGCTTTCTTTTACATGAAAGTATATATCCACAATACATTGGGTATACAGAGTCCATATGACAATGTTGTTTATGTTTGCTTTGAAGATGTTGAAACAAGCACTATTTGAATGCTTGTTTATACAGTATGTCCTTACATCACCGTATAGCTCCCCACTGATACCGTTCAGACACAAATGGCAAACAACATTAAGGGAAAACATTCCGTTGGCTAAGATTAGGTTGCACCTCCTCTGTTTCAAAATGTCTCATACTTGCATTCTTAATAGTACTGTGATTGGAAATGCAAAAATATATTTTAAAGTATGTGACAAAATTTTTTTATTTTTTATTTCACCTTTATTTAACCAGGTAAGCCAGTTGAGAACAGGTTCTCATTTACAACTGCGACCTGGAATGATGGAGGCCACTGTGTTCAAAAATATATTTTAAAGTATGTGACAAAAATTTTTTATTTTTTATTTCACCTTTATTTAACCAGGTAAGCCAGTTGAGAACAGGTTCTCATTTACAACTGCGACCTGGAATGATGGAGGCCACTGTGTTCAATGCTGCAGACATTGTGCCTCGACACAATCCTGTCTCGGAGCTCTACGGACAATTCCTTCGACCTCATGGCTTGGTTTTTGCTCTGACATACACTGTCAACTGTGGGACCTTATATAGACAGGTGTGTGCCTTTCCAAATCATGTCCAATCAATTGAATTTACCACAGGTGAACTCCAATCAAGTTGTAGAAACATCTCAAGGATGATCAATGGAAACAGGATGCACCTGAGCTCAATTTCGAGTCTCAGAGCAAAGGGCCTGAATACTTATGTAAATAAGGTATTTCTGTTTTCGCTTCGTCATTATGGGTTATTGTGTGTAGATTGATAAGGAAAACAATTAATTTAATGCATTTTAGAATAAGGCTGTAACGTAACAAAATGTGGAAAAAGTCTATACCTTCCGAATGCACTTGTAACTCTTTTTCATTTAGGAAAATATCATTTTCTAATTTATTCTATTTTATTCCATGATATTGTTGTTACAAAATAGATGTGTGTTGACTGTGATTAGGGCATGGGAATATAAGAGCATCTGCTAGGATAAATTAACAAACTAGGCATGCATTGCTCACTGCATGATCCTCAAACCAAAGACTGGCCAAACTCGTGTTTCTAAAAGTGAATTCAAAAGGCACTGTAGAATGACTGTATATCCTAATAAGGTATTTATCGTTTATTATTATTTAATTCTAAGTAATATGTATTTAATTTTATAGGCCTAAATGCTAAATGTATGTTGTTGATGTGCTGTTGTTGATGTGTTGTTGAAATGCTGAGTGCTCCTGTCAGCCTGTAGTGCTTCACAATTTATTTCTGAAGTCTATAGCCTTGAAATAAGAAGAATATAGCCTAAATAATACATTTTAGGCTACCTGGCTTGCTCCTGACTGATTTAGAGATAGTACAGTATGTTGTTTAATAGCCTGTTGAAATGTTGAACGTTATTTGATAGTGACAATTTTTGGTCTCCTTGGGAAATCTCAAGGGACAATAACATGGTTGAGGACGGAATTGCAGAATCTCCACATGAGACCTGAGAAATTGAAGATGGACCACAGGAAGATTGAGGTGGAGCGCGCCCACAGGACTGGAAAACCCACCACCTGCCCAGGTGACAGGCCAAGGCTGATAGTGGTCAAGCAAATTCAACTCCATCTTTCATCGAATCAGATGGCTTATTCATCACAAAACCATTTGATGTCGCCAATTATTTTAATGACTACTTCATTGGCAAAGTGGGCAAACTTAGGCAGGAAATGCCAACAACGAACAGAACAAATAATGAAAGAAAATTATTGCAAGTTTGAATTTTGTAAAGTTAGTGTAGAAGAGGTGGAATAATTATTGTTATCGATCAATAATGACAAACCTCCTGGCATTGACAACTTAGATGGAAAGCTACTGAGGATGGTAGGTGACTCTATAGCCACTCCTATCTGTCATATTTTAATCTTATCCTAGAGGAAAGTCTTTGTCCTCAGGCCTGGAGGGAAGCCAAAGTAATTCCGCTAACCAAGAATGGTAAAGCGGCATTTACTGGTTCTAACAGTAGACCTATAAGCTTGCTGCCAGCTCTTAGCAAACTGTTGGAAAAAATGGTGTTTGACCAAATACAATGCTATTTGATTGATGATTGAATGAAAGATGTTGATCATAAGAAGATTGTGGGAGCTGTACTGTTAGATTTCAGTGCAGCATTTGATATTATTGACCATAACCTATTGTTGAAAAAATGTATGTGTTATGGCTTTTCAACCTCTGCCATATCGTGGATTCAGAGCTATCTATCTAATAGAACTCAAAGGGTTTTCTTTAATGGAAACTTCTCTAATGTCAAACATGTAAAGTGTGGTGTACCGCAGAGCAGCTCTCTAGGCTCTCTACTCTTTTCTACTTTCACCAATGACCTGCCACTGGCATTAAACAAAGCATGTGTGTCCATGTATGCTGATGATTCAACAATATACGCATCAGCAACCACAACTAATGAAGTCACTGAAACCCTTAACAAAGAGTTGCAGTCTGTTTTGGAATGGGGGTGGCCAGTAATAAACTGGTCCTGAACATCTCTAAAACTAAGAGCATTGTATTTGGTACAAATCATTCCCTAAGTTTTAGACCTCAGCTGATTCTGGTAATGAATGGTGTGGCTGTTGAACAAGTTGAGGAGACTAAATTACATGGTGTTACCTTAGATTGTAAACTGTCATGGTCAAAACATTAAGATTCAATTGTTGTAAAGATGGGGAGAGGTCTGTCCGTAATAAAGAGATGCTCTGCTTTTTGACACCACATTCCAAAAAGCAAGTCCTGCAGGCTCTAGTTTAGTCTTATCTTGATTATTGTCCAGTTGTGTGGTCGAGTGCTGCAAGGAAAGACCTAGTTAAGCTGCAGCTGGCCCAGAACAGAGCTGCACGTCTTGCTCTTCATCGTAATCAGAGGGCTTATATAAATACTATGCATTCCAGTCTCTCTTGATTGAGAGTTGAGGAGAGACTGACTGCATTACTTCTTCTTGTTATAAGAAACATTAATGTGTTGAAAATCCCAAATTGTTTGCATAGTCAACTTACACACAGCTCTGACACACACACTTACCACACCAGACATGCCACCAGAGGTCTTTTTACAGTCCCCAAACAAATTCAAGAAAGCGTACAGTATTATATAGAGCCATTATTCCATGGAACTCAATTCCATCTCATATTGCTCAAATGAACAGCAAACCTGGTTTAAAAAAACAGATAAAGCAACACCTCACGGCACAACGCCTCTCCCCTATTTGACCTAGATAGTTTGTGTGTATGTATTGATATGTAGGCTTTGTGTGCCTTTTGTAAAAAATAAATAATTTATGTAGTTCTGTCCTTGAGCTGTTGTCTATTAATGTTCTGTATTATGTCATGTTTCATGATTTGTGTGGACCCCAGGAAGAGTAGCTGCTGCTTTTGCAACAGCTAATGGGGATCCTAATAAAATACCAAAAATACCTGATGTAATGCCCTAGAATTTGGTGTTTGGAGGATATATTGGCATGAGTGTTGTTAGGCCCGAGACGAAGTCAAGGGCTGGCAAACCGTGCCAATATATCCTCCAAACACCGGCTTCGAGTGCATTACCACTTGTATACAACGGGTTACCAACACATTCAAATAATGATTGACGTACTTTCATAAAAAACAATATTTTGATACATTTGTTCATACTATTTCATCCTCAGTTTGCTCAGTTTGGCCGGGTGGCCAGCTCTAGGAAGAGTCTTAGTGGTTCCAAACTTCTTCCATTTAAGAATGATGGAGGCCACTGTGTTCTTGGGTACCTTCAGTGCTGCAGAATCTTTTTGGTACCCTTCCCCAGATCTGTGTCTTCGACACAATCCTGTTTCGGCGCTCTACGGACAATTCCATCGACCTCATGGCTTTTTTTTTCTATGACATGCACTGTCAACTGTGGGACCTTATATAGACAGGTGTGTGCCTTTCCAAATCATGTCCAATCAGTTGAATTTACCACAGGTGGACTCCAATCAAGTTGTAGAAAAATCTCAGGAATTATCAATGGAAACAGGATGCACCTGAGCTCAATTTCGAGTCTCATAGCATAGGGTCTGAATACTTATGTAAATAAGGTTTTTCAGTTTTACTTTGTATACATCTGCAAAAATTTCTAAAAACCTGTTTTCGCTTTGTCATTATGGGGTATTGTCTGTAGATTGATGAGGAAAAACATGTATTTAATCCATTTTAGAATAAGGCTGTAAAGTGGTGCAGTGGTGCTGTGGTCTAAGGCACTGCATCGCAGTGCTAGCTGTGCCACTAGAGATCCTGGTTCGAATCCAGGCTCTGTCGTAGCCGGCCGCGACCGGGAGACCCATGGGGCGGCGCATAATTGGCCCAGCGTTGTCCAGGGTAGGGGAGGGTATGACCGGCAGGGATATAGCTCAGTTGGTAGAGCATGGTGTTTGCAACGCCAGGGTTGTGGGTTCGATTCCCTCGGGGGGCCAGTATAAAAAAATAAAAAATAATGTATGCACTCACTAACAGTAAGTCGCTCTGGATAAGAGCGTCTGCTAAATGACTAAAATGTAAAGTAAGAAAATGTGGAAAAAGTCAAGGGGTCTGAATACTTTCCGAATGCACTGTATGCATCGGAGTCATGTCTTTCCTCTGCATTTTACAGCTTGTTTGTAGCATAAAGCATTGTTATGGATCGCTTTATATAATCAGGTCCATTATTTATTTATTTTTATCTTAAGCTAAGGGCTAGGCCTATGCTTTTAGCTATTTTCTTAAACAAAAGCCACATTACCCTCACATACCATCACATACCCCCTCAATTCGAGCCTTGGTTTTAACTTAACACACCAAGCCATTCACTGACCCTGAGATATTTAAGGAGTGCATGGTTACTGAAGGAATTGGCTGACAAATTCTATGGATAGTAGACTATAATTTTGCCTGTCAAACAGGTAGGCCTACCTATTATTTCTCAATAGGAAGAAATAGGCTCCAACACAAAGCCCCTCTTGTTGTTAATAGCCTAAAGTCAAATTAAAATGACTGTTTAAATTAATTAGGCCTGCTCGAATTAGCCTATCTTTTAGCACCAATGCGCTGTCCATCTCCATGGCTGCCACTTCATAGAAATGTAAGAATAATGTAATATTGTAAGGTCAATAACTCTGATAAATAGCTTCATTTTGGGCTAAATATATTATAGCAGTAGCCAGCATACTTCTCATCTTCGTGCTCTCCCCCTCAAACTCAACAGGACATCAGTACGCCTAGTCTGTGCGCACAGATGTAGCATTTCTTTGACAAATAAACAATTAAGTGCCACCTTACCGCATAGCCATTGGTTAGGCAGCACAAAAGGGTTTACATCAGCAAGAGCAGGGTAGGGCAGGGCTTATGATTGGGATAGCCTATCCATTACAGTGTGTAATGCAGTGTAGCCTAGTTTTATATGCACCATCCCAGCAGCTCAAAAACTCGGGAAGGAAGTACATTTTCTTAGAAATATAACTCTGCCCTGTGCTTCTCTGAGCAGAGCATGCTCTTCATATAGCCTAGGTCTATAGCTTATAGTATAGGCTATGGATAATTTGATTGAGACCAGACTAGGCGCACTTGATATTGCATCCCCAGCAGAGAATCAGGGATGAGGGGCAGCATCGGGCACACATCAACATATAATAAGCTACTAATGATCAAACACTGAACAATATGACATTTAATCGATTACATCATGACATGACCCTCCCCTGGACTAAATAAAAAAATACAAAACCCTCCCTCTAACAGAAATTGAAAAAGCAAGACCCTCCCCCATTTTCCTCCAGGAAACAATTGTGTAAATTTCAACCTCTCACTAATAGTTGAGTCATTCTCAGTAGTAGTTGAGTCAGCAGGAGTTGAGTCATTGTCAGTAGGAGTTGAGTCATTCTCAGTAAGAGTTGAGTCATTGCCAGTAGGAGTTCTGTCAATCTCAGTAAGATTTTAACATACATTTAACATTTAAGTCATTTAGCAGACGCTCTTATCCAGAGCGACTTACAAATTGGTGCATTCAACTTAGGATAGCCAGTGGGACAAGCACCCTTTTTTAAATGTTTTATGGGGGGGGTGGGGAAGGGCGGGGGGTAGAAGGATTACTGTTATACTATTCCAGGTATTCCTTAAAGAGGTAGGGTTTCAAGTGTCTCCGGAAGGTGGTCTCCGCTGTCCTGGCGTCGTGGGGGAGCTTGTTCCACCATTGGGGTGCCAGAGCAGCGAATAGCTTTGACTGGGCTAAGCGGGAACTGTGCTTCTGTAGAGGTAGGGGGGCTAGCAGGCCAGAGGTGGATAAACGTAGTGCCCTCGTTTGGGTGTAGGGTCTGATCAGAGCCTGAAGGTAAGGAGGTGCGGTTCCCCTCACAGCTCCGTAGGCAAGCACCATGGTCTTGTAGTAGATGCGAGCTTCAACTGGAAGCCAGTGGAGTGTGCGGAGGAGTGGGGTGACATGAGAGAACTTGGGAAGGTTGAACACCAGAAGGGCTGCAGTGTTCTGGATAAGTTGTAGGGGTTTAATGGCACAGGCAGGGAGCCCAGCCAACAGCGAGTTGCAGTAATCCAGACGGGAGATGACAAGTGCCTGGATTAGGACCTGTGCCGCTTTCTGTGTAAGGTAGGGTCGTACTCTGCGAATGTTGTAGAGCATGAACCTGCAGGATCGGGTCACCGCTTTGATGTTAGCGGAGAACGACAGGGTGTTGTCCAGGATCACGCCAAGGTTCTTTGCAATCTGGGAGGAGGACACAATGGAGTTGTCAACTGTGATGGCGAGATCATGGAGCGGGCAGTCCTTCCCCGGGAGGAAGAGCAGCTCCGTCTTGCCGAGGTTCAGCTTGAGGTGGTGATCCGACATCCACACTGATATGTCTGCCAGACATGCAGAGATGCGATTTGCCACCTGGTTATCAGAAGGGGGAAAGGAGAAAATTAATTGTGTGTTGTCTGCGTAGCAATGATAGGAGAGACCATGTGAGGATATGACAGAGCCAAGTGACTTGGTGTATAGAGAGAATAGGAGAGGGCCTAGAACTGAGCCCTGGGGGACACCAGTGGTGAGAGCACATAGTGCGGAGACAGATTCTTCCCACGCCATCTGGTAGGAGCGACCTGTCAGGTAGGATGCAATCCAAGAGTGAGCAGCGCCAGAGATGCCCAACTCGGAGAGGGTGGAGAGGAGGATCTGATGGTTCACAGTATCAAAGGCAGCAGACAGGTCTAGAAGGATAAGAGCAGAGGAGATAGAGTTAGCTTAGGAGTGTGGAGAGCCTCCGTGACACAGAGAAGAGCATGCTCAGTTGAATGACCAGTCTTGAAACCTGACTGGTTTGGATCAAGAAGGTCATTCTGAGAGAGATAGCAGGAGAGTTGGCTAGAGACGGAATGCTCAAGAGTTTTGGAGAGAAAAGAAAGAAGGGATACTGGTCTGTAGTTGTTGACATCGGAGGGATCGAGTGTAGGTTTTTTGAGGAGGGATGCAACTCTCGCTCTCTTGAAGATGGAAGGGACATAGCCAGCAGTCAAGGATGAGTTGATGAGCGAGGTGAGGTAAGTGAGAAGGTCTCCGGAATTGGTCTGGAGAAGAGAGGAGGGGATAGGGTCAAGCGGGCAGGTTGTTGGGCGGCCGGCCGTCACAAGTCGCAAGATTTCATCTGGAGAGAGAGGGGAGAAAGAAGTCAAAGCATAGGGTAGGGCAGTGTGAGCAGGACCAGCGGTGTCATTTGACTTAATAAATGAGTATCGGATGTCGTCAACCTTCTTTTCAAAATGGTTGACGAAGTCATCCACAGAGAGGGAGGAGGCAGGGGGAGGAGGAGGAGGAGGAGGATTCAGCAGGGAGGAGAAGGTGGCGAAGAGCTTCCTAGGGTTAGAGGCAGAGGCTTGAAATTTAGAGTGGTAGAAAGTGGCTTTAGTAGCAGAAACAGAGGAAGAATATGTAGAGAGGAGGGAGTGAAAAGATCCGCAGCAAGTCTAGTTTTCCTCCATTTCCGCTCGGCTGCCCGGGGCCCTGTTCTGTGAGTCGTCAATGAGTCGTCAAGCCACGGAGCAGGAGTTGAGTCATTCTCAGTAGGAGTTGAGTCAGTGTCGTTAGGAGTTTAGTCAGCCTCAGTAGGTGTTGCCTCAGCCTCAGAAGGAATTTACTCAAAGACTCTCCTAGATCCCTTTCATTCTTTCCTCCTATCGTATGTCTCTAAATTCATCCTTTTCTTTCCCGCTTTCCTACGTATCTTTCCTTCTATCCTAACTCTGTTTCCTTCCCTCCTTCTCTTCCCTCCCCTCTTTTGCTTTCCGAGCTGCCTTTCTTCCTATCATTTCCTCCTTTCCTAGCTTCCTTTCCTAAATCCCTTTCCATATCTCTTTGAATTTCCTAGATTTTCCTTTCCTCCTTTCCTTTTCTAGCTCTTTTCCTCTTATCCTTTCTAAGATGTATTTCCTTCCTCCTTTCCTAGTTCCCCTTCTTCCTTTCCTAGATTCCTTCCCTCCTTTCCTAACTTCCTTTCCTCATTTCCTAGCTTCCTTTCCTAAATCCCTTATGCAAGGAGAGTTCACATGTACAGTGCCTTCAGAAAGTATTCACACCCCTTGACATTTTCTACATTTTGTTGTGTTACAGCCTGAACATAAAATTGATTAAATTTAGATGTTTTTGTCAGTATTTAACCCCTTTGTTATGGCAAGGCAAAAAAGAAATTTGCTTAACAAGTCACATAATAACTTACATGGACTCACTTTGTGTGCAATAATAGTGCTTAACATGATTTTTTTATGACTACCTCATCTCTGTACACCACACATACAATTATCTGTAAGGTCCCTCAGTCGAGCAGTGAATTTCAAACACAGATTTAATGTCAAAGACCAGGGAGGTTCTCCAATGCCTCGCAAAGAAGGGCACCTAAGCAGACATTGAACACCCCTTTGAGCATGGTGAAGTTATTAATTAGACTTTGGATGGTGTATCAATACACCCAGTCACTACAAAGATACAGGCATCCTTCCTAAATCAGTTGCCGGAGAGGAAGGAAACCCCATCAGGGATTTCACAATGAGGCCAATGGTGACTTTAAAACAGTTACAGAGTTTAATGGCTGTGATAGGAGAAAACTGAGGATATATCAATAACATTGTAGTTACTCCACAATACTAACCTAATTGACAAAGTGAAAAGAAAGAAGCCTGTACAGAATACAAATATTCCAAAACATGCACCTTGTTTGCAACAAGGCACTAAAATGTGCGGCAGATAGCTTAGTGGTTAAGAGCCAACTAGGTGAAAAATCTGTCGGTGTGCCCTTGAGCAAGGCACTTAACCCTAATTGCTCCTGTAAGTCGCTCTGGATAAGAGCGTCTGCTAAATAACAAAAAAAATAAAATAATAATCATACAGCAAAAAAAAAAAAAAAAAAACTTTTGGTCCTGAAAACAAAGTGTTATGTTTGGGGCAAATCCAATACAACACATTACTGAGTACCACTCTCCATAATTCTAAAAACATGTTTTCACTTTGTCATTATAGGGTATTGTGTGCAGATGGGTAAGAAGAAAAAAAATCCCACCAAGTGGGTTAAACTTATTGGCGTGATGCGTAGGATAGCCTAGTAGTTAAGAGTGTTGGGCCAGTAACCAAAAGGTCGCTGGTTTGATTCTCCCAGCCAGGAAGGTGGAAAAATCTGCCGTTCTGTCCTTGAGCAGGGAAGTTAATCCCCAACAACATCTGCTCCCCAGGCGCCGATGACGTGGACGTTGATTAAGGCAGCCTCTCGCACCTTGCTGATTCGAAGGGGTTGGGTTAAATGTGGAAGACACATTTCGGTTGAGCAAGTGACTACAGTTGAAGTCGGAAGTTTACATACACCTTAGCCAAATACATTTAACCTCAGTTTTTCACAATTCCTGACATTTAATCCTAGTAAAAATTCCCTGTCTTAGGTCAGTTAGGATCACCACTTTATTTTAAGAATGTGAAATGTCAGAATAATAGTAGAGAGAATTATTTATTTCAGATTTTATTTATTTTATCACATTCCCAGTGGGTCAGAAGATTACATACACTCAATTAGTATTTGGTAGCATTACCTTCAAATTGTTTAACTTGGGTCAAACGTTTCGGGTAGCCTTCCACAAGCTTCCCAAAATAACTTGGGTGAATTTTGGCCCATTTCTCCTGACAGAGCTGGTGTAACTGACTCAGGTTTGTAGGCCTCCTTGCTCGCACACACTTTTTCATTTCTGCCCACAAATGTTCTATAGGATTGAGGTCAGGGCTTTGTGATTGCCATTCCAATACCTTGACTTTGTTGTCCTTAAGCCATTTTGCCACAACTTTGGAAGTATGCTTGGGGTCATTGTCCATTTGGAAGACCCATTTGCGACCAAGCTTTAACTTCCTGACTGATGTCTTGAGATGTTGCTTCAATATATCCACATAATGTTCCTTCCTCGTGATGCCATCTATTTTGTGAAGTGCACCAGTCCCTCCTGCAGCAAAGCACCCCCACAGCATGATGCTGCCACTCACGTGCTTCACGGTTGGGATGGTGTTCTTCGGCTTGCAAGAGCCCCCTTTTTCCTCCAAACATAACGATGGTCATTATGGCCAAACGGTCCTATTTTTGTTTCATCAGACCAAAGGACATTTCTCCAAAAAGTACGATCTTTGTCCCCATGTGCAGTTGCAAATGGTAGTCTGGCTTTTGATATAGCGGTTTTGGAGCAGTGGCTTCTTCCTTGCTGAGCGGCCTTTCAGGTTATGTCGATATAGGACTCGTTTTACTGTGGATATAGATAAAGTGGTGATCCTAACTGACTGAATTTTTACTAGGATTAAATGTCAGGAATTGTGAAAAACTGAGTTTAAATGTATTTGGGTAAGGTGTATGTAAACTTCCGACTTCAACTGTACATCTTGGTGGGGCAAACAACCCAAAAAATGTAGGATGCATGCCAGCAAAGCCACTACATAACACAACACTAAACAATAGATTAATTGCACTATAACGGTGACAAACGGTGCCCACAAACTGTTAGGGCCTACATAAAGAGTCCCAACAACAGTCCCAACACTTTACCACTGCTACACCTGGCTATCAGCGGAGTCTTGTCTGGCAGCCTCATTTATTGTCTTTAAAAAAAACATAGCTGATATGGCTGACTTGCTTAAACAAATGTGGTTTCTACTGAAAATTGAGATGTACAAACTATGTCATAAGGGGACGACAAGCGGATAAGAGGCAATCCGTAATTTCGATTAAGACATTAATGAAAGAGAGCTAGGACGGACGTAGTTAATATAACTATTTGTACAGCGACAGAATTCAGAACATGGGCCGATCTTACAATGTTCTCCCTGTACACCAAGTCAGAACGTAGGATAAATAAAGGGGGCATATGAGCAGACAATGAAAGCTCTTACAATATTCAATGATTACATTTCTCTAAAACATGCAATAGGCTACATGTGCACCATGAAGTCAGAACAGTAGGCGAAATTAAGAGGGAAAAATAGACCAAATTATTAGGGTGAGGCACATGAGCTACTACACAACATACACTCAGTATTTTTTTCTTAGCTACAGTATACATATCTCCCTGACATATTACATCATTCATGCAGCAGCATACAATACATTTTTGGACTCACTTGAACAGGAAGGTGGCGTGGCAGTCCTTCGTGGGCAAATTTTGTCATCAAACTTTGTCATCGAAGTCTGGCATTCTCTGGATTTATGGTGCTTTCAAGACAACTGAAGGTCGAATCATTATGACGTCAGTGATCTTCAGGTCGTAGCTCTAGAAAGAGGCCAGAGTTATGGATTTACAATTCCGAGTTGGATGACCGTTCAAAACGTATATTTTGAGTTCCCAGTTGTCTTGAACTCACTGAAGTCAGATTTCGCAGTTCCGAGTTAACAGTTGTTTTGAGCGCAGCACAAAACATACTTCATTGACAGCATGGCCAATGTTGAATGTTTATCATTTTAAACTTGGAAAAGAGACCCTTAATCCCAGACTTCGGACCACACAGCCACTCCACTGAATAGCAGGCTAGTGATTGCTTTGCAATGCTTGCAGTTAGCCACTGATTCCTTCCAAATCACTCATTGTTGAATTTGCAATTTCCAACTTGTTGTGTAATGTTTATGTCCAATGGACGATGAGCACAGATAAGTTTTATCTATAATTTCTCTTCATTATTTCTCTTCATATGACAAGGAATAAAAAGGATTTGCCAGTAGATTGTCGACTTGATTCATGATGACTGCTAGCTAAGATTTAGAAAGTATGATGTTGACATGATCAGTCCAATCCAATCAAAGCTACTGTAGATAACATTTGACGTCATTTTTCTGTGGCCAATGACCTTGAGCCTTCTTGGATGGCACTTCTAATGTAACTCTATGGCAGCACCCAAGGGGCTTGAATTTTCAAGCTCTACCCTTAGACTTGGCGGTGACGTAGTGTCCCCATGAGTGACAGAACACTGTGCAACTAGAGAACATTACCAACACCTACGCTTACATTTATAACATTTGCTAGCACCACTGACTCTGTCCTACCTAGCTACCAGGCAATGTTAGCTAGCTAGCTAGCTAACATTAGGTAAAACCTAAAACGTATTTTTGAATATAGAAATTCTGCCTCCCGAGTGGCGCAGCAATCTAAGGCAGTGCAACGCAGAGACGTCACTACAGACCCGGGTTCGATCCCAGGCTGTATCACAACCGGCCATGACCGGGAGTCCCATAGGGCAGCACATATTTGGTCCAGCGTCGTCCGGGTTAGGGCAGGGTTTGGTCAGGGGGGGGCTTTATTTGGCTCATCGCGCTCTAGCGACTCCTTGTGGTGGGCCGGGCGCCTGCAGGCTGACATCGGTCATCAGTTGAACTGCGTTTCTTCTGACACATTGATGCGGCTGGCTTCAGGGTTAAGAGGGTGGGTGTTAAAAAGCGCGGTTTGGCTGGTCATATTTCGGAGGACGCATGACTTGACCTTTGCCTCACGAGCCGGTTGGGGAGTTTCAGTGATGAGACAAGATCAAGGGGTAAAATACTACAATATATATACAGCACCAGTCAAAGTTTGGACTAACCTACTCATTCCAGGGTTTTTCTTAATTTTTACTATTTTCTACATTGTAGAATAATAGTAAAGACATCAAAACGATGAAATAACACATATGGAATCATGTACTAACCAAAAAAGTGTTGAACAAATTTAAATATATTTTATATTTGAGATTCTTCAAAGTAGCCACCCTTTGCCTTGATGACAGCTTTGCACACTGTTGGCATTCTCTCAACCAGCTTCATGATGTAGTCACCTGGAATGCATTTCACGTAACAGGTGTGCCTTCTTAAAAGTTAATTTGTGGAATTTATTTCCTTCTTAATAAGGTGTGTGTGTGTGTGGGGGGGGGGGTATACAGAAGATAGCCCTATTTGGTAAAAGACCAAGTCCATATTATGGCAAGAACAGATCAGATAAGCAAAGAGAAACGACAGTCCATCATTACTTTAAGACATGAAGGTCAGTCAATATGGAAAAGTTCAAGGACATTTAAAGTTTCTTCAAGTGCAGTCGCAAAAACCATCAAGCGCTATGATGAAACTGGCTCTCATGAGGACCACCACAGGAATGGAAGACCCAGAGTCACCTCTGCTGCAGAGGATAAGTTCCTTAGAGTTACCAGCCTCAGAAATTGCAGCCCAAATAAATGCTTTACAGAGTTCAAGTAACAGACACATCTCAACATCAGCTGTTCAGAGGGGACTGTGTAAATCAGGCCTTCATGGTCAAATTGCTGCAAAGAAACCACTACTAAAGGACACCAATAATAAGAAGAGACCTGCTTGGGCCAAGAAACACGAGCAATGGACATTAGACCGGTGGAAATTTGTCCTTTGGTCTGGAGTCCAAATTTGAGATTTTTGGTTCCAACCACGTAAAGCATGGAGGAGGTGTTATGGTGTGGGGGTGCTTTGCTGGTGACACTGTCTGTGATTTATTTAGAATTCAAGGCACACTTAACCAGCATGGCCACCACAGCATTCTACAGTGATACGCCATCCCATCTGGTTTGACCCAACACATTTACAGGCTGTGTAAGGGCTATTTGAACAAGAAGGAGAGTGATGGAGTGCTGCATCAGATGACCTGGCCTCCACAATCCTCTGACCTCAACCCTATTGAGATGGTTTGGGATGAGTCGGACCGCATAGTGAAGGAAAAGCAGCCAACAAGTGCTCAGCATATGTGGGAACTCCTTCAAGCATTCCAGGTGAAGCTGGTTGAGAGAATGCCAAGAGTATGCAAAGCTATCATCAAGGGTGGCTATTTGAAGAATCTAAAATCTAAAATATATTTTGATTTGTTTAACACTTTTTTATTTACTACATGATTCCATATGTGTTATTTCATATTTTTGATGTCTTCACTATTATTGTACAATGTAAAAAATAGTAAAAAACTAAGAATAGCCCTTTAATGACTAGGTGTGTCCAAACATTTGACTGGTAGTGTATATATATGCACTGCCATTGAAACGAAAAGCACATTTTTTGTCCAATAAAATAACATCAAATTGATCAGAAATACAGAGTAGACATTGTTAATGTTGTAAATGGCTATTGTAGCTGGAAACAGCTGATTTTAAATGGAATATCTACATAGGCGTACATAGGCCCATTATCAGCTGTCACGACTTCCTCCGAAGCTGCCTCCCCTCCTTGTTCGGGCAGGCTTCGGCGTTCGTCGTCACCGGACTTCTAGCCACTGCCGCTCCATATCTCATCATTCCATTTGTCTTGTCTTGTCAATTACACACACCTGATTCATATTCCCCTCATTAGTACATGTATATGTGTTCCCTCTGCCCCCTTGTCCTTGTGGGTGATTGTTTCATGTGAGATGAGTGTAGCTCGGTGGAGCTACCTGTACGTTGTATTGCCTGGGTATATTTTCCCTGTGTGCCTGTATTTGTTCCAGTGCGCCTGTTTTGCGCACTGGACTGTTGACACTATCCAGCATAACTGTATACAACGGAATAAACTCTGTATTCTGTGATTTACCCTCCTGTGCCTGACTCCTTCAAATCACACTCTCACTTCAGCAACCATCAGTCCTGTGTTCCAATGGCACCTTGTGTTTGCTAATCCAAGTTTATAATTTCAAAAGGCTAATTGATCATTAGAAAACCCTTTTGTAATTATGTTAGCACAGCCGAAAACTGTTGTGCTAATTAAAGAAGCAATAAAACTTACCTTCTGGAGCATCAGCAATTGTGGGTTCGATGACAGGCTCAAAATGGCCAGAAACAAATAACTTTCTTCTGAAACTCGTCAGTCTATTCTTGTTCTGAGAAATGAAGGCTATTCCATGTGAGAAATTGTCAAGAAACTGAAGATCTCGTACAACACTGTGTTCTACTCCCTTCACAGAACAGTGCAAACTGGCTCTAACCAGAATAGAAAGAGGAGTGGGAGGCCCCGGTGCACAACTGAGCAAGAGGACAAATACATTAGTGTCTAGTTTGAGAAACAGACGCCTCACAGGTCCTCAACTGGCAGCTTCATGAAATAGTACCCGCAAAACACCAGTCTCAATGTCAACAGTGAAGAGGCGACTCCGGGATGCTGACCTTCTAGGCAGAGTTGCAAAGAAAAAGCCATATCTTCGACTGGCCAATAAAAAGAAAAGATTAAGATGGGCAGTCTGAGATATGGCTTTTTCTTTGCAACTCTTGGCAGCAGCTAATAAATACAAATTCAAATACTCGTTATTGTTTACTGTCCTCTCATGATAAACAATTACTTTCGGGGATTATGTAGATTACATTTTAGATTATATGTAGTTACATTTAAGAGGTTTAACCTGTCTCATCCCCTTCATCTAAACTGATTGAAGTGGATTTATCAAGGGGCATCAATAAGGGATCATAGCTTTCACCTGGCTTCACCTGGTCATCTATGTCATGGAAAGAGCAGTTCATAATGTTTTGTATACTCAGTGTATTTCCACACTATGAGTTTGGAATAATTCTCTAAAATTATAATAATGCCCTTTTAGTGTAAGAGCTGTTTGAAAAGACCACCTGTTTTGGTGGGATTAAGTTTTGGCCTGCCTGGTGACATCACTTGGCGGTAAATTAGTTAATAGACCAATAAGAAAGAGAGTTCCAAACCTTTCTGCCAATAACAGCTAGTTTTCAGTTTTCCACTCCCAGATAGTCCTAGCAAAAATCTTGCTTGAGAAATTGCTTTTTGCTAAGAAGCTATATTTCTATATTTTTACCATTTTAATTGTCACGACTTCGGCCGAGGCTGCCTCCCCTCCTTGTTCGGGCAGGCTTCGGCGTTCGTCGTCACCGGAGTACTAACCACTGCCGCCCCAATCATCATCACAATTGTCTTGTCTCATTATAACACACACCTGGTTCTAATCCCCTAATTAGTCTGTGTATAAGTGTTCCCTCTGCCCCCTTGTCCTTGTGGGTGATTGTTTATGGTGAAGGTTAGTGAAGCTCGGTGGAACTCGTGTATTTTGTTCGACGGGAGTATTTTCCCGTGTGCCTTGTATTTTCCAGTGCACCTGTTTTGTGCCCTGGAGTGTGTTTGACGCATTTTTGCATAATCCTGTATTTTGCGGATTAAAGCCTGTTATTCTGTGATTTACCCTCCTGCACCTGACTCCTTCAACACCAACTCATCACATTAATTGAAAACAATCACAGTAAAGTTACCAATAAATTATTTTATATTGAGGTAAGAACGGCTGCATTGGACCTTTAAATGTCTGTACATTACTGTATTTATACTTAGGATATTGTTTTTTAACAGAAATATTTCCAAATTAGCTGGAGTTCGTCTTTAAGACTGAGCCACTCCCACCAGTCTACTACAGTGGCTTGCGAAAGTATTCACCCCCCTTGGCATTTTTTCTATTTTGTTGCCTTACAACCTGGAATTAAAATGGATTTTTGGGGGGTTTGTATCATTTGATTTACACAACATGCCTACCACTTTGAAGATGCATAATATTTTCTGTTGTGAAACAAACAAGAAATAAGACAAAAAAACAGAACTTGAGCGTGCATAACTATTCACCCCCCCCCCCCCTCAAAATCAATACTTGTAGAGCCACCTTTTGCAGCAATTACAGCTGCAAGTCTCTTGGGGTATGTCTCTATAAGCTTGGCACATCTAGCCACTGGGATTTTTGCCCATTCTTCAAGGCAAAACTGCTCCAGCTCCTTCAAGTTGGATGGGTTCCGCTGGTGGACAGCAATCTTTAAGTCATACCACAGATTCTCAATTGGATTGAGGTCTAGGCTTTGACTAGGCCATTAAAATCAAATCAAATCAAATTGTATTTGTCACATACACGTGTTTAGCAGATGTTATAGCGGGTGTAGCTCTGACAGTGCAGTAATATCTAACGAGTAATATCTAACAATTTCACAACATATACCCAATACACACAAAACTAGTAAGAAATGGGATTTAAGAATATATACATATGGACAAGCAATAACAGCAATGACAAGTTCATTTAAATGTTTCCCCTTAAACCACTCGAGTGTTGCTTTAGCAGTATGCATTGTCCTGCTGGAAGGTGATCCTCCGTCCCAGTCTCAAATCTCTGGAAGACTGAAACAGGTTTCCCTCAAGAATTTCCCTGTATGTAGTGCCATCCATCATTCCTTAAATTCTGAACAGTTTCCCAGTCCCTGCCGATGAAAAACATCCCCACACCATGATGCTGCCACCACCATGCATCACTGTGGGGATGGTGTTCTCGGGTGATGAGAGGTGTTGGGTTTGCCACCAATTTGGACTATTTTGTGTATGTCCATTACATGAAATGCAAATAAAATTTCATTTAAAATACAGGCTGTAATGCAACAAAATATGAAAAACGCCAAGGGGGATGAATACTTTTGCATGGCACTGTATGGGCTCAAGACTGATTGAATAGACAGTATCAATGTTTTCAGTTATGGGGCTGAGATAAGATGATAAAATAAGAAAATTGGACAATAAAGTTTATTATATTCGATTCTATAGGAGACAAGGCATCATTCAAGGTGAAAGTGACAGGGTGACCTATGCCCAGTGTGACCTGGGAGAGGGCCAGTGGTAAGCCTCTGTCTGAGGGGACCAAGAACTTCTATGATGACATCAACAAGCACCATGTCCTCAAGGTACAGTAATTAGCTGTCATTCATGGACACCATCGGACAGAGAAATGGGACTTACTGTACATACAGGAGGTAGACATACATGGAGGTAGACATACACATAAACATACATGGACACACACACATGCATGCAAGCATGTAAGCACACAAACACACAACATCAGAGACACCTTAGAGGAAATGCTCCTGTTTCTATCTGGGATTCACCATTCACCATTTCCTGATCTCTGATTATTTTGAGTGCTCCAATGGTGTGGTTGTTGAACAAGTTGAGGAGACTACAATCTAAGGTAACACCAAGTAATTTAAACTGTCATGGTCAAAACATATAGATTCAATGGTTATAAAGATGGGGAGAGGTCTGTCCATAATAAAGGGATGCTTTTTTGACACCACATTCCACAAAGCAAGTCCCGCAGGCTCCAGTTTTATCTTATCTTGATTATTGTCCAGTCATATGGTCAAGTGCTGCAAAGAAAGACCTAGTTAAGCTGCAGCTGGCCCAGAACAGAGCAGCATGTCTTGCTCTTCATTGTAATCAGAGGGCTAATATTAATACTATGCATGCCAGTCTCTCTTGGCTAAGAGTTTAGGAAAGACTGACTGTGTCACTTCTTGTTTTTACAAGAAACATTAATGTGTTGGAAATTCCAAATTGTTTGCAAAGTCAACTTACACACAGCACTGACACACACACTTACCCCTCCAGACATGCCATCAGGGGTCTTTTCACAGTCCCCAGATCCAGAACAAATTCAAGGAAACGTATGGTATTATAAAGAGCCATGAGTGCATGGAACTCCCTTCCATCTTATATCCGAGCAAGTGAACAGCAAACCTGGTTTCGAAAAACAAATAAAATAACACCTCACTCACATGTATGTGTAACTGATAGATGCACACACACACACTACATGTTAATGTCTTTAAATGTATGCAAATTGTTCAGTAAGACTAGCTGTCGCCATTGGCGTCAGCTAATGGGGATCCTAATAAAAAATGTATATACTGAACAAAAATATAAACGCAACATGCAACAATTTCAAAGATTTGACAGAGTTTCAGTTCATATAAGGAAATCAGTCAATTGAAATAAATTCATTATGCCCTAATCTATGGAGATCACATGACTGCGCAGGGGCGCAGCCATGGATGGGCCAGGGAGGGCATAGGCCCACCCACTGGGGAGCCAGGCCCATGTATATATCTCTGATCATTTTGAGTGCTCCAATGGTGTGGTTGTTGAACAGGTTGAGGAGACTACAATCTAAGGTAACACCAAGTAATTTAAACTGTCATGGTCAAAACATATAGATTCAATGGTTATAAAGATGGGGAGAGGTCTGTCCATAATGGTTTCGAAAAACAAATAAAATAACACCTCACTCACATGTATGTGTAACTGATAGATGCACACACACACTACATGTTAATGAATTTTTCCCCACAAAAGGGCTTTATTACAGAAATAAATACTCCTCAGTTTCATCAGCTGTCCGGGTGGCTGGTCTCAGACGATCCCGCAGGTGACTAAGCCGGATGTGGAGGTCCTGGGCTGGCGTGGTTACATGTGGTCTGCGGTTGTGAGACCGGTTGGACGTACTGCCAAATTCTCTAAAACGACGTTGGAGGTGGCTTATGGTAGAGAAACGAACATTACATTCTCTGGCAACAGCTCTGGTGGACATTTCTGCAGTCAGCATGCCATTTGTACACTCCCTCAAAACCTAAGACATCTGTGGCATTGTGTTGTGTGATTAAACTGCACATTTTAGAGTGACCTTTTATTGTCCCCAGCACAAGGTGCACCTGTGTAATGATCATGCTGTTTAATCAGCTTCTTGATATGTCACACCTGTCCGGTGGATGGATTATCTTGGCAAAGGGGAAATGCTCACTAACAGGGATGTAAACGAATGTGTGCCCATAAATGGAGAGAAATAAGCTTTTTGTGCGTATGGAACATTTCTGGGATCTTTTATTTCAGCTCATGAAACATGGGACCAACACTTTACATATTGAGTTTATATTTTTGTTCAGTATAAATAAATAAAACTTGTACTGCCTTCAATTAGTTGGGTTTCGATGTATAGGTTCTTATTATTTTGATACTTTTACCTTGGTTGTTGACCCAACCTCCAATTGTTATTGATTGTTCTATTGTTTGCCAGTATTCTAGAACTAAGCCTCAAGGGACCTTGTAATGTGACAGAGGTCTTCTTTGATAGATATGCACGGGTCATGTTAATAAGGCACACTGTAGAAAAACATGTGTCAATGGAAATTTAAAACAGAAGTTGGAAAAGTTAATCTAGTACCTTCCCGTTTTCACTCCGTTTAGTGCTGTTTCTTTCCATTTCATGCCAAGGAAACATGACCAAGGTATTGAATCCATGCAGGGTTGGAACATGCTGATGGTCCATTCGCCGCACCATTTAACCAGAAGACAAATGGCTCAAATCAGTCTACAAAACTGAGGGTTTTAGATCGGAATGGGATGCAAAGGAGGAGCCATTGACTCTGAACACACCCTCATCAATTCACCACGGGCCTATTCCATGGCTGTCAACACATACAGCACTCCATACATCATGCGGAAAATGAGATTGAAGAAACGAGACACACAACACATAAACAGAGTCCTTTTATCTATAAATGTTCTGGAGTGGATTTAGTGCTGTCTTCCGTACCAGCCGGAGAGTTTAAGTGAGGCTTAAATAGCTATTATAAAGCAATTAACTTGTGAGTGCCGACATATGCATCTCCTATTGCAATCTGTTTCATGGGTGAGGGATGCTTGTTAAGTTTCAGCCTTTAAAAACCTCAGATGTAAAGTGCCCTATTTAGGAGACTTTGAGCTGTTCTGGACCGGTTCCGACAGAAATGTTTGTGTATAGAGCGCTCTGTGAACCGTGCAACATATATTGATGTACACTCAGTGAAAGTGCTGGTTGTCCCACTTCAAATCAAATCAAATCAAATTGTATTGGTCACATGCGCCGAATACAACAGGTGCAGACATTACAGTGAAATGCTTACTTACAGCCCTTAACCAACAGTGCATTTATTTTTAACAAAAAAAGTAAAAATAAAACAACAATGAAAAAAGTGTTGAGAAAAAAAAGAGCAGAAGTAAAATTAAGTAACAGTAGGGAGGCTATATATACAGGGGGGTACCGTTGCAGAGTCAATGTGCGGGGGCACCGGCTAGTTGAGGTAGTTGAGGTAATATGTACATGTGGGTAGAGTTAAAGTGACTATGCATAAATAATTAACAGAGTAGCAGCAGCGTAAAAAGGATGGGGTGGGGGGGCAGTGCAAATAGTCCGGGTAGCCATGATTAGCTGTTCAGGAGTCTTATGGCTTGGGGGTAGAAGCTGTTGAGAAGTCTTTTGGACCTAGACTTGGCACTCCGGTACCGCTTGCCGTGCGGTAGCAGAGAGAACAGTCTATGACTAGGGTGGCTGGAGTCTTTGACAATTTTGAGGGCCTTCCTCTGACACCGCCTGGTATAGAGGTCCTGGATGGCAGGAAGCTTGGCCCCAGTGATGTACTGGGCCGTACGCACTACCCTCTGTAGTGCCTTGCGGTCGGAGGCCAAGCAGTTGCCATACCAGGCGGTGATGCAACCAGTCAGGATGCTCTCGATGGTGCAGCTGTAGAATTTTTTGAGGATCTGAGGACCCATGCCAAATCTTTTCAGTCTCCTGAGGGGGAATAGGCTTTGTCGTGCCCTCTTCACGACTGTCTTGGTGTGTTTGGACCATGATAGTTCGTTGGTGATGTGGACACCAAGGAACTTGAAGCTCTCAACCTGTTCCACTACAGCCCCGTCGATGAGAATGGGGGCGTGCTCAGTCCTCTTTTTTTTCCTGTAGTCCACAATCATCTCCTTTGTCTTGGTCACGTTGAGGGAGAGGTTGTTGTCCTGGCACCACACGGCCAGGTCTCTGACCTCCTCCCTATAGGCTGTCTCATCGTTGTCGGTGATCAGGCCTACCACTGTTGTGTCGTCGGCAAACTTAATGATGGTGTTGGAGTCGTGCCTGGCCATGCAGTCATGGGTGAACAGAGAGTACAGGAGGGGACTGAGCACGCACCCCTGATGGGCCCCCGTGTTGAGGATCAGTGTGGCAGATGTGTTGTTACCTACCCTTACCACCTGGGGGCGGCCCGTCAGGAAGTCCAGGATCCAGTTGCAGAGGGAGGTGTTTAGTCCCAAGATCCTTAGCTTAGTGATGAGCTTAGAGGGCATTATGGTGTTGAATGCTGAGCTGTAGTCAATGAATAGCATTCTCACGTAGGTGTTCCTCTTGTCCAGGTGGGAAAGGGCAGTGTGGAGTGCAATAGAGATTGCATCATCTGTGGATCTGTTGGGGTGGTATGCAAATTGGAGTGGGTCTAGGGTTTCTGGGATAATGCTGTTGATGTGAGACATGACCAGCCTTTCAAAGCACTTCATGGCTACAGACGTCAGTGCTACGGGTCGGTCGTCATTTAGGCAGGTTATCTTAGTCCTTGGGCACGGGGACTATGGTGGTCTGCTTGAAACATGTTGGTATTACAGACTCAGTCAGGGACATGTTGAAAATGTCAGTGAAGACACTTGCCAGTTGGTCAGCACATGCTCGGAGTACACGTCCTGGTAATCCGTCTGGCCCTGCGGCCTTGTGAATGTTGACCTGCTTAAAAGTCTTACTCACATCGGCTACGGAGAGCGTGATCACATAGTCATCCGGAACAGCTGGTGCTCTCATGCATGCTTCAGTGTTGCTTGCTTCGAAGCGAGCATAGAAGTGGTTTAGCTCGTCTGGTGGGCTTGTGTCACTGGGCAGCTCGCGGCTGTGCTTCCCTTTGTAGTCTGTAATAGTTTTCAAGCCCTGCCACATCCGACGAGCGTCAGAGCCAGTGTAGTACGATTCAATCTTAGTCCTGTATTGACTCTTTGCCTGTTTGATGGTTCGTCAGAGGTCATAGCGGGATTTCTTATAAGCGTCCGGGTTAGAGTCCTGTTCCTTGAAAGCGGCAGCTCTACCCTTTAGCTCAGTGCGGATATTTCCTGTAATCCATGGCTTCTGGTTGGGGTATGTACATACGGTCACTGTGGGGACGACATCATCGATGCACTTATTGATGAAGCCAGTGACTGATGTGGTGTACTCCTCAATGCTGTCTGAAGAATCCCGGAACATGTTCCAGTCTGTGCTAGCAAAACAGTCCTGTAGCTTAGCATCTGCGTCATCTGACCACTTTTTTATTAACTGAGTCACTGGTGCTTCCTGCTTTAGTTTTTGCTTATAAGCAGGAATCAGGAGGATAGAGTTATGGTCTGATTTGCCAAATGGAGGGCGAGGGAGAGCTTTGTATGCGTCTCTGTGTGTGGAGTAAAGGTGGTCTAGAGTTTTTTTTCCTCTGGTTGCACATTTAACATGCTGGTAGAAATTAGGTAGAACGGATTTAAGTTTCCCTGCATTAAAGTCCCCGGCCACTAGGAGCGCTGCATCTGGATGAGCGTTTTCCTGTTGATTTATGGCCTTGTACAACTCATTCAGTGCAATCTTAATGCCAGCATTGGTTTGTGGTGGTAAATAGACAGCTATGAAAAATATAGATGAAAACTCTCTTGGTAAATAGTGTGGTCTACAGCTTATCATAAGATACTCTACCTCAGGCGAGCAAAACCTCGAGACTTCCTTAGTATTTGATTTTGTGCACCAGCTGTTGTTTACAAATATACACAGACCACCACCCCTTTTCTTACCGGAGTCAGCCGTTCTATCCTGCCGATGTAGCGTATAGCCCGCTAGCTGTATGATATCCATGTCGTCGTTCAGCCACGACTCGGTGAAACATAAGATATTACAGTTTTTAATGTCCCGTTGGTAGGATAACTGTAATCTTAGGTCATCCAATTTATTTTCAAATGATTGAACGTTGGCTAATAGGATTGATGGAAGAGGCAGTTTACTCGCTCGCCGTCGGATCCTTACAAGGCACCCCAATCTACGTCCACGATATCTCCGTCTCACGCGAATGACGGGGATTTGGGCCTTGTCGGGTGTCTGTATAATATCCTTCGCGGCCGCCTCGTTGAAGAAAAAATATTCATCCAATACGAGGTGAGTAATCGCTGTCCTGATATCCAGAAGCTCTTTTTGGTTATAAGAGACGATGGCAGAAACATTATGTACAAAATAAATTACAAATAACGCGGAAAAACACACATAATAGTACAATTGGTTAGAGGGCTGTAAAACGGCAGCCATCTTCTCCGGCGCCGCTTGTTCGTATTCAGATGCTGCCTCCCACTCTCAACTGAGATTTAGCCTGTGAAATCTGACACCTCATTTGCATGGGGAGTGCCGCGTCACATTTCCTGACCTATCCAGACAAACGTTAGATTTATCTTGGTCACAAAGGGACGAAATCACTTTGTACTTAAAGTGGCAATCAGCGATTGAAATAATAATAAAGCGATTCCCCACCCCGTTTCATTAAAAAAGCTGAAGTATAGGACTGGAGAAATGTGACCACTCTCAAATTCATAGACAGAGCTATGGATACAAGGAATGACAATCCATGATATCAAAATGAAGTTTAAACCATGTTTTGAGGCTATATAGTGTTAGTTTACATTTGCTTTGTTTACAAACATTAGAGTGAAACCAGCTCATATTTTGGGTTCTGATGAGGTACGACAGTTGTACTAAGCTCATGAGACATTTACAGTGCCCTTCGTAATTACTGGGACATAGTTAAGTATTTGTTCTTGTTTTGGCTCTATACTTCAGAAGTTTGGATTTAAAAACAAATAATGACTATGAAGTTAAAGTACAGATTGTAAGCTTTAACTTGAGGGTATTTTTATCCATATCGGGTGTACCGTTTTGAAATTACAGCACTTTTTGAACATAGTCCCACCATTTTAGGGGAGCAAAAGTACTGGGACAAATTCACTTATATTTCTATTAAAGTAGGAAAAAGTTAGGTATTTGGTCCCATATTCATAGCACGCAATGACTACATCGGGCACGTGACTCTACAAATGTCTTGGATGCATTTGCTGTTTTGGTTGTGTTTCAGATTATTTTGGTCTAGATTTTTGCATATTTGTACTGTGTATGTGTTGGACCCCAGTAAGACTAGCTGTCGGCATTGGCGTCAGCGAAGGGGGATCCTAATAAAAAAATATATATACTGAACAAAAACATAAACGCAACATGCATATAAGGAAATCAGTCAATTGAAATAAATTGTGTCCTCAAAAGTGACTACACCTCAGCATTTATTTTATTTTTATTATTACTACCAGAAAGGTGAGATTTTAATATTTTTTGGCAGTACATTTAGGCGGAAATCTACATTTTGAAATTAGTTTGTATAGAAGATCTCTAGCACAATACTGCCTCTTGTTGCCTGTTTGTAGTACTGCAAGATGATCATTCCAGCAGTACATCTCAATGGTCTTGGTGGAGGTTTCCCACAGAAACAGGTCTAGGATCAGCTTACCCATATCTCCCAATCTTTACGTTAACTGTCAATCCATTTTTGACTGTTTTCTTCTATTTCATGCCTAGGGAACATAACTGTTTGCCTGGCTACCTAAACTCCTTGCTCAGGCCAAACACTATGCCATGCCCACGAACGGTAGTTCCTTCTCCACAATGAGTCTGGATTTGAGTACCTCCCCGACAGAACGCAAACACATTCTAACCATTCTGATTGGTCCCAGAAACCAATGGGTTAGGCCAGAGCCAGAACACGTGGGTTAAACGGCGTTTTGAAAATTCGTCATTGGGTTTGATACTCTGATTGATTAGAGATTATCCAATCGCTGATGACTTTGTTTTGCACACCCCTCATTTTGACATCACCAAATCAAATCAAATTTTATTTGTCACATACACGTGTTTAGCAGATGTTATTGCGGGTGTAGGGAAATACTTGTGCTTCTAGCTCCAACAGTGCAGTAATATCTAACAATAATATCTAACAATTTCACAACATATACCCAATACACACAAATCTAAGTAAGGAATGGAATTAAAAATACACATATGGACAAGCAATGACTGAGCGGCATGGACTAAGATACAGTAGAATATTATAGAATACAGTATATACATATGAGATGAGTAATGCAATATATGTAAACATTATTAAAGTGACTAGTGTTCCATTTCTTAAAGTGGCCAGTGATTTCAATAGGCAGCAGCAGCCTCTAATGTGCTAGTGATGGATATTTAACGGTCTGATGGCCTTGAGATAGAAGCTGTTTTTCATTCTCTATGTCCCAGCTTTGATGCACTTGTACTGACCTCACCTTCTGGATAATAGCGGGGTGAACAGGCAGTGGCTCGGGTGGTTGATGTCCTTGATTATCTTTTTGGCCTTCCTGTGACAAACAACTTCAACGATGGCAGTCTCAGACTGAAGTACAGTACAGTGCATTCGGAAAGTATTCAGACCCCTTGACTTTTTCCACATTTTGTTACGTTACAGCCTTATTCTAAAACTGATAAAATTGTTTTTTCCCCTTATCAATCTACACACAATACCCCATAATGACAAAGCATTAACAGATTTTTAGACATTTTTGCAAATGTATAAAAATAAATAACATAAATACTAATGATTTGGAAAGGCACACACCAGTCTATATAAGGTCCCACGGTTGACAATGCATGTCAGAGCAAAAACCAAGCTATTAAAACAAATAAAGAGAGTCGCACACTCTATGTATAAACTCCCAGTAATTTATTGGGTAAAAAAACAAGCCATGAGGTCGAAAGAATTGTCCGTAGAGCGCCAAGACAGGATTGTGCCGAGGCACAGATCTGGGGAAGGGTACCAAAAAATTACTGCAGCATTGAAGGTCCCCAAGAACACAGTGGCCTCTATCATTCTTAAATGGAAGACGTTTGGAACCACCAAGACTCTTCCTAAAGCTGGCCACCCGGCCAAACTGAGCAATCGGGGGAGAAAGGCCTTGGTCAGGGAGGTGACCAAGAACCCGATGGTCACTCTGACAGAGCTCTAGAGTTCCTCTTTGGAGATGGGAGAAACTTCTAGAAGGACAACCATCTCTGCAGCACTCCACCAATCAGGCCTTTATGGTAGAGTGGCCAGACAGAAGCCACTCCTCAGTAATTTCCCGCTTGGTATTTGCCAAAAGGCACCTAAAGACTCTCAGACCATGAGAAACAAGATTCTCTGGTCTGATGAATCCAAGATTGAACTCTTTGGCCTGAAAGCCAAGCGTCATGTCTGGAGGAAACCAGGCACCGCTCATCACCTGGCCAATACCATCCCTACGTTGAAGCATGGTGGTGGCAGTATCATGCTGTGGGGATGTATTTCCGCGGCAGGGACTGGGAGACTAGTCAGGATTGAGGGAAAGATGAACGGAGCACAGTACAGAGAGATCCTTGATGAAAACCTGCTCCAGAACGCTCAGGACCTCAGACTGGGGCGAAGGTTCAACTTCCAATTGAACAACGACCCTAAGCACACAGCTAAGACAATGCAGGAGTGGCTTTGGGACAAGTCTCTGAATGTCCTTGAGTGACCCAGCCAGAGCCCGGAATTGAACCTGATCGAAGATCTCTGGAGAGACCTGAAGAAAGCAGTGCAGCGACGCTTCCCATCCAACCTGACAGAGCTTGAGAGGATCTGCAGAGAAGATTATGAAAAATGTTCAGTAAACTATGAGATAAACAAAGTTAATTACAGACATGACGAACATGGGTACTCTCTGTTGCTGGGCAGGAACTTGATTGGTTCTTTTCGCTGGGTTTGTGTGTGTGTGTGAAATGGGGATCTGACCACGGGTCGAATTCCTCGCTCTTACCTAATCCATGGCTGTTCTACCTTATCAGAGACTGAAACCAGACTGTTGCCTTTTGCCTCTCTCCTCAAACAAAGTCCTGGGAGCAGAGCCAGAGTTGGGTATGGGTATGTTTGAGAGAGTGTGGACCTGTCATGTCCAACAATCAATCTTTAGGTCAAGCCAGGGTGAGCCGGGGTTGAACAGAGTTTAAACTGAACATGATTATTTGTGCATGACAAGGGCTTGATTGATTGTACTACTATTGATTATAAACAGAATAAAAGTCAAATTTAGCCGCTATCATAGACTAAGGGAGTGGGCGGAGCGGTAGAGAGGGGGAAACTGAGGATGGTGGTGGGGGAACCCAAGAGGAAGGGGCTTTAAGCTAAGATGTATGTGAATATGACTATATAAACGGAGAGCTGAGAGGTAGACGGGAGATGCTTTGCAAATCATCTCGGCATTTGTCTATTTGTAATAAAGTCTATCTTAATTCTACAAAAACTCTGAAATACTTTGATTCCTTGATTAGTATAAGGACAACATTTTCCACATCATATTGGCGACCACGAAGGGACTGGAAAAAGAGACCATTGGGGTACTGTGCCATCGGAGAAAGTTTGGACGAATCACACACAAAAATACAGTGGCTACTGTTAATAGAGGTAAGCGACGTTCTTACTTTTAACATATAAATTGTGTGATTCGATCAAGCTGAATCTGAGGGTGAGGTACGGGAGGGGTCTCTCCAGTATTAAGGACTAAATTTAGGTAAGTACAGAGTTTTTGTTGGAATGAGAAATAAGCATGCATGCAATGTTATTGTTTATAAGTGTACATAAATTCAATCCTGTGGATACCGCTTTGGAGAGCTAAGGTTAGCACTCCAGAGGGCTGAACGGGCAGGTGGCTAGCCAGTACATGAATAGGTGCCTACGGTTACCGCTCTAACGTGGAGTTCATTGTTAGAGGCTGCTCGGGTAGGTGGTGCATCATCCTGTGGTGTGGTGATGCAAAAGTTAGACAAGGCTAATCGGGTAAAAAAGTAGATCATCCTGAGTAGGTGACACCATAAATTGGAAGTAGCACCAGTCATCCAGAGTAGGTGAACGGTTGTGAAATAGCCACTAGGGCTTCAAAATATAGAGAGAGTGTTAAACAGAGTAGGTAGGCAAAACGAAATGAAGTTAGTTTAAAAGTAGTTTTGCTCGTCCAGAGTAGGTGGACAAAAACGAAATAAAAAATCCTGCGGATACAGCCCAGGGGTGCGCTACATAGAGAGAGCGCGAGATGGAGTAGTAGTTTAGCTCAGCCCGTGCGGATGGATAGTTTGCTTGGACGAGTGTGATTCATTTTGTTTGATTAAGTTGGGTTGTTCATTTGTCTCATTCAGGTTGCTCATTTGGTCAGCTTGATCAATTTGTTTGGTTTTATTGTTTTGTTTGACTCGTTTTGTACAAGCCTGGTTTGTTGGACTTTCTTGGGGTTACGAAAGCAACTCTTTCATCTTTGTCCACTGGTCTGACTCAATTCGTGCATTCAATCTGTCGAATTCACTCAGTTGTTCATCTGATGTATTTGCTCAATTCGTCTGATTAATTTGTTCGTCCTGCTGGTCATTCTGTCTGATTCATTTAAGCATGAGTGGCTGCTCATCTGTGCGGGTGATCAGAAAATAACAAGAAACCCTGCAAATAATAGCCTTTTCTGGGTTGAGGAAGTGTTAGGAGAGGGACTAGATTTGAGGTCGCTTGAAGCTTCTATGTCTGGTGGAGAAAGGGCATGCCCAATCTTGCATTAGGAAGGGAAGAATAAATGTTATGTGGATATTCCTTGACCGAGTGTGGAAAATTCACGTTACTAGGAGGGTTAGAATACATCCTGTTGGAGGAACAGGACATGTGTACTGGGGTGGTTGTATAACGTCTAAATTGTATTTCGGCCAATCTTATAGGGTTTGTTTCAGACATTATATTTGGAGAATGTAGAGGTGATGTAGGATTATGGTAAAATTGACCACAGTAAAATAATACATGTGATAGGGTTAACATTCCAAATTTGGGCCCTTTGATAGAATAAAATATTCCTGTAGGTTATACAAATAGTGATTAAGCGTGTTTGAGAACAACATTGTGTGAATGTGATATGAGAATAGTATAAATGTGGAAAATGAGTCGCACTCTGAAGTTTGAATGACGAGATATAGAGGTGTGTATGATAATTTTATATACGTTTGGATAATAAGCTTTTGATACAACACTATTTATCATAGAATATTGCGGGATGGTATTGAGAGCAGGATGTTAGTTTAGTGAATAGTGACCAGTCTATAAGATTCTGGGAGGATTCTATGACTGAGGGGAAGCGTCTGGGTAGTTAAAGTTGTTGTTCCGCTGGGACTAGATTATGATAAACTGATATGTGGCAATAAAGAATCATTAGAAATATGAATGGTTTGATTGATATGAATATATAAAAATATGATGAATTTTATGTGCGTGTAATTGATTACTAGAGATTGGATAAAATAATAAGTGGAATAATGTTTAGGTACTGACTTGCGCACCCAAAACGTAGACGTACGTGAGGGGTGGGAGACAGTACATAGATGGAAAAAGAGACCATTGGGGTACTGCGCCATCTGAGAAAGTTTGGACGAATCACACACAAAAATACAGTGGCCACTGTTAATAGAGGTAAGCGACGTTCTTACTTTTAACATATAAATTGTGTGATTCGATCAAGCTGAATCTGAGGGTAAGGTACGGGAGGGGTCTCTCCAGTATTAAGGACTACATTTAGGAAAAGTACAGAGTTTTTGTTGGAATGAGAAATAAGCATGCATGCAATGTTATTGTTTATAAGTGTAAATAAGTTAAACCCTGTGGATAACGTAGTCGTACATGAGGGGCGGCAGGTAGCTTAGTGGGTAAGAGTGTTGTGCCAGTAACCGAAAGGTCGCTGGTTCTAATCCCCGAGCCGACTAGGTGAAAAATCTGTCGATGTGCCCTTAAGCAAGGCACTTAACCCTAATTGCTCCTGTAAGTCGCTCTGGATAAGAGCGTCTGCTAAATGACTAAAATGTAAATGTAAAAATGGGTGGGAGACAGTACATAGATCATTTGATAGTTATTTATATCTATCATTTCGGAGCAGAGGTGATATAGTAAAGGAATGTTAGTATATTGTAGGGGAAAAACATAATCCATTTGATTAAACTCGTTAGATCTGTTTCCAAATCAATGAATGTAGATTTGACTCGTTGACTGCTAATTCATTCCCTTCGAGCTTGTGAGATCTTTGTCTTATAAAGCACATTTCTGATAACTGTGTTATGTGCCAGATGTTAAGACTACAGACCATTAAAACTGGAATAAAGGAGGATTTACTTGTCATTTCAATAAAGCATAGGTTCTGCATTACTGACTAAAATCTAGGTTTTCTGATTGTAGTTCGACTATGGTTATGGGTTGCTTAGATTGATAGAACAGTCAGTGTTTGATTTTGTGATGTAAGACTGGATGATTTAGCAGCTTGCTTGTTTCAAATTGAAAGATTCACTTATTCAACGTGAATAGTGGGACGATTTCGAGGTAGTCCTTTTTTGCGTTGCCTAATGATTTGATAGTTCAAACTACTGTGAATAGGGTTGTAATTTGGAATATTGAATTGAATATGGATATTAATTGAATATATGCTTGTCAACTGTAGCAAGTGTTTGGTTTATTAACTATAGCCTAATCAGAAAGGACAGTTACATACATTCAATAGCGGACTGGCAATTGCGATAGAGCTGTGGCCATGATCTTAATTGATAACATTATCGGAAAGGGGCACAATCTAAAGCAATATCTGTAGTGTTGAGAGAGTTTTGGTGGGTTATTCCGAAACGAGCGACGTAATGGGTAGGCAAGTAGGCACAAATAGGAATGGTAAGAACAAATGGCCACAAATAGAATTACACAAATTGGTACATGAAATTCGAAGGTGGGGGCGCAGACTGGCGATTATTAAAACAGTGGTGGACGTAAGAAATAATAATAACATAGAAGGTAGGAGAATTTAGGATATGAACTAGGCGTCCAGATATAGACAAGTAAAAGAGAAAGACTAAGAAGGGAATAAATGCCAAGACGAAGATTAGAACGAGAACCAGCCACATTTAAGTATAGGATAAGGGGATATACGATAGTGGATTACACAGTGACAGCAAACATAAAAATAATAACGTATGATCTAGACATACTGAAAGACAGGAAAATAAGGTATAGGAAGATATATTAGGGATACCTAAAGTAGAGTACGAAAATGGAAAGGTAGGAATATTTGAGGAAATAGTAACGTGAATATTATTAGGGGAAAATAGGGGGTTGTCTAGCGACCTAAAACTGAATAGACTACTGGGAAACTACCTAGGGACAGGAGAGTGAGGGGGGTATTTTATAGGTTTGAGATAAGATAAGGGAACAAATAAAAATAAGAATATAATACCGAAGCACAGGGAAGCGAGTGTGTTCTCTTAATGGGAAGTGAAGTACGGGGACAAAGATAATAAAATAATATTAAAAGGAGGGGCACAAGGGATAAAAACACATTTTTGGAAAGAAGCAGAGTATGAAGATATATGAGGGAGAAAGATACCATGAACTGAGGAATGTAAAAACTTTTAGCTGAGAAAGCTAACAGAAATAATTTACTTTGCATCCTAATATAAACACTGAACCAAACATAAGATTAGCAACAGGAAGGCCAAGAATACAAGGAGTAGGGATGGCAGGAACACCAATAGAAATCATGAAGAGAAGGTTCCCAGAGAATAAGGAAGAGATTGGAAAAATCTCTGAGGAATTGGGAAATAAGAAGTGACGAATCTAAGTGTTTGAGTAGACTGGAATTAAAATAAGGCCTTCTAGGAATGTGAATGCAAATATGTTATTAGTTATTGATGGTTTGTGGATAGACTTTACGAATGCCTTGATTTAGTGTGCGGGTGAAAGAGAGTCGTGCTCGCTGGGCTATATAGAGATGTAAGGTACACAGTGGGATATTTGAAGCAGAGGTCTGAATAGGTGAATCGGAAAAGTTATTTGACAATTTCTAATTATTATTACTCAATTCTATAGTTTGCATAACACCAGTGATTTATGCAAACAGTTAATGAATTCTGAAACGATAATCTGTTGCCGTTACGTGGATTGCAGGTAGTTTTGACTATTAAGATGGTAGGGCAGCACCAACTCTTTGTAGGTTCTGGATTGATTAAACAACAAATGTCTATTTTTACTAAATCAATGCAACAGGTTGAAATGATTAGATTACCGGAAAGTGGTTATGGGTTTGTTATTTTATAGGTGTATATTCCACTTAATGAAACGTGGTAATATCTGATGTGTCTTGAGTGGGAGTCTTTCTGCTAGGATTGATGGATGTCCCCTACAGTATGAATGTTAAGGGAGATGTAGGAGACCACGTCTCAAACAACATTTTAATAAATGCTTGGGATCAAATATCACTGATTCCTTAGACTGAGAAATTGACTGTATTTGCGACAGGGAAAGGTATTACATTTAGTGGGGTTTGAGATTCCTTCCGAGAGTCAAAGATAATGGATTCTGAAAGGGGACATGTAAATTGGCAGTATGTATGGGCGACAGCACGAATGATGGTTACAAATAGTCAAACGTTGTATCACGCTGCATTTAAACAATCGCTGAAAGGTGTGAATTTGAGGGTTTATGTGTTGTAGTGAATTGTTATGTGCGTCGAATGACGAGAACACTGATAGGCCAGACCATCATCACATTAGTAAACTATTTTGGTAGAGAGGCGCCACAAGGCATGTAGGAAAGTACAACCAGCGAGGCAAGAGGCCCCGTGTAGCTCAGTTGGTAGAGCATGGCGCTTGCAATGCCAGGGTTGTGGGTTTGATTCCCACGAGGGGCCAGTATGAAGAAAAAAAATGTATGCACTAACTGTAAAGTCGCTCTGGATAAGAGTGTCTGCTAAATGACTAAAATGTAAGCGATAGCTTATTTGGGGATTTGAGTTTTCGAAGTCACAAAGCATGTTGGGCGTGATCGAGTGTGAGCAATGCGACTCAGGAAAAGCCTAGGGGTTTTAATCTCATGAGACTTTGTTCTTTTATCTGCAATGGATTGTGGAATTGACGGGGGAGGGGAGGAGTCACGAGTTATGTTCTTGAGGGTTTTCTGAGTTGGGGGAGGCAGAGATGTGGACTGATAAATTCAATCGAATTTGAATTGTTTGGACTGGTTAAGAGGTAGCACAATGGAAATGTGCACTTTTTCTTCCAGGAAAATGGGGGGAGTGATTTTCTCTTTCTTTAAAATGTTTCCCAAGACTATAAATAAGGCCTGGCCATTTTTGTTTGTTGTTTTACTATATGCTTTTCAAATAACCACAAACAACCCACTTATTATGAAATGTTAGTTGAATAGGGTTTTGATTTTGATTTTAGGGTTCTTTTCACGGGTTAGAAATTATATATCTTAAAGGAACACATGGCATTTTCTGAGGGTTTTAGTTACTGAGTGAGTTTTAAGTAAATACATGTGGTTTATTTTGAAAAGAGCTGTACTAAGGACTTACTGTACACTTGGGATACAACATTTATGAAATGTTTTGACTGTTGTTAATGATTAGTCTACTATAGAATGAAACACTTCTTTGAAGGGTTTGAATGACCTCTGACCTTTGTCCTGACTTTCTAGTGTGATTTGATCACCCACACTGGAAAACCGAGTGACATAGGATGATGAGTTTAAGGTAATTTATTCTACCGAGTTGAGGGTCATTTATAATACTGATAATTATATGAAGAAGTTTATAATTTGGCAATAGTCCTATATATTATTCCAACCATGACAAAGACAGAGTGAGAGAGCGAGTCCTGAATGAGGGATACCTGTCACTACCTTATGGGATACAATTAAGTTAAGATATTATCAAAGGTTGTCATTTTAATTTCATTTATTATTTTGGTTTAACAGGCAATGTTGTTGTTTTGTTTTTTGAACGCATTAATCACGATGTGAGTCATGTGTCCAAAGGGGGGAAGTACTGGTTGCATGGGGCTTTTTAGTAAATATGCAAATTGTATTAAGTTTATGAGCAGTAGTAATGAATGTGTTATGGGTTAGGTTAAATGTTTTATGTGTAAGTGTATTTGTGGTAGGCGGCAGGGTGTAGAGGAGGCATGTCTATGAAACTAGTGGACTGCAAACAAGCTGCAAGAATGTGCACTTCCTAATCTCAAGGCTTCTCCTGACTGATAAGAAGACAGGGTACAGTAGCATACTGTGTCTCACCTAACCTAACAATGTTATTAAGACTTTCTTCCCATGGGTGAAGGCAACTCTGCCCAACTGAGCAGGAGAATCTGAGCATTTTCTGCACCCTGGAGACTATGTGGCGGTAAAAGACTACAGAAGAAAGAGCTGGAAAGACCCTAGGTGGAGGGGCCCGTCCCAGGTGGTGTTGGCTACCTCAATGACGGTGAAAGTGGCAGAGACAGATACTTAGATCCATGTGTCCCACCGTAGGAGTGTTCCAACCCCAGGAGAGGAAGATGGCCCCGCCATTGGGTAGCATTGTTTTATTTTATAGTGACTCCGAGCTTCCCTTTTGGTAAGCTGCTAGAAGGACACACTCCGCAGACTGATGTCGATGGATTGAGAGGGACTCTGGCTGATCCAGAGACCCTAGTGACGGAAGAAGGTTAAGAGCTAAAGGGACCATACATCGTCATCCAGGCTACACCAACGGCTGTACAGATAGAGGGGAGATTGACCTGGTATCATCTAAACCACTGTACCAGAGTACCATGAGGAAACCGATGACCTAGAGATGAGGGAGCTGAGGATGCTGGAGCTGGCGAGAATCAGGAGATGGGGGAGGATGGCAATGGGAATGCTACTGATGAGCTACGTGCTCTTGTTGATTCCCTCGGCGGAGAACAGACCTTCAAGACCTCCCAGACCTACAAGAACTTCAAGAGATCCCAGACCTCCAAGATATTCCAGACATCCAAGAAGCACCAGATATTCCTTGACTAGTCCCCCTAAGAATAATGGGAATGGCGTACTGACAATAGAGCAAAATAACAAGACAGAGAAGAGAAACAGACAGGATTAAAATGTATATTCCTGCACAAGCAGGAACCATAACTAAAATACAAAAAGGGATCGCTATTAAAGTCCGAGGGTTAAATGGTTATTGATGTGGGAGGAACCAGCACAATGATTATGGGGAAATCACATGGGGTAACTGGGACCTTAAGATAATAAAATAAAAAGACAGGTGGATCATAGACATAATGATAACAACCCAAGACTTAGATAAACAATTTGATGTAGTACTTATAAGTGCTACATTTCCAGGGGGCAGGGTTGTTGAAGTGGTTATTCCTTTGGAAAGTGCACTAAACCCTTTGCATGTTAGAGCCCCACCAAATGCAGAAAAAAGGGAATGGAAGGAGGCGCTAAACAATGACTGGTAGAGATGGGCACAATATACTACTAATATTAAAATTAAAGAAAGAAAACTGTTTAATATGCACCTCATCTCCTTTAAAAGAATGAACAGTAGTTCCAAATCCCCACAATTACTGGGACTGTGCTATGTTCAACTACAACTTCTGTCATCTCAGGAACTCAGAAAGACCATATTGCCCAGCAGAATGTTTGTCATATTTAGGAAATCCTGAATATAAATAATTTTATAATCAACCAGGATGGGGAGAGAAGTGTAAGCAATTAGACGTTAGAATAGAAAAAAGGAAGAGGGAAACGCCAGAGAAATATCAAATAGACTATGAGCAAACATATGAGTGTTACAATAAAACAATCAGGTTATATAATTTGGGAGAATGTGGAACTATATGGTACCTAGATACAGATAGCCTTTAGAATGCAGACGCCCCTTGAAGAAAAATCTATCAGGCAGCAGGGTCAAGTACTGGAGTAATAGTTACCCCGGAGATATGCGAAAATTAGACATTGGTAGTGCCACTTATTGATCCATATGAGGTTCAATCAGTGGCAATTGCAGATTTTTCCTGGGTCTGTCAAGGGAAACTAAGGACATGATTACTAAAAGGATGGAAAGGGATTTGTGCCAGGATACAATTAATACAAAAAGTTGGAATAGTTGACTGGAAGGCTTTAAAGGTTGATATACGAGATACTAAAATATAAAGATCAAAAAGGGCATATGAAACCAATCCGGACCTGCAGATACAGTTGAAGTCGTAAATTTACATACACCTTAGCCAAATACATTTAAACTCAGTTTTTCACAATTCCTGACATTTAATCCTAATACAAATTCCCTGTCTTAGGTCAGTTAGGATCACCACTTTATTTTAAGAATGTGAAATGTCAGAATAATAGTAGAGAGAATGATTTATTTCAGCTTTTATTTATTTAATCACATTCCCAGTGGGTCAGAAGTTTACATACACTCAATTAGTATTTGGTAGCATTGCCTTTAAATTGTTTAACTTGGATCAAATGATTCGGGTAGCCTTCCACAAGCTTCCCACAATAAGTTGGGTGAATTTTGGCCCATTCCTCCTGACAGAGCTGGTGTAACTGAGTCAGATTTGTAGGCCTCCTTGCTCGCACACACTTTTTCAGTTCTGCCCACAAATTTTCTACAGGTTTGAGGTCAGGGCTTTGTGATGGCCACTCCAATACCTTGACTTTGTTGTCCTTAAGCCATTTTGCCACAACTTTGGAAGTATGCTTGGGGTCATTGTCCATTTGGAAGACCCATTTGCGACCCAGCTTTAACTTCCTGACTGATGTCTTGAGATGTTGCTTCAATATATCCACATAATCTTCGTTCCTCATGATGCCATCTATTTTGTGAAGTGCACCAGTCCCTCCTGCAGAAAAGCACCCCCACAGCATGATGCTGCAACCCCCGTGCTTCACAGTTGGGATGGTGTTCTTCGGCTTGCAAGCGTCCCCCTTTTTCCTCCAAACATAACGATGGTCATTATGGTCAAATAGTTCTATTTTTGTTTCATCAGACCAGAGGACATTTCTCCAAAAAAGTATGATGTTTGTCCCCATGTGCAGTTGCAAACCGTAGTCTGGCTTTTTTATGGCGGTTTTGGAGCAGTAACTTCTTCCTTGCTGAGCGGCCTTTCAGGTTATGTCGATATAGGGCTCGTTTTACTGTGGATATAGATACTTTTGTACCTGTTTCCTCCAGCATCTTCACAAGGTCCTTTGCTGTTGTTCTGGGATTTATTTGCACTTTTCGCACACCAAAGTACATTCAACTATAGGAGACAGAGCACGTCTCCTTCCTGAGCGGTATGGCGGCTGCGTGGTCCGATGGTGTTTATACTTGCGTACTATTGTTTGTACAGATGAACGTGGTACCTTCAGGCTTTTAGAAATTGCTCCCAAGGATGAACCAGACTCGTGGAGGTCTACAAATTTTCTTCTGAGGTCTTGGCTGATATCTTTTGATTTTCCCATAATGTCAAGCAAAGAGGCACTGAGTTTGAAGGTATGCCCTTGAAATGCATCCACAGGTACACCTCCAATTGATTCAAATGATGTCAATTAGCCTATCAGAAGCTTCTAAAGCCATGACATCATTTTCTGGAATTTTCCAAGCTGTTTAAAGGCACAGTCAACTTAGTGTATGTAAACTTCTGACCCACTTGAATTATGATACAGTGAATTATAAGTGAAATAATCTGTCTGTAAACAATTGTTGGAAAAATTGCTTGTGTCATGCACAAAGTAAATGTCCTAACGGACTTGCCAAAACTATAGTTTGTTAACAATACACTTGTGGAGTGGTTGAAAAACGAGTGTATGTAAACTTCCGACTTCAACTGTAGATGTTATAGGCCAGAGGAATCCCCAATGAATTGAAAGCTAGGAGTGAAATTAAATCAGGATTTGAATCAATACTTCTTTGGATAACTCCAATTTTTTTGGAATGGATCAATTACATACACAAAAATGTATGCACGCACGACTGTAAGTCGCTTTGGATAAAAGCGTCTGCTAAATGGCATATTATTTATATTATATATTATTATTATATTATTACATATATTACGATATGAATTCTAACAGGAAGCCTTGCAACCACAAAGGAGGACCACTTGACTGTCCTTATGGAAACCCAGAATGTGTATATGGGGTAGTGGCAGGAGGAAGATGGGCTTATCATGACTACAAGGACCAGCAGAAGCTGGAGAAATCTGGAAGTGAAGATATTAATCTCTTAGACTAAAATTGAGATCTAACTTGCTGATCCTGTGATTCTGCGGTGAAGTTGACAGGGTGATAAGGGGAGTATATTAGAAATTGATATTAAGAATAATTGGTGAAACATAATAATTTGTCATATGCTTATAGGTTTTTTTTGGATTGGAAATGAATTTAACTAAACTGTTATGATCTGTCCTTTCTCGAGGTTACTATGGATGGTGTATTGATGCATAGCAGAGATAATTCGGTCAAGGTGTGAACCTCAATAAAACAATAAAATAAAACTCTACCCGGCTGAAGATGAGCAACAAAGGCGTTGAAGACATTCCTGTCCAGCACCACTTCTACCAAGAGACCTCAATCAGAACCAGTATCCAATCGAAGCAATCAACTGCCTTTTCTCTTATGCCTTTTCTCTCAAGAGTGTGACAGGAGTCCATGTGGAGTGGGAATGAAAAGAGATCTGTTCAAATTCAACATATTTCATGGTGCTGGTATACTGGTTGGCAAATGGACAAAACAGAATGGGGTAGAGGTGGGGCGGCTCAGGCATGACATTGGAATTGGGACATTTTCAGGGGCAATCCAAGTTGACCTATGAAGCTATCTGAAGAACATAATGAAGAAATGCCAGAAGATTGAGTGCCGGGGGAGGAAGGGATTGTTATTTGAGGTATTAGGTTTATTAAGGAGGTATTACACAAAGCTAAATTTATAGTAATTTAGACTAAGAATGCATTGAGATACTGATCTGTAGTTATTCTCCTTATGAGGAAGCTAATGCTAGAATTATGGATAATTATACTGTATGTTAATACAAATGTACATTCTGCAAGTGTCAATAGGTGCTAAGGTGAGGGTTTTAACTTTGAGTGATGGAACCAAGGTGAATAACTAAGAATTGTCATTCTAAATTTGTTTATGATTATGAGTTGTAAGCTGAATGATTGATTTGAATAAGTTATTAATATGTTAATAACTAAAGATGTTGACACTGCCATTAATGGATTCGATATTGATATTGATTATTTTGATTGTTATACTACTTGTGATATGGGTAAAGAAGTTATGTGAGCTAAAGATGTTAACACTATTCTCAACATGCCCTAGATACAGTATTATGGTTAAAACAACGCTTTGTTAGTTTTAATGTGTTAGGATACACGTATATGGTTTATTTGAGTAGAAACTTTTGAATCTTACTGTTTGAAAACTATAACCTTAAATGCAAGGATTGTGCCTGAATATCATAAACATAATTATTCTTATGTTAGTTACTATATTAATCATTATATACTTTTGTAAGGATATGGGACCAATGAAGTCTCATAGGGGGAATATGATGAAGAATTTTCAGTAAACTATGAGATAAACAAAGTTAATTACAGACATGACGAACATGGGTACTCTCTGTTGCTGGGCAGGAACTTGATTGGTTCCTTTCACTGGGTTTGTGTGTGTGTGAAATGGGGATCTGACCTCGGGTCGAATTCCTCGCTCTTACCTAATCCATGGCTGTTCTACCTTATCAGACTGTTGCCTTTTGCCTCTCTCCTCAAACAAAGTCCTGGGAGCAGAGCCAGAGTTGTACAGAGTTTAGACTAATCATGAGTAATTACAGCATGACGGGAGGGGAGAGAGGAGTTGGGTTTGGGTATGTTTGAGAGATTGATTGTGGACCTGTCATGTCCAACAATCAATCTTCAGGTCAAGCCAGGGTGAGCCGGGGTTGAACAGAGTTTAAACTGAACATGATTATTTTTGCATGACAAGGGCTTGATTGATTGTACTACTATTGATTCTAAACGGAATAAAAGTCAAATTTAGCCGCTATCATAGATTAAGGGAGTGGGCGGAGCGGTAGAGAGGGGGAAACTGAGGATGGTGGTGGGGGAACCCAAGAGGGAGGGGCTTTAAGCTAAGATGTATGTGAATATGACTATATAAACGGAGAGCTGAGAGGTAGACGGGAGATGCTTTGCAAATCATCTCGGCATTTGTCTATTTGTAATAAAGTCTATCTTAATTCTACAAAAACTCTGAAATACTTTGATTCTTTGATTAGTATAAGGACAAAATTTTCCACATCAAAGAATGGGAGAAACTTCCCAAATGTAGGTTTGTCAAGCTTGTAGCGTCATACCCAAGAAGAGTTGAGGCGGTAATCGCTGCCAATGGTGCTTAAACAAAGTACTGAGTAAATGGTCTGAATAGTTATGTAAATTTGATATTTCAGTTGTTATATTTTTATACATTATCAACAATTTCTAGAAACCTGTTTTTGCTTTGTCATTATGGGGTATTGTGTGTAGATTGATGATACAATAAGGCTGTAACGTAACAAAATGTGGAAAAAGTCAAGGGGTCTGAATACTTTCCGAATGCACTGTATAGACACATCCTATGTGTTTTAATCAAATCAACTATATTCGCTGAGCTTGTCTGATGTTTGATGAAATAATTAAAACACACAAATGACTACAGGGAGTCCGACCGCAATTTATTTGATTGTGCCGGACCGGGCTCAGACTTGCTGCGCTGTGTTAAATAAAATGACAGCGAGTGACTGTGTGACTATCACCCGTTGTCTCTCTCCTCCCTGCTGCAGCGACCACCACAGAACATCAGGGTTTATCGCGCTGTCAGTGTGGCTGAATTTGCAACATAATTACAGCAATTTCTGACTGCAAAGTTCTGTTACAGAAATCCCTCATGCATTTAGGAAAAACATTCCCTATTCCCTCAACCCTTGCTCTCTTTACGTGACACATGTATGCATTGCATGCACTTGACCAATAGGGCCTGACCTATAGCAGCATATCATAATCACATCAATAAATTGGTTAGAACAAACTCCGAACACTGTAACTTGTGACAGCAAAATGGATGCAGATGATGTGACAAATAAGCTTGAAATGGGGGAATGTTTGGTTGCTCAGGTGGTAAAGGGGAAGTCAGATGTTTGGAATAAATTTGACTAGTTGTGGAATATACTGGAGACCAAGAAAAAGAAGGTAAGGAGCAAGCGCTGCGTGCATATTATGTGTGCCAAACAGGTGCTGTTAGATTACAATATACATTTTCTGACCGTTTGGAACAATGTAAACAACATGAAATAAATGTTTATTTATTGTTATTTTTTGGAAAGCCTTTATTACAGCAAAGACTAAAAACAGTCGCATGCATTCGTGAATGCAATTGCCAACATTTTTTGCTTTGTTATTTTATTTTAAAACTAAAATGCTTGATTGCATTTCAAATCATGAATGACTCGTATGTTGTGTGATGAGTCACCCGAGTGGCGCAGTGGTCTAAGGCACTACATCGCAGTGCTAGCTGTGCCACTAGAGATCCTGGTTCGAATCCAGGCTCTGTCGTAGCCGGCCGCGACCGGGAGACCCATGGGGCGACGCACAATTGGACCAGCGTTGTCCAGGGTAGGGGAGGGAATGGCCGGCAGGGATGTAGCTCAGTTGGTAGAGCATGGTGTTTGCAACGCCAGGGTTGTGGGTTCGATTCCAGTATAAACAAATTAAAATGTATGCACTAACTGTAAGTCGCTCTGGATAAGAGCGTAAATGACTAAAATGTAAAATGTAATGTAAATGATGACATGAATGATTGATTGATACAGTAGCCTATATAAGTATTGTTAGCAGTTAATGTTATTCTTCAATAAAACAGACCCCAAAGCAAATCAGTGGGAGGAAAATATATTTATTCAAAGAGAACAAATCATAGTTGTTATGCTGGAAAGTACATTTACATCATTTAGCAGACGCTCTTATCCAGAGCGACTTACAAATTGGTGCATTCAACTTATGATAGCCAGTGGGACAACCACTTTTCTTTTTTTATGGTGGGTGGGGGAAGAAGGATTACTTTATACTATTACAGGTATTCAATAAAGAGGTAGGGTTTGAAGTGTCTCCGGAAGGTGGTCAGTGACTCCGCTGTCCTGGCGTCGTGGGGGAGCTTGTTCCACCATTGGGGTGCCAGAGCAGCGAATAGCTTTGACTGGGCTGAGCGGGAACTGTGCTTCGGTAGCGGTAGGGGAGCTAGCAGGCCAGAGGTGGATGAACGTAGTGCCCTCATTTGGGTGTAGGGTCTGATCAGAGCCTGAAGGTAAGGAGGTGCCGTTCCCCTCACAGCTCCGTAGGCAAGCACCATGGTCTTGTAGTAGATGCGAGCCTCAACTGGAAGCCAGTTAATTCTTCCCTGTCCTCAATGTTTCTCTCCTGAACAAAGAGACAGGTAGTAGTTTATACCCAAGCCTAGCCTGTGGTTAACCAATTAGAGTTACTTGCAATAAAATTGGGCCAACGGCCAAATACCAAGTATCGCGTTTCAGGTTCAATGTATAGACAATTTGGACCAATGAGAACTTGCCACATGTAGCTATGAGTCCTGAATAGATTCTAAACAGATGTTGAACTGAAGAACAACCCGTGTCCCTGACCCATTGATCGTTAATTCCCTATTACAGAAAAACAACTATTTCCATTGATCGTTAATTCCCTGCGTTGTGTATTTATCTTCGAATATTCTTACAGCATTGAAATATAGGCCTAAGTAAGTTAGCTATGGTATTGAGACTAAACAGGATGCGCTCTTTGGCCTACAGCTCGATGGTGGTTATACAAGGCTGCTATACTAAGCCTACCAATGATGATGACATTACTTATTATAATGATGATCATAATAATAATAGTAGTAGTAATAACAATAAGATGGAGATCAAGGAAAAATGAGGGTTATTATTATTATTATTATTATTATGATAATTTGGATCAATGTAAACAACACTAAATAAATTATAAGTACTGTAATACCAGAGAGGCTGTTCTAATAAAAAAAAAGTGTAAAGCCTTTATTACAGCATAGCAAAGATTTAAAACAGCAGAAATTGTGAAATTGTTTATCCGACATGTTGTGGTTGAATGAGGCTTGGTGCTCACAGAATCAGCAGACTATTAAACAAACACTCATAAAGGCAACACAAGCAAGATCTGTCTTATTTCTGTAGATAGATATGGATGATTTATAAAGCCAGGCACATTTAACAGTTAGGCTGTTGATTATAGACCTAATTAAGTTGGGGTTTCCTATCTCCTCACTTGTCTTAGACAATTAAGGCAAGGGCTGTTTTCTCATCTCCGAACTCCTCTGCTGCCTCCGCTGCATTGTTCTGAAAACCAATATGCTGAGTAACTTTGCTATTATGCACATAGCAAAAGCGACCACAATCCAATATGGGAGAAAGCGGACTTGTTATAAAATAATCTAATTGTATTAGTGTTTCACCATTGCTCTTATGTAATATAACCAAATACAATTTCAGTAGCACATTTGAGTGATGGACTGTGCCATCCTGTCATGTCTACACCCGCTCCCCCGCTCCGGCGCTTGACGTCGCTGGTTTACCAACCACCGGTCCTGGCAACCCATCATTATGCACACCTGGCACTACCCTGATTACTCCCCCTTTATCTAGCACTCCCTAGCATCACTCTTCAGGCAGTATTGGTTCTATGTTCATTATTATTATTAAACTCACCACTTGCACCTGCTTCCTGACTCCCAGCGTCATCCTTACAGAATACTGCCTCCACAAATGGAAGCCGTAGGGAATCAGGACATCTCCCAGATGGTCGGCGAACAGGGACACCTACTTCGCCAATACCACGACCAGCTGGCACAACTGGGGACGGCTATGGATGAGGTCCTCCGCGTTCTTCAACATTACCCGAGGGGCGTCACCCCAACTAGCGGAGGATTCTCTACCACAAGTCGACCCAGCGAGCCAGCACCCCAGCTCATCAAGAAGTCCGCCCAAGTCAGTGATGCCCGTTTGTCCCTCCCGGACAAATATGACGGGACTCCATCCAAATGCCATGGCTTCCAACTCCAGTGCTCCCTCAATTTGGCTCATCAGATGGGAGCCCCCACCACCGAGAGGTCCAAGGTTGCCACGGTTATATCTACTGACCAGATGGGCGTTGGAGTGGGCTACTGCCGTATGGGAGAGAGGAAGGGAGGAGCTGGGTTCCTATGAGGGGTTCATTTCTCTGTTCAGAGGAGTCTTCGATCATCCACCGGAGGGCAGAGAGCGGGGTGAGTGCCTACTCCAACTACGGCAGGATGGCCAGACCGCTGCGGAGTATTCCCTCACCTTCCAGACAGTGGCACCCTATTCAGAAGAGGACTGCGCAAAGATGTCCAGACGGAATTGGCATGCCGAGACAGCACCTTCTCCTTGGACGCACTCATCGCGATGGCCATCCGTCTGGAAAACCTACTTCGGGAGCGTCGGCACTCCCATCGCCTCTCTTCCTCCTTCATTGACCATTCTGTATCAGAGCCTGAACCCATGGAGGTAAGGGCCACACGCCTCCCCGCGGCTGAGTGACGCCATCGGAGACAGCTGGGGCTCTGTCCCTATTGTGGTCAAGAGATGCACCAGCTTCAATGGTGTCCGGTACGTTCCAACCCGGGGTTGACGAGAGCAGAGGGACAGCTCCGTGTTCAGCTGTCTCCTGGGTTAGGCGTGAGTATTCCATCATCATCACTTTACGCCAAACCCTTTTTAGTATCGATTTCACTAGCAGGCTGTCCCTCATGTACTGTTTCTACAGCTCTAGTGGATTTTGGTGCCGCTGGGAATTTTATTGACCAGGCCCTTGCCTCCTCTCTGAACATCACCTCATACCCGCTCTCCTCTCCGTTTCCGGTTTTAGCACTTGATAATCGACCACTGGAATTTGGGACTATCACACACATCACAACAAATACATTAAGAAAGCCTTCCCTTCTTCATCATCAGTGCACCCGTACACAAGATCATCCTCGGCCTCCCATGGCTCCAATGCCATAACCCCACCATCTCATGGTCGAAGATGACAATCACGGACTGGGCACCCGAATGCCAGAGGACATGCTTTCCCTTCCCCTGTGGTTCCACGTCGGTTGAGAGTCCTGTGGTTGCCGTTCAGCCCAACATCCCGGAGGTATACCAAGACCTGCGCAAGGTTTTTTCCAAAACACGCGCCACATGTCTCCCTCCTCATCACCCCTTGGACTGTGCCATCGACCTGCTTGCAGGCTCTGTGCCTCCCCGCAGTCGCATCTACCCTCTGTCCATGACTGAAACCAAGGCTATGGAGGAGTACATCCATGAAGCACTACAACAAGTTTTCATCCGCATGTTATCCCCTGCATTGGCAGGCTTCTTCTTCGTGGCAAAGAAGGATGGACGGTTACGCCCGTGCATTGATTACAGAGGTCTGAATGCCATCACCACTAAATACCGTCACCGTTATCTGTGGAGTGCCTACAATCTTATCCGCATCCGGGAGGGAGATGAATGGAAGACAGCTTTCAGCATGGTGTCTGGTCACTACGAGTACCTTATGGATTAGCCAATGCTCCGTCAGTGTTACAGGCATTTGTTAACGAGGTGTTCCGGGACATGCTCGGATGCCAGGTGGTCTTGTATATCGACGACATCCTGGTCTGCTCGGCTATCTTGGATGATCACATCGCTCACGTCCGAGTAGTCCTGGAACGCCTCCTGGCTAACCACCTATATGTCTAAGCGGAGAAGTGCCAATTCCATCAGGAAGCTGTCTCCTTTCTGGGTTACCAGATCGGCCCGCAAGGAGTGATGATGGACGGTAAGAAGGTAGATGCTGTCAGGTCATGGCCTGTCCCAACCACCATAAAGGGGTTACAACGGTTTTTGGGGTTTGCCAACTTCTACTACCGTTTCTTCAAGAACATTAGCTCTATCGCCTCTCCTCTCACCTCTCTCCTCAAGGGTGGTCCCCATAAGTTGGGGTGGAGTCCTGCAGCCAACGAAGCCTTCCACCTACTGAAGGGACATTTCACCTCCGCCCCGTTTCTCAAACACCCAGATCCTACGCTGCCCTTTGTGGTGGAGGTGGACGCTTCAGAAGTGGGCGTGGGGGCTGTCCTGTCCCAATGACAAGGTAATCCACAAAAATTGTATCCATGTGCATATTACTCAAAGAAACTGTCTCCTGCAGAGAGGAACTATGACGTCAGCGATCGAGAGCTCCTGGCATTGAAGTTGGCATCAGAGGAGTGGACACTGGCTGGAAGGCGCCAAGGACCCATTTCTCATCCTCACCGACCATCGCAACCTGGAGTACATACGGACAGCGAGGTGGCTGAAACCGCGTCAAGCAAGGTGGGACCTTTTTTTCACTAGATTTGACTTCACTCTGACATATCGCCCAGGTTCAAAGAACACCAAAGGTTCACAATGCTTTACTAAAATTGCACTGGCCAATACACTAGTGTAATACATAATATATGCCATTTACGTAGCAGACACTTGTATCCAAAGTGACAACAGTCCACACAGTACAGTGAGGGAAATAAAGTATTTGATCCCCTGCTGATTTCGTATGTTTGCAAAGACATGATCAGTCTATAATTTTAATGGTAGGTTTATTTGAACAGTGAGAGACAGAATAACAACAAAAAAATCCAGAAAAACGCATGTCAAAAATATTATAAATTGATTTGCATTTTAATGAGGGAAATAAGTATTTGACCCCCTCTCAATCAGAAAGATTTCTGGCTCCCACACTCTTAAAGGGAGTGCTCCTAATCTCAGCTTGTTACCTGTATAAAAGACACCTGTCCACAGAAGCAATGAAGGTGAAGTTCGCTCCTGAGTGGCGCAGTGGTCTAAGGCACTGCATCGCAGTGCTAACTGTGCCACTAGAGATCCTGGTTCGAATCCAGGCTCTGTCGCAGCTGGCCGCGACCGGGAGACTCATGGGTGGCGCACAATTGGCCCAGCATCGTCCAGGGTAGGGGAGGGAATGGCCGGCAGGGATGTAGCTCAGTTGATAGAGCATGGCGTTTGCAACGCCAGGGTTGTGGGTTCGATTCCCATGGGGGGCCAGTATAAAAAAAGAAAATGTATTCACTAACTGTAAGTCGCTCTGGATAAGAGCGTCTGCTCAATGACTAAAATGTAATGTAAAATGAAGTTGTCCTGTCCCCTAAGCAGAAAAACACCCCCAAAGCATAATGTTTCCACCTCCATGTTTGTCGGTGGGGATGGTGTTCTTGGGAGCCAGATCTCTTTCTGATTGAGAAAATATTGGGGTCAAATACCTATTTCCCTCATTAAAATACAAATCAATTTATAAAATTTTTGACATGCGTTTTCTGGATTTTGTTGTTGTTATTCTCTCTCTCAAAATTATAGACTGATCATTTCTTTGTCAGTGGGCAAACGTCCAAAATCAGCAGGGGATCAAATACTTTTTTCCCCTCACTGTATTTGTAGACATCTTTCACCACACAACCATTGATCCAAAATATAAGTTTACTGTGAAATATAATGAGTACATTGGTTTAATCACAAAAACACAACATAATGATATCTTCTCAATTTAGTTATTTTAACACTAGAACCACTAAAGCTGTTACGGATTCAGCCGAGGCTGCTCCTCCTCCTTGCTCGGGCAGGCTTCGGCGTTCGTCATCACCGGAGTACTAGCTGCTACCAATCTATGTTTCTGTGTTCTACTTGTCTTGTCTTTATTGTTCACACCTGGTTCCCATTAGGTATTGATTACTTCCCTATTTAACCCTCTGGCTCCCACTGTATGTTGTGCGTGTTTGTTCATGTTTGGTTGTCATCTGGTGAGCGGGTTTGTTTCCTCCCTGCGTGGAGGTTATGTTATTTACGTTACCTACGAGTAAAGTACGTTTTCGATTAGCTCTGGTTCCTGCGCCTGACTTCGTCCTACCGCATCACACTGACACCCTGACAAAAGGCGTCATTTTGACAGCTCATTATAATTTTTTACTACTCTGCCATTTTTTAAGTCCCCTCCCCATCCTTGACTTTTCCTAAATAAGTCTATATAACACACTGTCATGTTAGAATCTTAATATAACAAACAGAACTGGAGTTATAACAAGTTTTAGGAGTGCATGTCATTTTTTAAAATGTTTTTCCCCCGTTGCCCCTCCTTCTTCCAACAGTAGGGCCTGCTCCACTCCTTCCGACAGTTGAAAGTGCAGTGCCCAGCTGATAATCACCCCAATAATTGCCTCGAAACTTAACCTAAACTATACCAAAACTAATTTCACACATATAACAACAGATTAAATCAATTCAGTAAAGTATGACTGGGAGAAAGGGGGAGTTGATGGTCAAGGGGAAGCGAACGATGCATACCTATGTTATCACCAATTGAGAATGAAGAACTAATTATAATCTTAAAATGGTATGTACCCTATATCAGTCCACTGAATCAAATCAGTCTTATCAGTCTACTCTGGCCTACTTGGAGTAGGCTAAACACTGAGAGCATGTGTAATTGTACATGCTGAATGGCTTGTACATGCTGAATGCACCTGAGCCCAATTTCGAGTCTCATAGCAAGGGGTCTTAATACTTATGTAAATAAGGTATTTCTGGTTTCGCTTTGTCATTATGGGGTATTGTGTGTAGATTGATGAGGTTTAATCCATTTTAGAATAAGGCTATAACGTAACAAAATGTGGAAAAAGGGAAGGGGTCTGAATACTTTCCATATGCACTGTATGGAAGCTTAAATATCCCGACCTAGTGAGATATACATTGCAGATGCTCAATCAAGCTAGTAGTCTTGACTACTTTCTTATGTCATTCTCACTGGCACCAAAAGTTTAAAAAGTGTTGATAGGGGACAGAATGCCTTCGGACCATCAAATAATAGGCAAATAAAGCCTATTTGATGACAACTTGCTTTTAACTAGGACAGAATAATTCATAACATACTTTTTCTAACAAAACATAGGTACAACAGATCCCCTTATTGTATGGGACACTTTTAAATGTGCCTTTGCTAAAACAAAAGCAATTTAGGTCAAAAGAGTCCATTTTAACAAAGGAAATGGAAGGACTAATAGTACAGATAGATAGCAATAAAAACTGTACCATAGAGGCTCAGAATAAGTTAGAGGAAAAAAGAAAAAAAGAAATGGAGGAACGTATTCAAGAAAGATCAAGTGTAATATATTATCAAAATAAAGCAAACTGGATGGAATATGGGGAAAAATTCACCAAATTATTTTTTAATCTTCAACATTGAAATAATACTCAAAATAATTTGCTGAAACTTGCTACAAATGATGGAGTCACCCATGATTCACCAAACTATATTTTGAAAGAGGAAGCAAAGTACTTTAAGCATATGTTTTTGTTTCAGTCTCCTCCAACTGAAGTTAATTGTAAGGATTTTTGTTCTATTAATAATGTAAAATTAACAGCTGTACAGAAAGACTCATGTGAAGGCCAAATTACAGTGGAGGAACTTCTTGATGCAATTAAAACTTTTTTGATATACTCAGAGGACTGTTACTTGCATGTTTTAACCACTCCTACAAAAATGGTTCATAGATTACTTTAAAAAGGATTTTGATAAAGTACAACTGGAATTTATATATAAATGCCTGGAATATTTCAATTTTGGAGAATCTCTTATAAAATGGGTTAAAGTTATGTATAGTAACCCTAGGTGTAAAATAGTAAATAATGGCTACTTCTCAGAAAGTATTAAACTGTCAAAAGGAGTAAAACGAGGTTGTCCACTATCAGCATATCTATTTATTATGGCCATTCAAAATGTAGAATTTTTCAATTTAAATTATTATCCAAAAATTCTTGCAACCAATATAATGTTATAAATATGGGGGATACAACCATCCCAGCTCTGCAGATTTTGCTGCGAAGAGACCGAGTCATTAGATCATTTGTTTTGGTACTGCCCATATGTATCTTGTTTTTGGTCGCAGGTCCAAGAATGGTTGAAGAAGTGCAACATTTACCTGGAGCTAACTCTACAGATAGCACTACTGGGTGATTTGAAAAGTCATAGTCAATCGATCAATAATATAATAATACTTTTAGCAAAAATGTTTTTCTTTAATTTACAATCTGTAGAAACTATGAGAATAGAAAGGTTCAGAACTTTTGTGAAACATCACAGCACAGTTGAAAATTATATGGCAAATAGAAATCAAAAATTGAGGGTTTGAGTGGAACTGAAGGGTGGAATTAAAAACAACAAGATAACTAATGTAAAATATACAGAGTCCATAAAATGTATATAGGTTCGGAACTTTTGTGAAACAGCACAGTTAAAAATATATGGCAAAATATAAATCATACTAGAGGGTCTTCAAAGATAGATGGGAGGGGTTGATGGTAGCTGAAGGACAGGATTAGGGCCTAATGAATTTATTTCAATTGACTGATTTCCTTATACATTTACATTTTAGTCATTTAGCAGACGCTCTTATTCAGAGCGACTTACAGTTAGTGAGTGCATACATTCTTTTTTTATACTGGCCCCCCGTGGGAATCGAACCCACAACCCTGGCGTTGCAAATGCCATGCTCTACCAACTGAGCTACATCCCTGCCGGCCATTCCCTCCCCTACCCTGGACGTCGCGGGGCCAATTGTGCGCCGCCCCATGGGTCTCCCGGTCGCGGCCGGCTACGACAGAGCCTGGATACGAACCAGGATCTCTAGTGGCACAGCTAGCACTGCGATGCAGTGCCTTAGACCACTGCGCCACTCGGGAGACCTTATATGAACTGTAGCTCAGAAAAATCTTTGAAATTGCTGTGTTTATATTTTTGTTCAGTATAGTTTGCTTGGGGCAATGGAACCAATAGAATAGTCAGAAAAGTGCAAACTCCAAGTGAAATCAAATACAACTCAAATAAGTATTTTGCTAGTCTTACTTATTTGATCAAGGTCTGATACACAGAAAAGTAATGACGATACAGTATGTCTCATTCATAGAGTTCATGTTAAAAACTGTCTGTGAAATCTGCTGAAATCACATACAGTTTGATTTCATTGTTTTCTATGGGTTATTTGGACCTGTTTACCATATCAACTGGTGTCAATATCAAACAATATCAAAGTATCAATGGTATCAATTAATTCTTAGATATCAAACAATTTCAAATAATGAATTGAAAAGCTTAGAGGTGAAATTAATCACACAAGCATTTACCCGGGTAATTCTGATTCAGTCTCTTTTCACTTTGGAGACAAAAAAAGATTTTAGATGAATTAAAAGTACTGACAAACACCCCGTGTGCGTCCGAAATGGCACCCAACCCCTTTTTGGGCCCTGGTCAAAATAGTGCACTTAATAGGGAATATGGTGCCATTTGGGACGCATACCACTGTCTGTTCTGTAAAATGAAGATGTTTGAGCTACATAAAGTAGTGATGGGTCGTTGGCGAATGAACAGCTCTTTTTGAACGGCTCTTTTTGGTGACCGTTGGGAACCGAATTGTTTCGGTGAAACAGCTGTTCATTTGGCTCCCTGATTTGAATACTGCTGCTACTGCTTTTTGAGCTTCAAACAACGATTATCTGCAAAAAAAAGATGAAGATGGTGAATCGTCACCGCAGAAACAATAAATAGTGGGGGGAGAATGTCATTCTGGTCCATGCAAATGTCTGTAGTGTGTAAAAAAGGCAATCTAATGATTTTACCAGGTAATCTTTATTTTTTACGTGCATATCACAATCTGACATAATGGTAGCCTACTTTTGGGGCTTTACATTAGAGATTTGCAATTTGTTCATGGTTGTAGGTCGATTTTCAAACATTTTGAATGAAGAGTCATTTGGAAGTCAAATGATGTAGCTCTTTTACGTAAACAGAGCCAAATGATGCAGCTTCATTTAATATAATCCAGCCAAATCCCCAACACGACCACAGGCTCATTCATTACAGGCCTGTTTAACAAGAGGCATACTAGCCCAAGGTACAAGCTAGAGCATGTAAATATCTGCACAAGGACATGAGCCGATCCTCTGGGTATTCAGTCACACTGTGATTGGGGTGGTGTTAATTAAGTTATTCATCATTAGACTATCTGTGTTACACATACACAAAAGTATGCACACATGCACATGCACACACACACACAAAAGTGCCCACACGCACACATGCATGCAAGCATGCACACACACACTTGTTTTCTAGCTCCAAGTGCCACTTCAAAAGGACAAGTGCTGTGTTCTTAATCATTTTAAATTGCATATTTTTGTCACAGTCTTTCCCTCATAAGCATTCATCTGAAAGGATTCCATGTACTGTTGTTTGAACACTTTAGGCTTTCAGCTACTATAGGGTCACATTTCATCCAGTCACAAAAGACAGGGGACAAAGGAGTAAGCCATGTTTATATAACTTTTTTCATATTTAATTCAGTTAAATTCCATTCTATTCTGACCCTGGTCCTTTTTGTCCTTTGCTATCCTCCCTCTCTCCAGGGATCCCATAAAATATGCGAGCCACCTGAAGAACGTGAAGGGCAAGGCCCGGCTGGAGTGCGCGATGAGCTCTAAGCACCACTGGAGGTTGGTGGCACCTTAATTGGGGAGAATGGGCTCGTGGTAATGGCTGGAGCGGAATTAGTGGAATGATATCAAATACATCAAACCCATGGTTTCAATGTGTTTGATGCCATTCCATTTGCTCCGTTCCAGACATTATTATGAGCCATCCTCCACTCAGCAGCCTCCACTGCATAAAAAAAAAAAAAACATTTTTAGTCATTTAGCAGACGCTCTTATCCAGAGCGACTTACATGAGCAATTAGGGTTAAGTGCCTTGCTCAAGGGCACACGACAGATTTTTCACCTAGTCGGCTCGGGGATTAGAACCAGCGACCTTTCAGTTACTGGCACAACGCTCTTAACCACTAAGCTACCTGCCGCCCCACTGCTAAGTACATGCACGTGTGCTGGCTGAAAGACGGCCGTGACATCACACGGAACCCACGCTACATCTTCATGAGGGAGGGCAAGGGGGCGGAGGCCATCATTGAGGACTGCGACTTGGTGGACGAGGGGGAGTACGTCATCGTTTGTACGCAGGACAGCGACACCCATCAGTACATCAGCTCGACCAACCTCACTGTGGAAATGTTGTGATTATCGTTATGCATATCGTTGTCGTTGTTATTGTTGTCGTCACTATTGTCAATGTAATCATGATAATCGTCATTATCATCATCATCATTGCTGTCATCATCGTCGTGCCACTGCCTCGCCATCGTGTCCCCACTCTCTGACTGACTGGCCAGGTCTACCCTGCAAAAAAGACCCCTCCCTAGTGAAGTCACCTCTCCCCTCACATCTCATCTGCGCCTCCCCCCCCCCATCCCCTCCCCTCCCCCCTTTGGAGAATAAAGGAGCAAGAACGCTTTATGAGGAGCTGGTGGATGCAGCAGTTATCGATCCTGCATCCCAGTGGAGGCACGTCACACACCGTAAGCCCAGCGCAAGGCAGCGGTCTTTGGTGAATGGGGCTGAAATGGCTTTAGGGGATCCCATCCTGCTGACCAAAAGTTTCACCCACCTACTTCCAGAGATTCCTGCTCCTTCATCCTCTACTTTGTCTGCTGAGGGCGCAGCTCAGGGGGTTTCTACCACAGGCCTGTACCCCCCGGGCTCCCTCTCACATCATGCCTCGAGGGTGTCTGAGGCTCCAGCCTCCCGCCCTGCTCCGAGGGCTTCTATTGATGATGTATGTCCTCCGTTCCCCCATCTCCCGTCGGTCCTCAAGGAGACACAAAAAAGGCCGGACATCCACGGCCATTCACCTTCCTCCAGTGGTAGTGCATGTGGGATGAAATTATATCAAAAAGGGTAAATCAGAGCTAATGAAACAGGATTTGATTGAACTGATCAAGGCTCTGAAAAGCAGCCGATTATCTCTGGCCCTGTGCCATCGCAGGGTCGCGACAGGCTCTTAGCACTTCATATCTGTCTTAAAGACTACTGCCACTCTGTTGGCATAACGTTTATTGACAATTTCGACACTTTTTGGAAACAAAAGATACTCTACAGAGATGATGGACTCCACCCAAACCATCTAGGAGCCTGGACCTTCTTTTCATATTTCAAGGCTGCGTTAAGATATTGACTCAGAGACAGACCAAGCCCCGCTCAGGTAATTCCTCCCATCCTTTCTAAGCGCTGTCATCGTACTGTTGTCTACACTTCCAGGGGTGTTGTCAGTTGTAATCCTATGCCCATTCGTTTGAAATCCACTGCTATTGATCTGCTATTGTTAGCTGAAAAGAGAAGCCCACTGTGGTCTGCTCACCCAGTACTATTAGTTCAAATGTGAATTCCATAAACGTGAATACCCCCTTGGTTTTCAAATCAAGTAGAGGGCTTGGGCTATTGCATGATGACAACCAAAGCCCATGTAGGTCAGTTTATAACATTCCATCATTGGTTACTTTGAGAATTCCTCATACTGACATTGGCTGCCGCCTCAGGCCCTATGGTGCCAACCTTGGAAAAGTAATTAAAATGTATACTCTCTCTTCTATTACAAATAGGGATGGACCAAATGGTGCAGTTCTATGCAATCTTATAGCCATACCAACTATGTCAATATCAACCATCAGACAGGGACTGTAACTGCATAATGAACGAAGCTTGTTTGAGTTGGAGACTCCATGTGACTTAAAAAAATCAGGATTAATGCATCAGAACATTAGGAGCTTACTTTCTAAACTGGATTACATCAAGATCTGGGCAATGCAGATGAATCCGGACATTCTGGGATTGACTGAAACTTGGATCTCTGGGGACATTCTGGACTCGGATATTAATATTGAGGGTTATAATGTGTTCAGAGCTGACAGACAGGGTAGAGGTGGTGGAGTGGCCATTATAAAACAATACATTCTCTGTCTCTTTACTGAAATACATTTCCCTTGCCTGGGGAAATAATGTATTCATAATTGTTATACAGTGGTTCCTCATTTAAAAGTTTAATCATACTGCAGCACAGCTTGCAGGATGCCGCGGTATGGTACAGCATGTTACAGTGAATGACGTCATAGTACTTTACTGTCAGCCAATGTTGCCGTTGATGCCCGTTGAAACCACCAGAGGGTATCTTTGAGGGTGTCTTTAGGAAGCTTGTTGGCACTTGGTTACTTTCCCAAATAATCATGTTTTTTTTTCTCCATTTATTTTATAGTTTTTTCCCCTTCCTAAACAAAATATTAATGGATTTCTTTGTGATTGTGTATATTAAATGTATTTATTAGACTGGCGGCTATTGGTAGGCTACTGTCTTAACATAACTTAACTCTAAAGGACTACTTCAATATATATCAATCAATCAATAATTCATGCATTTGTGCATGTCATCCCCACAGACAGCACACATACATCTCGCCGATGTCTGCCCGATGTATACAGTGCATTCGGAAAGTATTCGGACCCCTTCCCTTTTTCCAGATTTTGTTACGTTACAGCCTTATTCTAAAATGGATTAAATTAAATGTTTTCCTTATCAATCTACACAAAATACCCCATAATGACAAAGCAAAAACAGGTTTTGAGAAACATTAGCAAATGTATTAAAAAAAAAAAAAAAAAAAAAATGCATTTACATAAGTATTCAGACCCTTTGTTATGAGACTCGAAATTGAGGTTCAGGTGAATCTTTAGATGTTTTTACAACTTGATTGGAGTCCACCTGTGGTAAATTCAATTGATTGGATATGTTTTGGAAAGGCACACACCTGTCTATATAAGGTCCCACAGTTGACAGTGCATGTCAGAGCAAAAACCAAGCCATGAGGTCGAAGGAATTGTCCTTAGAGCTCCGAGACAGAAATGTGTCGAAGCACAGATCTGGGGAAGGGCACCAAAAAATTGCTGCATCATTGAAAGTCCTCAAGAACACAGCGGCCTCCATCATTCTTAAATGGAAGAAGTTTGGAACCACCAAGACTCTTCCTAGAGCTGGCCGCCACGCCAAACTGAGCAATCGGGGTAGAAGGGCCTTGGTCAGGGAGGTAACCAAGAACCCGATGGTCACTCTGACAGAGCTCCAGAGTTCCTCTGTGGAGATGGGAGAACCTTCCAGAAGGACAACCATCTCTGCAGCACTCCACCAATCAGTCCTTTATGGTAGAGTGGCCAGATGGAAGCCACTGCTCAGTAAAAGGCACATGACAGCCCTCTTGGAGTTTGCCAAAAGGCACCTAAAGGACTCTCAGACCATAAGAAACAAGATTCTGTGGTCTAATGAAACCAAGATTGAACTCTTTGGCCTGAATGCCAAGCGTCACGTCTGGAGGAAAACTGGCACCATCCCTACGGTGAAGCATGGTGGTGGCAGCATCATGCTGTGGGAATGTTTTTCAGTGGCAGGGACTGGGAGACTAGTCAGGATCGAAGGAAAGATGAACGGAGCAAAGTACAGAGAGATCCTTGATGAAAACATGCTCCAGAGCGCTCAGGACCTCAGACTGGGGCGAAGGTTCACCTTCCAACAGGACAATGACCCTAAGCACACAGCCAAGACAATTCAAGTGTGGCTTCGGGACAAGTACTGAATATCCTTGAGTGGCCCAGCCAGAACCCGGACTTCAACACAATCGAACATCTCTGGAGAGATCTGAAAATAGCTGTGTAGGGACGCTCCCCATCCAACCTGACAGAGATTGATCTGCAGAGAATAATGGGAGAAACTCCCCAAATACAGTTGTGCCAAGCTTGTAGCGTCATACCCAAGAAGGCTGTAATCGCTGCCAAAGGTGCTTCAACAAAGTACTGAGTAAAGGGTCTGAATACTTATGTAAATGTAATATATTTCAGTTTTTTATTTTTAATACATTTGCAAACATTTCTACAAACCAGTTTTTGCTTTGTCATTATGGGGTATAAAACAATTTAATCCATTTTAGAATAAGGCTGTAACGTAACAAAATGTGGAAAAAGTAAAGGGGTCTGAATATTTTCCGAATGCACTGTACATGATACATCGGGCCGATGTAGTATGGAGAGCGTTTGCACATTGGCAAGATGTCACCGAGACTTCAGCATTAGATCGCATTTGCCCTTCAGCCGCTGTTTGGATGATACATGTCAAAGCTGCTAAATTATACTGGCAATAATAAAAAACAATATGACTTACATTTTAGTCATTTAGCAGACGCGACTTACAGTAGCGAGTGCATACATTTTAATTTTTTCTCAAATTGTCTCCCATGGGAATTGAAACCACAGTCCTAGCATTGCAAGCGCCATGCTCTACCAACTGAGCTACATGGGACTACTCTTGACTATAAGTGATTTTGTTTGTCGCTAAAATGAAGAGAGAAGATTCAAGTTAATGTCAAGTTTATTCGGCTATTGCTATACCATCGAGTTCTTAAAAGAACTCCAGCACATAGAAGAGAAAGGAGCCTTGAATAATTAAACACTAAATAAACCGCAACATGTCGGCTAAAGCAATTGAATTCAGGAATTAATTCAACTGTTTTTAATCTTGGTTGTAGTAGACTTTACAAAACTTTTTTGTTAGAACAGACTATATGGGATTGATTATAATTTGTTTGTAAATTATTATTGTATTCGTTGTGTTGTTTACACTGTTCAAAATGGTCAGAACAAATATGAATCACACATACTGTAATAAGCACGCAGAGCACGCTCCTCCTACCCTCCTTCTTCATGTCATTATCATTAGTAGGCAAACATCCATTAATACATTTCAAGTCCCTAAAAATTGAAATAAACTTGGCAAGAGTCTATTCCAATGTATTGAATGAATGTATTAATTACAGTAATTTACCATTCTCATTCTCAGATTGGAAATGTTGTTTGGAGAGTTCACAACCTGTTACACTTGTGAAAAACAATGCCTCCAGCTCACATTGTAAAGTGGTGGGTGATGCGCTGATAGCCTGTTGCCTGCACTTGAATGGTGAATCGGAAGCGCGCTTCAATTACCAGTTGAGAAATAAAAATAATGTCAATTATTCTATAGACCGATAAGCATGATGGTCAAATGTATTTACACACAGAAATAAGAGCCAGAAATTGGGGGAATTTTGTAGGGTGAATTATTATGTGAATTAAAATAAATTGACACATTTGTAGGTGTTGCATTTGTCATTGTATACAAATTAGCTTCGATCACCAATTAGCTATTATGAGGGTTTCGGCTGGCCATTGTCCAATTTAATGGCTCATCAATGCGTGAACTGTGACCAATGTCCATCACCACTGTAAGCTGAGAACTGTATTCTAAAAATAAAAACAAAGCATCTGTTTCAAAACGCATATGTTTAATAGGGTACTGTGCAGTGTGCCAAAAACCAACATGACAATGATATGTTTACTGTAGCCTACATATACTGTATGCCTAATTCCTTAGATAAGGGAGAGCAGGCCATGTCCAGACTTTCTCGGCGACCTCAAGTACTCATGAACTCTGTCTTTAATGCTTTTTCGGGTTGCATCACTCATGATGAACACTCAGAGGTTCACTGGTAAGCCAAATTTGCCTCGGGATCCCTCCCAGTTGGTATTTATTCTGTGTCCACCACTGTATCACTCGTGGTGAGCAGTTCGTCAAGTTCTGGTGTCAGAAGAGGAAGAGGAATGGAAATGTCAGGGTGAACCGACGACCCGACGAACCCGCCACAATTGTTGCCTCTGCCTGTCGGAGGTGGAGTTCCAGAGCTCACAGGTGTGCCTGGCATGGATTGTGACTCCATCATCTCGTCCCTCGCCCTCTTCAACATGTCATTCTCCGCCTGGCTCTCCGCCAATGCCTCCTGACTCTCCGTATCGCCCGTATCTCTGGAACGGGTAGCACCATAGAAAGAAGGTGGCTTGCTGAAAACGATGTCCATTCCGTCTGTTATCTTTGATCATTTTTTTAATGGTAACTGTGTTAAGGGCAGAGTTTAGGGTTGGGTGAGGAGTACTGGAAAGATGTAACTCCAGGTTACAATAGGCCATAAGTAAACAGCAGACATCCCACTGTCCTCACTTTGATTATGATGTAGCTCATACTGTAGCTATGACGATGAGCGATCTCTCTCAAATGCAGACAATGACCCAAAACACCAATTTGCATTGCAAATGAGGGCATAAACTGGGTCAAGACGCCAGCAGAGTAGGTAGACCTACAACACTTTTAACAGCACATTACTCAACACTAGTGAGACTCACCTCGCCTACGGTAGACCTACAGTATATCTACAAATATATGTTTAATCTCTACATGTAGGTCTCCTGATTTAAACCCGATCTAACTTGTTTGGCATCAACTGAAAGCATTAATTATAACTCTGCCAAGCCTACAAGCAAAGATTAACTGGTGAAGGCCATCAAGAAACTGGTGAAGGCTTGAGAAACTGACAATACAACAATATTCAGATACAGTTGAAGTCGGAAGTTTACATACTGTATACCTGAGCCAAATACATTTAAGCTCAGTTTTTCCCTACTCCTGACATTTAATCCTAGTAAAAATTCCCTGTCTTAGGTCAGTTAGGAACACCACTTTATTTTAAGAACGGGAAATGTCAGAATAATAGTAGAGAGAATGTTTTATTTCAGCTTTTATTTCTTTCATCACATTCCCAGTGGGTCAGAAGTTTATCATACACTCAATTAGTATTTGGTGGCATTGCCTTTAAATTGTTTAACTTGGGGCAAACATTTCAGGTAGCCTTCCACAAGCTTCCCACAATAAGTTGGGTGAATTTTGGCCCATTCCTCTGACAGAGCTGGTGTAACTGAGTCAGGTTTGCAGGCCTCCTTGCTCGCACATGCTTTTTCAGTTTTGCCCACATATTTTCTATAGGATTGAGGTTAGGGCTTTGTGATGGCCACTCCAATACCTTGACTTTGTTGTCCTTAAGCCATTTTGCCACAACTTTGGAAGTATGCTTGGGGTCATTGTCCATTTGAGATCATGTGACAGATCATGTGACACTTAGATTGCACACAGGTGGACTTTATTTAACTAATTATGTGACTTCTGAAGGTAATTGGTTGCACCAGATCTTATTTAGGGGCTTCATAGCAAAGGGAGTGAATACATATGCACGCACCACTTTTCCGTTATAGATTTTTTTGAAACAATTTTTTATTTTTTTTCCCACTTCACCAATTTGGACTATTTTGTGTGTGTCCATTACATTAAATGCAAATAAAAAATCATTTAAATTACAGGCTGTAATGCAACAAAATAGGAAAAACGCCAAGGGGGATGAATACTTTTGCAAGGCACTGTACTAAACCATAAATTACCTCTAAGTCCCGCACATTATCTCAAAACTTTTAATTGAGGAACCACTGTAGGGGTCTACCGTCTTCCCTCGGCTAACCTTTGTGCACTTAAGGAGTTAACTAGTTTGTTGTCTTCTTTTACTATATCAGAAATTATTATCCTGGGTCACCTAAATTATGATTGGGAAATGCAGGCTTCGGAAAATCAAAAAGACGTGTAATGATCTAAACCTGACCCAGCTGGTGACTAAGCCTACACGTCCCACCCTAAAGATCCTTCAAAGTCAACTCTGATTGATCTTATTCTAACGAATAGACCGGAGAAATATGTTTCTAATGGTGTCTTCGCCCAAGATATTAGTGACCATTGCCCAGTTATTTGTGTAATCTAAGCCTTGTGTCATCACAAAGAGGAACTTTAAAAACTTCAGTGCACAGGCTTTTTACATTCGCTTTATTTTAGTGACCTTGATTGTATTTCAGCTATCCCTGAGACGGATTTAGCTTTCAGTCTTTTTGCAGATGTCTTCGATACTATTGTAGATAATCATGCTCCCTTCAAAAAATGAAGGGTTAAAGGTAAGTCGAATGCCTGGTACAATGCAGAATTATCAGCAGTCATTCATAAAAGAGATGATGCTTGGGTCAAGGCCAGGAACACAGGCTTAGGCCCGGACTGGCAAGCTTTTAAGCAAGTGATGAATCATTGTGTAAGACAAATCAGAAAGGCTAAATCTGATTATCTTTCGGATTGTAATGGGAACTTGCCAAAATTCTGGAAAGCTGTCAAATTCCTGAAGGGTTCTACGTCCTCCTCTTTATGACAACAAATTAATTCAGACACTGGCCTCTTACGGAAAAAAATTCCATCATTGATGCATTTAATCACCATTTTATTTAAACGGGCTATCTCTTTGAAATAACTTCTAAGCCTATTCACAATGATACTGGGCTGGATGCTGATAGGGGAAACTTGCTGAAATTATAGTCAAAGCTTTTCTTTTAGGCTATTTCAGAAAAAGAAGTCCTGGATGCTTTGCTAGCAATAGACAACAAGAAATCCACAGGGGCCGACCAATTGGATCCTGGTCTGCTTAAGTGTGCAGCGCCCATCATTGTTCGCGCAATAACCCCAATTTCTTTTAATTTAACGTTGTTATCAGGAAATATTTAAAAAGTATGAAAATCAGCTCTTCTGCTGCCACTCCATAAAGGCAGGGATAGTAGTGATCTTAATAATTAATCGCCCCATTTCAAGGCTTCCTTGTCTAATCAAGATTCTTGAATCTTTGGTAAAAACGTTGCTCTTTTTTATCTGAGAAATATATTTTAAATATAAACCAAATCAGGGTTTAGGCCTGGGTATAGCACTATTACAGCAACCACTTAAGTTGTTAATGATCTTGTCAGTGCTTTTAGACACTAAAATGAAATGTGCTGCTTTGTTTGTGGACCTGTCAATAGATTTTGATACTGTTGATCATGCTATTTTCTTGAATAAATTGTCCTCGATAGGCCTGAGTTCTGACACCTGTTCATGGTTTCATGATCACCCCAGTGACAGAACTCAGGCCATCGTGATTGATAAGGTTAAGTCTGAATTTCTTGAAGTGCATAAAGGTGTACCACAGGGGTTGATTTTGGGACCTGTTCTCTTCACTGTTTATATAAACACCATTGGTCAGTCTTTTGTTATAGGTGTTATAGGTGATAGTTTTAATACTCATCACTGCATCCTGTATCAAAAGGTTGGCTGGACTTCGCTAAAGACCCATAGATCTCTACATTACTCCCTTTCAAGGCCCTACTTCCTAAACTTCCGTCTTATCTAACTTTGCTGTTGAAGTATAGACACCTGAGTTGCCTAACCCATTCACATGATTGGTTAACTCTTGAGATTCCTAGGCTCTTCACCGAGCTAGGTAAATCTGCTTTTAGTTTTAACGCACAGTATTGCTGGAACAAAATTCTAAATACAGTACCAGTCAAAAGTTTGGACACACCTACTCATTCCAGGGTTTTTCTTAATTTGTACTATTTTCTACATTGTAGAATAATAGTGAAGACATCAAAACTATGAAATAACACATATAGAATCATGTAGTAACCAAAAAAGTTTTAAACAAATCAAAATATATTTTATATTTGAGATTCTTCAAAGTAGCCACCCTTTGCCTTAATGACAGCTTTGCACACTCTTGGCATTCTCTACAATTGTCATTATTGTTATCGCCACTATTGTCACTGTCTTCCTACTCAGATAATCAAGATAATTGTCACTATCATTATTGTTTTTATTATCATTATCAGTCATTATCATGATCATCACTGTCATCATCACCAACATAATCAACATCATCAATAAGATGATGATGAGAGCCATTACAACTGTCATCCTGCCTCTAATTCTTCCTACTCCATATGTAGGAAGAGATAAATAAGGATACGACAGAAATTATGTCATAAAAGACTCACTTTCCAATCCTTCTTTAAGTCATCCTAGCTGTTTTATCACAGATTCTAATGGTAACACCTATCCTTCTTGTCTTTGTTCCCAGAGCTCTTTGCCACAGTGAAGAGTGGCATATCAGACGTTCAGTGCCCCACCGGATCCCCTGCCGAGTTGTGTGTCGTTCTGAACAATGAAAAAGTGGAAGGTGTGTGGTTGAAAGATGGAGTAGAGGCAAGGCCATTTATTTCCATCCTTACCATACTAAAGTGACTGGGTCGTTTTGTCAACCTCTCCCGGCACTATAGGTTGGAGTTACCCAGATCAAGGATCTATGTACAGATCTAGGATAAGCTTACCATCTCCCATTCATGACCTTTAGCATTCGAGATCAGAGTCTATGGATAAACTTGATCAACATTTCTGACCTTCAGCATTAGGGAAACACAAAACATTTTTATGGGTCACCTTGATTGCTCCTCCTGTCTCTCTGCAGGTGTCTCGTCTAACTGGGGTTCAGGTGGTGAAGCAGGGGGTGGTCCACAAGCTCCTGCTTGACGAGGTGACTGACGCACACAAGGGAAAATACACCTTCAGGGCTAAAGGAGCCGAGAGAGAGGCGGTTCTCACCATTGCAAGTCTGTCTGTGTGTGTGTGTGTGTGTGTGTGTGTGTGTGAGCTACATCTAACATTTTCGTCTGCAACTAGCATCAAATGTCAGTAATTAAATACCAGTTGTAGCAAAGGAATAGAAATCCACAAGAGTAAAAAAAAACACCACACTACGCCACTAATTAGCCTTATTCTAAAATGGATTCAATTGTTTTTTTCCCTCATCAATCTACACAAAATACCCCAGAATGACAACATAAACACAAGTTTTTTGTTACAAATAAAAAACGGAAATATTACATTTACATAAGTATTCAGACCCTTTACTCAGTACTTTGTTGAAGCACCTTTGGCAGTGATTACAGCCTCGAATCTTCTTGGGTATGACGCTACAAGCTTGGCACACCTGTATTTGGGGAGTTTCTCCCATTCTTCTCTGCAGATCCTCTCAAGCTCTGTCAGGTTGGATGGGGAGCGTCGCTGCACAGCTATTTTCAGGTCTCTCCAGAGATGTTAGATCGGGTTCAAGTCCGGGCTCTGGCTGGGCCACTCAAGGACATTCAGAGACTTGTCCCGATAATGTATTTGTTGAATAACATATCATTTAAAAGCTTGTTTTCCGGAGTATATCGTTAACTAGTCTATACATGGCTATATATTGTAGACGTAGTGCTTCGTGCTGAAAGATGAGTAATTTCCTGACATCCGATTGGTTACTGGCATTTAAAGGCCCTTTCCGGCAACCTGATTGGTTAAAATGCCTCACGTGCCGCGCAGCACTTCCTTATTTAAAAATATATCCTGTGAAGAATCCCCGTAAAGAGAGAAAAATTTGCAAATCTAGAAGAATAAAAATAGGCGGTCTCAGTTAGCCAATGCGAGAAAAGCAGAAATGTGCCTGATCAGCCGATCGAGGCCGTGGCAGTACAGGAAAAGGAGGTAGCCGGCAGTAGCGCGTCGAGACGCAAATTAGCTGTGATGAAGATGACAGCTAGCAGCGATCATCCACAGCAGCCAGCCAGCCAACAGTGGCTTTAATTCCATATGTCACAAATAAACCAACTTGTACATGATTTGATCTAAGTGTCTAAACACTGGACTGAAAATCACCAGATCCTACCAACCAGGGATTCTGTAATTATGTCATGATACAATGCGCACACTGTGAAGGTGATCGTGATGCATTTAGGAGGAGTGTTTACACTTCCTCCAGGCTGCAGGAGTGCTCCAGGGGAGATGTGGCATTTTATATAAATATGAGGATGGTTCTTCTAGCCCACAAACTTGGACTTGGTTATGCAGCTCTAAAGAAAATAAGCAGTCCTAGGGATTCCTTCCTTGCGTCTCAGCTCATATCAGAGACATGACAGGAGAGTGACAGGTAAATAAAAAGGGAGAGTAGCCCATTATTGTTAGGTGACTTGCTGTGTAAAAATTATATTTATTTCTTTGCTCCAGCAAATGTATTCAAAGTTAATAAACAGAGTGATAGGAAAACAAAACTATACAATGGGACTCTCACATAGGCCTACAGTGTCATAGGGCTGTAGTCTACTGTGATTACTGAGACATTAGCTTTACATAAAGTAAATACATGCTGATATGCTAATATTTACATAGGGTTACATGCTGATATTTCGTCCTGCAGTTATGACTGTAATGTCGACAGACATCATAATAAGTATAAGAAACAGAAATATCACATTTACATAAGTATTCAGACCCTTTACTCAGTACTTTGTTGAAGCACCTCTGGCAGCGATTACAGCCTCGAGTCTTCTTGGGTATGACGCTACAAGCTTGGCACACCTGTATTTGGGGAGTTTCTCCCATTATTTTCTGCAGATCCTCTCAAGCTCTGTCAGGTTGGATGGGGAGCGTTGCTGCACAGCTATTTATAGGTCGCTCCAGAGATGATTGATCGGGTTCAAGTCCGGGCTCTGGCTGGGCCACTCAAGGACATTCAGACACTTGTCCCGAAGCCACTCCTGCATCTTTGCTGTGTACTTAGGGTCGTTGTCCTGTTGGAAGGTGAGCGTTCACCCTAGTCTGAGGTCCTGAGCTCTGGAGCAGGTTTTCATCATGGATCTCTCTGTACTTTGCTCCATTCATCTTTGCCTCAATCCTGTCTAATCTCCCAGTCCCTGCCGCTGAAAAACATCCCAACAGCATGATGCTGCCACCACCATGCTTCACCGTAGGGATGGTGGCAGGTTTCCGCCAGACGTGACGCTTGGCATTCAAACCAAAGAGTTAAATCTTGGTTTCATCAGACCAGAGAATCTTGTTTCTCATGGTCGGAGAGTCTTTAGGTGCCTTTTGGCAAACTCCAAGAGGGCTGTCATGTGCCTTTTACTGAGCAGTGGCTTCCATCTGGCCACTCTACCATAAAGGACTGATTGGTGGAGTGCTGCAGAGATGGTTGTCCTTCTAGAAGGTTCTCCCATCTCCACAGAGGAACTCTAGAGCTCTGACAGAGTGACCATCGGGTTCTTGGTCACCTCCCTGACCAAGGCCCTTCTCCCCCGATTGCTCAGTTTGGCCGGGATGCCAACTCTATGAAGAGTCTTGGTGGTTCCAAACTTCTTCCATTTAAGAATGATGGAGGCCACTGTGTTCTTGGGGACCTTCAATGCAGCAGACATTTTTTGGTACCCTTCCCCAGATCTGTGCCTCGACATAATCCTGTCTCGGAGCTCTACGGACAATTCCTTCAACCTCATGACTCGGTTTTTGCTCTGACATGCACTGTCAACTGTGGGACCTTATATAGACAGGTGTGTACCTTTCCGAATCATGTCCAATCAATTGAATTGACCACAAGTGGACTCCAATGAAGTTGTCGAAACATCTCAAAGATGATCAATGGAAACAGGATGCACCTGAGCTCAATTTAGTGTCTCCTAGCAAAGGGTCTAAATACTTATGTAAATGAGGTATTTATGTTCAGAATTTTAGAATAAGGCTGTAATGTAACAAAATGTGGAAAAAGTGAAGGGTTCTGAATACTTTCCAAAGACACTGTACATTCACATTATTCCACACACAGGTTCTTAGGTCTTATAGTCAGACTTATTCAAAGGCTTTTTAGGATATCTTGTGTGTTTTGATTTTAAGTGTCATTTTATCTCTACATTTATGCAAAATATGCATCCGTCGTGTGAATAGTGTTTTAAAATAATTCCAAGCAAGGGGGAGGCCGATGACATCACAGATTCCCATCAGACCAACTTCTTGAATGCCCTACTCCTTGAAGTTAGCAGTTGAGTCTAAAAACACTATTTCGTTCAAAACATATTTTCTTACTCTGTGAGTACTTTACTGTATTCATAGTTGGGATATCGGTTTTCAACAGTATTTTTTATTTTTTTATCACTGGAGACCAAAAAACTAATTTTTTATTTTATGAATTTTTACGATTTAGCCAATTTGCAGCTGGCCCATCTAGCGGAAGTCCCTCAGTTCTGCCTCCAGGGAAAGATTCATGACAATAAACGTCAACCTGTGTAATTTTAATTACATGTCAAATATATAAAATAATTCAAAATGTATGTTTTCTAAATGAAAAATAGAATGACAAACCTGTGAAATATCCTAAATATAACTTAACAACTTGTTTATTATTAGACTTTCAGCATGGAATATCCTTTTGATTTTTTTAAACACTTATTTATTTGACTATGTCCATATGTCTTTGTTGTAAATGTTTTGGGGCCGAACTGGTGGCAGTTGTGAAGAAAGTCAACAGTTGGAAGAGTTGCAGATTATGTCATTTTTGATTAGATGCTTTTTTCATTAATTAGGCTATTTTCTCAATATGGACACAGATATAAAGATTAAGAATAAATTAATATTTTATATGAATAGATTTTATTAAAAGTTATTCAAGGATAAATGACCATAGATTGCCAAAAATATCCTGTTATTTACAGAAATTACTGAAAATCCCTGTAACTTTGGTAAATTACCGGTAATTTTGCAACCTTAATGTATAGTTCTCAACCAATTGAACAGATGTCTAAATAAATCTCTGTTTCAGATGTGTGAGAGAGGAGAGCGGTGCCATCATTCACCGGCTGAAGAGTGAATGTGGCATGGCATTGCCATCCTCCACCTGTACGTGGTCGGTGAGTAGTTTTGTATGTGTGTTTGTGTGCGCTCACATGCACATGTGTATGTGTGCATATGTGTGTGTGTCTAGAAATACTTAGCAAACAATATGTTCTCTCTCGCTCCCCCAGACCATCCAAACCCCGTACGGTAAGGTAAACTTCCTGGAGTGAACAGGAAACTGCATAGCCATTAAGTGGAAGGCTCCTCGGGACAATGTGGGCAAGCATGTGACCAGCTTTGTAATCAAGCGTTGCGTGGAAGGGAATACATCCTGGATTAATGTGAGGGACAATTAATTTAAAGTTAATCAATTAAAATGTGTCATTTATATTCATTACAAAAGTGGTCTAATGGGGAATTGAGTTCATATTCTCCACAATATCTTGTGTAGATCAAACTATGTACAGTGGGGAGAACAGGTATTTGATACACTGCCGATTTTGCAGGTTTTCCTACTTACAAAGCATGTAGAGGTCTGTAATTTTTATCATAGGTACACTTCAACTGTGAGAGACGAAATCTAAAACAAAAATCCAGAAAATCACACTGTATGATTTTTAAGTAATTAATATGCATTTTATTGCATGACATAAGTATTGTATCACCTACCAACCAGTAAGAATTCCGGCTCTCACAGACCTGTTAGTTTTCTTTAAGAAGCCCTCCTGTTCTCCACTCATTACCTGTATTAACTGCACCTGTTTGAACTTGTTACCTGTATAAAAGACACCTTTCCACACACTCAATCAAACAGACTCCAACCTCTCCACAATGGCCAAGACCAGAGAGCTGTGTAAGGACATCAGGGATAAAATTGTAGACCTGCACAAGGCTGGGATGGGCTACAGGACAATAGGCAAGCAGCTTGGTGAGAAGGCAACAACTGTTGGCGCAATTATTAGAAAATGGAAGAAGTTCAAGATGAAGGTCAATCACCCTCGGTCTGGGGCTCCATGCAAGATCTCACCTCGTGGGGCATCAATGATCATGAGGAAGGTGAGGGATCAGCCCAGAACTACACGGCAGGACCTGGTCAATGACCTGAAGAGAGTTGGGACCACAGTCTCAAAGAAAACCATTAGTAACACACTACGCCGTCATGGATTAAAATCCTGCAGCGCACGCAAGGTCCCCCTGCTCAAGCCAGTGCATGGCCTGGCCCGTCTGAAGTTTTCCAATGACCATCTGGATGATCCAGAGGAGGAATGGGAGAAGGTCATGGGGTCTGATGAGACAAAAATATAGATTTTTGGTCTAAACCCCACTCGCCGTGTTTGGAGGAAGAAGAAGGATGAGTACAACCCCAAGAACACCATCCCAACCGTGAAGCATTGAGGTGGAAACATCATTCTTTGGGGATGCTTTTCTGCAAAGGGGACAGGACGACTGCACCGTATTGAGGGGAGGATGGATGGGGCCATGTATCGCGAGATCTTGGCCAACAACCTCCTTCCCTCAGTAAGAGCATTGAAGATGGGTCGTGGCTGGGTCTTCCAGCATGACAATGACCCGAAACACACAGCCAGGGCAACTAAGGAGTGGCTCCGTAAGAAGCATCTCAAGGTCCTGGAGTGGCCTAGCCAGTCTCCAGACCTGAACCCAATAGAAAATCTTTGGAGGGAGCTGAAAGTCCGTATTGCCCAGCGACAGCGCCGAAACCTGAAGGATCTGGAGAAGGTCTGTATGGAGGAGTGGGCCAAAATCCCTGCTGCAGTGTGTGCAAACCTGGTCAAGACCTACAGGAAACGTATGATCTCTGTAATTGCAAACAAAGGTTTCTGTACCAAATATTAAGTTCTGCTTTTCTGATGTATCAAATACTTATGTCATGCAATAAAATGCAAATTAATTACTTAAAAATCATACAATGTGATTTTCTGGATTTTTGTTTTAGATTCCGTCTCTCACAGTTGAAGTGATAAAAATTACAGACCTCTACATGCTTTGTAAGTAGGATAACTTGCAAAATCGGCAGTGTATCAAATACTTGTTCTCCCCACTGTATATACATTAGAAATCTGCAGACTTCAATTCCAAAAGAATGACAACGATATGCACCATCTAAAAATCTTTCCTATTCATATATCTAAATCATGTTTCTAATAAATAGTACCAATCTTTCCTTTTCATATATCTAATTATGCTTATCTTTCCCATTGATCTAATTCATATTTTTTTCAAGATTATTTTTTCTCCATTTTATTCAGACAGGGACGGTATGAATTTAGTGTGGAGACAGAAAGATAGGGAGATGTGGAATAGCAGTGGTGGAGGTATTCCTACTCATGCTGGGGTGGTGTATATGTGCTGCAGGCGATAAAGTTAAACCTGTGAAACCAGTGTCAGGCACTAACTTTTTAAATGGGGCCTATTTTATTTTCAATTTTCCAAACCAGTTACAAACATACACATATGAACAACAACTTACAGACGCACACAAACAACGACTACATCTCACATCCCCATCCCTAGTGCCTGCATTATTGTTTGCCACATGGACTTAAATTGTACCAATTTGTTTTTCTTGGTCGCCTATGCTTTTTCAATATTTCAATAATAAATCACTCATCTTGAAAAACGGATACTAAAAACCTGGAAATCAATCAATCTGCTCTCATTAACACAATGGAAAAAATCGAATTCATATTTTTAAATGGTGCCTATATTTCCCATTCATATCCCTTCCAGACGGGGGAGGTGGATAGTAACACTACTAAATTCCCCGATAGTAAGGTGGAAGGGGGGCAAGGCTTACCAGTATCGCATCAGAGCCTTCAACTTCCAGGGCATGAGTGACCCAATGGAGACTGATGAGGTGTATGCAGGAGAGTTCATCGGTGAGAGGGTTAACACTGGTTCAGCCTTACCACTGTAATCATCATCATCATCATCATAATTGTCATCATCATCAGTATAGTTGCTGTTATCATGATCATCATCAGCAGCAGCAGCAGCAGTTGCATCCGCAGCATCATCACATCATCATCATCATCAGGTACAGTATGTCTCAGTTCCTGCATAACGTGTCTTTCAACCAGAGTTGCAGTGCCTTCAGAAAGTATTCACACCCCTTGACTTTTTCCACATTTTGTTGTGTTACAGCCTGAATTTAAAATGGATTACATTTATATATTTCATCACTGGCCTACACACAATACCCCATAATGTCAAAGTGGAATCATGTTTTTCAAAATGTTGACAAATTAATTTAAAAAGAAAAGCTGACATTTCTTGAGTCAATAAGTATTCAACCCCTTTTTTATGGCAAGCCTAAATAAGTTCAGGAGTAAAAATGTGCTTATCAAGTCACATAATAAGTTGCATGGACTCACTCTGTGTGTAATAATAGTGTTTTTGAATGACTACCTCATCTCTGTACCCCACACATACAATTATCTGTAAGGCCCCTCAGTCGAGCAGTGCATTTCAAACACAGATTAAATCACAAAGACCAGGGAGGTTTTCCAATTCCTTGTAAAGAAGGGCACCTATTGGCAGACATTAAATATATTTTTGAGACTGATGAAGTTATTAATTACACTTTGGATGGTGTATCAATACACCCAGTCACTACAAAGATACATGCGTCCTTCTTATCTCAGTTGCCGGAGAGGAAGGAAACTGCTCAGGGATTAACACCATGAGGCCAATGCTGTCTTTAAAACAGTTAAGAGTTTAATGGCTGTGATAGGAGAAAACTGAGGATGGATGAATAACATTGTAGTTACTCCACAATACTAACCTAAATGACAGAGTGAAAAGAAGGAAGCCAATAGAGGATACAAATATTCCAAATCATGCATCCTGTTTGCAATAAGGCACTAAAGCAATACTGCCAAAAATTTGGCAAAGCAATTAACTTTTGGTCCAAAATAGAAAGCCATTGAATGTTTCCTGAGTGGCCAAATTACAGTTTTGACTTAAATCTGATTGAAAATCTATGGCAAGACTTTTGAAAAGAATAATGGGCAAATATTGTACAATCCAGGTATGCAAAGCTTTTAGATACTTACCCAGAAAGACTCACAGCTGTAATCGCTGCCAAAGGTGATTTTAACATGTATTAAATCAGGGGTGTGAACACTTACGTAAATGAGATATTCTGTACTTCATTTTCAATACACATTCCACATTTTGTATTAAATATGTATTAAATAGCTTTTGTTTCTCACCAATCTACACACAATACCCCATAATGACAAAGTGAAAACATGTTTTTACATTTTTTGGCAAATGTATTGAAAATTATATGTTTTCACTTTGTCATTATCAGGTATTGCGTGTAGATTGGTGAGAAACAAAAGCTATTTAATACATATTTAATACAAAATGTGGAATGTGTATTGAAAATGAAGTACAGAATATCTCATTTACGTAAGTGTTCACACCCCTGATTAGATTGTTGAGAAAAAAAAGCTATTTAATACATTTTGAATTCAGACTGTAACAACAAAATGTGGAATAAATCAAGGGGTATGAATACTTTCTGAAGGCAGTGTATCTGCTTAGTGATATTGATCATGTCCACTGTTGACATACTATTTACATTTTTTAAAATGGTAATGTAGCAGACGCTCTTATCCAGAGTGACTTACAGTTAGTGCATCCATCTTAAGATACACTACATCACCAAAAGTATGTGGACACTTGCTCATCGAACATATCATTCCAAAATCAGGGGCATTAATATGGAGTTGGTCCCCCTTTTGCTGCTATAACAGCCTCCACTCCTCTGGGAACGCTTTCAACTAAATGTTGGAACATTGCTGCGGGAGCTTGCTTCCATTCAGCCACAAGAGCATTAGTGAGGCCAATCACTGATGTTGGGCTTTAGGCCTGGCTCACAGTCGGCGTTCCAATTTATCCCAAAGGTGTTCGATTGGGTTGAGGTCAGGGCTCTGTGCAGGCCAGTCAAGTTCTTCTACACCGATCTCGACAAACCATTTCTGTATGGACCTCGCTTTCTGTACGGGGGTATTGTCATGCTGAAACAGGAAAGGGTCTTTCCCAAATTGTTGCCACAAAGTTGGAAGCACATAATCGCCTAGAATGTCATTGTATGCTGTAGCGTTAAGATTTCCCTTCACTGGAACTAAGGGGCCTAGCCTGAACCATGAAAAACAGCCCCAGACCATTATTCCTCCTCCACCAAACTTTACAGTTGGCACTATGCATTCGGGCAGGTAGCGTTCTCCTGGCATCCACCAAACCCAGATTCGTCTTGGACTGCCAGATGGTGACGTGTGATTCATAACTCCAGAGAAAGTGTTTCCACTGCTCCAGAGTCCAATGGCGGTGAGCTTTACACCAATCCAGCCGACGCTTGGCATTGCGCATGGTGATCTTAGGCTTGTGTGTGGCTGCTCGGCCATGGAAACCCATTTCATGAAGCTCCCGAAGAACAGTTATTGTGCTGACGTTGCTTCCAGAGGCAGTTTGGAACTCGGTAGTGAGTGTTGCAACCGAGGACAGACGATTTGTACGCAATACGTGCTTCAGCGGTCCCGTTCTGTGAGCTTGTGAGCTTTTGTGGCCTACTGCTTCGCAGGCTGAGCCATTGTTGCTCCTAGACTTTTCCAATTCACAATAACAGCAATTGCAGTTGACCGGGACAGCTTTAGCAGGGCAGAAATTTGCCGAACTGACTTGTTGGAAAGGTGGCATCCTATGACGGTGTCACGTTGAAAGTCACTGAAATCTTCAGTACAGGCTATTCTACTGCCAATGTTTGTCTATGCTTGATTTTTCCCCCTTTCAGCAATGGGTGTGGCTGAAATTGCCAAATCCACTAATTTAAAGGAGTGTCCACATATAAACGCAACATGTGTTGGTCCCATGTTTCATGAGCTGAAATAGAAGATCCCAGAGATGTTGCATACGCACAAAAGGCTTATTTATTTTACATTTTATGCACAAATTTGTTTACATACCTGTTATTGAGCATTTCTCCTTTGAAAAGATAATCCATCCACCTGACATCTGTGGCATATCAAGAAGCTGAATAAACAGCATGATCATTACACAGGTGCACCTTGTGCTGGGGACAATAAAAGGCCACTCTAAAACGTGCAGTTTTGTCACAAAACACAATGCCACAGATGTCGCAAGTTTTGAGGGAGCGTGAAATTGGCATGCTGACTGCAGAGATCCAGTCCACCAGAGCTGCAACCGCAGACCCCGTGTAACCACACCAGCCCAGGACCTCCACATCTGGCTTCATCACCTGCTGGATCGCCTGAAACCAGCCACACAGACAGCTAATAAAACTGAGGAGTATTTCTGTCTGCAATAAAGCCCTTTTGTTGGGAAAAACTCATTCTGATTGGCTGGGCCTGGCTCCCCAGTGGGTGGGCCTGGCTCCCAAGTGGGTGGGCATATGCCCTCCCAGGCCCACCCAGGGCTGCGCCCCTACCCAGTCATGTGATATCCATAGATTAGGGCCTAATTTAAATTGACCGATTTCCTTGTATGAACTGTAACTCTGTAAATTTGTTGAAATTGTTGCATTTATATTTTTGTTCAGTATATATATATATACACACTTAAATTGAAAACATTTGGTTACACTTCATTTGATAGTATCGCTATGTCATGGACATGACATGTCATAAAAATGTCATAAGACCCGTCATATCCATTCATGGCTATTCATGTCAAATTAAATACGCTTGTCAAGACAGAAGTAGCGGCTTGCATTATGAAAGCACAGACATGACAACCCTTCATAGCCACTCCCCATGGTATGGGTGTAACAGAATATAGGCTACAGGACACAAGAAAATTACTATGTCGAAAAGTCTTGTAAGTGCAATGACCAACAGCATGATCAATGCACACGCAAACACAAACACACACCCCTACCTGGCTGAAGGTCCCCGGTTGTGCAGACGCAGCTTCCATCCCTGCTCTCCCTCCAGCTTTGGCAGCAGCTGCCTCAGGACCCAAGGCTCATCGTGGGCGTTGTAGCAGATGAAGGCATCGTACTGATGAGGCACACACCTATTCCTCCACTTGGTGTCATAAAGACAAGCCTGGAAGGGGTAGTAGACGTAGACCACCTGCCATCTCAGACAATGGTAGATAAAGGATACCAGCAAAGTGAGGAGAAGTGGAGGAGAGGAAGTACAAGAAGCCTATGTCTACTGAACATGAGTGGATGTCAAAGTCCAACTGTTTAGAACCCTTCAGATCCTTTAGACATCTGCAGAGATACTGGTAGGGATGAACAACTTGTGTTTGGCTGTTGCGCTCCACCCACTGGATGAACAAAGCATTGCAGGAACATAGGGAGAGAATACAGCATTACCTCATTGGTCTTTGTTAAAATGCCATTCCGCCACTTTTCAAACTCATATTCATTATCTCCGGCACCAAACCAGTTTCTACATATTTGAAAACAGCGCATTTCTATGATCTGTGTGTTAAAAAGAGAAGAAAAGAAAGGTCCCAAAAAAAAAGTGTTTATCAAAACCTGCAACGAGTTTCTAGCCAGAGGGATGGTATTTTCTTGCTCCCCTCATCGCCGCAAATCTCAGTGTTTGAAAATCACTGTTTTTAAAATGTTTAAACTTCTGATGACGTCATCAGGTATAACTTTCTAACTTGTTATTTTTTCTACCAAATGTAGAAATGCTTAGAATATCCCCCTATCCACATAGACGGGACAGCAGTGGAGAAGGGGAAAAGTTTTAAGTTCCTCTGCGTACATATCACTGACACACTGAAATGGTCCACCCACACAGACGGTGTGGTGAAGAAGGCGCAACAGCGTCTCTTCAACCTCAGGAGGCTGAAGAAATTTGCCCTGTCACCTAAAACCCTCACAAACTTTTACAGATGCACAATTGAGAGCACCCTGTCGGGCTGTATCACCGCCTGGTACAGCAACTGCACCGCCCACAACCACAGGGCTCTCCAGAGGGTGGTGCGGTCTGCACAACGCATCACCGGGGGCAAACTACCTGCCCTCCAGGACACCTACAGCACCCGATGTCACAGAAAGGCCAAAAAGATAATCAAGGACAACTACCACCCGAGTCACCGCCTGTTCACCCCGCTATCATCCAGAAGGCGAGGTCAGTACAGGTGCATCAAAGCTGGGACCGAGAAACTGAGTCCATCACCATCTTTCAGTCCCTCCTAAAGCCCCACCTCTTCAAGTTGGCCTACCCCTAAGCCCCCCCCCCCCACACACACATAACACCTGTTCGCTCACTCATACACTGACACATCACACTATTTTCCTTTTCTTTAAGCCCTTCCCTCTTTGTTTTATATTTTGGTTTCTTCCTGCTGTTAATCTGGCATTGTCTTGTTTTGATCTCAGTTTTTTGTTTAGTTTCTACAATTGTAAAGCGACTTTGGGTCATTGAAAAGCACTATATACTGTAAGTCCCAATTAGTATTATTATTATTATTATTATTATTATTATTATTATTATAATATTACCGGTTGACAATTTGATTATAAGATAAATCCAAAAGCTTGGAGTCTTTTACAATGGAATTTTCAGATTTCAGATTCAAGCACCATCCAAGGCCAGGATTAGGTTGTTTCCAAGGGCCAGGGGCTTTAAAGCTCCCAAATCCTGGAAAACACATCCTTCAAAGTTCATGTTTTTATTGAAGTCAAGATAGAGTTCTGTAAATCTTGTGAGATTGGCAAAATCTGAACAGCCTAATTTAATGATCCTATTGCCACTGAGATCCAGGATTTCCAAAGTAGGGAAATTCCTTGTGGCATTTGGCACAGAAGACAGGATGTTTTTACCCAGTAACAGTATTCTCAACTGTTTCATTGACCTGAAAGATAACTCAGACAATTCTATAATATAATTTTGGAGGACACCTGAAATATAACGACTTCACTATTGTCTCTGAGGAACTGCTGCAACCATGCATACAGATGACTGAGTTGGACTTATCAGACAATTATATTATAGAATTGTCAGAGTTACAGTAGTAAAAACACAAGGTGCAGTTTCGAAATTTGGTTGTGCATCAGCAGTTATCCTCTTGTTATCTCGGTCACTGACACTCACTCAATTAGCCCATGTCAGCAAAATTTTTTGAAATTGGTAAGTTAGTTTAGCCAGCTATCTAAACTTGTAGTAAGAATGGCCGAATTACCTGCCCAGAGGCCTTGGCATAAGTCAGGGCAAAATGTGTAGAATTTCAGGAAATTTGCTGTAAAACTGACATTTCTTCTGTCCACCCCATGCCAGAAATAGTAGAATTGCGTGAAAGTTGTTTTATAATTGCACAATGTTCTCTCCACCCCATGGCAAAATGTGTAGAATTGCAAAAAACTTGTTTTAAAACTGAAATATTTTCTCTATGCCCCATGGAATATTTCATAGAATTGCAGGAAATGTACTTAAAAACTTTAAATTGTTCTCTCAGCAGTCAAGAGGGAGGCCACTAAAATGTTTTGCCCGTGAGACCCAGCTGGGTCCACATGTCTGTAGAGATGATAAGTATTGTGCTGCAGAGCCTCAAATCATTAGTGAACCTGAAACATACAGGTTCAGGCTTATATTCACCTGTATGATTCAGTTTCAGGTTTACTAATGAGTTGAGGCTCTGCAGTACCATACTCATCATCTCTATAGACATGTGGATCCAGCTCAAGTCAAGACTGGACACGTTCCTTAGAAAATATCTGTCTGGAACATCCCATTCCATGCTTCCATTTTCATATGGGCCAGAGAAGGATAGGTGTAATGTCTGAAGGTGAGGAAAAACATTGGCGGTGATGCTGAAGATTTTAAAATGATTCCCAGATACATCCAGCTTTCTCAGCCCTGTGGACGTCTTTGATATTTTGATGACTGAAAATAGTTAAATAAGTTGTCACTAATATCCAACTCCTGCTGTTGTGGTAATTGGAAGATGGAAACATATTTGATATGTCTCAGCCTGTTGTTATTTAAGCCTACTACTTTTAAACAGGAGAGGAACTGAATTGGATGATGGGGTGATGGTTGTGATGGATTTTTGTGTTAGCACTAACAGGTTGTCCAGGCTATGAAACGTGTGGTCTGAGAGACAGGTGAGTTTGTTCATACCAAGATTCAGCTCCTCTAGAGCCACCAAGTCTGAAAAAGCCCCATCGTCTACATGAGAGATTTGGTTGCCGAACATATTGAACTTTCAGGATTGATAGAAATGTTAAAAACTATTGTTTGATCTTTGAAATGTCATTTTACGAAATGTCAAAAAATCTCACTTTAGGTGGAAAGTCAGTTGGTATGGCTTTGAGGTTCCTATGATCACAGAGTACTTTCATGTTGATGGTGATATTTTTTGTGCAATCAATTGTGCAGGTTTTCATTATGTAACCCCTCACTGGATTACAAGAACCCAGCAATACAACAACAAGTACATTTACATTTTAGTCATTTAGCAGACGCTCTTATCCAGAGCGATTTACAGGAGCAATTAGGGTTAAGTGCCTTGCTCAAGGGCACATCGACAGATTTTTCACCTAGTCGGCTCAGGGATTAGAACCAGCAACCTTTCGGTTACTGGCACTACGCTCTTAACCACTAAGCTACCTGCCGCTACCTAGAGAGAGAGTCTCAGCTGAGAGTATGTAGACCAACTTCCTATTCTTGGCATGGTTATCATCATTTCAGCAAGTAGAGCTTGGTTTGGCTCAGTTCCTTTTCAGAGTAATAGGTGGCTGGTGATCAACACACATTTTATCCTAACAAGGTTATTTTCAACCTATACTGTAGATCTTAAGTAAATAACAAATAGCTGCTTTGAGAGGGAATTTTTTTTATGCATCACTCAATGAAAAGTCAAGAAACACCAGCCCTTCATCTTTAAGTGCCATCAAAGAGGACAGAGAGCCCACTGGCCACATTTACAATATTTGCTTGATTTTTAAACTATTTCAATGAACATGTTGTTTTTAAAGGGTGACTGTACTTGCCGATTTGGCCTCATTTTTCATCAATGCTCATTAAGAAATACTAGCGGCCACAACTGAAGGCAAATGAGAGTTGTCTTGGGTGTGTCTTTGCCATTCAATCACAACAAAAAAGGACAGTTGCTTATTGAAAGCAAGCTGGCAACATGCTTCAAACATGTTGTCAGGTTTGCTTGATTATGAGCTAGCTAGCAGAGATCAAACCTGTCTTCAGGTGCAACGTTATCTATGTAAATCTTCCTCTCACATTACACGTTAGAGAGAGACTATGTATTTAGCTAGTTACATCACAGTATCATAGGCTAATCCTATATGATACTAGGCTATCAAATAATGACATGTAGCTAGTTAGATAGCTAGCTATGAACAAAACTTAGCTACTTACCAACAACACACCAGTCTCAGGTTTTACGGTTGATAGCCCAAGTGGAAACTAGTCGTATGTAATCCATATCCTGGCCATCTGCCCAAGATTGTTGAAAAACTTGATGGAAGCCCATTTTCACTAGAGTAGCTATTTCCAGAGCAAGGGCAAGTCCTAACCACAAGTCTTGTCTAGGAAACATTCCAGTGAGTGAGTTCTTTGTGCGTGACCCGGGGCCCCAGGTGGGCAGGGGGTTTGCTCATTTTCAACCATTCCATTGGTACTCCTAAGGAGATGTCTCATGCAAAGTGAACTCGCACAGTCTTTTCCCAGAAAGCACAGTGTCACCACATGTTAATAGGCAAAAGAGAGCAGGAATTGTTGACATAAATGTAATTCAAAACAAACCCTCAAGTATGTCATGACGCAGTCACTTACCAAACTCTGTTTTGGACAAGACTGACTTTATGACCAAAATTATCCAATTTACACTTTGTAGTCAATTTTGACACTAGAATAAATGCTTCTGACTCATATTATTTTAGAGGGGGCACGAAGTGCATGAGGATGGAGGGAGGTGGTTAGTTGTAGAATTTAGTCTTTTTCAAACGCCTGAAACAGCTTTTTCCTGCAATCTAGAGCCATAATCATTACACCTAATTCTATTCTATATGTCTATTGTTCTAAATTACAACACAGTACATAACCCACATCATCAATACAGGCACATATCATGGCATCATAATTAATACACAAATATCATGATATTATCATAAGATGCCAGATTACATTTCAGTATTTTTCTGCATATCTAAGCCTACCTCTTGAGCTGTCTGTATCATTTTCATTTACATTTTCGTCATTTAGCAGACGCTCTTATCCAGAGCGACTTACAAATTGGTGCATTCACCTTATGATAGACAGTGGGACAACCACTTTACTTTTTTTTACTTTTTTGGGGTGGGGTAAGGGGGGGTAGAAGGATTACTTTATCCTATCCCAGGTATTCCTTAAAGAGGTGGAGTTTCAAGTGTCTCCGGAAGGTGGTGAGTGACTCAGCTGTCCTGGCGTCGTCAGGGAGCTTGTTCCACCATTGGGGTGCCAGAGCAGTGAACAGTTTTGACTGGGCTGAGCGTGAACTGTGCTTCCGCAGAGGTAGGGGAGCCAGCAGGCCAGAGGTGGATGAACGCAATACCCTCGTTTGGGTGTAGGGACTGATCAGAGCCTGAAGGTACGGAGATGCCGTTCCCCTCACAGCTCCGTAGGCAAGCACCATGGTGTTGTAGCAGATGCAAGCTTCAACTGGAAGCCAGTGGAGTGTGCGGAGGAGCGGGGTGACGTGAGAGAACTTGGGAAGGTTGAACACCAGACGGGCTGCGGCGTTCTGGATGAGTTGTAGGGGTTTAATGGCACAGGCAGGGAGCCCAGCCAACAGCGAGTTGCAGTAATCCAGACGGGAGAGGACAAGTGCCTGGATTAGGACCTGTGCCGCTTCCTGTGTAAGGCAGGGTCGTACTCTGCGAATGTTGTAGAGCATGAACCTACAGGATCGGGTCACCGCCTTGATGTTAGTGGAGAACGACAGGGTGTTGTCCAGGGTCACGCCAAGGCTCTTTGCACTCTGGGAGGAGGACACAACGGAGTTGTCAACCGTGATGGCGAGATCATGGAACGGGCAGTCCTTCCCCGGGAGGAAGAGCAGCTCCGTCTTGCCGAGGTTCAGCTTGAGGTGGTGATCCGACATCCACACTGATATGTCTGCCAGACATGCAGAGATGCGATTCGCCACCTGGTTATCAGAAGGAGGAAAGGAGAAGATTAATTGTGTGTCGTCTGCGTAGCAATGATAGGAGAGGCCATGTGAGGATATGACAGAGCCAAGTGACTTGGTGTATAGCGAGAATAGGAGAGGGCCTAGAACTGAGCCCTGGGGGACACCAGTGGTGAGAGCACGTGGTGCGGAGACAGATTCTCGCCACGCCACCTGGTAGGAGCAACCTGTCAGGTAGGACGCAATCCAAGAGTGAGCCGCGCCGGAGATGCCCAACTCGGAGAGGGTGTAGAGGAGGATCTGATGGTTCACAGTATCAAAGGCAGCAGATAGGTCTAGAAGGACGAGAGCAGAGGAGAGAGAGTTAGCTTTAGCAGTGCGGAGAGCCTCCGTGACACAGAGAAGAGCAGTCTCAGTTGAATGACCAGTCTTGAAACCTGACTGGTTTGGATCAAGAAGGTCATTCTGAGAGAGATAGCAAGAGAGTTGGCTAAAGACGGCACGCTCAAGAGTTTTGGAGAGAGAAGAAAGAAGGGATACTGTTCTGTAGTTGTTGACATCGGAGGGATCGAGTGTAGGTTTTTTGAGAAGGGGTGCAACTCTCGCTCTCTTGAAGACGGAAGGGACATAGCCAGCGGTCAAGGATGAGTTGATGAGCGAGGTGAGGTAAGGGAGAAGGTCTCCGGAAATGGTCTGGAGAAGAGAGGAGGGGATAGGGTCAAGCGGGCAGGTTGTTGGGCGGCCGGCCGTCACAAGATTTCATCTGGAGAGAGAGAGGAGAAAGAAGTCAAAGCATAGGGTCGGGCAGTGTGAGCAGGACCAGCGGTGTCATTTGACTTAACAAACGAGGATCGGATGTCGTCAACCTTCTTTTCAAAATGGTTGACGAAGTCATCCACAGAGAGGGAGGAGGGGGCTGGAGGGGGAGGAGGATTCAGCAGGGAGGAGAAGGTGGCAAAGAGCTTCCTAGGGTTAGAGGCAGATGCTTGGAATTTAGAGTGGTAGAAAGTGGCTTTAGCAGCAGAAACAGAGGAAGAAAATGTAGAGAGGAGGGAGTGAAAAGATGCCAGGTCCGCAGGGAGTCTAGTTTTCCTCCATTTCCGCTCGGCTGCCCGGAGCCCTGTTCTGTGAGCTTGCGAAGGTTGCGACGGCGCATTACCATCTGAGTAGGGGCAGAGTGAGTAGTGTTGGAGGAGAGCGAGAGAGAAAAGGATACAAAGTAGTGGTCGGAGACTTGGAGGAGAGTTGCAGTGAGATTAGTAGAAGAACAGCATCTAGTAAATATGAGGTCAAGCGTGTTGTCTGCCTTGTGAGTAGGGGGGGACGGTGAGAGGGTGAGGTCAAAAGAGGAGAGGAGTGGAAAGAAGGAGGCAGAGAGAAATTAGACAAAGGTAGACGTAGGGAGGTTAAAGCCACCCAGAACTGTGAGGGGTGAGCCATCCTCAGGAAAGGAACTTATCAAGGCGTCAAGCTCATTGATGAACTCTCCAAGGGAACCTGGAGGGCGATAACATTTACATTTTAGTCATTTAGCAGACGCTCTTATCCAGAGCGACTTACAGTTAGTGAATACATATATATTTATTTTCATACTGGTCCCCCGTGGGAATCGAACCCACAACCCTGGCGTTGCAAACGCCATGCTCTATCAACTGAACTACATCCCTGCCGGCCATTCCCTCCCCTACCCTGGACAACGCTAGGCCAATTCTGCGCTGCCCATGAGTCTCCCGGTCGCGGCCGTCTGCGACAGAGCCTGGATTCGAACCAGGATCTCTAGTGGCACAGCTAGCACTGCGATGCAGTGCCTTAGACCACTGCGCCACTCAGGAGACGATAAATGATAAGGATGTTAAGCTTGAATGGACTAGTGACTGTGACAGCATGTAATTCAAATGAGGAGATAGACAGATGGGTCAGGGGAGAAAGAGAGAATGTCCACTTGGGAGAGATGAGGATTCCTGTGCCACCAGCCCGCTGACCAGATGCTCTCGGGTTATGCGAGAACACATGGTCAGACGAGGAGAGAGCAGTAGGAGTAGCAGTGTTTTCTGTGGTAATCCATGTTTCCATCAGCGCCAAGAAGTCGAGGGACTGGAGGGTAACATAGGCTGAGATGAACTCTGCCTTGTTGGCCGCAGAACGGCAGTTCCAGAGGCTGCCGGAGACCTGGAACTCCACGTGGGTCGTGCGTGCAGGGACCACCAGGTTAGAGTGGCAGCAGCCACGCGGTGTGAGGCGTTTGTATAGCCTGTGCGGAGAGGAGAGAACAGGGATAGACAGACACATAGTTGACAGGCTACAGAAAATCACTACAATAATGCAAAGGAGATCGGAATGAAATGAACTAAACATCTGGGAAAGCGAGAGAGCGGGGCCTCCCTCACTTACGTTTCACTGAAACACCCAAATATAACTCTTCCAACTTCCACCTCAGAAACTATCATTGTTGTAAACTACAGCGGTTCAATGTTTTCTAGGAATAGACTAACTTAGTTTATTCAGCTAGCTAACTTGGTACAGTATTCTTCTGTGAAAACAGTCCAGGGCACCGAATCCTATGACGCCACAGCCAATTAGCATGCCAGCCTCCAACAACACGGTTTAGCACCAATACTCGGCCACAACAAACCACCAGTGTGTCAACACGCCAAGCAGATCATTCGTGTCCGTGTCTAACGTTCTAAAGTTCTGGGTTAGTCCCGACAGCTTGAGCGAGTCCGTCGTCAACTTATTCAGCCAGTTAGTTAGCTAGAATAGTTAGCATACTAGCTAGCCATTGCTCTCTGCCAACGGAAAGAAAATAAAAAACTCCTCCCACGGCACGGACACACAGAGAGAGCCAAGCTAACGTTAACTAGTCACCCATGTCCCGAATTCTCTTGAACGACTCTGGTTACCAGTAAGTAAAAACAAAACACAAATGTAGGTTATAACTTACCCCTAGCAGCTACTGTTAGCCAGCCAAGTGCAAAGCTAGCCACTGAATCGACTCAGCCAGTTCGTGTCTGTTCGCTAGGTCGTTCCAGCAATTCGGTGTGAAGGCGGTGCCGCACGTGACTGGTGTTTTTATTTTATTTTTTAAATGAAATATGCTTCTCTGCCTCTCTGCTAAAATCTGGGTAAGAGATTGAAAGGAATGTGAGCCTTATTCAGTACATTTAGTAATTGCTTGCTTTTCTAAAGTCTAGCAACCTTGCCAGCAGGCATGCCAGCTAAGATAGTTAGACAAGCTACTCTAAGTGGATTGATAGCCTGAAATGGCATGGAACCTATTTAGCTGGCTAGCTAAAGCCAACTTCATAAAATTGCTAGGTGGCTAGTAACAACAAAACATTTTCGTGTTATTTATTAATCAAGAAGGAATCATAGCTTGATCAAATTAATTTACAAACATACCTCCCGCGAGTCCTGCCCATCACTGGCAGTTAAAATCTAATTGAGTCACTCTACACAAGGGGTGTCAAACGCATTCCATGGAGGGCCTAATGTCTGCAGGTTTTTGTTTTTAATTAAGACCTAGACAACCAGGTGAGGGGAGTTCTTTACAAGAGAGGAGCGAAAACCCGCAGACACTCGGCCCTCCATGGAATGAGTTTGACACGTGCTGTACACTCTCTTTCCTTCTCCTTCACAGACGATACTGATTGCACGCGCTAGAGCAGTCCTAGCACTACACAGCTGATTCAAATAACCAACTCCTCATCTAGTTTTGATTATTCTAATCAGTTGTGTAGTGCTAGAGCAAAAAACAAAACATGCTCCCGCAGGAGCAGTACTCTTTGCCCGGTCCAGTCAGTGGAAATGAGGCCCTTTGAATCAGAGCTGAATGAGCTACAAGGAGGAAGCTTTACTATAGTAAATAACAAAATAATTGTACAGTCAAAATTAAGTCAAATTAAATAGGAGGAGAACACTTAAGCCTAGATAGACATCAATGCGAGCATAAATACTTTTGGGACAAGACATCTTCTAAACAAAGGAATTGCATAGCACATTAGACTGCCTAGATAAAACCTAGTTATAAAGCAATAAAACAGTCATTATTGTTACTTGCAATCATGAAAAGACGACAGCCAGTGGTGTTGACTGCCTCTCCTTCCAGCAGAGCACTGTGATCATGGTATAGAGAACCTCTTGATCATGTTGGTCAAAGTTAGCGCTTCCTTGTTTCAAAGACCACCAAGGAACCTGGAGTTTCACTTCTCTATTTAACCCCTCAATCATTGATTGCATTTGTCTCTGGACCCTGTACATGACAATTTTTCTGGACAGAATCCAATTATATCTTTAACGTAAAAAATGGTGTTCCACAAGGCTCTGTTCTGGGATCATTATGATCCTGTATGTCTTATTATGTAATATGTAAGTTTGCAATGCTATGGGTTACTTTAATAGCTATATAGATGAGGCACAGAGAAGTGAGTCAGGTTAACAACACAGATAAGAAAAAAATGATATGTTTAATTTAGGTCGCAGAGGTCTGTCCAAGAGCTCCCTGAAGTTTCACTCCTCCACATTACCCCTTTAAGCTCTGACAATGGCCCTGTCCAGAAGCAAGCCCTAGCCTACACACTTGTGTAGATTTTAGGGGACTGGATATGTGTCAGTAAATGGTTAACATTCTACATAACCGTTTAGAGGGCAATGTTAAGCTACTACAATATTGATTATAGCTATCGAATACTTTCTGATATAAACAAGTGCCAAGGGCTAGAGGAAGTGCTTAGGGCAGTGCTTCTTAATCCTGGTCCTGGGAACCCAATGGGGTGGATTAAAATGTTTTCCTTAGCACTACACACTTGATTCAAATCATCAAAGCTTAAATGGATCCTTGGGGAACTCCTTTAGTGACCTCAAGGAATTGCGAATTTACACTGTCAGCAACTATATATTGTGATCTGCCCATACGGTAGTCTCTGTACCAATCGCATGCATTGCAATCAAGTCCAACAGAAGATGGTCTGCACAGCAACAATTAAGGATCAACAGTATCAAAGCCCTTTACCAAATAGCCCAAAAAGTTACATATTGCAGATTTAAGCCAACAAAGTATATACAAATTCAGCTTCCTTAGCACCAAATTTATCACATGATTTACCTAACAAAAGGTGCATTTCAATAGGTGGAGCAGGTTTCCACATGTTCCAAAATAGCTGGAGGCTTTTTTGTTTGTTGCGGGTCTCAGCAAACTAAACTCTCGTGTGATCAACCACCTTACTCCCTGCTTAAATAAAAGTTAAATAAAAATATTTGTATTGCAAAGACAAAGTTCAATATTTAAGTTCACACAATATTGTATTTCTAATTCAACTCACATTGAGTAGAAATTGTTGTGTCAATGGAGTATTCCATGTCAGTTCAACAATTTCCCAATTGTTAATCACATTTTTTATAGGGTAGGTCTACTTCCTCGATCATCCTCGGTTATCCTATATTTAATCTCTCTTCCTTTCTTCATTTTCCATTGTATCGCTCTCTCTCTCTCTCTCTCTCTCTCTCTCTCTCTCTCTCTCTCTCTCTCTCTCTCTCTCTCTCTCTCTCTCTCTCTCTCTCTCTCTCTCTCTCTCTCTCTCTCTCTCTCTCTCTCTCTCTCTCTCTCTCTCTCTCTCTCTCTCTCTCTCTCTCTCTCTCTCTCTCTCTCTCTCTCTCTCTCTCTCTCTCTCTCTCTCTCTCTCTCTCTCTCTCTCTCTCTCTCTCTCTCTCTCTCTCTCTCTCTCTCTCTCTCTCGCTCTCCCCCTTCCTCGCTCTCCCCCTACCTCTCTCTCCTCCCCCCTCCCCCCTCCCTATCTGACATATCCATTTCCTCTCTTAGCAACACCATTCTCTTTTTTAAAAGTCTAATTTGTTCTACACATCAGCCTCCTTCCTCTTACCAGACACCCTACCGGTAATGGAGAGTTCCTTCCCTAACAGAGGACTGCCAGTCTCTCTCTGTGCTGACGTCATTGGGCTGCTGGCTCCAACATGCCGGCTGTGTCCCAATGGCACCCTATTCCCTATATAGTGTAGTACTTTTGACCTGGACCCATAGGGCTCCAGTCAAAAGTAGTGCACTACATAGGAAATAGGGTGCCATTTGGGACGCGGCCGCCGTCTTTATTTCTATACAGCCACCTGTTGACTAAGCAACAAACTCTTTGGCACAACACGTGGACTGCCAGGGTGAAACTAATTAAAGGAGCATTGGACTAAACCCCCACGTCATTTGCTTTCTCTTCTCCTCTATGCTCCTCTCCTTTCCCCCCTCTCTTTTCTCCTCCATCTCTCCTCTCCTTCGTCCTCACTGTCAGGTCACCTGCTGCTTATCATTGAATGGAGGAATTTTGGAGCAAAGGGAGTCTTCGACAGCTGTAGGATTTACTCCTCTCCTTCATCCCCTCTTTCTTCTTTATTCCGTCCCTCTCACATTCCACCAAATCTCTGGAAGTCTTACCATGTAGTGATGGACATAAATATCTCCTGAAGCGACCTCAATCACTTCCAATACAACAACATAGTCAATAGTCATCATCTATTTGATTCATGCAATCACAGACGCTTTATTGAAGGGGAAGAGTGGGGTCCTTTGATGAGGACACTTGGCTGTGTCTGAATGAGCTTCATTGCCAGAGGACTGGCCGAGTTCCAACTGGAGTAAACCCCCTGTGTGTGTGCGTGCGTGTTTCCCACAGCAATAAGCCTGAGAGTGTAACAGACCAGCCACTAGAACAGTGTCATTATTGTTCTCTGCTAGTGGCTGCAGTTATGGCCCTCCAGCAGCTTAGAGGTTTACTAATGAAGATTTGCAATTAGTCAGGATCATTATGAGATAGACATTACAAGGGGGTCATGCATGCACATTACACCTGCAGGCTTTAAGGAAGTGTTAGCAAAATGTTCCCATTTACCAAAACATTATATGGTGACGAACCATTGTCTTCGGACAGGTGGTGTAAGACAATGATGTTGAAGATGACAAAGATGTCACCCTGTGTGAGATACATGTTGTGTTTAATCAGCTAGAGTTCAGTCAGCAAACTACAGGTGCATGGTGCGCTGTGGGATTATTTAAGATACTCTTTGAAGAGGTAGGGTTTCAGATATTTTTAGAAGATGGGCAGGGACTCTCCTGTCCTAGCTTCAGGGGGAAGTTGGTTCCACCATTGGGGTGACAGGACAGAGAAGAGCTTGGAGTGGGCTGAGCAGGAGCTGCACTCATGTAGGAGTGGGAGGGCCAAGAGACCAGAGGTGGAAGAACGGAGTGCTTGAGTTGGGCATAGCCTGAAGGTAGGGAGGGGCAGTTCCTCTTGCTGCTCCGTAGTCAAGTACCATGGTCTTGTAGTGGATGCGAGCTTCGACTGGAAGCAAGTGGAGTGTGCAGATGAGCGGGGTAACATAGGAGAACATGGGAAGGTTGAACACCAGGCGGGCTGCAGCGTTCTGTATCATTTGCAGGGGTTTGATGGCACAAGCGGGGAGAGCAGCCACCAGAGAGTTGCAGTAGTCCAGACAAGGAGATGACAAGTGCCTGGGTTAGGACCTGCGCCACTTCCTGTGTGAGGTAGGGACGTACTCTATGGATGTTGTAGAGTATGAACCTGCAGGAGAAAGTCCCTGCTTTGATGATTGCAGAGAACGACAGGGTGCTGTCCAGGGTCATTTGTGTCTTTTTTTCCCTTGTTTTAAAGAGTGGATATGCCACACTTTACTATTACTCTTTAATATTTTTCGAACCCATGTAGTCACGATCATATGTGTTGAAAGCAGTGGTGCTAACCAGACTAGACCATCCTAGGCCACAGAGCAGTCATTTGATCCTTCTATGTAGTAAAACGCTATATAAATCCAAACAATTACTTATTCGTATTATTTATTATAAAATTTACATTTACATTTTAGTCATTTAGCAGACGCTCTTATCCAGAGCGACTTACAGTTAGTGAATACATATTTTTTTTATACTGGCCCCCCGTGGGAATCGAACCCACAACCCTGGCATTGCAAACGCCATGCTCTATCAACTGAGCTACATCCCTACCGGCCATTCCCTCCCCTACCCTGGGCGACGCTGGGCCAATTGTGCGCCGCCCAAGAGTCTCCCGGTCGCGGCCGGCTGCGACAGAGCCTGGATTCGAACCAGGATCTCTAGTGCCACAGTTAGCACTGCGATAGAGTGCCTTAGACCACTGCGCCACTCAGGAGAAAAATGACCACAAAGAAGAAGAGACTGTTATGAGGTTGCATTGTACTTGCATTTATTTATCCTTTAGATAAAGTCACAGTTCGACTACAGGAAGGAACAATATGGTCCTTTATCTCTACATATCATAAAAATAAATCAATACTCATTATACACAAAATGAAAGTTAATATAGAAATAGAATCGAAAACATCATCAAAGGTGAAAACACAACAACAAACCAACTCTGCATTCATTCACAACACAATGCCAGCTTAAAGGAGAGGTTTACATTTTACAACCAAATCTGTATTTTGGATGTAAATGGCATGTTATAGAAGTGTCCAGACAGTTTTTTTTTATTTAAGCCCTCATACTGCAGAACGAGGATGAGGAAGTTTATCGCTGGTTGAGGTAAGTTTCTCAAAAACAAGTGAAATCCCCCCCAAAAAGTGTCTGGACACTTCTATAATATGCCATTTACATCCAAAAAACTGATTTGGTTGTAAAAAAGTAAACTTATCTTTTAAAGAATATATTACATCATAACTTAAAATGAAAAAAGTGAATTCTCAAAATATAACAGATATCCCAATAAAAGCCTGAATTTACGCATTCCGGGCATTTTTCTCTCGATGAAAGAAGGATAACAATTTCTAGCAACGGCTCTACTATGGGCTAAGTAACACCTTCAGAATCAATGCAATAATGCCATCAAAAGAAACACAAAGACACTTAGTAAATATTTCCATCTCTGAGAATAAGCGCACAGTGGGTATCATAAGTATTCACCCCGCTTGGATTGTTTCAAATTTTGTTGTGTTACAACGTGGGATTGAAATATATTTAATTGTGATTGTTTTGGCCATTGAGCTACACGAAATACTCCATAATGTTAAAGTGAAAAGAAAATTCTACAAATATCTTTTTTATAATTCAAATATAGTCGTTGCATAAGTATTAACCCCCTTAGTTACCCGGACTACAATACCTTCAGGAAATATTCACACGCCTTGACTTTTTCCACATTTTGTTGTGTTACAGCCTGAATTTAAAATGCATTAAATTGAGATTGTTTTGGTTACTGGCCTACACACAATGCCCCATAATAAAAAAAGATGAAATGTCTTGAGTCAATAAGTATTCAACCCCTTTATTATGGCAAGCCTAAATAAGTTCAGGAGTAAAAATGTGCTTACCCCCTAGTCGATGTCCCCCCACCCTCATTAAAATGCAAATCAATTTATAACATTTTTGACATGCGTTTTTCTGTATTTTTTTGTTGTTATTCTGTCTCTCACTGTTCAAATAAACCTACCATTACAAGTATAGACTGATCATGTCTTTGTCAGTGGGCAAACGTACAAAATCAGCAGGGGATCAAATACTTTTTTCCCTCACTGTATATGTACATATCTTCATCAATTACCTCGTACCCCTGCACATTGACTTGGTACTGGTACCCTGTGTATGCAGCCAAGTTATCATTACTCATTGTGTCTTGTCTTGTGTTGTTATTTTTCTGTTATTTCTCTTTTTTTCTCTCTGCATTGTTGGGAAGGACCCCTAAGTAAGAATTACACTGTTAGTCTACACCTATTGTTTACGAAGCATGTGACAGATTGATTGAGTTCTGAACAATGCAACGGACCAAACAAAACTTTAGCAAATATATATTTTTTTTATCACAATTGTAACATCTAAACATTAGACAGGTTCTAGGCGCATTAAATGGAAACAGTACAGAGGCAGATATGAAGAACAAGCTAAGTTTATTAAAGCTTAGAGGGTTAGGCTTGCTTGTTTGACGCAGATAAGTAACACACATTAACAAGAGTGCACTACCGGTCAAAAGTTTTAGAACACCTACTCATTCAAGGGTTTTTCTTTATTTTTACTATTTTCTACATTGTATAATAATAGTCAAGACATCAAAACTATGAAATAACACATATGGAATCATGTAGTAACCAAAAAATCAAATTATATATTTTATATTTCAAATAGCCACCCTTTGCCTTGATGACAACTTTGCACACCTTGGCATTCTCTCAACCAGCTTCATGAGGTAATCACCTGGAATGCATTTCAATTAACAGGTGTGCCTTCTTAAAAGTTAATTTGTGGAATTTCTTTCCTTCTTAATGCGTTTGAGCCAATCAGTTGTGTTGGGACAAGGTAGGGGGGTATACAGAAGATAGCCCTATTTGGTAAAAGACCAAGTCCATATTATGGCAAGAACTGCTCAAATAAGAAAAGAGAAACGACAGTCCATCATTACTTTAAGACATGAAGGTCAAACAATACGGAACATTTTAAGAACTTTAAAAGTTTCTTAAAGTGCAGTCGCAAAAACCATCAAGCGTTATGATGAAACTGGCTCTCATGACGACCGCCACAGGAATGGAAGACCCAGAGTTACCTCTGCTGCAGAGGATACGTTCATTAGAATTACCAGCCTCAGAAATTGCAGCCCAAATAAATGCTTCATAGAGTTCAAGTAACAGACACATCTCAACATCAACTGTTCAGAGGAGACTGTGTGAATCAGGCCTTCATGGTCGAATTGCTGCAAAGAAACCACTACTAAAGGACACCAATATGAAGAAGAGACTTGCTTGGGCCAAGAAACACGAGCAATGGACATTAGACCGGTGGAAATTTGTCCTTTGGTCTGGAGTCCAAATTGGAGATTTCTGGTTCTAACTGCCGTGTCTTTGTGAGACGCGGTGTGGGTGAATGGATGATCTCCACATGTGTATTTCCCACCGTAAAGCATGGAGGAGGAGGTGTTATGGTGTGGGGGTGCTTTGCTGGTGAAATTGTCTGTGATTTATTTAGAATTCAAGTCACACTTAACCAGCATGGCTACCACAGCATTCTGCAGTGATACGCCATCCTATCTGGTTTGGGCTTAGTGGGACTATCATTTGTTTTTCAACAGGACAATGACCCAACACACCTCCAGGCTGTGTAAGGACTATTTTACCAAGAAGGAGAGTGACGGAGTGCTACATCAGATGACCTGGCCTCCACAATCCCCCGACCTCAACCAAATTGAGATGTTTGGGATGAGTCGGACCGCAGAGTGAAGGAAAAGCACCCAACAAATGCTCAGCATATGTGGGAACTCCTTCAAGACTGTTGGAGAAGCATTCCAGGTTAAGCTGGTTGAGAGAATGCCAAGAGTGTTTAAAGGTGTCATCAAGGCAAAGGGTGGCTATTTGAAGAATCTCAAATATAAAATATATTTTCATCTGTTTAACACTTTTTTGGTTAGTACATGATTCCATGTGTTATTTCATAGTTTTGATGTCTTCACTATTATTCTACAATGTAGAAAATAGTAAAAATAAAGAAAAACCCTTGAATGAGCAGGTGTTCTAAAACCTTTGACCGGTAGTGTACACCAAAATTACTTCTTAGATATGTTACTTCCACTAGATAGCTTTCTGAAATAGTGTTTTCACAGAGATTTAGCTGACCAAGTTCACATTTACCTAAATAATAGATATTTTTGAAATACAAATTATTTTGCTTAGACAGTCACCATATGGGAGGGTGCTGCCAATAAACTGCCTGGACCTCAAACCAGCAAAGCCTCTCCAAACAAACCAACTGAAAACAAAAGGACATTATTGAAGTGGCTTTACATAATGAACATATTGAATATTGTCACAAGTGAAAAAACTCACTGATGGTCAAACTCAACACATTCCATTTAGAACAATCGACCACACCCCAAACATTTATTGAAGACAGCTTGGCCACAAAATGGTTGCTCACAGAAATAAACCAACAGCACCAACGCCATACAGCCTGTACACACAAAGTACCTTCCAGGTACAAAGCGCTCACCTGAACATGACCATGGGGTGCCTTTATATATTTCCTGCATGTCTTCTCCTAATCAGGGTGCCCAGGGAAAACTACAGTCATGTCCGCAAAAACACTACAGTAAGAATACAGCAAAAATAATACAGTGAATACTATAGTCTATAAATATACTAACACTACAGTATTTAGACCATAGTATACTATTGTATTTTTTCATGTGGGTAAGCACTGGCAAAATTCTAGAGGAAAATCAGCTTCAGTCTGCTTTACACTAGCCACTGGGAGAAGAATTCATTTTTCAGCAGGACAATAAACACAAGGGCATATCTACACTGGAGTTGATTACCAAGAAGACAGTGACTGTTCCTGAGTGGCCAAGTTACAGCATTGACATAAATCTGCTTGAAAATGTGCGGCAAGACTTGAAAATGTGTTTGTGTGTCACGGGAGGTTGGTGGCACCTTAATTGGGGAGGTCGGGCTGATGGTAATGGCTGGAGCGTAATAGGTGTGGAATGGTTTAAAATACATCAAACACAGTTTCCATGTGTTTGATGCCATTCCATTCCAGCCATTATTATGAGTCGTCTTCCCTTCAGCAGCCTCCACAGGTGTGTGTGTGTGTGTGTGTGTGTGTGTGTGTGTGTGTGTGTGTGTGTGTGTGTGTGTGATCAGATCTCAGTCATCAGATCTCAACCCAACTGAACACTTATGGGAGATTGGAGCAGCGCCTGAGACGGCGTTTTCCACCATCATCAACATAATCTAACGTAGCAGGTGTAAAATAAACACCTGAAACTAGATCCCCTACATACTGTTCTTGGTCCATCGCCCTATTAAGAAACGTTGTGTTTCATTTATTTGGGAAGTTACTTGTACCTATGCATTGTTGAATCATGACAATTGTCCATAGTAGAAAGTATTTGAAGAAGACACATCAAGAAACCCACCGGCACACACTGGCTGAATCAAAGTTGTTTCCAAGTCATTTCAATGAAATTGTGTTAAACAACCTTGGAATAGAAGTCGAATTGACGTCTGTGCCCAGTGGGAAGCCTCTTATCATCCAACATAACACCACTGGTCAGAGTGGTGCATTACTGGCATTGAAGTTGAGTAAGGAGAATAGAAAATTCATTAGGCACCAAATGGAAGAAAACTGACTCAAAGAGGGAGGGACTACCTGGACTTATCCAATAAAAAGTGTTTCTGTTCAACCCAAGATCCTGTTCTGAACATGGGAGGGTGTGGTTCCCTTATAGGTGTCACATTGTGTCAGTGTATAGAGTCAATGAACCTCCAGATACACAACAAGAAATGTGCGTACAGCTGAATGATTTGAGGCAGCCATTGAGAGATCATCAAAACTTTAGTGACACTCTAAATATTATGATCAGGCCAATGTGTATTCCATCTCCACTCACACACACCAAACAAAAATAATGTTAGCTTCAATAGACAACAAGTGATTGAGAAAGTGATAAAGGAACTCTCAAAAAGTGGAAAAGTGCTTCATCTGAACAGGAGTGAACAGCATTTTCGTAGACCTCTACTCTCTCCAACGCCTACTCACTCATTCCACCTCATCACTCACACACCACAGCCCAAACACTGTCTGTCTCTACCACCTCCCAGATGACTCTCACCTCCCTTTGTCTGAGTCTCACATAGGCAGAGAACAACAGGGTTGTTGATGGGGAAGGTAAAGTGATGCTCTACAGCCTGCCATCTGTGGTGCGCTGGGTAGTAGTAGCTAGCTACTGTAGCAGGCAATTTTCCCCATGTGTCATATTTCACCACCTAACCTACTTGGAGCTACTGTATATCTCATGTAGGGTGACCACATATCCCGGATCCCGCGTCCCACAACCAAACAATCATGTCCCGCATTTTATCAATAAATTCAAACACCACTAATTTAAAAAAAAATGTTGATTTGTCAGTCAGACATTCCGACCAGTGAAATTTATTTTTTCTTTCGTGTGAAACATTTTAAAACATTATCCTTTTTAGATAAAACTATACTAAATATATTAATGTCATCAAATAATTGATTAAAATACACTGTTTTGCAATGAAGGTCTATAGTAACTTCAATAGCAATCTCTGGGGAAGCACCATTGTGTAGCCGGAGGACAGCTAGCTTCCGTTTTCCTCTGGCTACATTGACTTCGATACAAAACCTAGGAGGCTCGTTTGCTTCATAGACCTACATGGTAATTATGATCACTTCCGGAAGACGACCTCCAACCAATCAAAGCTTTTGCAGTATGAACTGACATCTTGTCCATCAAATCATAGGATTAGGATCAGAGAATGAACCTAGTGTGTTGTATTGGGATTGTGCCGCAGAGCATTCTGGGGGGTTCTATGTGTTGAGAAGCTTGGTGAGTTGGTGGCATTATTGGATAGTGATTGAGAGTGAAAAGTGATAGATGAGCATTTTTATAACATTATTAAATTCAAATGAATTTTTTCAAATTACAGGAGGAGGAGGTAGATTAAAAATGGTTTTCTTGGTTTTAGAATTTTATTTTTATGTCCAGTTAGTGCAAGTTATTTGAATTTGCCTTGCTAACTTCAGTAGCAAGTAGCAGTAGCTAGCTAGCTACCAGCACAAGCATGCAGTTTTCACCGCCAGAATGGCAGAATGGCCAACGCTACCGAAAATGTTGTGGACTTTTTGTTGAAGAACCCCTTTCATTCTCTGGGGTACACAGAAAAGGTGTGAATTAAAACCGAGGGTCGACCTCTGCCTGAGAACAGTTTCATGAAGAAGGATGAAAAGGTGAGGGCGTTCAATACCAATTGGTATCAACAGTATAGCTGGTTAACAGGGAGCCTTTCATCAAGCTGCCTGTATTGCTGGTTTGCCTGCTTTTTGGAAAGCCTTGGGCAAAAGAGGGGTACAGTGTCCTGAAGAACATTGATCGTTCAGCAAAACGGCATAACAAAAGCAGGGAGCATATACAGTACATGCCCACATCAGATTCAAGCTTCTGGGAAAAAGCCGCATTGATCATGTAATGGACGAAGGTCTGCGTATTCAAACTGTGTAACAACGAGAAAGTAAGAAGAAACAGGGATGTTATCAAGCGGCTTATCGACACCACTGCATTTTTGGGCATGCAAGAATTGGCTTTTAGAGAACACGAAGAGAGGGGAAGTTCCACTAACAAGGGCAACTACAAGGAGCTTGCAGAGGTAAGTGCACGTTATGATGCTTTCCTTGCTTAACATATGGAACTTTCAACTATCTCTTCTGGCATGTCGAAATCAATTCAGAATGTTTACGAGCCTAGTTGGTTTAGCCACGGAAAAAGACAGGAACCTTCCTGCTAGCCATGATTGGCTGAGATAATGGCTGGGCTGGACATGCCGAGTGATGAGTTCGGATTGGACTGCCATGTAGCGCGCTTCTGTCTATAACATGAGCTTGTCAGTGTGTGTAGAAAATCCTTTCTAATGTGGCTTTTTTGAAAGATATCACGTAGTAGAATTGTGTTTCTCTCTAGAAGTGTTTCTCTCCACTTTCTGGAGGACCGAGTTTTGAAATCAGTGGAAAATTCTGATGTTTGATTGCAACTATGTAGAGGCAGTCGAAAAAAGAACACACAGAAGGCTGACAGAGATGGAGAAGCGTCCATTCATGTATACGGGTAAGATAGTCTAGCTAGCTACATTTTCAGATATTATAAGTTTCAAATTTTGTCAGAAAGTCATTTTCATTTCAAGTTGAAGCATACAGTTAGCTAGCTAATGTTACGTGTATGATCTGTGTAGTAATATTATTTGTATCTCAGAGCCATTTGCATTGCTAGTTATAGCCTAATGTTAGCCAGCTAGCTAACATTGAACCTGGTTGGTTAGCTACCTGCAAATTCATGCAGGGTAGTGACGTTATGAGTTGGGACCTAGCTACATGTCTAAACAAAAGACTCCACTATGCAAGTAACCATTTCACTACACATTCTGTATCCTGTGCATGTGACAAATACACTTTGATTTTATTCGATATAGTATGTGTTTACCAGAGACGGTAATGTGAAGAACAACACCTGCACCAAAGTCAAATTAGGACATAACGTTAGGCCAACGAGACAGTGTCCAAGTTCTACAATTCTCCGGTAGAATGCCCTGCTTTTATTTCGTCGCACTCACAACCGTAAGCTATTTTCTGTTATTGGCTCGCCATTAACTTGTAAATAACGACCCTGTTGTTAGTTTATTTTCCTGTAATAATGAAGACAAATGAGTTAAAGTGAAGACATTGTCAGTTATATATATATATATATATGGTCATTATTTAAACTGGCTAGCCAGCTAAATAAACATTAGCTAGCTAGCTAAAAAGCTAGAAACGAACCAAAGCATTGTTTAGAAAGTTGCTTTTAGTTGCCTGGTTTCTAGATAGACATATACTAAATTCATTTTTAAACAGGTGGTTATGCTATTTTGGACCACCAGGCTGCTGATGTCATGCAGCCTGTAGTTTTTGTGTTTATACTTTTTCATAATGACAAATGACAAGTTTGATGTCCGACAACAATAGAATGTTAATGATGTCACTGCGACAACTGTCAATAGACGTAGTATAAACCAGCCTTTAGAATCTTTGGTTGTTTAGTACATGGCCTCATATGTGAATCCTTAAAGAGATGGGTGGGGATAAGGCTTAAGAGGGTGTGAACGATGCTGAATGGGTGTAGACAAAGTGGAGCTCTCCAGTAGGTTTACCAAAACATTCAAGGGCCATTTTCTCAAAAAGGGACGTTACAAGTTTATCAACTTTTAAAGCAGAATTACTTTCCCATTGTTCCTCAACTGTAGTGAATGATATACCATTTTGTAGCTCTGAGTCTCTACTTTTATCCAATGTAAAAAACACAAGTCACATTTTGCTGCATAAGACCGAATCGAGCCGGTCGGCCACATATTTGCTGCTACTTCACTCAATCCTGTTTTGCATTCCCTGAGACCAACCAGAAGTGGCCTTGGCCAAATATTCCCAGATTATCATAAAACAGCCACACGTTGTCTCTCGTTTCTGCATCACCAAATTTTGCATGAGGCAACGGAGTAGGCTAGGTGCGCTTAAATTGCTAATTCGGTGCAGCGGACTGCGGAGCATCGCTCCTCCATTTCTCACAATGGTGCTCGTTTAGTAAAGTTAGATTAAGGCTGAATCAATGTCTTGGAAGATCGCATAATGATTCATTACTATTCTACATAACATGACCAAATATTATAACATATATAATGTTACATAAAAAACACCACCTCATTTCTTATTTTAGGATGGCTAGCTGAAGTCAAAAACTCAACAGCGCGCCACTAGGCAGAATGTGCTTTAATTGAAACAATATACAGGCAGGAAGGCTGTATAGTTTGTTAAAACCATCTGCTCTAATTTGCTCACAAAACAGTAATTCAAGGAGATCTAAATGCATATTCCCATGAAAATGATTGAGATCAAATGATTGGCATGGAGACGCAGTTTGGACATTTCACTGGTAAAACGTGAAGAATTATTGTTCATGATTGACAGTGATGATGCTATGGCTTATTTTGAAATGAGGTATGCCTTACTTGGTGTTTGAGGGTATTAAAAATAGAAAATGTTCTTGAGACAATATGTGTGGGCATAAGCAGATGTTGCAATTGGAGGATACATTTTATGCATTCTCTAGAATGATATTCAATATCTGTCGGTACAAACTTTGAGAAATGATGATGTAATTTACATTGGGTGGCTGCCAAATGTTTTTATTCATGTAGGCTACTGTCCCGCGAATGTCCTGCAAAATCATCCTGTTGTCCCACATCTCATGATTGAATACTTCTTGTGTCTGGCCACCGTGGCCGCATCTGAATTGGCACCCTATTCCCTATATGGTGCACAAAAATAACGGACGCACCCTGTGTAGTGCACTACAACAAAGGGCTGACTATACAAAGAGAGGGTTTCCATAATTCTAGAACTCTAGAGAAGGTTCTACTCATAGACTTAGAACTCCAATTATGTGGTTCCACAGCTCTTTGGTTACTAGTGCATAAAAGAAAGGAGATAGAGACGGGTTATCCTTTTAGATACCTACCAACCCAAATAAAAATGGTGTAATTTTCTTAATTGGCATCAATACCCGTGATTCGTTGACCCAGGATGTGTCCCAAATGGTCCCTATCCCCTATATGGTGCACTATTTTTGACCAGAATCCAATGGGCAAAAGTAGTGCAATAAATAGGGAACAGGGTGCAATTTAGGATGCACAGCTAATCTGGGATTTAGGTTTGTTTATAGTTTGCCTCGCTCCTATCATACAGTCGATACAATGTTGCAAATTTGCTAGCGAAAGCTCAAGACAGACAGAGAGAGAGAGGCAGACAGGTGGAGTAGTATGAATGCGATTGAAAGAACCTGAAGTAACTGTCACTGGTTTAAACAATGACAGAGTAGAGGGGGGTGTTCCTTTAATTTGGAATACACTTTTATTTTAATATTTACAACTGTAACAGTACAAAATTGCATTTTAAACAAATTGGAGAATTGTTTAATTAAAGTTAGACTTTTGTTGCATTTAGGGGAGCTCATGCCCCCCGTAATTTGCACACTGGTCCTGATTTTACACATTCACTACTTGCAAATATTTAATTTCACATCCTCTTAAATATTGCCAATCCATTACACCAAAACTGGGTCCCAAAATATATCCTGTCGACAAAGGAACTGATGCTCTCAATCACACTCGGTGTCTGACTGACTAAGCTGAAATATTTAGCTGAAAATCAAACCGCCAAACCAAAAATAGTATATGAAACAGAGTGGCAAGCATTATTTCGAATTAGATACTTGAGGGAAAATGTGACATGTTTACGTTGATGCTTCTCTGAGTGTTAACACCATGGCCAACCGAACATGGTGGCTGTGTGTGTTGTTGACAGCTCTGGGGTCACTGGACCAGCTGACATCCCGGGTTGTTTCCCCCTCATTTAGAATCTCAGTGATCCCTTCTGCACCTTAGACTGTGGCTAAAAAGACCACACACCCCACTGGGCACCAACGTTAGTTCAACATGATTTACATTTGATTGGTTGTCAATTCTAATGTGAATTCAAAGTGAAATAAACGGAAATGTCAACCATTTGACAACCATTTGATTTAGGTTAAAAGTTGGTTGACAAAAAATCCAGAAATTCCTGTACGTTGATGAGTTTTTGCAAATTCAATTAATCTTCCACATTGATTCAACATTATCAAAAGGAAAAACATTGCATTTCTTTGTGGAAATGTTGTGGAAACAACGTTGATTCAACCAGTTGGTGCCCAGTGGGACAGAACAGTACGATATATTTGGATACTCTGTATCTGTGTATCCACAAGTATTCAAATCCTCCCTATACACATCACAATTAAAACTATTAAAGGTAAAAAAAAAAAATATGTTACAATATACTGTTTGTATGCATCTTTAAGTAGTTCCTCTACTTATTACAGTAAACTGTCAGTTAGTTTCATATACTGTAGCTGAATAGATATCAATAAACAACAATAGCCAATAGATATATGTCTTCAATACCAATAGAACACATCAATATTTAGCATCCTTCTTCATGCTACATTAGACTCTATGGGCGCTATGCAACAACCACTCTCTATAGAAAAGTGTAATCAAAGACACATCCTTTAGTGCGATGCAGGGCCGAAAAAAGTTGGTATAAAAGAAATAGAGCCTGCACACTCATAAGCTCCACCACTGCCTTTATTAATAAACACACAAGGTTTCTGTTTGAGCAGAGACCCCAGCTAGCACATTTGGTTCCTTGGAAGTTGTATGTTTTTGGTTTCACATTGGTTGTGGGAATTGAGTCATACGTTTCCTGACAGGTAAACGTTCTGAGAACAAAAGTGAACATTTCGCCTGTTCTGGGAAGGTTTATTTTTAGGTTGCAGGAGGTTCTGAGAACGTTTTACTCTGGTTCTTTGAAAGCTTTCCTGGGAGGTTTTATTAACGCTTTGAGAACGGAAATATTATAGGTTATTTCTAGTTTTTTTTAATAACTTCCTTAAAACGTTCACTGAATGTGACTTTTCATACTGGGCAGAAACTGGTTGAATCAATGTTGTTTCCTAGTCATTTCAACAAAAAATGTCTATGTGATAACGTTGAATCAATGTGGAAAACTTTTTTTTCACCAAACTTTTAACCTAAATCCAATGACATTGTGAATTGTTTTGTTGATTTCACTTTGAATTCACGTTAGTTGACAACTCAACCAAATTTAAATCAAAACTAGACGTTGAACTGATGTCTGTGCCCAGTGGGATAATAACACTGCTAGTTTATTTTGGGTTAACTTTTTTGAACTCCAAGCACAGATAGGACACATGGAAATGTATTTCCTTAGGCATTAATCATGCAAACACATTTCTTTTTCATTGTGACACGGCATCAGTGAGATTCAAACCTATAATCTATCCATGGAATTAGTCCACCACACCACCAGGATGGAGCTAGCATGTCATATTTTTTTACGCATACAAATCTGTTCATTTTAGTTTATTCAAACAGACCCCATTTCAATGGAAACAAACACTCATTAAGACCAGGTGTTGCCAATTAGTGGGCACAGCCAACACACTTAACAAGATAGAGGATAGAGATAATTTTGTTGATGCTGAGAATGGAATGTATATGTTATTAAATAACATTCCTAGAACATTCTCTGAACATTACAAAAGTTCTTGTGGTTTCTATGAAAAGTTTTCTTAATGTTCTCAGAATAATTTGAGAACATGACTTTAAATATAACCAGGAGGAAACCTGTAGTAAAATGTTATGCGTAAGTACTGAAATTCCCACTGAAGAACGTTGTTTCTTAACGTTCTCTGAACTACTTGAGAACATTCCCAATGTCAAAGCAGTTGGAGAACATTCCTAGAACATAACCAAAATTGAAATGAAATGTAACCATGTTTGAACTTCTAGGAAACATTCTGTTAAAGTAATGAAATACCAAGAAAATAAAGAAATGTTGTCAAGTTCCTTAAAAGTGCTGAGAATGTTCCAAAGCCAAGCAACTATTCCCAGAAAGTTGTGGGAAAGTTGTATGCAAAATAACCATAGGACAACCACCCTCTCAACAAGCTCTAAGAAACATATGGTTCTCAGAACGTTATGTACTAGCTGGGAAAATGCTACATACATAAAAATGGCCTGGCATTAAATCAGTCATCCCTGACTATGGGTGCATAGAAAGGAAAGAGACAGCAAGGGAAAATGTGAAAATAATATAGAAAGTGAAAATATCCGTTATTAGGAAGATAGGTGACTGAAGTGAAGAAGTAAGAGAAAACGGCAAAGGATTTTGAGAGAATATCACAAAATAAGGATATGCCGGTATGATGTACATTTAGCCAATGTACAAGCAAAATGATGGTTCACAGCAATTCTGCCACGGCCCTAAGGGGAGCTCGACACACACACCTACCGTACGCACACACCTACCGTACACACACACCTACCGTACGCACGCACACACTAAAATAACATGCAACAGGTATAATGATTCATCTGTTAGTAATATTTCTTAAAATACACACTGAAATCTTTTCAGTCAATATGCTTGAAACAGACAACACATTAACTCAGCAAAGACGGCCCTATAGCTGGTGCAACAGAGAAAATACTATGACAGATAAGTGTCATAGCTGCATATCTATCTACAGAACTGCTGGGGGGGGGGGGGGGTATAACCAATCGGGGTGGTATAATTGTTCCCTTGTGTTCATGAAACCATTGGCCAATCTTCTCTCTCTTTGTTGGCTGTGTTTGGACCCTAAGGGACCAGGGTGCCCTAGGGCAGCGAGTTCTTCTCTGAAGGCCCAAGCACTGCAGACAAAACAAGCACTGGCTTCAGCCAACATGTCCCTTTCGTGACACTTTTTAGGGCCAAAGGCACACAGTTGGTAGCTGAAAATGTGCCAGCAATAAGGGCACCACCAGCTTCTTCTAATAACCAAACCAGCAGGAGCTGGGGGTATGAAGTGTGACCTGGAGGGAGCGTGTGTATGTGGTGTGTCCTCCCGAGTGGCGCAGTGGTCTAAGGCACTGCATCGCAGTGCTAGCTGTGCCACTAGAGATCCTGGTTCGAATCCAGGCTCTGTCGTAGCCGGCCGCGACCGGGAGACCCATGGGGCGGCGCACAATTGGCCCAGGGTAGGGGAGGGAATGGCCGGCAGGGATGTAGCTCAGTTGGTAGAGCATGGCATTTGCAACGCCAGGGTTGTGGGTTCGATTCCAGTATGAAAAATAAATAAAAATGTATGCACTCGCTAACTGTAAGTCGCTCTGGATAAGAGCGTCTGCTAAATGACGTGAGTGTGTTCAGGGTAACATAAACAGTGAAGGAGGAACCCTGTGAGATGACAGAGGGTACACACACACAGAGAGAGAAACACATACGCACACATACAGATCTAAGAAAAACATTCCCATTAGACCGCAGTAAACGACCAGAATTTTGAGTGATCAGAATGACTGTGGTAAAATACTAGAGCAGGATCTCCCTCACATGCTGACCAAACCGGCCACGTTGCGTGTGCGAGTGTTGCAAAATAAATGTCCACATACATGTTATTCAAATCATTTCATCCAAACTGCTCACGCACGTCATCTGCATAACCAGGCGCTAAAATATAACTTGGTTCTATTTGGCGCTGCAAGTCATGCCTCTCCCATCTACTCATTGGTTTTTAGGAGCATACTAACCCACGTGAGTGATTGAAAGATGAACAAGGTCCACACTCCAGCCAAGTTGGTGGCGGTAATGCGCATTAATGTCGGTTGCCAACCGCCATATAAAATCAGAAGAAGAATGAATGAGGAGAGATTAATCAAAGAAAACTAACTAAAAACTAACTAGGTTTCCCTTTTATCTGTGGATTAATTGTCAGAGTAGAGAACACATGATTTTGTGTGACTCAAAATGGGTAAAAATTCTACAAAGATCCAGCAAAAAAAGGACCATCTGCATTTCAGGTAAAATAGCAACCCAATGTTTAAATTAGTTAGCAACAGCAAGCTAGGTAAATGTCCATGAATTTTTCATGTGTGTTTCGACCTGTCCCCAAATTAATATAGTTGGTTCAGTTGGTTTTGGTATTTTAACCTACGTGTCATGAACGCGTCCGGTGGGGATAGACAAAAATCTACATACGCACAATGGCGGTTTGTCTTTTGACAGCATGTCTTTTCACTTTTTTCAGTCTCTATCAAAAGGCTACTGCTATTGTTTTGAAGTAGTTATCCCTCCCCTGCACTCTCTCCATCTTGCGTTATCTCTCTCTTTCATACTCTCTTGCTCTCTTTCTCTCTTCTTATCACATGGCAGACATTCAGGGCAATTTTCATAGGCTCATAGACAAAGGAGAGAGGATGTATTCTGATAAGAGTGTGGTGTGCAGAAGTACAAAAGGCAGTTTGGCTGTCTTGAGTGAAATGGAAGAGACTAAAATCAGTAAAAAGGGGGGTGGATGTGCTCCTGACTGAGCACCTAAATACATGAGAACAGACAGCAATAGAGTGGACACTACCTCCCCCATAACGAGTCGAGATGTGCAAACTTCTTCACTAAAACAACTACCTTCTCAGAGATAAATAAAAGAATGGTGATAAAATAGTGGCAAAGACAATACTCCACAGGAAAGCACACCCATTTGAATTTGCAATATTGGACCACATTATACTGTAAATGGGGTGGAGGGGGAGGGGGCAGCCAATGACCGGGGGACAGAATGAAGAAGTGCTATTATTGTAGCAGGTCATGACAATTCACACTCATCTGTAGGTTATATAGTATGAATGCTCTAACCTAATACACACGCACGCACACACAAACCTTGACATGGTGATCTGTATGGTCATCTGTACCAAAATCCTAGGCAGTGAGGTGGGAGAGTTGTAGTGCACTACTCTCTAGTAACTAGGATGTATCTACGAGAACTGTAGGGCAGTAGTTGGGGGCTAAAGGTAGTGCACTTGTCTCCATGGTAACTAGGGTCTTTGCCTGTCCCACTAGCCATGGGGCAGGCTGGTGGTAGTACACTAGTTTCCATGGTAACAAGGGTGTGTGAATGCGACGCTACAACCAAAGCAGGGGTTTGGGGGGTAACTGTCTCTGGAATATGTCCATGACAAAAACAAGGGGGATTGGCTGCCCCGTTCACATCTTCTTGATCACATGACGCGACCTCGCTCTCTCCTCTTCATGCCCTCTTCCTCGCCGTCTTCACATCCTGGCACTCGACGGCGGAGAGCGCGATCAGCATCTGCGCGGCGTAGTAGGTGGCCATGATGATGGCGCGTGAGTGCGGCACAGGGAAGCAGAACTTGTTAACGGCAATAGTGAGGTCGGAGACCATGAAGAGCACAGCGCCCAGGCATGCCGACATCTTGGTCCAGGTCCACAGATCATTGGCCAACTGCAGGCCGGCCACGGCCCGCCAGCCCATGAAGCCGATCAGGGCGATGTAGACCCCCACCAGGTAGGTGAAGGGGCCTGAGAGGTAGGGGTAGAGCAGGGCGTAGCTCACGGCCGATATGGCGCCGATCACCAGGCCGGCAAGCGGGTTCAGGGGCTTCATACCGAAGGCCGAGGAGTAGAGGATGTGGGAGATGGCGAACATCAGCAGACCTGTGGGATACAGCAAATAGTATATATATAAAACGTACTGTTATATTGCCTTTTTTGTTATAAAATCTGAGCTTGGAGGTCTGGAGTACTGCTGGTTTCCTGTTATACCTGACAATTAATAGCAGCCACCTGGTGTCCAAGGTCTAAATCAGTCTTTGATTAGAGGGAAATAATGTAGATCAGGCTTTGAGGTCCAGATTAGAATTAGCCTAATATAGTATTTATGCTATATACACACACACACACACACATTTAGGTACACACAGGAGGGAGGGAAATGATAAATAGGGAAGACATTAAGCATGGGGCGCACCTAAATTGTCTAAAGTACCTTCCTCTCCTCCATCTCTTTTCCTTCGTCTGCGCTGATCTAAACAAACTGGATAGCTGAAAGTAGCATGAGGGAAATGAGACCCTATATCTGCTTCCGAATTGGCACCCTTTTCTCTGTATAATGCACTATTACTAGGGAATAGGGTGCCATTTCAGATGCAGCCCAGTAGAGGAAGCCACCTTCAACTGCTGAAAAGGACCGTAGGCATCAGTGGTCGAGTTCCTGCCTGACTACATTGCAGGCAGGGACGGCTCTAGCCTTTCGGGGGCCCTAAGCGTAATTTGGTTGGAGGGCCCCCCACCTTATGGCAAAACATTTTAGTCGCCCCCCTCTTCGCAGCGTACAGCAAAATTAGACGATTTATAGTTAATTTCCTGTAATCCTACCAGGGTTTGGCCTCAATTCTTGAATTTGAATTGAAGTAGTAACATTGCAAAAATCAGAAACCTTTTGTCCAAATTTGATGCAAAAAAGCTAATCGATGCTTTTGTCACTTCAAGATTAGACTACTGCACGCACTCTACTCTACTCTCCGGCTACTCGGATAAGGCACTAAATAAACTTCAGCTAGTGCTAAATAGGGCTGCTAGAATCTTGACTAGAACCAAAACATTTGATCATATCTAATTTACCTAACAAAATAATCCTCATTAAAATCCATCAATTTAAGCTAGAGATATTTTTTTGCATGGGCTGCATCTCATTCCACTGCATCTGCGGTGGAAAGTGGCAGAGCTACAGCGCTGTTTGTCAGACCAGGAGACATCTGGAAAATCGGTCTTCTCACGAAAACGTCTGTAGCGTCCGAAGGGTTTGGCCTACTAACTAATATGACCATTTTCCTCTACAAGCCCCACAGGACTCGGTACCGCCAATGTGCCACCTTCTGTCTGTAGCGTCCAAACCGTTTGGCCTACAAACTAATATGACCCACTATGGAAAGACGAGACTCTATTTTTCTATACGACCCCCACAGGTGTCACGGGACTCGTCTGCAGGTAACCCGGTACCGGTTTATAAAAACAAATGGAAGTATGGAGGTAGTCTTAGCCTACCCAAAAAAAAGGGGTTAAATATGTGTACCAAAAAATAAAATATTTCCTGAGATTTCTTATATCTCCTAGATATAGGACAGACACTTCAAAACCTTATTCCTTATGATTTATTTTTTGTGTGTCTGTTTTGCCATTTATGAATGTGTGTTATTCAAGGCCAAATACAATATTTTATCAAATTATGTTTACATTTTTGGGGGGGATAATTACAGGGGTCCTAAAATTCCAAATCAAATAGCTAAGTGATCAATGGTATGACCATCTTAAAACAATTCTATATATTAGCTTAGTAGAACTCCCCAAGGCTTAGATTTTAGAGGTTAAACAGACAAGGCACACTTAGGCTACCCAGATCACAGTCAACACACATATTTTATTGTAGGCCAAGAATATAATGAAATAGAACAGAGTAAAATACAAATAATATTTTTCCCACACAACTTGCGTCACGTCAACGTGTGGAACCGCTGTCATATAAATAAAAATTAATATTTTGAAACAGAGCCCAAGCCCATGCTTTTGATCCACGTTTCATCTCTTTCCTACCCTCACTCTGGTTTGTTAAGGAGCAGGGGTAGGGTCTTACATTGAGAGTATCTTCATGCTGATACCAATAAAAAATTATAGTAATCTATATTTTCAAAAGCATGCGAGTCTCATGTTCATATTTCACAACCTCCGCAGGCTTTTTGAAGTTGCCTTTAAGCGATCGAGCAAAATCATAGGCCTACACTTGATTTAGGCTACATTATTGCATGCTAAATGTTTCTGATCAGTGATAGATTAGCAAATGAATAGATGAGCTATACCACCTCCACTTAGGCTATTTGTCCAGCCAGATAATTAACCAAATAGACAGAGATTCAGTTAAACAAAATCACATTGATTGAGTTAAGTTAAGTTGCAGGCTTTTGGTCGGGAGTAGGACTAGGCTACTAAGTGACTGCAAGTGAAGAGCAAAAATAATTCACTTGTTAAGCTCCAGTGCCTTCAGAAAGTATTCACACCCCTTGACTTTTTCCACATTTTGTTGCGTTACAGCCTGAAATTAAAATTGATTAAATTGAGATTTTGTGTCACTGGCCTACACACAATACCCCATAACGTCAAAGTGGAATAATGTTTTTTGAAATTTTTACAAATTAATAAAAAATCAAAGCTGAAATGTCAATAAGTATTCCACCCCTTTGTTATGGCAAGCCTAAATAAGTTCAGGAGTAAAAATTTGATTAACAATTCACATAAGTTGCATGGACTCACTGTGCAATAATAGTGTTGAACATGATTTTTTTAATGACTACCTTATCTCTGTACCCCACACATACAATTATCTGTAAGGTCCCTCAGTCGAGCAGTGAATTTCAAACACAGATTCAACCACAAAGACCAGGGAGGTTTTCTAATGCCTCGTAAAGAAGGGCACCTATTGGCAGACATTGAATATACTTTTGAGACTGATGAAGTTATTAATAACACTTTGGATGGTGTATCAACACTCCCAGTCACTACAAACATACAGGCGTCCTTACTAACTCAGCTGCCGGAGAGGAAGGAAACCCCCCGGGATTTCACCATGAGGCCAATGGTGACTTTAAAACAGTTAAGAGTTTAATGGCTGTGATAGGAGAACTGAAGATGGATCAACATTGTAGTTACTCCACAATACTAACCTAAATGACACAGTGAAAAGAAGGAAACCTGTACAGAATACAAATATTCCACAACATGCATCCTGTTTGCAATAAGGTACTAAAGTAAAACTGAAAAATTTGGCAAAGAAATTAAATGTATGTCCTTAATACAAAGTGTTATGTTTGGGGCAAATCCAATACAACACATCAATCATGATGGTAGCCGCATTATGTTATGGGTATGCTTGTCATCGGCAAGGACTAGGGACTTTTTTTAGGATAGAAAAACGGAAGAGAGATAAACACAGGCAAAATCCTAGAGGAAGACTTTCCAACAGACACTGGGAGACAGATTCAACTTTCTGCAAGACAATAACCTAAAACACAAGGCAGAATATACACTGGTGTTGCTTACCAAGACGACATGGAATGTTCCTAAATAGCCTTGTTACAGTTTTGACTTAAACCGGCTTGAAAATCTACGGCAAGACTTGAAAATGGCGGTCTAGCAATGATCAACAACCAACTTGACAGAGCTTGAAGAATTGTTTAAATAATAATGAACAAATGTTGCACAATCCAGGTGTGCAAAGTTCTTATAGACTTAACCAGAAAGACTCACAGCTGTAATCGCTGCCAAAGGTGATTCTAACATGTATTGACTCAGGGGTGTGAATACTTATGTAAATTAGATATTTATGTATTTCATTTCCAATACATTTGCAAAAATGTCTAAAAAAATGTTTTCACTTTGTCATTATGGTGTATTGTGTGTAGATGGGTGAGAAAAAATATTTTGAATTCAGGCTATAACACAACAAAATGTGAAATAAGTCAAGGGGTATGAAAACTTTCTGAAGGCACTGAACATGCTTGCAAAATGTTCTGATCAGTGCTAATAAATTAGCCAACTTGACAAGATGATCATGAGCAGCACTCACCTCAACTTAGCTAACATTTCCACAGCCTAATTGTAGCCTAACAAATATCCAAACGGAGATTCAGTGAAAAGAAAAATCGGACATTGATTGATTTATCAAGACGAGTCCCCACGCTTGTCTCAAAGGAGCGAGAAACAGTGCTGAAATAGTTGACCACATGCAGGTAGGCTATTGCTTCAAATCCTATTATAACAACTGGATGACTTTGGGAGTTTCAGTAAGCAACAATTTGTTGCCTTCAATTACATTAGCCTACTTTATTCCAATATTTCCATCATTCAGTGATATTTATTCCCACAATAATTATTTATGATTCATCCAGTTGTGGTTAAGAAAACAGTGTATGTGGTGGGCTATGCGAAGAGATGGGTGAAGTGACATGTCTAGCAAAGTTTATAACTGGCAAGAGGATAGTAGTAATGGGCACTGCCTAGCAACCATCAAGAACTTAAGCGTAGAGCGTGCCATTCCGCCTCAGCATTTCATACTAAGCCGTAGGCAGAACTTTACCACAATCATGACTAGGTCGGTTGGTGGAAATGTAGAGGCTTTGTCGCCGGGCAATACCTTTCATATATAAAGAAAAGCCTGCAAAAAGTTGGCGGAATGCTAAAGTCGGCGGAAAAACATATTGGTTTGAAAGGTGTACATGGAAGGCCAAAACTTCCCCCCACCAAAACAAGCAGAAATTTCAGGTGGTCTTTTCAAACAGCTGTTACAATAAAAGGGCATTATCATAATTTTCACAATTTCACAGTATTTTTCCAAACTCTTAGTGTGGAAATATATATAAAACATAGGAAAAATCACATTTTTGACTGTACTGGGTCTTTAAATAATTGCATGTGACATATGAAAACTTCACATGCCCCCAAATATTCTAATGAGCCCCTGCCTCTAGCTGGGCTTGGTCTGGGATAGCCTGTGTTGGGCTGGCGTGGGCTTAGTGTGGGCTAGCCTGTGCCCACCTTGCCCCCTGAATACCCACATGGGGCCATGTTTGCTGGGTCTTTACCCTATTTCTGACTTACACCATAACAACATGATTCTGACTGCAGTCCCGCTTAGCACAAACTGGTTGAATCAACGTTGTTGCTTCAGCGTAATTTGTCAACGTATTGTGACGTGGAATCTACGTGTAAAATACATTGGATTTGCAAAAAGTCATCACTGATGTTTGAGGGTGAAATTTCAACCACAGGATTATGTCATCATGTTAACCAATTTTCAACATAGACAAACCTTGTATAAATATGTTGAATACATGTTACATTTGTACCTTTGAAACAATGTCAGATCTTCAACGTTATATCCACCATCAGAAAAGACAATAGGCTGGCCAGCAACTCCCACTGGAAAGTACACTGAACAAAATTATAAACGCAGCATACAACAATTTCAAAGATTTTACTGTTACAGTTCATATATGGAAATCAGTCAATTTAAATACATTCATCAGGCCCTAATCTATGGATTTCACATGACTGGGAATACCTTCATTTTTTAAAGATAGTGGCGTGGATCAGAAAACATGTCAGTATCTGGTGTGACCACCATTTGCCTCATGCAGCGTAACACATCTCCTTCGCATAGAGTTGACGAGGCTGTTGATTGTGGCCTGTGGAATGTTGTCCCACTCCTCTTCAATATCTGTCTTCTAAGCTGACATATGGAATTGTTTTAAGATGGTCATACCATGGATCATTTAGCTATTTGATTTGGAATTTTAGGGCCCCTTCATGTGTCCCAAACGTATTGTATGAAATGTATTTGACAAAATATTGAATTTGGCATTTACTACTATAGCCCTTAAAAACGCATTGAATAACACATTCATAAAATGGTAAAAAATAAAGCACAAAAAAAATTCATAAGGAATAAGGTTTCGAAGTGTCTGTCCTATTTCTAGAAGATACAGTGCATTCGGAAACTATTCAGACCCCTTGACTTTTTCCACATTGTGTTATGTTACAGCCTTATTAAATAAAAATAAATTAAATAAAACATTTTCCTCATCAATCTTCAAACAATACCCCAAAATGACAAAACGAAAACAGGTTTTTAGACATTTTTGCAAATTTAATACCTTTTAGAATAAGGCTGTAATGTAACAAAATGTGGAAAAAAGTGAAGCAGTCTGAATACTTTCCGAATGCACTGTATAAGAAAGCTCATGAAATGTTATATACACTGCTCAAAAAAATAAAGGGAACACTTAAACAACACAATGTAACTCCAAGTCAATCACACTTCTGTGAAATCAAACTGTCCACTTAGGAAGCAACACTGATTGACAATAAATTTCACATGCTGTTGTGCAAATGGAATAGACAACAGGTGGAAATTATAGGCAATTAGCAAGACACCCCCAATAAAAGAAGTGGTTCTGCAGGTGGTGACCACAGACCACTTCTCAGTTCCTATGCTTCCTGGCTGATGTTTTGGTCACTTTTGAATGCTGGCGGTGCTTTCACTCAAGTGGTAGCATGAGACGGAGTCTACAACCCACACAAGTGGCGCAGGTAGTGCAGCTACCTGGTAGGATGGCACATCAATGCGAGCTGTGGCAAGAAGGTTTGCTGTGTCTGTCAGCGTAGTGTCCAGAGCATGGAGGCGTTACCAGGAGACAGGCCAGTACATCAGGAGACGTGGAGGAGGCCGTAGGAGGGCAACAACCCAGCAGCAGGACCACTACCTCCACCTTTGTGCAAGGAGGAGCAGGAGGAGCACTGCCAGAGCCCTGCAAAATGACCTCCAGCAGGCCACAAATGTGCATGTGTCTGCTCAAACGGTCAGAAACAGACTCCATGAGGGTGGTATGAGGGCCCGACGTCCACAGGTGGGGGTTGTGCATACAGCCCAACACCGTGCAGGACGTTTGGCATTTGCCAGAGAACACCAAGATTGGCAAATTCGCCACTGGCGCCCTGTGCTCTTCACAGATGAAAGCAGGTTCACACTGAGCACATGTGACAGACGTGACAGAGTCTGGAGACGCCGTGGAGAACATTCTGCTGCCTGCAACATCCTCCAGCATGACCGGTTTGGCGGTGGGTCAGTCATGGTGTGGGGTGGCATTTCTTTGTGGGGCCGCACAGCCCTCCATGTGCTCACCAGAGGTAGCCTGACTGCCATTAGGTACCGAGATGAGATCCTCAGACCCCTTGTGAGACCATATGCTGGTGCGGTTGGCCCTGGGTTCCTCCTAATACAAGACAATGCTAGACCTCATGTGGCTGGAGTGTGTCAGCAGTTCCTGCAAGAGGAAGGCATTGATGCTATGGACTGGCCCGCCCGTTCCCCAGACCTGAATCCAATTGAGCACATCTGGGACGTTGCACCACAGACTGTCCAGGAGTTGGCGGATGCTTTAGTCCAGGTCTGGGAGGAGATCCCTCAGGAGACCATCCGCCACCTCATCAGGAGCATGCCCAGGCGTTGTAGAGAGGTCATACAGGCACGTGGAGGCCACACACACTACTGAGCCTCATTTTGACTTGTTTTAAGGACATTACATCAAAGTTGGATCAGCCTGTAGTGTGGTTTTCCACTTTAATTTTGAGGGTGACTCCAAATCCAGACCTCCATGGGTTGATACATTTGATTTCCATTGATCATTTTTGTGTGATTTTGTTGTCAGCACATTCAACTATGTAAAGAAAAAAGTATTTAATAAGATTATTTCATTCATTCAGATCTAGGATGTGTTGTTTAAGTGTTCCCTTAATTTTTTTGAGCAGTGTATATATACAGTGGGGAAAAAAAGTATTTAGTCAGCCACCAATTGTGCAAGTTCTCCCACTTAAAAAGATGAGAGAGGCCTGTAATTTTCATCATAGGTGCACGTCAACTATGACAGACAAATTGAGGGAAAAAAATCCAGAAAATCACATTGTAGGATTTTTTATGAATTTATTAGCAAATTATGGTGGAAAATAAGTATTTGGTCACCTACAAACAAGCAAGATTTCTAGCTCTCACAGACCTGTAACTTCTTCTTTAAGAGGCTCCTCTGTCCTCCACTGGTTACCTGTATTAATGGCACCTGTTTGAACTTGTTATCAGTATAAAAGACACCTGTCCACAACCTCAAACAGTCACACTCCAAACTCCACTATGGCCAAGACCAAAGAGCTGTCAAAGGACACCAGAAACAAAATAGTAGACCTGCACCAGGCTGGGAAGACTGAATCTGCAATAGGTAAGCATCTTGGTTTGAAGAAATCAACTGTGGGAGCAATTAGTAGGAAATGGAAGACATACAAGACCACTGATAATCTCCCTTGATCTGGGGCTCCACGCAAGATCTCACCCTGTGGGGTCAAAATGATCACAAGAACGGTGAGCAAAAATCCCAGAACCACACGGGGGGACCTAGTGAATGACCTGCAGAGAGCTGGGACCAAAGTAACAAAGCCTACCATCAGTAACACACTACGCCGCCAGGGACTCAAATCCTGCAGTGCTAGACGTGTCCCCCTGCTTAAGACAGAACATGTCCAGGCCCGTCTGAAGTTTGCTAGAGTGCATTTGGATGATCCAGAAGAGGATTGGGAGAATGTCATATGGTCAGATGAAACCAAAATATAACTTTTTGGTAAAAACTCAACTCGTCGTGTTTGAAGGACAAAGAATGCTGAGTTGCATCCAAAGAACACCATACCTACTATGAAGCATGGGGGTGGAAACATCATGCTTTGGGGCTGTTTTTCTGCAAAGGGACCAGGACGACTGATCAGTGTAAAGGAAAGAATGAATGGGGCCATGTATCGTGAGATTTTGAGTGAAAACCTCCTTCCATCAGTAAGGGCATTGAAGATGAAACGTGGCTGGGTCTTTCAGCATGACAATGATCCCAAACACACCGCCCGGGCAACAAAGGAGTGGCTTCGTAAGAAGCATTTCAAGGTCCTGGAGTGGCCTAGCCAGTCTCCAGATCTCAACCCCATAGAAAATCTTTGGAGGGAGTTGAAAGTCTGTGTTGCCCAGCGACAGCCCCAAAACATCACTGCTCTAGAGGAGATCTGCATGGAGGAATGGGCCAAAATACCAGCAACAGTGTGTGAAAACCTTGTGAAGACTTACAGAAAACGTTTGACCTGTGTCATTGCCAACAAAGGGTATATAACAAAGTATTGAGAAACTTTTGTTATTGACCAAATACTTATTTTCCACCATCATTTGCAAATAAATTCATTAAAAATCCTTCAATGTGATTTTCTGGATTTTTTTTTCTCATTTTGTCTGTCATAGTTGACGTGTACCTATGATGAAAATTACAGGCCTCTCTCATCTTTTTAAGTGGGAGAACTTGCACAATTGGTGGCTGACTAAATACTTTTTTTCCCCACTGTATATATATATATATTTTTTTTTTTTTTACACATATTGAACACCTTTTTTGGGGTAGGCACAGAACTACCGCCATACTTCCATTCATTTTTTGAAACCGGTACCGGCTACCTTCAGATGAGTCCAGTGACACTTGGTGTTCGTGAGAATCTCCCCTTTCCTCAGTGGGGTCACATTAGTTTGTAACCCAAATGGTTCGGATGCTACAAAACACAAGTTGGCACACCGACGGTACCGACTTTAGACGAGTCCCCTGACACTTGTGGGGGTCATAGAGCAAAACGGAGAACACCATCGTGTTCGTGAGAGTGGTCATAGTTGTTTGTAGGCCAAACGGCTCGGATGCTACAGACGTTTTCGTGAGAAGGCCGATTTTCGGGATGTCTCATGGTCTGACAAACACCACTCTAGCTCTGCAACCTTTCACCGCAGATGCAGAAGTGCGTTGGATTGAGACACATTCGATGCAAAAAAAACAACATATCTCTAGCTTAAACTGACTGATTTTGATGGGGATTTCTTTATTGTGTTACTTAGATTGTCGCATCGGTGCGTCAATCAACTCTAGGGGGTTAATAAGCTTCTGATATGCCACACCTGTCAGGTGGATGGATTAATATGGCAAAGCAGAAATGCTCACTAACAGGGATGTAAAGAAATTTGTGCCCAACATTTTAGAGAAATAAGCTTTTTGTGTGTATGGAACATTTCTGGGATCTTTTATTTCATGAAACATGGGACCAACACTTTACATGTTGCGTTTATATTTTTGTTCAGTACAGATTTATCTACAGTAATCCTTTTGGTCTCCCATCCAGGGTTTTAACCAAGCCCTGATTAGCATTTAGATTTGTCACTGACTGGTTGAATCAACGTTGTTTCTACGTCATTTCAACAGCAAAAAATTCAATGTGATAACGTTGAATCAACGTGGAATACTGATTGGATTTGCAAAAACTCATCAACGTAAGGGAATTCCCAATTTTTTTTCACCCAACTTTGAACCTAAATCCAATAACATGGTGAAATTTTTTGTTGGCAACTCAAACTAAACATTGAGGTGTATGTGCCCAGTGAGTAATGTGCCATCTTAAGAATCATTATTGAGGGATCTCCACTTTAAAACTAAATAGGTTCACTGTTGCTATTTGTATTCCAAAGGGTAGGTTTAACAGAGCAAATGTAACCATATGTGTATCAATGTAATTATATTTCATCAATGATGTTATTTAGGCCTATATAGCAGTTCCAAAAAATCCTCAACAGCTATTGTTTCAATTTAACCAAGGATTCAACTAAAAATAGACAATACCTATAGGCTTCGGTTGATTTCAATTTTAATTTAAAGCAATACTTCAGGAATTTGGCCATGATGCCCTTTATCTTCTTCCCTGGGGTCAGATTAACTTGTGGATACAATTTTTATGCCTCTGTGTCCAGTATGAAGGATGTTACAGGTAGTTTCACAAGCCAATGCTAACTAGTATTAGCGCAATGACTGGAATTCTATGGGTATAGACTTCGAGTCATTATGCTAACGCTATTATGCACTAGTTAGCAACTTCCTTCAAACTGCACGCAGAGACATAAAAATGGTATCCACGATTGACAAAATCCCAAAGTATCCCTTTAATAATTGATATGTTGGGTTGACATCTCCATCTCAACCAAAAATCTAACTTAAAGAATAGGACTAAGCCAGTGTCAGACAGAACTATCCAAGCAGTCAATACATCTCCTTCAAATGTTGATTTTTGGTTGTGCTGAAAACGAAACACTTCAGTATAACTTTTTATTACACTAAATAGCCTATTAACTTGTTTACCAATTATATATGTTGGATTCACGTCTCCAACTCAACCAAAAAAAGTTAAAGAATAGGACTAAGCCAGTGGCACAGATGGAACTATTTAAGCAGTAGCAGCATTGATCACTTGCACCATTACTATTTATTGCAACCCCAACTGCAATTCAGGTCATTTGGTTGTGCTATTAGATGAAACACAGCGATAACACATTCAGTTGTATAAATAAACAAAAATCTGACATTGTTTTTCTATTGGAATTTGGTTGTGCTTTCAGATCAAGGGTTCTTTAAACTTTTTCAGCCTGGGACCCAAATGAGAAATTCTGTGTTTTCCTGGGACCCAAGCTTATGAAAACATGCAACTATACGTAAATATTGGTACATTTAATTGCCTTTATGCCTAAAACAAATGCAATATAGACAAAAACAAATAACAATGAAATACCCATATAAATAGCAATTAATGTTTATTTTTACCCATTAAAAACACTCTTACATATCTGTCTAGGTTGTAACTGTTTCTGTTAAAATACAATAAATCATTTTCATTCTGAACTATAACAGAACACACACCAGCTCAGTTTGTGATAGTGCAACCCTAAGTAACAATACAGATGAAAAATTATCAGTCCTATTGTACATCTTACTATAGAAAGTGTTGTTGAAAAAAAAGGTTGGAACCGTTGCTATTAAAATACAATTAATGGATCAGAACAATGACTGCTTTCTCAGGCAGGGGACCGCTTCCTGCTGTAAATGAGCAACCGAGAACTGTGTGAGTGTGTTTGCCCCCCCCCCCCCAAAAAAAAGCATCTTGCTTCAATCAGTTTATTCCAGAAAAAAAGTATTACTTGTATTTTAACAGCAACAGTTTCAACCTAGACTTGTTTTCAACAACAATTTCTACAGTAAGATGTAAAGTAGGCCTGATTATTTTTCATCTTCATCTGTACTGTTACTTAGGGTTGCACTAAGTACAGTAGCTAACTTACTTGCTTTGGCTAACGTTAGCTAGCTATCACCTGTGTACAAGGGGATTGTTTGAAAGAGAAACTCACATCTACTACTATGAGCGATAGTACTCCCTTATTTCTGCTTATCATCACCTGTTAGAAAATGACAACAATACTAGCTGACTTACTTTTCCACTGTCAAAGCAATGTTTCCTGAAGTATTGTGCCCTGACAAAGAAAGTGGAGCCGTATATGTCGTCAGCGATTGTAAATGGAGATTCGTAGTATTCTATACCCTGAAGAAAGGGGAAGTATGAACCCACACCCGTGAACACCTACTTATCACCTTGCACCTTATTCCCATTGATGTGTATTTTTTTATGGATTGTCAGATAAAACTGGGTTAATCACGAACATAGAGTTAGAATTATTTGTTACTGGGCCAGGAATGTAATTGGGTCATTTCACTGTGTGTGTGGTGGTAAAGAGGGAATCTGACCTAGGGTCAGATTGCTTGCTCTTACTTAGATCCATGGTTGTCTTATCATATCAAAGACTGAAACTGGCTTGGGCCTTTTGTTTCTGTCTTCAAACACAGTGAAAAGAGCCAGCGTTGAACAAACATGAATGTTTTTGCAAGATAAGGATTGATTGAATGTAGTACTTTGAACTTAATGAAAGTCGAGTTTAGCCGCTCTCAGAGACAAAAGAAGTGGGCGGAGCAATAAAAGAGCGGGAAAACTGAAGAGGACTATATAAGGTAGAGGGAGACCGGAAGGGGGGGTGCCATTCTGCAGACTGGTATCGGCTTTGTTGAAACTCTAATAAAGTAATCTTAATGCAACAAAAACTCTGTAAGACCTTATTTGTAATATAGTATAGTGGTTATTTTCCACAACATAATTGGCACCCGAGACGGGACTGGTTATAAGAGATCTTTGAGTGCTTTGCCATCGGGGGAGGTTTTGACGAATCACACAATCAGTGGCCACTGTTTAAACAAAGGTAAGCGATGTTCTTAATTAAACTGTGTGTTTCGATCAAGCTGAATCTGAGGGTAGGGTACGGAACGGTTCTCTCCAGAATATAAGGACCAAATTTAGCAGAAGAACAGAGTTTTTATTGGAATAAAGAATAAACATGCATGCAATGTGATTGTTGAAAAGTGTAAATAAGTTAAATCCTGTGGTACCGCTGTGGAGAGCTAAGTTAGCACTCCAGGGGGCTGGACGAGCAGGTGGCTAGCCAAGAGTTGTACATAAGACAGAGGGCCTACGGTACCGCTCTAACGTGGAGTTCATTGTTAGAGGACTGCTCGGGTAGGTGTGCATTATCCTGGAGGAGGGGATGCACAAATTAGACAGCTAATCAGGTAAAAACATAGGTCATCCTGAGTAGGTGACACCATAAATTGGAAGTCGCGCTTTTCATCCCTAGTAGGTGAACAGTTGTGGACGCCACCAGGGCTTCAAAGTATAGAGAAATAATCTGCTCATCTCGTAAGGGTGAATGGTTAGCTTGAGCGGCTGTGAGTCATTCAGTGATTCATTTAAGCACGAGTGGCGGCTTATCTGTGTGGGTGATCGGACAACAAAGCTTCTAAGGCTGGTGGAGAAAGGGCAAGCCCAATCTTGCATTGGGAAGAGGAGAATTGATAGTATGTGGATATTCATTTACTAACGGAGTGTGGAAAATTCACGTTACTGGGAGAAGAAAATTAAAGGTGTCTTTTCCCGGAGGGGTATGAGAAATCCTGTTGGAGGAACAGGTCACGTGTACGGGGGTGATCATATGACGGCAACACATTGAATTTCGGTCAAGCTTATAGGGGATCATTACATTTGGAAAATATAAAAGTAAATGTTGATAGAGTTAACATTCCAAATTTGGGTACTTTTATAGAAGAAAATTCCTGTAGGTTATACGAATATTGATTGTGTGTTTGGGAAGTAGCGTTGTGTGAATGAGGTATGAGTAAATTTCAAGTGTGGAGAATGAGCTGGTTATATAATGATACCTGGGGGGGGTGGTAAAATTAACTTGCGGGAATAAAGAATCATTAGAAATACGAATGCGGTGGTTGATATGAATAATATTAAAATATGATGAATGTTATGTGCGGATAAGTGGTTATTAGAGAGTGGGTAAAAGTGAAATAATATGAGTGCTGGCTTGCGCGCCCAAGCACGTAGACGTACGTGGGGGGTGGGAGACAGTACATAGATCATTTGATAGAGATAAAATTAAGTATTATAATATCTAGTTATCATTTCAGAAGCAGAGGTGATATGGTCAAGGAATTTTAGTATATTAGGGGGAAAATATAATTCATTTGAGTAAAGTCTTTAGATCTGTTTCCAAATCAAGGAACGTAGGTTTGACTTGTTGACTGCTAAGTTATTTGCGTTGAGCTTGTGAGATCTGTGTCCTTTAAAGCTAGTTTGTGATGAATGTGGTATGTGCCAGATACTAAAACTACAGACCATTTTAATTAGGATAAAGGAGGATTTATTTGTCATTTCAATAAAGCATAGTCCTGCATTACTGACTAAAATCTAGGTTTTCTGGTTATATTGGAAGACTGGGATTTAGGAGGTTGCGTGGTTCAGAGTGAACGACTCACTTATTCCATAGTGGCGCCGAATGAGGTGATAATTTTAAAACTACTGAGAATGGTTGTGATTCGGAATATTGAATTGAACATGGGTGTGAATTGAATGTATGCTTGTCAACGAAAGCAAGTATTTGTTTTATTAATTATTGCGTAATCAGAAAGGACAGATACAGAAATTGAATAGTGGACTGGCAATTTCGATAGAGCCGGGGCCAGGATTTGAATTGATAACAAAGGAAAGTAATTTAGTAGGGAAGTTAGAATTGCAACGGTGAATTGTATGGGTAGACAGAGGAGAGTAATGTATTTTAATAATATGAATGCAAAAATACTATTAGTTATTGGTGGTTTGGGAATAGACTTTACTAATGCCATGTTTTAGTTCGCGGGTAAAAGAGAGACAGACTAGCGAGTACGAATCGAGCTGTAAGGGAGATTAATAATAGAAATCTAGATAGGAGTAGCAGTCCAGATATAAACAAGGAAAAGGGAGAGTTGAAAGCCAAGGTTTGGGAATAAATGCAGAAACGAAGATTAGAAAGAGAACCATGGGAAAACAGATACAAAAGTTCAGATACAGGGAAAATAGAGTACGTGAGTACAACGGGAGGGTTTTTGAAAAGTAGAGTAACAAGGATATTGATCGGGGAAAGTAGGGTGTGGTCTAGCGACCTAGAACGAATAGGGTACTGGGAAAATACCTAGGGACAGGAAAAGTCTCCAGGGTTATTTTATAGATTTGGGATAAGATAAGGGAACAAATGAAAATAAGAGTATAGTTCGAAAGCACAGGGGAGTGAGTGTCTTATTTTAATGGGAGATGAGACAATGGAACAAAGGATAAGAAGAATATTAAAAGAAAGGCAAGGGATAATCTCGGGTTTTGGAAAGAAGAAGAGCGAGAAAGAAATCTTGAAAATATTCTGTGAGGAAGGAAAGAGTTGGAGGGACAGCATAGCCAAGGCTAGAGGGATAATGGAGAGTGAACCAAAACAGGCTGGTTTAACTACACCACCACCATACACAGAAGGGGGGCAGTATTCTCAGGTCACAGGTTTAGTCTCAATAAAAGGGAATGTAGAGATAGAAGAAGAGGAAAAAGGAAGCAGCAAGTTCCACACCAAGGAGAGGAGAACAATCACATTTAGGTATAAACTGTTATGAAAAACTGAGGGGGATGTTAACGGAGCTGGGAAATTATGTTTCTGTAGATATAGTTTAACCAACACATTAGATTGTGATTCTAAAGACAGAGGTTAGAGTCCTCTTATCCACCGAGAGAAGTCTGTTCTGTGAAATACTGTTTCCTCAATCGGATCCCTCATCTCCTTAATGATGTACCTATTTATCCTTTGAGAAGCCTTTGCTGCCAAACGGGAGGTCGCATCAATTGAACTGACTTCAACAAATGTAGAGTGACTGCACGGGTGCCCTCTGATGATCATTTAAGTAAGGATAAACTTGCTAAGGCAATAATTAAACTTTGGGCAATTGATGTCGTTCATAACCACTTTGCAGGTGTTCTGAAATAACTCCCTGGGTTTACCATCATGCTGTGGATGTTTGGTCAGGACGTGTCATTTTAATTTGTTCGTTTTGAGAGACTCATAACTAAGCATTTCCCCCACACAAAACACATTGTGTGCGCTGCTCGTTATTTCTCGAAGTTTGTATGAAACCAAGAGAGAGAAACTCATCGCTGTATTTGCGCTGTATGAGCTCAGTCAGAACTTGTGGCTAGCTTGAGTCCATTTGATGACAGCGGTGAGTGATGGAAAGTGAGAATGACAAGTCGGTGGCTGACAGCGCATCATCTGCTGCTGAACGACAGCGCTGCAGCGTATCGGTCGCGGAGTGATCTTCAATAAAACTGCAGAAAGAAGATCTGGTAAACTGCGAAGCACACAGGAATATCCCTCCCACTCGCGCAGCTGCCAAACTGAGCAGAGACACCACTGCTAAGCAGAGAGCGCACTGAATAGAGAGCGCAGTTGCACTTGGCCAAATCAGTTCCAGTAATGTTTTAGATGGTTGAAAGCATAGTGATAACACATTGGGAATTCAACAAACTTTTTGTGTGGGTGAATATAGGTTGTAATCGCATTGATCAATGGCTCAACCAAATATTACCAAATTGCAGATTGCTTTATCATATGATGTGGTTAGCTGGTAGGTTGAACACCTATCCAGGGGTTGTGAGATCTGGCAGGTGTCTGAAATGTAGTCAGGCAGGAATCACTCACCATGGCTAAAGTAGCCCTCCTCCTGCCAGATGAGAAAGGCGTCTCCCAGGCTAGAGAAGATGAGTCCGGCCAGGATCTTGCGGGCACTGGAGTGGGCACCTAAGAAGCTGAAGCCGTGGGCAAGCATGAAGAGCCACAGGCAGAAGATGGGTAGACACTTGATGAGGGCGCTGAACCAAGAAGGGCTAGAGGTTGGTAGCCACAGGACAAAGTAGACACAGGTAGACTTGAAGAAGGGCACCAGCTTAGGGCCCTCACTCTTCACCTGGAACACAACATAAAACCCAAGTGAGTGAGTGAGTGAGTGAGTGAGTGAGTGAGTGAGTGAATTAATGAATGAATGAATGAATGAATGAGTGAATGAATGAATGAATGAATGAGCAGGAGAAGCTCTAGCAGCCCCTCTTGAGTGAGTGATTGGCTACATCCGATTCTCTACCCTTGTCCCGAAGTGTGCATTTGTACTGCACACTCCCCCTCATGGATTTAAAAGGAATGGTGAGATTCTCCCATAGACTGGTGTAAGAAATAAGGTGGAAACTTTTTCCAGTCATGCCTGCACCAATCCAATGCTTTTAAATGCAAGGGGAGTGAACGAGTGCACACTTCTGGAGAAAGGTATTGGAATGCAGCCAATGAGTGAGTGAGTGGGTGGGTGAGTGAGTGGGTGGGTGGGTCGGTGTTGACAGTTTGTTACACAGTAATCATTCAGTTAATCAGTTGTTGTGAAGACAGATTTGGAATTATAGCGTTCAACATTCAACATAATCCCAGCAAAAGAAGACGATTGGGAGTCATTTCAATAAAACGTTATTTATCCCCTCAGGGGGCAATTAAGAAAGGCAAGTCAGGTACAAGTATCATCATGACATTCTACTACAAGGAACTGGGAATGTGGAATTCCTCTAAACAACTGAATTCCTAGAGAAGATCAACAACAAATGTGGGGCCATTCTTTAGCTGAATAATAACGACTCTCCTGAACAATATCATCACATTTGAAGGGATCAGTTTAAGCAAGGCAAAGCGCATAATTGCTAATCTTTATCGCATAATGAGTAGTTATTTGGTACGGAAGGTAATTTGTAGTTCAGTGATTCTGAGCAGTATGACAGCAAAGTAGTCAATCTAGTATAACGTTACAACAGAGCCTGCACTGTGTATGTATAGTCTCCTTGTCTGAAGTGCCCTCTTCTCTCTCTCTGTTATCCTATGGCTCGCTGATCACTGGTAAACACTTCCTACAGGTCAAAGGTCATGTGATCTTGCTTTGATGTGAATCTGGTGTAGCGTATAGTACATCTGCAGTGGTCAAAATCTGTATGGGTGAGGGAAGAGGGGGTGAGGGCAACTGCAGGGTAGGGCTGTTATGGTGACCATATAACTGCCACACCGGCAGTCGCGAGTCATGAAGGCAGTCAAATTCCACATGACCGTTTAGTCACGGTAATTAGACTTCTCCAAGCTCTGATGCTGCTGATGGTCATTAGTAGCCTACCAAACGTTTTTGTTGTTGTTATTTTTTGTTACAAAAAAAAATAAGTATAGGGGGTAGATCAGCTTTAATATTGCAGGTAGATTGTAACTTCCATCAATGTAATTGTCTGCATCACTTCCAATCCCCCATATGTTTTATTTATTTAGCATATATATATATATATATATATATACACATACACACATACATACATACATACATACATACATACATACATACATACAGTGGGGAGAACAAGTATTTGATACACTGCCGATTTTGCAGGTTTTACTACTTACAAAGAATGTAGAGGTCTGTAATTTTTATCATAGGTACACTTCAACTGTAAGAGACGGAATCTAAAACAAAAATCCAGAAAATCACATTCTATGATTTTTAAGTAATTAATTTGCATTTTATTGCATGACATAAGTATTTGATACATCAGAAAAGCAGAACTTAATATTTGGTACAGAAACCTTTGTTTGCAATTACAGAGATCATACGTTTCCTGTAGGTCTTGACCAGGTTTGCACACACTGCAGCAGGGATTTTGGCCCACTCCTCCATATAGACCTTCTCCAGATCCTTCAGGTTTCGGGGCTGTCGCTGGGCAATACAGACTTTCAGCTCCCTCCAAAGATGTTCTATTGGGATCAGGTCTGGAGACTGGCTAGGCCACTCTAGGACCTTGAGATGCTTCTTACGGAGCCACTCCTTAGTTGCCCTGGCTGTGTGAGTCGGGTCGTTGTCATGCTGGAAGACCCAGCCACGACCCATCTTCAATGCTCTTACTGAGGGAAGGAGGTTGTTGGCCAAGATCTCGCGATACATGGCCCCATCCATCCTCCCCTCAATACGGTGCAGTCGTCCTGTCCCCTTTGCAGAAAAGCATCCCCAAAGAATGATGTTTCCACCTCCATGCTTCACGGTTGGGATGGTGTTCTTGGGGTTGTACTCATCCTTCTTCTTCCTCCAAACACGGCGAGTGGAGTTTAGACAAAAAAGCTCTATTTTTGTCTAATCAGACCACATGACCTTCTCCCATTCCTCCTCTGGATCATCGGCAAACTTCAGACGGGCCTGGACATGCGCTGGCTTGAGCAGGGGGACCTTGCGTGCGCTGCAGGATTTTAATCCATGACGGCGTAGTGTGTTACTAATGGTTTTCTTTGAGACTGTGGTCCCAGCTCTCTTCAGGTCATTGACCAGGTCCTGCCGTGTAGTTCTGAGCTGATCCCTCACCTTCCTCATGATCATTGATGCCCCACGAGATGAGATCTTGCATGGAGCCCCAGACCGAGGGTGATTGACCGTCATCTTGAACTTCTTCCATTTTCTAATAATTGCGCCAACAGTTGTTGCCTTCTCACCAAGCTGCTTGCCTATGGTCCTGTAGCCCATCCCAGCCTTGTGCAGGTCTACCATTTTTTCCCTGATGTGCTTACACAGCTCTCTGATCTTGGCCATTGTGGAGAGGTTGGAGTCTGTTTGATTGAGTGTGTGGACAGGTGTCTTTTATACAGGTAACGAGTTCAAACAGGTGCAGTTAATACAGGTAATGAGTGGAGAACAGGAGGACTTCTTAAAGAAAAACTAACAGGTCTGTGAGAGACGGAATTCTTACTGGTTGGTAGGTGATCAAATACTTATGTCATGCAATAAAATGCAAATTAATTACTTAAAAATCATACAATGTGATTTTCTGTTTTTTTGTTTTAGATTCCGTCTCTCACAGTTGAAGTGTACCTATGATAAAGATTATAGACCTCTACATGCTTTGTAAGTAGGAAAACCTGCAAAATCGGCAGTGTATCAAATACTTGTTCTCCCCACTGTACATACACACACACACACACACACACATACATATATATACATATATATATATATATATATATATATAGTGAGGGAAAAAAGTATTTGATCCCCTGCTGATTTTGTACGTTTGCCCACTGACAAAGAAATTATCAGTCTATAATTTTAATGGTAGGTTTATTTGAACAGTGAGAGACAGAATAACAACAACAAAATCCAGAAAAACGCATGTCGAAAATGTTATAAATTGATTTGCATTTTAATGAGGGAAATAAGTATTTGACCCCCTCTCAATCAGAAAGGTTTCTGGCTCCCAGGTGTCTTTTATACAGGTAACGAGCTGAGATTAGGAGCACACTCTTAAAGGGAGTGCTTCTAATCTCAGTTTGTTACCTGTATAAAAGACACCTGTCCACAGAAGCAATCAATCAATCAGATTCCAAACTCTCCACCATGGACAAGACCAAAGAGCTCTCCAAGGATGTCAGGGACAAGATTGTAGACCTACACAAGGCTGGAATGGGCTACAAGACCATCGCCAAGCAGCTTGGTGAGAAGGTGGTGCGATTATTCGCAAGTTGGTGCGATTATGGCAAATGGAAGAAACACAAAATAACTGTCAATCTCCCTCGGCCTGGGGCCCCATGCAAGATCTCACCTCGTGGAGTTGCAATGATCATGAGAACGGTGAGGAATCAGCCCAGAACTACACGGGAGGATCTTGTCAATGATCTCAAGGCTGCTGGGACCATAGTCACCAAGAAAACAATTGGTAACACACTACGCCGTGAAGGACTGAAATCCTGCATTGCCCACAAGGTCCCCCTGCTCAAGAAAGCACATATACAGGCCCGACTGAAGTTTGCCAATGAACATCTGAATGATTCAGAGGAGAACTGGGTGAAAGTGTTGTGGTCAGATGAGACCAAAATCGAGCTCTTTGGCATCAACTCAACTCGCCATGTTTGGAGGAGGAGGAATGCTGCCTATGACCCCAAGAACACCATCCACACCGTCAAACATGGAGGTGGAAACATTATGCTTTGGGGGTGTTTTTCTGCTAAGGGGACAGGACAACTTCACTGCATCAAAGGGACCATGGACGGGGCCATGTACCGTCAAATCTTGGGTGAGAACCTCCTTCCCTCAGCCAGGGTATTGAAAATGGGTCGTGGATGGGTATTCCAGCATGACAATGACCCAAAACACACGGCCAAGGCAACAAAGGAGTGGCTCAAGAAGAAGCACATTAAGGTCCTGGAGTGGCCTAGCCAGTCTCCAGACCTTAATCCCATAGAAAATCTATAGAGGGAGCTGAAGGTTCGAGTTGCCAAACGTCAGCCTCGAAACCTTAATGACTTGGAGAAGATCTGCAAAGAGGAGTGGGACAAAATCCCTCCTGAGATGTGTGCAAACCTGGTGGCCAACTACAAGAAACGTCTAACCTCTGTGATTGCCAACAAGGGTTTTGCAACCAAGTACTAAGTCATGTTTTGCAGAGGGGTCAAATACTTATTTCCCTCATTAAAATGCAAATCAATTGATAACATTTTTGACATGCGTTTTTCTGGATTTTTTTGTTGTTATTCTGTCTCTCACTGTTCAAATAAACCTACCATTAAAATGATAGACTGTTCATGTCTTTGTCAGTGGGAAAACGTACAAAATCAGCAGGGGATCAAATACTTTTTTCCCTCACTGTATATACACACACATATACATACATACATATATATATATATATATATATATATATATATATACACATATACATATACATATACATACATACATACATACATACAGTGGGGGAAGAAAGTATTTAGTCAGCCACCAATTGTGCAAGTTCTTCCACTTAAAAAGATGAGAGAGGCCTGTAATTTTCATCATAGGTACACGTCAACAATGTAGTTGGTCAATAACAAAAGTTTCTCAATACTTTGTTATATACCCTTTGTTGGCAATGACACAGGTCAAACGTTTTCTGTAAGTCTTCACAAGGTTTTCACACACTGTTGCTGGTATTTTGGCCCATTCCTCCATGCAGATCTCCTCTAGAGCAGTGATGTTTTGGGGCTGTCGCTGGGCAACACAGACTTTCAACTCCCTCCAAAGATTTTCTATGGGGTTGAGATCTGGAGACTGGCTAGGCCACTCCAGGACCTTGAAATGCTTCTTACTAAGCCACTCCTTCGTTGCCCGGGCGGTGTGTTTGGGATCATTGTCATGCTGAAAGACCCAGCCACGTTTCATCTTCAATGCCCTTGCTGATGGAAAGTTTTCACTCAAAATCTCACGATACATGGCCCCATTCATTCTTTCCTTTACACGGATCAGTCGTCCTGGTCCCTTTGCAGAAAAACAGCCCCAAAGCATGATGTTTCCACCCCCATGCTTCACAGTAGGTATGGTGTTCTTTGGATGCAACTCAGCATTCTTTGTCCTCCAAACACGACGAGTTGAGTTTTTACCAAAAAGTTCTATTTTGGTTTCATCTGACCATATGACATTCTCCCAATCCTCTTCTGGATCATCGAAATGCACTCTAGCAAACTTCAGACGGGCCTGGACATGTACTGGCTTAAGCAGGGGGACACGTCTGGCACTGCAGGATTTGAGTCCCTGGCGGCGTAGTGTGTTACTGATGGTAGGCTTTGTTACTTTGGTCCCAGCTCTCTGTAGGTCATTCACTAGGTCCCCCTGTGTGGTTCTGGGATTTTTGCTCACCGTTCTTGTGATCATTTTGACCCCACGGAGTGAGATCTTAAGTGGAGCCCCAGATCGAGGGAGATTATCAGTGGTCTTGTATGTCTTCCATTTCCTAATAATTGCTCCCACAGTTGATTTCTTCAAACCAAGCTGCTTACCTATTGCAGATTCAGTCTTCCCAGCCTGGTGCAGGTCTACAATTTTGTTTCTGGTGTCCTTTGACAGCTCTTTGGTCTTGGCCATAGTGGAGTTTGGAGTGTGACTGTTTGAGGTTGTGGACAGGTGTCTTTTATACTGATAACAAGTTCAAACAGGTGCCATTAATACAGGTAACGAGTGGAGGACAGAGTAGCCTCTTAAAGAAGAAGTTACAGGTCTGTGAGAGCCAGAAATCTTGCTTGTTTGTAGGTGACCAAATACTTATTTTCCACCAAATTTGCAAATAAATTCATAAAAAATCCTACAATGTGATTTTCTGGATTTTTTTCCCCAATTTGTCTGTCATAGTTGACGTGTAACTATGATGAATATTACAGGCCTCTCTCATCTTTTTAAGTGGGAGAACTTGCACAATTGGTGGCTGACTAAGTACTTTTTTTCCCCACTTTATAGACTACTGCCTTGTGCGCATTGTTGCGCTTTTAATGTGAAGAAATAGCCTAATAGTTTATCAACATTTTAAGCTAAACGTTCTGATCTGTTGCGTCAGCCTCATTGCGTAAATAATATATTGGGGATGCTAGAGGTTGTATTAATTTGGGATCTATCGCATCCCACAACTGTCCCAGACTATGTAATATTTATTTCTCGCACAGAATAGGTCAAATTTTGTACAATGGGGGAAAGCTATTGCTGTTCGTTAGGCCTACTCATCTTGTTGGCTGACGAAAAGTAAATGTGGACAGTTCTTCCAATATCTTCAATATGCACATCGGAACTGGATAAGGACGCGTGCAGTTGCGTTCCCGATGTGTCTGTCTTCACTTGTAGCCTGTGAGAAAGACCCGATCATGTGATGGAGAGCCATGTGAGTGAGAGGTGCTTCGGAGCATGCAGCACTCAGGGAGAAGGGCACAACGGCCACTGGCCGCAAATGGCATGGATTTTTTTAGGGGGCATTACGGCCACACAAAAGGGATGCCGCCGGGAAATGCGAGGCCTTATCAAGTGCTTGTCAAATTGTGAATGAGAGACTGATGAAGTGTGTACAGACTGGGCAAAAAAAACAAAGCAGAGCTCATGCCTTTCAAGCAATTTTTTTCAAATCATCATTGGCGTCGCATCATGCAGCCTTACAATGTATTAAAAATCAAAACATATAGCCCAACATTTGTAGAACAACTAAAGTTACATTGATAACTCTAAATGAAGCATATAGCAGTACCTATTTATTTGTTAACTGCTCAACACTCCCTCAAATCGTTTGGAGAAAATATCCTTTCTATTTTATTCAGCTTTGTTCAATTGTATTCTTCATACTATAAAATAATATAAAATAATGCCACGGAATTCAAAGCAAATCTTGTCTGCTAAATGAACTAGTGCACCCCACAGCCATATGGCATAGCCAGATCAGGACAACTCAGAGTATGCTATTCTGTTCTTCTGAAATATGATGTTTCTTTAGCCCTGTCTAAAATAAATAATGGATTTATTGTGATGGTATAAGCTATATTACATGGATTTATTATATTTGTTTAATGTAGATGTTGCAATGGTCTGCATCAGTGGCTTGTAGGCTATGTGTGGAAGCAAGGAGATGCTACATGTGTTTATGTTAATTAACGGTCAATTACTGTGAGACCTGCAGTTATTTACTTGACAATCACCAGCTGACAAAATGTTGTGACCGCCACAGCCCTACTGCAAGGATAACGGTAGAGGAGGGTTGAGGAAGAGGGGTTATCTGTGAAGTCAGAACACAGCAGTCTTTTTTCATGTCAAATGTATCTCAAAGTTCTCCTTTTCCTTTGGGGTCTTTTTTAGGTTGCATTGCATTTCTGGTCTTCCGCTAGTCCTGACGAAGCAAAAAAAGCGGAACATTCAGCAGTTTTGGCAGCTGAGGTTATTTGCACATCAATCTATTCAATCTTTCATTAAGAAATGTGCAGTTGAAGTCGGAAGTTTACATACACTAAGTTGACTGTGCCTTTAAACAGCTTGGAAATTTCCAGAAAATGATGTCATGGCTTTAGAAGCTTCTGATAGGCTAATTGACATCATTTGAGTCAATTGGAGGTGTACCTGTGGATGTATTTCAAGGCCTACCTTCCAACTCAGTGCCTCTTTGCTTGACATCAAGGGAAAATCAAAATAAATCAGCCAAGACCTCAGAAAATAAATTGTAGACCTCCACAAGTCTGTTTCATCCTTGGGAGCAATTTCCAAACCCCTGAAAGTACCACGTTCATCTGTACAAACAATAGTACGCAAGTATAAAACGCCATGGGACCACGCAGCCGTCATACAGCTCAGGAAGGAGACGTGTTCCGGCTACTAGAGATGAACGTACTTTGGTGCGAAAAGTGCAAATCAATCCCAGAACAACTGCAAAGGACCTTGTGAAGATGCTGGAGGAAACAGGTACTAAAGTATCTATATCCACTGTAAAACGAGTCCTATATCGAAATAACCTGAAAGGCCGCTCAGCAAGGAAGAAGCCACTGCTCCAAAACTGCCATAAAAAAGCCAGACTATGGTTTGCAACTGCACATGGGGACAAAGATCGTACTTTTTGGAGAAATGTCCTCTGGTCTGATGAAACAAACATAGAACTGTTTGGCCATAATGACCATAGTTATGTTTGGAGGAAAGAGGGGGTTGCTTGCAAGCCGAAGAACACCATCCCAACCGTGAAGCACAGGGGTGGCAGCATCATGCTGTGGGGTGCTTTTCTGCAGGAGGGACTGGTGCACTTCACAAAATAGATGGCATCATGAGGAAGGAAAATTATGTGGATATATTGAAGCAATATCTCAAGACATCAGTCAGGAAGTTAAATATTGGTCGCAAATGGGTCTTCCAAATGGACAATGACTCCAAGCATACTTCCAAAGTTGTGGCAAAATGGCTTAAGGACAACAAAGTCAAGGTATTGGAGTGGCCATCAATGACCTCAATCCTATAGAAAATGTGTGGGCAGAACTGAAAAAGCTTGTGCGAGCAAGGAGGCCTACAAACCTGACTCAGTTGCACAACTCTGTCAGGAGGAATGGGCCAAAATTCACCCAACTTATTGTGGGAAGCTTGTGGAAGGCTACCCGAAACGTTTGACCCAAGTTAAAACAATTTAAAGGCAATGCTACCAAATACTAATTGAGTGTATGTAAATTTCTGACCCACTGGGAATGTGATGAAATAAATAAAAGCTGAAATACACTGCTCAAAAAGATAAAGGGAACACTAAAATAACACATCCTAGATCTGAATGAATGAAATAATCTTATTAAATACTTTTTTCTTTACATAGTTGAATGTGCTGACAACAAAATCACACCAAAATTATCAATTGAAATCAAATTTATCAACCCATGGAGGTCTGGATTTGGAGTCACCCTCAAAATTAAAGTGGAAAACCACACTACAGGCTGATCCAACTTTGATGTAATGTCCTGGCCTCCACGTGCCTGTATGACCTCCCTACAACGCCTGGGCATGCTCCTGATGAGGTGGTGGATGGTCTCCTGAGGGATCTCCTCCCAGACCTGGACTAAAGCATCCGCCAACTCCTGGACAGTCTGTGGTGGAACGTGGCGTTGGTGGATGGAGCGAGACATGATGTCCCAGATGTGCTCAATTGGATTCAGGTCTGGGGAACGGGCGGGCCAGTCCATAGCATCAATGCCTTCCTCTTGCAGGAACTGCTGACACACTCCAGCCACATGAGGTCTAGCATTGTCTTGCATTAGGAGGAACCCAGGGCCAACCGCACCAGCATATGGTCTCACAAGGGGTCTGAGGATCTCATCTCGGTACCTAATGGCAGTCAGGCTACCTCTGGCGAGCACATGGAGGGCTGTGCGGCCCCCCAAAGAAATGCCACCCCACACCATGACTGACCCACCGCCAAACCAGTCATGCTGGAGGATGTTGCAGGCAGCAGAACGTTCTCCACGGCGTCTCCAGACTCTGTCACGTCTGTCACGTGCTCAGTGCTTTCATCTGTGAAGAGCACAGGGCGCCAGTGGCGAATTTGCCAATCTTGGTGTTCTCTGGCAAATGCCAAATGTCCTGCAAGCGCAACCCCCACCTGTGGACGTCGGGCCCTCATACCACCCTCATGGAGTCTGTTTCTGACCGTTTGAGCAGACACATGCACATTTGTGGCCTGCTGGAGGTCATTTTGCAGGGCTCTGGCAGTGCTCCTCCTGCTCCTCCTTGCACAAAGGCAGAGGTAGCAGTCCTGCTGCTGGGTTGTTGCCCTCCTACGGCCTCCTCCACGTCTCCTGATGTACTGGCCTGTCTCCTGGTAGCGCCTCCATGCTCTGGACACTACGCTGACAGACACAGCAAACCTTCTTGCCACAGCTCGCATTGATGTGCCATCCTGGATGAGCTGCACTACCTGAGCCACTTGTGTGGGTTGTAGACTCCGTCTCATGCTACCACTAGAGTGAAAGCACCGCCAGCATTCAAAAGTGATCAAAACATCAGCCAGGAAGCATAGGAACTGAGAAGTGGTCTGTGGTCACCACCTGCAAAACCAGTCTTTTATTGGGGGTGTCTTGCTAATTGCCTATAATTTCCACCTGTTGTCTATTCCATTTGCACAACAGCATGTGAAATGTATTGTCAATCAGTGTTGCTTCCTAAGTGGACAGTTTGATTTCACAGAAGTGTGATTGACTTGGAGTTACATTGTGTTGTGTTACATTGTTCCCTTAATTTTTTTGAGCAGTGTATATCATTCTCTCTACTATTATTCTAACATTTCACATTCTTAAAATAAAGTGGTGATCCTAACTGACCTAAGACAGGGAATTTGTACTAGGATTAAATGTCAGGAATTGTGAAAAACTGAGTTTAAATGTATTTGGCTAAGTTGTATGTAAACTTTTCTCTCTAGATTCTCTCAATTGGCATAAGAATGAGGTGAGTTAAAGTCATGGACAGTTTTGACAGGTGGACCTAAAGACAGTAAAAGAATAGAGAGGAAATGTGCTGTGTATTGTTAACCCAGATGTTCACATGCTCTCTGACCCAAAAAAGTCAGACAGACACAAACCACTTCAGCGTGGACGGAATATGAAAGCAGAAGTGGGGAAGTCTTCCAAACAATGGTGCCTCACGTTGCCTTCTCTCTCACACTTCTCCCCCAACCTACAGTCTGTCACCCCTCTCATAGAAAGAGAACTGAGCAATTCGACCATGAATGCCTGATTTCACACTGTCTTCTCTGAATAGTTGATGTTGAGATGTGTCTGTGACTTGACTTGCACATTTTCCACATTATTTTAATTTTTTTGGGTAGGTACAAAACCAACCTCATACTTCCATTATTTTTTTTTTAACTGATACCGGTTACCTTCAGACGGGCAAAATGGAGAACACCACCACCAACACTACATACATTTTCGTGAGAAGACCGATTTTCGTGATACCTCATGGTCTGACAGACACCGCTCTAGCTCTGCCACCTTTCACCGCAGATGCGGAAGTGCGACACTGGCGGATGCGGTGGATTGAGACGCATCCAACGCCAAAAAACAGATATCTCTAGTTTAAACTGACACATTTTGATGGGGATTTCTTCATGTAACTTATATTGAAGCACAGGTGCATCAATTGACTCTAGGGGGTTACAAACAAACCCAAACAACAAAACCTTGCTTATTCAACCCCTGGCCTGTGCTGCAGCTAGCAAAGATAACCGTGAGAAATAAAAGTTGAGGCGAACATACACTACATGACCAAAAGTATGTGGACATCTGCTCGTCGAACATCTCATTCCAAAATCATGGCATTATTATAGAGTTGGTGCCCCCTTTGCTGCTAGAAAAGCCTCCACTCTTCTGGGAAGACTTTCCACCAGATGTTGGAACATTGCTGCGGGGACTTGCTTCCATTCAGCCACAAGAGGATTAATGAGGTCGGGCACTGATGTTGGGCGATTAGGCCTGGCTCGCAGTCTGCGTTCCAATTAATCCCAAAGGTGTTCCATGGAGTTGAGGTCAGGGCTCTGTGCAGGCCAGTCAAGTTCTTCCACATCGATCTCAACAAACCATTTCTGTATGGACCTCGCTTTGTGCATGGGGGTATTGTCATGCTGAAACAGGAAAGGGCCTTTCCCAAACTGTTGCCACAAAGTTGAAAGCACAGAATCGTCTAGAATGTCATTGTATGCTGTAACCTTAAGATTTCCCTTCACTGGAACTATGGGGCCTAGCCTGAACCATGAAAAACAGCCAGAGAGCATCATTCCTCCACCAAACTTTACAGTTGGCACTATGCATTCGGCCAGGTAGCAATCTCGTGGCATCCACCAAACCCAGATTAGTCCGTCGGACTGCCAGATGGTGAAGCGTGATTCATCACTCCAGAGAACGCGTTTCCACTGCTCCAGAGTCCAATGGCGGCGAGCTTTACACCAGTCCAGCCGAAGCTTTGCGTTGCACATGGTGATCTTAGGCTTGTGTGCGGCTGCTCGGCTATGGAAACCCATTTAATGAAGCTCCCGACAAACAGTTATTGTGCTGACGTTGCTTCCAGATGCAGTTCGTAACTCGGTAGTGAGTGTTGCAACCAAGGACAGACGGTTTGTACGTGCTACGCCCTTCAGCACTCGCCGGTCCCGTTCTGTGAGCTTGTGTGGCCTACCACTTCGTGGCTGAGCCATTGTTGCTCCTAGACATTTCCACGTCACAATAACAGCACTTACAGTTGACCGGAGCAGCTCTAGCAGGGCAGAAATTTTACGAACTGACTTGTTGGAAAGGTGGCATCCTATGACGGTGCCACGTTGAAAGTCACTGAGCTCTTCAGTAAGGCCATTATACTGCCAATGTTTGTCTATGGAGATTGCATGGCGGTGTGCTCAATTTTATACAACTGTCAGCAACTGGTGTGGCTGAAATTGCTGAATCCACTCATTTGAAGGGGTGTCCACATACTTTTGTATATATAGTGTAGATAACAGTACAGCGCCCCATGTTCTCATTGTGCTGATATTATGTTTATACGTGAAGCAACGGAAAGGGAAACTCCCGCCGAACAATTGCTCTGAGAATGATTGCTTAAACACAGCATGAAAAAGGCAGGAGGGTCAACCTTTCAACCTCATGTCCTCTGCTTCACATACACAGATATTTAATTTTCTCATATTTCACTAATCCAACCCTTTTAGGTCTGTAAAATGTTTCTTCAAGGTAACTCCTGTTAAAGACTACAAACAAGGCCCATGTGACATGGCCCTCCATTGCTCTGTCCTTGTATCCCAGTGGTGCTGATTGTTCTCATGCCGTGTTTCCTCTCCTGTGTTGTTCTCTCTCTGTTCCCAAGTGGCTCACCCAGGACTGATAAGCTGACTAATAATACTGGGCACAGGGCCGTAACTACATAGGAGGACATTAAACTATATATTTTTTACACAAAGAAAATCAATTACGGGTGAACATCAGCTCCGAACCCTCATATTCTTGATCTGACTGAGTTCTAATCGCGCCTACCTCTTTGCGAATGAGTGGAATCATGAACAGTGGTTTGTTTGTTATGTTCGCCTGCGTCTCCCAGGTTTGTCTTTTTAGCTGCACATTCACCACTCTCTCAAATGGCTAACTCCGCCCTCTTGCGGCACAGGCTGAGGGCCTGAGGGCCTGAGACGTGAAACTTACTACCTCAGCTCGGAGTCTGCTGAAGTAGGCCTAAGCAACTACAGACGCTGCCGACAGTGTGTTTGCGAGATGCCGGACAAAAGGCGATTTAAAAACCGTTCTGCGACTCCTGCCATGTCTACAGACATCCCCCAAACAAACAAAAAACGACTCTTGGAAAATGAGTGCACAACTGGTAAATAGTCACTTATAGATATGTCAGTCAGTCAGGTGGCTAGCTGCCGGCAGAGACTTCCATTGCAGTAACGTTGAAGGGCTCTGGCTAGTGTTACTAAGCCAGCTAGAAGGATGAAGTAAGAAGCTAACGTTAAACGGAGCCTACCTCATAATAACGTTGCTTTACAGAGAGTAGGCTACTGAAACAGACAGTGATGTGGCACTCAGTGGTGAGGCCGAGGCAGGCTGCAACGCATGCAGGAGGAAGTAGAGGAGACAAAGAGAGAGAGGAAGAGCAAAGACAGAGGTTAGTACAGTGATTCCCAATCTTGGGCTCCCCTGAGAAAATCTGTACAAATCTTATCAAACAAATTAGGAACTTAAAAAATGAAGATATGTTTCAATATGAACATCTCCTCATGGCCTATCTTCCCTAGCGGCCTGCATTAAAATGCAATCAAAATGCAAACAATACAGTTCTAGAAATGTCCTACGTTTTTGTTTATATCTGTGGTTGTTCGTCTTATCGCGATCGCCCACTGGAGTTTATAGTTTACCCATTACCTACCTTTTTTTACTAGTACATTACTGATATTAATACAGAATCGTAAGTAATATTCTAATAATTCATGTGAATGTAATAATATGATCATCTGTGTGCTCCATTGATGTCTGTTTGTGCGGCGCTTGATTAGTAATGCCTAGGAATACAAATGTGAAGGCTATATAATTTGAGAAAAGAGATATCTATGTAAAGAGTTGATGATTTTATGCAATTCATCATTACAACTGACTGAACAGTCACTGATGCTACGTGTCAGTGTGAATAATGTATCATATTTCCCCCCTTTCAGGGGTATAACATTATAATTGTATAGCTAATTGGCTATGTATTTTTAGATCAACTGTATTGAATGAGCCTACAGCAGCCAAGTTGATAATGGCTGGGGTCATTTTTGCTTGTGTTTGCTGTTCTCCAAATAGCATTTAAACGTTTTTTTTTTTTATTGTATAGAAATGCAGTAAGAGAGCTTAAACTCACTCGCAAACATCTTAAATCACTTAAAGTGCTGGGACTTGTGATAAGATCTCGAAGGAACAGGGAAGTAGCTGTATCTTTGTTTATGACACAGGCCCAGAGAAAGAAGCATGCTGCTTCAATTTTCGCAAAAAGTGTATTTTGAGTATGAGTTCAACCTGCTTGTTTTTGGTATACATTTTACATTTTACATTTTAGTAGACGCTCTTATCCAGAGCGACTTACAGGAGCAATTAGGGTTAAGTGCCTTGCTCAAGGGCACATCGACAGATTTTTCACCTAGTCGGCTCGGGGATTAGAACCAGAGACCTTTCGGTTACTGGCACAACGCTCTTAACCACTAAGCTACCTGCCGCCCCATCTACGATACAGTATTTATGGTATCTACAATATGGTATTTACGAGGCTGTGTTTGAGAACAAGTGGGATGTCTTCACTGACATGTTCAAACTCTCCCTGACCGAGTCTGTAATACCTACATGTTTCAAACAGACCACCATAGTCCCTGTGCCCAAGAAAGCGAACATAACCTGCCTAAATGACTACCGCCCTGTAGCACTCACGTCGGTAGCCATGAAGTGCTTTGAAAGGCTGGTCATGGCTCACATCAACACCGTCATCCCAGAAACTCTAGACCCACTCCAATTCGCATACCGCCCCAACAGATCCACAGACAATGCAATCTCAATCGCACTCCACACTGCCCTTTCCCAAGTGGACAAAAGGAACACATTTTACATTTTTGTCATTTAGCAGACGCTCTTATCCAGAGCGACTTACATTTAGTGCATAAATTTTTTCATACTGGTGCCTCGTGGGAATCGAACCCACAACCCTGGCGTTGCAAGCGCCATGCTCTACCAACTGAGCTACACAGGACTACCAATGTGAGAATGCTGTTCATTGACTACAGCTCAGCGTTCAACACCATAGTGCCCTTAAAGCTCATCACTAAGCTAAGGACTCTGGGACTAAACGCCTCCCTCTGCAACTGGATCCTGGACTTCCTGACGGGCCGCCCCCAGGTGGTAAGGATAAGCATCAACACATCTGCCACGCTGATCCTCAACACGGGGGCCCCTCAGGCGTGCGTTCTTAGTCCCTCCTGTACTCCCTGTTCACCCACGACTGTGTGGCCAAGCACGACTCCAACATCATCATTACGTTTGCTGACGACACAACAGTGGTAGGCCTGATCAATGACAAGACAGCCTATAGGGAGGAGGTCAGAGACCTGGCAGTGTGGTGCCAGGACAACAACCTCTCCCTTAACGTGAGCAAGACAAAGGAGATGATCGTGGACTACAGGACAAGGTGGGCTGAACACGCTCCTATTCACATCGACGGGGCTGTAGTGGACCAGGTCGAGAGTTTCAAGTTCCTTGGTGTCCACATCACCAACAACTATCATGTTCCAAACACACCAAGACAGTCGTGAAGAGGACACGACAGCACCTTTTCCCCCTCAGGAGACGGAAAAGATTTGGCATGGGTCCCCAGATCCTCAAAAAGTTCTACAGCTGCACCATCGAGAGCATCCTAACCGGTTGCATCACCGCCTGGTATGGCAACTGCTCGGCATCCGACCATAAGGCGCTACAGAGGGTAGTGCGTACGGCCCAGTACATCACTGGGGCCAAGCTTCCTGCCATCCAGGACCTATATACTAGGCGGTGTCAGAGGAAGGACCAAATAATTGTCCAAGAATCCAGTCACCCAAGTCATTGACTGTTCTTTCTGCTACCACACGGCAAGCGGTACCGGAGCGCCAAGTCTAGGTCCAAAAGGCTCCTTAGCTGCTTCCACCCCCAAGTCATAAGACTGCTGAACAATTAATAAAATGGCCACCCGGACTATTTACATTGACCCCCCCTTTGTTTTTACACTGCTGCTACTCGCTGTTTATTATCTATGCATAGTCACTTTACCCCTACCTACATGTACAAATTACCTCGACTAACCTGTACCCCCGCACATTGACTCGGTACCGGTTACTTTTTATTGTATTTTTTACTTTATTTTATTTAGAAAACATTTTCTTAACTCTATTTCTTGAACTGCATTGTTGGTTAAGGGCTTGTAAGTAAGCATTTCACGGTAAGGTTGTATTCGGCGCATGTGACAAATAAAAACTGATTTGATTTGAATATTTTTTTGTGCTGAGACGGTGTGTCTGTATTCTGTGTTCCATTAAGCACTGATCTAAGGAAAGTTATGCTTTTTAAACCGATAATTGAGGTTAGGATTTGGGTGGGCTATGTCTTCCTCGTGTTCTAACCTTATCCTCAGAACTTACATGAAAAACTAGGAAGAATGAAGAAATGAAATTAGGAAAGAGCGGTAACACTTTATTTGAAATCACTGTTGGAGGCCTCTGTAATCTGTTATGTCACTGTTATGAAGGCCTTTAGATGGAGAGTCTAAGTGAAGTGCTTCTGAATGTTGCATCTATTCAATGCCTGCCCTCTCAATCTGTCTATCTGCCTTAACCTCATACATGTCTCCTTTCAAAGCTCAGTTTCTCAGCCTTTTCTTCCTCAGGGATGACTCGCCAGCCCTGTCAAGTTTATAACATAGGCCTCCTGTAGCTCAGTTGGTAGAGCATGGCGCTTGCAACGCCAGGGTTGTGGGTTCATTTCCCACGGGGGGCCAGTATGAAAAATGTATGCACTCACTAACTAAGTCGTTCTGGATAAGAGCGTCTGCTAAATGACTAAAATGTAAATGTAAATAACGGCATGTTTCAAAATGTATCCGTCTCTTTTTTAGTTCTCACACTTGGTTCTCTCCAGCCTTACTGTATCATTAGAAGCATTATGTGACTGAATGTCTCCTTTTCAAATTGCCTACTTTCAATGTTTCAATATATCTGTCTTTCTCTTCCACTGAGTTTTTCTCTGTCTCATGAAGTTTAAAACAGCAGGTGGCGAGATCTACCCCGACAACACTAACACATTCATCTACCTCCTCTTCTTCCTTCTGGTTGGCTCACTCAGCAGCAACTGTCAAAATGTTTAATTGACTGACTCCTTTCAGTATTCTGTTTATCTGTCTTTCTTTCTCACAGACGGCTACTGAGCCATACTTGAAAGTTTGAAGCGGAATGTGTCAAAACATTGCATTGATTGTATCCTTTCTATCCGTCTTTCTTTCTCACAGACAGCTACCGAGTCATACTGGAGCATGTGTCAAAATGTCGCATGGAATGACTCACTTCTTTTTGGCTTTGCCATCAGTGTGTGTCTGCGGGAGACTGAAATAGATGCAGGAGACCAAATGGCACCCTATTCCCTATATAATGATTACTTTTGCCTAGAGCCCTATGTGCCTTGGTTAAAGGTAGTGCACTATATAGGGAGTAAGGTGCCATTTGGGATGCATACTGAGACTAAGGGAGACTGAAGGTGACATCAGTCAGTGGTGACTAACAGTCCTGTTTGACAGACAGTTGTTGCCCAGCAGAGATGGCAAAACCTATAAAAGTATGCATTTCTTTACATTTACATTTTGGTCATTAAGCAGACACTCTTAGAGTGCCTTCAGAAAGTATTCACACCCCTTGACGTTTTCCACATTTTGTTGTGTTATAGCCTGAATTTAAAATGGATTACATTTAGATTTTTTTTGTCACTGGCCTACACAATACCCCATAATGTCAAAGTGGAATAATGTTTTTGGAAATGTTTACAAATTAATCAATAATGAAAAGCTGAAATGTCTTCAGTCAACCCCTTTGTTATGGCAAGCCTAAATAAGTTCAGGAGCAAAAATTTGCTTGACAAGTCACATAATAAGTTGCATGGACTCTAGGGTTGGGCCGATATGATTAAATCGAATATCGTGATATTTGACTGAAAATGTATTGTGAAATGCAAGACGATCTAAACTATACTGAATTTGAACTTTACAAATCAAAACTGTGCAGCTTTATCAGTTAGGATGTATCAATATGTTAAATGAAGCCTACAGGAATTAACTTAGCATTATTTTTTCGCCATATTAAGATTATTTAATGAGAATATTACTATAATATCGTAAATAAAAACAAAAATGTGAATTATCTAGTCATTAACATTTCAAAACGATTATATCGGATATTGCAGTATTTGGAGTAGCATATCGTAGAAGAGGTCTGCCCAAATGTCGCGCAACCCTAACACTCTGTGTGCAATAATCGTGTTTAACATGATTTTTGAATGACTAACTAATCTCTGTAACCCACACATACAATTATCTGTAAATTCCCGCAGTCGAGCAGTGAATTAAAAACACAGATTCAACCACAAAGACCAGGGTGGTTTTCCAATGCCTCGGAAAGAAGGGCAGCTATTGGTAAAACAAAAAAAAACAGACATTGAATATCCCTTGGAGCATGGTGAAGTTATTAATTACACTTTGGATGGTGTATCAATACACCCAGTCACCACAAAGATACAGGCCTCCTTCCTAACTCAGTTGCCGGAGAGGAAGGAAACCGCTTAGGGATTAACACCATGAGGACAATGGTGACTTTGACAATGGCTGTGATTGGAGAAAACTGAGGATGGATCAACAACATTGCAATTACTCCACAATACTAACCTAATAGACAGAGTGAAAAGAAGGAAGCCTGTCCAGAATACAAATATTCCAAAACATGCATCCTGATTGCATAAAGGCACTAAAGTAATACTGCAAAAAATGTGGCAAAGCAATTCACTTTTTGTCCTGAATACAAAGTGTTATGTTTGGGGAAAATCCAATACAACACATTACTTAGTACCACTCTCCATATTTTCAAGCATAGTGGTGGCTGCATTATGTTATGGGTATGCTTGTAATCGTTAAGGACTGGGGAGTTTAAGATAAAAAAGAAGCAGAATGGCGCTAAGCACAGGCAAAATCCTAGAGAAAAACCTGGTTCAGTCTGCTTTCCACCAGACACTGGGAGATTAATTCACCTGTCATGACTCCCCTGGGTGAGGATCAAAGGCCTCACATCAGCTTGGCAAATGGCCGACAACAACCAGACCCTCTTACCCACAGGGGGCTGTGCCGGTTTTGACACCTTAATACTGCAATAAATTAGAGAGGAGGAGAATCTCTCTGGCATTCTAGTATGGGGAATGGAATGCCTTTGTTTCAGAGACTTTTTGCCGCCCAAAAACTTCAACATCCAACAATGAATATTGGGACAATATATTTCAACATCCGAACGTTGGGAATGATGAGAAATGGAATATGGAAAATGTATGTCTATTTTGTGATGTCATTAAAAATGGTATAAAGGCGTTATAACTAAAACATTGTGACTTGAAAAGCTTTTACACTGTGTATATCAGGCTTACATCCTTTACCTTGTGTAGAAAATATCAAGGAGGAAGACAATGTTTTCGTGAAGATAAGAATGTGATTTTAGCTTTCTAACAAAATCATATGATGATAATACTTTTGCCTCGTAACTAGCCACGCCCGAGAGCGCTCAGAGAGCATGTCAGTATGACGGAAACGCCCCTCTTTACCAGAGTGCATAAAAGATTGAGATAAGAATTATCAGATCAGACTAAACGGACCTCAAGCTGCAGCTTTTGTTCATATTGGTCCCGACCCTGAAAATCAACACGAGGTGAAGACGACAAAGTTGCCTCCACTAACAATCTGTTCTAATTACTGTCTCTTAGGTGAATTTAAGTGGGACCATCCTGTTACTCTCTTCAAGCCACCTTCTACTACACTGCTCTCATCACCCCACAGCGGATCATCGACATGGCTGATTAGCCGTCCTCAGAGGACCACTTCCATAACGAGTGAAAGTAAACAGACAACTAAGAAGAACATTGTGACCTCTTGTGGACAATCTGAGCCTTACATCTAAAAGGCCATCCGAAAGAGAAGGCCCAATCGACCCCTTCCCACGAAGGCCTGGGTCCAACAGAGATACACGACGAAGACCTCCAACACGTAAATACAATCTTCCCAAACGGGCGGCAGTTCGGGGCAAAGTATTAGGATTACTGTGAGCGTAGGTCCATGTGTATCCAAGTGTTCTCTCTCTCCCTCTTTAACTCGCCATCTTTTGTAAGAAGTGTCATATTGTGTTAGTCCGCTAGGGACCAGTTTTCATTGTATTAAGTTTCTAATCCCTACCTATACAGTGTACGTGTTTGTATCTTGTGTTATCATTTTTAATTAGTTAGTAAATAAATCATTAAATCAATGTGTGTTACCGAATGATCAGTAAGACCCGGGTTCGTGCAGACTTAAAGAGCCTACGACTTTCAGAATGAGACTGATATGAGGTAAATTATTAATAAATGACAAGAGATATCTAGATATCTTCAGAGTTAATTCGGGAACGGTAACTCGTTAAAAACTTTTCCTGTGGTGCCCCAAATTCCTAATGAGTTAATTGTTACATGATTCATTTAGTCTAGTAACAATTAAACATAGTAGGTAATTATTAGATAAATAATAGTCATCACAATAATGAGTCACGTCACAACACACCTTTCAGCAGAACAATAACCTAAAACACAAGGCCAAATCTACACTGGAGTTGCTTACCAAGAAGACAGTGAATGTGGCCGAGTTACAGTTTTGACTGAAATCTACTTGGAAATCTATGGCAAGACCTGAAAATGGTTGTCTAGCAATGATCAACAACCAATTTGACAGAGCTTTAAGAATTCTGAAAAGAATAATGGCAAATGTTGCACAATCCAGGTGTGGAAAGTTCTTAGAGACTTACCCAGAAAGACTCACAGCTGTTATCGCTGCCAAAGGTGCTTATACAAAGTATTGACTCTGGCGTGTGAATACTTATGTAAATGAGATATTTCTGTATGTCATTTTCAATACATTTCTAAAAACATGTTTTCACTTGGTCATTATGGGGTATTGTGTGTAGATCAATTGAATCCATTTTGAAGTCAAGGGGTATGAATACTTTCTGAAGGCATTGTGTCCAGAACGACATACAGATATTCAACTAAGGTAGATAAGACAAACACAATTAACGCATTTCTTCTGTTTTGATGATCCCAATGCAAACAAACATTGAAAGTGTGTTATTGCATGGTTGATTGGTAATCTAGACCTGCTCTTGTATCCTATCGAAGAATCATACGGTTAATGGCTGGAGAGAGTGACTAAAAAGAAGGACGTTTTTATGCCGCATGAAAGTATAGTGCTGCATTTGTTGTGCTGAGAGACCCATCTAAAGCTCTTCAAATGTTCTTGTGACCAACCTAATTAACACCACAACCAATGTCTCTTTCTTCAAAGACTTCAACCTAAGAGTAAGCTAGCTGAAACCCACGATTTGGGAAAACACAATACTTTTGTGATGTGAAACCAATGTTTCAAGACTCACAGTTATTGCCAGCTCAGCAAGACAGTACAAACTGATCTGGGACTAGGTTACCACTTTTACACTGCGACCCAAAAAGAATTAGCATTGGCTCCGGATCCACCATTAGGAAACACTACAGCCGCGTGCATGTTGGGGCAGTCGTAATAAAGTCCCATCATGCCATCTATGCATTCTGGATCATCTGGCACTATGGTGATGAGTGTCAGAAATATGACAAACACACACACACACACACACACACACACACACACACACACACTCTCCCCTTCTCTCATCGTACTCATCTTGGCAAAGGGGGTACAACAGGGGTACAAATACGGCCCTGGCATGCACAGCCGGCGAGTGGGTTGTATTACTGCTATGTTTATTGTGATATCCTATACTGCATTAGATCTTTCCATAACACCGTACACACCCAGGGGTCACATTAGGATGAGAGCAGGGGGACAACACTACAATATCAAATGCTCTGCTTTTAGCAACCAAAATACAAAAACTTGGTTCCAAAGTAAACCCCGTAAATGTAATTATAATAAGTTACTTGTATGCATTGTGTAGCCTAACAACACTATTAAATACATGTAATACACTTAATATAACATGTTACCGTGTTAACACTTGACTAGTATTGCACTGTTCATAGGTGCACAGAAAAGAGAGGGATATTCATTGCTGTTACAATAATAAGTTACAGTTATGCATGTGTAACACCACTTTTCACACTTGTAATACACTTCATGTAATATTTTACTGTTTTAACACTTACAGACTAATATAGCACAGTTAATAGGTTCACAGAAAGGAGAGGGGTATTCACTTAAACCACTTAAACCGTTGGACTCGTCAAGACAAATTACATTTGACAAGAGGATGATTTCACCCGTATGCCAAATGGCCACAGGGAAAAGGGGCAGCGCTACACTGCATTCTATCTCTCCTGGTTACTTAAGGCCTAGCAACAGGTTCACAATCAGTGCCAGCTTTGGCGCTTGTCCCATAATTGATAGGGGTTAGGACGGCATGAGGTAAGGGTAGCTGATCCTAGATCATTAATAAAGGGCAAGAGTAGCAGGAGCATTGGGTTCCTTCTTTGACAGAGATTTTTTGTTCAGGGAAAGTATGCAGCCTCGGCCTACCACACAGAGACCAATCAAGGTGCATTAATTGAGGAATAAACTGAATGCGCAAGAAACAGCTGCCATTTGAGGAAAATGGAAGTTCAATAACATCCTTATCCGGGTTCTTCGGGAAGAATGAGTCTGTTAGTCTAGTCATCTTATATACTAAAGCAGATAATGCTATTCTATCTGCCCACCACCCCAAGCTGTCACCTGCTGAGACTGGGAGTGGGGGAGTAGGCCTAACCACACAACACTGCTAATACAATGATACTGTACATGAGAAGTGCATCAGTAGCATGGCAGTATAGCATGTAGCGATTAGATATTTTAGGGAGGTTAGGGGAATATTGTTATTTTCTCAATTCTCTACAATAACAATCATATCAATTATATGAAATCAGCTTGTTCCTGTCAACTGTTTTTATGTGCAGACGATTCAGCTCTTTTGGTCTCTCACAAAGATAAGAGTATGGTTGAGAGCCAGCTTAGTGCAGAACTGATGAGTATCAGTAACTGGCTGTCAGACAACAAGCGGTTTCTTCATTTGGGAAAAACAGAGTCAATTAACTTTGGATCTAAGATTAGGCTAGGTAGATCACCAGGCTTTAGAGTCGCGGTTGGTGACACAGCGGTTACAGCCAAGAACTGTGTGAAATACTTAGGCTGTGAACTAGACAGGTTCCTCACAGGGGAGAGTATGGGGCAGAAAGTGATTGCAAAGGTCAACTACAAAGTTACATTTCTGGCCAGAAAAGCCACATTTGTAGATAAAGGGACTTTGAAAACACTTGCAGCAGTTAGTGCAACCTCACATTGACTATGTGTGCACTACCTTGTACAGTAGCTCCCTTCAGTTCATCAAGAACAAGCTACAGACAGCTCAGAATAAAATGTCAAGGGTCATTCTGAATCTTAGCCCTCGGGGTCATGTTGGCCCTTCTCAGCTCAGTGAACTACAGTGGCTATCAGTTAATAAATGGGTAATTCAGCTGAAGCTGGGATTGGCCCATAAAATATTGTATGGTACAGTCCCCCAGTATCTAAAGAACTATCTTACTACTGTTAGGGACTCTCATTCCTACGCCATAAGAGGCGGTGCCACAGATTTTGTGCCACCTCGATTCAAGAGCGGTACTGGCCAGAACACGTTTTTATATACGGCAGTGGTAGAGTGGAACAAACTCCCGGCTGAGATAAAAAACGATTTTTGCCAGGTGCAAACACTCCTGCAAGGCTTGTTTAATGTTGAGATAGCCTCCTAGCCAAGTATACATCCACTCTGTGCTAGTGAAGTGATTTGTTAGATGTGTATATTCGCTTTTTTGTGTATTATATATTGTATATTTTTGTATACTCCTTAATATTTTATATTATTGAATGTATGGCACAGAGTGCCCATTTCCCTTGTTTTGCCTTGCAGCCACTTGCCTACCAATAGAGGACCACAATGGAAACAAGTCTGACTTTGGTAGATGTATTGGTTGCCTGGTGTGGCTTCTTTATGTGGTCAAATAAAATAAAATGTGCTGATCATAATGAACAGTCAAAGTGTAGTCTTGAGGATACCATATTTTATGGTTAAGACTAGATACCGTCCACTGATAGTTGCCCTGATACATGGCTGCAGACGCAATGCCATATAGGAGTCTACACTCTACAGCCAAGTGTAGAGCAACACTGATGCTGTGATACTCTCACACGTCACACAACCCGCAGGAACAGTGTTGAAGTAAGCCTGCCCTATACAGTTATTTGATTTCTACACAGTTGAATCAAAGCTGAGTGGCGTAGACCACCACAGCCATGATAAAAATGTCATAACACATGGACTCGAGTGTATTATTATACAACGGGTTACCAGCATTAAAAAGCACGATTTCTTTCCCAAACCATACATTTTTCAACAAATTGATTTGGAAGTGCAATGGTCGTCAGCGCTGCTTGATAGTTAAAGAAATGTGCAGGTTGCTATGGCAAACAAAAATGGTTGCTATGGAGGCTTCAGACTGAAGGTGGAAAGACAGCAAACTAACTGCATTTAGTTTCGTTTTACCTGTTTTTTATTGAAATTTCTTTGTAGCTACAGTGCCTTCAGAAAGTATTCATATGCCCCTTGACTCTATGAGCCTCTAAGAGTTTTCCACAACTGGATTGTGCAGCATTTGACAATTATTATTTTCAAATTTCTTCAGCTTTCTCATGATCATTGCTAGACAACCATTTTCAGGTCTTGCCATAGATTTTCAAGCAGATTTAAGTCAAAACTGTAACTCGGCCACTCAGGAACATTCACTGTCTTCTTGGTAAGCAACTCCAGTGTAGATTTGGCCTTGTGTTTTAGGGTATTGACCTGCTGAAAGGTTAAATCATCTCACAGTGTCGGGTGGAAAGCAGACTGAACCAGGTTTTCTGTTAGGATTTTGCCTGTGCTTAGTCCCCATTCCTTAACGTTTACAAGCATACCCATAACATGATGCAGTCACCACTACGCTTGAAAATATGGAGAGTGGTAGTCAGTAATGTGTTGTTTTGGATTTTCCCCAAACATAGAAATTTGTATTCAGGACAAAAAGTGAATTGCTTTGCCACATTTTTTTCTGTATTACTTTAGTGCCTTGTTGCAACCAGGATGCATGTTTTGGATTATTTTTATTCTGCACAGGCTTCCTCCTTTTCACTCTGTCAATTAGGTTAGTATTGTGGAGTAACTACAATGTTGTTGATCCATCCTCAGTTTTCCCCTATCACAGCCATAAAACTCTGCAACTGTTTTAAAGTAACCAAAGAGTACCACAGTGTAAGTAATAATACCCATAAAACCTAGTGGTCAAACAGGGAAATTGTTCCAATTGTTTTTCCACCATTCATTTTTCCCATTGGGGATTTTAGAAACGTTTTATTTATTTATTTATTTAACCTTTATTTAACCAGGTAAGCCAGTTAAGAACAAGTTCTCATTTACAACTGCGACCTGGCCAAGATAAAGCAAAGCAGTGCGATAAAAATAACAACAGAGTTACATATGGGGTAAAACAAAACATAAAGTCAAAAATACAACAGAAAATATATATACAGTGTGTGCAAATGTAGCAAGTTATGGAGGTAAGGCAATAAATAGGCCATAGTGCAAAATAATTACAATTAGTATTAACACTGGATTGATAGATGTGCAAGAGATGATGTGCAAATAGAGATACTGGGGTGCAAAAAAGCAAAATAAATAACAATATGGGGATGAGGTAGTTGGGTGGGCTAATTTCAGATGGGCTGTGTACAGGTGCAGTGATCGGTAAGGTGCTCTGACAACTGATGCTTAAAGTTAGTGAGGGAGATAAGAGTCTCCAGCTTCAGAGATTTTTGCAATTCGTTCCAGTCATTGGCAGCAGAGAACTGGAAGGAATGGCGGCCAAAGGAGGTGTTGGCTTTGGGGATGACCAGTGAGATATACCTGCTGGAGCGCATACTACGGGTGGGTGTTGCTATGGTGACCAATGAGCTAAGATAAGCCTGGAGCCAGTGGGTTTGGCGACGAATATGTAGTGAGGACCAGCCAACAAGAGCATACAGGTCACAGTGGTGGGTAGTATATGAGGCTTTGGTGACAAAACGGATGGCACTGTGATAGACTACATCCAATTTGCTGAGTAGAGTGTTGGAGGCTATTTTGTAAATGACATCGCCGAAGTCAAGGATCGGTAGGATAGTCAGTTTTACGAGGGCATGTTTGGCAGCATGAGTGAAGGAGGCTTTGTTGCGAAATAGGAAGCCGATTCTAGATTTAACTTTGGATTGGAGATGCTTAATGTGAGTCTGGAAGGAGAGTTTACAGTCTAACCAGACACCTAGGTAGTTGTAGTTGTCCACATACTCTAGGTCAGACCCGTCGAGAGTAGTGATTCTAGTCGGGTGGGCGGGTGCCAGCAGCGTACGATTGAAGAGCATGCATTTAGTTTTACTAGTGTTTAAGAGCAGTTGGAGGCTACTGAAGGAGTGTTGTATGGCATTGAAGCTCGTTTGGAGGTTTGTTAACACAGTGTCCAATGAAGGGCCAGATGTATACAAAATGGTGTCGTCTGCATAGAGGTGGATCTGAGAGTCACCAGCAGCAAGAGTGACATCATTGATATACACGGAGAAAAGAGTCGGCCCAAGAATTTAACCCTGTGGTACCCCCATAGAGACTGCCAGACAACAGGCCCTCCGATTTGACACTTAAAATAAGGGCTGTGTTTCGTCTAGGCTTACCCTGGCGTGATGTTTTGATAACCGTGTAAATCTCTCTAGGACAAGGTGACTTTTACCAATATATTCGCCTGTATTTACCCCCCCAAAAATTAAATGCTAATTAGCTGCTAATGTGGATATCATAAAGAACTACAAATGCCATGATGATCTGGACGAGACTGCCAAATCGAGGCAAAGGTAAGAATCTCTGGATTAACTATCTAATGTTAGCTAAATGTAGTAATTAATAAAGGCACAATTTCTTTAAAAATGGACAATTCTGTGAACAGTCTTGTGTAAGTTTTAAATTGACACAATACCTGTTAGCAAAGGTGTCCGCTAGCGATGACGTGCAGGAGCTTGCAGGTATTTGTAGTTCTGCATGATGTCTACTTTGAGGCTAATTAGCATTTTCAAAGTAAATAGAGCCGAATATATTGATAAAAGTCACCTTGTCTGAAACACTATTAAACACTATTATTGCACACAGTCCATGCAACTTCTGTGACACATTTTTACTTCTGAACTTATTTAGGCTTGCCATAACATGGGGGTTGAATACTTGACTCAAGACATTTAAGCTTTTCATTTTTTATTAATTTGTCAAAATGTCGAAGAACATAATTTCATTTTGACATTATTGTGTATAACCCAGTGACAAAAAATCTCAATTTAATCTATTTTAAATTCAGGCTGTAACACAACAAAATGTGGAAAAAGTCAAGGGGTGTGAATACTTTCTGAAGGCACTGTAGACAGTATGTCCATAAAAATTATGCTGATTTATGATTTTGACTGACTGAGAAAAGCTGCCTGTTGGTCTCGTACCGACACGTTCATTATTGTTATTGTTATTGTTATTGTTAGTAGTAGTAGTAGTAGTAGTAGTAGTAGTAGTAGTAGTGCGTTGCTAGGTAATAATATAAACGATGCTTGAGAGGATCTGCAGAGAGGAATGGGAGAAACTCCCCAAATACAGGTGTGTCAAGCTTGTAGTGTCATACCAAAGAAGACTCAAGCCTGTAATCGCTGCCAAAGATACTTTAACAAAGTACTGAGTAAAAGGTCTGAATACTTATGTAAATGTCATATTTCAGTATTTCATTTTTAATACATTTGCTAACATTTCTAAAAACCTGTTTTTGCTTTGTCATTATGGGGTATTGTGTGTAGATTGATGACGGGGAAAAAACAATTTAATCAATTTTAGAATAAAGCTGTAACGTAACAAAATGTGGAAAAAGTCAATGAGTCTGAATACTTTCCGAATGCACTGTAGGTTAATTAAATCATCGAAAGGAAAAATGTGATTCTTTATTAGCCTAGCGGATATAAGTATTTTAGGCATACCATGTGAATTAGGCCTCATGTAAAATCATTGTCAAAAGCGCAAGAGATACTGTTGCATGACAAACAGGTGCTGTTAGATTACAATACAATGTATCTGCCCATTTGGAACAGTGTAAACAATACTAAATAACGTATAAGTAATACCAGAGAGTGTTCTAACAAAAAAGAAATGTAACACCTTTACTAAAGCATAGCACAGTTTAAAAAACAGCCGGCTTTGTGAACTTGCTTTATCCAACATTTTGCGTTGCATGAGGCTTGGTGATCACAGAATCAGTAGGATATTAAACAAACACAACAGAAGCAGGAACAGCATAGGGCTAAGTGACACTCATTCCTGGCTTTCGTTCAAAATAAGTTATATTATAATGCAGGATTAATAGACACATTCGTTCTGATTGTCTTTGGTCACGCTCGCGTCGAATGAGGAGGTCGTCGGGTAAGCTTGGCGTCGGGTAAGCTTGGCTTTATACATAGCTTGGGCTTTGTCGAGTAAGGCTTAAACTATGTATTTAGATTGTAGTTAGGTATTGTAGGTAGGTATCGTGGGTTGTTGTATGTAATTATTGTAGGTTAGTACTGTATTCGGCTGTGCCGGGTGTAGCACGAAGCTAGCTAGCTAACTCACCACCTGGACTAGCTGGCGAGTAGCTATTAGCAACGGTATAGTTGTTTCACGCCTGAGAGTGCCTGTAATTACGCCAGCTGGCTGCCTACAATAATTACATACAATAATTGCCTACCATTCAGCTGTTTTCTAACCTCATTGTCTGAACCGTTAACGTTAGGTAGCAAGTGGCTACTGTGCTTGAAATTTAGCTAGCTTGATCCCCGGGACCACCCATACGTAAAAATGTATGCACACATGACTAAGTCGCTTTGGATAAAAGCGTCTGCTAAATGGCATATTATTATTATATTATTTCGCATGCAGTCTCTCCTCTCGCACAGCTAATTTCGTTTGAATTATTATGTGGATTATAATAAATTAATATATTTGTAGGGGGTGATGCATTTTTCGTTAGGGCAAATCTGGTCTGTGATATTGAGTTAGAAATGTTAAGCCTCGAATACATTGCAAGTTGGCCCTTTTTTGGCCATTAGGCTACACTTTACAATAGGACTCAACTCTGACTGACCGCAGCTTCTATCGGTAGTCTATAATGTGGCACAAATTGGGGGATTTTTCACACCTAGCCGAGCTATTAGACTATCCTTTAGTAAATAATGGAGGTGTGAATGTTTCAGTCAGTCTCTCTCCTATCGCATTAGAGTCCTGCATCAGGCAACAAAAAAAAAAAAAAAAAAAAAAAAAAATCAGCTGACGGGTGGTCCCGGAGTTGAGAGAGAACTACAATAGCGCAATTACACTTGACATGTGGGACTGACGATTTTCGAAAAATAGGCCCGGTGGGCTTTTGATTTCTCTCTCTAAAAACCGAAATAAATAATTCTAAATAACAAACTGGCTTTATTTACCACAGTGTGAAAGAGTGATAGCCCCTCTATATAAAGTGGGTTTCTGAAACACGGAGTCCTTCTTTGCTGATGTGAAGAAGAAACGGAATGAAAGAGAGTCCAGCGAGGACAGGGAGGGGAAAAAGGTTACCCATATTTTCAAGACCTGAGCTACTTCATTTATTTATTAAATGTACTCGTTTATTTAGGCAATTTTAATATATTCATTTAGGCTTGGCCTATTTAGTAGGCTATTTCACAGCATAAAGCTATATTTGTCAGCATAAAGCTGAGTGACTCACTCATTCGTGGCTTTGGATCAAAATAAATAAGTACCAACATTCTTTCTGATGGTCAAAAAATGTCTTTATTAAAAGACAAAGTTAATCTGCTCATGTGTGTTTAATTATTTGTGACATTGTGGTTACAATGAAGAATGTAAATGAACTAAATCAAATAAATCCTATTCATTTTGGTACAATTCTATTTGATATTTTTAGACAATACAAAACATACACAAACAACTACATCACAGCTGCCCAGACCCACCTTACAGACCTTTACATAAACAAAGAGTGAATGTTATCCACCACGGAGTGGGACAGTGCAGCTCAAAACTGCAGATAGCATAAGGCCAGCTATTGTGAAAGAATACTTGTGGATCTTGTTGAGTTTCTCTATTGCTTCAAGAAGCCTACTGTCCACCTGGTAATTGTGTGGTTCCAAAAGATAAAGCATCACCTTCAGATGGATGTGTGGTTTCAGAGAGAAGCCAGCTGCGAGCCTGCAACCAGGCACGGTGGGTGACATCCTTTTCCTGCACAACAATTTGAAGGAATCCAGTGATGAATGGACTGTTTTTGAAGTTATTGTTTTAGTATATTTATTTTTTGTCTAATATTAGAAGGCTCTTTAAAGCGATTTGAATTGGCAATGTGCCGCATTGCATTGTGAAAAAAATAAAAAATAATTATGTTCTTAATTCATGGCATGGTTTCTTTTTAGCCAAATGTTGAATAGACATGCAGACAAATTAATTAAAGCAGGAAAATAGGAATAATAGCCTACTGTCTGTAGTCATAAAAACAATTAGGCCAAATACATTTATATTATTTTGTTGGTTAACGTATCGGCTCTCGGAACTCATTAAGAGGCGGCTTCTATCTTCAATATAATCATTCATTCAGAAGGTTAAACACATAGGTCTTAGGCCTGTAGTAAATTAAATTAGATTACCAGGTTCATTTTTTATTAGGTTATAATAATCCATGCCTTCTGGGAATGTTATAAATTCAAAAAGTTATGGGTAGAGTTAGAAATTTGGCCGTCAGAAGTATTACAATGGAAATTAACTTTTAATCCGTCTGTCATATTTCAACACATGGCATATAAGGGTGCAGTGAGACACCCTATGGGTTGAATGATACTTTTCTCATCAATCATCTTGAAAAAACGTATACTTAAAAACTGAAAATCAACCAATGTCAGCCTTTAAATGCTTTATTATCCACATTTTGAAAGTGTGTGTGGGCGACGGAGAAACAAAATGGGGGAGTTTGAGGCCATGTGGCGGAGAGTGATGCGGGCGCTGGAGATGGGGCTGTGAGCAGGTGAGTCTGGGCAGGGGTGATGTAGTTGTCGTTTGTGTATGTTTTGCGTTGTCTAAAAATATCAAATAAAATCGTACTAAAAATATATATAAAAAGGAAAAATGACAAGCTTGCAACACGCATCTGATTATTCATTACGAATAGGATTTATTTGATTGATTTTGTTTACATTCTTCATTGTAACCACAATGTCACAAATAATTAAACACACACAACATGAGCAGATTAACTTGGTAAAACATGTCTTTATTGAAAGACTATCAGAAAGAATGTTGGTACTTATTTATTTTGACCCAAAGCCACGAATGAGTGAGTCACTCAGCTTTATGCTGACAAATATAGCTTTATGCTGCGAAATAGCCTACTAAATAGGCCAAGCCTAAATTAATATATTAAAATTGCCTAAATAAACGAGTACATTTAATTAAAATATGGGTAACCTTTTTGCCTAAATAAACGAGTACATTTAATTAAAATATGGGTAACCTTTACCCCTCCCTGTCCTCGCTGGACTCTTTCATTCCGTTTCTTCTTCACATCAGCAAAGAAGGACTCCGTGTTTCAGAAACACACTTTATATAGAGGGGCTATCACTCTTTCACACTGTGGTAAATAAAGCCAGTTTGTTATTTAGAATTATTTATTTCGGTTTTTAGAGGGAGAGAAATCAAAAGCCAACCGTGCCTCTTTTTCGAAAATCGTATTTACCCAAGTTCTCTCTCAACTCCGGGACCACCCGCCAGCCATTTTTGTTGGTGTTGCGTGATGCAGGACTCTAGTGCCAAAGAAGAGAAACTCTCGGACTGAAACATTCACACCTCCATTACTTTACGAAAAGATAGTCAATTTGTGCCACTGTTTAGACTACCGATAGATCAGCGTTCTAACTCCCCCTTGTGATAGTGTGGTGCAATGACAGAAGGACGCAATTTACCACAATCTGTCACCATCTACCACAAACGGTCGCGGCATAAGCTCAAAACTTTTAATTGAGGAACCACTGTATGTGTGACACACATCTCACTAACCTAGAAATGCCTCGGACATGATGAAAATAAGCCCATATTCCACTGTATGTCATTATGAATCACATACAAGTAATCATTTGATTGTTTTCTACAATATTACAACCTTAATATGCTTGTATTTAACAGTGTTGATTAAATAACAACGTTAGTTTGTTGTGACCGTTGCTAGTTTAGACTGCCCCGCTCTTGGTTGTGTCTCTTCCATATTTCGGCGTTGGGAGGTGGTAACATTAGGAGGCGTTTCCACGCTTTCCATCAATCAAAATCAAACTTGATACCCTCGTCATTTTCATCTACATATCCGTGGCTTTCTATTCCTCTAACCCCGGTCAATCAATGTTGAGAGTGGACGTTTTTATGGCAATTTAAAAAGGGGAAGACTCAGAAATTCACAATGGTAACAGGAATAAATAAAAAATCGAGGAGGGTAGATATTGAAATTCAGTCTGTTAGCTTTGTTAATAGGCTACATTTTGTTTCGTATTCTGCTGATTTAATTTAGAAAAATCCTATATTATCACACATGAACCTGCAGCCACTAGCTAGCTTGTCAGTTCACATGCCCACGGAGCAGTGAGAGTTTTATTGATCATTCTATTCACTCTAATCATGCTAAATTTCTTAGTAAATTGTGTATAACTTTGACTATATATGGTAGAGACATAGGGTTTGGACTATTGTTTTCCTGATGCAATTCTCTAGAAACTGACATTTTCATGAACATTGAATGAAATAATCATTTTATGGGTGAACAGCCTATAAAAGGGATACTTTGGGATTTTGTCAATGAGGCGCTTTATCTACTTCCCCAGAGTCAGATGAACTTGTGGATACCATTTTTATGTCTCTGTGTCCAGTATGAAGGAAGTCAGAGGTAGTTTCGGGAGCCAATGCTAACTAGCAATAGCGCAATGACTGGAAGTCTATGGGCTCTACTAGCATGCTAGCAGATACCCATAGACTTCCAGTCATTGCGCTAACACTAGTTAGCAACTTCCTTCAAATTGCACGCAGAGTCATTAAAAATGGTATCCATTAATTCATCTGACTATGGGGAAGTAGATAAAGGGCCTTATTGCCAAAATCACAAAGTAATCTGCAGGTCTTCGGTGACCCTACTCAGCCCCATTTCTTGTGTAGTGTTTTCACTTCGAACGAAAACAAGTGGGTTGAGCCCTGAGCTGCCTTGAGCTGGCCTTCTGGGCTAGGTGTGTCTTTGAGCTAATCCCGCTTACTCTAATGACCTTTTGTGCCCAGGAGCTGGAGAGGAAGTGAATGTCACTTGCAACCTAAATGTTACAGCCGCCAGAAACAAACAGAGCAGACGAAGCCAACAAGCATCATTCTCTGTTCTTGGATCTGAATCAACTCGACCCCAAAAGAGAAAAAGAAGCGAGAAAAAGACTGCTCATGACCAATCCTGGAAGAGCGACACTGAACTGGAAACCGGTCTCATGGACTGGTAACATTAGTTAAGTGTTGGGTTGCGTTTTTAGCCTACTAGCCACGTTAGCTGCTAACAGTGTGTTCGGTGTTCAAGCTAGCTAACAAGGCTACTTAGCTAGCTAGCTAACATCTTCTGTATTTGGACTGTTTTGTACTCAAAGGAATCTAACAATAGCATCATGTAGCTACACTGCATAAACCCCGCCAGATGCCCAATTCCTTTATTTCAACTAGCTAAAGTTAGATATGCAGATTGTTGACATGATAGTGCAGCCTGGTCTCAGACTAAAAGTAACATAGTAAATGTGAATCCGGGACACTCAAATTAGTATGATATGTTACGTTTGGTACATAAGTCAGATGGTTACTTAAGGCAAAAAACGATGGTGGTTGGGTGGGCGTATAACGCAAACGCCTAGCATCCCAAAGGTTGTGTGTTTGAATCTCATCACGGACAACTAACCCTTCCCCTAACCTTAACCGAACTCCTAACCTTAACCCTAACCCAGCTAATGTTAGCGTTAGCCACCGAGTGAACGTTAGTAACAAATTGGAAATCGTAATATATCATACATTTTGGAAATTCGTAACATATTGTATGAATTGCAATTTGTAACATATCATACGAAATGGATGATGGACATCCACAAATTAATACAAACCATACAAAACGTAACATATCATACTAAATGGAGTGTCCCGGATTTACGTACAGAATAATAAGATATGCTCTGAGACTAGGTTGGATAATGTGTTTAGTTTGTAGATAATAATGAAAGCTAGCTATGTAGTCGACAGCATTTTCGGGCCAAGGACCAACACAAAAAATGCATCTAGCTATAAACTTCAGTACAGTAACATCACACAAACAGGTATTTCTCAGGGTGATACTGGTGGAGACTGTCTGATTTCGAGGGAACCTGAGGCTGTACAAGTTGTGCAAACCCCAACACTGAGGTAAGAAATGCATTTTCTGTAATGCTTTGTGATTCAATAATTTGTTTGTTGGTAATCAACCAAAAAATAGTTAGCTATGTTTGCCTGTTCAGCACATTGCCTGCCTATTTACAGCATTGCTTCCTACCTAGTGTGAACTACCCACCAGAACGACTGAATGAATACCCAGCATGGTCAGTAAAGTAAACAATGGCTCATCTGCATGACATATTGAACTATGGGCCATCAAGTCATAGGATGGACATTAGCATGTTACATTGATTACAGCAAAACGCCACATATTCCATCCATATTATGTTATCAAAATAAATGTTTATTTGGCATATGCACAGGATACAGTGGTGTGTATAAAGGAATATGACAACACATTTTACAGTGTACTATTGAAGAATAAAAATAAATAAAAAATGTTTTCCCAAAGTGCCAACAACCCCGACAGACTCAGACTTGTCCCCTCCTGTCCCACTACCAAGCAAGCAAGAGTATCTCCAGGAATATCAGTGCTAAGGGCTTGGTAGGAAACGTTTGTTCATACAGAATGGCAGACATTACACTAGTTAGAAGTATTTTACCTTCTCCTGATGAAACATGAGAAATCAATATACAATTACATTGCGATAGAATCAATACTACGAAAACTTGAGTTTGGAAAGGCCAATGACACTTGTGCTAATAAGTGATTTCAACACACTTCAGTGATATGATTTCTTTCTCTTCCATCAGCATTAACATTGTCGGAGTCAGAACCATGGATGACTTGGACTACTTGTTGCATGATAAAAAGACTGACCACAAAAATCTGTTCTGTAAAAAATTTAAAATGGGAAAAAGTGACTTTTCAAACATTAAAATGGTATTTGGCATTTTGGTATTTTATTAGGATCCCCATTAGCTGTTGCAAAAGCAGGGGGGGGTAGAAGGATTACTTTATCCTATCCCAGGTGTTCCTTAAAGAGGTGGGGTTTCAAATGTCTCCGGAAGGTGGTGAGTGACTCCGCTGTCCTGGCGTCGTGAGGGAGCTTGTTCCACCATTGGGGTGCCAGAGCAGCGAACAGTTTTGACTGGGCTGAGCGGGAACTATGCTTCCGCAGAGGAAGGGGAGCCAGCAGGCCAGAGGTGGATGAACGCAATGCCCTCGTTTGGGTGTAGGGACTGATCAGAGCCCGAAGGTACGGAGGTGCCGTTCCCCTCACTGCTCCATAGGCAAGCACCATGGTCTTGTAACGGATGCGAGCTTCAACTGGAAGCCAGTGGAGTGTGCGGAGGAGGGGGGTGACGTGAGAGAACTTGGGAAGGTTGAACACCAGACGGGCTGCGGCATTCTGGATGAGTTGTAGGGGTTTAATGGCACTGTTCTGGGCCAGCTGCTGCTTAACTAGGTATTTCCTTGCACTCGACCACACAACTGGACAATAATGAAGATAAGATAAAACTAGAGCCTGCAGGACTTGCTTTTTGGAGTGTGGTGTCAAAAAGGCAAAGCATCTCTTTATTACGGACATACCTCTCCCCATCTTTACAACCATTGAATCTATATGTTTTGACCATGACAGTTTACAATCAAAGGTAATGCCAAGTAATTTAGTCTCCTCATTGAAAGAAATTGAATCTGGTAATGAACAAACAATCATCAGTCATTTGTTCAGTGCAGTACATGTTGAGTGCTCTTTTCTATAAGCATGCTGAAAGTCTGTTGTTAATTATTTTACAGAGAAATAGCATTGTATTTGGTCAAACAAGTTTTTCCAACAGTTTGCTAAGAGCTGGCAGCAAGCTGATAGGTCTACTGTTAGAACCAGTAAATGTCGCTTTACCACTCTTGGGTAGCGGAATTACTTTGGCTTCCCTTCAGGCCTGAGGACAAAGACTTTCCTCTAAACTCAGATTAAATATATGACAGATAGGAGTGGCTATAGAGTCAGCTACCATCCTCAGTAGCTTTCCATCTAAATTGTCAATGCCAGGAGGTTTATCATTATTGATTGATAACCATTATTTTTCTACCTCTCCCACACTAACTTTACAAAATTCAAACTTACAATGCTTTTCTTTCATTATTTGTTTTTTTATGCATGAATACAATGGCTCACGTTTGTTGTTGGCATTTACTGCCTAAGTTTGCCCACTTTGCCAATGAAGTAATCATTAGAATAGTTGGCAACATCAAATGGTTTTGTGATGAATAAGCCATCTGATTCGATGAAAAAGAATTGAATTAGTCTTTCTGGCCATAATTTCATTTAAAGTACTCCCAATTTTTTTTTTTTCATCATTCTTTATATAATTGATCTTGGCTTCATAATACCGTTTCTTCTTCTTTTTGTTGAGTTTAGTCACATAATTTCTCAATTTACAGTAAGTCAGCCAGTCAGATGTGCAACCAGACTTATTAGCCACTCCTTTTGCCCCATCTCATTCAACCACACAGTTTTTCAATTCCTCATCAATCCATGGAGCCTTAACCATTCTAACAGTCAGTTTCTAAAACAGGTGCATGCTTATCAATAATTGGAAGAAGCAATTTCATAAATTCATCAAGTGCAACCCTAACCCAACAAATATTTTCAACATCATCCACATAAGAGTCACAGCAAAATCTTTTGTATGATCTCTTATACAGTATTTTAGGCCCAGCTTTTGGAACTTTGGCTTTCCTGGATATACAGTGCATTGCAAAAGTATTCATCACCCTTGGCATTTTACCTATTTTGTTGCATTACAACCTGTAATTTAAATGGATTTTTATTTGGATTTCATGTAATGGACACAAAATAGTCCAAATTGGTGAAGTGAAAGGAATTACTTGTTTCACAAAATTTTTAAAAATATATAACGGAAAATATATGTATTCACCCCCTTTGTGATGAAGCCCCTAAACAAGATCTGGTGCAACCAATTACCTTCAGAAGTCACATAATCTCAGTATAATACACTGCTCAAAAAAATAAAGGGAACACTTAAACAACACAATGTAACTCCAAGTCAATCACACTTCTGTGAAATCAAACTGTCCACATAGGAAGCAACATTGATTGACAATACATTTCACATGCTGTTGTGCAAATGGAATAGACAACAGGTGGAAATTATAGGCAATTAACAAGACACCCCCAATAAAGAAGTGGTTCTGCAGGTGGTGACCACAGACCACTTCTCAGTTCCTATGCTTCCTGGCTGATGTTTTGGTCACTTTTGAATGCTGCCGGTGCTTTCACTCTAGTGGTAGCATGAGACGGAGTCTACAACCCACACAAGTGGCTCAGGTAGTGCTGCTCATCCAGGATGGCACATCAATGCGAGCTGTGGCAAGAAGGTTTGCTGTGTCTGTCAGCGTAGTGTCCAGAGCATGGAGGCGCTACCAGGAGACAGGCCAGTACATCAGGAGACGTGGTGGAGGCCGTAGGAGGGCAACAACTCAGCAGCAGGACCGCTACCTCCGCCTTTGTGCAAGGAGGAGCAGGAGGAGCACTGCCAGAGCCCTGCAAAATGACCTCCAGCAGGCCACAAATGTGCATGTGTCTGCTCAAACGGTCAGAAACAGACTCCATGAGGGTGGTATGAGGGCCCGACGTCCACAGGTGGGGGTTGTGCTTACAGCCCAACACCGTGCAGGACGTTTGGCATTTGCCAGAGAACACCAAGATTGGCAAATTCGCCACTGGCGCCCTGTGCTCTTCATAGATGAAAGCAGGTTCACACTGAGCACGTGACAGACGTGACAGAGTCTGGAGACACCGTGGAGAACGTTCTGCTGCCTGCAACATCCTCCAGCATGACCGGTTTGGTCAGTCATGGTGTGGGGTGGCATTTCTTTGGGGGGCCACACAGCCCTCCATGTGCTCGCCAGAGGTAGCCTGACTGCCATTAGGTACCGAGATGAGATCCTCAGACCCCTTGTGAGACCATATGCTGGTGCAGTTGGCGGATTCTTTAGTCCAGGTCTGGGAGGAGATCCCTCAGGAGACCATCCGCCACCTCATCAGGAACATGCCCAGGCGTTGTAGGGAGGTCATACAGGCACGTGGAGGCCACACACACTACTGAGCCTCATTTTGACCTGTTTTAAGGACATTACATCAAAGTTGGATCAGCCTGTAGTGTGGTTTTCCACTTTAATTTTGAGGGTGACTCCAAATTCAGACCTCCATGGGTTGATACATTTGATTTCCATTGATAATTTGTGTGTGATTTTGTTGTCAGCACATTCAACTATGTAAAGAAAAAAGTATTTAATAAGATTATTTCATTCAGATCTAGGATGTGTTGTTTAAGTGTTCCCTTTATTTTTTTGAGCAGTATATATATATATATATATATATATATATATATATATATATATATATATATATATATATATATATATATATATATATATATATATATATATACATATATATATATATATACATACATACACACCTGTTCTGAAAGGCCCCAGAGTCTGCAACACCACTAAGCAAGGGGCACCAGCAAGCAAGCGGCACCATGAAGACAAAGGAGCTCTCCAAACAGGTCAGGTACAAAGTTGTGGAGAAGTACAGATCAGGGTTGGGTTATAAAAAAATATCAGAAACTTTGAACATCCCATGGAGCACCATTAAATCCATTATTTAAAAAATTGAAATAATATGGCACCACAACAAACCTGCCAAGAGAGGGCCGCCCACCAAAACTAATGGACCAGGCAAGGAGTGCATTAATCAGAGAGGCAAAAAAAGATAACCCTGAAGGAGCTGCAAAGCTCCACAGAGATTTAAGTATCTGTCCATAGGACCACTTTAAGCCGTACACTCCACAGAGCTGGGCTTTATGGAAGAGTGGCCAGATAAAAAGCCATTGCTTAAAGAAAAAAATAAGCAAACACGTTTGGTGTTCGCCAAAAGCCATGTGGGAGACTCCCCAAACATATGGAAGAAGGTACTCTGGTCAGATGAGACTAAAATTGAGCTTTTTGGCCATTAAGGAAAATGCTGTGTCTGGCGCAAACCCAACACCTCTCATCACCCCGAGAACACCATTCTCACAGTGAAGCATGGTGGTGGCAGCATCATGCTGTGGGGATGTTTTTCCATCGGCAGGGACTGGGAAACTGGTCAGAATTGAAGGAATGATGGATGGCGCTAAATACAGGGAAATACTTGAGGGAAACAAGTTCTGTTTTTTTGTCTTATTTCTTGTTTGTTTCACAATAAAACATGTTTTGCATCTTCAAAGTGGTTGGCATGTTGTGTAAATCAAATGATATAAACCCCCCAAAAATCTATTTTAATTCCAGGTTGTAAGGCAACAAAATAGGAAAAATGCCAAGGGGGGTGAATACTTTCGCAAGCCACTGTAGCACTATATTGTGATCACTGCATCCAATGGGTACGGATACAGCTTTAGAACAAAGTTCTACAGTATTAGTAAAAATGTGATCGATACATGTGGAGGATCTTGTTCCTGTAGTGTTTGTAATCCCCCTGGTAGGTTGATTAATAACCTGAACCAGATTACAGGTGCTGGTTACAGTGAGAAGCTTCCTCTTGAGTGGACAGCTTGATGAAAACCAGTCAATATTCAGGTCCCCAAGAAAGTAGACCTCTCAGTTTACATCACATACACTATCAAGCATTTCACACATTATTTAGATACTGACTGTTACAATGACAACTGAACACTTGTGAAACTTAAAAACACACATACAAGGCAGGACATACTGTATATAGCTAGCTACCAGCTCCCAGCAAAAAAGCCTACAGCAGAAAAGCCGCAGTTGATCACTGGAGGCCAGTACTCGCCACACACAGCAGCTTGGAATGACGACCCTGTTGCCAGGTCACACAGTGGTTATCCCACTGGCTATAGGGTGAATGCACCAATTTGTGAGTCGCTCTGGATAAGAGCGTCTGCTAAATGACGTAAATGTAAATGTGTTTTAAGTTATTGTCCTGCTGAAAGGTACATTTGTCTCCTAGTGTCTGTTGGAAAGCAGACAACCAGGTTTTCCTCTACGATTTTGCCTGTGCTTAGCAAAAAACACCCTACTCCTTGCTGATAACAAGCATACCCATAATATGATGCAGCCACCACCATGCTTGAAAATATGAACAGTGGTACTCAGTGATATGTTGTGTTGGATTTGCCCCAAACATTATGCATTGTATTCAGGACAGAACGTTAATTTCTTTACCACACTTTTTGCAGTTTTACTTTAGTGCCTTGCATGTTTTAGAATATTTTTATTCTGTACAGGCTCTCTTTTTTTACTCTGTCATTAAGGTTGGTATTATGGAGTAACTAATGTTGTTGATCCATCCTCAGTTTTCTTCGATAGCCATTCAACTCTAACTGTTTTAAAGTCACATGGTGAAATCCCTGAGGGGTTTTCTTCCTCTCCGGCAACTGAGTTAGGAAGGACGCCTCTATATTTGAAGTGACTGGGTGTATTGATACACCATCCAAAGTGTAATTCATAACATCATGCTCAAAAGAGATATTCATGGTCTGCTTTTTAAAATGTTTACCCATCTACCAATAGGTGCCCTTCTTTGCGAGGCATTGGGAAACCTCCTTGGTCTTGGTGGTTTAATCGGATTTGGAAATTCACTGCTCGACTGAGGGACCTCACAGCTAATTGTGTGTGTGGGGTACAGGGATGAGGTATTCATTCAAAAATCATGTTCAACACTATCATTGCACACAGAGTGAGTCCATTAAACTTATCAAGCAAATTTTTACTGCTCAACTTATTTAGGCTTGCCATAAGAAAGGAGTTGAATATCTATGACTGAAGACATTTCAGCTTTTCATTGGTAAGAATTTCGAAAAACATAATTCCACTTTGACATTATGGGGTATTGTGTGTTGGCCAGTGACACAAAATCTTAATGTAATCCATTTTACATTTCAGGCTGTAACACAACAAAATGTGGAAAAAGTCAAGGGGTGTGAATACTTTCTGAAGGCAGTGTTAAGAATCACTACTCTCGGCGGTACTGACTTAGAATATGTGGACAACTACAAATACCTAGGTGTCTGGTTAGACCGTAAACTCTCCTTCCAGACTCACATTAAGCATCTCCAATCCAAAGTTAAATCTAGAATCGGCTTCCTATTTCGCAACAAAGCCTCCTTCACTCATGCTGCCAAACATGCCCTCGTAAAACTGACTATCCTACTGATCCTTGACTTCGGCGATGTCATTTACAAAATAGCCTCCAACACCCTACTCAGCAAATTGGATGTAGTCTATCACAATGCCATCTGTTTTGTCACCAAAACCCCATATACTACCCACCATTGTGACCTGTACGCTCTCATTGGCTGGCCCTCACTACATATTCGTCGCCAAACCCACTGGCTCCAGGTCATCTATAAATCACTGCTAGGCAAATCCCTGCCTTATCTTAGCTCATTGGTCACCATAGCAACACCCACCCGTCGTATGCGCTCCAGCAGGTATATCTCACTGGTCATCCCCAAAGCCAACACCTCCTTTGGCCACCATTCCTTCCAGTTCTCTGCTGCTAATGACTGGAACGAACTGCAAAAATCTGAAGCTGGAGACACTTATCTCCCTCACTAACTTTAAGCATCAGTTGTCAGAGCAGTTTACCGATCACTGCACCTTTACACAGCCCATCTGTAATTAGCCCACCCAACTACCTCATCCCCATATCGTTATTTATTTTGCTCATTTGCACCCCAGTATCTCTATTTGTACATCTTCTTCTGCACATCTATCACTCCAGTGTTTATATTAAATTGTAATTATTTTTGCACTATGGCCTATACAGTGGGGAGAACAAGTATTTGATAACCTGCAAAATCGGCAGTGTTTCCTACTTACAAAGCATGTAGAGGTCTGTAATTTTTATCATAGGTACACTTCAACTGTGAGAGACGGAATCCAAAAAATCCCATTGTATGATTTTTAAGTAATTAATTTGCATTTTATTGCATGACATAAGTATTTGATCACCTACCAACCAGTAAGAATTCCGGCTCTCACAGACCTGTTAGTTTTTCTTTAAGAAGCCCTCCTGTTCTCCACTCATTACCTGTATTAACTGCACCCGTTTGAACTCGTTACCTGTATAAAAGACACCTGTCCACACACTCAAGCAAACAGACTCCAACCTCTCCACAATGGCCAAGACCAGAGAGCTGTGTAAGGACATCAGGGATAAATTGTAGACCTGCACAAGGCTGGGATGGGCTACAGGACAATAGGCAAGCAGCTTGGTGAGAAGGCAACAACTGTTGGCGCAATTATTAGAAAATGGAAGAAGTTCAAGATGACGGTCAATCACCCTTGGTCTGGGGCTCCATGCAAGATCTCACCTCGTGGGGCATCAATGATCATGAGGAAGGTGAGGGATCAGCCCAGAACTACACGGCAGGCCCTGGTCAATGACCTGAAGAGAGCTGGGACCACAGTCTCAAAGAGAACCATTTGTAACACACTACGCCGTCATGGATTAAAATCCTGCAGCGCACGCAAATCAAATCAAATTTTATTGGCCACATGCGCCGAATACAACAGGTGCAGACATTACAGTGAAATGCTTACTTACAGCCCTTAACCAACAGTGCATTTATTTTTAACAAAAAAGTAAAAATAAAACAACAACAAAAAAAGTGTTGAGAAAAAAAGAGCAGAAGTAAAATAAAATAACAGTAGGGAGGCTATATATATATACAGGGGGGTACCGGTGCAGAGTCAATGTGCGGGGGCACCGGCTAGTTGAGGTAGTTGAAGTAATATGTACATGTGGGTAGAGTTAAAGTGACTATGCATAAATAATTAACAGAGTAGCAGCAGCGTAAAAGGATGGGGTGGGGGGGCAGTGCAAATAGTCCGGGTAGCCATGATTAGCTGTTCAGGAGTCTTATGGCTTGGGGATAGAAGCTGTTGAGAAGTCTTTTGGACCTAGACTTGGCACTCCGGTACCGCTTGCCGTGCGGTAGCAGAGAGAACAGTCTATGACTAGGGTGGCTGGAGTCTTTGACAATTTTGAGGGCCTTCCTCTGACACCACCTGGTATAGAGTCCTGGATGGCAGGAAGCTTGGCCCCAGTGATGTACTGGGCCGTACGCACTACCCTCTGTAGTGCCTTGCGGTCGGAGGCCAAGCAGTTGCCATACCAGGCGGTGATGCAACCAGTCAGGATGCTCTCGATGGTGCAGCTGTAGAATTTTTTGAGGATCTGAGGACCCATGCCAAATCTTTTCAGTCTCCAGAGGGGGAATAGGCTTTGTCGTGCCCTCTTCACGACTGTCTTGGTGTGTTTGGACCATGATAGTTCGTTGGTGATGTGGACACCAAGGAACTTGAAGCTCTCCCCCTGCTCAAGCCAGCGCATGTCCAGGCCCATCTGAAGTTTGCCAATGACCATATGGATGATCCAGAGGAGGAATGGGAGAAGGTCATGTGGTCTGATGAGACAAAAATAGAGCTTTTTGGTCTAAACTCCACTCGCCGTGTTTGGAGGAAGAAGAAGGATGAGTACAACCCCAAGAACACCATCCCAACTGTGAAGCATGGAGGTGGAAACATTCTTTGGGGATGCTTTTCTGCAAAGGGGACAGGACGACTGCACCGTATTGAGGGGAGAATGGATGGGGCCATGTATCGCGAGATCTTGGCCAACAACCTCCTTCCCTCAGTAGGAGCATTGAAGATGGGTCGTGGCTGGGTCTTCCAGCATGACAACGACCCGAAACACACAGCCAGGGCAACTAAGGAGTGGCTCCGTAAGAAGCATCTCAAGGTCCTGGAGTGGCCTAGCCAGTCTCCAGACCTGAACCCAATAGAAAATCTTTGGAGGGAGCTGAAAGTCCGTATTGCCCAGCGACAGCCCCGAAACCTGAAGAATCTGGAAAAGGTCTGTATGGAGGAGTGGGCCAAAATCCCTGCTGCAGTGTGTGCAAACCTGGTCAAGACCTACAGGAAACGTATGATCTCTGTAATTGCAAACAAAGGTTTCTGTACCAAATATTAAGTTCTGCTTTTCTGATGTATCAAATACTTATGTCATGCAATAAAATGCAAATTAATTATTTAAATCATAGAATGTGATTTTCTTGATTTTTGTTTTAGATTCCGTCTCTCACAGTTGAAGTGTACCTATGATAAAAATTACAGACCTCTACATGCTTTGTAAGTAGGAAAACCTGCAAAATCGGCAGAGTATCAAATACTTGTTCTCCCCACTGTATATTGCCTTACCTCCATAACGTACTACATTTGCACACACTGTATATAGATTTTCTATTGTGTTATTGACTGTATGTTTTGTTTTATCCCATGTGTAACTCTGTGTTGTTGTTGTTTTTAAATCGCACTCCTTTGCTTTATCTTGGCCAGGTCGCAGTTGTAAATGAGAACTTGTTCTCAACTGGCTTACCTGGTTAAATAAAGGTGAAATAAAAATAAATAAATAAGCAGGCAATGTACTGAGCAGGCAAACATAGCTAACCGTTTTGGTCCATCAGCAACAAAATTATTATTGAACCACAAAGCATAACAGAGAATGCATACAGAAATTCTTACCTCTCTTTTAGTGTTGGGGTTTGCACAACCACAACTTGTACAGCCTCAGGTTCCCTCGAAATCAGATTTTCTCCACCAGTTTCACCCTGAGAAATACATGTTTGTGTGATGTTACTGTATTGAAATGTATAGCTGGATGCATTTTTTAGGGTCCTGGGCCTAAAATTATGTCAACCACCTAGTTAGTTAGCATTATCAGCTACAAACTAAACACATTATCGTGTCAACGATCTGCATATTGAGCTTCAGCTAGCTAACTTTAGCTAGTTTAAATAAAGGCATTGGGCATCTTCTGGGGTTTATGCAGTGTAGCTACATGATGCTATCCTTAGATTCCTTTGAGTACAAAACAGTTTGAATACAGACGATGTTAGCTAGCTAAGTAGCCTTGTTAGCTAACTTGAACATGAACACACTGAGGTTAGCAGCTAACATAGCTAGCAGGATAAACACACATCACCACTTACCTGACGTTACCAGTCCATGAGAACGTCCAGTCCATTTCGGCGTCACTCTTCCACCTTTCAAAATTAATTTAAATGTTTATCCGGTTTATGGATTGGTCATGAGCAGTCTTTTTCCTTGCTTCTTTTTCCTCTTTTGGGGTTGAGTTGATTCAGATCCAAGAACAGAGAATGATGCTTGTTGGCTTCATCTGCTATGTTTGTTTCTGGTGGCTGTAATGTTAGGTTGCAAGTGATTTTCACTTCCTCTCCATCTCTGGGGCAGCAGAGTCATTTAAGTAGGCGGGATTAGCACAAAGACACTCCTAGCCCAGAAGGCCAGCCCAAGGCGGCTCAGGGCTCAACCCCCTTGTTTCCGTTCAAAGTGAAAACACTACACAGGAAGTAGGGCAGCATTTGGTAGCCCACGACCTGCGGATTTCTGCTTTAAAGTGCAGACTTGTCAGCTTTAATTTGAGGGTATTTTCAAATCCAAAGTGTTGCAGTACAAAGCCAAAACAACAACAGAAATTGTCACTGTCCCAATGCTTTTGGAGCATACTGTATGTTACGGGAGCATCATTTCAGTGATACCTGTAGTCATGGTAATAAAACGACACAACACTAAACTTTATTTAATCCTTTTAAATAAATAAACATTCTCATAGCTTCTCAATTTAGCCATTTTACTGTTTTAAGCCATTCCCACTTGTCTATTTGTTGCACCCAGGAAGCGCTTCATGACAGCGTCTGTGGGGGGAAAGCAACAAGTATAACATAAAGAGCACATAGAACAGTTAGAGGTCGGGTTTGGGGTCAATTTAATCAATTCAGGAATTGATTTTAATAAAAATGGAAAAACCTTGGATGTGAAAAGCTTATCAGATTCAGTTTAATAAGAAATCCTTATTAATGCCCTATATGCAATGATTGACTTGTAAATTCAATTAAGGGATAGTTCACTTATAGTCAGATGGTTCCTTACCTTGCAAGTAGTCCATGGGCCAGGATAAACTGTAATCCATGGTTTAAAGTTGTTTAAATAGCCAATACTAACTTCAGCTAATTTTAACCACGGCTAATAACAAGAAAAACGATGAGAGTGTTGGGGCAATTAGACAAATTTCAAAATTGCATGGTCAAATCAACTCAAATGTCGACTCAACTTTCTGACTTGGTAGGTAGTTACTTTGAGTTGATTTGGCCACAAATCTTTAACTGTGTCAAATTTCCCCCATCACTCCCATAGTTTGTTAACCATCTGACGATAAGGTGTAAAACATTGAATTATCCCTTTAACATCTTCAATTTAAATTAACCCCAACCCTGTTCTGGGGTATGCATTGTCTGGAATAATATTCACCCTTCTTTTCGCCAGGAGTAATTTCTAACTCATATTCTTTTTAAAACAATATGACGATACCAGCACACCGTCAAATTCTCATTTACAATTGATGAACAATTACCTACTACATTTTCAGGATGCAATCTGTCTTCCCCCCCCCACCCCGATCTTCTCCCCTATTTAGCTTTGCCAACTAGAAATGTTGAAATGAAATACGTTCAATGTGTTATACATAATTGTCCAAAGTCATAATGACACAGCCAGACATCTTAATTTGAGTTAGGTCTGAAGATAATGACTCTGGCTAAGTTATACAATGCTAGAAATAATACATACCGTACATATACAGTGAATTCGGAAAGTATTCAGACCTTTACTTTTTCCACATTGTTACGTTACAGCCTTATTCTAAAATGGATTAAATTGTTTTTTTCCTCATCAATCTACACACAATACCCCATAATGACAAATCAAAAACAGGTTTTTAGAAATGTCAATGCTGCAGAAATGTTTTGGTACCCTTCCCCAGATCTGTGCCTCCACACAATCCTGTCTCGGCGCTCTACAGACAATTCCTTCAACCTCACGGCTTGGTTTTTGCTCTGACATGCACTGTCAACTGTGGGACCTTATATAGACAGGTGTGTGCCTTTCCAAATCATGCCCAATCAATTGAATTGACCACAGGTGGACTCCAATGAAGTAGAAACATCAAGGATGATCAATGGAAACCGGATGCACCTGAGCTCAATTTAGAGTCTCAAGCAAAGGGTCTGAATACTTATGTAAGTAAGTCTCCTGAGTGGCGCAGTGGTCTAAGGCACTGCATCGCAGTGCTAGCTGTGCCACTAGAGATCCTGGTTCGTATCCAGGCTCTGTCGTAGCCGGCCGTGACCGGGAGACCCATGGGGCGGCGCGCAATTGGCCCAGCGTCGTCCAGGGTAGGGGAGGGAATGGCCGGTAGGGATGTAGCTCAGTTGATAGAGCATGGTGTTTGCAACGCCAGGGTTGTGGGTTCGATTCCCACAGGGGGTATGAAAAAAATATATAATGTAAGTCGCTCTGGATAAGAGCGTCTGCTAAATGACGTAAATGTAAATGTATCTTTTTTTATTTATTTTTTTTATTTGCAAAAATGTCTAAAAACCTGTTTTAATTATGTCATAATGGGGTATTGGGTGTAGATTGATGAGGGAAAAAATTAATTTAATCAATTTTAGAATAAGGCTGTAATGTAACAAAATGTGGAAAGGGGGAATGGGTCTGAATACTTTCCGAATGCACTGTATGATCTTTACCTATGATAGAAATAATTTGAAACAAATGTATGTAATTAATTTCATTATTCTTTTGGCCAAATTTAATATTCACAAACGTAAATTTGTGTGTAAACCCCTTAAGGTCTTTGTGTGATGTGTTATTGTACCCCCTAGACCTGCCCCTAGCCCAACTGTCCTTTGTATATTCTTTATGTATACTTGTGTTCCCCATGTACCTTTGTATGGATTTATTATTGTTAATAAAAAAATGTACAAGCAACATAAAACATGCCTCTTCGGCACCTCCAGCTGTTGTAGACCTTTTTTGGAAGTACATACCGGCCGTAACGGGAGTAAATTAAGATAGTTGCTCAGCTAAACTCCATATTTGGTGAGTAACAAACTTAATTTTGACATTATAACACTTGCAGTGCAGTCTAATGGGCGTTTGAATCGGAGCTTCCTGGGAGTTAGAGGAAACACATGATACTCGTCGTCGACATCTCTAACGCGGAGACTGGTTCACAGTACAACCATCTCAATACTGACGGCCCGTTTACATTGTGAAGTATTTCATTACGCCGTACGTCATCTTCAGGGAGTCTCCGCTACTGAACAGACAAGTGTAGTGTTTGTAAAGCAAGATGGAGGAGAGCCCGTCTCTAGTCAGCTATCTCATTTATTTTCAAAGACTGCAAAATATGACCTTTTCATTCAAGACAAGAAAAATATATTGTTGTTTCAGGTGATAATAAAACATGTTTTGTTCAGTTACTTTATCCTCAACTTGTTTCTCTAACTTTATAGTAAGTCAAGCTAGTTTGCACTGCAGAGAAGTCCTAGGCTAGGTTGAAGATACCATTGTAGCTGGCGACCTCCACCTAATAAAAGCATTTTAGCCTTTGTCAAAATAATCCATTCACCTGACAGGTGTGGCATATCAAGAAGCTGATTAAACCGCATGATCATTACACAGGTTCACCTTGTGCTGGGGACAATAAAATGCCACTAAAATGTGCAGTTTTGTCACACAGCAGAATGCCACAGCAATTGTCATGATTACAGCAGGAATGTCCACCAGAGCTGTTACCAGATAATTCAATGTTCATTTCTCTACCATAAGCCATCTCCAATGTCGTTTTATAGAATTTGGCAGTACGTCCAACCGGCCTGACAACCGCAGACCACGTGTAACCACACCAGCCCAGGACCTCCACATCTGGCTTCTTCACCTGCGGGATTGTCCAAGGGGAGGGATGTGGGGTGCTGAGGAGTATTTCTGTCTGTAATAAAGCCCTTTTGTGGGGAAAACTCATTCTGATTGGCTGGGCCTGGCTCCCAATTGGGTGGGCCTATGCCCTCCCAGGCCCACCCATGGCTGCGTCCCTGCCCAGTCCTGTGAAATCCATAGATTAGGGCCTAATGAATTTATTTCAATTGACTGATTTCCTTATATGAACTGTTACTCAGCAAAATCTTTCAAATTGTTGCGTTTAGATTTTTGTTCAGTATAATATAGTTGGCTTAACAGCCAATGTGTATTATTTAACATTACTATTAAAATAGTACTCACTTATAGGCATAGCCTCGGGAAGTAGTTTGGGGGTGGGGGTGCTGCGATGTTTTGCAGAAGAAGAAAATAAATGGCCTGCGCTGAAGATATTTATATTGGTCTGCTAACAAAAGACTAGTAAAGGCCTAGTGCACTACTTTTGTGAATATATTTGAACTAAATGTACTGTATTTGAGTGTACTGTACCAGCATTTGTAACTTGAGTCTGATAATTATCTGTACAAAACAGTTAATCTGATAATACTTGTGGAATATAAAGATCCTTATTTTCCAGTTTCTTTAATACTTTGCAAATGCAACTTGAATCTGTGAAAACTGAAATGGTCTATTCATTCCTTTTCCATTTTAGTAGACGCTCTTATCCAGAGCAACTTAGTAGTGAGTGCATACATTTTCATACTTTCTCGCACTGGTCCCCTGTGGGAATCGAACCCACAACTCTAGCATTTCAAACGCCATTCTCTACCAACTGAGCCACATCATCAAAAACCACTTGAAGTCTAAATATACTAATTTACTGTATTGTGCATTGTTTTTCTTCACGGTGATGGGAAGTGTACAGGTAGAAACCTAGATAACCAGCCTATTTACAAGTAGTTTGTAAGGATGGTACATTAATACTGCACAAAAAGTGGTTGTTTTCCATGTTATTTGATCAAGAGAAACATTTAATTTGATGTGGATGTTTTAGGTCTTTGCCCATAACTTTGCACCTTTTGATGCAAATATTTGAGAACAGGGTTTTGTTCTTTCCAATTGCAGAGAAAGGGACAGGGCAACTATTGAATCCTTTAAGATACTGTTCTTAATTATACAACTACCTTTTTTGCCAAAGCAGAGATGCTGCAAAAAAAAATGTGCCCGCGCTACAGAGGTCTACAGTATATCAGTCCGCTAATACTAGTAAAAGGTCCAGCACACTACTTTTGAGAATTTTTGTATTTTACATTTAATAAAAAAAATGTATATACACTACCAGTCAAAAGTTTTACAACACCTACTCATTCATGGGGTTTTCTTTATTTGTACCATTTTCTACATTGTAGAATAATAGTGAAGACATCAAAACTATGAATTAACACATATGAAATCATGTAGTAACCAAAAAAGTGTTAAACAAATCAAAATATATTTTGTATTTGAGATTCTTCAAAAAGCCAACCTTTGCCTTGATGACAGCTTTGCACACTCTTGGCATTCTCTCAACCAGCTTCATGAGGTAGTCACCTGGAATGCATTTCAATTAACAGGTGTGTCTTCTTAAAGGTTAATTTGTGGAATTTATTTCCTTCTTAATGCGTTTGAGCCAATCAGTTGTGTTGTGACAGGGTAGGGGGGTATACAGAAGATAGCCCTATTTGGTAAAAGACCAAGTCCATATTATGGAAAGAACAGCTCAAATAAGCAAAGAGAAACTACAGTTCATCATTACTTTAAGACCTGAAGGTCAGTGAATCTGGAAAATTAAGAACTTTGAAAGTTTCTTCAAGTGCAGTCGCAAAAACCATCAACAGCTATGATGAAACTGGCTCTCATGTGGACCGCCACAGGAATGGAAGAAACAGTTACATTTGCTGCAGAGGATAAGTTAATTAGAGTTACCAGCATCAGAAATTGCAGCCCAAATAAATGCGTCACACAGTTCAAGTGACAGACACATCTCAACATCAACTGTTCAGAGGAGACTGTGTGAATCAGTCCTTCATGGTCAAATTGCTGCAAAGAAACCACTACTAAAAGGACACCAATAAGAAGAAGAGACTTGCTTGGGCCAAGAAACACGAGCAATGGACATTAGACCGGTGAACATTTGTTCTCTGGAGTCCAAATTTTAGATTTTTGGTTCCAACTGCTGTGTCTTTGTGAGACGTGGTGTGGGTGTACGGATGATCTCCGCATGTTTATTTCCACCGTAAAGCATAGAGTAGGATGTGTTATGGTGTGGGGGTGCTTTGCTGGTGACGCTGTCTGTGATTTATTTAGATTTCAAGGCACACTTAACCAGCATGGCTACCACAGCATTCTGCAGCGATACGCCATCCCATTTAGTTTGGGCTTAGTGGGACTATCATTTGTTTTTCAACAGGACAATGACCCAACACACCTCCAGGCTGTGTAATGGCTATTTGACCAAGAAGGAGAGTGATGGAGTGCTGCATCAGATGACCTGGCCGCCACAATCCCCTGACCTCAACCCAATTGAGATGGTTTGGGATGAGTCGGACCACAGAGTGAAGGAAAAGCACCCAACATGTGCTCAGCATATGTGGGAACTCCTTCAAGACTGTTGGAAAAGCATTCCAGGATAAGCTGGTTGAGAGAATGCCAAGATTGTGCAAAGCTGTCATCAAGGCAAAGGGTGGCTATTTGAAGAATCTCAAATATATTTTGATTTGTTTAACACTTTTTTGGTTACTACATGATTTCATTTGTGTTATTTCATAGTTTTGATGTCTTCACTATTATTCTACAATGTAGAAAATAGTAAAAATAAAGAAAAACCCTTGAATGAGTAGGTGTTCTAAAACTTTTGACCGGTATTGTATATTTTATTCTGATTTTTTAGGGGGTGCTGCAGCACCCTCAGCACCCTTACTTCCCGCGGCTATGCTTATAGGAATGGGTAATTGATTACAAGTTGCTAGCTATGCCATAAAGCCATCACCAAAAACCATGTATTTTCATCCTCTTCTGTGGTTTGGTAACTTCCTGTTCTTTGACGGACTCTGGCTGGACTGAAGATGACGCAAAGTTTTAAAAAAGTATGTGGCGTCTGTCTCGCAATGAAGCCTTGAACCGCAAGGGGACATTGCGTTTCCACTCCATTGTGGATGTCCCCATTGAAATGCATGACATAATTTTCAATGGAGCAGTCCACAACTCTACGTTGGGGGTGCAGCACTAGGCTGCAGTGCATTCTCTTTACCACATGTGTTCAATATTTTCAAATCGTGCATTGCTTTACCATGCGGTGGTACAAAAGGAAGTACACACACAGACTCCAACTAGCTAGCTTTTAGAGAGTTGAAAAGTGAAGCACATGTGCGTCAAATACGGAAAACGCAGGCTAGACATTCGGCAAAACAAAACACATATTCATCTGGTGGACATCGGGCATAATGTGAACGAGCCAGCTAATGGTAGCCGCTAAACTAATAGCGAGCCATATAGGCTTGATGGGCTAGCGATTGTAGTTAGCTTAGCGTATACTGTTTTACTCTAAAAATACAACTCTGTAATATATAACACTTGGGTGGGGAGATGTCAGGGCCTAGACCATATAAACGGAGTAGAAAATAAACCACATTATTACCTTAGAGGAGATATAAATCAATCAACTCAAACCAGAATCTTAGCTGGCACCATTTTGTCTTATGTTATTCCATGGGCTATCCTATATAAGCAGCAAACCCAGGCATATCCAAATATCATAAACGTGTTAGATCAACGTATGGTTTTTAAATTACATTTTAGTGTTTGAGCAGACGCTAATTTCCAGAGCGACTTACATTAGTGTATTCATCTTGAAATAGCTAGGTCAGACAACATGTCACACTCGTAGAAGGCACATTTTACCTCAACAAAGTAGTCAGTAATAGTAGGAAAAAAGACAAGCCATATATATATATATATATATATATATATATATATATATATATATATATATATATATATATATATATATATATATATATATATATATATATATATATATATATATATGCCATGCAAAACAAATAATATGTTCAGAGTACATTTTGCATGTTGAAAATACATAGGCCTATCCATAATATAATTTTTGGTATGGAGGGTGTGACATTTATATCTGTATTTAAAATATATGACAGTATATTTTAAAATGTATGTCTTTACATATGAGTTTTAAATATATGATCATAGTTTTAAAAATATGTAACGTTCTTTTCCGTATGGGCGCACAAGCCTTGTCTACAGAATGTGTTTATGTCTCTATTTTAAATACATTTACAGTAATTATAATGTTTACTGAAATGGGGCTTTAGATGGAAAGTTGAGAGGCTCGGTAGAGTGGTGGAAAGGAAATCTATAGCAAAGCCACAACGTGACAGCTCTTCGGCGCATCCGGAGGGTACAGGAAAAAAACACAAAAAGCTCGGTCACATGATAGGTTTCGGTTTCATACTTTTGGAACAGTGTAGAAAGGACCAAGACAAAGAGAAATTCGAGACGAAGTCATGGACTTATTAGGCTATTTAAGTTTATGGTTAGAAAAATTATAATTTGCCTCCACAATCAAGGCAGGTTTGTTTTGAAGTGGTAGCTACTACAACTGATCATCACATCGTCAAAGAAATACCGCATAGCATCAATAGACCACCGCCAATGAATTGCATGGGCGTCTATCTGGTCTAGTATTAACGAAGCCCTTTAATGCATGCCGAGTTCTCTCAGCTCGTTGTATGGATCATTATCAACCTCTCTATTCCATAGAGTGAATAAGGAACATTTTGTGGGTGACAATCGCGAAATAAACACAGACATGCTTTCATGATCACGTGCTTTACTGTAGGCCTACTTACGGTAAACTCGGTCCTATGTCAGCCTGTGGTATTATAATGCTCGTCATTGGAGAGAAAAACGAAATAGACAGACAGGCCTATAGCCTACCCCTGTCACATTGACAAGCAAGACATCTAAAATCCCTATAGAGTTAACGAGCCTTCCTTTATCTCTAGTAGCCTAGGCATTCAAATCACCAATCAAACGCTGTGACACTGATAACAACGGAATATGTTCTTAACGGCACATTTTGATTTCAATGTCCATATTTCTACGTGACGTCAAAGAGCCAAACTCACCACTGTCACTGGCGAAACCATCTCTCAATCGATCACTGTAGTTAATATTCGCAAAGGAACTGGAGAGTGCTACACTGCGCTGCAGCCGTTTTCCGCACTGTACAGTTCACTAAAATTTCTGTAGTCTTTGTGATGCGTATTGTTTTGGTCCCTTTTCAGGGCAGACTGACGTAAGGGGAGGAGGCAAACCGACCATAATTGTGGGTGGAGAAAGAATCTTTAGGCACGGATAGGGTGTAGTTAAAATATCCGACCAATTAACAGACAGGAACAATGAAAGGGGCAAGGTTAAGAGAATAGAACGCCCCTTTTAATAAAGGTCTTTTGACTGCTGTTTACCTATCGAAGCAGATGGCCTGTATTTACATTTTGTCTAATGACACATTTCACTTTGTTACACTGTATCTCTGTACATTTACATTGTGGCAACATTGTTGCATTGTAGTCAATGATGTTGCATTGTAGACAATGTTGAACAACACACTAGTCATTCTGTCTCGTGCTGTGCATCCATTTATTTTTATTTTTTATACAGTCTTTGCTGCATTAGTAATCAAGTGGGAAGTGGGAATTTACCACCATGGCAGCGCCATTGAGACCATCTCCATTTTGAAGCAGTCAATTTTCTTTTTCTACTATTTCTATGAATTGGCAGACGAGCTGAAAGGGTGCATACTGCCAGCTAGTGTGTTGTTTGAACATGTATAAAGCCAATTGGTTGGTGATTTACTGCCACCTACAGTTATTCAATGTTTTCTCACGAGTATAATGAATTGGCTGATCCCCCTGATGACCGTATGGAATCATGTGATCCTTCCTTCACCCATAGGAAGGCTCACCCAGTTGACTACTTTATAATGGTGCAAGCCCTCAATGTCCATACCATAACGGTTTTATCCATTCTCTATCTAACTCTATGGTGGTCAATTCCCACTTCACACTTGGTTACTAACGCAGCATATTGGCACGTTCCTATGCCCAGACGTAGTTTACACATGCTAGATTTTATATGCTTGGATACAGTGGCGGCTCCTGAAAAAATTCTCAGGAGGGGCAATTTTTCTGATGATTTAGGTGACCTACACACATTTTAAAAAAGATATGTCCAGCAACAACATGAATACAGGGGCAGCATATAAGTCAATACCAGAAGCATTTATTGACTGATCTGGGGAGATGGATTCCAGTTTCTGTGACAGATTATAAATAATCTCTGATGCCTTTGTTATATTAGCTTTTGGTTGAATGTACTGTCGTAGTAAATATATAATGTTATAGCTTGGTCTGACTAAAATCTTGTGCATGACCCATTTTGTGTTGGGCGTTTGTTTTCAATCAATGCTGTTCCTATCCTATAACAATGGACAAAAGAGTCCTATCTTGTCAGCCTTGTCAGCAGGTGGCCAAGGACAACACCCACGCCATAGGTCTCTCAGTTCTTCCAACTCACGAGTTCTTGCTCTGAGGACACACACACACACACACACACACATCATCACTGATAACACACACACACATCATCACTGTTAAACACACACACACACACACACACATCATCACTGTTAAACACACACACACACACACATCATCACTGTTAAACACACACACACACACACACAAAAATCCCCTCTCTTTAGGCTGAACATTTGAAGACAGAGAACCCGACTCAGAGCCAATGCAACAGTGGAGGGGACCTCGCCCAACTCATCAGGACCAATCAGAAGATCAGAACTACTAGATTCAACCTACATCATTTATTGTATAAAATGTCAGCACACAATGTTTTCGGGGCTCTCTTCAGATAGCTCCCTAAGAGTTTGACGAACGAGTCCGTGCACGCGATTCCAGATATCTTTACCTCTGAATAAACTGCCTTTATTATACCATATCCACCCTGTCCAAAGTCTCTACTTGGTCTCAGTTCTCCAGTAAACTTGTGATTATCAACAGTACACAACGGTAACAAACAATTGGGGGAACTCACGGGGCAGATAGTAAGGTCACAGTGACACAGAAAGCAGTTCAATGTCGGGGCTCGGGGGTACAGAGTCGCTCTCTTACCAGGATCGATTTTCCCTGTGACTGTCAGATCGAGGTCCGCTCCGACCAGGGTGAAGCCGGCCGGCTCCACTTCTCTGTCCGGGACTCTGTCATCCAGCCAAGTCTCCCAGCTGTATTGGATTCCGCTGCCAGCAACGTTTTCATTATTTAGTCCGTTCGTAGCGGGTATGTACACGATCAACAAGATCAGTCCAAAACCCACCACTCGAAATCCATGGTTGGCAGAATGTTTGTAAACTAAGTGTACAAATTAAAAACATAAAATAACGCCACTAAGTGTACAAATTAAAAACATAAAATAACGCCACACTGCAGGTCGCAAAGAGACGCTGCTAGCCGCTATTTGCTTAGTTACGTTCATGGTTACGTCACGTATGACGAAAGCGCGTAAGTGCAAGCCCAAAGACACCCATAGAGAATGTATTGAAAGCTTTGAAATTTGAAAAAAATAGATTTTACATGACAGGCTATGAGAGACTTCTGGGCGATTTTCAACCTGACTGAAATCGCCCAAAAACGGGCGGGGCCATTTGAAGCACGACTTTAGCCTGATTTGACATTTAGTGGCAGTCAGATCAGATTACAACACTGATAACTACTGTTGCCGTGATATAATTGATTAGAAAAAAAATCCCTTCCTTTTCCCGTTTGGCAGTGCGTCGCCCATATCGCCCTATTGAACAGGCCGTCCCTGCTTGGATAGGTATTTGAAATATCACCCAACTACATCATATGTTAGCAATCTGGTGCCCGACGGGACAGTCGATGATGTGGCACCCAACCATTGATTGAGCAGGGGAACGTGAGGCCTGAGGCATCATCACTTGTCATCACGACAGAACTCGTGGGTGCCATCTATTTAGCTAGTCTGACTTTTAATAGCTAGCTACAGCTTTTGATGGTCAAATTAATACACTACTTGACTTGGCCAATGCAGTAGGCATTTATTACCTATGAGGCAGTTCTACTAACCTGAGCGGCGGTGCACCGGTCTATGGCCCATGACATTAATTGGCAAAAGCATGAGGGAGGAGCGCCCTTCACAAATCGCAGAGTAATCTGCACTGCTCGGTCATGTTGTCAACAAGGAAGCATGGTCCAGAAACATACAACATCTCTTTTCCATAAAATATATGTTTGAATTTTCAAAGTAGTTTTCATTGGGAGGGCAGATAAAGCATTTTTATCAAAAGCAATTACTTTAGCATGTGAAAACACAGAATCCTACAGCCCACTCATTACTCCATGTGCTTAATAGCCTAGGCTCAGAACCCGCCAAATTAAAATATACTTACGTTTTTTTGCGTAGAACTTCCTATTGGTCGATTCTGATACTTTCCAAGTGGGAAACTGAGCTCATTTTTCGACAATGATTTTCAAGTTGAAAATGTCAGAGTTTCCGAGTTCTGAGTTGTTGTGAATGCAGCAGTCACCAACTTTTCAGTACATGCTATTCGGAATCCTTGGGAGGTCCCTACCCCATTGAAGTTGACGTTAAAAATGGTTAAGGTTAGATAAGGCTTATGGTTATGGTAGGGGTTTAGGGGAGGGACGTCCCAAGGATTCTGGTTTACACAGATCCCAACTTTTCTGTGTAACGGAAATTGTGTTCTGAAACCGGATGACGGTGTTCATACACTAGCTAGCTAGCTACACAGCACCTATTAGAAGACAGCAAGAATAAGGCCGTGACCTCGGCAATTTGATTTCAAAATAAAAGTCACGCAATGAATATGGCAAAAAATTATACAAATGGCAACGGTCGAAATTCGTAAAATGTTATTAGGAAATGTTAGCTGAATTTTGTATAACAACATCAAAAAAGGAAAAAAGTTAAAAGCCTTGATAGCACAAATAATATTATAGCATTGATAATATTGTTAACAGCATAAAAGGGAAACTTCACCACATTATTTGTGGGTGTTTTTCCAGTCTCTCTACATAATTATGAGAGATGAGAGGGTATTTCAGACAAAATTATGCACTGAAGCTGCATTTTTCTTTTTTTCATTGGTTGATTGAGCCTGCTGTCTGATCTTAAAAGGACTGGAGTCATGTTTTGTAGCAATTATTGTGGCCTTTGTGTTTTGCAGATTGCACGATTATGCGAGTAGATACGGTTTTCCTTGTTCAATAAAGCCATTGGACTTGTCTCAATGATGTTCCTATCTGCCACGTTGACTCATTTTCCCTGGCTTTGTAAAGACTACAGAATGACGAGAGCCATAATTCCTTGTGCCCACCCTCGAACACAGGCTTTTCAAAACGGGGTGGTAACCAGTGTTGCCAACTAGCGACTTTGTCGCTATACTTAGCGAGTATTCAGACCCCTCTAGCGACACATTTTCAAAAAATCGAATAGCGACAAATCTAGCGACTTTTTCTGATGTTATTGGAGACTTTTGGAGACTCTGACGTGAAAGCACTTATCGTTCTTAATCTTCTCAACGAGCAGCGGGTGCTGCCGTGGGCCCCACCCCAGGCCCCACCCCCGAGCAGCGGGTGCTGCTGCCCCACCCCCGTCCCAAAGCACTCACAGGCGGCCCAGTCCTCGCGCAGCAGTCCCTCCCAGCTGCAGTCAGAGCAGGAGATGTTCACCCCTCCACGTCCAGACTGCAAATGAATCGCGCATGCGGGGAGCTGCCGCTGGCTGATCCCGCCCTGGCTTACATTCAGGACGGGATGTAAATGTAAAATGTTCTTTGTCTTAAATAAATCACTGCACAAAAATAAATCACTGCATTTGACACACAGCCTCAGTCACTTACTCACCTTGTCCACTGTGTGTGTGCCTCTCTGTGACATAATCTAAACATCTAGCTGGCTAGCTCATTATGTCTCTGTCTAAACTGTACACTCAAAAGTACAGAAAGGAGAGGGAATCAAACCCTGAATTCAAAGGCTGGTTGAAGCCGTATATTGGAGATGATACATGGGCATACTGCCTGTATTGTAAGGCTGATTTCTACGCCTGTCACGAGTGTCAGTGTAATGCGGTGGATTGAAGTCAGGCGCAGGACACAGAACTCAATGAAACGTACTTTACTGAACAAGTAAAGAATCCAAAATACAAAACACCTCCACACAGGGAGGAACAAACCCACTCACCAACGACACACGAAACGGAAAACAAACATGCACAAAACACATTGGGAGCCACCAGGTTAAATAGGGAAGGAGTAATCACTTAATGGGCAACAGGTGTGTAACAATCAGACAACAGGTGCAACATAGAAAATAGATCGGCAGTAGCTAGTATTTCGGTGAACGGCGAAACCTGCCCGAGCAAGGAGGAGGGGCAGCCTCGCAGAATCTGTGACAGTACCCCCCCATCGAGGATGTCCCTCCAAGGGACCCAGCACCGTTCCTCCGGACCGTACCCCTCCCACTCCACGAGATACTGCAGGCCTCCCACCCGACGCCTCAAATCCAAGATGGAACGGACGCCGGTGCCCCCTCGATGTCCAGTGGGAGCGGAGGAACCTCCCGTATCTCAGACTCCTGGAGTGGACCAGCTACCACCAGCCTGAGGAGAGACACATGGAACGAGGGGTTAATACGATAATCAGGAGGAAGCTGTAACCTATAACATACCTCATTCAATCTCCTCAGGACTTTGAATGGCCCCACAAACCGCCGACCCAGCTTCCGGCAGGGCAGGCGAAGGGGCAGGTTTCGGGTCGAGAGCCAGACCCGGTCCCCCAGTGCATACACCGGAGCCTCACTGCGGTGGCGGTCGGCGCTCGCCTTTTGCCGCCCGATGGCCCGTTGCAGGCGCACATGGGAAGCGTTCCAGGTCTCCTGCGAGTGCCGAAACCATTCATCCACCGCAGTTGTTTCAATCTGGCTCTGATGCCAAGGTGCCAGAACCGGCTGATAACCTAATACACACTGGAATGGAGTAAGGTTAGTGGAGGAGTGGCGGATTGAGTTTTGGGCCATTTCTGCCCATGGGAGGAAAACCGACCACTCCCCCCGCCGGTCCTGGCAATACGACCTCAGAAACCTACCCACCTCCTGGTTTACTCTCTCCACCTGCCCGTTGCTTTCGGGTTGAAACCCTGAGGTCAGGCTGACCGAGACTCCCAGACGTTCCATGAACGCCCTCCAGACTCTCGAGGTGAACTGGGAACCCCGATCAGACACTATATCCTCAGGTACCCCATAGTGCCGGAAGACGTGTGTAAATAGGGCCTCAGCAGTCTGTAGGGCCGTAGGGAGACCGGGCAGAGGAATGAGGCAGCAGGACTTAGAAAACCGATCCACAACGACCAGGATCGTGGTGTTCCCTTGTGAGGGGGGAAGATCTGTCACGAAGGCCACCGATAGGTGGGACCACGGTCATTGTGGAACGGGTAGGGGTTGTAATTTCTCTCTGGGCAGGTGTCTAGGCGCCTTACACTGGGCGCACACCGAACAGGAGGAAACATAAACCCTCACGTCCTTAGCTAAGGTGGGCCACCAGTACTTCCCACTAAGACAATGCACTGTCCGACCGATACCAGGATGACCAGAGGAGGGTGACGTGTGAGCCCAATAGATCAAACGATCGCGGACCTCCAGCGGAACGTACATACGACCCTCTGGACACTGGGGAGGAGTGGGTTCGTTACGCTACGCCCGCTCGATGTCCTCGTCCACCTCCCACACCACCGGTGCCACCAGACACGACGCCGGAAGTATGGGAGTGGGCTCCACGGAACTCTCCTCCGTGTCATACAGTCGGGACAGAGCATTTGCCTTAGCATTCTGGGAACCTGGCCTGTACGAAAGGGTGAAAACAAAATGGGCGAGAAACATGGACCACCTTGCCTGGTGAGGGTTTAATCTCCTCGCCGCCCGGATGTACTCCAGATTGCGGTGGTCAGTCAAAATGAGAAAAGGGTGTTTAGCCCCCTCAAGCCAATGTCTTCACGCTTTCAGGGCTTGGACCACAGCCAACAGCTCCTGGTCCCCCACATCATAGTTGCGCTCCGCCGGGCTGAGCTTCTTCGAAAAGAACGCACGGGGCGGAGCTTGGGTGGTGTGCCCGAGCGCTGGGAAAGTACAGCACCTATCCCAGCCTCCGACGCGTCCACCTCAACCGTGAAAGCCAAGGAGGGATCCGGATGAACAAGCGCTGGAGCCGAGGTAAACAGGTTTTTCAGATGACTGAATGCCCTGTCCGCCTCAGCTGACCACCGGTCCCCCCTTCAGCAATGAGGTAATGGGAGCTGCTACCTGACCAAAGCCCCGGATAAACCTATGGTAGTAATTGGAAAACCCTAAAAATCGCTGCACCTCCTTCACCGTGGTTGGAGTCGCTCAATTACGCACGGCCGAAATGCGGTCACTCTCCATCTTCACCGAAGACGTGGACAGGTGGTGCCCTAGGAAGGAGATGGACTCCTGGAAGAACAGGCATTTCTCCGCCTTTGTATACAGGTCATGCTTCAACAGTCGTCCAAGCACTTTACGCACCAGGGACACATGCTCGGCCCAGGTAGCGGAGTATATGAGAATGTCATCAATATACACCACTACAACCCTGACCGTGCAGATCCCTGAAAATCTCATCGACAAAGGATTGGAAGACTGATGGAGCATTCATCAACCCGTATGGCATGACGAGGTACTCATAGTGTCCTGAGGTAGTACTGAATGCCATCTTCCACTCATCTCCCTCCCGGATACGCACCAGGTTGTACGCGCTCCTGAGATCCAATTTCGTGAAGAAGCGCGCCCCGTGCAATGATTCCGTCATACAAGCTATCAGAGGTAATGGATAGCTGTACTTGATGGTGATCTGATTAAGACCACGGTAATCAATGCACGGGCGTAACCCACCATCCTTCTTCTTCACGAAAAAGAAACTAGAGGAAACAGGTGAAGTGGAAGGCCGAATGTATCCCTGTCTCAGAGATTCGGAGACATATGTTTCCATAGCCGCCTTCTCCTCCTGTGACAGAGGGTACACGTGACTCTGGGGAAGTGCAGCGCCTACCTGGAGATTTATCGCACAATCCCCCGGACGATGGGGTGGTAATTTAGTAGCCCTCTTTTTACTGAAGGCGAGAGCCAAATCAGCATACTCGGAAGGAATGTGCATTGTGGAGACCTGGTTTGGACTCTCCACCGTAGTAGCCCCTAAGGAAACCCCTACACACCTCCCTGAGCATTGACTGGACCATCCCTTGAGAGCCCTCTGTTGCCAGGAAATAGTGGGGTCATGTGTGGTTAACCAGGGAAGTCCCAACACCACAGGATACGAAGGATAATAAATCAGATATAGACTAATCATCTCCTCATGACCCCCCTGCATCCTCATTAAGAGGGGTGCTGTAACCTCCCTGATCAGGCCAGACCCTAACGGGCGACTATCTATCTAAGGCATGTACAGGGAAGGGCACATCAACACGAACAGTGGGAATCCCTAAACTAAGTGAATACTGATGATCAATGAAATTCCCAGCTGCGCCTGAATCTACCAGCAACTTATGCTGGGAATGAGGAGAAAAATCTGGGAAAACAACCTCTATACACAGCTGACCAACAGGGAACTCTGGGTGAGTCGGGTGCTTACTCACCTGAGATGTTCGACCAGTGCTCTTCCTACTGCCTTGACTCCCTGGGGACCCTCCCCAACACCGACCCGCAGTGTGTCCTCGGCGGCCACAGTTGGTGCAGGGGACGGCCCCTCTCCTGGTCTCCCTAAGCGCAGCACCTCCGAGCTCCATGGGGGTAGGGTCGGAGGTGCTGGGAGATCGAATGAATGAGCCCCGATCGGAACGTCCGCGGGTCTCCAACAGGTTATCCAGCCTGACGGACATCTCCACCAGTTGGTCCAGGTTGAGGTTGGTATCCCTGCAGGCCAGTTCCCGCCGAACGTGCTCCCTTAGGCTGCAACGATAGTAGTCGATCAGGGCCCTCTCATTTCATCCTGCGCTGGCTGCCAGAGTCCTGAATCTAGCGTGAAATCCTCGTAGCGGACAGATGTAGCATCAATTCCTCCCCACTCGGCGTTGGCCCACTCGAGCGCCTTCCCCGACAGACAGGAGATGAGGGCGTACACACTCTCGTATCCCGAGGGTGCCGGGTGAATGGTTGCCAGGTAGAGCTCTACCTGGAGAAGGAAACCCTGACACCCGGCTGGTGTACCGTCATATGCCCTCAGGAGCGAGAGCCGAATCCCACTGGACCCAGGTGGCGAAGGGGTGGACAGTGGTATGGGTGGTTGAGTGGTTGGAGAAGGTGTAGGGAATCCACCTCTCTCCCATCGGTCCATAGCATTCACCACCCTCTCCATAGCGGTGGCGAAGCCTGGATCATGCTCTCCTGTCGTTGAACTCGTTCCTCCATCGAACCGGGCTGACTGGCTGTACCTGCTGACTCCATCGTAGGTGTGCATGTTTCTGTCACGAGTGTCAGTGTAATGCGGTAGATTGAAGTCAGGCGCAGCACACAGAACTCAATGAAACGTACTTTACTGAACAAGTAAAGAATCCAAAATACAAAACACCTCCACACAGGGAGGAACAAACCCGCTCACCAATGACACACGAAACGGAAAACAAACACGCACAAAACACATTGGGAGCCACCGGGTTAAATAGGGAAGGAGTAATCACGTAATGGGCAACAGGTGTGTAACAATCAGACAACAGGTGCAACATAGAACATAGATCGGCAGTAGCTAGTATTCCAGTGACGACGAACGCCGAAGCCTGCCCGAGCAAGGAGGAGGGGCAGCCTCGGCAGAATCCGTGACAACGCCAAACTTAGTGATGTAAAAAACATACTCAAAAGGCAAAGCCTTATAACAGTTCCACCCAAAACAAGCTGCCATTTATGTTTAAAAATTTGACTCTGCAGAAAAGGCTGAGGCCACCATGGCATTAGCTATCGCTGAACACTGTTCCATGCTGGCATGTGATCACATTGGAGAAGCATGTAGAGCTGCTTTCTCAGACTCCACTGCTGCTACCCACTTCAAAATGCACAGGACAAAGTGCACAGAAATGATTACTTGTGTTCTAGCACCATACTTTCTGAAAAAGTTGGTCGCAGATGTGGGTGACCAGCGTTTCAGCCTCCTCCTCGTTGAGTCCACAGATGTAAGTGTTTCTAAGTACCTAGGGGTTGTGATAAGGTACTTTAGTGACACCAAGCAGACAATTGTGGTCCTCTGTAGCTCAGCTGGTTGAGCACGGCGCTTGTAACGCCAAGGTAGTGGGTTCGATCCCCGGGACCACCCATACACAAAAAAATATGTATGCACGCATGACTGTAAGTCGCTTTGGATAAAAGCGTCTGCTAAATGGCATATTATTATTATATTATTATTAATTGTATCAACATTTCTGGGGCTTGTTGAGTTGGAGGGAGGAGTGTTGTCTTAGAAAAGAGAAACTCCTGGGGATATGGACTGACAATGCCTCTGTTATGACGAGGATTAACAATGGGGTCCATAAAGTGCTGAAGGAGGAGTATGGCCTCAAAGATCTGGTTCTTATTCGCTGTGTGTGCCACTCTCTGCAGCTTGCTGTAAGTCATGCTTCCAATGACACCATCCCCCATAGTGTGGAGTACTTGGTACGAGAGACTTATAACTGGTTTTCAGTGTCTCCAAAGCGCAGGGAGGCCTACAAGGCCATATATGAGACCATCAACTGTGGGGAGAAACCTTTACTGATAACCAAGGTGTGTGCTACACGTTGGCTCACCATTGAACCTGCGGTTTCACGCATTTTGGACCAGTGGGAGGAGCTTAGGCTGCATTTCGCAGTCACCAAGTCCAGTGAACACTGCTACATGGCTGAGGTTTTATACTCCATGTACAGTGATCCTCAAAACATATTGTATCAGTGCTGGGTGAGGTACAGTTGGCCATCAAGGCTTTTGAGGGAGAGCAAGTAGATCCTCTTAAGCTACTTGACAGCTTGGTTAGCCTGATCAAGTCTGTGAGCAGCAGGGTGCTGAATCCACTGGCAAATGTTGATGTACTCAAAGGGCCAATAGATGGATACATCAGTCCCAAACCGTACCTTGGTTACCTTTTTGAGTCAAAGGCAGCTGAGCTCCACCTTGCGCCTGAGGATGAAAACAATGTCCGAAAGCGGTGAGTAGCCTTCACCATCTCCCTCATTAATGAGTTGAGAGTGAGACTGCCGGACAACATCGAAGCATTGCAGTACATGTCAGTTTTCAATGTGGAGGAAACATTGCCCTGGAGAAATAGAAAAAATAGCCAACCTCCTTGACTACTCCCCTGCAGAGATAGACAAGATTGTCCAGCAATGGTGTGCCATCCATCTTAGTAAATGGAATGAGACAAAAAACACACTGGGCTTATGGAGTGAGATTTGGAAGTTCAGGATGCAGCTGATATCAACCCGTTTCAAGAACATGGCTGCTGTGTCTGTATTGTCCTTGCCACACTCGAATGCTGAAGTCGAGAGAGTATTCAGCCAGATGAGTGTGGTAAAAAGCAAACTTAGAAATTGGATGTCCTTGCAGACCCTTAACTCCATCCTGTACATTCGATATGGACTGAAGCTGTCTGGTGAGGCTTGCTATGAGCACCAGCTGCCTGATAATGTTTTGCAGCTTTTTGGCACATCAGCTGCTTACTCATTTAAGTCAGCTCCCTCAGTTGCTGAACATGCCATAGAGAGCCTTGACCAAAATGACAATGACCCACTCTTTCTGTGAGCCAGCACAGCCAGTGTGTGTGTGGAGGGGGGTCTGAAAAACAACAACAATAAACCTGAATTAGGGCCAGACTTGTTACCATCATTTTCTCACATTGCCATTGACAGTTTTTTCTATTGTCTCTTTTTGGTCTATTTAGATTGTTAATGTAGATTGTATACAACATTTTTTACAAATATTATGGTTAAAAATGTTCATGTTTTACTGTGACTTGTTGTAGGCTCCTAAGTGGACCATAAGGTTAAAAACCAAACCAAACTTAAGAAAACTAAACTAAAAAAATTAAACATAAAAAATGTAAAACGAAGTAACTCCGCCAGAGTGTCTCTTTTGGGTCACTTTTGCCGGTCCCAAGCCCAGATAAAGGAGGAGGGTTGGAATTGTGACATAAAAAAAAACAAGAATCGACAGAAGAAAGTTAATTTGTAGTTCTAAACATATTTAGGGTGTTTGTTACTCACTTTTTGTCTCTCCCACGACGTTATTCCTCTCTCCTACAGCGTCCATCACAATTACATGCACATGGCCAATTATGCAAATTAGGTGATTACGTCATTTAGCGACTTCTAGCGAATTTTAGGACAGCCAATAGCTACTTTCCTTACTGAGGAGTTGGCAACACTGGTGGTAACCATACTAGTTTATTGGTTCAATGTCTATCCAAGAAGAGCTGGATGACAAACATTTTAAAAATGTGATTTTACATAGGTATATACAGCCCTATTTATTCGAGCAAAAACACTGAAGAGGAGTTGAGACAGCGAGGAAAAATTATTGCGAGACCAGCAAGCAGCGGCGGCAGCCTAGACCAGCTGGACCAGCACTCAGGAGGGTAAATGACAAATGAGTAAGTTGTTTTGCTGTCGGTAGCTAGCTAGCAATATAATCTCTCTTTTAACCGAGGCAGTGTTGTTCAGTACAGTACCATTTGGTGATCGATTCAGCCATAATAGGGCTTGCAAGAACCACTACAAGCCAAGTTTAGCTAGCTTTAGTCTAACGTTATAACTAGCTAACTAGCCTCAGTGCTTCTCATTATGAGCAAAACTGGATAAATGTTTTGATGATAATGGCAGAGAGTAAAGGAATTACTTTGGCTTGATGACTCATATTAGTCTTGGAGTAACTATACCTGTGTGTTGTAGCTACAGTGGCTTGCGAAAGTATTCACCACCCTTGGCATTTTTCCTATTTTGTTGCCTTACAACCTGGAATCAAAATATATTTTTTGGGGGGTTGTATCATTTGATTTACACAACATGCCTACGACTTTGAAGATGCAAAATACTTTTTTTGTGAAACAAACAAATAATAAGACAAAAAAACTGAACTTGAGCGAGCATAACTATTCACACTATTCTTCCTTGCTGAGCGGCTGTAGAATCTGAACATTCCAGAACTTGGCTCTGCTTGCGGAAACATCTGGAAAGCATTAATATAGGGGCCCCCTAAAACAGAGGAGAGTTTGCTATGTGAAGGTCAGGGATTGGTCTATCAAAAACCACCCATCTTATGTTACATAGGATATAAATACCATGTTTCAACAAAGGACGGGGAGAATAATCATTTTTAGATTGGGTTATTTGTTCTCCGGATTTCTGCAGAAGTCTGTAAATTGATGCTGAAAATCTTTGATATAATAAACCATTATAATCAGAGTTCAGTGTCCGCGGATTTATTGTCAACACAGCATATCAGCATCATTGTCTCGACACCACATTAAATGGCGACGAGGATTTTTGGGACGTGTTGCGTCTCTTCAGCGTTCCATTCATGGGCTACGAAGTGACTCCCGCTCAAGAGGCCGGCAGATAAGGTGAGCTTTCTCACAACTTTGGGCGCTGGTCGGTTCGTGTGGCTGTGTGTGTGCATTGAGGAGATGTACTGTCAAAGAACATGTGTGTGCGCTTTGCTGTTATTTGCTGTGTGATGACAATCCATTCTAAATTTCTAAATTTGTTTGCGTTGAAAACAATGCAAACAGGGGGGAGTGTCTATAGGAATTGATAACACTGGGCACAGGGATATTTGGCTTGAATAAATTTAAAGGAGTGTCCAGGAATAGAATGAAGGAATAAGGGCAGGAAAGAAGGAAAAAGTATACTATTAGGACGTCGCTGATTTAAGGAAGCCCTCAAACAAGGCGATCATTAAGATGGGCCATAAATCCTAGGAATGTCACTAGGTTGACTTTCGGGTCAGTTCTGGGAACTGGAGATTGTGGAATATACATTCAATTGCATGTTACCTCTCGGAATATAGTTGACGAAGTATATGTTCGATGTAGCCTCTCATTGAATATCTGCAACTCAAGGTAGCAGAAATTTAGGAAGGAATATAAAGGAAAAAAGGAGCGACGTAAGCATGCTTTAGAGTGTTGTATGAACGGATGCATTCTTGTTTGAATATGTGTGTGTGTGTGTGTGTGAAAGAGAGCCTATGCGTGTGTGTACATGGGGAGGTCTCTGCTGTGTTCCAGCTGTGTCGATTCATGCTATGATAACATTTATGTTAGAGATACAGTGGGGAAAAAAAGTATTTAGTCAGCCACCAATTGCGCAAGTTCTCCCACTTAAAAAGATGAGAGAGGCCTGTAATTTTCATCATAGGTACACGTCAACTATGACAGACAAAATGAGGAAAAAAATTCCAGAAAATCACATTGTAGGATTTTTAATGAATTTATTTGCAAATTATGGTGGAAAATAAGTATTTGGTCAATAACAAAAGTTTCTCAATACTTTCTTATATACCCTTTGTTGGCAATGACACAGGTCAAACGTTTTCTGTAAGTCTTCACAAGGTTTTCACACACTGTTGCTGGTATTTTGGCCCATTCCTCCATGCAGATCTCCTCTAGAGCAGTGATGTTTTGGGGCTGTCGCTGGGCAACACGGACTTTCAACTCCCTCCAAAGATTTTCTATGGGGTTGAGATCTGGAGACTCCAGGACCTTGAAAGGCTTCTTACGAAGCCACTCCTTCGTTGCCCGGGCGGTGTGTTTGGGATCATTGTCATGCTGAAAGACCCAGCCACGTTTCATCTTCAATGCCCTTGCTGATGGAAGGAGGTTTTCACTCAAAATCTCACGATACATGGCCCCATTCATTTTTCCTTTACACGGATCAGTCGTCCTGGTCCCTTTGCAGAAAAACAGCCCCAAAGGATGATGTTTTCACTCCCATGCTTCACAGTAGGTATGGTGTTCTTTGGATGCAACTCAGCATTCTTTGTCCTCCAAACACGACAAGTTGAGTTTTTACCAAAAAGTTCTATTTTGGTTTCATCTGACCATATGACTTTCTCCCAATCCTCTTCTGGATGCACTCTAGCAAACTTCAGACGGGCCTGGACATGTACTGGCTTAAGCAGGGGGACACGTCTAGCACTGCAGGATTTGAGTCCCTGGTGGCGTAGTGTGTTACTGATGGTAGGCTTTGTTACTTTGGTCCCAGCTCTCTGCAGGTCATTCACTAGGTCCCCCCGTGTGGTTCTGGGATTTTTGCTCACCGTTCTTGTGATCATTTTGACCCCACGGGGTGAGATCTTGCGTGGAGCCCCAGATCGAGGGAGATTATCAGTGGTCTTGTATGTCTTCCATTTCCTAATAATTGCTCCCACAGTTGATTTCTTCAAACCAAGCTGCTTACCTATTGCAGATTCAGTCTTCCCAGCCTGGTGCAGGTCTACAATTTTGTTTCTGGTGTCCTTTGACAGCTCTTTGGTCTTGGCCATAGTGGAGTTTGGAGTGTGAATGTTTGAGGTTGTGGACAGGTGTCTTTTATACTGATAACAAGTTCAAACAGGTGCCATTAATACAGGTAACGAGTGGAGGACAGAGGAGCCTCTTAAAGAAGAAGTTACTGGTCTGTGAGAGCCAGAAATCTTGCTTGTTTGTAGGTGACCAAATACTTATTTTCCACCATAATTTGCAAATAAATTCATTAAAAATCCTACAATGTGATTTTCTGGATTTTCTTTTCTCAATTTGTCTGTCATAGTTGACGTGTACCTATGATGAAAATGACAGGCCTCTCTCATCTTTTTAAGTGGGAGAACTTGCACAATTGGTGGCTGACTAAATACTTTTTTTCCCCACTGTATATACATATATATGTTTTGGTTGAGAACAGGGGTTTTAGTTTTTTGTAAGGAAATATGTTAGTTACGGTTAAAACCTTATGAGTGTCCATTTGAGAGAACGTTTTCATAATTGTTAAAAATATATGAGCCCCTCGGGAGGACTTACGGTTAAAACCTTATGAGTCTCTATTTGAGAGAACGTTTCCATAATTGTAAAAAATATATAACTATAAATCTGCAGATTAGAATAAGTGAAGATAAGAAACTTCTAAGTAGGATTTGTGTTCTTTGGTTTGTGCGTTTTGTTCAGTGTTACTGTTTGTCTGTGTTGGAAAAAACGGAGGGACAGCTGGTCTGTCTACTGTCTGCTGTTTGGAGAGAGTTGCTTGTGGGAGCTCCTCTCACCATGAAATCGCACTGGTGAATGAGCTGCGCATGTGTGGGATTTGAGGAATTTAGAGTTGAGCGGAGCGAGTGTGCCACTCCCCTGCCTGCACTGAGCTGCTGTGACACGCAGACTTAGAGCTGCAGACAGAGAAGAAAGAGGGAGATTTTGAATACACACAGATAAAGTATTCTGTTTGATAAGTGGCTGTTGCTTACCTATCAAACTATTTGATTGAGATACATTGAATTCATAAATGAGAAGATATGTTGACAGATTAAAAAAATAAATAAAAATTAAATAAATAAATAAAATGTTATTGCGCTATTTATAATATTCCTGAGTTAAGCTGTTTGCTTATTTCTTAGCGCGAATGTGAACATAGGTATGTCTAAAAGGGTATTGTATGGTTGAAATAACCCAGTGAGTGCATAAAATACTAAATTCTTGTCTGTTTCTTTTGTTCTTCTGTGATGTGAGAAACGAGAAGGAGGAGACAGAGAGAGAGGAGGTGCTGACCAGTGCATCACGCGACAGCGTGTGCTGCCCTGGATCCAGTCCAATTAAGGCCAGTACTGTTCTATCCACAAACTTACTTTCCCTTACAGGATATAAGTCTTACAAGACTGTAAGTCGCTTTGGATAAAAGCGTCTGCTGAATGGCATATTATTATATTATTATATAATAGATACATTGTGTATGCATAGAATATTTCATGTTGTGACAATTTTACAAGGACTTGGCAACAGACTGATCAATTGATGTAATTGAGAATTGCACATTAGGGTTTTTTGTGTATGGGTTGTTTTGATTAGATTTGTGTTGGAAATCCAGCACTGACATTATTCTGTAAAATTAAGGTAATTGGGTGCTTATTAAGCAATTGGTTTGTGGGTGCTGTAGCGTTGCTGGATTACAGGTCTTTCTTTTTTGGATTGCTCTGAATTTGACTAGTTTCCTTTACTTTCCCTGATCGGATGTGGTAAGATTGCCACTAATCAATAATTTGGTAAAATTTGGTAAATTAATACATTAATAAAAATAAATAAATATATTGATACATTAATTAAGTAATTAATTAGTAGGGATTGATAAGCAACATAGCTAAACGTTTTTTGGGTTTACAAATGTATTATTTAAAATAATAATAATAATAAAATAATTCACAATAAAGGAATATAAAATAGTGGTTACAATGGGGAAAAAGGACATCAAAACTATGAACGTAATTACTCCTGTTGATGTAGTACAAAATAGTAATCTTCTAGTTAATGGTATTGCAAGGTTATCTGGAAAATGGAATAAACGTTGACCTGACATTGAACAACCATGGCCAGTGGAAGGGACTCTTAACCCAGACGTCATCAAGATAATGAAAATGCTTGTGTCGACTTATAAGGCAGATCAAAAGAAGGGGAAAAAAGGGGAACAACGTAAAGAAAAGAAACAAAGAGAGCTGGGTGTTCTTAAGTTGTTTGAAAATGAGGGACAAAAACTGATAAAAGATACAAAAGATAAAAGAGACAGAGGTATAGAGAAAATGGCAAAAGAGGCGAAGGTAACAGAAAAACTAATGGCAGAAGTCAATACACCTTTCTCACATACGGATTCAGCAAAGAGGCCCCCACCTTACGAGGAAAAAGTAGAGTTTAAGGACGTCTATCCTCAGCTTCCAATGATCATTCAGGAGGGTGATTATTGCATCAGAGATGAAGATGAATGAATAATAGAGAGAGGACAAGCAGAAACGACCATAAAGATGAATCCAAACTCCAAAAGTAAGAAGGAAACGAGATGTCTGGAAACTAAGGGTAGAGTGAGGTTCAGGAGGATGGAATTTGAAGATGATGATGATCAGAGTGATTCAGAAGAAATCCTGGGTGGATATGACCCTGTGATCAGACAGAGGTTGGCCAGAGCGGAAAGAAGGGGTGATGGAAGTTGGAAGGAGAAGGATACAAGAGATCCGAGCTCTGATGAAAGTCAAGATGAAGACAGCGATAAAGATTTGGAGATTAAAGGTGCTTCATGTTCAAGAGGATTTTATTCTACAATGACTAGCACAGAAGAAATAGAAAGAGATATAGACCGATGCATATCATGCTTGGATAAGGCAAATAATTTAGAAGAAGTAAGAGAACTGGAAGAACAACTCAAGAAGCTGAAGATACAGAAGGAGAAACTGCTGAAAAAATAATCTCAACAATTGGAGAGGAAATACATATTGAGGCCAAGAAAAGGGAACACAAGTAAGAAGATGATGCCAGTGATAATTCGAGGACAGAACCTGGAGTATAAGCCTTTGCAGAATACCGATATATGTCAGATATACTTGAGAAGCTGCCTACTCTTCAAGATGGAGCATATCCTTGGATTTCAAAGTTGGAAGAAATTACGGTGGGAACACAGTCTGCCATAGGAGACATTAAGAGACTTTTGGCTAATCTCCTTGGGATTCCAGGTATGGAATACATTTTTCAGAGAGCTGGATTTCATCGATATGTGGGGACTGCGGTGAATGATCCTGAATTGTTAGCTGCAAGCAGAAATCGGCTGTGGAGAGCACTGAAAGATATGTTTCCAACAAATGTGCATCCTGACAACATTCTGATTGACCCACTAGGACAACAAGAAAATCTGAGAGCCTATGTGTCAAGAGTTCATCAAGTGTGGAGAAATATTACCGGAAATGATCCAGATGTGAGTCAAATAGAGCAGTCAATTTTGCGAGTTAAACTGCAGATGGGACTGCCCTCACCAGTAAGGAGCAAACTGGCAGAGGTGGTTGGACTTGGAAGCATGACAAAAGGTGTCTATACAGATCATATAGCCCATCAAGTGGATCTGTACCGGAAAAAGGAACACAACCAGAAAGAACAGGACCAAGAAACTCTCAGAAAACTCAATCAAATACAACTGGTGGAGAATAAGAAGGAGAAGAAACAGGCTTTGGTTATGCAGAATCAGTGTTCACCAAATCAACAATCACTGCCACAGCTTCAACTGAACCAGGTCCAACCGCAATTGTACCAGCCACCACTAGTGGGACCAGTTGTTTCATATCCACAGCCAGTTTCTGGACAGACACATAATTGGAGAGGAAGAGGACGAGAAGGCTTAGGAAGAGGAAGAGGAGGAAGATTTAAGCCATACTTCCAGCAATCTTCAGAAGTGTGTTATAATTGTGGACAGGTTGGTCACTTTGCCCGTGAGTGTAATGGGCCAGGAGGAAACACCAGAGGGAATTTCAGAGGAAGATACAGGGGCCAGTCAAGATCATCTGGAGGACCGGTGAACCCTTATAGGGGCCCGGAGCAAGGATTCTAGAGGTGCCCAGAAGATCCGAAAGGGGGGTGTCAGCTGGTAGCGTCAGGACCGGAAAAAGATCCAACAATTGAGGTGAAAGTAAACAAACGACCATTGGAAGTGATGGCGGATAGCGGAGCTGCTTTCACCTGTGTTCGGCCTAAAGATGCTACACATCTCCCTATGTCCAATCAACTAATTAGGACAATCGGATTTGAGGGAGTGAAACAGCTGATTCCTCTTACAATTGAGCTCTGCTATAGAAATCAGAAAATTACAATACCCATACTGGTATCAGAACATACACCTATTGCATTGTTGGGAAGAGATGCATTGTGTAGATTGAATTGTACAATAAAATGTACGCCAGACGGCTGTCTGGTAGAAGTGCCAAAAGAAAAAGGTTACCATTTGTTGATGACGACAGAGATGGATTCTTCTTCAGTATTTTGGATTGGAAATCTCAGTGCAGATTTTTTGAAGCAGGCTAAGTTATGGGAGAAATTCATTGTGGCAAACATGCCAGGTGCGAGGCTTCCAGAATATCAATTTCATTGTACGCTCAAGTATTTCAACAATGCTGCCCAATCGAACTCAGAGGAATGGTTGAGTCATCAACCAAAGAAAGTTCAACTCAGCTCATGTTGCATAATTTTAGGACCACAAGGAGCAGCTATGAAGATAAACACAGACGATTATCTGGATAAAGAATTTGAGATTGAGAAGAGTGTGCCACATGTGACCTTGTTGGTTTCTGAAGGCTATGAGCAGAAGCAAATAGGAGAAATGATGACAGAAGCAGAGAAAGCTGTTTTTGTACTGATGAAAGAGAATTTGGCGATTTGGAGGAGTGAAGATCAGCGATTTCTCAAAATCATGATTTCGGCTCAAGGACAAGGACAGCCACAAGCTGTACGGATGACACATTAATCTATTTGCAGTGCAAAGATGGATTCAGACCCTATGAGAGAGGAGATGTTGCAACAAGTTCCAGAATGTTTATGGTCTCAACACAGTACCGATATTGGACTTGTGAAATCAGCCCAACCGGTGAAAGTTGAACTTCGACCAGGAGCCAGACCTCCTTGGAAGAATCAGTATCCATTGAAAGATGAAGCAATCCAAGGGATCGAACCACAAATTGAAGGATTTTGTTATCGTGTGGGAGAATTGTGTGCTGGCTATGCAGTGGTTAAAGCCCAAGGAACTGGATTTGTTGTTGAAAAGGCTGAAGTAATATCACAGCCTGCGTCTGCACAACTTGCTGAACTTGTGGGGCTAACAGAAGCGTGCTTGTTAGCAGAAGGAAAGCGAGTGACGATATGTACTGATTCTGCATATGCACATAGTGTATGTCATTTGTTTGGAGCAGTGTGGAAAGGTCGAAGGTTTAAGAACATGGATGGTTCTCCGATACAACATCATGCGCAAATAATGAAATTGTTGCATCCTATGATGAAGCCTAAAGAGATAGCGATAGCTAAGTGTGCAGCTCATAAAACCGATGTGTCAAAAGTCACACTAGGGAACAAAGCTGCTGATGAAGCTGCAAAAGCCGTCACAGGAGCGGACAAATTGGGCAAAGTTTTTCTGGTCACTCATGGAGTGGACTTGGAAGACAAAATTACGCTTAAGGATGTGATTTTGATGCAGGAAGCTGTTCTACGATCGACAAACAGTTATGGCTAGACCGAGGTGCCGTCAAAGATGCTACTGGTCTTTGGAGAAACCATGAGGGGTTGATAGTAGCGCCTCTAGACCTATTAGATCTAATGATTCAGGAAGCACATGGGTTAGCTAATGTTGCAAGGGGGGAGGTTAGGAGAAAGATCACAAAGGAGTATGGTTTTTGGGAACTATATTTGCTTGAACAGGTTGACTATGTCATAGGCAGGTGCACAATCTGTCTGAAAAATAATGTTCGCAGGGGTGTGACTGTTTTTCTTGGTTACATTCATACACCAAGAGGTGCATAATATGTCCAACTAAGCTAAAATATGCTCAGTCGGTTGCAAAGTTCTTGTGTAAAGAAGTCATAAGCAGGTGGGGACTTCCCGATCGAATATCCTCAAATAGTGGGAAAGAGTTTTGTGGATAAATCAGTGAAATAGATTTTTCAAAAAATTGGGAAAAAACTCAGACCAAAATGTTAGGAAAACTAGGGTTGAAGTAACTCTAGGAAATTTTGAATATCTGATTGAGAGATAATTTTCACATTTCTTTGCATATTGTTGTGATATTTAGTATTTTCTTATGAATCAAATGGGGGAAATGGAATGTGATTCATTTTATATATCATTTTATATTATTGTTGATATTGATGTTTTAATTTGCATGTGTTGTTTTGCAAAAGATACTGGTTGGTGTTTTCTTTTCTTCCAGAAGTATATGGGGATGTTAGAGTGGGATTCAAATACTCAAACATGGACAATATGAATGGATTGGAGGAAGTGGAACAAGGAAGGTGTGGAAATGTTCAGATTCCATCATCGACGTTGCATTGAAAGTCGACACTGCTGAGGAGATGCAGTGTAGTGGACTACATTCCAGTGTCTGCAATGATATATAGACATATTTGTATGTGTAATACATAATTTGTGTCATATTCTTTCTGTATAAATTTTTTAAAGAATGATGTTTTCTGTTCTTGGGTACATGTGGGGACCTCAGATGTTTTTTTGTTTTTTTCGTGGATGCTTAGGGATATTGGGTCTAGGCAGGGACAGAGAGAATCCACAGGAGGGTCCGATGGGTCGACCAGCCTGAATGTGGACAATTTTTATTGTATTTTGTTTTCTGAGGTTTTCATGTATATTCAATTGCATCATAGCTTAAAATGCATTGATAAAGATTTATAAATTGATCTGGAGTACTTAGGTGGTCGCCTGGGGCAGAGGGGCCGTGAGAGAATTTTCCTGTCTTGATTGATTGATGGATATTTGGAATGAAAGCTGCTAGACAGGTTTTTCGCTCTTACACTCCATAACAATTTGCTTACACTCCATATAAAAATGTGTTTACACTCCATACATTTTGTTTTATTGCTAAAGTTACACAAGAATTCTGATGTAATAAAAATTGTTATTTGTCATAATCCTATTATTTTTGTTTTCGAGACTTAATTAGTCTCGAAGGGGGGAAATATGTAGTATCTGAACATTCCAGAACTTGGCTCTGCTTGCGGAAACATCTGGAAAGCATTAAAATAGGGGGCCCCTAAAACAGAGGAGAGTTTGCTATGTGAAGGTCAGGGATTGGTCTATCAAAAACCACCCATCTTATGTTACATAGGATATAAATACCATGTTTCAACAAAGGACGGGGAGAATAATCATTTTTAGATTGGGTTAGTTGTTCTCCGGATTTCTGCAGAAGTCTGTAAATTGATGCTGAAAATCTTTGATATAATAAACCATTATAATCAGAGTTCAGTGTCCGCGGATTTATTGTCAACACAGCATATCAGCATCGTTGTCTCGACACCACACAGCCTTTCAGGTTATGTTGATATAGGACTCGTTTTACTCTGGATATAGATACAGTGGGGAAAAAAGTATTTAGTCAGCCACCAATTGTGCAAGTTCTCCCACTTAAAAAGATGAGAGAGGCCTGTGAAGACTTACAGAAAACGTTTGACCTGTGTCATTGCCAACAAAGGGTATATAACAAAGTATTGAGAAACTTTTGTTATTGACCAAATACTTATTTTCCACCATAATTTGCAAATAAATTCATTAAAAATCCTACAATGTGATTTTCTGGATTTTTTTTCTCTCAATTTGTCTGTCATAGTTGACGTGTACCTATGATGAATATTACAGGCCTTTCTCATCTTTTTAAGTGGGAGAACTTGCACAATTGGTGGCTGACTAAATACTTTTTTCCCCCACTGTATGTCATGCAATAAAATGCAAATTAATTACTTACAAATCATACAATGTCTGTTTGATTGAGTGTGTGGACAGGTGTCTTTTATACAGGTAACGAGTTCAAACAGGTGCAGTCTCTCACAGTTGAAGTGTACCTATGATAAAACAGACCTCTACATGCTTTGTAAGTAGGAAAACCTGCAAAATCGGCAGTGTATCAAATGCTTGTTCTCCCCACTGTATGCACTCACCACTTTTCCGTAATTATTTGTAACAAGTTATATTTTTCATTTCACTTCACCAATTTCGACTATTTTGTGTATGTCCTTTACATGAAATCCAAATAAAAATCCATTTAAATTACAGGTTGTAGTGCAACAAAATAGGAAAAAACGCCAATGGGGATGAATACTTTTGTAAGGTACAGTAGCTAGCTAGGGAGCGGTCGGAATTTACTCAAATGTTACCCAGAGGAAAATGGGGGTAGGTCAGGCTTTTTACATTTCAGTCTAGGGGAGGGTTTAGTATTTTCAAATTTAGTCCAGGGGAGGGTCATGTAATTTTTAAGCAATTAAATGTCATATTGCTCAGTGTTTCAGAATTAGTTGCTTACTATATCTCATCTGTGCCCAAGGCTGCCCCTCATCCTTGATTCTCTGCTGGACGTGCAAAATATAAATTGTGTCTAGTGTGGTCTCAATCAAATGATCCATAGACTATACTATAGGCTATAGATCTAGGATATACAAAGAGCATGCTCGGAGAAGCACAGGGCAAAGTTATATTTTGAAGAAAATGTACTTCCTGAGTTTTTGCGCTGCGGGGATGGTGTATATAAAACTAGGCTACACTGCCTTATACACTGCAATGGACAGGCTATTCCAATCATGAGCCCTGGCCTACCCTGATCTTCCTGATGTAAACCCCTTTGTGCTGCCTAACCAATGGCTGTGCTGTGTACGGTGGCAAGTCAAAGGCTTCTTCCGAAAATACTTTTTTTATTTGTCGTAATATCTAGGCCTACTGATCTAGGCCTCCTCTTCAGTTATAGAGGGAGAGTGTGAAGATGAGAGGGAGGACTGGAGGTACGCTTGCTACTGCTATAATTGGTTTTAATAAAAACAATATTTTGTTGCCCATAAGGAAGCTATTTATCAGAGTTATTGACCTCACAATAAGCAATATTCAAGTAATTTATATAGCTTACATTACTATGAAGCGGCAGCAGTGGAGATGGACAACGCATGTGTGCTAAAAGTAGGCTAATTCGAGAAGGCATAAAATCATTTAAAGTCTTAATGTTAATTTGACTTTAGGCTGCTAACAACAAGAGGGCTTTGTGTTGGAGCCTATTTCTTCCTGTTCAAGAAATAAGAGGTAGTCCTACCTGTTTGAAAGATGAAATTATAGTCCACATCCATAGATTTTGTCAACCAATTCCTTCAGTCACCATGCACTCTTAAATATCTGTGTCAGTGAAGGGCTTGGTGTGTAAGTTAAAACCAGGGTTTGAATTGAGTGGGTATGTGAGGGTATTGTGGCTTCCATTAAAGAAAATGGCTAAAAGCATAGGCCTACCCCTTGTTAGCTTAAGAATTTGAAAAAAAAATGTATGGACCTGATTTATATACTGTAAAGAGATCTATAACAACACTTTAGTTCGCAATGCTTTATGCTAGAATCAAGCTGTAAAATGCTGGGGAAAGACATGCATATGGGATATCATTGGTTTGTCTCTATGACATTCGGAGGCTTTTACAGTGCCTTCGGAAAGTATTCAGACCCCTTGACTTTTTTCACATTTTGTTACGTTACAGCTTTATTCTAAAATTGATTAAATCGTTTTTCCCCCTCATCAATCTACACACAATACCCCATAATGACAAAGCAAAAACAGGTTTTTATAAATGTTGACTAATTTATTAAAAATCAAAAACCTGAAATATGACATTTACATAAGTATTCAGACCCTTTACTCAGTACTTTGTTGAAGCACCTTTGGCAGCGATTACAGCCTCGAGTCTTCTTGGGTATGACGCCACAAGCCTGGCACACCTGTATTTGGGGAGTTTCTCCCATTCTTCTCTGCAGATCCTCTCAAGCTCTGTCAGGTTGGACGGGGAGCGTTGCTGCACAGCTATTTTCAGGTCTCTCCAGAGATGTTAGATCAGGTTCAAGTCCGGTCTCTGGCTGGGCCACTCAAGGACATTGAGACTTGTCCCGAAGCCACTCCTGCATTGTCTTGGCTGTGTGCTTAGGGTCGTTGTCCTGTTGGAAGGTGAACCTTTGCCCCAGTCTGAGGTCCTGAGCGCTCTGGAGCAGGTTTTCATCAAGGATCTCTCTGTACTTTGCTCCATTCATCTTTGCCTCGATCCTGACTGGTCTCTCAGTCCCTGCCGCTGAAAACATCCCCACAGCATGATGCTGCCACTACAATGCTTCACCGTAGGAATGGTGCCAGGTTTCCTCCAGATGTGACGCTTGGCATTCAGGCCAAAGAGTTCAATCTTAGTTTCATCAGACCAGAGAATCTTGTTTCTCATGGGCTGAGAGTCTTTAGGTGCCTTTTGGCAAACTCAAAGCGGGCTACTATGTGCCTTTTTACTGAGGAGTGGCTTCTGTCTGGCCACTCTACCACAAAGGGCTGATTGGTGGAGTGCTGTAGAGATGGTTGTCCTTCTGGAAGGTTCTCCCATCTCCAAAGAGGAACTAGAGCTCTGTCAGAGTGACCATCATGTTCTTGGTCACCTACCTGACCAAGGCCCTTCTACCCCGATTGCTCAGTTTGGCCGGGCGGCCAGCTCTAGGAAGAGTCTTGGTGGTTCCAAACCACTGTGTTCTTGGGAACCTTCAATGCTGCAGACATTTTTTGGTACCCTTCCCCAGATCTGTGCCTCTTCATAATCATGTCTCGGAGCTCTACGGACAATTCTTTTGACCTACTGGCTTGGCTTTTTCTCTGACATGCACTGTCAACTGTGGGACCTTTATATAGACAGGTGTGTGCCTTTCCAAATCATGTCCAATCAATTGAATTTACCACAGGTGGACTCCAATCAAGTTGTAGAAACATCTCAAGGATGATCAATGGAAACATGATGCACCTGAGCTCAGTTTCGAGTCTGATAGCAAAGGGTCTGAATACTTATGTAAATAAGGTATTTTTTTATTGTATTTTTTTTAACCTGTTTTCGCTTTGTCATTATGGGGTATTTTGTGTAGATTGCTAAAAAAATCACATTAATCAATTTTAGAATAAGGCTGTAACGTAACAAAATGTGGAAAAATTCAAGGGGTCTGAATACTTTCCGAAATTACTGTATAGGTGAGGAGACAGAACATTTACTTCGCTTGGGAAGTAATGTGTCATTCTGTCACTATCAATTGACGTTCAACATTTCAACAGGCTATTAAATAACATACTAACTCTAAATCAGTCAGGAGCAAGCCAGGTAGCCTAAGAAGGAATATATGATCTAGTCTATATCATTTACTGGGCTCACACGTCACCCTCCTCTGGACATCCGGGTATTGGCCAGACAGTGCATTGTCTTAGCAATAAATACTGGTGGCCCACGTTAGCCAGGGATGTGAGGGTTTATGTCTCCTCCTGCTCGGTGTGCGCCCAGTGTAAGGCGCCCAGACACCTGCCCAGGGGTAAGTTACAACCCCTGCCCGTTCCACAACGACCATGGTCCCACCTCTCAGTGGATTTTGTGACAGACCTTCCCCTCTCTCAGGGGAATACCACCATCCTGGTCGTTGTGGACCGGTTCTCTAAGGCCTGTCGTCTTCTCCCTATGTCGGGTCTTCCTACTGCCCTACAAACCTCAGAGGCACTATTTACCCACGTCTTCCGGCATTACGGGGTACCCGAGGATATAGTGTCTGATCGAGGCCCCCAGTTTACCTCCCGAGTATGGAGAGCGTTCATGGAGCGTTTGGGGGTCTCGGTGAGCCTTACCTCAGGGTACCACCCGGAGAGTAATGGGCAGGTAGAACGAGTCAACCAGGATGTGGGTAGGTTTCTGAGGTCGTATTGCCAGGACCGGCCTGAGGAGTGGGCTCGGTACATTCCCTGGGCCGAGATGGCCCAGAATTCTCTCCGCCACTCCTCTACCAACCTAACCCCCTTCCAATGTGTGTTAGGTTACCAGCCGGTTCTGGCACCTTGGCAGCAGAGCCAGATCGAGGCCCCTGCGGGGGATGATTGGATGAGGCGCTCGGAGGAGACGTGGAACGCTGCACACGTCCACCTGCAGCGGGCCATCCGTCGACACAAGGCGAGCGCCTATCTCCACCGCAGTGAGGGGCCGGGGTACGCACCCAGAGATCGAGTCTGGCTCTCTACCAGAAACCTACCCCTCTGCCTGCCTTGCCGGAAGCTGGGTCGGCGGTTTGTGGGGCCTTTTAAAGTCCTGAGAAGATTGAACGAGGTGTGTTATAGGTTACATCTGCCTGTTGAATATAAGAATATTAACCCCTCGTTCCATGTGTCTCTTCTCAGGCCGGTGGTAGCTGGTCCACTCCAGGAAGGTGAGATAGGAGAGACTCCTCCGCCCCCACTGGACATCGAGGGGGCTCCGGCGTACACCGTTCGGTCCATCTTGGACTCTAGACGCCGGATGGGGGGTCTCCAGTATCTCGTGGAGTGGGAGGGGTACGGCCCGGAGGAGCGGTGCTGGGTGCCGCGGAGGGACATCCTAGACCCGTCTCTCCTGTCGGAGTTCCACCGGGACCATCCCGCGCGCCCTGCTCCGCGCCCTCCTGGTCGTCCCCGAGGCCGGGGTCGGCGCACGGCTGGAGCCGCGCGTCAAGGGGGGGGGGGGGTACTGTCACGGTTTCGGCCGAGGCTGCTCCTCCTCCTTGTTCGGGCAGGTTTCGGCGGTCGTCGTCCCCGGAGTACTAGCTGCCACCGATCTATGTTTCATGTTCGTTTGGTTTTGTCTTGATGTTGTACACCTGTGTCTAGTTAGTCCTATTTAGTTCTCGTTGTGTGTGTCAGGTGTTGTGTGTGTGATTGCTCTTCTGTTTGGTGTTCTGAGCTACGTGTTTCCCTCCGTTGTTTTGGAGAGGTTTTCGCACATGTTAGTGCGCCTATTGTTTGACGCCTGTGTGTGCCTTTATTTCGCCTCCGAGCTTGTTTTGCTCGTGTACTACGTGAATATTTCACTAAAGTCTTTTGGACTTAGTTTCTGCGTCCTGCACTTGATTCCTGCACCACACCCACCTTCAGCACCCCTGACAATGCATTCGAAAATTATAGTTTCTCAAATGAAAAAAAAGTGCATATAAGCCTACCTGACATGCGGCTGCTGTGTTAAAAAACAAATGGCTTTTTCTCGATTCATTGATGATCAGATACTTCAGTTGTAACTGGTTCTGTTGCACAAAATCGTTACAGTTGATAGACAGCACTGTTCCAATCTTAGACTATCCAATTATTTTTTTACAATAGCCTGAATAGAAATCAAAACATCTCCAGTGCAACAGCGTGCGCTCATTCGTTGTCATGCTCTGTTGTGGTTTAAAAAAAGATTCTGCTTGTTTCCAGTCATGTAAAATTACGTAGAATTGCATGAAATGCGTTTTATAAAAGGCGATTTATTTTTCATCAGACCCGCAAATAAGATGATAGATTCATGCAGTACGTTTGTTATAATGGAGATATTTTGACCCCTACCCTTAATAATAATAATAATAATAATAATAATAATAATATTACAATGGACTTATATAGCTCTTTTCAAGGACCCAAAGTTGCTTTACAATTGTAGAAATGAAAAACAAACAAAACATCAGACTAACGAAAACATGAATAAAGAAGGGAAAGAGTGTGATGTATCAGTATATGGGGAGGGTAGGGTTGGGATTTGGATACGAACACAGTTTAGGGTAAGGGGCGGGATTGGGGTTAGGATACAAACCCAGTTTAGGGTAAGGGTTTGTGTTAGGTGTTGCTCAGCGGCAGGACGGGAGATGGAGGACCTGACTTTGGCAATGTTGCGGAGGTGGAAGAATGAGAATTTGACAATCCGTCTTAAGTGGTGGACATAGGATAGGGTGGAGTCCAGGATGACGCCAAGGTTGCCTGCATGTATGGAGGGACAGACAGGGGGGTTGTCAATGGTGAGGTTGCCAGCTTTGGTGAGTGTGGATTTGGTGCCTATGAGGAGCAGTTCCGTTTTATCACTGTTGAGCTTGAGGAAGCTTTGTTGCATCCATGTTTTTATTGCAGAGCGGCAGGATTCAATGCGCATCAGAGGTGTGTTGAGGAGGGATTTGGTGCCGAGGTAGATCTGGGTGTCATCGGCATAGCAGTGGAAGTCAAGGTTGAAGTGAAGGAGGATCTGACCAAGGGGGAAGGATGTAGATGATGAGTAAGGGACCCAGCACAGAGCCCTGGGGGACACCCTGTACAACTGCCGCTGAGTCTGAGGTGTGGCCATTGAGCCAGATATAGTGGGTCCGCTTTGTGAGGTATGATTGTAGCCAGGACAGTGCGGTACCCTCAACACCCACACCCTCATGCCTCGTGAAGACGATCTGATCGCTCACCAGACTGGAGGGGCTCAAACAGGTTGTTGATTAACAGGTGGGTTTCTAATTGGGAGGCAACAGTACGTTCCAGAGTCTTGGAAAGGAAGGGGAGGTTGGAAATGGTCGGAAGTTATAGAGGATGGTGGTGTCCAGTCGTGGTTTTTTAAGATGGGGTGTAACTGGAGCTGTTTTGTAATTGGAGTGGACAGTTCCGTGGGAGAAGTTGAGAATGTGTGTGATACTGTAAATGGACAGAGAGCAGACAGGCAGGCTTTGATAAGAACAGTGGGGAGAGGATCCAGGGAGCAATTTGTAGTCTTGGATGACATGATGATATTTGAGCGATAGGGAGAGTCAATGGAGGCAAATTCGGAGAGCCGGGGTTCAGGGGTGATGGCTGGGAGGTTGACAGGGGAGGAGTGGCTGAGAGAGATTGATCAGTCAGTGATTACTTTATTTTTGGTGATCTTGTCCTGGAAAAACTGAAGGATGGAGTTGCAAAGTTCAGTGGAGGGAGTAGAGTAGGTGTCGTCAAGGGGCTGAAGTAGTTTGCTGACAGTGGCGAACAGAGTCTGGGAGTTCTTATTGGACCTGTTGATGATGTTTGAGAAGTAGGTGGACTTGGCAGCACTGAGAGCATCTCTGTAGGTGGAGAGGTGGAGTTTGTAGACCTCAGTGTTGACAGTGAGCCCAGACTTCCTCCTCAGGCACTCCAGGTGGTGGCCAGCTTGCTTCAGGGCAAGGAGCTCAGGGGTAAACCAGGGGGAGGAGGAGGAGAAGGAGGCAGTTTTAGTTTGGAAGGGGGCCAGAGAGTTGAGGGAGACAGAGCAGTATTGAATTGGGCAGCTAGTTCATCAGGTGAGTTGGGGGCGTGGACAAGGGGCAGGGCAGAGCAGATGGCATCAGAGAGTTGGAGGGGGTCAACAGCTTTGTGGTTGCGGAAGGAGTTGTGGGGTGAGTATGAGGTAAGAGAGAAATTAAGGATCTTGTGTTCAGACAGTGGAACAGGGAGGGGGAAATACTGTATGCGTTAGGTTGAGGACAACCAAGCAGACAAGGTCAAGTATGTGTCCCTTGATGTGAGTGGGAAAATTGACATGTTGGGTAATATTGAAACAGTCCAGAACAGCAATGAAATCAGAGTTTTGAGTTTGAGTCAAACGTGAATAATCATATCGCCAAGCAACAGTAAGCGAGGGGAGAATAGGACAGCAATGGTGAGTAGTTCAGATAGGAATGATTCATTAGCTTCAGGAGGACAGTACACAAGGATAGTGGTCATGGAGCAAGATGATTTGTAGGTGTAACAGTATTGCTTCTGTCCCTCTCCTCGCCTCAACCTGGGCTTGAACCAGTGACCCTCTGCACACATCGACAACAGTCACCATTGAAGCATCGTTACCTATCGCTCCACAGCCGCGGCCCTTGCAGAGCAAGGAAAACAACTACTTCAAGGTCTCAGAGCGAATGACGTCACCGATTGAAACGCTACAAGCGCACACCGCTAACTATCTAGCCATTTCACACCAGTTACATTGGCAATGTATTCAAATGAGGAGACAGTAGAGAGAGACAGTTCAGTTATTTTGATTTTGGAGTTGTACAGTACGGTGGAGCGGGGGTGACACAGGTAGCCATAACCAGCGGGAGTAGCTTGGTTAAGAGAAAATAAATTGGGCCTCCCGAGTGACGCAGCGGTCTAAGGCACTGCATTGCTATAGGCGTTACTACAGACCCAGGTTTATTCCCGGGCTGTGGCACAACCGGCTGTGGCCGGGAGTCCCATATGACGGCGTCGTCCGGGTTAGGGGAGGGTTTGGCCAGGGGGCTTTACTTGGCTCATCGCGCTCTAGCGACTCCTTGTGGCGGGCCAGGTGCCTGCAGGCTGACCCCGGACGCCAGTTGAACAGTGTTTCCTCTGACACATTGGTGCGGCTGGCTTCCGGGTGAAGCTGGCGGGTGTTAAGGAGTGAGGTTAGGCGGGTCATGTTTCGTAGGACGCATGACTCCACCTTCGCCTCTCCCGAGCCTGTTGGGGAGTTGCAGCGATGAAACAAGATCGAAATTGGGGGGTAAATTATGATTATTTTGAATAGAAATCACCAGGTTGTTGCCGTGTTTCAGTTAAGAGGAAGTCTAACTTGTCAGATATTAGTTAATGGAGCAAGGGGGCTTGTTGTTCATTGATCGAGTGTTGAGAAGAGCAAAGTTAGCATTGTGAGACTGAGAGGTGAGTTTATGGACAGTGGTAGGTTGAAGGGGGAACTGTCGTCATGGTTTACAATACGAGAAGATGGATTGGGCGCAGGGCGCGAGTGAAACCAGAGAGTTAATGTTGCTACCAGTAGTATAGTTGACAGACCAGTTGCGAAGTGAGCCACGATGCAGGTAGCGGCGTCTACATAGGATGCACAATGAGCGGGCAGGTATAAGTACATCAGAGGAAAGCCCATATTTAATTATTCAGGAGGCGAAGATCAAGGGGGGAAAAAACAGGGAGGTGGAAACCATACTAATCCAGGGCAAGGGTGCAAACAGGAGGAACCAGTGGGCAGGTGCATGACAGCGATTTAGATCCAATAAAACGTCCAATAAATCCACACAGAACCACCACGGCCGGCAAAGCAGCAAGCCAGAGCCCAACAAGCCTACTTTAAACCAGCTAGCACTAGAACCCACAGTCAAAAAACACATCTGAAACACAACCTTTGCCAGCAAAGCAAAAGCAGAGAGAGAGCGGAGACTTACTCAATAAGATTGACGACTGGGGCCCACGCGATGGCAAAAGAGTAGAGGCAGGGTTACCAGAGTGAGAGCCAGGGAGAGAAGTGCTTCAGGGCGGAGATCGTAGAGCTAGATGGCGAATAAGCAGGGGAAGGCTGGAGCTACACCGGGCAGCGGGAGAATCAACAAGGGTAATCCGATAGGTATTCCAGAGAGAGGTATGGCGAGGGAAGTCCAAAATAGATACATTTCCAAGGCAATAATCCAGGGAACCAGGAGGTCAGCTATCAGAGGAAGAATCCAGGCAGCTGAAGGTGACCATAGCAGCTCGGTCTAGACTCAAAGATAGCTAGCACTAATAAGCCAAGGTTGTAAAAGTCACACAGCTCCAGTAGGCCGAAAAGTAGACAAACACAAACACTTAACGAAAAACAGACGAAGAACTAACAAATCAAAGTTAACGAGTAAACATTGTTACTAAACCAGCAGATACTCTCACCCAGAAATTACACCACTGATTCACGAATAATGTACCATGTGCACTTGCCTGCAGTGGTCTGGGAATCCACAACCTTCTGGCTACTTTTCCATGTAATGCATAGGCTACAAAACAAAGAACAGTTTCTAAAACTGCATATCTAAGGCTCTGGTCTGTCCTAGGAGTGAGGGTAAATGGTAGGCATGTTCTCTGCTATCCGCATTATGTTTTAATTAACATTTTGGTTATAAGGGAGGGTTACTTTTAATTTTACTTCAAGTTTTCAGGGAGGGTAGGGTAAAAATATATTTACTGAAGGGAGGACCATTCATTTTCATTTCAGAGAGGTCCGATTTTCACCAGGTATCCCTCATTATGAATAATGTACAGTCCCCTAGCTAACGTGTTTCTGTAAGATGTCTCATATTCTACACCAGGGATCATCAACTAGATTCAGCCGGGGTCCGATTTTTTCTTGAGCGGATGGTCGGGGGGCCGGAAGATAATTACAAATAATTTGTAGACTGCAAATTGACCGCAAGAAGCCCAAACAGATATAATGATTGACTAAAACATAATAATTTCAAACCTTGCTTACATTTGTATACAATCACGTGTCTCTCTGTTATGTGTGGGAATACTTGGGAACAGATTTCTTCAATTAAAATCACTTGGAGCTGATTTCTTGGTGTTTTTACAGTCTTATGTCCAACAATAAAAAACAAATAAAAAATAAATATACATACAGTGGGGAAAAAAATTATTTAGTCAGCCACCAATTGTGCAAGTTCTCCCACTTAAAAAGATGAGAGTGTCACGATCGTCTGAAGAAGCGGACCAATACGCAGCGCGTGGAGTGAACATGATGACTTTATTTAATAAAGCAACCACGAAAAACAACAAATGACAATAGTGAAGTCCTCTGTAACACTGACAGAAACATGGAACAAAAACCCACAAACCAAGGAGAAACCACACAGTTTAAATATGGCTCCCAATCAGAGATAACGAGCCGACAGCTGACACTCGTTACCTCCGATTGGGAGTCATATGACTAATCGAGAACAATACCCAAACATAGAAATGAACAACTAGAATACCCAACATAGAAATACACCCAAACAATGAAAATGAACAACCCTGGCTCAAATAATCAAAGTCCATGGAGCCAGAGTATCACAGTACCCCCCCCTAAAGGTGCGCACTCCGGGCGCACCAGCATACAGTCTAGGGGAGGGTCTGGGTGGGCGTCTGTCCATGGTGGCGGCTCTGGCCCAGGTCGTGGTCCCCACCCCACCTTAGTCACTATCCGCTTCCGTAGCCCCCTCCACCTGACCACCCCCCAATTAAACCCCACTGGATTAAGGGGCGGCACCGGACTAAGGGGCAGCACCGGGCTAAGGGGCAGCACCGGACTAAGGGACAGTACCTGACTAAGGGGCAGCACCGGACTGAATGGCGGATCCTGGCTGGCTGGCTCTGGCGGATCCTGGCTGGACGGCTCTGGCGGATCCTGGCTGGACGGCTCTGGCGGATCCTGGCTGGATGGCTCTGGCGGATCCTGGCTGGACGGCTCTGGCGGATCCTGGCTGGCGGAAGGCTCTGGCTGATCCTGTCTGGCGGAAGGCTCTGGCTGATCCTGTCTGGCGGAAGGCTCTGGCTGATCCTGTCTGGCGGAAGGCTCTGGCTGATCCTGTCTGGCGGAAGGCTCTGGCTGATCCTGTCTGGCGGAAGGCTCTGGCTGCTCCTGTCTGGCGGAAGGCTCCGGCTGCTCCTGTCTGGCGGAGAGCTCTAGCGGCTCCGGTCTGGCGGACGGCTCTGAAGGCTCATGGCAGACGGGCGGCTTTGCAGGCTCAGTACAGACGGGCAGTTCCTGCGGCGCTTGGCAGACGGACAGTTCAGACGGCGTTGGGCAGACGGGCAGTTCAGACCCCGTTGGGCAGACGGCAGACTCTGGCCGTCTGAGGCGCATCGTAGGCCTGGTGCGTGGTGCCGGAACAGGAGGTACCGGGCTGAGGACACGCATCTCAGGGCTAGTGCGGGGAGAAGCAACAGGGCATGCTGGACCCTGGGGACGCACCGTAGGCCTGATGCGTGGTGCTGGAACTGGAGGTACCAGGCTGAGGACACGCATCTCAGGGCTAGTGCGGGAAGCAGCAACAGGGCATGCTTGGCCCTGGGGACGCACCGTAGGCCTGATGCGTGGTGCCGGAACTGGAGGTACCGGGCTGAGGACACGCATCTCAGGGCTAGTGCGGGAAGCAGCAACAGGGCATGCTTGGCCCTGGGGACGCACCGTAGGCCTGATGCGTGGTGCCGGAACTGGAGGTACCGGGCTGAGGACACGCATCTCAGGGCTAGTGCGGGGAGAAGCAACAGGGCATGCTGGACCCTGGGAACGCACATAAGGGCTAGTGCGGAGAGCCGGAACAGGGCATGCTGGACCCTGGGGACTCACATTAAGCCTAGTGCGGAGAGCAGCAACAGGACGCACAGGACTCGGGAGACACACCGGAGGCTTGGGGCGTGGTGTAGGCACTGGTGGGAAAGGGCTGGCGACGCGCACCGTATCCCTGGTGCGAGTGGCCGGAACAGGCCGGGCCGGGCTGGCGAAGCGCACCGTATCCCTGGTGCGAGTGGCCGGAACAGGCCGGGCTGGGCTGGCGAAGCGCACCCTATCCCTGGTGCGAGTGGCCGGAACAGGCCGGGCTGGGCTGGCGAAGCGCACCGTATCCCTGGTGCGAGTGGCCGGAACAGGCCGGGCCGGGCTGGCGAAGCGCACCGTATCCTTGGTGCGAGGGGTCGTAACAGGCCGGACCGTACTGGAGGCACACACCACTGGCTCTACCCCGGGAACTGGAACGGGCCGGACCGGACTGGATACACACCTCAGTCTCTCACGCCGTGCCTCTACATCTCCTTTCCCTACTTTGGCCAGTGACCCCCGTAACCTGGTTGCCTCTTGAATTCGCCCCTTCTCTGCCTCCGTTAGCCCCATCGTCCAAGCCATGTGCCCCCCCCAAAAAACTTTTTGGGGTTGCCTCTCGTCCTTCCAACGATGATGGCCCTGCTGACGCCGTTGCTCCTCTCGCCGTCGCCTCTCCACCGTTTCGCTCCATGGACGGTGATCCATCCCATCCAGGATCTCCTCCCAAGTCCAGGACCCCTTTCCGTCCAAAATCTCCTCCCATGTCCAGGAAGCCTTTGGAGCTGGGTCCTGTTGCCGCTTCACACGCTGCTTGGTCCTTTGATGGTGGGTTTTTCTGTCACGATCGTCTGAAGAAGCGGACCAATACGCAGCGCGTGGAGTGAACATGATGACTTTATTTAATAAAGCAACCACGAAAAACAACAAATGACGATAGTGAAGTCCTCTGTAACACTGACAGAAACATGGAACAAAAACCCACAAACCAAGGAGAAACCACACAGTTTAAATATGGCTCCCAATCAGAGATAACGAGCCGACAGCTGACACTCGTTACCTCCGATTGGGAGTCATATGACTAATCGAGAACAATACCCAAACATAGAAATGAACAACTAGAATACCCAACATAGAAATACACCCAAACAATGAAAATGAACAACCCTGGCTCAAATAATCAAAGTCCATGGAGCCAGAGTATCACAGAGAGAGGCCTGTAATTTTCATCATAGGTACACGTCAACTATGACAGACAAATTGAGAAAAAAAATCCAGAAAATCACATTGTAGGATTTTTAATACATTTATTTGCAAATTATGGTGGAAAATAAGTATTTGGTCACCTACAAACAAGCAAGATGTCTGGCTCTCACAGACCTGTAACTTCTTCTTTAAGAGGCTCCTCTGTCCTCCACTCGTTACCTGTATTAATTGGCACCTGTTTGAACTTGTTATCAGTATAAAATACACCTGTCCACAACCTCAAACAGTCACACTCCAAACTCCACTATGGCCAAGACCAAAGAGCTGTCAAAGGACACCAGAAACAAAATTGTAGACCTGCACCAGGCTGGGAAGACTGAATCTGCAATAGGTAAGCAGCTTGGTTTGAAGAAATCAACTGTGGGAGCAATTATTAGGAAATGGAAGACATACAAGACCACTGATAATCTCCCTCGATCTGGGGCTCCACGCAAGATCTCACCCCGTGGGGTCAAAATGATCACAAGAACGGTGAGCAAAAATCCCAGAACCACACGGGGGGACCTAGTGAATGACCTGCAGAGAGCTGGGACCAAAGTAACAAAGCCTACCATCAGTAACACACTACACCGCCAGGGACTCAAATCCTGCAGTGCCAGACGTGTCCCCCTGCTTAAGCCAGTACATGTCCAGGCCCGTCTGAAGTTTGCTAGAGTGCATTTAGATGATCCAGAAGAGGATTGGGAGAATGTCATATGGTCAGATGAAACCAAAATAGAACTTTTTGGTAAAAACTCAACTCGTCGTGTTTGGAGGACAAAGAATGCTGAGTTGCATTCAAAGAACACCATACCTACTGTGAAGCATGGGGGTGGAAACATCATGCTTTGGGGCTGTTTTTCTGCAAAGGGACCAGGACGACTGATCCGTGTAAAGGAAAGAATGAATGGGGCCATGTATCGTGAGATTTTGAGTGAAAACCTCCTTCCATCAGCAAGGGCATTGAAGATGAAACGTGGCTGGGTCTTTCAGCATGACAATGATCCCAAACACACCGCCCGGGCAACGAAGGAGTGGCTTCGTAAGAAGCATTTCAAGGTCCTGGAGTGGCCTAGCCAGTCTCCAGATCTCAACCCCATAGAAAATCTTTGGAGGGAGTTGAAAGTCCGTGTTGCCCAGCGACAGCCCCAAAACATCACTGCTCTAGAGGAGATCTGCATGGAGGAATGGGCCAAAATACCAGCAACAGTGTGTGAAAACCTTGTGAAGACTTACAGAAAACGTTTGACCTGTGTCATTGCCAACAAAGGGTATATAACAAAGTATTGAGAAACTTTTGTTATTGACCAAATACTTATTTTCCACCATAATTTGCAAATAAATTCATTAAAAATCCTACAATGTGATTTTCTGGATTTTTTTTCCTCATTTTGTCTGTCATAGTTGACGTGTACCTATGATGAAAATTACAGGCCTCTCTCATCTTTTTAAGTGGGAGAACTTGCACAATTGGTGGCTGACTAAATACTTTTTTTCCTCACTGTATATATTTTCTGTTGTATTTTTGACTTTATGTTTTGTTTACCCCACATGTAACTCTGTGTTGTTGTTTTTATCGCACTGCTTTGCTTTATCTTGGCAAGGTCGCAGTTGTAAATGAGAACTTGTTCTCAGCTGGCTTACCTGGTTAAATAAAGGTGAAATATAAATAAAATAAAAAATGATTCTTCAGTAAAGACTTAAAGGTTGGATAGGCAGACCGTTCCAAAAAAATTTAGCTCTATAGGAGAAAGCCTTGCCTCCAGCTATTTGCTTAGAAATTCTTGGGACAATAAGGAGGCCTGCGTCTTGTGACTATAGCGTACGTGTTGATATGTACGGCAGGACCAAATTATAGAGATAGGAAGGAGCAATTCAATGTAATGCTTTGTAGGTTAGCAGTAAAACCTTGAAATAAGCCCTAGCCTTAACAGGAAGCCAGTGTAGAGAGGCTAGGACTGGAGTAATATGCTAGATTTGTTTTTGTTTCTAGTCAAGATTCTAGCAGCCGTATTTAGCACTAACTGAAGTTTATCTAGTGCTTTATCCGGGTAGCCGGAGTGTAGAATATTGCAGTAGTCTAATCTAGACGTGATAAAAGCATGGATTGTCACGGATTCTGCCGAGACTGCTCCTCCTCCTGGTTCGGGCAGGCTTCGGCGTTCGCCGTCCCCGGAGTACTAGCTGCCACCGCTCTATGTTTCGTAGTGTGATTGCTTTTGTCTGTCTTTTACACCTGTGTCTATTTGTGTGTTGATTACTTGTCTTATAAGTTCCTTGTTTTGCATTAGTCTGATTGTGTGTTGTTATTTTCTGCCTGTCGTGCAGAGCTGCGTGTCTGCACTCTGTATATGTTTGGGATTATTGTTTACGCGTGTTTGCGTAATTGCCTCGCCTCCGTCTGTTTTCGAGGTCGTGTTTTGTTTGTTGCTCTTTGGACTATTAAAGTATTTTGGACGTATCCTCTGTGTCCTGCGCCTGACTCCTCCACCACATCCACATCGGAACTACTGACAGAACAACACACCTAAACTATGGAGTCAGCAGGAACAGCGGCGGCACCCGAATCCCTGGAAGACTGGATCAGCTACCAAGACACCATGATCCGGCAACTTGGGGCCGCCATGGACGAGGTGTCCAACACTCTGCGCCGGTTGGTGACTCGAGAGGTGCCCACGCACTCTTACACCATCCCATCACCAACGGCCAGTCCTCCTCTCTCAGCACCGGAACCCAGTGGCATTCGGCTCTCGCTCCCGAGGGCATATGACGGTTCTGCAGCCGGGTGTCAGGGATTCCTCCTGCAGGTGGAACTCTACCTGGCCACCATACACCCGGCGCCCTCGGGATACGAGAGCGTCTCCGCCCTCATCTCCTGTCTATCCGGCAAGGCGTTGGAGTGGGCCAACGCCGAATGGAGGGGAATAGACGCCGCTACCATCACCTACGCGGAGTTCTCCCGCCGCTTCAGGGCTGTCTTCGATCATCCACCTGAGGGGAAAGCGGCGGGAGAGCGTCTGTTCCACCTCCGACAGGGGAAGAGGAGCGCACAGGAGTTCGCACTGGAGTTCCGGACGCTAGCGGCGGATGCGGGGTGGAATGAGAGGGCCCTCATCGACCACTACCGGTGTAGCCTACGAGAGGACGTTCGTCGTGAGCTGGCCTGCAGGGACACCAACCTGTCGTTCGACCAGTTGGTGGACATTTCCATCCGTCTAGACACCCTGCTGGCTACCCGCGGACGTCTCGAGTGGGGGTCGTCCATTCCACCCTCCAGCACCTCCGAGCCGATTCCCATGGAGCTCGGGGGTGCTGGCGCTAGAGAGAGGAGGAGAGAGAACCCGAGGGGGGCCATCCCCTGCACCAACTGTGGTCGTGGAGGACACACCGTGGCCAGGTGCTGGGGAGGGTCTCCTGGGAGAGGGGACAACAGGTCACGCACTGGGGAGTCATTTCAGGTGAGTAGGCGCCCCACTTACCCAGAGCTTTCTGTTGGTCACATGAGTATTCCTGTGAGATTTCCACAGGTGGCACCTCATTCCCAGCATAAGGCGCTAGTAGATTCAGGCGCAGCTGGGAACTTTATTGATCGGGCATTTTGTTGTAGGTTAGGAATTCCCCTTCGGCCGGTAGAAGCTCCATTTCCTGTCCACGCCTTAGACAGCCGGCCGTTGGGGTCGGGCCTGATCAGGGAGGTCACAGCACCACTGACGATGACGACGCAGGGGGGTCATGAGGAGATCATTCAGTTTTATCTGATTGACTCTCCTGCGTACCCCGTGGTGTTGGGGCTTCCCTGGTTATCAAATCAAATCAAATCAAATCAAATTTTATTGGTCACATGCGCCGAATACAACAGGTGCAGACATTACAGTGAAATGCTTACTTACAGCCCTTAACCAACAGTGCATTTATTTTAAACAAAAAAAGTAAGAATAAAACAACAACAAAAAAAGTGTTGAGAAAAAAAGAGCAGAAGTCAAATAAAGTGACAGTAGGGAGGCTATATATACAGTAAAATAAAGTGACAGTAGGGAGGCTATATATACAGGGGGGTACCGTTGCAGAGTCAATGTGCGGGGGCACCGGCTAGTTGAGGTAGTTGAGGTAATATGTACATGTGGGTAGAGTTAAAGTGACTATGCATAAATACTTAACAGAGTAGCAGCAGCGTAAAAAGGATGGGGTGGGGGGGCAGTGCAAATAGTCTGGGTAGCCATGATTAGCTGTTCAGGAGTCTTATGGCTTGGGGGTAGAAGCTGTTGAGAAGTCTTTTGGACCTAGACTTGGCACTCCGGTACCGCTTGCCGTGCGGTAGCAGAGAGAACAGTCTATGACTAGGGTGGCTGGAGTCTTTGACAATTTTGAGGGCCTTCCTCTGACACCGCCTGGTATAGAGGTCCTGGATGGCAGGGAGCTTTGCCGCAGTGATGTACTGGGCCGTACGCACTACCCTCTGTAGTGTGGTCGGAGGCCGAGCAGTTGCCATACCAGGCGGTGATGCAACCAGTCAGGATGCTCTCGATGGTGCAGCTGTAGAATTTTTTGAGGATCTGAGGACCCATGCCAAATCTTTTCAGTCTCCTGAGGGGGAATAGGCTTTGTCGTGCCCTCTTCACGACTGTCTTGGTGTGTTTGGACCATGATAGTTCGTTGGTGATGTGGACACCAAGGAACTTGAAGCTCTCAACCTGTTCCACTACAGCCCCGTCGATGAGAATGGGGGCGTGTTCAGTCCTCTTTTTTTTCCTGTAGTCCACAATCATCTCCTTTGTCTTGGTCACATTGAGGAAGAGGTTGTTATCCTGGCACCACACGGCCAGGTCTCTGACCTCCTCCCTATAGGCTGTCTCATCGTTGTCGGTGATCAGGCCTCCCACTGTTGTGTCGTCTGCAAACTTAATTATGGTGTTGGAGTCGTACCTGGCCATGCAGTCATGGGTGAACAGGGAGTACAGGAGGGGACTGAGAACGCACCCCCGATGGACCCCGTGTTGAGGATCAGTGTGGCAGATGTGTTGTTACCTACCCTTACCACCTGGGGGCGGCCCGTCAGGAAGTCCAGGATCCAGTTGCAGAGGGAGGTGTTTAGTCCCAGGATCCTTAGCTTAGTGATGAGCTTTGAGGGCACTATGGTGTTGAATGCTGAGCTGTAGTCAATGAATAGCATTCTCACGTAGGTGTTCCTCTTGTCCAGGTGGGAAAGGGCAGTGTGGAGTGCAATAGAGATTGCATCATCTGTGGATCTGTTGGGGCGGTATGCAAATTGGAGTGGGTCTAGGGTTTCTGGGATAATGGTGTTGATGTGAGCCATGACCAGCCTTTCAAAGCACTTCATGGCTACAGACGTGAGTGCTACGGATCGGTAGTCATTTAGGCAGGTTATCTTAGTGTCCTTGGGCACAGGGACTATGGTGGTCTGCTTGAAACATGTTGGTATTACAGAGTCAGTCAGGGACATGTTGAAAATGTCAGTGAAGACACTTGCCAGTTGGTCAGCACATGCTCGGAGTACACGTCCTGGTAATCCGTCTGGCCCTGCGGCCTTGTGAATGTTGACCTGCTTAAAAGTCTTACTCACATTGGCTACGGAGAGCGTGATCACATAGTCATCCGGAATAGCTGGTGCTCTCATACATGCTTCAGTGTTGCTTGCCTCGAAGTGAGCATTACATTTACATTTTAGTCATTTAGCAGACGCTCTTATCCAGAGCGACTTACAGTTAGTGAGTGCATACATTTTTTTTCTTCCATACCCCCCGTGGGAATCAAACCCACAACCCATGCTCTACATCCCTGCCGGCCATTCCCTCCCCTACCCTAGACGACGCTGGGCCAATTGTGCGCCGCCCCATGGGTCTCCCGGTCGCGGCCGGCTACGACAGAGCCTGGATTCGAACCAGGATCTCTAGTGGCACAGCTAGCACTGCGATGCAGTGCCTTAGACCACTGCGCCACTCGGGAGGCCACTCGGGAGCGTAGAAGTGGTTTAGCTCGTCTGGAAGTCTTGTGTCACTGGGCAGCTCGCGGCTGTGCTTCCCTTTGTAGTCTGTAATAGTTTTCAAGCCCTGCCACATCCGACGAGCGTCAAAGCCTGTGTAGTACGATTCAATCTTAGTCCTGTATTGACTCTTTGTTTGATGGTTCGTCGGAGGGCATAGCGGGATTTCTTATAAGCGTCCGGGTTAGAGTCCCGCTCCTCGAAAGCGGCAGCTCTACCCTTTAGCTGCACTGTTTGAGGAGCACGCAGCCTCTCATTGACAGGTGATATTCCACCCAAACTCTGTATGCCATGGGCTCTCCAACCCTATTCCTGCAGCTACCCAGGGCTTACTTTGGGAAACCAAGTGAAATCTGTTCGGGAACATCGATAGTAACTTGTTTTCACAAATAAACATATTTAATTTAACTGTTGACAGCCCCTCTCTCTGCGCTCTCGAGAAAGGAATTAAGGAGAAAGAGGAGGAGATGGAAATGCACAGTGGTGAGATATTCTGTAGCTAAAGGTATTGTGTCAGCCTATTAATTACAAACATATAAACAATTCCCTATTACTAGGCTATTCAAAATAAAATAATAATTCACTGCTATAATTGTAGGCTAACTCTGTAAGCCGCCCTGCACAATCAATGAACCAACAGCATCGCCTGGGCCTATACATTCTCTCCCAGAGTCATGGATAGAAAGTTTGGAGCTTAGCATAAGGTAACAAGTCCATCCAGTATGCATTATAATAAAGGTAATTACTAGAATGTGTTTAATTTTGGAGTATAGGCTAGACCAATTATTCACAAAAGACATCTTAAATCAATTTTTTTTTTTTCTGCCATGCATAATATGCGGAAGGTTATGTATTGCTATGTAAGTATCCTGCCAGCAACTGTCAGCAGCAACAGCTTTCACAGGCTCATCATTTGTACAAATACAGAAGGTAACCCACTTAATTACTTTGATACATTTGAGAACCCAATTGTGAAACATCATTTATTATTTGTTGCTTATTTTCTACTTCTTAGATTTTATTTTATTTTATGTAACCTTTATTTAACTAGGCAAGTCAGTTAAGAACAAATTCTTATTTACAATTTACAATGAATTATTTACAATGAAAATGCATTTTATGATATCTGAAGTGAAATATAAAGGAGAGCACAACAATCAGGTTGGTTCCACCAGGCTAATCATAACCACCATTGATAATGTAATAAGTGCTCTCTCTCTCTCTTTGTGTGTTTGTGTGTGACCGACTAGTATCTTTGATGAGGGGCCAGGAGCTGATATCACCTCCAGCCTCACCTCTTGCCTGCTCACCAACGGTCGTCGATGGGGAGAACAGAATTAAGTAGGTTTAGTCTGACCTGTTTAAACTTCAACAAAGTACCTGTTTGTGTGTCAGATATTACCTATCCTAACTGCCATTGGTAATAGAACAGTGACTATGTGTGTATGTGTTCACAGACACATGTATGGAGATAGCACATGGAGGTTTGCAAGAAGATGTGATGAAGTCCTGACTGACAGACATGCATGCTACTGATGTCTCTGAATGGACCTGGCACTCAGCATACATTTTTTTACTAGACACAACTTTTACTTGTATTGTCTTTTTTTATTATTGAATTGAATGGTATCAGTCAATATGGGGAGAGAGAAACCCTTTGTATTCTTCACCAGGATCAGGAACCTCCTGTTGTATACTGGACACCACACATGAAGGTATGACCACTCTAACATGTCTTCCAAGGTAGCCCCATTACCACCAGACAAAATGCCGATAGGCACAGTATCTGTTTTGGCTGGGAATGACAATGAAAGATAAAATGTGCACATTGTTATATTAGCAGAACACTGCTTCTATGGTACTATGTAAAGGATTATTTATTCAACATGGAGCTGTTACTACATTTGAAAGTTATCAAAACACTTAGTTTGGAATGTTTAAAAACATCTGCAATTGCATTCTTCTCATATTACTCTGTAGGCTACTGACCTATTCAAAGGTTCCTCCGGCATGTCACCATACATCTGCCTGTAGTTATTGAGCTCAACCTGCAGGTTTGTTTGTTGTGATTGAGTGGGGGGAAACAGCTGCGGGCAAGGTTCTGACAGATGGGTTTGTCTTGGTCGTGGCAAGGACACACCCAAGAAACACCCACATCAAACCACACCCCCAAGCCAACTCACGTTTGGCTTATGTCATGGCCACCAGCATTTCTTGAGGAGCAAGCCAAAAAACTAGGCCAAATCAGCAGGTGCAGATCCCCTGTAAGGGACACAAAATTAGCAGCAACGATCCTGGGAGTGTAAACTCAGTAAACTCATTTCCGTTATGGTTTTAAATGGACACTAGATGGGGTAGTTGTTCAAAGTGAAATATTTTTATTACCGTTTTTATTATTATTTATTTAATTCACTTTGGAAAAAATGTCAGATGGAAGTAGTATATTTTCAAAACTCTTAAGTACTAAACTCTTAATTGATAACACTTGTAATGTACCCTATCTTATGTTCAGAACATTTGATTGTGCATTCATATGTACAGTGCAATATGTATGTCCATTATGACAAACATACTGCATTTAAGCTGATTGGCATCTCTTTAAGGGCCGAAAAATGAGCAGCGACGCTCGTCTGGGTGTAAACTTGTGGATTTGGAAATTTAAGAGCTCCTGAGTAGAATGGAACCCCTTTTTATTGCGACACAATGTACAGCCAATGATGTATGGTTCAATAAATGGTAGGAGTACACACACACAAAAACATGTTGATCATTTAGGCTTGAAAATAAAAATAAATAAATCACATAATATCTTATAGAAATACTTTTTATTATTATTGTATGGTAAGTAGTTTCGCCCAAATTAATAATTTACCAAATTTACAGGACAATACTTATTCTGAAGGATTCCAAAAATCCGCGACCCGGAAGTAATTCGTTATTCTTGCCTGCTTCACATCGGTCTACGTTTCTATAATAGTCTTTGCTACAACAGCAGCATGAAAATAGACTTTTGTTATTTTTTCTCGGCTTATCTCTTCGTTTAACTTTATTTTCCCTCGCCGTAACGAATATTTACTTGTGATCAATTGACTTTAGTGTTTGTGGTTCACATTTCAAGTTGATTAGACCGACGTTATCCCAGTGAAGGCTTACGTGGCTAGCTAGGCTAACAAGTGAGGCTAGCAACGTCAGCTGCCTTGTTTAGCTGGTTGAGATAGCTAGGTGTCTAGTTTTGCTCAGTTCAAATTAGCAAGCGAGTCAACTACAGTTTGACCAGTTATATTTTCTGAAGACAGATACCGCCTGGTTATGGTTGAAGTTTCTGGAAACAGCTAGCTAGTAGCTAGGTAGCCTGTCATACTTGTTCATTCTGGCTGGGAATATTGAGCTGTCCACCCAACCTTAGCTAACCATTCACCACCTGGCAAATAATCACCATGGACTTCGAAAATGTCTTGTCAATCGCCTCCCAAAACCAGGGTCTCAGTAGCGTACCGGTGAGAATAAAAGCTTTTGCTAACATTACTGCATATTTGTAAATTATATAACGTTATGATTACAACCAGTCAATTAGCTAGCCAGCTAGCTAACTAGTCTGCTCAATGTCTCCATAGCGTTTATCAACTCTGCTAAGTGACATCCACGTTGGCTGTCATTCGTTGAGCTTGCTGACCAGAATGGGTGCTAGCTAGCCATTCGTTTGGGAATGTGTCAACTATTCAGCTTTCTAGCTAGTTAACCATGTTGGTAGTGCCTAGTGGTGGAGCTGAGGCCCGGCCTTATAACTTTGGACATGGCCTTATATGTTACACTAACGTTAATATTTTAAAACGTGGTGGAATGTATTAACATAGGTATCTAGTGACTTATTTATGGACGTGATAGCAGCTAATGTAGCCTTGCTTGAGAATATACATTTCTCCCAAGGCAGGAAATAAGGATTTTTGTCTTAGGTATCCCAAACTTTTTTTTAATGAGTAATTTCTCAAACGACTAGTATATTACACAACTAACCATTCCATGTTAATCTGTTTTATTCAATCTTTTCATTTCGCATTTCTTTGCAGAAGCGGTACAGCTTACAAACTGGACCACCCAAAAAGGACCCTAAAGTGAAAGGTGTCAACTCAGCAGCTGTGCAGGCTTTCCTAAAGAAACAAGAGATGGAGAGTAAAAAGAAAGGTTTGTTTTAAAATCGTTGTCGCTGTATTTAATAAAGGTGTGAAATTATGTTGCTTTTTTATGCTGATGCATATAATATGCTCATTTGAGTTAATTGAAATGTGTTGTAATGTTTTCCACAGAGGCCATGAGTATGAAAAAGAAAGAGGGGCTTCTCGCCAAAAGGGTAGAGCTAAAGTCTGACCGCAAGGCTCGAGCGATGGCGTCTCGAACCAAGGACAACTTCAGGGGCTACAACGGCATCCCTGTGGTGGAGGAACCCAAGAAGAGGAGATCAAAGGGGGAAAGGGGCGAAGAGCAGCAGAGGAGCGACACTTACGACGAAGATGATGAGGACAACTACGAATACGCGCAGACTGACTCTGAGCCCGAGCCAGAACCGGAACCCCAGAGACCCAGACAGGCTGCTCCCAACTCCAAGCCCTCAAAGAGACCCAGCGGACCGTCTAAACCCACCCCTCCACCCATGAACTTTGCCGAGCTGCTCAAACTGGCCCAGAAGAAGCAGTTTGAGCCGGTGGAGGTGAAGGCCAAGCCGAGCAAGAAGAGCGAGCCGGAGAGGCTTCGGACGGCAGATGAGATACGGGAGCTGGAGCTGGAACGCAAGGCTAAGAGACCGGATAAAGGTAGCAGAGACTCCAGGCCCCAGGAGAGAGACCGAGATAGAGATGGGGACAGACATAAGGACAGAGATAGGAACAGAGATGGAGGAGACAAATCCCAGGCCAGCTCGAGCTCCTCAAGGAAAAGCACTTCCGACAGAGACGTAAGGAACGGGAAGCAGCCACACAAGAGCTTGTCGGAGAGGCCCGCCCCCAGTGGGTCGGGGAGGAAGCCAAAGCCCCCGCTGCCATCTTGCTCGTCGAGCGAGAGAAGCCACCACGGTTCTGCCAAGCCGTCTCAGGACAGAGACAGAGACCGAAATAGAGAGAAGCCCAAAGCAAAACCTTCTCAGAGCTCCTCTTCCAGCTTGTCAGGTGCCTTAAGCAGCAAAGCCCCCACCAAAGGAGCCTTCTCTCAGGTCTCAGCCAAACACCCCACACCCAGGCCCTCCTCAGCAGGCCACAAACCCACCGCCACAAGTGACCTTAACACCCCCAGGAAGGGAAACCCCTCACTACCTCCAGGGCGACCCAGCAGCTCCGGGATGAGACCCAGCACAGCTCCGAGTTCAGTCCAGGCTAGACCACAGGCTTTGGGCCAAAGCAGATCACAGCAAGGGGGCTCTTTGGGGCAGGCTCGAGCCAGCCAGGGCAGCTCAGGAAGGGGAGGACCCTCCAGATCCGGAAAGGGAGAACCGGCACGACCTGGTGGTAGCTCCACGGCAAGACCAGGGAGTAACGGACAGATGAGACCCACAGCAGGCGGTCCTCCCAGGCCAGGGGGCCCACCTCAGGCCAGGCCGGGTGGCGGTAGTGTCCAGGGTCGCCTTGGTGACGGAGGGGTCAGACCTCCAGGGAACGCACCCAATCGGCCTGGGGGTGAGGGACTCGTGCCAAGGCGGCCACCCATCAGTATGGGCTCTGGGCCTGGGAGACCCAAGTGCACTTTGGTTGCCGAGACCATCTCATCCAAGACCTTTGGTGGAGGCAGGGGAGCGCCCCAGAGGCCAGGCATTCCACCTAGGCCAGGCATGCCACCTAGTAGGCCAGGCATGCCACCTAGTAGGCCAGGCATGCCACCTAGTAGGCCAGGCATGCCACCTAGTAGGCCAGGCATGCCACCTAGTAGGCCAGGGATGCCACCTAGTAGGCCAGGGATGCCACCTAGACCTGGCATGCAGCCCAGACCAATGATGACACCGCAAGGTAAGGACCAGAAGGAGAAAATATTAGACCTGACAGCGAGCTAATCTAAAATATTTAGTGTGACGGTTTCAGCTCCGTTGGCGCAAGGTCGTAAAGGATGTCACTCTATGACAATACAGAATAAATAAGTACTAATATAAAACACATTAGGGGGGTAAAAACACTATAATAAAGCTAATGTCTTGGCCTGTAGTGCTGTGTGGAAGACATGAGCACTGCAAATCTGGGGAACAATGAATAGAGCCAAAAACAGGCAATTCCTTGATGAGAACCTGCTTCAGAGTGCAAACAACCAAAGGTGCTTCTAAAAAGTATTGACTCGGGTGTGAATAATGTAAATTAGATAATTCTGTATTTAATTTTCAATACATTTGGAAACATTTCTAAAAACATGTTTTCACTTTGTCATTATGGGGTATTGTGTGTAGATGGGTGAGAAAAAAAATATTTAAACCAATTTGAATTCAGGCAGTATCACAACAAAATATGGAATAAGTCAAGGGGTATGAATACTTTCAGAAGGCACTGTATAGAAATATACTTCATTTGGGGCTGGCTTCCCGGACACAGATCAAGTCTTGGACCAAAAGACACTTTCAATTGAGAATCTTCATTGAGCATGCTTTTTAGTCCAGGACTAGGCTTAATCTGTGTCTGGGAAACCAGCCCATAGGATGAGAAATACTTCAATCAAGAATGACGTGCAATATACTGTTCTATATGTTGTCAAATGTAGTAAATTACGACCAAACCAACCATTTATACTATATAGGACATTTTACTGAAGTCGATAACGACAAGTTACTGACCTTTACTTTACTTTAGGAATGTGAGGTTTAAAATGAATGAGGACTAAGTAAGTCTTCTGATATGGGCTATTGCTAACAGGACATTTGATAACATTTTAAAGTAGCAGGAGTAGTTTGAATGGTCATTTAAACTTTTATTTATTTAACCAGGTAAGCCAGTTGAGAACAGGTTCTCATTTACAACTGCGACCTGGCCAAGATAAAGCAAAGCAGTGCGATACATTTTTTTCAATGAAGAACAATTGTGGGACTTAAGTGTTTTTGTGGTAGTGGAATAATTTGAAAACGTCTTACTTAAGTGAAGCAGTTAAATTTAGTAACATAATTGGTCTGATTACTTTGATAGATTACTATATCAACCTTATTACTTTGGATTTATGGGCAGTTATATCACACATTTTAATCAGAAATAACTAAACTGACTACTACACTTTTATACACTCTCCTACTAGAATACGACAGTATATGAAAACTGTAATAATGGAGTACAGAAGACGAGCTATTGATGAAGTTAAAAATGAATTAAGAAACCTTATTTTATCACTATGGTTTGGACGATAGCAGGATGTTCTTGAAGTCCTCTCTGGGCTGGAGGATGAGTGGGAAGAGGGACAAACTGGCAGGAGAGGGGCACCCCTTCCCTCGGAGCACCTCTGCCCCCAGGGGGACACATAAATCAAGTCGAGTTGAATTTGAATCTACTTGAAGTTATAAACAAAGAAAATTGATAGTATTTGCTGGAAATGTTCATGACATGATTTTGTCTGACTTACGTAATCGGACAGGGACACAGAAGATTGTGTGGATTATTCTTTAGACCTGTTAACAAAGAAAAGTGTGTGTGTGTGTCAGACCTATGTTCAAATACTATACTTTGAGTGTTTTCTCTAGCCTGCCTGGAGTGTCAGATGGGCGAGGTTTGCAATTTTGGGACTATTTTAAGCCAGGCACGCTCAATCAAGCAAATATAAAATGTGTGTGAGGGTACATGTAGTGGTACTCCGTAAGAATAAGGGGAGATACTGATAAGACTTCTCATTCATTGGAATACAACAGACAATCAAAGCAATGCCTCAAACATTCATATCCTTATGGGAATGTGATTTTTGCATACTCACCTTTTAACCAATGGATTTGTGGACAAAATGGAGCTGCAAATGAGACATTTACTTTTTCTCATGCACAAAACACAAATATTTTTGCTACAGCAGGTTAATTAGCCTACATGTTATTATTTAGCCATCATTAGCCCTATCCTTTGTTGTCCTATAATCAACAATTACTTTAGATTTAGTGTTCATCAGTATCTATTAGGATCTGTAATGATCCCAGTGTTGTCCATTGAAAAAATATGTAAGCTAACTTGGCAAACAATGTCTATGATAGCTAGCTAACTTGCTCATAAACACATTTTCTACATAGACAACACACACACACACACATCAATATTATGGTCCCTAAACATGTCCACATAACATTTTGATCTGAGTTAGCACGATTACTGATGTGCAGTGAGAGACCAGCTTGACAAAATGTTGCTATGGCTACCAGGGAAGTGTCACCAATGACGTAATCTCATTCCCAGATTCTTCCGCCTGGGGATGAGGTTATCGACGAAGTTACATGACTGTTCGTGACCCTTGGCTCAAAAGCAAACTTTCCTCTGCTGGACAGATGTCCCTCTCATACCTTTTCTGTGGGGTGCCTATGAAAACTTAATAATTTGTGTAAACCACAGGAACTGATTTGTCATTTAAATAAAATAATTGTACTAGGCTCTTCCTGATTTTCTCTGGTCAAACCGGAAGTTGTTTAAAAAAGCTGAGAGGAAAAGTTGTTGTTATTACTAAAACAGCTGTATCGTTTGATTGGGTGAAGATATTTATGTTCAGATTTGAATAGCAGAGAAGTAGAGGAAAATGTCATGCTTTTGTCTAAGTTGTTGGGAAAGTGGTCAAAACGACAGTAGGCTAATTTGTAGTTAACATTTAATTGAGAAGGTTTTTGGGAAAGCCTTTCCATCTCTACCAGAAGAAGGTTATCAGTATCATCACTAACGACTACACAAAGTGTAGATATACGCGCGCATCGCACACACACACACACACACACACACACACACAGGGTCATTCCTGTGCCATTTCAGAAGGTTGCAGGAAAATATGAATCGCTGATGCATTTTGTTCAAGTCTAATGATTAACATGGGCAAATTAATGCATTTTTAAAATAAAATACATTTAGTTGATTTCCTACTAAGTTCAATACATTCTTTTAATTTTGTTGAATTCCTATAGTTACTCTATAGTCTATGCCGGGAGGGCGGTGGGGGGGTTCTACTAAGCTAACGTATGAAATTGTTATAAAATGGTCATGCCAAGGATCATTTAGCTATTTGATTTTGAATTTTAACAGCGCTTAAGGTATCCCAAAATATATTTAAAGAAATTATTTGATGAAACATTGAATTCGGTGTTACTGCTATTACCCCATAGAAACGCATTGAATAACAGATTCACTACATGGAACAACAGATAGTCCCCCCAAAAATGTAAAGGAAGTTTGTTCTGAAGTGGCTGTCCTATATCTGAGAGGGTTCATAATAGTTTGTAGACCAAACCGTTCCGACGCTAGACGTTTTTGTGACTAGACCAATTTTCGGGATGTCTCATGGTCTGACAAATCGCCAATATCGCGGAAGGGCGATATCGGTGGATGCGGTGGATTGAGACACCTCATGCAAAAAAATATCTCTAGCTTAGATGGATTTTTAAAAATATGTTAATTAGGTTTCCACGGGCCTGTGGAAATTGTAGGAGAAGGGTTAATGTCTGGATTCCTTGATTCCATCCACGTTTTCTGCAATGCTGATTTTATAGGGCCCTACATCCTGAGATTCATTATTTGAAATATAATTGTTAATTTTTTTACCATGAGCATGTAGACTGTAAAAAATATATTTTGCTTTCACAACTTAAAGTATTGGACTAATTGTTTTTTTTACACTAACATGAAGACCGAACTAATGCAAGCAGTAAAATGGTATACAAATGTTTTGGTCAAGATTCATACCTGAGCGATGTCTCTAGTGTAGTGTACCCTCTCTCCTGAAACAACCTCAAGATGGGCTTTCTTTCTCGACCTGGACACCAGATCCTTGTTGAAGTCGCCACAGACAATGATCGGTTCGGTGCCTTTAAACTATGACAATGGAAGGAGTGTGTGTGTACTGGTTTCAATGTGTTTGTGACTGAGTTAGCAGGGCTATTAATGCACAGTGAGACAAAATGTTGCTATGGTACCCTGGGAAGTGTCAACAACAAAGTTAAATTACAGTTTGTGCTATGAAATAAATACTGTACTCTGACCCACAACTTCATTTGTAGATTCATGAGAAAAAGCAAGGAAAGTTAACTTAACGTGATGTCGTTTTATTGGAATTTGCAGCTGTTGGTAATGATTCTGCTAAATTCAGACTTAACTTACTGCATCTTTAATGAAAGCCGTTGATGTGGTTACTATAACAGCTGTACCGTATGATTGGTAGAATATATTTATGTCCTGATTTCAGATTTGAATAGCAGAGAAGTAACTTTGTCTAACTTGTTGGGAAAGTGGTCAGAATTTCAGTTTGTTAAAAGTAGCATTTTTTTTGGGTTGACGCTATTAAAACCGCTGTATTGTTAGATTGATAGACATGTTTGTTCTGATTTCAGTCTGTTGTTGGGAAAGTGATCAAAATAGCTGATTTGTGTCAAATGTTGCATTGTTTACAGTGAATAGAATGTTGAGTCATAATGTGCCCTTTAGAATGTTGAGGAATTCCCTTTTTAAAGTGGATGGAGTACAAAAAACAATGGTTTAAAAAGTATAAAAAAGATATCAAAGCACACTATTCCAGACCAGTCTACACGTTTTAAAGTTTGAATGGTGTTTCTAGCTTAAACGGTGTAAGAAGAGTGGCGTTCCAAAGAATAATAATAACTATGTTAGACATATGACAAAGATTTAGAGTGGGATGTTTGCTGTCGCAAGTCCCACTAAAAAGTAACTGGTGCTTATACATTTTTAAAACGTATCGTTAAATTTATAATTCAGTCAATTTATTGTGATATGGATTTTTGTCCAAATTGCCCAGCTCTAATGGTCAGCCTCCCTTCCCCCATTCTAGACCTCTCTTACACAGGCATATTTTCCAGGGTGTGTTCACTAGGAAGCAAACGGAAGTAAGTGGACCGAAACGGGAAGGGACTACCCGGATTTGAAATAAACACTTGTTTTCGTTTTCCGTTGCAAAAGGTGTTGCTATTGTGCAAAACGTTTTACCACTGTGTGCACTAATGAATACACCTCTGTTCTCCCCAGGCACAATTCGTTCACCAATCACCTCTGCCTACAAGAGGAAGTACGAGGACGAGGAGGAGTACGACTCTGAGATGGAGGACTTCATCGACGATGAAGGGGAGGACCAAGACACAATCTCCAAACACATCAAGGAAATCTTTGGCTACGACCGGACCAAGTAAGGCTCTCTCACGCTCACACACACACACACACACACACACACACACACACACACACACACACACACACACACACAGAGACAGTATGGTTGTACTGACCTTGTGGGGACACAATTGATTCCCATATAAAATCCTATTTTCCAGAACCCTAACCTTTAACCCTAATTCTAACCCTAAACCCCCTAGAAACACACATACACTGTCAAGGTCTTCTTCAAATAACCCTAGAAGTGTGATGGCTGTTTTTAAAGATCGATGGAGGTTGTCTATAGTTATGTCCTCTGCTTGTTTGAAGTTCCCAGTTAACTGCTTTTCACTAGTGTTTAAGCTTTTTGAAGTCACTCAAAAGGACTTGGTGTAGCTTGTGGTTTGTTCCATTCTACTTCAAGGTCCTGAGTAATGTGTTTTGTGTGCTTTTCTGCCGTAGATACAAAGAGGAGAGTGACTATGCATTAAAGTTCATGGAGAGCAGTTGGAGGGACCAGCAAAAAGAGGAGGCTAGGAGGTAAGCCGTTGGTGGGGGAGATGGACTGGTCCAAAAACAACCGCTAGTCCCTACCCCTTTGGTGTACCCATCAATCTATTGTTTACATTTAACATGCCCTTTCAAATCTGCTAATATCCCAGGAGAAGGGGCTATAGGTTTGGATCCGGCACCAGAATGTTGTTCTCTTTATGACAATTGACAAACCCACAGGGTGTTAAATTGGGTCCACTTGACTTGAGTACATAATACACAGTTGGCAGTTAGGGCTGTCCCTGACTAAAGAAAATCTTGGTCAACCGAGATTTTATTTCGGCAAATTGATTGGTCGACACTTTTAAACGTGTATTATTCCATATACAGTGCCTTTGGAAAGTATTCAGACCCCTTGACTTTTTCCACATTTTGTTACAGTACAGCTTTATTCTAAAATTGATTCAATAGTTTTTTCCCCCTCATCATTCTACACACAATACCCCACAATGAGAAAGCAAAAACAGATTTGTAGAAATTTTAGCAAATGTATTACAAATAAAAAAACAAATCACATTTACACAAGTATTCAGACCCTTTATTGAGTACTTTGTTGAAGCACCTTTGGAAGCGATCACAGCATCAAGTCTTATTGGGTATGACGCTACAAGCTTGGCACACCTGTATTTGGGGAGTTTCTCCCATTCTTCTCTGCAGATCCTCTCAAGCTCTGTCAGGTTGGATGGGGAGCGTCGCTGCACAGCTATTTTTAGGTCTCTCCAGAGATGTTCGATCAGGTTCAAGTCCGGCCTCTGGCTAGGCCACTCAAGGACATTCAGAGACTTGTCCCGAAACCAATCCTGCGTTGTCTTGGCTGTGTGCTTAGGGTCGTTGTCCTGTTGGAAGGTGAACCTTCGTCCCAGTCTGAGGTCCTGAGCGCTCTGGAGCAGGTTTTCATCAAGGATTTATCTTTCCCTCGATCCTGACAAATCTCCCAGTCCCTGCCGCTAAAAAACATCCCCACATCATGATGCTGCCACCACCATGCTTCACCGTAGGGATGGTGCCAGGTTTCATTCAGACGTGATGCATTCAGACGTGATGCTTGGCATTCAGGCCAATGCGTTCAATCTTAGTTTCATCAGACCAGAGAATCTTGTTTCTCATGGTCTGAGAGTCCTTTAAGTGCCTTTTGGCAAATTCCAAGCGGGCTGTCATGCCTTTTACTGAGGAGTGGCTTCCGTCTGGCCACTCTACCATAAAGGCCTGATTGGTGGAGTGCCGCAGAGGTGGTTGTCCTTCTGGAAGGTTTTCCCATCTCCACAGAGGAACTCTTGAGCTTTTTCAGAGTCACCATTGGGTTCTTGGTCACCTCTCTTACTAAGTCCCTTCTCTCCGGATTGCTCAGTTGGGCGGGGCGGCCAGCTCTAGGAAGTCTTGGTGGTTCCAAACTTCTTCCATTTAAGAATGATGGTGGCCACTGTGTTCTTAGGGACCTTCAATGCTGCAGAAATGTTTTGGTACCCTTCCCCAGATCTGTGCCTCGATACTGTCCTGTTTCGCAGCTCTACGGACAATTCCTTCGACCTCATGGCTTGGTTTTTGCTCTGACATGCACTGTCAACTGTGGGACCTTATATAGACAGGTCTGTGCCTTTCCAAATCATGTCCAAGCAATTGAATTTACCACTGGTGGACTCCAATCGAGTTGTGAATTATCAATGGAAACAGGATGCACCTGAGCTCAATTTCGAGTCTCATAGCAAAGGGTCTGAATTCTTACGTAAATGTTTTTTAAATTTTTTATACATTTTCCTAAACTGTTTTTGCTTTGTCATTATGGGGTATTGTGTGTAGATAGAGGAGTATTATTTTTTAATCCATTTTAGAATAAGCCTTTAACGTAACAAAATGTGGAAAAAGTCAAGGGGTCTGAATACTTTACAAATGCACTGTAGGTTTATATACCAACGCAAGTAACTTCTCTTGCAAACTAGGTAAAAATACCCTACATAAAGCCTACAAATAAAAACATTACAGGTAGAAAATATCCAGATAAAAATAAATATCCTATAAATCACATTGACTACAGATGGCAGTTTGTTCATTTTCTTTCAATCGCATCGCTCTACTCCGCTTCTCTGCAACGAACTATCAACTGGGTCGGTCCAAAGCTCGCGCTAGTAGGCAGGGCAATCCTGATTAGGTGATTTCTGGTATATTATCAAAATAAATCAATCACAACATGTTTTTGGACTCATTCAGCAGTTTTTACCAGATTTAAGTACAATACCATTGGAAATTATTTTTCAAAGTTACATTTTATATTCTTAAAACTTAAGTTGAAAATCATGCTGTCACTGCTTCCTGTTGACAAGACATTTTGATCGATAGCCATATTGCAAAACACAGCTTTAACGTGTCCAAATCAATAACCAATATGCAGAAACAGTTCGTGATATATTGAAAACCTAAAATGTACACGTGCAATTATAATATTACTTTTTTTTTTTTAAACAAGCACCCTATAAACTATACGCGTTCTTGAAACTAACACAACTAAAATAACACATGGAAACGGGAGATACAGTGCTGTGAAAAAGTATTTGCCCCCTTTCTAATTTTCTCTACTTTTGCATATTTGTGATACTGAATGTTATCAGATCTTCAACCAAAACCTAATATTAGATAAAGGGAACATAGGTGGACAAATAACACAACAATCACATATTTATTTAATTTATTTCATAAACAAAGTTATGCAACACCCAATTCCCCTGTGTGAAAAAGTAATTGCCCCCTTACACTCAATAACTGGTTGTGCCACCTTTAGCTGCAATGACTCAAACCAAATGCTTCCTGTAGTTGTTGATCAGTCTCTCACGTCGCTGTGGAGGAATTTTGGCCCACTCTTCCATGCAGAACTGCTTTAACTCAGTGATGTGTGGGTTTTCAAGCATGAACTACTTGTTTCAAGTCCTGCCACAACATCTCAATGGGATTAGGTCTGGACTTTGACTAGGCCATTCCAAAACTTCCAATTTGTTGCTTTTTAGCAATTTTCATGTAGACTTGATTGTGTGTTTTGGATCATTGTCTTGCTGCATGACCCAGCTGCGCTTCAGCTCACAGACGGATGGTCTGACATTCTCCTGTAGAATTCTCTGATACAGAGCAGAATTCATGGTTCCTTCTATTAAGGCAAGTTGTCCAGGTCCTGAGGCAGCAAAGCATCCCCAAACCATCACACCACCACCATGCTTGACCTTTGGTATGATGTTCTTACTGTGGAATGCAGAGTTTGGTTTTCGCCAGACATTACTGAAACCATGTCGTCCAAAAAGTTATACTTTTGAATCATCTGTCCATAGAACGTTCTTCCAAGATTCTTGATGATCATCCAGGTGCTTTTTGGCAAACTTGAGTCAACCTTTTGGACGAGATGGTTGACGACATACAGCTGGTGGGATATACGCTGCATCGGCAAGATAGAACAGCAGCCTCCGGTAAGACAAGGGGTGGTGGTCTGTGTATATTTGTAAACAACAGCTGGTACACAAAATCTAATATTACGGAAGTTTTGATCGCCTGAGGTAGAGTATATCATGATAAGCTGTAGACCACACTATTTACCAAGAGAGTTTGTATCTATATTTTTCTTAGCTGTCTACTTACCACCACAAACCGATGCTGGCACTAAGACCGCACTCAATTAGCTGTATAAGGCCATAAGCAAACAGAAAAACGCTCATCCAGAGGTGGCGCTCCTAGTGCCCGGGGACTTTAATGCAGGGAAACTTAAATCCGTTCTACCTTATTTTTACTAGCATGTTAAATGTGCAACCAGAGGGAAAAAAACTTAAACCATCTTTACTCCACTAGCTAAATTACTTCTATGCTCGCTTCGAGGCAAGCAACACTGAAGCATGCATGATAGCATCAGCTGTTCCGGACGACTGTGTGATCACGCTCTCCGTAGCCGATGGGAGTAAGATATTTTTAAACAGGTCAACATTCACAAGGCTGCAGGGCCAGACGGATTACCAGGACGTGTACTCTGAGTATGCGCTGACCAACTGGCAAGTGTCTTCACTGACATTTTCAACCTGTCCATGACTGAGTCTGTAATACCAACATGTTTCAAGCAGACCACCATAGTCCCTGTTCCCAAGAACACAAAGGTAACCTGCCTGAATGACTACTGACCCGTAGCACTCACGTCTGTAGCCATGAAGTGCTTTGAAAGGCTGGTCATGGCTCACATCAACACCATTATCCCAGAAACCCTAGACCCACTCCAATTTGCATACCCCCCCAACAGATCCACAGGTGATGCAATCTCTCTTGCACTCCAGACTTCCATTTCCTACCTGGACAAAAGGACAGCTACGTGAGAATGCTATTCATTGACTACAGCTCAGCGTTCAACACCATAGTGCCCTCAAAGCTCATCACTAAGCTAAGGACCCTGGGACTAAACACCTCCCTCTGCAACTGGATCCTGGACTTCCTGACGGGCCACCCCCAAGTGGTAAGGGTAGGTAATAACACATCTGCAACGCTGATCCTCAACACGGGGGCCCCTCAGGGGTGCGTGCTCAGTCCTCTCCTGTACTCCCTGTTCACCCATGACTGCATGGCCAGGCACGACTCCAACACCATTAAGTTTGTCGACGACACAACAGTGGTAGGCCTGATCACCGAACACGACAAGACGGCCTATAGGGAGGAGGTCAGAGACCTGGCCGTGTGGTGCCAGGATAACAACCTCCCCCTCATCGTGATCAAGACAAAAGAGATGATTGTGGACTACAGGAAAAAGAGGACCGAGCACGCCCCCATTCTCATCAACAGGGCTGTAGTGGAGCAGGTTGAGAGCTTCAAGTTCCTTGGTGTCCACATCACCAACAAACTATCATGGTCCAAACACACCAAGACAGTCGTGAAGAGGGCACGACAAAGCCTATTCCCCCTCAGGAGACTGAAAATATTTGGCATGGGTCCTCAGATCCTCAAAAAGCTATACAGCTGCACCATCGAGAGCATCCTGACTGGTAGCATCACTGCCTGGAATGGCAACTGCTCGGCATCTGACCGCAATGCACTACAGAGGGTAGTGCGTACGGCCCAGTACATCACTGGGGCCAAGCTTCCTGCCATCCAGGACCTCTATACCAGGCGGTGTCAGAGGAAGGCCCTAAAAATTGTCAAAGACTCCAGCCACCCTAGTCATAGACTGTTCTCTCTGCTACCGTACGGCAAGTGGTACCGGAGCTAGGTCCAAAAGGCTTCTTAACAGCTTCTACCCCCAAGCCATCAGACTCCTGAACATCTAAACAAATTTCTACCCAGACTATTTGCATTGCCCCCCCCCCTCTTTTACTCTGCTGCTACTCTGTTTATTATCTATGCATAGTCACTTTAACTCTAGCTACATGTACACAACCGTTCAAAAGTTTGGGGTCACTTAGAAATTTCCTTGTTTTCGAAAGAAAAGCCTTTTTTTTTGTCCAATTAAAATAACATCAAATTGATCAGAAATACAGTGTAGACATTTTTAATCAGGAATCAGGAATTGTGGGTTCGATTACAGGCTCAAAATGACCAGAGACAAAGAACTTTCTTCTGTAACTCGTTAGTCTATTCTTGTTCTGAGAAATGAAGGCTATTCCATGCGAGAAATTGCCAAGAAACTGAAGATCTCGTACAACGCTGTGTACTACTCCCTTCACAGCACAGCGCAAACTGGCTCTAACCAGAATAGAAAGAGGAGTGGGAGGCCCCGGTGCGCAAGAGGACAAATACATTAGTGTCTAGTTTGAGAAACAGGCGCCTCACAGGTCCTCAACTGGCAGCTTCATTAAATAGTACCTGCAAAACACCAGTCTCAACGTCAACAGTGAAGAGGCGACTCCGGGATGCTGACCTTCTAGGCAGAGTTGCAAAGAAAAAGCCATATCTCAGACTGCCCATCTTAATCTTTTCTTTTTATTGGCCAGTCTGAGATATGGCTTTTTCTTTACAACTCTGCCTAGAAGGTCAGCATCCCGGAGTCGCCTCTTCACTGTTGACGTTGAGACTGGTGTTTTGCAGGTACTATTTAATGAAGCTGCCAGTTGAGGACCTGTGAGGCGCCTGTTTCTCAAACTAGACACTAATGTATTTGTCCTCTTGCGCACCGGGGCCTCCCACTCCTCTTTCTATTCTGGTTAGAGCCAGTTTGCGCTGTTCTGTGAAGGGAGTAGTACACAGCGTTGTACGAGATCTTCAGTTTCTTGGCAATTTCTCGCATGGAATAGCCTTCATTTCTCAGAACAAGAATAGACTGTTTCAGAAGAAAGTTATTTGTTTCTGGACATTTTGAGCCTGTAATCGAACCCACAATTGCTGATGCTCCAGGTACTCAACTAGTCTCAAGAAGGCCAGTTTTATTGCTTCTTTAATCAGCACAACAGTTTACAGCTGTGTTAACATAATTGCAAAAGAGTTTTCTAATGATCAATTAGCCTTTTAAATTGATTAACTTGGATTAGCAAACACAACGTGCCATTGAAACACAGGACTGATGGTTGCTGATAATGGGCCTCTGTACGCCTATGTAGATATTCCATAAAAAATCAGCCGTTTCCAGCTGCAATAGCCATTTACAACATTAACAATGTCTACACTGTATTTCTGGTCAATTTTATGTTATTTTAATGGACAACAAAATTGCTTTTCTTTCGAAAACAAGGACGTTTCTAAGTGACCCCAAACTTTTGAACGGTAGTGTATATATTACCTCAATTACCTCGACTAACCTGTGTCCCCACACATCGACTTTGTACCGGTACCCCCTGTATATAGCCTCGCTACTGTTATTTTACTGCTGCTCTTTAATTATTATTATTATTATTTTGTTATGTTTTTTAATCAACACTTATTTTTCTTAAAACTGCATTGTTGGTTAAGGGCTTGTAAGTAAGCATTTCACTGTAAGGTCTACACCTGTTGTATTCGGCGCATGTGACAAATAAAATTTGATTTGAAACACTTTTGTCAATTACTCATATCGATATCACGTTGAAATCAATAGAGCGAGAGGGGGGATATCCGTTTGCGCGTCCTGTTAAAACTAGCACAGCTCAAAAACCACACAGAATCTGGGAATAATTTATATATCACTCATAGAGGACAACTTGTAGATGACAGCCAGCTACATTTCAAAGTGTTGTATTTTGATTGAAGTGGGATCGCCAACGCAATAAGTGTAACACAATACTTTTTTGTTAATCACTCATATCATTTACATATTGAAATCAATAGAACGTTTGCGCTGTTTAAACTTACATTATACAAAGGCCACACGGAAACTTGGAATAACCTATCCATGGTTGAGTAAATTAGAATTTGTATGGGTAAACAGGTGCGCGCCCTCAACATTGACAGGAGCGGTCCAAACAAAACACGTGAATAAATTGACAAAACTCGTAAATGGAATGACATAAACCCAAACTTGTTTCTCACAAGTGTAGCATAGGTTGTGAGCTCTGCAAACAACGTGTCCTCTCCGACAATCAGAATGGTAAACAACAGTAATAATATATTGAATGCATTAACAGAAATTACCGTAACCAAACAAACATCGTAGATTAGAAATGATGGGGATTAACAGTAAATGTACTACTGGTAATGGGGAATTGATAGACGCTAACTATCAAACGGCAAACAATTCACAAAATGAAGTTACGAAACAATGAATGCGCTTGAATTGTCTGGAGAGAGACATGCCTTGTGCATTTTAGCCACACTCCCCTTCATGTCGCAACATTTTAAATTATACCCAATACACATTATATTCACACATACTGTAGTCCTAAGGAATACTCTCTCAAACGGTGTCAGGTCCAAAGCAGTAGGCATTATGGAAAACCAATTTCACTTATTTTCTCATTCTCCATTTTATCAAATGTATTGGCGTGCCAAGGCTTATCTGGCAGGCGTGCCTTGCGTTGCAGAATGACTTTGCCATCCCCGCTGCCTCCGCAGTGGATTAGTCCACTGAGACAGGCGGGAATCAGACAGGTTTCTCGTGTGCCATAAAATAAAAATATATACAATTTGCGACTGCTCTATTTAAAAAATCTGTCGACCAACAACCTATCGACCAAACAATAGACCATTCGATTAAATGGGGTCAGCCCTATTGCCATTTCTACAGACGTGGTAGAGGGTTCCATAGAGCAATGCCTGCAAGTGCAGGTGTTTGTCAATTGCAGGGCTGGTCAACCCTGGTCCTGGAGGGCTGCAAGTGTTTTTAGCCTGATTCAAATAATCCACTAACCGTAGTCTTCCATTTGGACGTCAATACGTTTTATCAGGTATGTTACAGCTGGGCTGGTTCGAAACCAAAGCCTGCACACACTGCAGCCTTCCAGAACCAAGACTTGCCACCCTCAGTCCATTGCTTGTTTTGCCAGATTATGGATTAAACTCACTCATTCCTGTGTTCTGTCTCTATGTGTGTGCTCCTGTGCTATGCCCCCTGTGCCTCGCCCTGTCCTGTTAGCCTGAAAATGGCTGTTTTTGAAGATCAGGAAGAGGAGAGACGAGAGGAGGAGCAACTCAAACGGAATATGGCCAAGAGGAAGAAAAAGAATTGAAGCCCTAAAAACATATTCCTTGTCCCATCTTTGACAAGAAACAAGTGGAAGCCGACTTAAGTTAAGACAGTGGTTGTGTCTGCATGTGTTAACAAATCTCCTGTTTTGTTTTTGTCTCCACTTCTCCCAGTTTACGCCTGGGTATCAAGGAGGATGAGGAAGAGTTGCGCTTGGAGGAGGAAGAGATGAAAAAGAAAATGGCAATGAATGCGAAACGAAAAAAAGTTTGAGGACACTAACTTTAACACACGAACACAATGCAGCCATTTCCTGGAGTAGGAGGGGGTTGAGATGGGGTGGTGTAGGGTGAAGTTGCCGCTAGACGTTGCTCCTGAGTCAGTTTAGCATTTTCCCCACTAGTGGTTAGTATTGGGGGAGGGGAAGCTGATTCTAGATCTGCACCTAGGGGAAACTTCACCCTGGAGTGGAATGGGGTGGTCAGACCAGTGGCCACTTGCTTCTGTTACATTATTTATTTTTCCAGCTGGAAAGGGGCAGGGTTGCACTATCGAGTCTTTCAGTCTTTTACTAGCTGAGCTGCAAAGAGACTATTTAATATAATACGGTGCAGATTATGCCCTGCTATTTTTGAAACCCATAGAAAATGACAGAGCTATCATGTAAAATGTGATTGCCTTGCCAAGTTGTGAACGGCAATCATGTTGTATTTTTCCCCATACAGAACCGAAACTCACTGGTCCATTTTTTATTCTTTAATTTTAAAGGGGCAATCGGTAGTTGAAACAATAAAGCGGAGTCCCCGCCTCAGTAAAAAGCTGTGGGATGGGGCTGGAGACATGTAACCACTCTCAAATTCATAGGCTATGGATGCAAGGACTGACCATCCATGATATCAAAAGTATAGTTTTAACCATGTTTTGATTCTAATAGTGTTTATTTACGTTTACTTTGTTTTCATACATTTGGAGTAAAACAAGCTTATATTTTGTGTTCTGAGTGGATATGACTGTTGAACTAAAGCTCATGAGGCATTAATATGTTATATTCCTCAAGAATCAATGGGTACATATAATTAATTTATAAATCAGAAAATGGATGTAGCAACTGCAGATTGCCCCTTTAATGATGGAGAGGAAGAGACATTGCCAGAGCCATTTCATGAAAGTTTCTTTTTTCTTGTTAAAAAGATTTGACATAACTTGTTGGCTGATGGTTTTCATTTGCTTGTGTGGTGTGCCTTTGCTGTTTTTTCCCCCCAGTGTTATATTATTTTCATCTCTAAAACCATACGATGCTAAATTATTTGTTTAGCAGCCTGACTGCTAATTTAAATAGAAATTCATTCAATCATTCCTGGTCCTTTTTATAGAACAAAATAGCATTCATTTTATACTGAAGCAAATTAAAATCTCTCGGTGGTGGAAAAATACTATTGAAAGGAATATTGAATATTGTATGAATGTTTCACCAATTTGACAATGTTATAGGCAATGTGAGTGTTGTCCATGACCATGCAGATATATAACATTATTTTCAAACACGATATATTTCTCATTCTGATATGTTGTAGGTGAGCTTCTCTGGAATTATCACATAATTGATTACAAAAAATATGCTCACTACTAAAAATATGCTTCCTCTAATAATAGGTTATCTGAAACGAAGGTATTCATCTTTGATTCTTCACACAAACAGACTGGTTGTAGATTTAAATTCCAATGTTAAACTACGTTTCAGATTACTGTTCTGAGAAATTATATCTCGATTGAGGTGCTGAGTTAAGAACTTCCTTTCGGCTTGCCGTACCTTGGAATGACACGCCCCTTTTTACTTTGCGGAAGTTTGTGTTTTGCTGCCAAGTTATTTAAAGCGAGTTTGGGCTGGTTCCTTCAAATAACAGAACCTGATTATTCCTACGCTACACGTGATTAATCAACAGATGGTAAACCATGGATCTCAGTCCGGAAGCAATACAGAAGATACTGTCAAGGGTTTGTGTCAAAGTTGTATCCTTCTTTCTGTCTTCGTTCGTTCTGTGTGGCTAGCTGGTTAGTGTTTGTTTAAATACCCGTTTACTCCTACTATTGTCAATTTGATCAGATAACTGCCGGTAAAACAGCTTTGTTGCAGGCTACTCAGGCTCTTAAAGGAAGTCTGAAGTAAATAGACCACAAGTTATGTTTCCATGAAATTCAGATGTCTCCATTTCATTGTCCTTACTAAACATTTTTCTGTATCTAGCTAATTAGTTAGCTAACTATAACTATGCAACTAAATCGCATCATGTCATCTTTTTTATTTATTATATCAGTACAAGTTTCGTGATGTTGCTATTGAGGAGCTGAAGAAAGTTCACCAGATTCATCCCGCGATGAAACCAGTAACTGGCACATACAGTAAGTTGGCTTCATCAGAATGATCACCTCCTAATGGTCCTTCAGTGAAGAGTGATCACCTCCTAATGTTCCTTCAGTGAAGAGTTTGATTGTACAGACTGTTTCTGTATCTGTCAAATATCTTAAACATAAATCACCGGTTTCTAAGCTTTCAGTGATGGCACCCAAAAAGATCTGCTGAAGTTGATTGGCAACATACCTGTGAAATATGAAGGTGAGTCTTATCAAACATGTTAGTGTTAAAAAAATTGATGGGTAAATAGTTAAACCCTAATACAAAAACATGTATCTAACGTGAACTGAGTTTACTTGGAGTTTCCCCGTCCACTACCAAGGTTCAACACCACCACTGTTATCGTCAACCAAGTACTGACTGATTGTAGCTGAATGGTTATATCGCAGACTCAATCCTTATCAAAGTTAGATGGCTTTACTGTTAATGTACAGTGTCTTCGGAAACTATTCAGACCCCTTTACTTTTTCCACATTTTGTTACATTACAGCTTTATTCTAAAGTTGACCCCCCCCCCCCCCGAAATATTACATTTACATAAGTATTCAGATCCTTTACTCAGTACTTTGTTGAAGAACCTTTGGCAGCGATTACAGCATTGAGTCTTCTTGGGTATGAAGCTACAAGCTTGGAACACCTGCATTTGGGGAGTTTCTCCCAATCTTCTCTACAGATCCTCTCAAGCTCTGTCAGGTTGGATGGGGAGCGTAGCTGCACAGCTGTTTTCAGGTCTCTCCTGAGCTGTTCGATTGGGTTCAAGTCCGGGCTCTGGCTGGGCCACTCAAGGACATTCAGAGACTTGTCCCTAAGCCACTCCTGTGTTGTCTTGGCTGTGTGTTTATGGTCATTGTCCTGTTGGAAGGTGAACCGTTGCCCCAGTCTGCGGTCCTGAGCGCTCTGGAGCAGGTTTTCATCAAGGATCTCTCTGTACTTTGCTCTGTTCATCTTTCCCTCAGTCCTGACTATTCTCCCAGTCCCTGCCGCTGAAAAACATTCCCACAGCATCAAATCAAATTTTATTTGTCACATACACGTGTTTAGCAGATGTTATTGCGGGTGTAGCGTGCCTTCCAGATCATGTCCAATCAATTGAATTTACCACAGGTGGACTCCAATCAAGTTGTAGAAACATCTCAAAAATGATAAATGGAAACGGGATGCACCTGAGCTCAATTTCAAGTCTCATAGCAAAGGGTCTGAATACTTGTGTAAATAAGAGATTTCTGTTTAAAAAAAATGTTTTAATCAATTTGCAAAAATGTCTAAACCTGTTTTCGCTTTGTCATTATGGGGTATTGTGTGTAGATTGAGGATTTATTTATTTTTTAATCAATTTTAGAATACGGCTGTAACGTAACAAAATGTGGAAAAAGTCAAGGGGTCTGAATACTTTCCGATGGCACTGTACAGTAAATTCTGTATTCCATGCTGTATAATTCCCAGGCCGTTCATACAACCTGCCCATCCTGCTGTGGCTGATGGACTCCTTCCCCTTCACCCCTCCTATCTGCTTGCTGAGGCCCACCACCAACATGGTCATCAGGGAGGGGAAGCACGTGGACGCCAGAGGACGCATCTACCTCCCCAGCCTCCACAACTGGGACCATGTAAGAGGATGCTCTCCTACACAGAGAAATCTGTGAGAGTTGATCACTGTTGTCGTTTCTCTTGACTGAAAGGCAATCCATGCTGATCAATACCTGGGCCCGTGTCCACAAAGCATCTCAGAAAATGTCTTAGGAATCCTGTTAAACCTGTTTTAAGACAAACTCCCAGCTCAGGGTAGGTTTTCGGATGATGTTAAGACACTGCCCAGACAAAGTCTGAACCAGGAGTAAAATCAACTCATAAAAGTTTATCTCAGCTGGTAATCACGACAGTTGGAGGTACCGCAAAGGAAAGATAGTGATGACACATATCGCGATGAGGCATCGGCAGCTGTGAATTTTATAGCACGTGTCGCTTCAGACAACCACGGTAAATGTGACTGCATGTGTTGCAATACAACTTTGATATAATTTTCACAATCACTTTGCCTACTCTTAATTATTATATTATGTTGGCTTTTTTTTAACCAATTCTGATGGATGTTAAAAGTGGAAATTGTACAATAATTTCCATTTGTCAACACACTCGTCACTCACTTTTAACAATTCTAAATCGCTTTGCCACTGTAGGCATCAAGTCACTTGCCGATAAGGTTGCATACAACGTTTGAAAGGTCTATAATTTCATCGAACACAATCTATACTGCACAGAAATATAAATGCAACATGTAAAGTTTTGGTCCCATGTTTCATGAGCTGAAATAAAAGATTGCAGAAATTTTCCATATGCACAAAAAGCTTATTTCGCTCAAATGTTGTGCACAAATTTGTTTACATCCCTGTTAGTGAGCATTTCAAATTTTTTCAAGATAATCATCCACCTGACAAGTGTGGCATATCAAGAAACTGATTAAACAGTGATTATTACACAGGTGCACCTTGTGCTGGGGACAATAAAAGGCCACTCTAAAATGTGCAATTTTGTCACACAACACTGCCACAGATGTCTCACGTTTTGAGGGAGGGTGCAATTGGCATGCTGACTGCAGGAATGTCCACCAGAGCTGTTGCCAGAGAATTGAATGTTAATTTTCCTACCATAAGCCGCCTCCAAAGCCGTTTTAGAGAATTTGGCAGTACTGCCAACCGGCCTCACAACCGCAGGCCACGTGTAACCACGCCAGCCCAGGACCTCCACATCCAGCTTCTTCACCTACAGGATTGTCTGAGACCAGCCAACCAGACAGCTGATGAAACTGAGGAATATTTTGGTCTGTAATAAAGCCCTTTTGTGGGGAAAAACTCATTCTGATTGGCTGGCGGATAGCGGCACCCCTGCCCAGTCATGTGAAATCCATAGATTAGGGCCTAATTAATTTCTTTCAATTGACTGATTTCCTTATATGAACTGTAACAGTACATATTTTTGAAATTGTTGCATATATATTTTTGTTCAGTATAAGTTAACATAAGCCCTAGATGCCTTCAATTGCCCAACTTCTAGGCATCCCCAGTTTAGATTTTTTTTTACTACGCGATGTTGCGCTCCAAATGGCTAACTTTAAATAGCATGATGTGGATTTATTATCCTAGTGGTTCTAAGTATTTAGGCATATCAAGTGAAATAGGCCATTGTCAAAAGCACAAGAGATACTATTGCATGTACAGTGCATTCGGAAAGTGTTCAGACCCCTAAATAAGTAAATAAACTATTACATTTACATACGTATTCAGACCCTTTACTCAGTACTTTGTTGAAGCACCTTTGGCAGCGATTACAGCCTGGAGTCTTCTTGGGTATGACGCTACAAGCTTGGCACAGCTGTATTTGGGGAGTTTCTCCCATTCTTCTCTGCAGATCCTCTCAAGCTCTGTCAGGTTGTATGGGGAGCGTCGCAGCACAGCTATTTTCAGGTTCTCCAGATATATTAGATCGGGTTCAAGTCCGGGCTCTGGCTGGGCCACTCAAGGACATTCAGAGACTTGTCCCGAAGCCACTCCTGCGTTGCCTTGGCTGTGTGCTTAGGGTCGCTGTCCTGTTGGAAGGTGAACCGTTGCCCCAGTCTGCGGTCCTGAGTGCTCTGGAGCAGGTTTTCATCAAGGATCTCTCTGTACTTTGCTCTGTTCATCTTTCCCTCGATCCTGACTAGTCTCCCAGTCCCTGCCACTGAAAAACATCCCCACAGCATGATGCTGCCACCACCATGCTTCACCGTAGGGATGGTATTGGCCAGGTGATGAGCGGTGCCTGGTTTCCTCCAGATGTTCAATCTTGGTTTCATCAGACCAGAGAATCTTGTTTCTCATGGTCTGAGAGTCCTTTAGGTGCCTTTTGGCAAATTCCTGGCCACTCTACCATAAAGGCCTGATTGGTGGAGCGCTGCAGAGATGGTTGTCCTTCTGGAAGGTTATTCCATCTCCACAGAGGAATTCTGGAGCTCTGTCTGAGTGACCATCGGGTTCTTGGTCACCTCCTTGACCAAGACCCTTCTCCCCCGATTGCTCCGTTTGGCCAGGCAGCCTGCACTAGGAAAAGTCTTGGTGGTTCCAAACATCTTCCATTTAAGAATGATTGAGGCCACTGTGTTCTTGGGGACCTTCAATGCTGCAGACATTTTTTGGTACCCTTCCCCAGATCTGTGCCTCAACACAATCCTGTCTCGGAGCTCTACGGACAATTCCTTCGACCTCATGGCTTGGTTTTTGCTCTGACATGCACTGTCAGCTGTGGGACCTTTTATATAGACAGGTGTGTGCCCTTACAAATCATGTCCAATCAATTTAGTTTACCACAGGTGGACTCCAATCAAGTTGTAGAAACATTTCAAGGATGATCAATGGAAACAGGATGCACCTGAGTTCAATTTCGAATCTCATAGTGAAGGGTCTGAATACTATATAAATAAGGTATTTCTGTTTTTTATGTGTAGTACATTTGCAAAAATGTCTAAACCTGTTTTCACTTTGTCATTATGGGGTATTGTGTGTAGATTGATGGATACAAAAAAAATAAAACATTTTAGAGTAAAGCTTTAACGTGACAAAGTGGAAAAGGTCAATGGGTCTGAATACTTTCCGAATGCACTGTAGGTCCAGATTATTTATTGATTGATTGATCAGGTAGAAATATCAAAACATTATTTGAACAACTCCAAAGCAATTGCATGTGGCGCAGGAACCACTGACTCGCTGCATTTTTGTATTTTCTATACACCTGCTGGTAACTCTTAACTGCTCATGAGGTGTTTTAATATCTGTCGACTTTGTGACTCTTATGACTACATTTTACCCATAAGGATAGGAGTAAAATGTTTCTATTCTCAGCACTTATGACCAATTTTCTACTCAGACGCTTTATGGATATGGGCCCAGGTCTCTGTTCTAGTATCCACACTTGAATACTACTTATTTGGCTCTATCTCATTGTCCTTCTGCGATTCTTGGCTTGCCATCTCCTTGCCTCCTTCTCAACCTTACTGGAGGATAAGGTCAAAGGTCCCTGCCCTTTGGGCTTCTTCTCCAATGTGTTTTGAGAAAGGAGAAGATGCAAGGAATCAAGAAAAGATTGAGGAAGACCCTTTAGAATTAAGCAATGCATTGGGCATGTATCCTAAGTGGGACACTAGTATGGACAATACATATGGAAGTAACTTCAGAGTGTGACTCAATTTTCATTTTTTCAGCTCCACCTCAAATGTAGCAAATTTGTGCGAGTTTCATGTTATTCATTCTTTGACGGAAGCATTTTTGATGGAGTAAATTGTCATGTCATTGACCATGACAGATAGACACCGATGCATCCTCTCTCCCGTTGTAAAGCTGTGTGTCTTCCTCTCCCTCCACAGCCCAAGTCGTCTGTAGTAGGTCTCCTGGCTGAGATGATCTCCCAGTTTGAGGAGGAGCCTCCGCTGGGCACCAAGTCCACCGGAGACAACAGAGACCCCAATGAGCTGCTGGCCTTCGTTTCCAACCTGAAGATCAATGAAGGTGTGTCTGTAGACTAAAGTATATGGACTTTATTGGCTGGTTTGCCGGACACAGATTAAATGGTTTAAGAGCAGTTGCGAATCCAACATTTCCAAAATAGGCTAATTCTGCACATATGGTTGGGGTGGTTTGGCGTTTGTATCTTAAGCCTAGTTCTGGGCCCGTATCCACAAAGCGTTTTAGAGTAGAAAATTGGCCGTTAAGTGCTGAGAATAGAGACATTCTACTGCTACTCTTATGGGTAAAAAGAACTTATGCAAGAAGCATCTTTAGTCATTAGTCAGTCAACAGATATTTAGGAGACCTCATGAGCTGTCCTAACCAGTACCTGCTAAACTCTGAGTGGTTGTTTTGGACCCGGTACCGGGAACTCAAATCTTACTGCTGGCAATGTCATAAGAACACACCGCCCCCCCCCCCCCCCCCCATAAAGGCCATAAATCATGCGCTATGGTCATATTCATAGAGTATGCCATGTAGATCAAGTCACCAAAAGTGCAAATATTTGGTATGCATGGAAAGGCTACACCCTGAATGTCATTTCCAATGCATTTCCTTCTCCATCCACATTATCTTGAATGCATCCTCCACATGCGCTGTTGATCTAGCTCATCGTTTACAATAGGAAAAGTAAATGGGAAAATAAGTATGTTTCCTCACGTCTGTCTTATTTAAAAAAAGCAAACAACATAACTTGAAAGCCCTGATTGCTAAGGTCATTTTAAGATGTCAGGCTTAAATCCATTCAGCCATTTTGGCACAGTGACTCACTACCCAAACCAGACGCAACTGGTTTCAAGTGGCCAAGAGACGTCCTATGATGATCTCCTGCTATCTAGTGGACGAACTGAGGGGATTCTCCTCGTATGCAACACCTTCCTAATATTGAGTCGCACCCCCTCATTTTGCCCTCAGTACAGCCTCAATTCGTCGGGGCGTGGATAGGTCTGTTGCGGTGACCGCCACACCGGCGGTCACGAGTCATGAAGGCAGTCAAATTCCACGTGACTAACGGTAATTAGGCTTCTCCAAGCTCTGATGCTGCTGATGGTCATTAGTAGCCTACCAAACTTGCTAACTGCCTGGTACTCAGCACTCTATTGTCCCTCTAATCACTCTGACATCAATGCAAATGTTATGGAAAATCTAATCAAACAATTCATGAGCTCATGTTGCGCAATATTTCTATAGGCTATGCAATTGCGCGAGAACAGGGTGATGGCCTCTATTCAAAAGAGGATCCCATCAGCTTTCTATAGGCTAGGCCTACTATATTTATTTCTCAACTTTCCTAATATTAAGCACCTTGCTTATCTTTACAACAGGAGTATAACCTACCGGGCTGGCATGAAAATGAACCACGGGACATGTGTCCTCCATTTGCTATTTAAGTGCATAGATGACATGTATTTTTTCCCCTGCCCCTGTTTTGAGACAGGTGCATGATAATGATATATTCCAAATCAAAACAAACTTCACACACATTATTTTGGATATGTAAAGACAAGATTAAATCAAGAATAGTCTGATGGGTGACAATATTAGCCTATCACTTGTGAATTATATATTATCACTTGTGAATGATGCCCAGCTTAAGGCAAGAAACCATGCCTTTTTATTGCGTAAAAAATAAAATAATAATCATAGTAGCACACCTCATGTAGCCTAGCCCATAGGCCTACATGTTTTGATAAGGTTTGTATCACAACTAAAGTGGCCAAGTAACTTCTTAAAATTAAGCTGGGCATTAATTAATTAATTAATTGTTGCGCTACATAAAGATGGCCTGGGCTATAAGAAGATTGCCAAGACCCTGAAACTGAGCTGCAGCACGGTGGCCAAGACCATACAGCGGTTTAACAGGACAGGATCCACTCAGAACAGGCCTCGCCATGGTCGACCAAAGAAGTTGAGAGCACGTGCTCAGCGTCATATCCAGAGGTTGTCTTTGGGAAATAGACATATGAGTGCTGCCAGCATTGCTGCAGAGGTTGAAGGGGTGTGGGGTCAGCCTGTCAGTGCTCAGACCATACGCCGCACACTGCATCAAATTGGTCTGCATGGCTGTCGTCCCAGAAGGAAGCCTCTTCTAAAGATGATGCACAAGAAAGCCCGCAAACAGTTTGCTGAAGGCAAGCAGACTAAGGACATGGATTACTGGAACCATGTCCTGTGGTCTGATGAGACCAAGAAACGTATTTGGTTCAGATGGTGTCAAGCGTGTGTAGCGGCAACCAGGTGAGGAGTACAAAGACAAGTGTGTCTTGCCTACAGTCAAGCATGGTGGTGGAGTGTCATGGTCTGGGGCTGCATGAGTGCTGCCGGCACTGGGGAGCTACAGTTCATTGAGGGAACCATGAATGCCAACATGATCCCCTCCCTCGGAGACTGGGTTGCAGGGCAGTATTCCAACATGATAACGACCCCAAACACACCTCCAAGATGACCACTGCCTTGCTAAAGAAGCTGAGGGTAAAGGTGATGGACTGGCCAAGCATGTCTCCAGACCTAAACCCTATTGAGCATCTGTGGGGCATCCTCAAACGGAAGGTGGAGGAGTGCAAGGTCTCTAACATCCACCAGCTCCGTGATGTCGTCATGGAGGAGTGGAAGAGGACTCCAGTGGCAACCTGTGAAGCTCTGGTGAACTCCATGCCCAAGAGGGTTAAGGCAGTGCTGGAAAATGATGGTGGCCACAGAAAATATTGACACTTTGGGCCCAATTTGGACATTTTCACTTAGGGGTGTACTCACTTTTGTTGCCAGCGGTTTAGACATTAATGGCTGTGTGTTGTGTTATCTTTAGGGGACAGCAAATTTACACTGTTATACAAGCTGTTCACTCACTACTTTACATTGTAGCAAAGTGTCATTTCTTCAGTGTCACATGAAAAGATATACTCAAATATTTACAAAAATGTGAGGGGAATCATAATTTCAAGCTGTTGCGTCAGCCACATTGCGTAATTTTTTTTTTTTGCTTGTGGTTGTATTCATTTGGAAGCTGTCGCATCCCACAACTGTCCCAGACTATGTTTGGAATATTTATTTCTCGCACAGAATAGAATAGGTCAACTTTCATACTATGGAGGATAGTAGATTGACATAGGCTAGTGCGTTTGCTGTTCGTTAGGCCTACTCATCTTGTTGGCTGACGAAAAGTAAATGTGGACGGTTCTTCAAATCATCATTAGTCGCATCATGCGGCCTTACAATGGATTAAACATCAAAACATATAGCCCAACGTTTGTAGAACTAAAGTTACATTAATAACTAAATTAAGCATATAGGAGTACCTATTTCACAGAACAGCTGCATGTGCTCACTCCCTCAAATCGTTTGGAGAAAATATTGTTTCTATTTTATTCAGCTATGTTCAATTGTATTCTTCATACTATAAAATAATGCCACGGAATTCTAAGCAGATCTTGTCTGCTAAATGAACTAGTGTAGCCCACAGCCATTTGGCATAGCCTTATCAGGTCCTAACATAAGGACAACTCAGAGTATGCTATTCTGTTCTTCTGAAATAGACTACAATTTGTTTCTTTAGACCTGTCTAATATAAATAATTGATTTATTGTGAAGGTGTAGGCTATATTACATGGATTTACAGTGGGGAGAACAAGTATTTGATACACTGCCGATTTTGCAGGTTTTCCTACTTACAAAGCATGTAGAGGTCTGTAATTTTTATCATAGATATACTTCAACTGTGAGACGGAATCTAAAACAAATCCAGAAAATCACATTGTATGATTTTTAAGTAATTAATTTGCATTTTATTGCATGACATAAGTATTTGATCACCTACCAACCAGTAAGAATTCCGGCTCTCACAGACCTGTTAGTTTTTCTTTAAGAAGCCCTCCTGTTCTCCACTCATTACCTGTATTAACTGCACCTGTTTGAACTCGTTACCTGTATAAAAGACACCTGTCCACACACTCAATCAAACAGACTCCAACCTCTCCACAATGGCCAAGACCAGAGAGCTGTGTAAGGACATCAGGGATAAAATTGTAGACCTGCACAAGGCTGGGATGGGCTACAGGACAATAGGCAAGCAGCTTGGTGAGAAGGCAACAACTGTTGGTGCAATTATTAGAAAATGGAAGAAGTTCAAGATGACAGTCAATCACCCTCGGTCTGGGGCTCCATGCAAGATCTCACCTCATGGGGCATCAATGATCATGAGGAAGGTGAGGGATCAGCCCAGAACTACACGGCAGGACCTGGTCAATGACCTGAAGAGAGCTGGGACCACAGTCTCAAAGAAAACCATTAGTAACACACTACGCCGTCATGGATTAAAATCCTGCAGAGCACGCAAGGTCCCCCTGCTCAAGCCAGTGCATGTCCAGGCTCGTCTGAAGTTTGCCAATGACCATATGGATGATCCAGAGGAGGAATGGGAGAAGGTCATGTGGTCTGATGAGACAAAAATATAGCTTTTTGGTCCAAACTCCACTCACCGTGTTTGGAGGAAGAAGAAGCATGAGTACAACCCCAAGAACGCCATCCCAACCGTGAAGCATGGAGGTGGAAATATCATTCTTTGGGGATGCTTTTCTGCAAATGGGACAGGACGACTGCACCGTATTGAGGGGAGGATGGATGGGGCCATGTATCGCGAGATGTTGGCCAACAACCTCCTTCCCTCAGTAAGAGCATTGAAGATGGGTCGTGGCTGGGTCTTCCAGCATGACAACGACCCGAAACACACAGCCAGGGCAACTAAGGAGTGGCTCCGTAAGAAGCATCTCAAGGTCCTGGAGTGGCCTGGCCAGTCTCCAGACCTGAACCCAAAAGAAAATCTTTGGAGGGAGCTGAAAGTCCGTATTGCCCAGCGACAGCCCCGAAACCTGAAGGATCTGGAGAAGGTCTGCTGCAGTGTGTGCAAACCTGGTCAAGACCTACAGGAAACGTATGATCTCTGTAATTGCAAACAAAGGTGTCTGTACCAAATATTAAGTTCTGCTTTTCTGATGTATCAAATACTTATGTCATGCAATAAAATGCAAATTAATTACTTAAAAATCGTACAATGTGATTTTCTGGATTTTTGTTTTAGATTCCGTCTCTCACAGTTGAAGTGTACCTATGATAAAAATTACAGACCTCTACATGCTTTGTAAGTAGGAAAACCTGCAAAATCGGCAGTGTATCAAATACTTGTTCTCCCCACTGCATTAGACTTTTTTAAATGTAGATGTTCCAAAGGTCTGCATCAGTGGCTTGTAGGCTATGTGTGGAAGCCAGGAGATGCTAAATGTGTTTGTTAATTAATGGTCAATTACCGTGAGACCGACAGTTATTTGCTTGACAGTCACCTGCTGACGAAATTTCGTGACCGCCACAGCCCTAGGCGTGGACTCTACAAGTTGTCGAAAGCGTTCCACAGGGATGCTGACCCATGTTGACTCCAATGTTTCCCACAGTTGTGTCAAGTTGGCTGGATGTCCTTTGGGTGGTGGACCATTCTTGATACACACAGAAAACTGTTAACCGTGAAAACCAGCAACGTTGCAGTTCTTGACACAAACTGGTATGCCTGACACTTACTACCATACCCTGTTCATAGGCACTTCAATCTTTTGTCTTGCCCATTCACCCTCTGAATGGCACACATACACAATCCTTCTCATTTGTCTCAGGTGTTCTTACTGTTTTGTACACTCAGTGTATATAGTTTCTGTAAGACCAAAAATGTATGCATGGGATGTTGCACCAAGATTATTATAATAAACTAAAACTAATCATGAAAAACGATTCAGTAAACTGAAATAAAATAATGTACAATCCCGTTTGAAAAATTATAACTTCTAAAGTAACTTGTGGGGGGGGTTGAATGGGGTTTTCAAGCTTTTTTTCTAACAGGGTTTTAAGCTTCTGAATCTGGCGAGTCACATTGAGATTGACTTTTTAATTTAAAGGGCGACTGAGCGAGATGATGCACCACAGATGTTGGGCGCGTTAGGCTGGTAAGGCCGAGGGAGGTGCATCTGCGACAGCCAAAAGTCGGTTTTCCAACTGTAAGGCTCAGTGTTGCCATTGTTTATAAAAAGTTTTCATTATAATGTTGAAATAAACATTAACCCACCCCCATATCACACATTGTACTGAAATCATAATTTAATATGTGCATTGTACAATCAATAAGTGAGAGCCTCATATCACATTAATTTATATATATCCACTGTACACAAATCTTGGCAAATAGGTCATGACTTTGGTCACGTTTGTGTGGGTCAAACAAGAACATCCCTAATGACAATAGAGCCTCCCACAATGGCTGCAGGAGGACGTTGGTGAAGAGCAACTGCAGAAACTTGCAGTCAAAACGTCATGATCACATGATTTTTGTAAAGTTCATGCAGTCGACATGTAGGCGCAAGTCGGACAATTTTTATCCCCAGAATGCAACACACTTTGAAAGGCGGTGACCATCTTGAGAAAACAATCCGCTCTAATACGCCTATTGAGATGAGCACAATACAAGACTCTGCTCTCACACAGTCACACAGTGTTCTCGGGTGCACTTCACACTGCTACAATGTAATAGCTACGGGACCAAAACGCATCAGATTAAATGTTGCAATGGTCAAAAGTTTTGATTTAGGGCTGGTTTCCTGGACACAGGTTAAGCCAAGTCTTGGACGAAAATGCATGCTCAATGGAGAATCTCGATTGAAAGACTACACAGCTGTGTCCAGGAAACCAGCCCATAAAGTTTAGCCTTGCGCTTCAACCCTCCTGGTTGTTGCGGAAATTGACCCACTACTAACTATACAACGCATAAATGGTTCCTAACCTCCCACGCATAGGAAACTATAGGTCCCCAACACCAAAACTGAAACTAAATAATATATAATGTTTTTATACAACGTTTTTTACCATTGCCACCGTGTTTCTCTAAAGCGTGTTGCCACCTTGCGATTAGGTTATTCTCCATTTGCAACAATGGCAATGAGCGTCTAAACTATCTTTCTTTGCAGTACCTCCAACTGTCATGATTACCAGCTGAGAAGCTTTTATGAATTGATTTTACTCTTTGCTCAGAGTTTGTCTGAGCAGTGTCTTAACATCATCCTAAAACCTGGGAGTTTTTGTTGTTGTCTTGAAACAGGTTTTAACAGGATTCCTATAACTTTTTCTGAGAAGCTTCGTGGATAGGGGCCCTGGGTTTAAAATGAAATAAAATTGTATTTTCACATGCGCCGAATACAACAGTGAAATGCTTACTTACAAGCCCTTAACTTATTTTTCTTTAAACTGCATTGTTGGTCAAGTAAAAAATAACATAATTAAAGAGCAGCAGTAAAAAAACAGTAGTGACGCTATATATGGGGGTACCGGTACAGAGTCAATGTGCGGGGGCACAGGTTAGTCGAGGTAATTGAGGTAATATGTACATGTAGGTAGAGTTAAAGTGACTATGCATAGATAATAAACAGAGTTGATGTAAGCCATGATCAGCCTTTCAAAGCACTTCATGGCTACAGACGTGAGTGCTACGGGTCTGTAGTCATTTAGGCAGGTTACCTTAGTGTTCTTGGGCACAGGGACTATGGTGGTCTGCTTGAAACATGTTGGTATTACAGACGCCGTCAGGGACAGGTTGAAAATGTCAGTGAAGACAATTGCAAGTTGGTCAGTGCATGCTCATAGTACACGTCCTGGTAATCCGTCTGGCCCTGCGGCCTTGTGAATGTTGACCTGTTTAAAGGTCTTACTCACATCAACTACGGAGATCGTGATCACACAGTCGTCCGGAACAGCTGATGCTCTCATGCATGCTTCAGTGTTGCTTGCCTGGAAACAAGCATAGAAGTAATTTAGCTTGTCTGGTAGGCTCGTGTCACTGGGCAGCTCACGGCTGTGCTTCCCTTTGTAGTCTGTAATAGTTTGCAAGCCCTGCCACATCCAACGAGAGTCGGAGCCGGTGTAGTACGATTCAATCTTAGTCCTGTATTGACGCTTTGCCTGTTTGATGGTTTGTCGGAGGGCATAGCGGGTTAGAGTCCTGCTCCATGAAAGCTCTACCCTTTAGCTCAGTGCGGGTGTTGCCTGTAATCCATGGCTTCTGGTTGGGGTATATACGTACGGTCACTGTGGGGATGACGTCATCGATGCACTTATTGATGAAGCCAGTGACTGATGTGGTGTACTCCTCAATGCCATCGCAAAAAACCCGGAACATATTCCATCCAGTCTGTGCTAGCAAAACAGTCCTGTAGCTTAGCATCTGCGTCATCTGACCACTTCTTTATTGACCGAGTCACTGGTGCTTTTGCTTGTAAGCAGGAATCAGGAGGATAGAATTATGGTCAGTTTTGCCAAATGGAGGGCGAGGGAGAGCTTTGTATGCGTCTCTGTGTGTGGAGTAAAGGTGGTCTAGAGTTTCTTTCCCTCTGGTTACACATTTAACATGCTGGTAGAAATTAGGTAGAACGGATGTAAGTTTCCCTGCATTAAAGTCCCCGGCCACTAGGAGCGCCGCTTCTGGATGAGCGTTTTCCTGTTTAGTTATGGCCTTATACAGCTCATTGAGTGCGGTCTTAGTGCCAGCATCGGTTTGTGGTGATAAATAGACAGCTACGAAAAATATAGATAAACTCTCTTGGTAAATAGTATGGTCTACAGCTTATCATGATATACTCTACCTCAGGCAAGCAAAACCTTGAGACATCCTTAATATTAAATTTTGTGCACCAGCTGTTGTTTACAAATATACACAGACCACCACCCCTTGTTTTACCGGAGGCGGCTGCTCTATCTTGCCGATGCAGCATAAACCCTGCCAGCTGTATGTTATCCATGTTGTCGTTCGGCCACAATTCTGTGAAATATAAGATATTACAGTTTGTTATGTCCCATTGGTAGGATATTTGTGATCGTAGCTCATCTATTTTGTTATCCAGTGATTGTACGTTGGCTAATAGGACTGATGGTAGAGGCAGATTACCCACTCGCCGTCGGATATTTACAAGGCACCCCAACCTACGTCCCTGATATCTGTCTCTTTCTCATGTGAATGACGGGGATTTGGGCCTTGTTGGGTGTCTGAAGTAAATCCTTTGCGTCCGACTTGTTAAAGAAAAAATCTTCGTCCAGTACGAGGTGAGTAATCGCTGTCCTGATATCCAGAAGCTCTTTTCGGTCATAAGAGACGGTGGCAGAATCATTATGTACAAAATAAGTTACAAATAACGTGAAAAAACACACACACACTAGCACAATTGGTTAGGAGCCCGTAAAACCGCAGCTATCTCCTCCGGCGCCAGAATTAGGCTTAAGGGAAACCAGACCTATATAGACATATACTGCAGCTTGCTGAATGGTTCATTGGGTATAAAAAGGTAAAATGGGCTATATTTGGGGCCAGAGGATAACACGTGACCGCTTTTATACAACAATTATATATTATTTATTTATTCAATGAAACCAGTCACCTACCACAAATTAGAGATTCAAGGTGTCGGTATCTGGTCAAACCAGAAACCGACAATGCAAACTCCAGATTAAGCTGTGGCTGGGTCTGATAGTTTGCCAACAATAGCCGAGCCAGCATTCCCTAGTGATGCTGTGGTAAACTGCAGAATGTTTAGATAGAAATGTATCATGTAGAATTGGGAAAAGCATCAGCTCTGTTTAGTACATTTCTGTTTGCAGCATTTTGAAGCTGAACATATCACCTGACGAATACACCCCTGGCTCTAACTCAAACCATGTCCTCCAATCACAGGTGGAGTACAGCATCACGATCATTCAATCAACAAAGTCACAGTCATTGGGGGCGGAGACTTGGGAATGGCATCAGTGATGAGCATTTTGGCAAAAGTATGACTGCCTTTTTTTGCTTTGTCACTCAAATGTTAAAACCGGGTCGTGTTCATTAGGACATGCAACAGAAAGCGTTTTGCGACGAGAAATTGAATTTAGCGTTTCTTATTGGACAAGTCCATGTAGTACCTATTTCAGTCTCTACTTTGCCCTCCCTCCAAAAGATGGCAAACTTTGTCACAAAGCAGAATCAAAGGCTGATTTTGAATGAGATGTATTTAAATCTACATGACAAACAATTATAGGTCTTCCTGTTTGTCTGTTTTCTTGTGTTTGGTGCCAAATGAACACGACCCAGGTACATTGATATAACAGAGCCTTTCTTAATCACTGTTGTGTCTAAAGGATGTGTTTTGAGTATTGATGTTCACCATTTCCATCCCATCTATCCTTTATAACAGTGAAGAGCTCACATATCATGTTCTCTCTTTGCTTTATAGGGTAAAGTGGATAGACTAGTCTTCATTGACGTAGCTGAGAGCTCCACCAAAGGTGGTAGCATGGATCTAGAGATTTTCAACTTGCCAAAGGTGGAGGTATCTAAAGGTACATCTCCTATAAACTTATTAGACACTACTTTTACCCAGTAAAGCAGCAGTGTACTGTAAACTAAGCCTGACACATTCATCTAAACCTCAGCCTAAGCTCTCCCTCGCCCTCCATTTGGCAAATCTGACCATAACTCTATCCTCCTGATTCCTGCTTATAAGCAAAAACTGAAGCAGGAAGCACCAGTGACTCGGCTAATAAAAAAGTGGTTAGATGACGCAGATGCTAAGCTACAGGACTGTTTTGCTAGCACAGACTGGAACATGTTCAGGGATTCTTCAGACAGCATTGAGGAGTACACCACATCAGTCACTGGCTTCATCAATAAGTGCATCGATGATGTCGTCCCCACAGTGACCGTACGTACATACCCCAACCAGAAGCCATGGATTACAGGAAACATCCGCACTGAGCTAAAGGGTAGAGCTGCCGCTTTCAAGGAACGGGACTCTAACCCGGACGCTTATAAGAAATCCCGCTATGACCTCCGACGAACCATCAAACAGGCAAAGAGTCAATACAGGTCTAAGATTGAATCATACTACACTGGCTCTGACGCTCGTCGGATGTGGCAGGGCTTGAAAACTATTACAGACTACAAAGGGAAGCACAGCCGCGAGCTGCCCAGTGACACAAGCCTACCAGACGAGCTAAACCACTTCTATGCTCGCTTCGAGGCAAGCAACACTGAAGCATGCATGAGAGCACCAGCTGTTCCGGACGACTATGTGATCACGCTCTCCGTAGCCGATGTGAGTAAGACTTTTAAGCAGGTCAACATTCACAAGGCCGCAGGGCCAGACGGATTACCAGGACGTGTACTCCGAGCATGTGCTGACCAACTGGCAAGTGTCTTCACTGACATTTTCAACATGTCCCTGACTGAGTCTGTAATACCAACATGTTTCAAGCAGACCACCATAGTCCCCGTGCCCAAGAACTCTAAGATAACCTGCCTAAATGACTACCGACCCGTGGCACTGACGTCTGTAGCCATGAAGTGCTTTGAAAGACTGGTCATGGCTCACATCAACAGCATAATCCCAGAAACCCTAGACCCACTCCAATTTGCATACCGCCCCAACAGATCCACAGATGATGCAATCTCTATCGCACTCCACACTGCCCTTTCCCACCTGGACAAGAGGAACACCTACGTGAGAATGCTATTCATTGACTACAGCTCAGCATTCAACACCATAGTGCCCTCAAAGCTCATCACTAAGCTAAGGATCCTGGGACTAAACACCTCCCTCTGCAACTGGATCCTGGACTTCCTGACGGGCCGCCCCCAGGTGGTAAGGGTAGGTAACAACACATCTGCCACACTGATCCTCAACACGGGGGCCCCTCAGGGGTGCGTGCTCAGTCCCCTCCTGTACTCTCTGTTCACCCATGACTGCATGGCCAGGCACGACTCCAACACCATCATTAAGTTTGCCGACGACACAACAGTGGTAGGCCTGATCACCGACAACGATGAGACAGCCTATAGGGAGGAGGTCAGAGATCTGGCCGTGTGGTGCCAGGACAACAACCTCTCCCTCAACGTGACCAAGACAAAGGAGATGATTGTGGACTACAGGAAAAAAAAGAGGACTGAGCACGCCCCCATTCTCATCGACGGGGCTGTAGTGGAACAGGTTGAGAGCTTCAAGTTCCTTGGTGTCCACATCACCAACGAACTATCATGGTCCAAACACACCAAGACAGTCGTGAAGAGGGCACGACAAAGCCTATTCCCCCTCAGGAGACTAAAAAGATTTGGCATGGGTCCTCAGATCCTCAAAAAATTCTACAGCTGCACCATCGAGAGCATCCTGACTGGTTGCATCACCGCCTGGTATGGCAACTGCTTGGCCTCTGACCGCAAGGCACTACAGAGGGTAGTGCGTACGGCCCAGTACATCACTGGGGCAAAGCTCCCTGCCATCCAGGACCTCTATACCAGGCGGTGTCAGAGGAAGGCCCTCAAAATTGTCAAAGACTCCAGTCACCCTAGTCATAGACTGTTCTCTCTGCTACCGCACGGCAAGCGGTACCGGAGTGCCAAGTCTAGGTCCAAAAGACTTCTCAACAGCTTCTACCCCCAAGCCATAAGACTCCTGAACAGCTAATCATGGCTACCCGGACTATTTGCACTGCCCCCCCACCCCATCCTTTTTACGCTGCTGCTACTCTGTTAAGTATTTATGCATAGTCACTTTAACTCTACCCACATGTACATATTACCTCAACTAGCCGATGCCCCCGCACATTGACTATGCAACGGTACCCCCCTGTATATATAGCCTCCCTACTGTCACTTTATTCTATTGTATATATAGCCTCCCTACTGTCACTTTATTTTTTACTTCTGCTCTTTTTTTTTTTTCTCAACACTTTTTTGTTGTTGTTTTATTCTTACTTTTTTGTTTAAAATAAATGCACTGTTGGTTAAGGGCTGTAAGTAAGCATTTCACTGTAATGTCTGCACCTGTTGTATTCGGCGCATGTGACCAATAAAATTTGATTTGAAGTATAAAGTCACTAGTTTCGGCACTGAGCAAATTCCAGGTCTTGTGAGCGGAAACTTAAATTTTGCAAGCATTCTGTGCAACTTCCAGCACGCATTAATTGTGAACACAGGCTGTACCTGCTTTTAAATTAGTTTCACAGTGCTCAATAGGCTATTGTGGCTATTTGAGCATAATGTAGGCCTATCAGAGTGGCCTATCAACAAAACCAATTGAGAAAATGCTATAACATTTCCACATGGATATAGCTGTTGACTTCTATGAAATCCACTACAATAGCCAATATGTGGTGTTCACTGTAGGCCTACATTCCGTTAGACTTTAAAAACATTATGCATGGCTTGACATTAACCATTTTAGGACTGATGTTTTACTTATAAAGCTCAAATCACTTTATAAAAATAAGAAATGATCTGTAACACAATTGGCCAAATAGGTGACTGAACATTTTATTGTGTTCTTTGATTCAAGAAACCACTTTACAAAATTTAAATTCCTTGTAAAGGTATGTTGGAGCAATTTAGTGTGCAGGTCCATCTTCATAAGGGATGTTTATTCAAGGGATGACTATCAACGCTAGGGCTAGCACCTTCCAAAAAAATGTGTGACACAATCAGGCCTTAAGATACTCCACTTAGTTGAAGAACCATTTGTTTCCCACTGATAGACCTGTCGGCGTCTGCAGACTCCAGTGTGATCGTGGTGACGGCGAACGCGTGGAGCAACGAGCAGTCGTACGTGAGCGTGGTCCAGACCAACGTGGACATGTACCGGGGCATTATCCCGGGCCTGGTCCGCCTTAGCCCCAACGCTGTGCTGCTCATAGCCTCACAGCCAGGTCCGAACACACACACCTACCTTAACTATTATCCAGCCATCTTTTAGTCAAAAGCAGCAGAAGGCACTGAACTAGAAGTGTCATGGGAAATACAGAAGAATAGAGATCAAATCTCCCATTGGCATCAGTGTATGATTTACTGTCCACAAAAAATATTTACGAAAAATGAATAAACCCTCTGTTGTAATATCTCTCTCCCTCCCTCCTCTTCCCATCTCCCTTCTTTTCCTATGTTTTGACCTCTGGCAGTGGACATCATGACCCATGTGGCATGGAGACAGAGCGGCCTGCCACCATCCAGGGTGATCGGGGCGGGGTGTAACCTGGACTCTGAACGTCTCTGTCACGTCCTGGACATCAGTATCAACACACACAAACAGGCCTGGGTCATAGGAGAACTCTCAGACAACAAGGGTAAGATAGAGACCGGTCTGAGGAGGATTTATTTTCAGCAGTGGTGGCAAAGTTAGCATGGGGGGGTTGGGGTCAGTGGGCATGGCCAGTGGCGCGGTCTCCGACCAAATGTTAGAGTCCCTAGTCTTTGCGGTTTTTAAAGCTAATTTGTACATATTTTGTCATGGCTTATGCCGTATTCTTATGCTAGATTCTCCCTGACTGTCTAGTTTTTATTTTGATGATTGTTAGTTCTCAAAGATGATCTTATAAAAAAAATATATAGCTCTTATCTCTTATCATTTCTACGTACTTTGTGGTTTTAGTCATTTATAGCTGCATTATGTAACTTTTTGGGCGACCTGACCAAATTCACATAGACATTTTAGTTATAGATCTGTCATTCTCATTGAAAGCAAGTCAAAGAAGCAGTAGGTCTGTTCTATGTGCGCTATTTCTATGCTTCCCATTCTTAAGTTTTGTTTTTGCGTCTTTTACTTTTGTACACCAGCTGAAAATATAATATTTTTGGTTATTGCAAAGATATTTCACAGCGGTTTAGATGGTACAATGATTCTCTACACATTGCTTGTTTTGTCACATAAACTGAAATTAGGCGAACTATTAGAATTTTAGTTACCAGGAAATCGCTCCGCCATTTCTGCATATTGCACCTTCAGTTTACACTGAAAACATTTCACCATCCTGTAATTTTTTTCCCCAATAAAATGAAAATTTGTTTTTTATATATACAGTTGAAATCGGAAGTTTACATACACTTAGGTTGGAGTCATTAAAACTAGTTTTTCAACCACTCCACAAATGTCTTGTTAACAAACTATAGTTTTCCAAGTCGGTTAGGACATCTACTTTGTGCATTACACAAGTAATTTTTCCAACAATTGTTTACAGACAGATTATTTCACTTATAATTCACTGTATCACAATTCCAGTGGGTCAGAAGTTTACATACACTAAGTTGACTGTGCCTTTGGAAGCTTCTGATAGGCTAATTGACATCATTTGAGTCAATTGGAGGTGTACCTGGGGATGTATTTCAAGGCCTACCTTCAAACTCAGTGCCTCTTTGCTTGACAATATGGGAAAATCAAAAGAAATCAGCCAAGACCTCAGAAAAAAAATCGTAGACTTCCACAAGTCTGGCTCATCCTTGGGAGCAATTTCCAAACGCCTGAAGGTACCACATTCATCTGTACAAACAATAATACGCAAATATAAACGCCATGGGACCACGCAGCTGTCATACCGCTCAGGAAGGAGACGTGTTCTGTCTCCTAGAGATGAACGTACTTTGGTGCGAAAAGTGCAAATCAATCCCAAAACAGCAGCAATTACCTTGGAAACAGGTACAAAAGATACTGGAGGAAACAGGTACAAAAGTATCTATATCCACAGTAAAACGAGTCCTATATCGACATAACCTGAAAGGTCGCTCAGCAAGGAAGAAGCCACTGCTCCAAAACCGCAATAAAAAAGCCAGACTACGGTTTGCAACTGCACATGGGGACAAAGATTGTACTTTTTGGAGAAATGTCCTCTGGTCTGATGAAACAAAAATAGAACTGTTTGGCCATAATGACCATCGTTATGTTTGGAGGAAAAAGGGGGTCGCTTGCAAGTCGAACACCATCCCAACCGTGAAGCACAGGGGTTGCAGCATCATGCTGTGGGGGTGCTTTGCTGCAGGAGGGACTGGTGCACTTCACAAAATAGATGGCATCATGAGGAAGGAAAATTATGTGGATATATTGAAGCAACATCTCAAGACATCAGTCAGGAAGTTAAAGCTTGGTCGCAAATGGGTCTTCCAAATGGACAATGACCCCAAGCATACTTCCAAAGTTGTGGCAAAATGGCTTAAGGACAACGAAGTCAAGGTATTGGAGTGGCCATCACAAAGCCCCGACCTCAATCCTATAGAACATTTGTGGGCAGAACTGAAAAAGCGTGTGCGAGCAAGGAGGCCTACGAACCTGACTCAGTTACACCAGCTCTGTCAGGAGGAATGGGCCAAAATTCACCCAACCTATTGTGGGAAGCTTGTGGAAGGCAACCCAAAACGTTTGACCCAAGTTAAACAATTTAAAGGCAATGCTACCAAATATGAATTGAGTGTATGTAAACTTCTGACCCACTGGGAATGTGATGAAAGGAATAAAAGCTTAAATAATTCTCTGTACTATTATTCTGACATTTCACATTCTTAAAATAAAGTGGTGATCCTAACTGACCAAAGACAGGGATTTTTTACTAGGATTTAATGTCAGGAATTGTGAAAACCTGAGTTTAAATGTATTTGACTAATGTGTATGTAAACCTCCGACTTCAACTATATACTTTTTTGGGGAGTGGCGGCAACGATTTAGCTGCAGTGACCCACCGCTGCTAAATGAATATAGGGGAAACACTGCATACCTAACTTCCAAGGCAGTATCTACTTGCAGTATCCGATGTTGTGGGTGAATGTTTATTACTCTCTGTGGAGCACAGGAGCCATTTAATGCCGTGTCTCTAGATATGAATGGGATTTATATAACACTCACAATCTGTCTTTGTGTTGCAGTCCCTGTGTTGAGTAAGATTTTGATGGCGGGGGCTAACCACCAACATCCAGAGATCGCACCCGGATCCAAAGCTACCAAACCTCTGTTAGACAGGTAAGTAACAACAAAAACAACGAGGTCTTTTATCCCTGTTCCTTCTTTAGCACTGCCAAGAACTTCCCCCGGAGACTGGAGTGACTTTGACCCAAAATGGCATCACACTGACTGAAGGTGTTCCAGATACATGTTGCCCGCAGGCTCAGATCTAGGATTAAAAAATAAGACTGAAAAATTATATAGCTACTGACCTCAGATCAGTGTGTAGGGCCACGTGCAACTCTATCCTAATACTGCACACTGTTCCCCTATACAGTGCACTCGGAAAGTATTCAGACACCTTTTACTTTTTCTACATTTTGTTACATTAAAGCCTTATTCTAAATCAAATAATTACGTTTTTTTTCCCTCGTCATTCTACAGACAATACCCCATAATGACAAAGCGAAAATGTTTTTTTTTGTAGTACAAATAAAAAAACATACCTTATTTACATAGGTATTCAGACCCTTTGCTATGAGACTCGAAATTGAGCTCAGGTGCATCCTGTTTCCATTGATCATCCTTGATGTATCTATAACTGTAGTAAATTAAATTGATTGGACATGATTTGGAAAGGCACACACCTGTCTATATAAGGTCCCACAGTTGACAGTGCATGTCAGAGCAAAAACCAAGCCATGAGGTCGAAGGAATTGTCCGTAGAGCTCCGAGACAGGATTGTGTCAAGGCACAGATCTGGGGAAGGGTACAAAAACATTTCTGCAGCATTGAAGGTCCCCAAGAACACAGTGGCTTCCATCATTCTTAAATGGAAGAAGTTTGGACAGACCTAGACTCTTCCTAGAGCTGGCCGCCCGGCCAAACTGAGCAATCGGGGGGGAAAAGGGCCTTGGTCAGGGAGGCACACGCTTCTAATCGAGAGTTTTATTTTTCATGATTGTTTTGTTGTTGAAATGTTAGAATTTTTATTTTGTGTAGATCGTTGAAAAAAAATGACAAATCCATTTGAATCCCACTTTGTAACAACAAAATGTGGAAAAAGTCAAGGGGTGTGAATACTTTCCTGCTCTAACCGAATGGGCCAACATGGTGTCGTGGCGGTGAACAGTTTCCTGTTTTGTGCAGGGCGTTTGAGATGCTGAAGGGCCGTGGCCAACGCTCCTGGTCCGTGGGTCTGTCCATCGCCGACATCAGCCACAGTATCCTGGTGGACCAGAGGAAGATTCACTCTGTCTCCACACTGGCACAGGTAACACAGCTGCACAGACAGGGACCTCTGGGTTCTGTTCATTAGGTGCCAAACTGACTGAAACGGGGTGGGACTACCTGGACTTATTTTTGCTTTCCATTGCAAAACGTTTAAAAAGCGTTTTTTGTTGCATGCCGAATGAACACAATCAAAGTCCCTCGAGAAACCAACATTTACTGTACACACCTCAGCTCAAGTAGATGCGTTGGAGGAGAGGATTTTGGGGGCAAACGTTCTGACCAGAATGCACTGCTGTCACGTTTCTCAGCTTGTGCTGTGTGCCGCATCCTGCACCTGTGTGTTAAGTTGTGTGTCCCTGGGAAGATCTAAATTGCATACTCCTCTCCTTCTCAAAACCCATTGGATATGAGAGCCAGAGGTCCCTCCCCGCTGACCTTCTCCAATGGGTTTTGAGAAGGAGGTGAGGAAAGAGGGCGTGAGGAGTATGCAATTGAGATTCTCCCTGTGTGTGTTTCAGGGCTGGGGCGGTATCGGTGCAGAGGTGTTCCTCAGCCTACCCTGTGTCCTGGGGGTGTCGGGTTCGACCCGTCTAGCGGGTGTGTCCCTGGGACAGGAAGAGGACGCCAAACTGAGAGAGAGCGTCACTTCACTCTGTGCCCTCCTCACACAGCTCAGGATATGATGCCCTGCCCCGGGCAGCACACACAGCCAACCAATCTGACTGACGAGGCCATCAACACTCAGCATGGATGAGCATTCTTCAGTCCTGGGCCCGCTTTCTCAAAAGCATCTTAAGGCTAGGTTCATCTTAGAACAACAGGATCCTATGGTTCTAAGGATGAACTTAGCCTTAAGATGCTTTTGGTTAACCAGGTCTTGGACCTGGAAGGCGGTAGGGTGGGCAGGTTTTTGCCCCAGCCCTGTACTAATTCATCGGATTCAGCTACTCTACTAACAGTCAAGCTTTTGTTTAGTGGTATCTGTTGTGTTAGTGCTGGGTTGGAACGAAAGCCTGCACAAACTGGCATAGATGACGAGACAGGGTAAAGTTCAAGTGATGAAAGAAGAGAGAAATGCTCTGACAAATTTTACTTAACATAGTTTTCAAAAATAAAATGTAATATGGTTGAATGGTGAAGGTAACTGTTTATTATTTATGAAGAAAATTGTATGCAAAAGGAATCAGAGATGTCTTCATATTTATCTCATATTTATCTTATTTAAAAAGACTTTACAGCACTCCAATGCTAATCATTCCTGGACTTTTTAGAGAAGGAAACAAAAAAAATCAGGAAACAAAAAAAATCAATCTATTCTGATAAATGTTTAAATCAAATCAAATCAAATGTCACATACACGTGTTTAGCAGATGTTATTGCGGGTGTAGCGAAATGCTTGTGCTTCTAGCTCTGACAGTGCAGTAATATCTAACAATTTCACAACATATACCCAATACACACAAATCTAAGGAATGGAATTAACAATATATACATATGGACGAGCAATGACAGAGCGTCATGGACTAAGATACAGTAGAATATTATAGAAAACGGTTTACATTTAACCAAATATTGACTTGGTGTCATTACTATTACATTATGCAAATGTGTACAGTTCTCTTCCTTGCACCCCACATCCCCACAGTAAAGGTGTAGATTGTTGTTGAAATGTATGCTGTGTTTTGGTGGAGGGATAAAGCTGGGTCGTGTTCTTTAGGCACCAAACTGAACAAAACAATAAAACATGGGACTACCTGGACGTGTCCACTAAGAAATGTTTGACTTTACCGATGCAAAACATTTTCGATTGCGTGCCGTAATGAACATGACCTAGGCTTATGCTGTTTTTCACTTAATGTTAAATGGCTTTATGAAGTGCCTTCTGTTTAATATTCCATGCTGAACTACTTTCCTTTAACTGTGCTAAACTACCTGATGTGTGTGTGTGTGTGTGAAACTTTAAAGCCTGGTGTTTTATAGGCGAAGATTGGAAAATGAAATGTATGTACATGCACACTAACTGCTGGAGATTAAATGCTGTTAAATACTAAAGTAAAGATTTGTATTTTTATTAACCCTTTAACTGTCTCTTCTTGAAAAACATTTTAAACAAATATTGAACCTTAAATGTCCTATTACTAACAACTCATAAGAACTTCCAATCATTTTGTAAATTTTTTTTAAAACGTTGTTTAATTTGGAAATTACAGAGCTCTACAAGGCGGTTGAGAAGTCAATGCCACATCAGAATGACAATTTGCATAGCATTTTAGTAATCTAAAACATACTACAAATTACTTTTAGGTCTGCTTCAATGGGTTTCATAGGTAGGTAAGCATTGTTAAATGAGGACTGATGTCGCATTGCAGCAAATTATGGTAATTTTGTGTCCAAACATTACAATACCATTGAAATGAATGTGTTTTCAGGTGGTGTATAGTAAAATCTCCCCTAAAATGATTTTCTTGAATTTCAAATGATCTAGGTTCTTCCATCATGTTTCCCACATGAACATTTGCCCTCCCAGGCCCACCCTGTCATGTGACATCCATAGAGTAGGGCCTAATGAATTTATTTCATATGACTGATTTCCTTATATGAACAGTAACGTTTTTGAAATTGTTGCGTTTATATTTTTCAGTATAGATGGCAGCAGTAGTTGCCTTGGTAACCAGACAAACAAATTAGCTAGTTTAGCTAATCAAACCATCAGTCCTAGCTTACTATTATGAAAACTCATTCAACAATGCCAATGTTTTTCAATTCAACTTTTGCTTTCAAAAGCAGCTGAAACATGTAAGAATGAACTATAGCCATTGAATTCTACCTTGCGCTATAGAGAAATAATGCACGCACGCGAATGCCCTTCAGAAACTAGTTTAACAATGCCATGGTATAATTAAGCAGTGGTATATGGCCAATGTACCACAGCTATGGGCTATTCTTATGTATGAAGCAACGTGGAGTGCCTAGATAAAGCCCTTAGCCATGGAGGCTCCTCTGAGGAGGAAGGGCAGGACCATCCTCCTCAGTGAATTCCATAAAAACTTTAAAAGTTATCCTTTTTAGATAAAACTATACCAAATTATTGATTAAAACACTGAGTTGCAATGTAGATCTACAGTAGCCTCAACAGCACTCTGTAGGGTAGCAGCATTGTGTAGCCGGAGGACAGCTACCTTCCGTCCTCCTCTTGGTACATTGACTTCAATACAAAACCTAGGAGGCTCTTGGTTCTCACCCCCTTCAATAGACTTACACAGTAATTATGACAACTTCCGGAGGACGTCCTCCAACCTATCAGAGCACTTGCAGCATGAACTGACATGTCCACCCAATCAAAGGATCAGATAATTAATCTGCAGTGGTGAGTAGTTGACTCAAAGACAGAGGAAGACAATAGTTGAACAGTTTAACTAATTCATTTCTTCAAAAATGAAGGACGAGCAAGAGAGACTTTTCAGTTTCACTTACTTAGCTAGCAAATGCAGCTGGATAGTTTAGTTACTCAAACAGAGGGATGCTATGTTAGCTAGCTGGCTATGAATATCCAACACAACACTGGAACTCTTCCAAGTCAAGGTAAGCTTTTGTTTTTACTAATTTATTGCCACGGGCCCGCCGGTGTAACCGCTTACTGACTAAATACTAACGTTACTGCATGATAGTAGCGGGTTTACTAACGCATTAGTTCTATTAGCTATGTTGACTAGGACGTTACTTTAGCTAATATGGGTACAACGATGTAGGCTGTGTGTAGCGGTTATGACATGGTTTGGCTTGGAACGGGTTTTTCGCCTGGTCATATAGCCAGCTGTATTGTTAATTGAAGTCCACAAACAAAGGGAATAGGTGAGAGATGCAAGAAGGAATACAACATGGCTGCTATGAAAGTGAACTGTGTTTACGCGTGATCAGGGGTGTATTCATTCTGCCGATTCTGTTGAAAAACGTTTCTTAAACGGAAGCAAACGAAACGGGGATAGAAATACCTGAATTTGTCCAATAGAAACTCGTTTGCAACTGTTGGACTAATGATTGCACCCTAGATAAGCTAGATGCTGGCAAGTGTGCAAAAAATAAATAAATCGTCCTTCCTCATCATAAATGACACTGACCGCCATTGTAGCCGTGGTATATTAGCCATATACCCCCCGCGCCTTATTGCCTGGTTACAATTAATTTACATATTCCTATTCTTCAAGGTCTCTAACAGGAGTGGTGCAATATTCAACACTCACCAAATTAATTCCTGCCTTTTATCCAATATCTTTGGTGACAGATTTTGCGTTTTCTCACAGCCCTCAGTGGCACACAACACTGAACTGCAGCAACCCAAAATGATACAAATTATGTAAATTGATGCGGGAGGGCTAGGAGAGTTGACCAATCAAGTTCAAGTGAAGATTTTTTTCCCCATACCCAGTTCTAAATCCACTGTCAAAATATGAGAAAAGGGTTAATTGTAGATTAAATATACCATACTCTGATTTTACTCTGTAACTGGTCTGTTCTTTTTTATATAACATTTGTCAAAGTATGTGCTTGTTCACGAGGTCGGTCTGAGCTCAAGGCACTGCCCAGATTGATATTGATAAGCTATACTTCAAAACTGGACACCAACAGATCCTTATGATGAAAAATATATGTATTAGCTCAAGCCGAATGACATCGCTCCTTTCAGAACATGGTAAAACAAAAAAGCTTTTTGGCCAGAGCCTTTCAAAGGAATGCACAGTAACCAAGGACGAAACACACTCCAAACAAAGACACTGGAGAAAATAAAATAAAACTTCAAACAGATGTCCATAACACTCATAATTTAATGAAGCAGTAAACAACAGATATAAAAGGTACAGACTAGATCTACGTCCCAAACACTTTGGTCAAAAGTAGTAAACTATATAGAGAATAGGGTGCCATTTGGGTCGTAGCCTATATTTCCTTGTTACGTTATGGCTCAAACTTCCATTCCTCGAAGAATACCTCTCCTGAATGCTGGTTTCTTTAGTCAACACTGACCTCACTTCTAGACGGGCTGTGGCTCTTCAACTACGGTTGTCCCGATTCTTGACCCTTCTACTGAAGTGTGCACTTGCACCCTTTCTCTTGGGTTTAAAAATGGTGGAAACACGCTACGCCAATCGAATGCTTTTAAATTCATGGCCAAGTGTTCAAGTGCACATTTTGAGATAACTGTACATTTTGGGAGAAGGGTAAAGAATCTGGACGCAACTTACAAGTAGGATGAAGTTGACCCTACACACATTATTTTCCTCAAAACACATATTTTAGTATTTTGTTCATTAGTCCATTGTTGATAGTTTTTTTTTAATGCCTGCATTGGGAACCCTAACAATTTCTGGGTAACAATTAAGTAACTTACTGAGATTGTTTTTTTTATTTAAATGATATAAAAGAAACAAAAATAGCTTCTTAGCAAAGAGCAATTTCTTAAGCAAAAATGTTGTTGGGAGTGATCTGAAAACTATGTTATTGGCGGAAAGGTTTGGAACTCTTTCTTATTGGTCTATTAACTAATTTACTGCCTGGTGATGTCACCAGGCAGGCCAAAACTCCATCCCACCAAAACAGGCTGAAATTTCAGGCGGTCTTTTCAAACAGCTCTTTAACTAAAATGGGCATTATCATAATTTCACAGTATTATTCCAACTTCAGTGTGGAAATGTATATAAAACAGGAAAATCAAGTTGACTGCACTGGGCCATTAAGGTTTCCCATTTCTCCACTAAGTGAAACCAGTCTTTCATAAATGGTATTGGGCAGGCTAAAGAATTATTGAATTCACTAATAATGCCATCTTGTGTTCCCATTTGTTTTTGTGTTGTTGGTTTGTTTATGAAGTAAACATGATGTGCGTTCAGCAGGATACAACATTACAGAATGTTCAGGTAGCAATATGTTACGTAGAGCAAACATGCCTCTGACATGTAGAATAAGTCATCACGTCAGCTCTATTAAAGACATTTCTATCTGCAACGTTCTGAACCGTTTGCCTACTGAACATGGCCCTGCTTCCACCCACAACACTTCCGTCTTCTTTGTAAATATTTAACCCTTCTCCATAAAATGTGTACAGTACGTTATTGCTGTGATGTCACAGAAAGGTATCAAAACAAACTGGAATAATAACAATAAAATGCCTCAAATGCAAACGATATCCACAAGATGAAACAACAGAAAGCAAACCAGCAACATCCAAACAAACACAGTACTGCTTCTAACACAAAAGAAAAAGGACTCGGCTACAAGTCCTTGATGCTCAATGAAACATGCATCAGTATATACAGGAGTGACTATTGCACCATGGCTCTATCAACGAGAGAGAGCACCTCATTTGAAGGTCTGCTTAAACATCGCATGTACAAAATCTTTAAATAGTTTGGTAACCATGAACAAACGGCTTGTAAATCATCATATGTAATTTCCTCACATACAGTATGTAACATACGTTTATGGATAAACTGCCAACTATTCATCATTACAAAATCATGAATAACAGGCCTTATAAATGTTATTTAAATAGTTGACAAACTAATGTTTTTAAGCACATTCAAATAAGTTCAATAACTATATGGTCTAACTATATTGTATTGAGTTCTGTGAGCCTGCTCACATAAATTAAGTATATAGGCCTTTGGTGCTTCACAATGACTGTATGCCAACTTGGAAAGCCCTTTGAGTTAAGTTCTTGAACAGAAATTCCTGTTTTCGTTGGATGTTAAACTGCTCAATGCTTAAGACACTTTGCTGTTACAGGAAAATGGAACCGAAAGACAAACAGATTCCTACATGATCAAATTACCAACTGGTCATATTGCCAGACACACGCGCATGCACACACACCTTAAAAATACCTCCAAAACGTGAGGCAAGACTACGGTTTCAAATTCAGGTGAACATTTAGAAAACAATTTGTTGCCCTTAATAAAAGGTGCAAACACCACAAAATATCTATACATATCTATGAAAAAAGGGATTTGCTCTCTCCAAAAACAGCAACTGACCACACTAAGGGCTTTTCCCTCTCCCTCCTACAAAATGGCATTGTATGCTAGATGAGCACAGTAGCTAATTGCTGCAGTCTCTTCAGTCCATTGTCTCGTTCCCACCCAGCCACGTGTCTCAAATTCTTTACGTTTCAAACTATAGAAGCCCTAAAAGGTTACCGATTTGGGCATCTGGTGGCTTCCAGCGTGCATTCTATAAAAGTCTGGGTTGGATCGCACTAAGGGGACCCCTCCTGCCGACTGGGCTGTGAGGGCAGGCAGGGCAGGGAGGGGCCTGTGGGCCTTGGGTAGTTTTTGTAACTGGGAGGAGCCCTGGTTCTGGTTTGAGCTTTGGCTCTGGTTGACAGTGGTGGCTCTGTGTGTGTCCGTTAGGCTGCTGAGCCCAGTGTGGTGGTTAGGAGGAGGGCTACACTGGAAAGGAGCCAGTCTATCTGCGAAGCAGGGCGGGGGAGGAGGGATGACGATGGAGTCTACCACCCAGCTCTCCTCCTGTCCTTCATAGTCCGGCTCCTGCGGAAGAGAGGGAAGGGCTGAGAACGAGGAAGGAAGAAGAGAGGCAGAGAGAGGGGTGGGAGAGGTGGTGTCGGGCAGGGACATGAGGAACACCGGAGGAGGAGGTGGTAGGGGATGGAAAAGAGAGGACGATGAAGGGTCATCGTCCAGCTCGGGTATGCACGGTGGTGGGGGTAGGCCGAACATCCCCAGTGTTTCCTGAGGGCTGGTGCTCGGCAAGGGGCTCTGCGGCAGGGCAGTGGCCGCCTCCAGCAGCCGGTCCATGTAGCAGTCCTCGTCGTCAGCCTCCGAGAGGTTGTCGTACTGGGAGGTGTTTGAGGGCCGGCGGTCCCCTGCCGTCTGGGGCACGCCGAGCGACACAGGGAACTTAGTGGGCTTGAAGGGGATTCGGGGGGAGGGCTTGGCAAAGGCGAGGGGGAAAGAGGGCCGCGAGGACAGGGGTTCCTCCAGGATGAGGTCCAGGGATGTGGGTGGAGGTGGTCGCGGACTCTGAGGCTTCGGTAGGGGTTCTACCCCTAGTGAAAGGGCCGAGCAGGGGGGCACAGAGTCCAACTTCAGCCCTACCTCGGTCCCATCTTGCAGGCATGGAGGTTCAGGGTCCAGGGGTGTGTGGGCGCTCTCTTCCATAGAGTAAAAGGGTGGAGGGGGTAGATCCGGGAGCTCCAGTGTCTTGGACCCTGATCCAGACTGTGTGATGGAAACATCCCCAACAGGGGGCTCATAGGGCGGGGGCCAGTTCCCGGGCTCTCCCTGGGTCTCTGGACCTGCAGGTCGGGCCTCTATCCCCTCTCTACTACCCCTACCCTCAGACCGACTCCCTTCTCCTCCTTTCTCCACCTCTGAGACATGGTCACTCGGACACTCCTCCACCCTCTCCCTGACCCCCCTCACCCCTGGAGGGGACCCAACCTTGTGTGGCTTCGGCGGAGGCTTGGGTGGGGTGACTAGACACATTTTAGGCCCTTCTGGCGTCAGAGCCTGGTTGTGGACTACCACTGGGTCCTGAGAGGGCATGGGGCGCGGGGGGTCGTGGGCCCCAGGGATGCTGCAGGGGTCCTGGGCGTCCCCGGGACAGGAGGAGTGGTCAAGGGTGATGGTGTCCGGCCTGTGGAGCTGGAGCGGGGGCTGGAAACTGGTCTTGGGCTGGTCGAGAGAGAGGGCTAGATCAGGTTGGAAGGGCATCAGGAGAACAGGCCGCTCTTCACCGAGGGGCTTCTTAGGCAGCTCCTCTGACTTGGCTACATTAGGGGAAGATAACATAGCAATTCAATACAGAATAACTATTATAATATCAACACAGGGTTGTAGTTCATTTGGCTTTTTATGTTTTAAACACAGACCCTGTTCAAATACTTAAAGTGGCAATATGTAACTTTTTGGGCGACCTGACCAAATTCACATCCAAATGTGCATTATAGATCTATCGTTTTACTTGAAAGCAAGTCTAAGAAGCGGTAGATCTGTTTTATGTGCGTTATTTCTATGCTTCCCGTTCTTAACTTTTTTTTGTGGATCTTTTACTTTCGGTTTTGTACACCAGCTTCAAACAGCTGAAAACAACAATATTTTTGGTTATGGAAAATATATTTCACAGCAGTTTCGATGGTACAATGATTCTTTACACTATACTTGCTTATTTTGTCAAACTAAAATTAGGCGAACTAGTTGGGTTTTAGCAACCAGGAAATGGCAGAGCGATTTCTGCATAGTGCAACTCCCCTTCTTGAAGTAATCACACATCTGAATAATGTTGGATTGGTGAAAGTATTAGGGTGGTAACCTTGTTTTCATCTATCCAACCACTTACAGATATGTGCTTATCCCAAGGAAATGAGAAAGAGGGGATGCATTTCTGAAGTATTTGAAAAGGGCCACTATCCCAGTGTGAAACTGAGCCTTACGCAATTGACTAACTGACTGACTGACCAAACGACCGACCGACTGTGTCTGCCTGTCTGTCTGTGTAGGGACTGATAGACCAGGCAGAGAGCCCCACCTGATGGTGGGAGGTCCAGCTTCATCTTGCGGAGCTCGGCCATGGCCGCCTGCAGCTGCTCCACCACCACGTCGTCAGGTAGGAAGAATGAGCTGGACAGGCGCTCCTGGAGGAACTCCCTCAGGTCCTCCAGAGGAAGCTTCAGCAAGTGCTCTGATTGGACAGACACAGGATGGACACAGGAGAGGGCAATTTTTTTTTTACAAATTAAAATGCAGACCAAATCAATCGACATTCTGCCACGTTGATATGAGCTTTTTTGTTAGAAAACCACTGAAAGAGTACGACTGTTGTCACAGTTACACCTCTTCTGCTTGCCCGGCAGGCTTTCAGTATTTGATCTCAAACATGCTCTTCATGATAGAGTAGCAACTAGCTAATCACCTTACAGGCTAAATCATAAAATAGCAGCCAATCATAAATAACAATCAAATAACAGCAAACAATCAAGTGACGTGTTATGAAAACCATCATCCAATCATCTGAATTACTCAACAATCACACTACAGCATCCAATGAAAAGACTGCATTCCACTCCTCTCCACAGCAACCAGCGACCATCTGCATTATGTAAGCAAAGCAGCCAACCAACTGAGGCAACATGTGTAGCGATGTCATTTACGTGGAAATACCTTATAGTATAGCTTTCCTCTGAATCCCTTTTATGTTATGAAACAGTCACTTTGGGTGCAGGGTTGCGGTTACGGCATATTAAAGGGTGAACAAAATGAACTCGCTGGTAGTAATCTTGAAATATTTGATTCATCAAAATTCTTAAATGATTCTGTGTGGATCAGATGGTAAGAGTGCTGTGCTAGCAACGCCATAGTCGGGCTTTCAATTCCCACAGGGATTGCATAGTAAAAACTTTTGCACTGCACTTACTGTACTGTAAACTGCTTTGGATAAAAGCATCTGCTAAATGGCATATGCTGGATCAGTTTCCTGGACACAGATTAAGATTAATCCTGGACTAAAAAGCAAACTCAATGGAGAATCTTCATTGAAAGTCCTTTTTAGTCGAGGACTAGGCTTAGGCTACAGCCTAAGACGCATGAATATGGATGAAATTGTACAGTGAACAAAAATATAAATGCAACAATTTCAAAGATTTTTCATATAAGGAAATCAGTCAATTTAAATAAATTATTTAGGCCCTAATCTATGGATTTCACATGACTGGGAATACAGATATGCATCTGTTGGTTACAGATGCCTTTAAAAATAAAAAAGTGGATCAGAAAACCAGTCAGTATCTGGTGTGACCACCATTTGCCTCATGCACCATTTGCCTCTCCTTCGCATAGAGTTGATCAGGCTGTTGATTGCGGCCTGTGGAATGTTGTCCCACACCTCTTCAATGGCTGTGCGAAGTTGCTGGATATTGGCGGGAACAGGAACATGCTGTCGTAAACATCAATTCAGACCATCCCAAACGTGCTCAATGGGTGACATGTATGGTGAGTATGCAGACCATGGAAGAACTGGGACATTTTCAGCTTCCAGGAATTGGGGTACAGATTCTTGCGACATGGTGCCATGCATTATCATGCTGAAACATAAGGTGATGGCGGTGGATGAATGGCACGACAATGGGCCTAAGGATTTCTTCACGGTATCTCTGTGCATTCAAATTGCCATCGATAAAATGCAATTGTGTTTGTTGTCCGTAGCTTATGGCTGTCCATCGAAGTTCAGCATTTGCCCACTGAAGTTGGTTACAACGCCGAACTGTACCCCAGGTCAAGACCCTGGTGAGGCCGACGAGCACGCAGATGAGCTTCCATGAGACGGTTTCTGACAGTTTGTGTAGAAATTCTTTGATGTGCAAACCCACAACTTCATCAGCTGTCCGGGTGATTGGTGTCAGACAATCCCGCAGGTGAAGAAGCCGGATGTGGAGGTCCTGGGCAGGCGTGGTTACACGTGGTCTGCGGTTGTGAGGCCAGTTGGACATACTGACAAATTCTCTAAAACAACGTTAGAGGCGGATTATTGTAGACAAATGAACATTCAATTCTCTGGTGGACATTCCTGCAGTCAGCATGCCAATTGCACGCTCCCTCAAAACTTGAGACATCTGTGGCATTGTGTTGTGTGACAAAACTGCACATTTTAGAGTGGCCTTTTGTTGTCCCCAGCACAAAGTTTAATGATCATGCTGTTTAATCAGCTTCTTCATATGCCACACCTGTCAGGTGGAAGGATTATATTGGCAAAGGAGAAATGCTCACTAACAGGGATGTAAAATTTTTTCCACAAAATTTGGAGAAATTAGCTTTTTGTGCGTATGGAAAATGTCAGTGATCTTTTATTTGAGCTCATGAAACATGGGACCAACACTTTACATGTTGCATTTGTATTTTTGTTCAGTCTATATTACGTACACTAAATGACCAAAAGTATGTGGACACCTACTCGTCGAACATCTCATTCCAAAATCATGGGCATTAATATGAAGTTGGTCCCACATTTGCTGCTATAACAGTACACACTCTCCTGGGAAGGCTTTCCACTAGATGTTGGAACAATGCTGCAGGGATGTGCTTCCATTCAGCCACGAGCATTAGTGAGGTCGGGCACTGATGTTGGGCGATTAGGCCTGGCTCGCAGTCGGTGTTCCAATTCATTCCAAAGGTGTTCGATTGGGTTGATTTCAGGGCTCTGTGCAGGCCAGTCAAGTTCTTCGATACCGATCTCAACAAACCATTTCTGTATGGACCTCGCTTTGTGCACAGGGGGGCATTGTCATGCTGAAACAGGAAAGGGCCTTCCCCAAACTGTTGCCACAAAGTTGTCAGAATCGCACAGAATCGTCTAGAATGTCCTTGTATGTAGTGGTGTTAAGATTTCCCTTCACTTGAACTAATGAGAGACAGCCCCAGACCATTATTCCTCCTCCGCCAAACTTTACATTGGGGCAAGTAGAGTTCTCCTGGCATCCGCCAAACCCAGATTCATCCGTCGGACTGCCAGAGTGATTCATCATTCCAGAGAACGCGTTTCCACTGCTTCAGAGTCCAATGGCGGAGAGCTTGACACCACTCCAGCCGACGCTTGGCATTGTGCATGGTGATCTTAGGCTTGTGTGCGGCTGCTCGGCCATGGAAACCCATTTCATGAAGCTCACGACAAACAGTTATTGTGCTGACGTTGCTTCGAGGCAGTTTGTAACTCGGTAGTGAGTGTTGCAATCGAGGACAGATGATTTATACGCGCTACGCGCTTCAGCACTCGGCGGTCCCGTTCTGTGAGCTTGTGTGGCCTACCACTTCACGGCTGAGCTAGACGTTTCCACTTCACAATAACAGCACTTACAGTTGACCAGGGAAGCTCCAGCAGGGCAGAAATCTGATGAACTGATTTGTTGGAAACGTGGCATCCAATGACAGTGCCCAGTTGAAAGTCACTGAGCTCTTCAGTAAGGCCATTCTACTGCCAATGTTTGTCTATGGAGATTGCATGGCTGTGTGCTCGATTTTATACACCTGTCAGCAACGGGTGTGATTGAAATAGCCGAATCAAGTAATTTTAAGAGGTGCCAACATACTTTTGTATATATAGTGTACATAATTGTCCGCTTTGGTCAGTCAAAATCACAACTCAAGTCAGTTTTTGTCAAACGAGTTGCATACATAAAAAGACGGACCGTTTGTGAATATTTTTGTCGGACAATGCACCTCTGTTGTAATTCATCAGGCAAAGGATGACTCCCATGGAAAAAGCATCGACTCCATTTTGAAATTCTCGGACACAAAATCCCAATCCCAGTGCGCCCTTAATCTATGTCTGGGAAACTGCTCCATTATCTTTTAGGAGCAGAGTTCCTCTAGGGTTAGGGGGGTTACCTACAGTGCCTTCAGAAAGTATTCATACCCCTTTACTTATTCCACATTTTGTTGTGTTGCAGCCTGAATAAAAAATGTATTAAATAGATGTTCTTCTCTCTCACCTATCTACACAGAATAAATACCCCATAATGACAAAGAGAAAACGTGTTTTTAGAAATGTTTGCAAATGTATTGAAAATGAAATACAGAAATATCTAATTTATAAACTCAGCAAAAAAAGAAAGATCATTCGTAAAAATCAAAATAACTTCACAGATCTTCACTGTAAAGGGTAGTAACACTGTTTCCCATGTTTGTTCAATGAACCATAAACAATTAATGAACATGCACCTGTGGAACGGTCGTTAAGACACTAACAGCTTACAGACGGTAGGCAATTAAGGTCACAATTATGAAAGCTTAGGACACTAAAGATGCCTTTCTACTGACTCTGAAAAACACCAAAAGAAAGATGCCCAGAGTCCCTGCTCATCTGCGTGAATGTGCCTTAGGCATGCTGCAAGAAGGCATGAGGACTGCAGATGTGGCCAGGGCAATAAATTGCAATGTCCGTACTGTGAGACGCCTAAGACAGTGCTACAGGGAGACAGGACGGACAGCTGATCGTCCTCGCAGTGGCAGACCACGTGTAACAAAACCTGCACAGGATCGGTACATCCGAACATCACACCTGCGGGACAGGTACAGGATGGCAACAACAACTGCCCGAGTTACACCAGGAACGCATAACCCCTCCATCAGTGCTCAGACTGTCCACAATAGGCGGAGAGAGGCTGGACTGAGGGCTTGTAGGCCTGTTGTAAGGCAGGTCCTCACCAGACATCACCGGCAACAACGTCGCCTATGAGCACAAACCCACCGTCGCTGGACCAGAAAGGACTGGCAAAAAGTGCTCTTCACTGACGAGTCGCAGTTTTGTCTCACCAGGGGTGATGGTCGGATTCGTGTTTATCGTAGAAGGAATGAGCGTTACACCGAGGCCTGTACTCTGGAGCGGGATCGATTTGGAGGTGGAGGGTCCGTCATGGTCTGGGGCGGTGTGTCACAGCATCATAGGACTGAGCTTGTTGTCATTGCAGGCAATCTCAACGCTGTGCGTTACAGGGAAGACATCCTCCTCCCTCATGTGGTACACTTCCTGCAGGCTCATCCTGACATGACCCTCCAGCATGACAATGCCACCAGCCATGCTGCTCGTTCTGTGCGTGATTTCCTGCAAGACAGGAATGTCAGTGTTCTGCCATAGCCAGCGAAGAGCCCGGATCTCAATCCCATTGAGCACGTCTGGGACCTGTTGGATCGGAGGGTGAGGGCTAGGGCCATTCCCCCCAGAAATGTCTGGGAACTTGCAGGTGCCTTGGTGGAAGAGTGGGGTAACATCTCACAGCAAGAACTGGCTAATCTGGTGCAGTCCATGAGGAGGAGATGCACTGCAGTATTTAATGCAGCAATTGGATGCACCTGATGTCAATTTGGAGTGTCATAGCAAAGGGGTGTGAATACAGTTGAAGTCAGAAGTTTACATACACCTTAACCAAATACATTTAAACTCAGTTTTTTGTCTTAATCCTAGTAAAAATTCCCTGTCAGTTAGGATCACCACTTTATTTTAAGAATGTGAAATGTCAGAATAACAGTAGACATAATTATTTATTTCAGCTTTTATTTCTTTCATCACATTCCCAGTGGGTCAGAAGTTTACATACACTCAATTAATATTTGGTAGCATTGCCTTTAAATTGTTTAACTTGGGTCAAACATTTCGGGGAGCCTTCCACAAGCTTCCCACAATAAGTTGGGTGAATTTTGGCCCATTCCTCCTGACAGAGCTGGTGTAACTGAGTCAGGTTTGTAGGCCTCCTTACTCGCACACCACACGCTTTTTCAGTTCTGCCCACATATTTTCTATAGGATTGAGGTCAGGGCTTTGTGATGGCCACTCCAATACCTTGACTTTGTTGTCCTTAAGCCATTTTGCAACAACTTTGGAAGTATGATTGGGGTCATTGTCCATTTGGAACACCCATTTGCAACCAAGCTTTAACTTCCTGACTGATGTCTTGAGATGTTGCTTCAATATATCCACATAATTTTCCTTCCTCATGATGCCATCTATTTTGTGAAGTGCACCAGTCCCTCCTGCAGCAAAGCACCCCCACAGCATGATGCTGCCACCCCCGTGCTTCACGGTTGGGATGGTGTTCTTCGGCTTGCAAGCTCACCCCCTTTTCCTCCAAACATAACAATGGTCATCATGGCCAAACAGTTCTATTTTTGTTTAATCAGACCAGAGGACATTTCTCCAAAAAGTACGATCTTTGTCCACATGTGCAGTTGCAAACCGTAGTCTGGCTTTTTTATTGCGGTTTTGGAGCAGTGGCTTCTTCCTTGCTGAGCGGCCTTTGAGGTTATGTCGATATATGACTTGTTTTACTCTGGATATAGATACTTTTGTACCCGTTTCCACCAGCATCTTCACAAGGTCCTTTGCTGTTGTTCTGGGATTGATTTGCACTTTTCGCACGTTAATCTCTAGGAGACAGAACGCGTCTCCTTCCTGAGTGGTATGACGGCTGCGTGGTCCCATGGTGTTTATACTTGCGTACTATTGTTTGTACAGATGAACGCGGTACCTTCAGGCGTTTGGAAATTGCTCCCAAGGATGAACCAGACTTGTGGAGGTCTACAATTTATTTTCTGAGGTCTTGGCTGATTTCTTTTCATTCTCCCATGATGTCAAGCAAAGAGGCACTGAGTTTGAAGGTAGGCCCTGAAATACATCCAGAGGTACACCTCCAATTGAATCAAATGATGTCAATTAGCCTATCAGAAGCTTCTAAAGCCATGACATCATTTTCTGGAATTTTCCAAGCTGTTTAAAGGCACAGTCAACTTAGTGTATGTAAACTTCTGACCCACTGGAATTGTGATACAGTGAATTATAAGTGAAATAATCATCTGTAAACAATTGCTGGAAAAATGACTTGTGTCATGCACAAAGTAGATGTCCTAACCGACTTGCCAAAACGATAGTTTGTTAACAAGAAATGTGTGGAGTGGTTGAAAAACAAGTTTTAATGACTCCAACCTAAGCCTATGTAAACTTCCGACTTCAACTGTACTTATGTAAATGAGATCTTTCTGTATTTTATTTCCAATTAATTTGCAAAACATTCTAAAAACATGTTTTCACTGTCATTATGGGGTATTATGTGTAGATTGGTGAGACATTTTGAATTCAGGCTGTAACACAACAAAATGTGGAATACAGTGAATTCGGAAAGTGTTCGTTACAGCCTTATTCTGAAATTGATGAAATACAAATGTTTCCTCGTCAATCTACACACAATACCCCATAATGAGGAAGTGAAAACTGTTTTCACATTTATTAACAATAAAAAACAGAAATACCCTATTTACATAAGTATTCAGGCCCTCTCCTATGAGCCTCGAAATTGAGCTCAGGTGCATCCTCTTTCCATTGATCATCCTTGAGATGTTTCTACAACTTGATTGGAGTCCACCTGTGGTACATTCAATTGATTGGACATGATTTGGAAAGGCACACACCGGTCTATATAAGGTCCCACAGTTGACAGTGCATGTCAGAGCAAAAGGAAGCCATGAGGTCGAAGGAAATGTCCGTAGAGCTCCGAAACAGGATTGTGTCGAGGCACAGATCTGGGGAAGGGTACAAAAACATTTCTCCAGCATCGAAGGTCCCCAAGAACACAGTGGCCTCCATCATTCTTATATGGAAGAAGTTTGGAACCACCAAGACTTTTCCTAGAGCTGGCTGCCTGGCAAAACTGAGCAATCGGGGGAGAAGGGCCTTGGTCAAGGAGGTGACCAAGAACCCGATGGTCACTCTGACAGAGCTCTAGAGTTCCTCTGTGGAGATGGGAGACACCTTCTCTGCAGCACTCCACCAATCAGGCCTTTATGATAGAGTGGCCAGACAGAAGCCACTCCTCAGCAAAAGGCACATGACAGCCCGCTTGGAGTTTGTCAAAAGACACCTAAAGGATTCTCAGACCATGAGAAACAAGATTCTCTAGTCTGATGAAACCAAGATTGAACGCTTTGGCCTGAATGCCAAGCGTCACGTCTGGAGGAAACCTGGCACCATCCCTACGGTGAAGCATGGTGGTGGCAGCATCATGCTGTGGGGATGTTTTTCAGCAGCAGGGACTGGGAAAGTAGTCAGGATCGAGGGAAAGATGATTGGAGCAAAGTACAGAGAGATCCTTGATGAAAACCTGCTCCAGAGCGCTAAGGACCTCGAGCGCTAAGCACACAGCCAAGACAACGCAGGAGTGGCTTCGGGACAAGTCCCTGAATGTCCTTGAGTGGCACAGCCAGAGCCCGGACTTTAACCCGATCGAACATCTCTGGAGAGACCTGAAAATAGCTGGCAGCGACGCTCCCCATCTAACATGACAGAGCTTGAGAGGATCTGCAGAGAAGAATGGGAGAAACTACCCAAATACAGGTGTGCCAACTTTGTAGCGTCATACCCAAGAAGTACTGAGTAAAGAGTTTGAATACTTATGTAAATGTGATATGTTTTTTATTTATTTTTAATACATTTGCAAACATTTCTAAAAACCTTTATGGGGTATTGTGAGGGGGAAAAACTATTTAATCAATTTTAGAATAAGGCTGTAACGTAACAAAATGTGGAAAAAGAGAAGGGGTCTGAATACTTTACAAATGCACTGTAAGTCAAGGGGTATGAAAACTTCCTGGAGGCACTGTAGTATGAGCACCTCTGGCCAATACAAGACAAATGCCACAATTTAATATGACCTCCAGTGTGTAGGTCCTATCCTTCTCTGATGATGTCATACTCACTCTTGTGTATTTTGAGGGTGGTGTAGGCCATGGCTGTGAGTATCCTCTCTCCCTCTAGGATGTAGATGTCCCACAAGCGCAGGGTCAGGGTGAACGGAGTCTGTCGTAGAGACATACGTCAGAGGAGACATTTTGAAACTCTTGTAAAGAAACAATAAAAGATCTCTGAATACAGTATTTCGGGTCATTGGACATCAGGTGGCTAAATTACAAAATAACAGGCATGGTGTAATGCTGGGGGGGGTTCAAATGTATGTCTCTCACCCTTTCTATGAAGCACTGCAGGAACCATTTAGTGGTGTATATTCCGTTGGACATCTGCTCTCTGTCCTACAGGCAATAGAAGAGTGAAACAGAGTTATTATTTTTGTATGCTTACAGCCCTGGCTTCCCAGAGAAAAAAGGATATCTAACACACATTTTGAGAAATGCCTTTCTGAAAAGAGATGAAGTTAGTGACAAACGCTAGGGGCCCATTGGATTAAATCATCCTCCAGGGAAATGCGTTTCTCACCAGATGTTTCTTGAGCTTGGGGAGGAGCTTGGACAGGATCTGCTCGTGGTGGGCCTGGTAACGCTGCAGCTTGGGGAACCCAGGGATGAAGAACCCTAGCACACACACACAGAGAGAGCGAGGATGCATAGTTAGGAGTCATGTCAAGAATGTAAAACAAGAATGTAAACAAGGTCTATGACAGTAGGTCAGTAGCAACGTAACTAACTCATCCACCCATCCTATATCCCTCTCTCTCCCTCTCCTCCCCTGCTCACCATGCATGGCGTGTTTGTTGTTGGTGAGGAGCTGAGACAGGGCCCAGAAGGCGTCCTCCTCGTTCAGATACATGAGCAGGATGGCGGCGACCTGACTCATCCCCTGGCAGTAGCTCACCTCCTGGGGACAGGGAAATAGATCTTTATTGTCCCCAAAGGACAACACGCTTGGAAAGTGGAGACGTCATAGAACGTCAAAAAGTAACATTGCTATAGACAGCTTGCTGTTTTGGAGACAGCGTTGGATTTGCTAACAAAGAGATTTGCAATGGTAAATACCTTATTTACAGTGGTTCTTCCTTTAAAAGTTGCGTCATACCACAGCACAGCTTGCGGGATGCTGCGGAATGGTATGGCACGTTGGAGTGCATGACGTCATAGTATTTTACTGTCAGCCATTGTTGCCATTAATGCTAGTTCGACCACCAGAGGGCATCTTTGAGAAGCTAAGTTATTGAAATGACATGGAGCTGTAGACCTAAGAGTCCTGTTTACTGTAGCTGTTTTAGCGTAACTTACTTATTGGCATAACGGTCTACTTCAATATACAGTATATCAATCAATCATTCATTTGTGCATGTCATCACACAGAATACAAGTCATCCATGTCTTTAAATACAGTCAAGCATTTTAGTTGATATACTGGGGGCGGCAGGTAGCTTAGTGGTTAAGAGCGTTGTGCCAGTAACCGAAAGGTCGCTGGGTTCTAATCCCCGAGCCGACTAGGTGAAAAATCTGTCGATGTGCCCTTGAGCAAGGCACTTAACCCTAATTGCTCCTGTAAGTCGCTCTGGATAAGAGCGTCTGCTAAATGACTAAAAATGTTTAATGTAGTTATAAAATGAAATAACAAAGGGAGCCTTGAATAATTAAACAATGAATAAACCGCATTATGTTGCTAAAGCGATTGAATTCACTAATGCATTTGACTGTTTTTAATATTGGCTGTACTATAGACTTTAAAACCTTTTTTTGTTAGAACAGACTATATGGGATTGATTACAATTTATTTGTGAATTATTATTGTATATGTGTTGTGCTGTTCATACTGTTAGAAATGTTGCTTAATTAAATTGATTAATATTATGGCGTTTCTATTCCAAGAAAAACGAAAATGCCTTTTACAGTAGCCTACGTAGGCCTCAGGGTTTCGGTTAGGAAAATATGACGCTGTACAACGGGACTGGTCGGTAGTAGGCCTAGGCTACTAAGCGACTGCTAATGAAGAGTACAATAATCCTATCATTTCCACAGCCTAATTGTAGGCTAACCAATATCCAAACGGAGATTCAGCGAAAAGAAAAATCGGATTGATTTATTAAGACCAGTCCCCATGCTTGTCTCAAAGCAGTGCGAAACCGTGCTGAAATAGTTGACCACACACGGGTAGGCTATTGCTTCAAATCCTATTATAACAATTGGATGACTTTGGGTGTTTCAGTAAGCAACAATTTGTTGCCTTTTTATTTTATTATTTTATTTCACCTTTATTTAACCAGATAAGCCAGTTGAGAACAAGTTCTCACTTACAACTGCGACCTGGCCAAGATAAAGCAAAGCAGTGCGATAAAAACAACAACACAGAGTTACACATGGCATAAACAAAACATACAGTCAATAACACAATAGAACATCTATATACAGTGTGTGCAAATGTAGTAAGTTATGGAGGTAAGGCAATAAATAGGCCATAGCGCAAAATAATTACAATTTAGTATTAACACTGCAGTGATAGATGTGCAGAAGATGATGTGCAAATAGAGATACTGGGGTGCAAATGAGCAAAATAAATAACAATATGGGGATGAGGTAGTTGGGTGGGCTAATTACAGATGGCTGTGTACAGGTGCAGTGATCGGTAAGCTGCTCTGACAACTGATGCTTAAAGTTAGTGAGGGAGATAAGAGTCTCCAGCTTCAGAGATTTGTGCAGTTCGTTCCAGTCATTAGCAGCAGAGGAATGGTGGCCAAAGGAGGTGTTGGCTTTGGGGATGACCAGTGAGATATACATGCTGGACCGCATACTACGGGTGGGTGTTGCTATGGTGACCAATGAGCTAAGATAAGGCGGGGATTTGCCTAGCAGAGATTTATAGATGACCTGGAGCCAGTGGGTTTGGCGACGAATATGTAGTGAGGGCCAGCCAATGAGAGCGTACAGGTCACTATGGTGGGTAGTAAATGGGGCTTTGGTGACAAAACTGATGGCACTGTGCTAGACTACATCCAATTTGCTGAGTAGAGTGTTGGAAGCTATTTTGTAAATGACATCGCCGAAGTCAAGGATCGGTAGGATAGTCAGTTTTACGAGGGCATGTTTGGCAGCATGAGTGAAGGAGGCTTTGTTGCGAAATATGAAGCAGATTCTAAAATTAACTTTGGATTAGAGATGCTTAATGTGAGTCTGGAAGGAGAGTTTACGGTTTGTAGTTGTCCACATATTCTAAGTCAGACCTGCCGAGAGTAGTGATTCTAGTCGGGCGGGCGGGTGCAAGCAGCGTTCGATTGAAGAGCACGCATTTAGTTTTACTAGCGTTTAAGAGCAGTTGGAGGCCACGGAAGGAGTGTTGTATGGCATTGAAGCTCTTTTGGAGGTTTGTTAACACAGTGTAAAATGAAGGGCCAGATGTATACAAAATGCTGTCGTCTGCGTAGAGGTGGATCTGAGTCATCAGCAGCAAGAGCGACATCATTGATAGATGCTGTTCTTCTACTAATCTCACTGCAACTCCCCTCCAAGTCTCCGACCACTACTTTGTATCCTTTTCTCTCTCGCTCTCCTCCAACACTACTCACTCTGCCCCTACTCAGATGGTAAAGTGCCGTCGCAACCTTCGCGCTCTCTCTCCTGCTACTCTCTCCTCTTCCATCTGAACATCTCTTCCCTCTGCTAAATCCTTCTCCCTCCGATCTCCTGATTCTGCCTCCTCAACCCTCCTCTCCTCCCTTTCTGCATATTTTGCCTTTCTATGTCCCCTATCCTCCTGGCCGGCTGGCTCGGTCCTCCCCTCCTGCTCCGTGGCTTGACGACTCATTGCGAGCTCACAGAACAGGGCTCCGGGCAGCCGAGCGGAAATGGAGGAAAACTAGACTCCCTGCAGACCTGTCATCTTTTCTCCCTCATCTCTACATTTTCTTCCTCTGTTTCTGCTGCTAAAGCCACTTTCTACCACTCTAAATTTCAAGCCTCTGCCTCTAACCCTAGGAAGCTCTTTGCCACCTTCTCCTCCTTGCTGAATCCTACTCCTCCTCCCTCTCTGTGGATGACTTCGTCAACCATTTTGAAAAGAAGGTTGACGACATCCGATCCTCATTTATTAAGTCAAATGACACCGCTGGTCCTGCTCACACTGCCCTACCCTATGCTTTGACTTCTTTCTCCCCTCTCTCTCCAGATGAAATCTTGCGACTTGTGACGGCCGGCCGGCCGCCCAACAACCTGCCCGCTTGACCCTATCCCCTCCTCTCTTCTCCAGACCATTTCCGGAGACCTTCTCCCTTACCTCACCTTGCTCATCAACTCATCCTTGACCGCTGGCTATGTCCCTTCCGTCTTCAAGAGAGCGAGAGTTGCACCCCTTCTCAAAAAACCTACACTCGATCCCTCCGATGTCAACAACTACAGACCAGTATCCCTTCTTTATTTTCTCTCCAAAACATTTGAGCGTGCCGTCTCCTGCTATCTCTCTCAGAATGACCTTCTTGATCCAAACCAGTCAGGTTTCAAGACTGGTCATTCAACTGAGACTGCTCTTCTCTGTGTCACGGAGGCTCTCCGCACTGCTAAAACTAACTCTCTCTCCTCTGCGCTTATCCTTCTAGACCTATCTGCTGCCTTTGATACTGTGAACCATCAGATCCTCCACTCCACCCTCTCCGAGTTGGGCATCTCAGGCGCTGCTCACTCTTGGATTGCGTCCTACCAGACAGGTCGCTCATACCAGGTGGCGTGGCGAGAATCTGTCTCCGCACCACGTGCTCTCACCACTGGTGTCCGCCAGGGCTCAGTTCTAGGCCCTCTCCTATTCTCTCTATACACCAAGTCACTTGGCTCGGTCATATCCTCACATGGTCTCTCCTATCATTGCTACGCAGACGACACACAATTAATTTTCTCCTTTCCCCCTGATAACCAGGTGGCGAATCGCATCTCTGCATGTCTGGCAGACATATCAGTGTGGATGTCGGATCACCATCTCAAACTGAACCTCGGCAAGACGGAGCTGCTCTTCCTCCCGGGGAAGGACTGCCCGCTCCATGATCTCGCCATCACGGTTGACAACTCCATTGTGTCCCCCTCCCAGAGTGCAAAGAACCTTGGCGTGACCCTGGACAACACCCTGTCGTTCTCCGCTAACATCAAAGCGGTGACCCGATCCTGCAGGTTCATGCTCTACAACATTCACAGAGTACGACCCTACCTTACACAGAAAGCAGCAGAGGTCCTAATCCAGGCACTTGTCATCTCCCGTCTGGATTACTGCAACTTGCTGTTGGCTGGGCTCCCTGCCTGTGCCATTAAACCCCTACAATTTATCCACTTGTCATCTCCCGTCTGGATTACTGCAATTTGCTGTTGGCTGGGCTCCCTGCCTGTGCCATTAAACCACTACAACTTATCCAGAATGCTGCAGCCCGTCTGGTGTTCAACCTTCCCAAGTTCTCTCATGTCATCCCGCTCCTCCGCACACTCCACTGGCTTCCAGTTGAGGCTCACATCTACTACAAGACTATGGTGCTTGCCTACGGAGCTGTGAGGGGAACGGCACCTCCTTACCTTCAGGCTCTGATCAGACCCTACACCCAAACGAGGGCACTACGTTCATCCACCTCTGGCCTGCTAGCCCCCGTACCGTACCTCTACGGAAGCACAGTTCCCGCTCAGCCCAGTTAAAGCTATTCGCTGCTCTGGCACCCCAATGGTGGAACAAGCTCCCCCACGACGCCAGGACAGCGGAGTCACTGACCACCTTCCGGAGACACTTGAAACCCTACCTCTTTAAGGAACACCTGGAATAGTATAACAGTAATCCTTCTACCCCCCATAATAATTAAAAAAAAAAAAGGAGTGGTTGTCCCACTGGCTATCATAAGTTGAATGCACCAATTTGTAAGTCGTTCTGGATAAGAGCGTCTGCTAAATGACTTAAATGTAAATGTAAATATACACAGAGAATAGAGTCGGCCCGAGAATTGAACCCTGTGGCACCCCCATAGAGACTGCCAGAGGTCCAGACAACAGGACCTCCGATTTGACACATTGAACTCTATCTGAGAAGTAGTTGGTGAACCAGGCGAGGCAGTCATTTGAGAAACCAAGGCTATTTAGTCTGCCAATAAGAATGCGGTGATTGACAGAGTCGAAAGCCTTGGCCAGGTCGATGAAGACGGCTGCACAGTACTGTCTTTTATCGATGGCTGAGGTGCACCCATTACCAGCGGATATAAGTATTTTAGGCACATCATGTGAATTAGGCCTCATGTAAAATCTTGGTCAAAAGCGCAAGAGATACTGTTGCATGACAAACAGGTGCTGTTAGATTACAATATATTTTATCTGCCAGTTTGGAACAGTGTAAACAATACTAAATAAAGTATAAGTAATACAGGGGGTCTGTTCTAAAGAAAAAAAACATTGTAAAGCCTTTAATACAGCATAGCAAAGTTTAAAAACAGCTGAAATTGCTTTATCCGACAATCTGCAGTTGCACAATGCTTGGTGATCACAGAATCAGTAGGATATTAAACAAACACTCAAGTAGGCAACAGACGCAGGAACAGCATAGGGCTGAGTGACACTCATTCCTGGCTTTCGTTCAAAATAAGTTGTATTATAATGCAGGATTAAAGACATTCTTTCTGATTGTCTTTAGCATGCAGTCTCTCCTCTCGCTACAGCCAATTTCTTTTGAATTATTATGTGGATTATAATAAATTAATATATTTGGTCTGTGATATTGAGTTAGTACTTAAGCATTGACTACATTGAAAGTTTGCCATTTTTTTGGCCATTAGGCTACACTTTACAATAGGACTTAACTCTGACTGACTGAAGCATCTATCGGTAGTCTAAACTGTGGCACAAATTGAGGGATTCGTGGGTGGGTGGTCCCAGAGTTAAGAAAGAACTTGGGTTAATACAATGGCACAATTACAATTGACATGTGGACTGACGATTTACAAAATGTGATACTTGTGCCTTACAACTCATTACATAAACGAAGAGTGGATGTTATCTGCCGTTTTGAGTGCAGCTCTTTCTGTTTTTAGAGAGACTCTTGGACTGAAACATTCACACCTCCACTAATTTACGAAAAGATAGTCAATTTGTGCCACAGTTTAGACTACAGATAGATCAGCGTTCTAACTCCCCCTTGTGATAGTGTGGTGCAATGACAGAAGGACGCAATTTACAACAATCTGCCACCATCCAACATCCTATTTCCATTGATCATCCTTGAGATGTTTCTACAACTTGGAGTCGAGGCACAGATCTGAAGAAGGGTACCAAAACATTTCTGCAGCATTGAAGGTCCCCAAGAACACAGTGGCCTCCATCATTATTGAATGGAATAAGTTTGGAACCACCAAGACTCTTCCTAGAGCTGGCCGCCCCGCCCAACTGAGCAATCAGGGGAGAAGGGCCTTGGTCAGGGAGGTGACCAAGAACCTGATGGTCACTCTGACAGAGCTCCAGAGTTCCTCTGTGGAGATGGGAGAACCTTCCAGAAGGACAACCATCTCTGCAGCACTCCACCAGTCAGGCCTTTATGGTAGAGTGGCCAGACGGAAGCCACTCCTCAGTAAAACGCACATGACAGCCCGCTTGGAGTTTCCAATAGACACCTAAAGGTCTCAGATCATGAGAAACATGATTTTCTGGTCTGATGAAACCAAGATTGAACTCTTTGGCCTGAATACCAAGCGTCACGTCTGGAGGAAATCTGGCACCATCCCTACGGTGAAGCAAGGTGGTGGCAGCATCATGCTGTGGGGATGTTTTTCAGCGGCAGGGCCTGGGAGACTAGTCTGGAATGAGGAAAAGATGAACGGAGCAAAGTACAGATAGATCCTTGATGAAAACCTGCTCCAAAGCGCTCATGACCTCAGACTGGTGCGAAGGTTCACCTTCCACCAGGACAAAGCACACAGCCAAGAAAACGTAGGAGTGGCTATGGGAGAAGTCTCTGAATGTCCTTGAGTGGCCCAGCCAGAGCCCGGACTTGATCCCGATCGAACATCTCTGGAGACCATGAAAATAGTTGTGCAGCGACGCTCCCCATCCAACCTGACAGAGCTTAAGAGGATCTTCAGAGAAGAATGGGAGAAACTCCCGAAATACAGGTGTGCAAAGCTTGTAGCGTCATACCCAAGAAGACTCAAGGCTGTAATCACTGCCAAAGGTGCTTCAACAAAGTACTGAGTAAAGGGTCTGAATACTTATGTAAATGTGATATTTCAGTTGTTTATTTGTAAAAAAAATTGCTAAAACTCTTAAAAACCTGTTTTTGCTTTGTCATTATGGGGTATTGTGTTTAGATTGATAAGGGAAAAAAACTATTTAATACATTTTAGAATAAGGCTGTAACGTAACAAAATGTGGAAAAAGGGGTCTGAATACTTTCCGAATGCACTGCCTATCAATTTTGAGATTTTTTGGTATTTTGTTGGTATTTAAAAAAAGTACTTTTCTTTAATGGAAAATTATATTTTCTTTAGTTTATCATACATGGAGTGTACAAAACATTAGGTACACCTTCCTAATATTGAGTTGCACCCCCTTTTGCCCTTAAAACAGCCTCAATTCGTCGGGGCATCGACTCTACAAGGTGTCGAAGCGTTCCACAGGGATGCTGGCCCATGTTGACGCCAATGCTTCCCACAGTTGTGTCAAGTTGGTTGGATGTCTTTTGGGTGGTGGACCATTCTTGATACACACGGGAAACTGTTCAGCGTGAAAAACCCAGCAGTGTTGCAGTTCTTGACACTCAAACTGGTGTGCCTGGCACCTACTGCCATACCTCGTTTAAAGCCACTTAAATATTTTGTCTTGCCCATTCTGAATGGCACACATAAACAATCCATGTCTCAATTGTCTCAAGGTTTAAAAATCCTTCTTTAACCTGTCTCCTCCCCTTAATCTACACTGACTGAAGTGGATTTAAGAAGTGACATCAATAAGGGATCATAGCTTTCACCTGGATTCACCTGGTCAGTATACAGTATGTAATGGAAAGAGCAGGTGTTCCTAATGTTTTGTACACTCAGCGTACTACCATCAACATTTTAATAAATCACTTTAAAATGGACATACATCAATAATCTCAAACGCTCACTACATAAAAATGCACATTTAAAAACCCATTTCATAGAGAATGTTACAAACTGGACTATATTTAGTAACTTACTTTCAAGAGATTGTGATTAGGTCTAAATAGGCGTTTGGCGTTTTATAGTCTACATTCAGTGTACTTGTCTTTAACTGACATTTCCCGAAAGTCAGACTCTTCCAATATGCGAACAAAAAATATTCAGCTTCAGAAGCATCTGCATTCACCTAATTTCGTGTGGTTATCCTTAGATATATTCTACAGACTTGCCCAGAGGGAATTGTTGATATGTTGTAAATTTTTTATTGTAGATAACATTTTATTTTGAAAAATGCGCCACAATTGCATTTTACGTACATTTCTTTAGTATTTTACAGATACAGTGGTGTGAAAAAGTGTTTGCCCCCTTCCTGATTTCTTATTTGTTTGCATGTTTGTCACACTTAAATGTTTCAGATCATCAAACAAATTGTAATATTAGTCAAAGATAACACAAGTAAACACAAAATGCAGTTTTGAAATGAAGGTTGTTATTATTAAGGGAAAACAAAATCCAAACCTACATGGCCCTGTGTGAAAAAGTGTTTGCCCCCCCTCCACCCCCCGTTATAACACAACTCAACTGTGGTTTATCACACCTGAGTTAAATTCCTCTAGCCACACCCAGGTCTGATTACTGCCACACCTGTTCTCAATCAAGGACTCACTTAAATAGGACCTGCCTGACAAAGTGAAGTAGACCAAAAGATCCTCAAAAGCTAGACATCATGCCGAGATCCAAAGAAATTCAGGAAGAAATGAGAAAGAAAGTAATTGAGATCCATCAGTCTGGAAAAGGTTATGAAGCCATTTCTAAAGCTTTGGGACTCCAGCGAACCACAGTGAGAGCCATTATCCACAAATGGCGAAAACATGGAACAGTGGTGAACCTTCCCAGGAGTGGCCGGCCGACCAAAATTACCCCAAGAGCGCAGCGACGACTCATCCAAGAGGTCACAAAAGACCCCACAACAACATCCAAAGAGCTGAAGGCCTCACTTGCCTCAGTTAAGGTCAGTGTTCATGACTCCACCATAAGAAAGAGACTGGGCAAAAATGGCATGCATGGCAGAGTTCCAAGACGAAAACCACTGCTGAGCAAAAAGGACATTAAGGCTCGTCTCATTTTTGCCAGAAAACATCTTGATGATCCCCAAGACCTTTGGGAAAATACTCTGTGGACTGACGAGACAAAAGTTGAACTTTTTGGAAGGTGTGTGTCCCATTAAATCTGGCGTAAAAGTAACACCGCATTTCAGAAAAAGAACATCATACCAACAGTAAAATATGGTGGTGGTAGTGTGATGGTCTGGGCCTGTTTTGCTGCTTCAGGACCTGGAAGACTTGTTGTGATAAATGGAACCATGAATTCTGCTGTCTACCAAAAAATCCTGAAGGAGAATGTCCGGCCATCAGTTCGTGACCTCAAGCTGAAGCGAACTTGGGTTCTGCTGCAGGACAATGATCCAAAACACACCAGCAAGTCCACCTCTCAATGGCTGAAGAAAAACAAAATGAAGACTTTGTGGCCTAGTCAAAGTCCTGACCTGAATCCAATTGAGATGCTGTGTCATGACCTTAAAAAGGCAGTTCATGCTCGAAAACCCTCCAATGTGGCTTAATTACAACAATTCTGCAAAGATGAGTGGGCCAAAATTCCTCCACAGCGCTGTAAAAGACTCATTGCAAGTTATCGCAAACGCTTGATTGCAGTTGTTGCTGCTAAGGGTGGCCCAACCAGTTATTAGGTTGTAGGGGGCAATCACTTTTTCACACAGGGCCATGTGGGTTTGGATTTTGTTTTCCCTTAATAATAACAACCTTCATTTCAAAACTGCATTTTGTGTTTACTTGTGTTATCTTTGAGTAATATTTAAATTTGTTTGATCTGAAACATTTAAGTGTGACAAACATGCAAACAAATAAGAAATCAGGAAAGGGGCAAACACTTTTTCACACCACTGTAGAAAGATGAAAAAAGTATTTATCGACAATCTACTCTGGACAAGTCCGGTCCTGGAGTGTTATTTTAAATGGGCAAAAAAATTGCTTTTCTTTCTAAAACAAGGAAATATCTAAGTGACCCCAAACTTTTGAACGGTAGTGTATATACAAAAAAGTATTATATTTGTGTCTACATTCAACTGGTAAAAGTGGATTGTGATTAAGGGAAAACAATTACACCATGAGGGTTAATTGATTCGCCCCACAGTTTCCTGAGGAAAACAGTCGGAAACAAACAGCCTTATGTTGTCTCAGAGAATCACGTTTGTTTATTTTCCGAGCCTAAAAGTATGGCCCCTACAGAATCTTAGTGTCAGGTGCCAATGTGAGTAAACATAACATTTCAGTAAACATACTGTAGCTACTTAAATAACACACATTCTAATCGTGCCAATCAGGTTTATAGACCTAGGTATGACCCTCATCAATCTTAGCCTGTGTACCAGACTTGTTTGTGCTGTCGTTCCATTCCTATATTGATAGCACAACAAGTCTGATACCCAGGCTACATCAAATTAGCACTTGGGGAAAGAAACCTACATTATATTAAATTAGGGTTACCTTGAGGAGAAGCTAGCTAGAGATTCTCTGATTGTGTTCTCTGCATACCTCCCACATCCCTTTCCAAATACCAAATTCTATTCCATCCCTTTCCAAATACCAAATTATCTTCCTCCCTCTCCACCCCCCTATCTCCTCCCTCTCCATTCCCTCTTCCGTTGACCCAGTTTCTGACTTGCAGCGAAAGGAGGACAGAAAGCACATGGGTCGTTTCTGCTGGTCCTGACAACTCTACCACACAGGTACCATACACACTCCAAAACCTGTGTGTGTTTGAGAGAGAGAAGAGATAGATTTGTGCATGTGTGTGCCCATTATGAGCATGAATGTGTGTGTGTCCACTGCCCATATGAGTGTGTGTGTGTGTGTGTGTGTGTGTGTGTGTGTGTGTGTCTGTATATGTCTGTACCAATCAGAAGATAACCTAGTAACCATAATAATTCCATCCTCTCCAGACAGTCCTTTCTCTATCCGTGCGGACCACTGCCTGTCTCCATCCCAGGGACATGTTGTGATTTGGCAGAAGCCTGGCTAGCACCGTTCTGCTCTTGTAAATATGGTTGTAAAGAAGTGATTGCTCCCTGATAAAGCATTCTAAGATACAGTCGCCTAACGTTAAAACTAAGGAGACCAATAGAGCATTCTAATAGGAAATACAGTACAAGTACTAAATACTGTCGAGTCACTACAGAGAGACAGAGACAGCAGATATGCAATTAATATTATAAAACCAAAATTACAGAGAGAGAGACATTATTACAAGATATGCTGCAACGCCGCTAGTTGCCAAATCACTCTGACCTCAATGGCAAGGTAGCCAAGTGGCTTGGCTATTTGGTTTTGGGTGGTTTTGGACTAGGGATAATACCCTTATGTTGACTTTGTACTGCATTCCCTATCCAGGCATCTGTTGGGCTTGGAGGTATGCGTTGGCCTAAAAAACAGCGGTGTCTGCCCACTGGTTTTTATCCTTGCCCTTTAAAATGTATTCACTGATTGAGCTCTGGGAAACCAGGGTTGCGTTCAATAGGGCACGTAACTTGAAACAATTTAAAAACATTTAGTAAAAGAAAGCAACAGAATCTAACCATGTTTGTTTTTCAACACAGCTATAACACGTGAATACCCTCGAGGAACGATTCACTCTTCAATAGCCCACTGAATAACCTGTCATGCACCTGTACTGTTAGTCTGGCGTCTGTAGTACGTAGCGTTGTAACTACATCCATTCATGGCTGCTCCAAACTCAATGTCTAACTGTGGTTGGATGAGAGTTCTGTTCTCCTTCTACTATTTTGCTACACACAGGGAATGCGCACGCACACACGTACACACCTCTGCCGTGGTATACAAAATATAAACACACATACAGTGGAGGTCCAAAAGTATTTGGACAGTGACAATTTTGTTGTTGTTTTGGCTCTGTACTCCATCCAGCACTTTGGATTTCAAATTATACTATTATTTTGTACATAGTCCCCCCATTTTAGGGAACAAAAAGTATTTGGACAAATTCACTTATACAGTGCCTTCGGAAAGTATTCAGACCCCTTGACTTGTTCCACATTTTGTTACGTTACAACCTTATTCTAAATTTTTTATTTTATTTTTAATCCTCAGCAATCTACACACAATACCCCATAATGACGAAGCAAAAACAGGTTTTTAGAATGTTTTGCAAATTTATTAAAAATAAAAAACCAAAATACCTTATTTACATAAGTATTCAGACCTTTTGCTATAAAACTCGAAATTGAGCTCAGGTGCATCCTGTTTCCATTGATCATCCTTGAGGTGTTTCTACAACTTGATTGGAGTCCACTTGTGGTAAATTTAATTGATTTGGAAATGATTTGGAAAGGCACACACCCGTCTATAGAAAGTCCCACAGTTGATGGTGCATGTCAGAGCAAAAACCAAGCCATGAGGTCAAAGGAATTGTCCATAGAGCTCCGAGATAGGATCGTGTCGAGGCACAGATCTGCAGCATTGAAGGTCCCCAAGAACACAGTGGCCTCAATCATTCTTAAATGGAAGAAGTTTGGAACCACCAATACTTTTCCTAGAGCTGGCCACCCGGCCAAAATGAGCAATCAGAGGAAAAGGGCCTTGGTCAGGAAAGTGACCAAGAACCCGATGCTCACTCTGACAGAACTCTAGAGTTCCTCTGTGGAGATGGGAGAACCTTCCAGAAGGACAACCATCTCTGCAGCACTCCACCAATCAGGATTTATGGTAAAGTAGCCAGACGGAAGCCACTCCTCAGTAAAAGGCACATGACAGCCCGCTTGGGGTTTGCCAAAAGGCACCTAAAGACGCTCAGACCATGAGAAACAAGATTCTCTGGTCTGATGAAACCAAGATTGAACTCTTTGGCCTGAATACCAAGCGTGATGAAAAGTACAGAGAGAGCCCTGATGAAAACCTGCTCCAGAGCACTCAGGACCTCAGACTGGGGCGAAGGTTCACCTTCCAACAGGACAACGACCCTAAGCACACAGCCAAGACAATGCAGGAGTGGCTTCGGAACAAGTCTCTGAATGTCCTTGAGTGGCCCAGCCAGAGCCCGAACTTGAACCCGATCGAACATCTCTGGAGAGACCTGAAAATAGCTCTGCAGCAATGCTCCCCATCCAACCTGACAGCGCTTAAGAGGATCTGCAGAGAAGAATGGGAGAAACTCCCCAAACACAGCTGTGCCAAGCTTGTAGCGTCATACCCAAGAAGACTCCAGGCTGTAATCGCTGCCAAAGGTGCTTCAACAAAGTACTGAGTAAAGGGTCTGAATATTTATGTAAATGTGATATTTCAGTTGTTTATTTGTAATAAATTTGCTAGAATTCCTAAAAACCTGTTTTTGATTTGTCATTATGGGGTATTGTGTGTAGATTGATGAGGAAAAAGTCAAGGGGTCTGAATATTTTCCGAAGCCACTGTATGCATATAACGCATACACACAGATATGACATAGGTGCCACACACACACACACAAACTCACCGTATTGTATACGGAGTAGGCCGCTAGCACATGGAACAGGGCCTGCTGCCTGTGAAGAGAGAAAGAACAACACTTACAATCAGCTCATTGACACCTTTCACACACACTGTACAGTTGCCAGAATGGTAACATAACACTCAAAAAAGGATGAATGAAGACTCAAGTACAATGGCAAGGAACATCTGTGTGTGAAATATGATGTTCTTTGGAACTAAGCTTGTCTTTAACTATAATATGAATCATAATCAAAGCTACTGAAGTGGAGAGTGTCTGTCTTATTTAAAATGAGAATTTTCTCAAGACTGACCACACCAGGAATGATTACTCATGCATAAACCATCTCCCCCATCCCACCCACGTCCTCCTCCCCCACCCCGTCCCTACATGATCTCCATTAATGAGGATGCATCCCAAATGGCACCCTATTCCCCATTTATAGTGTACTACATAGGGAATAGGGTGCCATTTGGGAAACAGCCTTAGTCCCTCACAGGCAGATCTATAATGAAAACATCCATAAACTAAACTAGAGTGAATAGACTTTGGCAGTGACCGCCAGTCTCTGAACCACAGGGATGCACTCAATCACAGCAGCACTCGAACTATGTACTGAACTTTTTTACATTCCTTCTCTTTTCCTCTAAGTGCTCCTCTCCTGCTAGTATCTACTACTGCCCGACCCTGTGCATCAAATCAATGATAAAGTGTTAAAGGTCAACTGCCCTTGAAAACCAACTTCTCCTTTTGAAAACGGCCTGTGGCATCGATATGAGTCAGAAACATTTATTCTAGTGTCAAAATTGGGTAAATAGGATAATTTTGGTCATAAAGTCTGTCTCGTCCAAAACACTGTTTTGTAAGTGAGTTCGTCACGACTTACTGGAGGGTTGATTATGGATTACTTACATGCCCACTTTTGCCAATGATGCCCAATTGCCCAGAGACAAAACATTGTGATCTGCCCCCAGCTGCCATGTGGACATTTGTTGTCAAGTCTGCATAGGGGTGCAACGCATGTTAAGTTCATGTTTTAAGTATCCGTATATTTCTGTTATTAAGGTGCTATCACTCTGTTATTAGTAAGCCTGTGCGGTAGTCTCCCTGGAGATGGACCTGGCCTGAGTGTGATGGCAACTATGTACTGTGGAAATACAGTGAAGTAAACGTTGTTAAACTGGAACCTAGACGATGTGTCATTTGAGTTAATGATACATCGATGAGTTAACATTGGTAGCAGAGGATGGCTAATAACTACAATGTGCCACCTCGCTTCGACTAGAAGAGGTCATATGAAATTTGGAAAAATGAACTTGGAATCTGGACACGAGTTTCTAATCTGGACGAGAAAAGGCAAGTACTTGCGGTGGTATTATCGCTTGAGGGAAGAGCGAGAGATACAGCACTGGAAATATCTGTTGAAGATTTGAACAAGGATGACATTATGGGAACTTTGATCAGAGCACTGGATTCTGTGTTTCTTAAAGAAGAGAAAGGCCGTGCCTCCGAGGCATATTCAAACTTTGACAGTGTTACTAGAGACATTTCGGTTGCAATGACGGACTACATAATTGATTTCGAACAGAGGTACAATAGGATGCGCAAGTCCGTCATGGTTCTCCCGGATGCAGTGTTAGCTTTCAAATCGCTAGATACGGCCTGTCTGGATGGTAGGGAGAAACAGTTGGCCTTGACTGCTTGTAATGTGCAGACTTTTGCGTCAATGAAGTCGGCACTAAAAAGGGTGCCTCTGTCGCGCCCATAACAGATGGAATGTAAGTGAGTGACGCAGCATATTTTTATTTTATTTTACCTTCATTTAAGTAGGCAAGTCAGTTAAGAACAAATTCTTATTTACAATGACGGCCTACACCGGCCAAACCCGGACGACGCTGGGCCAATTGTGCGCCGCCCTATGGGACTCCCAATCACAGCCGGTTGTAATACAGCCTGGAATCGAACCAGGGGGTCTGCAGTTACGCCTCAAGCACTGAGATGCAGTGCCTTAGACCGCTGCGCCACTCGGGAGCCCTGAGCAGCAGAGAAAAGGCACCAACAAGTCATATTCTCAAGACAACCAGACGAGGGCGCAATTGCCCGGCACAAATCCACTGGACAGGTATGGAAGGAGATCAACATGTGCCATTTGTCAAAGCACTTATTACCACTGGGTTAAAGACTGTCCTCATAACAAAATGTAAACACAGATGGAGCAGTGTAACGTTACACTATTTTCAAAAGAATCTGCTTCTGATACTGAGATCTTTATAGTTGAACCCTTAGGATCTGCTGTGATTGATACTGCATGTACACGCGCAGTGTGTGGTGCAAAATGGCTTGATAGCTATGTCAATGAACTAAATATGAAAGAATTACAAAATATGATTGACACACCAAGCAACAGAGCTTTCAAATTTGGAGAAGGGAGAGTCGTCCCTTCTACCAAGAGAGTCAAGATACTAGCAAAAATTGGGTCAGAATAAGTGTCACATTGAAACAGAGGTGGTCCCTGCAAATATTCCCTTACTATTAAGCAAAGCTTCCCTCAAGAAGGCAGGGGCTGTAGTAGACATAAAGGCAGTGATGTTTAAACAACCAGTGACCCTTGAACTTAATACCTCAGGCCACTATTGTGTAAACATTTTAGACAAAGACATCAAATCAAATCACATTTTATTTGTCACATACACGTGTTTAGCAGATGTTATTGCGGGTGTAGCGAAATGCTTGTGCTTCTAGCTCCGACAGTGCAGTAATATCTAACAAGTAATATCTAACAATTTCACAACATATACCCAATACACACAAATCTAGTAAGGAATGGAATTTAAGAATATATACATATATGGACAAGCAATGACAGAGCAGCATGGACAAAAAAATACAAAAAATAATGTATGCACTCACTAACTGTAAGTCGCTCTGGATAAGAGCGTCTGCTAAATGACTAAAATGTCAAATGTAAAGTGACTAGTGTTCAATTTCTTAAAGTGGCCAATGATTTCAATAGGCAGTAGCAGCCTCTAATGTGATGGCTACTTAACAGTCTGATGGCTTTGAGATAGAAGCTGTTTTTCATTCTCTCGGTCCCAGCTTTGATGCACCTGTACTGACCGCCTTCTGGATGATAGCGGGGTGAACAGGCAGTGGCTAGGGTGGTTGATGTCCTTGATGATCTTTTTGGCCTTCCTGTGACATCGGGTGTTGTAGGTGTCTTGGAGGGTTGGTAGTTTGCCCCCGGTAATGCGTTCGGCAGACCGCACCACCCTCTGGAGAGCCCTGCGGTTGCGGGCGGTGCAGTTGCCGTACCAGGCAGTGATACAGCCCGACAGGATGCTCTCAATTGTGCATCTGTAAAAGTTTGTGAGGGTTTTAGGTGCCAAGCCAAATTTCTTCAGCCTCCTGAGGTTGAAGAGGCTCTGTTGCGCCTTCTTCACCACACTGTCTGCGTGGGTGGACCATTTCAGTTTCTCAGTGATGTGTACGCCAAGGAACTTGAAGCTTTCCACCTTCTCCACTGCGGTCCCGTCGATGTGGATAGGGGGGTGCACCCTCTGCTGTTTCCTGAAGTCCACGATCTTCTCCTTTGTTCTGTTGATGTTGAGTGAGAGGTTATTTTCCTGGCACAACACTCCCAGAGCCCTCCAGACCTCCTCCCTGTAGGCTGTCTCGTCATTGTTGGTAATCAAGCCTACTACTGTTGTGTCGTCTGCAAACTTGATGATTGAGTTGGAGGCGTGCTTGGCCACGCAGTCATGGGTGAACAGGGAGTACAGGAGGGGGCTGAGCACGCATCCTTTTGGGGCCCCAGTGTTGAGGATCAGCGAAGTGGAGATGTTGTTTCCTACCTTCACCTCCTGGGGGCGGCCCGTCAGGAAGTCCAGGACCCAGTTGCACCGGGCGGGGTTCAGACCCAGGGCCTCAAGCTTAATGATGAGCTTGGAGGGTACTATGGCGTTGAATGCTGAGCTATAGTCAATGAACAGCATTCTTACATAGGTATTCCTCTTGTCCAGATGGGATAGGGCAGTGTGCAGTGTGATGGCGATTGCATCGTCTGTGGATCTATTGGGGCGGTAAGCAAATTGAAGTGGGTCTAGGGTGACAGGTAAGATAGAGGTGATATGATCCTTGACTAGTCTCTCAAAGCACTTCATGATGACAGAGGTGGAGTGCTACGGGGCGATAGTCATTTAGTTGTTACCTTTGCTTTCTTGGGTACAGGAACAATGGTGGCCATCTTGAAGCATGTGGGAACAGCAGACTGGGAAAGGGAGAGATTGAATATGTCCATAAACACACCAGCCAGCTGGTCTGCGCATGCTCTGAGGACACGGCTAGGGATGCCGTCTGGGCCGGCAGCCTTGCAGGGGTTGACATGCTTCAATGTCTTACTCACGTCGGCCACGGAGAAGGAGAGGCCACAGTGTTATCCTCAAAGCGGGCAAATAAGGTGTTTAGCTTGTCTGGAAGCGAGACGTCGGTGTCGGCGACGTGGCTGGTTTTCCTTTTGTAGTCCGTGATTGTCTGTAGACCCTGCCACATACGTCTCGTGTCTGAGCTGTTGAATTGCGACTCCACTTTGTCTCTATACTGATGTTTTGCCAGTTTAATTGCCTTGCGGAGTGAGTAGCTACACTGTTTGTATTCTGCCATATTCCCAGTCACCTTGCCATGGTTAAATGTGGTGGTTTGCGCTTTCAGTTTTGCGCGAATGCTGCCATCTATCCACGGTTTCTGGTTAGGGTAGGTTTTAATAGTCACAGTTGGCACAACATCACCTATACACTTCCTGATAAACTCAGTCACCGTATCCGTGTATTCGTCAATGTTATTCTCGGAGGTGATTCGAAACATATCCCAGTCCGCGTGATCAAAACATTCTTGAAGCATGGATTCCGATTGGTCAGACCAGTGTTGAATAGTCCTTAGCATGGGTACTTCCTGTTTGAGTTTCTGCTTATAGGAAGGGAGGAGCAAAATGGAGTCGTGGTCAGATTTGCTGAAAGGAGGGCGGGGGAGGGCCTTATAACCATCCCGGAAGTTCGAATAGCAATGGTCGAGTATTTTAGCAGCACGGGTACAACAGTCGATATGTTGATAGAACTTCGGCAGCCTAGTCCTCAAATTTGCTTTGTTAAAATCCCCGGCTACAATAAATGCAGCCTCAGGATATGTGGTTTCCAGTTTGCATAAATTCCAGTGAAGTTCTTTGAGGGCCGTCATGGTATTGGCTTGAGGGGGGATATACACGGCCGTGACTATAACATCACACAGAGGCCATGTAAAAATGAAATTCTGATAGACACAGAGCACATGGAGATTCTGACAGTCACAGAGAATATGACCACAGAGGAAAACCACAAAGTATTGTTAAAACTTCACAAACAGTTTGGACATGCTACAGTTGACAGACTTCAGAAATGACTCAGCAATGATGATGAGAGTATTTCCATTCTACGGCAGATCGTTAACAGTTGTGAGACATGCCAGAAATACAGCAAACCTAAGCCCAGACCAGCTGTTGGTTTGCCACTGGCTTCCAAGTACAATGAAACAGTGGCTGTAGATCTACATGAGCTAGGACCAAGTGTGTGGTACCTTCACACAATCAACCACTTCACATGCTTCAGTGAAGGAAGCATTGTGAATACAAAGAAACCCAGTGAAATAGTCAAGCACTTCATTCATTCCTGGATAAGTGTGCATGGCCCGCCCCAGAAATTGTACAGTGTCAATGGAGGAGAATTCAATAATAATGAAATAAGAGAAATGGCTGAGAAATTCAACATGGAAGTAAAGACAACTGCTGCATACAGTCCATGGCGCAATGGACTTCTGGAGAGACAAACACTCACCGAGATCATGCTGAAAGTGAAGCAAGACAATGGATTTGACTGGAAAACAGCCCTAGATTGGGCTTTGATTGCAAAAAACTCAATGCACAATGTTCAAGGCTACAGCTACTAGTGTTCGGGCAGAACCCTAATCCTGCTCCATTCCCTGTGCCAGTTTCAGTGTCCATATCATTGGATGCGACATCTGGTAGGTTTGTGTCTGTTAATGTGTCCTTTTTGTCATTTTCAGTAGGAGGCCCTAGCCATCAAGTCACAAGGCCGACTTCAAATGCTTTTTTTTTCTCCCCATCATACAATTTCACCTTTATAATAAAGGATCTATCATCGCATTTGCAGACTAATGTAATATAGGCTACTATGCCTAATGTGATGAGTAGGCTAATAATATAACTCAGTCACTGTAAGGAAAACACAGTTCTGAAAAATGCATGCCTGAGCACATACTGAGTAGGCCTAATCAGGTACGATTCTTCTCCTTTCTTTGCACAGGAAAAATGTGGCCTTTTATAAACACATTTCATGCAATTCTACTACACTTTATATGACTGGAGACATAAGCAAAGAAATTTAAAAAATACGACAAATTATTAGCCTACTCTGCTGACACTGACAAACAGATCAGTAAAAACGACCACGTCTTGACTGTAACCATCTAAACTAGGCCTACGAAAAGGGGAGACAACTTGTACATCAGCAAACTATGTTGTTCCTACGATTGTATTTTGAAATATTACGATAGGCCTAGGCCTATTTACCTGCTTTTCACTGACCGCTGCAACTCAACTATAAGCTATTTGGTAGGCTATTTGCCACGCATGCTGTCCAAATTGTGAGCTTAAAACAATCCACAGCTAATTTTTTAAAGTAGCCTCTGTGGCCAAATCAGGCTCTCTGTCGTAGTATTTTCAATGATTTTATAGGTTTCTGTACAGGCACGAGTAATTATATAGCTAATTTTGGCACATTTAATTCAATTTACTTCAGGGCAAGCTTATCTTCCCCTAGCTTATTGGACACGCCACCGCTGCCGACATCAATCTGAAAGTAAGCTGGCCGCGAGGTTTACAAGGCTGAGTTCAAATGCCAACATCAAATTCAAAGCATCGGTGCACTGCCTAAGCGGCAAAGTAAACTGTCTGGCACTGTCTCTGCTCTATGCAGAGAGAAAGGCGTGCAAGCTGGCAGCTTCTCTCCAAGCGATGCTCTGCATGGTCCTAAATCCAGCCAACCAATACATTAAACAACCGTTGCATTTTAATTGGGATTGGAAAGATTTTAGTCACTCGCAACACTCATGTATGACTGCTTAAACATACTTCTATGCTCATTTATGTGTTTCATAAATAAAAAGTCTAAAGAAGGTTTCTTATGGCTCAATAATACTGACGAATGGCGGGATAGTACACTTCTGCTCAGTCCCTCATAGTGACGTCTGCCATTCCATATTGAGGCAAACATGCAACAGCTCTGTGCCATTTTATCATTCCTTGATTCCTTGCATCCTTTTTCTGTGCCCAAGGTTCCTCCCCTCAGACCTCCAATGGGTTTTGAGAAGGATGCGAGTAGAGAGGAAGTGAGGAGTTGAGCTGAGATTAATTGGGACAGAGCTCATGTCATTGTTTTAGGTGGAATCTGATGTTGAATGATACATTTGATCTGTTTGCACATAATTTATATCTTTGTTCTACTTGTGCTCTTTCCTCAGTTGGCTCTGGCTTGATGATTACCCCTGATCTGATGAGACTCCCTATGTGATTTGACTCCTGTATTACTGCCTGTACTCAAAACTTCCAATGCCAAATGTAAATAATTTGACACTGTAATTTGAAAGACAATGGTAGTTCCCAATCAGAAAATTACTATAAAACAAATCTGTTTTCCTCAGTTAAAAGTTTGGTGAATGCATGCCATTGCTTTGTTCTCAGCTCTCCTTTGAATGCTGTGTGTACCATGATGACATGTTCATCTGGTAATCATATTAATTTCAGTTTACATTCTATTATTTGGCACTGGTTATGTACTGTTAATGTAGCAGGTTGTCCCCTTTGTGTCTCCACATAATTCAAAATCCCCATATGCTGTGTATGTGTGCCCTTGGGCTTAATAAATACCCTAAACATTGGATCCTGCCTTAATCTAAATTCCTGCACTCTCTCTTAACTAGCTCACTAGTCCTTCCTTTCTTTCAATATCTCATGCCATTATAATGTGTGTACCCAGATGTTATTCCCAATAATGGAGTCATTACACTGAGTGTACAAAACATTCCATGACATAGACCAGGGGTGTCAAACGTACGGCCCGCGGGCCGGATCAGGCCCGCAAACGGGTTTAATCCGGCCCGCGAGATGATTTTGAATTTAAAAAATATATATATATAATTTTTTGGGGGGAAAGTATAAAAATGCACTGCAATTTTTCAATAAAATAAACTGCTGTTCCAATTGCGTCCACTGGATGGCGCAATAGCAATTGTGTTAAGCAAGCAAACTGTTTATACCGGGGCAGAGCAAGTAGGTCAAGCACGTGCAGCCAATGAGCTACTTTGTTTTGCCCGCGATATTTATTACGGCTTCTACTTTTAACATTATGTGCTTTGGCACCCTCATTGCCCCAATATGTCTCTGTCAAAAAAGAGAAAAGTGGACGCAGAGTGCAGAGTGTTCCATGAAAAATGGTCATCCTATTTAATCACGGAATTGAATGGGAAAGATGTATGTTTGGTGTGTTCAGAGCATGTTGCGGTGCTGAAAGAATATAACCTTCGTCGCCACTATGTGAGTCTTCATGCCAACAAATATGACAACTTTCAAGGACAGCGGAGATGAGAGAAGGTGAATGAACTGTTGGCGGGTCTGAAGAAACAGCAGTCTGTGTTTACTCACAGCCGAGACATCAGTGACGCTGCAGTGAAAGCTAGCTACCTCATTGCTAATGAAATCGCAGTGGCTTCAAAACCATTTAGTGAGGGTGAATTTGTAAAAACATGCATGATGAAGGCAGCGGAGATTGTGTGCCCTGAAAAGCGGCAGGCTTTTGCAAATATCAGCCTGACAAGAAACACAGTTGCAGACAGGATTTCCGATCTTTCAGTGGATTTGGACAGCCAGTTGAAGCAAAAAGTAAAGTCATTTATTGCGTTTTCGGTTGCAATTGATGAAAGCACGGACATTACAGATGTTGCACAACTGGCCATTTTTTCATCCGCGGAGTTGATGACACATTGACCGTCACCGAGGAGTTTGTGGAGTTGGTGCCGATGACAGATACAACGACAGCAGCTGATATTTTTACCGCACTCGTCGGCGCGCTGGACAGGGTCGGAGTGGACTGGTCCCGCGCTGTCAGCCTGGCTACAGATGGTGCGCCCTCAATGATCGGGAAAAAAGCAGGCGTTGTGACAAAGTTCAGAGAGAAAGTGCAATCTGCAAATGGAGGAAGTGATTTTTTGACTTTTCACTGTATTTTGCACCAGGTGGCTTTGTGTTGCAAGTCATTAAAGATGGATAACGTCATGAAGGTGGTCATCCAAACTGTTAATTTCATCCGATCCAGAAGCCTGAATCACCGTCAGTTTGACAGCCTTCTCAGAGAGAAAGACCACATCTATGGCCTGCCATACCACACTGAGGTAAGATGGTTAAGCCGAGGTGCTGTGCTGAAGCGTTTCTTTGATTTACGAGAAGAAATTGAACAGTTCATGGAAGAAAAGGGCAAACCAGTGTTAGAATTTCATTCCGCAGAATGGATGCCGGACCTTGCATTTATGGTGGATGTTACAGAGCACCTGAATAACTTGAACAAACAGCTGCAAGGGCGCAACAAAGTTGTCACGCAGTATTATGACAGCATACGTTCTTTCAAGTTGAAGCTGTCATTGTGGGAGACGCAACTTGCCGGTGGTGATGCAGCTCACTTCCCCTGTCTGAAAAATGTGTGCGCGACCCAACATGTGGCAGACATGAAGCGGTTCAAAGATAAAATAACGGGACTGTTACGGGAGTTTGAGCAACGCTTTCAGATTTATGTTTATATGTTTTTATGTTGATGTGCTATTGTTTTTAATTGATTTTATTTTATTTGTATATTTAACCTATTCTTGACTCTGTGGTTCTTGCACTTGTTTGGGGAACAGGATTTCATTATTTTTATCTACATTTCTGCCTGAGAAATGACACCCTGATATAGTTCTGTGATCTGTGAAACAGTTCTGTTAATCACTGAGGCATTGTGTGTTTGTGTGTTCTTTTTCTTTAGAATTTTCAAATAAACTTGACGTGTTTTATGATTAATAGTGATGTTGTGCTTGTACTATTTTGGACACACTGTCCTCAGGCTCCAGCTTTATGTTGTATGTTGATCGTATTAAAACAAAGAAAACAATCTGAAGTTGTTGTTTTTAAGTTATATATACCATGATTTTTCCGGTCCGGCCCACTTGGGAATAGATTTTCCTCCATGTGGCCCCTGAGCTAAAATGAGTTTGACACCCCTGACATAGACTAACCAGGTGAATCCAGGTGAAAGCTATGATCCCTTATTGATGTCACTTGTTAAATCCACTTCAATGAGTGTAGATGAAGGGGAGGAGACAGGTTAAAGAAAGAAATGTAAGCCTTGAGACAGACAATTGAGACATGGATTGTATGTGTGTGCCATTCTGAGGGTGAATGGCCAAGACAAAATATTTAAGTGTCTTTGAACGGGGTATGGTAGTAGGTGCCAGGCGTACCGGTTTGTGTCAAGAACTGCAACGCTGCTGGGTTTTTCATGCTCAACAGTTTCCCGTGTTTATCAAGAATGGTCCACCACCCAAAGGACATCCAGCCAACTTGACACCACTTTGGGAAGCATTGGAGTCAACATGGGGCCAGCATCCCCGTGGAATGCTTACGACACCTTGTAGAGTCCATGCCCTGACGAATTGAGGCTGTTCTGAGGGGGATGCTGGCCCATATAGTAACAATACAAGAGCGCCTCCGACAGTTCCCAAGAAATGTTGTAAACAAGCAAAACAGAGCAGCGAACAGACGTCTTTATTGATTAGCATTCGGGATAATGTGTATCATCCAAGTCTTTAATGTTTTCTAGTGTCAACAAATTAAATATCTGCTTTCACTGGACATCTTTCTAGGAAAACTATCCGAAATAAACAGCACAACGCGGAAGCTTTAACTATCACTTAGCAACAGCTATGGAGGAGAGAGTGGCGCTCTCGGAACGTTCAACTCTCTCTATATATGGCTCTGGATGAAACTAAGTTAAAAGCTACTTTCGTTTCGAGGTGTTGTAGAACGAGTGTCTTATGAAATACATTCCACACACTGGCTCTTGCTATCTTGCCATAACTGATTTGACAGAGAAATATCAGGTAGATAGGATAGCCAGCTGCAGCTATTACCAAGCTATGCTAGCTAGCTGCTGTAAGCTTGGCTAAACACATAGAACTGAATTAGCTGTTAGCTGATCATCTTGAGATGTTGAGTCTTCATTCTCCCCATAGCGAAGCTAGCTTAGCTTACCTCACTGTACTCACTACTGTCCTTGTTTGTTGTGATTGAATGGCAAAGACACACCCAAGAAACCACACCCCCAAGACAACTCTTGTTTGCCTTCAGTCATGGGCGCTAGCATTTCTTAATGAGTGTTGATGAAAAACGAGGCCAAATCAGGAAGTGCAGTCGCATGTGTATGTGCGTGTGTATGTAATGCATGTGTGTTTAGAAGGCAGATGTGCCAGACATTCCAGAGGCCTGTGTTCTATTAGCCTGCTGGTTATGTCACAGTGATTCAGGGCTGTGCTGCAGAGGCACAGCGAGAGTAGAGAAGCCACCCCTCAAACAACAAATAGCCATAGCACTTCATCACACACTGCACATCCTCACAACTAGTGCATTTGGTCATAAGTTATCAAACAATGTACTCTTACCCAGAGTTTACAGGTCACGTGTGTAATTTGCTCACATGATATGCATATGTGTGTGTGTGTGTAAGGCCGGCAGGATTGGGCAGTCAAACACAGACACACACACTACAACAAAACACACACTACAACAAACACACACACACAGACTAAAGCAAACCAAAACAGGATTGTCTTCCAGTGGTCCTCTGTAGCTCAGCTGGTAGAGCACGGCACTTGTAACGCCAAGGTAGTGGGTTCGATCCCCGGGACCACCCATACACAAAAATGTATGCACGCATGACTGTAAGTCGCTTTGGATAAAAGCATCTGCTAAATGGCATATTATAAGTTAGACCAAGTTACTTCTCTGCTATTCAAATCTGGAATCAGGACATAAATATATTCTACCAATCATATGGTACAGCTGTTATAGTAACCGTATCAACTGCTTTCATTAAAGATGCAGTAAGTTAAGTTTTTTTTCTCTCCCCTCAGTGTTTTATTAACCTTCATGGGTGTTGGGCCATTAACCGAATGGTCGCTGGTTCAAATCTCAGAGCCGGCAAGGTGGAAAAATCTGTTGTTCAGCCCTTGAGCAAGGCAGTTAACCCCCAACAACAACTGCTCCCCGGGCGCCGATGACGTGGACTTCGATTAAGGCAGCCCTCCGCACCTCTCTGATTCAGAAGGGTTGGGTTAAATGCGGAAGACACATTTCGGTTGAATGCATTCAGTTGTACAACTGACTAGGTATCCCCCTTTCTCTTGAATGCATTTGAGGACTCACACCACAGCACCCTGATCCCACTAATTAAACGCCCACGCGACACTATGTAGTGCATTATGTAGGGAACAGGATGCCATTTGGAATGCACCCAGAGCCAGGAACTTGGGAGCTTTAAATAGCTCAGTATTTCTCTTTCACTATGTCCAGCTGTTGACGAGCAGGGAAGCGGTACTGCAGGCAGGATGTTATATTCTGGTCTGTTTGGATTGGTGGCTTTTAGATTTAACTGGAAATGTAATTCTCAGGGAGAAGTAGCGTAGGACTCAACTCAACCACATATAATGGAGAGTAGGACTGTTTATGGAAAGCCTATATGGTATTTCAGTTGAGCCGGACGAGTCAAAACAAATTGATATTCTGAGATGCAGTGGGGATGGCAGAATGTGTGACTGTGTGTACAATTTATGTGTGCCTGGTATGAATGTGAGTGTGTGTGTGTGTGCGCGTGCGTGTATGAATGTAATGTTTATCTGTGTATGTGTGCATGCATGTATTTTTCTCTGTGTGCAGAACGTGTGTGTGTTTGTTTCCATATGAGTGCCATTTCTTGTGAAGCACTCTGTGACAGGAAGGTTAATAAAACACAGAGGGAGGAAGAAAATCTTGATTTGGGTTGCTTTAGTCTGTGTGTTTTGTTCTAGTGTGTGTATGTGTGTTTGAGTGCCCAATCCCACACACGCCTGTGTGTGTGTGTGTGTGTGTGTGTGTGTGTGTTAGCACGTGTTTGTGCCTGTGTATCTATGCCTGTGTGTGTGTGTGTGTGGTGTGTGTTTTAGCATGTGTATGTGCCTGTGTGTGTTTTTCGTTTTACTATCCTTGTGGGGACCAGAGTATGTGAGCGTGCCCAATTTGACTGGAGTGCGGAGCGAGTTTCCCAAAGGCTGGAGCGTCTGCCTTCTCACACACTCCAATTTCGCTCCAGTACCGCTCACTTCACGAGCTCAGGGCATGCCCGGTCCAGCATGCATTTGTAGTCTACTGCTATAGCCCCTTGCTTTAGCTACTGTCATGGAGTTCACTAAATATTTTCATAAAGCTAGCTAAGTGTGTCATTGTAGCAAAGTATTTATAAACCAAAAATCGGATCTCTTAAAAGTTTAGTTCATTTTTATCTATACAATAGGCTATCATTGATTTTGGCCCAATAGGCCTGACATATTACCTCTTTAATAATAATAATAATAATAATAATAATAATAAGCCATTTGTCATTGCGTCATTGCATTTTGGTACACCAGAAATACATTCATTTCCAATGGAATGCTGCGTTTGCCTTGCAGCATTGCGTTGCAGAGGCAGTTACAGTGCGTTCTGTGTGGTGCATACGTTGGATTTCTCGAACGTATGCGTCAAACTGAATGCGCAGACAGCTTAAGACAAATGGTAGCAGAAGATGAATGTTGAACTTTTGTTGCACACATATCCAGATGCTGCTGCGTACCATTTTGTGCAATGACGCTGTCAGTGTGATGAGGGATTAGGGTTACAATTAGGGTTAGAATTAGGGGTTATGGGCTTCCCGAGTGGCGCAGCGGTCTAAGGCACTGCATCGCAGTGCTTGAGGCGTCACTACAGACCCTGGTTCGATCCCAGACTGTGTCACAGCCGGCCGTGACCGGGAGACCCATGAGGCGGCGCACAATTGGCCCAGCGTTGTCCGGGTTAGGGCAGGGTTTGGCCGGCCGGGATTTCCTTGTCCCATCGCGCTCTAGCGACTCCTTGTGGCGGGCCGGGCGCCTGCAAGCTGACTGCGGTCGCCAGCTGGACAGTGTTTCCTCCGACACATTGGTGCGGCTGGCTTCCGGGTTAAGCGAGCAGTCTGTCAAGAAGCAGTGCGTCTTGGCAGAGTCCGTAGTGGAGTTGCAGTGATGGGACAAGACTGTAACTACCAATTGGATATCACGGAATTGGGGAGAAAAAAAGGTTAAAAGTACAACAACAAAAAACATTTAGGGGTTATGTTGAGTTAGTGTTTGGCGTTAAGGTTAGGGAAAATAGGACTTTGATTGGGAAAAAATGGTTTGGTCCCCACAAGGATAGTAAAACAAACGTGTGTGTGCGTATGAGTATGCGTGCGTGTATGTGTCAAGGTTAAGGGTCTGTCAGACATGGACACCAGAGGCCAGGGAACCAAAACAGTTGGGGCTTTAGAGACACCGATCCAAAACACAGGCCGGAGCCAGTGAGACATAAAGACACGATATGAAAGCTAAGCAAACCCTTATCACTTACACAATGGTGTCAATCAGTGTTAACGACAAGTGGTGGTGTTTTGCAACAAGGCTCTAGGGATGAACCACTGGCTAGGGTTGTTATTGCGATTGGTCTGAATCTTAGAGATACAATAATACTATATACTCTATTAAACTCTGTGGTCTGGATAATGTTAGGGGAACGTAATGATTATGTTAAGGAGATAATAAACCTCTAACACAACAACGTCATATTTTATTGAGGATACCCAAGGCAAAAAGGTGCTGTATTGAATGTCGCTCGACTGTCGCAGTGTGATCTGAATCTGATACAGTACAGAGCTTTATTTACTTCTCACCTAAGATGAGACACTCTCAATGACATGGGCACTAATGTATTCCTTATGCAGACCTACTGTCTATAGGGTTGTGCCTGACAGTGTAGCAGTAGCAGGTGTCTCACGGCACATGAACATGATTTGCATAATAAGGGGTGCAAAATTCCGGAAACTTTCCAAGGAATTTCCCAGGTTTTACCGAAATTCTGGTTGAAGTGTATTCCCTGCTTATTCCCTCCTGGTTCAGGTAATCTTCCAAGCAGAATTTCTGAAAAACCTGGAAACTTCCTGGGAAAGTTTCCGGAATCGTACAACCCTATTCATAATATACCAATAGCATGCATTGTTACAGCCCTGGTTAATGGCTTTAGGGTGATAACTATGAGTATGACGTACTTGACTCCAAAGCGGTCCATGAACATGATGTTGTTCCGGAAGGTTCTGTTGACGTCCAGATCAATCTGTTTGATCTCTGTAGAGAAACTCCTGGCCTGCTCCTTCATAGTCTGGCCACAGAGGAACCAAGCAAAATAACATCAGTTTTTGTATACCAGACCTGGGTTCAAATACATGTGTTTTTGATTATTTGTTATTTAAATACTTATTTTCTGTGTATTTGAGTATTTACAAATAATGTGGCCCAAATCAACTACTCCTATTGGAAGTATTTGAAAGTATTTTCAAATACTTTCCTATAAATACCCTACTATTTGAAAGAATAATACATTATTTAAAATACCAAACCAATACCAAACTGACCTGGGTTAAATGTATGGGAGTATATTTGATTCAGTTTCCAAGTGTATTTCCAAATACATTCCACAATTCAATTACTTCTCTATTCAAATAAAACAAAAATCAAAATACTTACTTCCAAATGTCTTTGAAAGTAATTGAAATACCCTAATATTATTTAAACCCAGGTCTGCTGTATACAAGGCGTAGCCAACCCTCCTCCAGGAGAGCTACCCTTCTGCAGAATCCCAAATCAACCCCTAGCCCCTACCCCATACGCTCTTCTGTAGATCTGAAAGGATCCAATAGGTGTGCAATATAACAAACATTCCACCAAGCCTATAAGATGGCAAAATGGAGGGAGAAGAGGTTTAGTGCTATAGTGTGCTTACCTCATACTTCCCAGAGTTCTCCTGCTTCACCTTCTCTATGTCCAGTAGCAGAGCCCAGACCTGGCCTCTCAACTGGAGGGGGATTCCCTTGTACACACGCTTCACCATCTAGAGAGAGAGACCAAAGAAAGAGATACCAGAGAAAGAGAGAGGAAGATATATATTAGGACAACTGCCTTAAACATGCTTCACCTTCTACAGAGACCAGAGAGAGAAGGAGAGAGCGAAAGAGACCAGAATGAAAGACCAGAAAGAGAAAAACCAGAGAGAGTAGGAGATATCAGTAGAGATGGGGTGATCATTAAAGAGAGGAGGTTCCCCTAGTACACTATCTTTACCATCTAAAGAAAGACGCAGGGGCTAAAAGAGTAAAAAGGAAAACTACAAATAACGATTCCCCCCGTCCCAAAAATTATAAGACTGGAGATTGATGTGAGATTAAAAAAGGGAAGCAAAGAACAAATGAGAGAGAGAGAGGAGGAGAGGGCTGAGGAGGAGTTTGTGGTGTGTATAGTCAGCACTGGGTCGGTCACCTTGTCACTGTTCCTGTACTTGTCCCACTTCTTGACCATCTTCAGCCATTTCTCCACCCGCTCAATCTCCTGATGCTTTTGCTGAAGAAGGGAGGACAGAACAAATCAACAAATCAATCAATCAACCCAAAGGTGGTCAGCAGTACATACCTTCTCTTCAATTGCGCTGGGAGTCAGCAGCTCCTCTTCGCTGAGGAGAAAGACACAAACAAAAGGTGAGTCAGTGGATAATGGCGCGTTCATTACAGTGATTTAAGGCTTCCCTTCTCTTTTCCTCCTGTGTGTGTTGTGTGTGTGTGTGTACTCTAACCCCAGTACCCTGCTAAAGTTGAAGCCCTAAATCTAGGAACATGGTTGGGGTGAACCCCTGGCTGTAAGTCTCCAGAAGAGAGATGAACACTGTCAGAGACGTCATGTTAACTTACTGCAGGAAGCCGTGGCGGTCTGTGACCTTATAGATGCTGTAGTCAGCATCCTCCCAGGGGTCGATGTGGACACCCTCCTGCCTGCCCTGAAAACACACAAGCAAACATGTACAAAAGCCTCACATCACACACACACTAAAAAGGACAATGCAGCAGGATCAGTTAAACTCAATGTGTATTTACTTATAGTACCCATACAGGAGTACAAACACACACGCAAGAAATAAGTCATACAATTTCGGTGTTTTATATCATATTGTACAACATCTGATGAAACTAACATGGTAAAAGTGTGAAAAATGTGATCAGTGTTATTTCCTTATAGTTGCTGGTTGAAAATACAATTTACGCAGGACCTTCTAATCAGCAGGTTTTGCATTGATGGAGTTTTGGCTTGCCTGGTGACATCACCAGGCGGTATAATTTCATAGACCAATAACAAAGACAGTTATTGGTCTAGAGTTATTGGCAAGCCAATGAGGGGATTCGATTAAGCTGGCCCGGGTTGCACACGGCTATGACCTGTCACGTGACCGGGAGAAGCAGTTGAGGGAGGCGCGCCCTGCTCAAATCTAACAGTAATCTGAGCTCCTCGGTCATATTGTCAACAATGCAGCATGATGCATTGTTCAGAAACATACAACAATTCTCTTCATTACTCCACGTGCTTAACCTACGTCACTTTTGTTTTGAGCAGACACTGTCGGTCAGAGAGGGGCACCTGGCTCACGCCGGGAAGTAGCCCGGTTTCAAAATGAATGCAATCACTTTTCACTCGATGCAAACTCCGCCTTATAATCACCTGTTTCCCACTGGTTGCCCTTAAAGGGTAGGTAGCATAAACATAACCACATGCAACATATGGATGGATTTGCATTAGAATATGCATCAAAAGTCCCAAAGCAAAATTACACCTTACTTTTCTATTTTTCGAGTTATTACATGAAACTGATCACAATTCCGAAGAATGCCGGAAAAAACATTTGTGACTTGTTTCAGGAAACTAGGCGTATGTCGCGCATCACTACTTCACAGGAGAGGCATTTGAACGCCTTCTGGAACATGTGAACTTAATGTGCCTTAATAACAAACTTGTATGCCATCTGTAAATACGAATACAATTGTTAAATTACGAGCCTAGTTGGTTTAGCCACGGCCATGATTTGCTGAGATAATGAATGGGCTGGACATGCCGAGAGATGAGTTCGGATTGGTCTGCCATGTAGCACGCTTCTGTCTATAACATGAGCTAGTCAGTATGTGTAGGTAATCCTTTCTAAAGCGGCTAATTTGAAAGATATCACGTAGTAGAAGTGCAAGTGTGTTGCTCTCCACTTTCTGGAGGACCGAGTTTTGAAATCAGTGGAATGCCCGGTGGAATTAGAGTATGATAGCTAAGGAGATGGAGAAAATTATGGTGTTTGATTGCAAATATGCAGAGGGAGTCGAAAAGAGAACACATAGAAGGCTGTTGTATAAAACCCCTGTCTCCGGATTAAATCTTCAAACTAAAGGCAACCATGGCATCCGTGACAAGAGAGGGAGAAGCGTCCATCCACGTATATGGGTAAGAGAGTCTAGCTAGCTACATTTTCAGAAATTATACGTTTCTAATTCTGTCAGGAAGTCGTTTTCATTTCAAGTTAAAACATACTGAAAGCTAGCTAGCTAACATTAGCTGGCTGGCTCGCTAGCTAACGTTACGTGTATGATCTGTGTAGTAATATTATTTGTATCTCAGAGCCAAATTGCATTGCTAGTTATAGCCTAATGTTAGCCTGCTAGCTAACATTGAACCTGGTTGGTTAGCTACCTGCAGATTCATGCAGGGCAGTAACGTTATGAGTTGGGATTATGGTTCATTGTTTAGCTAGCTAGCTACATGTCTAAACAAAAGACTCCACTATGCATGTAACCATTTCACTACACCTTCTGTATCCTGTGCATGTGACAAATAAACTTTGATTTTATTTGATAAAGTATGTGTTTACCAGAGACAGTAATGTGATAAACATGTCTGAAATTAGGATATAACGTTAGGCCAGCGAGACAGTGACCAAGTTCTAAAATCTTCCGGTAGAATGCCCTGCTTTTATTTCATCACACTCACAACCGTAAGCTATTTTCTGTAATTGGCTCGACATTAACTTGTAAATAATGATAATGTTGTGAGTTTATTTTCCTGTAATAATGAAGACAAATGAGCTAAAGTGAAGACATTGTAAGCTATATGATATGGTCATTATTTGAACTGGCTAGCCCGCTAACTTAACATTAGCTTGCTAGCTAACAAGCTAGAAACAAACCAAAACATTGTTTAGAAAGTTGCTTTTAGTTGCCTGGTTTGCTAGATTGACATATACTAAATTCATTTTTAAACAGGTGGGTTTATTATTAAAATACACTATTTATGCTATTTTGGACCACCGTGCTGTTTAAGTCATGCAGCCTGTAGTGTTTGTGTTCATACTTTTTCATAACGGCAAGTTTGATGTCGGATGACAATAGAATGTTCATGATGTCACTGCGACAACTCTCGACAGACGTAGTATAAACCAGCCTTTAGTCTTGAAATTGTTGGGTGTTTAAGTACATGGCCTCACATGTGAATCCTTAAAGAGATGGGTGTGGCTAAGGCTTAAGAGGGTGTGAATGATGCTGAATGGGTGTAGACAAAGAAGAGCTCTCTAGTAGGTGTACCAAAACATTCAAGGACAATTTTCTCAAAAGTGAAGTTACAAGTTTATCAACTTTCAAAGCAGAATTACTTTCCCATTATTCCTCAACTGTAGTGTATGATATACCATTTTCTAGCTCTGAGTCTCTACTTTTATCCAATGTAAAAAACACAATTTCAAATGTTACTTCATAAGGCTGAATCGAGCCGGTCGGTCATATTTACGGGGTGTGACGTAATATGGAGGACCCAGCAAGCCAGCCTGTTCCCTATGATGTAAACTCCAACAGAAATAACTTGAAATGTATAACTTAAACCAAATCGTTTGCACTCATGACTACTGGTTTCTATTTAATTTTCAACCAACTTACAAGCAAATACTTGCAAGGTTGCTAGCCAACTTAGCCTGCTAATGTTAGCCCTACCAGTCTGCTAACGTTACATTAGCATTTCAGGAGTCAGTCAGTTGCTATCAACACCTTGCTGTACAACTACATTAAAGTAAACCAATGTTTTGGAAATACATAACCACATTTAACCAGTTATCAAAGTGTTATATGCAGTTAATGTTATCTTAGCCAGCAAACTAGCCAGCCAGTTAACGTTAGTTCTTTTATCCAGCTAGCTAGCCTAGCCAGCTAACGGTACAACAATGAAGACCATTGAGCACAGGCAGTAACCCACAGAACATAACTAAAACAAAACCCTCCAGGAGATAAACAAAAAAAAAGCAAAGAGAGCGGAGACTTACATATTGACGGCTGGGGCCCATCATGGTAAGGACTGTAGGCCGAGTTAGCTACCAAACAAAGCGAGAGCGGCACTTCCGATGTGAGAAGCCTAGCTTGCTATTTTAGCCAGCTAACTAAACTTGCCAGCTAGCATATCACTGCAGAGTAAACGTCCGCCAGACAGCGACTATGAGCATAGCAGGAACTCTGTTTCCCCTGGGTCTTCCCTTTTTGGAGAATCTGATGAGGAAGAGGTGGTGCTAGAAGAGGCAGCTGAGGCACAGATCACTTTCCCATTTGGATTTGAGCCCGAAGCAAGACCCCAAGATCGTGCTGGTGCTGAACTTGTAGTGCAGGATGCAGTTCATCAGCTAGAATTTAGGTTATCTTGGGCGGTACAACCAGTGTTGCCAACTGTTTCTCAGTGAGATCCCCGCTATTGGCTCCTTGATTTGTTGCTAGAAGTCGCTTGATTACGTTTTACCATTGCCACGAAGTCACAGCACCAATTTGCCTTGCTGCGGCACAGCTGCGGTCCCAGGCAAAGCGTTTCCGCACCCTCTCCCGCTGCACACCCCCTCCCCTTGTGCTTTTATGCCTGTGTGTGCACCACTGCTGTGACTTCTGTTGCACAGACCGCTTCTCCTGCTCTCGTTTGCGGTAGAATAGAGTGGGAAAAGTCTCTAAATGCTATTAACACCATAGAAACCCTTGGTGTCAAACTCCCCAAAGGCAGACGGAAAAGTAGTTGAATTTGTCGTTGTAATCTTTTACCAATAAAGGTCGCTGGAGGGGTCTGAAAACTCGCTAAATACAGCGACAAAGTCACTAAATTGGCAACACTGGGTATAACCGTGTGCCAATTCCAGCGTGTGCAGTCAATGAGAAATAGGTTCTCAAATGACAACATGCCCTAAAAATAATTCAAACCAGTTTTTCCTTTTTATTATTAACAGTTATAAAATATATGTTATACCAATACATCACGTTTGTCATGGGTCTTTAAAGAAATAAAAATATAATTTACAAATACAATAAATAATTGTACATATGTTTATACAATTCTTTATGAATGATTGAGTTCCACTCTGAAAGCTTGGCGGCAGCAGCAGAGACGTGCAGAATTTGGTTTGAGGAGTGTCAAGGAGCCCAACATCCGATTAACATACACCGCAGGCAGAAGTGTAGGTGTGGAGTTAGGCTTGTTAAAGGCTCAAAGTGCTGCTTACACTTATCCAATTATCTCAGCTCAGTAATGGGAAGTAAACAAGGGTAGACGGTACAAGAGAACAACTTTGTGATACAAAACCCTAATGACAGTTACAGCTCTACCCTAGCAGAAAGACAGGAATCAGCTTAGGGCTTAATGCAGTTGTGTTGATGGCAGCGTGACAATAGAAGGCTGATGTTGAACTGAGGTGGTATTCAGGTTTCTAGAGAAAGAGGTAGGGAGAAAGACAGAACAAGAAATTAAGTCTCAAGTTCACATATTTGAAAACATATACAGTGAGGGAAAAAAGTATTTGATCCGCTGCTGATTTTGTTTGTTTGCCCACTGACAAAGAAATGATCAGTCTATAGTTTTAATGGTAGGTTTATTTGAACAGTTAGAGACAGAATAACAACAACAAAATCCAGAAAAACGCATGTCAAAAATGTTGATTTGCATTTTAATGAGGGAAATAAGTATTTGATCCCCTCTCAATCAGAAAGATTTCTGGCTCCCAGGTGTCTTTTATACAGGTAATGAGCTAAGATTAGGAGCACACTCTTAAAGGGAGTGCTCCTAATCTCAGTTTGTTACCTGTATAAAAGACACCTGTCCACAGAAGCAATCAATCAATCAGATTCCAAACTCTCCACTATGGCCAAGACCAAAGAGCTCTCCAAGGATGTCAGGGACAAGATTGTAGACCTACACAAGGCTGGAATGGGCTACAAGACCATCGCCAAGCAGCTTGGTGAGAAGGTGACAACAGTTGGTGCGATTATTCGCAAATGGAAGAAACACAAAATAACTGTCAATCTCCCTCGGCCTGGGGCTCCATGCAAGATCTCACCTTGTGGAGTTGCAATGATCATGAGAACGGTGAGGAATCAGCCCAGAACTACACGAGAGGATCTTGTCAATGATCTCAATGCAGCTGGGACCATAGTCACCAAGAAAACAATTGGTACCACACTACGCCGTGAAGGACTGAAATCCTGTAGCGCACGCAAGGTCCCCCTGCTCAAGAAAGCACATATACATGCCCGTCTGAAGTTTGCCAATGAACAACTGAATAATTCAGAGGAGAACTGGGTGAATGTGTTGTGGTCAGATGAGACCAAAATCGAGCTCTTTGGCATCAACTCAACTCGCTGTGTTTGGAGGAGGAGGAATGCTGCCTATGACCCCAAGAACACCATCCCCACCGTCAAACATGGAGGTGGAAACATTATGCTTTGGGGGTGTTTTTCTGCTAAGGGGACAGGACAACTTCAAGGCATCAAAGGGACGATGGACGGGTCCATGTACCGTCAAATCTTGGGTGAGAACCTCCTTCCCTCAGCCAGGGCATTGAAAATGGGTTGTGGATGGGTATTCCAGCATGACAATGACCCAAAACACACGGCCAAGGCAACAAAGGAGTGGCTCAAGAAGAAGTACATTAAGGTCCTGGAATGGCCTAGCCGGTCTCCAGACCTTAATCCCATAGAAAATCTGTGGAGGGAGCTGAAGGTTCGAGTTGCCAAACGTCAGCCTCGAAACCTTAATGACTTGGAGAAGATCTGCAAAGAGGAGTGGGACAAAATCCCTCCTGAGATGTGTGCAAACCTGGTGGCCAACTACAAGAAACGTCTGACCTCTGTGATTGCCAACAAGGGTTTTGCCACCAAGTACTAAGTCATGTTTTGCATAGGGGTCAAATACACTGCTCAAGAAAATAAAGGGAACACTTAAACAACACATCCTAGATCTGAATGAAATAATCTTATTAAATACTTTTTTCTTTACATAGTTGAATGTGCTGACAACAAAATCACACAAAAATTATCAATGGAAATCAAATTTATCAACCCATGGAGGTCTGGATTTGGAGTCACCCTCAAAATTAAAGTGGAAAACCACACTACAGGCTGATCCAACTTTGATGTAATGTCCTTAAAACAAGTCAAAATGAGGCTCAGTAGTGTGTATGGCCTCCACGTGCCTGTATTACATTTTACATTTTAGTCATTTAGCAGACGCTCTTATCCAGAGCGACTTACAGAAGCAATTAGGGTTAAGTGCCTTGCTCAAGGGCACATCGACAGATTTTTCACCTAGTCGGCTCGGGGATTAGAACCAGCGACCTTTCGGTTACTGGCACAATGCTCTTACCCACTAAGCTACCTGCCCCACCTGTATGACCTCCCTACAACGCCTGGGCATGCTCCTGATGAGGTGGCGGATGGTCTCCTGAGGGATCTCCTCCCAGACCTGGACTAAAGCATCCGCCAACTCCTGGACAGTCTGTGGTGCAACGTGGCGTTGGTGGATGGAGCGAGACATGATGTCCCAGATGTGCTCAATTGGATTCAGGTCTGGGGAACGGGCGGGCCAGTCCATAGCATCAATGCCTTCCTCTTGCAGGAACTGCTGACACACTCCAGCCACATGAGGTGTACACATCAATGCAATTAAGCAAATCAGATTTGACACATCAATACAACTAATTGTGTAACAATTTTACAGTAGGACAGTAGAACAGTAGACAATATGCATGGCTTACCTGAACAATTTCTATGTTCTGGATCTTGTTTATTCTCTGTTCAACAGCAGTGAATGTCCCAAACTTCACAGAGTGGCCGGGACTACCATGTGTCTTTCCATGACATACTGACCAGGTGAATCCAGGTGAAAGCTATGTCACTTGTTAAATCCACTTCAATCAGTGTAGATACAGGGGAAGAGACAGGGTAAAGAAGGATTTTTAAGCCTAGAGACAAATGAGACAGATTGTGTATTTGTGCCATTCAAGGGTGAATTGGCAAGACAAAATATTTAAGTGCCTTTGAAAGAGGTATGGTAGTAGGTGCCAGGCACACCGGTTTGTGTCAAGAACTGCAACGCTGCTGGGTTTTTCACGCTTAACAGTTTCCCGTGTGTATCAAGAATGTTCCACCACCCAAAAGACTAAGTTGCGCTCACAATTCAAAATATGCACACCACTACTCACCCAGTGATCACATCTTCCTCATCCTCAGCTGGGATGTAGTCCTCATCCTCCATGTCCTTTCCATCACCATAGATGTCCTCGTTTTCCTCCTCAAAACCCAGGTCCATCTCTTCATCTTCTCCAATTAATGTGTATTGCACAAATTGGGATTGCGCCAAAGTGTTGATTGTTTAAAATCCTAGACATAATTCAGTATGTGCACATCAAATTAAATCTGCTCAGGTTTTATGATAATAAATTATTGTTATTGACAGCTTTGTGAAAAATTGTTTGCCTGGTCACGAGGTGAGGTGAGCAGTATACATATTTATTTTATTTTACCTTTATTTAACTAGGCAAGTCAATTAAGAACAAATTCTTATTTACAATAATGGTCTACCAAGAGGCAAAAGGCCTCATGCGGGGACGGGGCTGGGATTTATAACATGATGACTCACCAATGCTTCTTGTATGTGGCATTAGAAATGACACCTCTGTGCCTTTATGACACGTTGGTCCCAATGCAGGTGATGCGACCGGCACTTCAGACAGAGACTACACAAGAAGGTCCCTCACCAAGAGAAGGCTCATCCTGGACACTGGGTGCTAGACACTAGATTTCTAGGGAAAAAATGTAGAAAATATATTAATTATCTAAAAGATGTCAGATCAGTAGTTAGATCTAATCATCAATCAACATCCATTTGCTGCCTATTTTCACAGCAATGACTTATTATTTTACTATACTATTTGTGTTCTACATTTACATTTACATTATTTAGCAGACTCTCTTATCCAATATGTTGGTGAATGTGTTTATTTAGGCTTAGGCCATTTTTCCCCTTGGGGTATCAAAAGTATATCTTATCTCACAGACTAATATATCAGCGTAATGCATGTATAAAGACTAGCTATCATTTATCACATTATGCAAGCAATATTATATAATAAAAGCTAAAAGTGAATTAGCTAGCTAGGTTGCCAATTGACTTAGCTCGCTAGACAGCAAACTTTTGGCAGACTAATTTGGCAAACAATTTTAGGCACTACATTTTAGGCTGACAACTTTTGGTATGCAATGCAATGATATTTACCAAATTTAGCAGACAATTTATGGAGCTCATCTTTTGATGGATATATTTTGGTATACAATGACATTGACCAACAGGACCATCTGCAAAAATAACTTTAGCTGATGTTAGCTAGCCATCCAAGTAGGAGAGGTGGCTGGCTGGCTGGCTCCCATTTCTCAATCCCAGCAATGTGTCGACATGTTTTTGGAACACAGTCACAAGTTGACAAGCTTGCTAGCTAGCAGAGAGAGAGACTAGCTAAGTTAGCTGGTCAAAAACATTGCAGGCAGTGTTGCCTTATTGTAACGTTTCTAGTATACAGGTAGCAACCTTATAATAAACGTTAGCTAGCTAGATATAACTATCTATAAATGTTAGTTAGATGATGATAGATGTAATTTATACAAAATACATAGCTAGGTCACATTGAACTTACCCGGTTTCTCTCCTCCACTGCTGACACTCACGATGTAACGTTACAGGTAGGTCGGTAGGAAACCGAGGTTATAGGCATTTCATGCTCGCCACAGAACCTGGTTTCAGACTGAGTCTCATTCCGAATCCTGCCTTCCACTGGTTATAGCCATCGAAATCCTCCGGGGATAAATGAGCACTGCATACAGTAGACATGCCTGCGGTTCCCTTACTCCAATCCGATTGCTTCAACCAGAAAAACTGGACCCACTTCAAAGCTAGCTTCTCGTTTTGGGACACAAATGAGTCGTAACCCTGTCCTTGTGGGTATTACTGCATCCAGCAACACCACACCTCCTTGGCATATTTATCTATAAAAAAACTGCTAGGTCTGAAATGAAAACGAACACTAGCGACTACTACAACACTCACTAGCTCGCGCGACTACCCCTACTAAACGCACAGGAGAAGAGCACTAGTTCTCCATATGATGTTGAGAAACAGTGCATTGTGGGTAGTTCCCGAAGAGATCCAGAAATAAGTTAACCTCTACGGGATCGGTGTCTAATGTGATTAGCATGACTGTTGTAAGTAACAGCAAACTTTCCAGGACATAGACATGTCTTATATGGGCAGAAAGCTTAAATTCTTGTTAATCTAACTAAACTGTCCAATTTACAGTAGCTATTACAGTGAAAAAATACCATGCTATTGTTTGAGGAGAGTGCACAACAACAAAAAACGTTTCACGGCAACTGGTTTGATATATACCTTCAGAGGTGAATGTAACGTAGTTACATTCAATAATCTTGCTCTGATTTGTCATCCTAAGGGTCCCAGAGATAAAATGTAGCATAGTTTTATTTGATAAAATCTATTTTTATATTCAAATGTAGGAACTGGGTTTGAACCCTTGCTGTTTCTGGCTCCACAGCCACCCCACCATCTAGATGTGTGAAAATTAGTGTATAAGCTAATGATCCATCATATATGACATTCCCGGGAGTGTGTAAATGTACATTTGGTATTACCATATCATTTTTGTATGTTCTCTATAGTTATATATTTGAAAATGTATCAATTGACCAAATCGGCACATTTGGGCAGACTTGATACAAAATAGTCCAGTATTGCAATGCTTCACTGGATCAATCTGAAACTTTGCACACAAACTGCTACCATCTAGTGGCCAAAATCTAAATTGTGCCTAAACTGCAATATTATATTGTGGCCTTTCTCTTGCATTTCAAAGATGATGTATTATCTTTTACCAGATCTTATATTCACCTACATTAATTTCACATTTCCACAAACGTCAAAGTCCTTCCTTTCAAATGGTATCAAGAATATGCATATCCTTGCTAAAGGTCCTTCAGGTACATCATTTTAGGCGAAAATTGAAGAAAAAAAGGGTCCGATCCTTAAGAGGTTAATATGTAAAAACACAAAAATATATGTATGTTTATAGTTATAGGTAACCAGATCGTGACTACAACTAAGTCTTTAACCACACAATGTTGTTATTTTGGTGAGTAAAAACTCATAATTCCTACTAGGCCTGTGGCGGTCACGAAATTTCATCAGCCGGTGATTGTCAAATAACTGTCGGTCTCACGGTAATTGACCGTTAATTAACATAAAACACATTTAGCATCTCCTGGCTTCCACACATAGGCTATAAGCCACTGATGCAGACCTTTGGAACAACTACATTTAAAAAAGTCTAATAAATTCATGTAATATAGCCTAAACCTTCACAATAAATCCATTATATATTTTAGACAGGTCTAAAGAAACATGATATGAAGAACATGTAGTCTATTTCAGATGAACAGAATAGCATACTCTGAGTTGTCCTTATGTTAGGCCCTGATCTGGCTATGCCAAATGGCTGTGGGCTACACTAGTTCATTTAGCAGACAAGATTTGCTTATAATTCTGTGGTATTATTTTATAGTATGAAGAATACAACTGAACAAAGCGGAAAAAAATAGAAAGGATATTTTCCTGCAAACGATTTGAGGGAGTGCGCACATGCGGCTATTCTGTGTTGAGTGGTTAATGTAACTTCAGTTGTTCTACAAACGTTGGGCTATGTATTGATTTTTAATACATTGTAAGGCTGCATGATGCGACTAATGATGATTTGAAAAAAGTCGCTTGAAAGGCATGAGCTCCGCTTTGTCTTTTGCGCAGGCTGTACACACTTCATCAGTCTCTCATTCACAATTTGACAAGCACTTGATAATACCTTGAATTTACCGGCGGCGGCGCCTTGTGTGGCGGTAATGCACCCTAAAAAAATCCATGCCTTTTGCAGCCAGTGGCCGTTGTGCCCTTCTCCCTGAGTGCTGCGTGCTCCGAAACACCTCTCACTCACATGGCTCTCAGTCACGTGATCGGGTCTTTCTCATAGGCTACAAGTGAAGGCACATGCATCGGGGACGCAACTGCGTGCGTCCTTATCCAATTCCGGCTTGCATATTGAAGATATTGGAAGAACTGTCCACATTTACTTTTCGTCAGCCAACAAGATGAGTAAGCCTAACGAACAGCAAAAGCACTAGCCTATGTCAATCTACTATCCCCCATAGTACAAAAGTCTACCTATTCTATTCTGTGCGAGAAATAAATAAACATAGTCACACAACAGATCAGAACGTTTAGCTTAAATGTTGATAAACTATTAGGCTATTTCTTCACATTATAAGCGCAGCAATGCGTACACGGCAGTAGGCTATAAGCGCGAATGTTCCATTAGCGGGAAAACACCATTATCAAAAGTGACCGCAAATGCGAATATGCATGTAATGCTTTTATTATAAAGGTGCATTTTTATGGTGAAAATTATCTTCCCCAAACTTCAAACTCACGCGCTGCTTATGTATGCCAGTTAGGCTCCACACCCCTTGTAAAGCGGATTAATGTGCTTAATTTTAAGAAGTTATTTGGCCACTTTAGTTGTGATACAAACCTTAACAAAACAAATAGGCCTATAGGCTAGGCTACATGAGGTATGCGACTATGATAAAAAAAAAACACAAAAAAACGGCTTTGTTTCTTGCCTTACGCTGGGCATCATTCACAAGTGATAATATATAATTCACAAGTGATAGGCTTATATTGTCACCCATCAGACTATTCTTGATTTAAGTATTCAGACCCTTTGACTTTTTCCACATTTTGTTAAGTTACAGCCTTGTTCTAAAATTGATTGTTTTTTCCCCTCATCAATACAATACAATACCCCATAATGACAAAGCAGAAACTGTTTTTTATAGATATTTCCGATACTTTATAAAGAAAAAAAAAATGAAATATCACATTTACATAAGTATTCAGACCCTTTACTCAGTACTTTGTTGAAGCACATTTGGCAGCGATGAGAGAATTGAGTCTTTCTGAGTACGACACTACAAGCTTGGCACACCTGTATTTGGGGAGTTTCTCCCATTCTTCTCTGCAGATCCTCTCAAGCTCTGTCAGGTTGGATGGGGAGTGTTGCTGCAGAGCTACTTTCAGGTCTCTCCAGAGATGGCTGGACAACTCAAGGACATTCAGATACTTGTCCCAAAGCCACTCCTGCGTTGTCTTGGCTGTGTGCTTAGGGTCGTTGTCCTGTTGGAAGGTGAACCTTCGCCCCAGTCTGAGGTCCTGAGCACTCTGGAGCAGGTTTTCATCAAGGATCTCTCTGTACTTTGCACCGTTCATCTTTCCCTCGATCCTGACTAGTCTCCCAGTCCCTGCCGCTGAAAAACATCCCCACATGCTTCACCGTAGGGATGGTGCCAGGTTTTCCCATCTCCACAGAGGAACTCTGGAGCTCAGTCAGAGTGACCATCGGGTTCTTGGTCACCTCCCTGACCAAGGCCCTTCTCCCCTGATTGCTCAGTTTGGCTGGGCAGCCAGCTCTCGGAAGAGTCTTGGTGGTTCCAACCTTCTTCCATTTAAGAATGATGGAGGCCACTGTGTTCTTGGGGACCTTCAATGCTGCAGAAATGTTTTGGTACCATTCCCCAGCTCTGTGCCTCGACACAATCCTGTCTCGAGCTCTACGGACAACTCCTTCGACCTCATAGCTTGGTTTTTGCTCTGACATGTGATGTGGAAAATAATCACTATACTTTATTAAAAATCAAATTTCCTCCAGAGTTTTTGTAGAATCAAGATTTACTTATAATCAAGATTATTACAATTCAAACAAAGCCGTGCTGGTCTGCAGAGTAGCCTCCTTCTCTCTTTCTGCCCCACATCTATATAGTCCCATTCACACACATCCTATCTTAAAATCCCTCCCTCTTCAGTTTCCCGCGCTCTATCACTCCGCCCACTTCCTTTGTCTATGATGGCGGCTAAATTCGACTGTCATTCAGTTTAGAAACAATATTATTACAATCAATCACGCCCTTGTCATGCAAAAACACTCATGTTCAGTTTAAACTCTATTCAACCCCGGGCTCTCCCGGGCTTGACCTGAAGACTGATTGTTGGACATGACAGGTCCATACTTAATCTTTCAAACATACACAAACCCCACCCCATCATGCTGTAATCAATCAAGAAGGTAGCCAAGGAGAGACAAAGGTTTAGCCTGAACTCTGTTCAACCCTGGTGCCGCTCTTTCCACTTCGTTTGAGGAGAGAGACAAAAGGCCACAGTCTGGTTTCAGTCTCTGATAAGGTAGGACGGCCATGGATTTAGGTAAGAGCGAGCAATTCGACCCTAGGTCAGATTCCCACTTCACACACACACAGTGAAATGACCCAAGTAAGTTCTTGCCTAGCAACAGAGAATTCTAACTATATGTTCGTGATTAACTCAGTTTTATCTCATAGTCCACTAAAACATCTCCCTTACATGCACTGTCAACTGTGGGACCTTATATAGACAGGTGTGTGCCTTTCCAAATCTACCACAGGTGGACTGCAACCAAGTTGTAGAAACATCTCAAGGATGATCAATGGAAACAGGATGCACCTGAGTTCAATTTCGAGTCTCATAGCAAAGGGTCTGAATACTTATGTAAATAAGGTATTTCTAAAAAACTTTTTTCACTTTGTCATTATGGGGTATTGTATGTAGATAACAAAATGTGGAAAAAGTCAAGGGGTCTGAATACTTTCCGAATGCACTGTAAAAGGGGAGGTTAGTTAAAAACGAAAGCAACTTTGAGCAATTTTTTGATTGGTTCTCATATGTACACTATTTGCTATATATTTTGATTAGATAAGTGTTCATCCCCCTGAGACAATACATGTTAGAAAACACCTTTGGCAGCGATTACATTTTGGGTTACAGCTGTGAGTCTTTTTGGGTAAGTCTGTAAGAGCTTTGCCCACCTGGATTGTATAATATTTGCCCATTATTTTTTTTTTATTCTTCAAGCTCTGTCAAGTTGGTTGTTGATCATTACTAGAAAGCTTGATTTTCAAGCCGATTTAAGTCAAAACTGTAAGTAGGCCACTCAGGAACATTCAACGTCATCTTGGTAAGCTCCAGTGTAGATTTGGCCTTGTGTTTTAGGTTATTATCCTGCTGAAAAGGGGAATTCGTCTCCAAGTGTCTGTTGGAAAGAAGACCAGGTTTTCCTCTAGGCTTTTGCCTGTGCTTAGCTGTATCAGTTTATTTTTATCCCAAAAAAACTCCCTAGTCCTTGCCAATGACAAGCATACCCATAGCATGATGCAGCCACCACCATGCTTGGAAATATGAAAAGTGGTAGTCATTGATGTGTTGTGTTGGATTTGCCCCAAACATAAACCTTTCACTACTTCACAGGAGAGGCATTTGAATATATTATTTTTTATTTATCTAAATGCGTTTTTGTTTTTTTGCAGAAATGCCATCTGAAACGTGAACTTTCATGTGCCTTAATAACAAACTTGTATGCCATCTAGAAATACGAATCAAATTGTTAAATTACGAGCCTAGTTGGTTTAGCCACGGAAAAGTACAGGAAACTTCCCGCTAGCCATGACTGGCTGACTTAATGGATGGGCTGGACTTAAGAGAGAGCCGAGAGATAAGTTTGGATTTGTCTGCCATGTAGCATGCTTCTGTCTATAACATGAGCTGCTCAGTATGTGTGGATAATCTTGTCTACCATGGCTTTTTTTGAAAGATATCATGAAGAACTGAATAAGTTTTGCTACTGCTCTCAACATTATCGCTCTGAAGTTAATAGCACTATAGACAAAGCTCAGTGGGAAAAGGTTGCTATGGACTACTTTCTGGAGGATGATCGTGCCATGCTACCTCTCTCTGACTCTGAAAATGAATCAGACAATGAGGAAATCCCTAATTTAGATAAAAACGTTTTCATTGAACCAGACATCGTAGAGTCTTCTGATGACAATGGTGTGGAACAAAGAAGTTGACCGAGTTTTGAAATCAGTGGAATGCCCGGTGGAAGCAAAAAGATGATTGCCTGTTGCGGAGAGTCCAAAAAGAGAACACAGAAAGAAGGCTGTTGTATAAAACACCCGTCTCTGGATTAAATCTTCAAACTAAGAGCAACTATGGCATCCATAACAGAGCGGGAGAAGCGTTCATCCATGTATACGGGTAAGAGTCTAGCAACATTTTCAGATATTACAAGTTTCTAATTTTGTCACAAAGTCATTTTCATTTCAGTTAAAACTTACTGTTAGCTAGCTAATGTTAGCTGGCTGGCTTGCTAGCTAACATTAAGTGTATGATCTCTGTAGTTAGCTCAAATTTAACCTAGTTGGTTAGCTAGGTCAAAACAACTGGGAACTCTGAAAAATACGAGGTCCAATCATGACGTCAGTGATCTTCAGGTCAGAAAGTCAGAGCTCTAGAAAGAAACCCGCGTTCCTGAGTTGGAATTCCGAGTTGGATGACCGTTCAAATCAATTTAGTTTTTTCCCCAATTCCCAGTTGTTTTGAACACTCGGAAGGCAGAGTTTTGAACGAGGCATTAGAGTTGGGATTATGGTTAATTGTTTAGCTAGCTAGCTACATGTCTAAACAAAAGACTCCACTATGAAAGTAACCATTTCACTGTACCGTTTTCACCTTCTGTATCCTGTGCATGTGACAAATAAATTCAGATTTTATATAGTGTGTGTTTACCAGAGAAGTTAACGCGAAGAACAACATGACCTGCACCAAAGTCAGATTAGGATATAGGCCAAGGACTAGATAGTGTATTTTGACTGCTTTTTTCTACTACTTTCACCACTTTTAGTCTTGAAATCTTTGGTTGGTTACTACACTGTGAATCCTTAAAGAGATGGGTGGGGCTAAGGCTTAAGAGGGTGTGAACGATGCTGAATGGGTGTAGGCTTAAGAGGGTGTGAACGATGCTGAATGGGTGTAGACAAAGAATGTATGATCTCTGTAATTGCAAACAAAGGTTTCTGTACCAAATATTAAGTTCTGCTTTTCTGATGTATTAAACACTTATGTCATGCAATAAAATGCAAATTAATTACTTAAAAATCATACAATGTGATTTTCTGGATTTTTGTTTTAGATTCCGTCTCTCACAGTTGAAGTGTACTATTATAAAAATTACAGACCTCTACATGCTTTGTAAGTAGGAAAACCTGCAAAATCGGCAGTGTATCAAATACTTGTTCTCCCCACTGTATTTCTACCATATGGTGACCCGACCCACCATTTTAAGTTGTTTGACCAAAGTAAAAGTCCAGCAACACGCCATATTATTCAGAGCCCCATGAAATCAAATCAAACTGTATTTGTCACATGAGCCGAATACAACAGGTGTAGACCTTACAGTTAAATGCTTACTTACAAGCCCTTAACCAACAATGCAGTTTTAAGAAAAAAAAGTGTTCAGTAAAAATAAAAATAAATAATTAAAGAGCTGCGCAAAAATAACAGTAGCAAGGCTATATACAGGGGGTACCGGTACAGAGTCAACGTGCGGGGGCACAGGTTAGTCGAGGTAATTGAGGTAATATGTACATGTGGGTAGAGTTAAAGTGACTATGCATAGATAATAAACAGAGGAGCAGCAGCGTAAAAGAGGGGGGACAATGCAAATAGACCGGGTATACATTCGATTACCTGTTCAGGAGTATTATGGCTTGGGGGTAGAAGCTGTTAAGAAGCCTTTTGGACCTAGACTTGGCACTATGGTACCGCTTGCCGTGCGGTAGCAGAGAGAATACTAGGGTGGCTGGAGTCTTTGGCAACTTGTAGGGCCTTCCTCTGACACCGCCTGGTATAGAGGTCCTGGATGGCAGGAAGCTTGGCCCCAGTGATGTACTGGGCCATACGCACTACCCTCTGGAGTGCCTTGCGGTCGGAGGCCGAGCCGTTGCCATACCAGCTGGTGATGCAACCAGTGAGGATGCTCTCGATGGTGCAGCTGTAGAACATTTTGAGGATCTGAGGACCCATAACAAATATTTTCAGGTCTCCTGAGGGGTAATATGCTTTGTCGTGCCCTCTTCACAACTGTCTTGGTGTGTTTGGACTATGATAGTTTGTTGGTGATGTGGACACCAATTCAACTTGAAACTCTAAACGTGCTCCACTAGAGCCCCGTCGATGAGAATGGCTCGGTCCTCCTTTTCCTGTAGTCCACAATCATCTCCTTTGTCTTGATCACGTTGAGGGAGAGATTGTTATCCTGGCACCACATGGCCAGGTCTCTGACCTCCTCCCTGTAGGCTGTCTCATCATTGTCGGTGATCAGGCCTACCACTGATGTGTCGCCGGCAAACTTTATGATGGTGTTGAGTCGTGCTTGTCCATGCAGTCATGGGTGAACAGGGAGTACAGGTGGGGACTGAGCACGCACCCCTGAGGGGCCACCGTGTTGAGGATCAGCGTGACAGATGTTTTGTTACCTACCCTTACCACCTGGGGGCGGCCCGTCAGGAAGTCCAGGATCCAGTTGCAGAGGGAGGTGTTTAGTCCCAGGGTCATTAGCTTAGTGATGAGCTTTGAGGCCACTATGGTGTTGAACGCTGAGCTGCAGTCAATGGACTAAACACACTGGCATTCTCACGTAGGTGTTCCTTTTGTCCAGGTGGGAAAGGGCAGTGTGGAGGGAAAGAGATTGCATAATCTGTGGATCTGTTGGGGCGGTATGCAAATTGGAATGGATCTAGGGTTTCTGGGATAATGGTGTTGATGTGAGCCATGACCAGCCTTTCAAAGCACTTCATGGCAACAGACGTGAGTGCTATGGATCGGTAGTCATTTAGGCAGGTTACCTTAGTGTTCTTAGGCAAAGGGACTATGGTGGTCTGCTTGAAAGATGTTGGTATTACAGACTCAGTCAGGGAGAGGTTGAAAATGTCAGTGAAGACACTTGCCAGTTGATCAGCACATGCTCGGAGTACACGTCCTGGTAATCAATCTGGCCCTGCGGCCTTGTGATTGTTGACCTGTTTAAAGGTCTTACTCACATCGACTACGGAGAGTGTGATCACACAGTCGTCCGAAACAGCAGATGCTCTCATGCATGCTTCAGTGTTGCTTGCCTCGAAGTGCGCATAGAAGTAATTTAGCTTGTCTTAGGCTTGTGTCACTGGGCAGCTCGCAGCTGTGCTTCCCTTAGTAGTCTGTAATAGTTTGAAATAATAATAATAATAATAATAATATAATATGCCATTTAGCAGACGCTTTTATCCAAAGTGACTTACAGTCATGTGTGCATACATTTTTACATATGGGTGGTCCCGGGGATCGAACCCACTACCCTGGCGTTACAAGCGCCATGCTCTACCAATTGAGCTACAGAGGACCACACCATATCTAGTTTCTACAGATCCTACTGAGTAGTGTTGTCACGATACCAGATTTTTGACTTCGATACCATGTTTAGTATCATAATACTCGATACCAAAACAATATTCCATACCGAAAATATACAATGGCAACAAAAAAAAAAGAATGCGTATTAGCTAAAGTCACAGAATAACTACTGGGCTTCATTCAAAAAATACAAAATATATATAAAAAAAAACATTATACAACATATTAATAACTTATAAAATAAAATAACAAATAAAATAACAAATAATATATTTTATTCAATATTCAATTTCTTGCAAAAAATAAAAACTATATTAAATAACAGAAGAATAGTATACTACGATTCCCAGAGCGCATTTCACTTCCGAGGGTGCAGTGCTCTGCCCAGGGCAACCGTCTGGCTAGTGGCAGAGAGGGAAATCTGTCAGCCTCCAGCAGGTGGCATTTGTTTTCGAGGTCAATGTCAAATTTGCTCAACAAAAAAAAAATCAGTGGCTTATTTGCTACTTGAGGTTTATATGATCGAATGGAAGTTTTGTAATGCTTAATTTGTTACGAGTGTACTGATATAAGTAGGACACGTGACATCCTGGCAACTTTGAGAAAAAACACTTTATATCGGAGTTGTCTCGAGATGGCTATATATTCATCGCATTAGGCTAGCAGCAGAGCATCTCTCTCCATTGAATACAGGTGGTTGACGTCAACAACCATCGAATATTCAAAAAAAGGATTACAATAATGAGAAAGAAAGGATAGGTGGGAGCTAGACTCCCATTGTTAGGACAGAGAGACATGTATCTTGTGCCTTCGGAAAGTATTTAGACCCCTTGACTTTTTCCATATTTTGTTACGTTACAGCCTTATTCTAAAATGGATTAAATGGTTAATTGATTGTGCAGGGCGGCTTACAGTGTTAGCCTACGATGGGTGACATGTCTGGTGAGTATGCAGGCCATGGAAGAACTGGGACATTTTCAGCTTTCAGGAGTTGTGTACAGATCCTTGCGACATGGTTCCTTGAATTACTATGTTGAAACATGAGGTGATTGCGGCGGATGAATGGCATGACAATGGGCCTTAGGATCTCGTCACGGTATCTCTGTGCGTTCAAATTGCCATCAATAAAATGCAATTGTGTTTGTTGTCCGTAGCTTATGCCTGCCCATACCATAATCCCACTGCCAGCATGGGGCACTCTGTTCACAACGTTGACATCAACAAACCACTTGCCCACACAACGTTATACACGTGGTCTGTGGTTGTGAGGCCGGTTGGACGTACTGCCAAATTCTCTAAAATGATGTTGTAGGCAGCTTACGGTAGAGAAACTAACATTAAATTATCTGGCAACAGCTCTGGACATTCTTGTAGTCAGCATGCCAAATGCACGCTCCCGCAAAACTTGAGACATCTGTGGCATTGTGTTTTGTGACAATACTGCACATTTTAGAGTGGCCTTTTATTGTCCCCAGCAAAAGGTGCACCTGTGTAATGATCATGCTGTTTAATCAGCTTCTTGATATGCCACAGCTGTCAAGTGGATGGATTATCTTGGAAAAGGAGAAATGCTCACTAACAAATCAAATCACACAGATGTAAAAAAAATAAAAAAAATAAAAAGATTTGCGTATGGAAAATGTCGTGGAACTTTTATTTCAGCTCACGAACCAACATTTTACATGTTTTTGTTCAGTATAATAGGCTGACACATTACCTTTAGCTACAGAATATCTCACCACTGTGCGTTTCCATTTCCACCTCTCTCTCATTCATTCCTATCTTGAGCGAGCGGACATAGTCAACAGTTCAATTAAATATGTTTTGTTGTTTATTTTTTTATTTCACCTTTATTTAACCAGGTAAGCCAGTTGAGAACAAGTTCTAATTTACAACTGCGACCTGGCCAAGATAAAGCAAAGCAGTGCGATAAAAACAACAACACAGAGTTACATATGGGGTAAACAAAACATAAAGTCAAAAATACAACAGAAAATATATATACAGTGTGTGCGAATGTAGTAAGTTATGGAGGTAAGGCAATAAATAGGCCATAGTGCAAAATAGTTACAATTTCGTATTAACACTGGAATGATAGATGTGCAAAAGATTATGTGCAAATGAGCAAAATAAATATCAATATGGGGATGAGGTAGTTGGGTGGGCTAATTTCAGAATGGCTGTGTGCAGGTGCAGTGATCGGTAAGCTGCTCTGACAACTGACGCTTAAAGTTAGTGAGGGAGATAAGAGTCTCCAGCTTCAGAGATTTTTGCAGTTCGTTCCAGTCATTGGCAGCAGAGAACTGGAAGGAATGGCGGCCAAAGGAGGTGTTGGCTATGGGGATGACCAGTGAGATATACCTGCTGGAGCGCAGACTACGGGTGGGTATTGTTATGGTGACCAGTGAGTTAAGATAAGACGGGGATTTGCCTAGCAGTGATTTATAGATGACCTGGAGCCAGTGGGTTTGGCGACGAATATGTAGTGAGGGCCAGCCAACAAGAGCGTACAGGTCACAATGGTGGGTAGTATATGGGGCTTTAGTGACAAAACGGATGGCACTGTGATAGACTACATCCAATTTGCTTGCTGAGTAGAGTGTTGGAGGCTATTTTGTAAATGACATCGCCGAAGTCAAGGATCGGTAGGATAGTCAGTTTTATGAGGGCATGTTTGGCAACATGAGTGAAGGAGGCTTTGTTGCGAAATAGGAAGCAGATTCTAGATGTAACTTTTGATTGGAGATGCTTAAAAATACATATTTGTAAAGACAAGATTACATTGACAATAGTCTGATGGGTGAAAATATGATCACTTAATGAGAGAACAGGGTGTGCAGCCTGAGGCAAGGAACAGAGCGCAATATCTTTTTGCGTCTTTTTCAAATAGTCAATAGCATATACAGTAGTCGCATCATCCAGCCCATATATGTTTGGATTTCTAAGACCTAAGGTTTGTATCATTCACAACTACATTTGCCAAATAACTCAATCTAGCGTATAGGACCTGTTTCAAATTATCACTGTTATGCTCACCTCTTATGCGCAGTCCCTCCGGAATGGGAAACATATTATTTCAATTTTACACAGCTAAAGTTCAATTATATATATTTTTACAATACAATCATTGAATATATAATAATGGCATCTGCATATCTTGTCTGCTAAATGAACTAGCCTACAGCCTATGGCATGGCGCATAGACAAATAGCATAAAGTAGGCTGACTCATATTAGGTTCTTCTAAAATACAGTACATTTTCTTCATATCGTAATGTGTCTTTAGACCTGCCTAAAATGTACCCCACACATACAATTATCTGTAAGGTCCCTCAGTCGACCAGTGAATTTCAAACACAGATTAAACCACAAAGACCAGGGAGGTTTTCCAGTGCCTCACAAAGAAGGGCACCTATTGGTAGATGGGTGTAAAAAATAAAAAAAATAAAAAGACGACATTGAATATACCTAAAGCAGACATTGAATATCCCTTTGAGCATGGTGAAGTTATTAATTACACTTTGGATGGTGTATCAATACACCCAGGTCACTACAAAGATACAGGCATCCTTCCTAACTCAGTTGCCGGAGAGGAAGGAAACCACAGGTATTTCACCATAAGGCCAATAATGACTTTAAAACAAAGTTTAATGGCTGTGATAGGAGAAAACTGAGGATGGATCAACAGCCTTGTAGTTACTCCACAATACTAACCTAAATGACAGAATGAAAAGAAGGAACCCTGTACAGAATAAACATATTTCAAAACATGCATCCTGTTTACAATAAGGTACTAAAGTAAAACTGCTAAAAATGTGGCAAGAAATAAACTTCATGTCCTGAATACAAAGCGTTATATTTGGGTCAAATCCAACACAACACATCACTGAGTACCACTCTTTATATTTTCAAGCATGGTGGTGACTGCATCATGTTATGGGTATGCTTGTCATCAGCAAGGACTAGGGAGGTTTTTTAGGATTAAAATAAACGGAATAGAGCTATTCAGAGGCAAAATCCTAGGTTCAGTCTGCTTTCCAACACTGGGAGACAAATTCACCTTTCAGCAGGACAATTACCTAAAACACAAGGCCAAATATACACTGGAATTTCTTACGAAGAAGACATTGAATGTTCCTGAGTGGCCTAGCTACATTTTTTACTTAAATCGTCTTGAAATTCTATGGCAAGACTTGACAATGGCTGTCTAGCAATGATCAACAACCTACCTGACAGAGCTTGAAGAATACTTTTAAGAATAATGTGCACATATTGTTGTACAATCCAGGTGTGCAAAGCCCTTCAACACTTACCCAGAAAGACTGACAGCTGTAATCGCTGCCAAAGGCGATTATAACATGTATTGACTCAGGGGTGTGAATACTTATGTAAATGAGATATTTCTGTATTTCATTTCCAATAACTTTGCAAACATTTCTATAAAATTTGCAAAAATTTCAAAAAACCTGTTTTTGCTTTGTCATTATGGGGTGGTATTGTGTGTAGATTGATGAGGACATTTTTTTTATTTAAACAATTTTAGATTAAGGCTGTAACGTAACAAAATGTGGAAAAAGTCAAGGGGTGTGAATACTTTCCAAATGCACTGTATATAATTTTTCCTCCGAAAACTTGGTGGGCCAAATAAAAATCACCCGCTGGCCAAATTCGCCAGTTGGGGAACACTGATTTACGGCTATTCAAAATCTACTTTTTTTATACAATACATTTTTCTCATCAAGAGAAGAAAGGTTATGTAGCCTATTATGTATTTAAGTGTTTGTATTATGTTTGTATCATTCAGTTCTCAGTTGTTTTTTTGTTAGTTTTTTACGTTATCTTTGCTTGTTTATAAGATTGCAAACTTTTTAGGCTATTTATATTCAACTATCAAGTTCTCGGTCACAGAGAGACAGATAAACATCTTCATTCTATGTTTAGCTGAGATTTTCTGTATGTAAAGTGACACGGGAGGGCAGACGGTGATCTAACGATGCCCTTAGCTGTTCTATGAGTGGTCAGAGGCAGCGTTAGATTACTAGTGATTTCAAGTGCAGCTTCAATAAAGACTGTTTTGGGTTAAAGCTTGGACATTTTAAGATGCTCTTAAGAAGGTTCTAACGATGAACTTAGCCTTAAGATGCTTTTGGGAAACTGGGCCCAAAGCTGATAAAGAGTGATGGAGACGAGGTAGAGAGAGGTGACGCTCTAGCAGGGGCCGTTCTGTCTGTGTTGGCTACTGTGAGTGTGACCGAGTGACACGGGGAGCAGTGAGGAGGGAGCGAGAGACGAGACAGCAACCAACCAAGCCTACAAATACCTAGGTGTCTGGTTAGACCGTAAACTCTCCTTTCAGACTCACATTAAGCATCTCCAATCCAAAGTTAAATCTAGAATTGGCTTCCTATTTTGCAACAAAGCCTCCTTCACTCATGCTGCTAAACATGCCCTCGTAAAACTGACTATCCTACCGATCCTTGACTTCAGCAATGTAATTTACAAAATAGCTTCCAACACTCTACTCAGCAAATTGGATGTAGTCTATCACAGTGCCATCCGTTTTGTCACCAAAGCCCCATATACTAACCACCATAGTGACCTGTACGCTCTCGTTGGCTGGCCCTCACTACATATTCGTCGCCAAACCCACTGGCTCCAGGTCATCTATAAATCACTTCTAGGCAAATCCCCGTCTTATCTTAGCTTACTGGTCACCATAGCAACACCCACCCGTAGTATGCGTTCCAGCAGGTATATCTCACTGGTCATCCCCAAAGCCAACACCTCCTTTGGCCGCCATTCCTTCCAGTTCTCTGCTGCAAATGACTGGAACGAACTGCAAAAATCTCTGAAGCTGGAGACACTTATCTCCCTCACTAACTTTAAGCATCAGTTGTCAGAGCAGCTTACCGATCACTGCACCTGTACACAGCCCATTTGTAATTAGCCCATCCAACTACCTCATCCCTATATTGTTATTTACATTGTTATTTATTTTGCTCATTTGCACCCCAGTATCTCTATTTGCACATCATCTTCTACACATCTATCACTCCAGTGTTAATACTAAATTGTAATTATTTTGCACTATGGCCTATTTATTGCCTTACCTCCATAACTTACTACATTTGCACACACTTTATATAGATGTTCTATTGTGTTATTGACTGTACATTTTGTTTATTCCATATGTAACTCTGTGTTGTTTTTAATCGCACTGCTTTGCTTTATCTTGGCCAGGTCGCAGTTGTAAATGAGAACTTCTTCTCAACTGGCTTACCTGGTTAAATAAAGGTGAAAAAAATTAATAAATAAAATAACCTTGTGCTATAGTAGACTACTAGCTGCCATAGCTAACGTTAGGTTATCCAATATGATTATGTAGTGCCTGTCTTGACTGCATCAAACCGGGAGAAGCTAGTTAAGCTAGCTAGCTTGGCTAATTGAGGCTGCATGCGCTTTCTCGTCCTACACAGTTAGAAACAACAACATTCAGAATATTAAATAGCAGCCTACCTGTTGGCTCTTGGCCGTTGTAGCCTATCCTTCTCCTTTAACTTTAATTCCGTTATTTTAATGCCATCTTCCATTGATTAGGTCTCTCCTAACATTTGCCACACACAGAGGCTCTATCACTATAGCCTATTGCAGCTTTGATGACTTATGATTGGACAACAACAACAAGCTACACGAGCCACTCTCGTGAAAAGCAAGAGCCAGCAGCATTATGATACATATATTTATCTCCCTCTTTCTACTGCAGCAGTCACACTCGGATCTGTATGGGTCCTTCCGGACAAATCAGTAAAAATTACACATTCCCAATACCAATGACAATCATATCAGACCCGACAATATTTAGAATTCTGAATCCGGACCTGCTCGGGTCCCAGATCGGGTTTCGGGTATTCAGGTACAGGTGGATCCGTGAAGCCCTCTACTCAGGGGCTTCGCTTCACCATAATATGGGACAGAGGAAGCTGCTCTATTTACCCTTATTTTGGGTTGCAGAATCTCCCAAACATTCCCAAAAGTACACTGGAATAAAAGAAGAAGCTTCCCCTACCATTGTTAGAGTATTACATTTACTAGACTGTTTATCAAATGTTTCAGCTTGGCTGTTCTGTGTGTCTGCCGGTCTAGAGTGTCATCACTCTAGGCAGAGGACAGGGATGGCAGTCTGTCCCTACAGTCAGCCGTTCAGTACTGGGCACAGCTATCTGTCTGTGGTCCTTCATTTGAGCAGTCCCTTCAACTAATCTTCCACAAGTACACAGCAAGAGTGGCTGAAGATATTTATAATAAAGGGACAATCTGGGATTCAAAAACAACAAAGTGCTCCACTTGTTTAGGTAAACAGCTGAGGGATGGGGTTAGAGAAATGTAATCACGCTCAAATTCATAGACCATCTATGAGTTCAAAATGTTTTGAAGCTATACAGTGTTTGTTTACGATAACATTGCTTACAAACAATGGGGCAAAACAAAAGTATATTTTGGGTTCTGATCGAGTACATGCATAAGTTCTATTCTTTAAGACCAAATGGCAAGGCCTATATATCATTAATCAAAAGTTTTTTTTTAATGGATGTACCAATTCCAGATTGCTATAGGCCTAGTGCTCGTTTCGTTTTGTAAACATCAAGTAAATACATGTTCGTTTGTTGACAGTCTCGGCATCTAGGCTACAAATCATCTGTACAACAATCCAAATATAAATGGGGCAAACAGCCCTTGTCATAGTTAAGAGATCATGATGGCGCGCGCAAACACACACACAGTTGTCACACTCACCTTGGGAAAATCTGAAATGGCACCATATGTGATTCTGGCCAAAAGTAGTGCACTACATAGGGAGTAGGGTGCTTTTTTCAACTCAGCTCATTTTGGACAAAGCCCTCGTCTTAGGCGACTTACAGAACCAATGATGTCACACACACAAACTCACCTTGTCATACTTGGAGATGATGTCAGCCCGTTCCTCTGCTATCACTGTCTCGATGTCCTTCTTCATGTCAAAATCTGAAGGGAGAGGGGAAAGAGAAGAGATGAGTTTTACCACAATTCAACATTGGATCATTCATAATAGGCATGATATAACATAGCATAACAACGTAACGCAACACAAAACACCCAAATCACAGAGAGAGTCTAGTGCTGTTGTCTCTTCTATTCTTAGTTCCTACCAGCCTAATAAGACATCTAAAGTGGTTCTCTGAGCCACTCATCCTCATCACTAGCACCAAGCCAAACAACAGGGCTTTGACGATACCAGTGTATTTTCCATGGCAAAAATTAAACACGAAGCAGACCAAACTCTTTGGTCCTATAAAAACCTGCTGTCTGTAAAATATTGTGTGCTATAGCTTGGAAAATAAATAAATGGACTGGATGACAACATAATGTTTAGGGCTGTTTTCCTAAAGAAGTTAAATTCGCTTCATGTTTTGTTTCCTTGCAACGATACTAACAAGTATCGCGATACTGGTATCGTCACAACCCTACTAGTATGAGGTTCAAACGTCATGGATCAGATCAACCAATCAAGCAACTGATCGATCAAAGGTCGTCTATAGGCTATATCATCATTAGTCACTGTCCTACATACTCGTTAAAACTTAAAGACACCTAATTGCCAAAAGAAAGTACAAGATAGCCATATGTGGCACATCCTATGAGCAAGCAAAGTAGCAAACCATATAGGGCCTAGTTCACAACTATGTATTAAGGAGACCACTTAAACCTGTTATTTTTTGGAATTTCTCACTGCCTACTATCCTATCATGTAAAGTTCTTCTGTTCAGTTTAAAATTAGGACCAGCAAATAGATGGTCAACCACAAGCAAATCCAGTACTCACAGCTTAAGTTCACACATCAACTAGGCTAGGTCTGGAGAAGGGAGCTGGAGCAGGCATATAGTATACTGTATAGTATACTGTACTGGACAAACACCAAACTGTAGGCAACAGTCCTATGCACAACAGTTAGCAATATCGATAACTTTTACTACTAGCCTTGCTTCGTGCCACAAAGATGGTGAAAGAAACAATAGTTGGTCTACATTATCTCCAGTCTTCACCTGCTCTGATTATGTATAAGGTCTACATAGCATAGTGACAGAGCAGACTGTGGTGAAAATCACTTTGGCCTATTTAGGGAAAGATGGTTTCCCTAAAACAAAGTGTTGTTAGTAATAATAGAGTTAGACTATAGTGAGAATATCATATTATGTGAAGCCCTTATCAGAGTCCCTTTGGTTCCACACCGTGGAGCCGCTGCGAGATATGGGTCGGAAATCGTACTTCAATACAGGGATGGGATATGCCACTGTACAGTCGTGGTCAAAAGTTTTGAGAATGACACAAGTATTGGTCTTCACAAAGTTTGCTGCTTCAGTGTTTTTAGATATTTTTGTCAGATGTTACTATGGTATACTGAAGTATAATTACTAGCATTCCATAAGTGTCAAAGGCTTACATGAAGTTTATGCAAAGAGTCAATATTTGCAGTGTTGACCCTTCTTTTTCAAGACCTCTGCAATCCGCCCTGGCATGCTGTCAATTAACTTCTGGGCCACATCCTGACTGATGGCAGCCCATTCTTGCATTATCAATGCTTGGAGTTTGTCAGAATTTGTGGGGTTTTGTTTGTCCACCCGCCTCTTAAGGATTGACCACAAGTTCTCAATGGGATTAAGGTCTGGGGAGTTTCCTGGCCATGGACCCAAAATGTCGATGTTTTGTTCCCCGAGCTACTTAGTTATCACTTTTGCCTTATGGCAAGGTGCTCCATCATGCTGGAAAAGGCATTGTTCGTCACCAAACTGTTCTTGGATGGTTGGGAGAAGTTGCTCTCGGGGGATGTGTTGGTACCCTTCTTTATTCATGGCTCAAGTCTTTGCCTCACTGTGCGTGCAGATGCACTCGCACCTGCCTGCTGCCATTCCTGAGCAAGCTCTGCACTGGTGGTGCCCCGATCCCGCAGCTGAATCAACTTTAGGAGACGGTCCTGGCGCTTGCTGGACTTTCTTGGGAGCCCTGAAGCCTTCTTCACAACAATTGAACCTCTCTCCTTGAAGTTCTTGATGATCTGATAAATGGTTGATTTAGGTGAAATATTACTAGCAGCAATATCCTTGCCTGTGAAGCCCTTTTTGTGCAAAGCAATGATGACGGCACGTGTTTCCTTGCAGATAACAATGATTTCAAGCACCACCCTCCTTTTAAAGCTTCCAGTCTGTTATTCTAACTCAATCAGCATGACAGAGTGATCTCTAGCCTTGTCCTCGTCAACACTCTCACCTGTGTTAACGAGAGAATCACTGACATGATGTCAGCTGGTCCTTTTGTGGCAGGGCTGAAATGCAGTGGAAATGTTTTTTGGGGGATTAAGTTCATTTTCATGGCAAAGAGGTACTTTGCAATTAATTGCAATTCATCTGATCACTCTTCATAACATTCTGGAGTACCGTATTTTCCGCACTATAAGGCGCACCGGAGTATAAGCCGCAGCAGCTAAATTGAATGATGTGTACATATATAAGCCGCACTGGACTATAAACCGCAGGTGTTTTAATGTTTAATTACCATATGTAAGGGTTCGTGCACAGAGGGGATTGTCGGGAAAGAGATGGCTGCTTGAGGAAGCTCCCATTTATTAACATTTCAACAAACAAGTTGCATATTTGCATAACGTATTCAAGTGTGACCATTTAGTGCAATAGTAGCTACAGAACATATACTGTGCTGTGTAAACTGTACTGTATCACATAGCGTTTCAGACACACAAACTTTTCAACACTGCTCTCGTTCTGTCTCTCGTACCACTCTCGGTTCCACTTTTACTTTTGCGCGCTACCTGTCTCACTCTTTTCCGGCCTCCAGCTTTTCCTGCTGGAGCCCGCCGCTTAAAGATGGGGGGCGCGGACCAGTCATAGAGCCCATAGAGTTAAAGTTGGTGGACTGTAACCTGTAAAATCCATATATTTAGGAGGTCTTCTAGTGGCCGTTAGCTGTAAAAATCCATAGATTAGCCGCACCGTTATATAATCCGCAGGGTCGAAAAATTTGAAAAAAGGCGCGGCTTATAGTCCGAAAATTACGGTATATGCAAATTGCCATCATAAAAACTGAGGCAGCAGACTTTGTGAAAATTAATATTTGAGTCATTCTCAAAACTTTTGACCACGACTGTACTTCAAAATGTTACCTTTATCCACACAGCTCCATCGAGAAGATTGAAATACTGCTAGTTTTCCTGGAAATCTGCCCTTTTCGTCCTCATGCTAGCCAGCAGTAGCCACAGCATGCATTTGCATAAATTAACATGGGTTAAATGAGAACCATAGGAATACAGGAGGTAGCTTTTGTAAATGGTCCTGCTTCTTGGCCAATTAAGCTACAAGACCAACTTTAAAACATTCAGGCTATTCTAACTTCAAATTCTTTAAAATCTTTATCAACTACTAACTATCACATTTGCATAAATAACTAACCAACAGTAACGCTTGAACCGTTCAAGCTAGAGACACCAAACCAACGTTCACATGTTCAGGCTATCTTATCCAATCAATCAATCATTCCATCTATCTACTTTTTCCAACTATTACCAGTCACTACCATTACTACTGCAGTTACTACCACTACTATAACACAACCATAACTTATATCACAACCATAAATACTTTAACAGCTAGCAAGAACACCACATTTTCTAGTTGTAATAATTGTTTTGTTAGGAATGAAAAGCTGACTGAAGACTGGACGGCCGGGCATTCGTGCAGTTGAGTCCATTTCTGTGGTAACATGGACTCTTAATAACGTGATTAAACTTGTGCTCCTTGCTAAAACAAGCAAGGTGTTGTAGCAAATTAGTCTTCGGTTGCCTTTAGGCAATGCCCCCCTCCCTGCAGCAGCACGTAGAAATATAATGAATATTCGATTTCTATGGCAGCAAGCAGTCAGGAGCGGAGGAGAGGAGAAAATGTGAGTCTTTAAAACATTTGTATATGTTTTGCTGTTATGGTGACCACGGTAATTTGGCTCACCAATAACTGTCATCCAAAATTCCATGACCATCACCGCCCTAACAAATGAGCTAGGCTCAGACACCCTAGGCTATGATTAGCCTCCATAAAAACGATTGATAATAGTAAAGTAAAATAGTCTCTTCTCCTTATCTGGAGCCGTGTCAATCGTCTCAGATTATGAGTGCCGGTGTAGGATCAGGACCCTCCTTGTCCATGTAATCTTGTTCATTGTAATCTAAAAGGCAAAACTGATTCTAAAATCATCACTCCTACGCTGATATGCTTGATTGCTTACATACAGCCCCTGGCCATCAATCTCAATACTGCCTAAGCAATGACATGAGCTAGGCTGTAAAATATGAAAATCATAAAGACAAGTGAACAACCAAAGCACATCAAGTGACACAGCCAACATATTTTCTAAGCTTGTGTTCATTAGGACACACAACGGAAAACTTTAAACATGTTTTGCAATGGAACGCAAAAATGAGCATTTCTTATTGGACAAGTCTAGGTAAGTCCCAACCTATTTTGGTCCGTTGTCTTCTGTTTGGTGCCTAATGAACACGGCCCACCAGGTCCTAAAGCACGTGCCACAGCCATATTCTTATCTAAGCTCCAGGCCCTCTCTAGGTCTGAGCTGTTTTAATCATCTTGGGGTGGCTAGGTTGTGTTAAAGGTCCAATACAGCCACTATCTCAATATCAAATAATTTCTGAGTAACATTCTTTTCAAATTAAAATGGTCAAAAAGAAACAAAAATAGCTTCTTAGCAAAGAGCAATTTCTCAAGCAAGAAGTTTTCTAGGAGTGAGGGGCCTAATTGGACGAGCCTAATGGGAGGGATATGTAACCTGAAAACTAGCTGTTATTGGCAGAAAGATTTGAAACTCTTTGTTATTGGTTTATTAACTTATATGGCCTGGTGATGTCGCCAGGCAGGCCAAAACTCCATCCCACCAAAATATGCTTACATTTCAGGCAGTCTTTTCAAACAGCTCTTACACTAAAACGGCATTAACATAATTTTCACAATTTCACAGTATTATTCAACCTCAGTGTGGAAATATATACTGAACAAAAATATGAACACAACATGTAAAGTGTTGGTCCCATGTTTCATGAGCTGAAATAAAGATCCAAGAAATTTTCCATATGCACAAAAAGCTTATTTCTCTCATATTATGTGCACAAATTTGTTTACATCCCTATTAGTGAGCATTTCTCCTTTGCCAAGATAATCCATCCACCTCACAGGTGTGGCATATCAAGAAGCTGATTAAACAGCATGATCATTACACAGGTGCACTTTGTTCTGGGGACAATAAAAGGCCACTCAAATGTGCAGTTTTGTCACACAAACACCATGCCACAGATGTCTCAAGTTTTGACGGAGTGTGCAATTGGCATGCTGACTGCAGGAATGTCCAACAGAGCTGTTGCCAGATAATTGAACGTTCATTTCTCTACCATAAGCCGCCTCCAACGTCGTTTTAGAGAATTTGGCAGTACTTCCAACCGGCCTCACAATCGCAGACCACATGTAACCACTCCAGCCCACGACCTCCACATCCGGCTTCTTCACCTGCTGGATCGTCTGAGACCAGCCACCCGGACAGCTGATGAAACTGAGGAGTATTTCTGTCTGTAATAAATACCTTTTGTGGGGGGAAAAAAATCATTCTGATTGGCTGCGCCCCTGTCCAATCATGTGATATCCATAGATTAGGGTCTAATGAATATATTTAAATTGACTGATTTCCTTATATGAACTGTAACTCAGTCAAATCGTTGAAATTGTTGCGTTTAGATTTTTGTTTAGTATATATAAAACACAGGAAAATAACGTTTTTGACTGCACTGGGCCTTTAAAAAGCCTGTTTCCTGTGTTATGACCCTCAGACTGCTGATAATATTGTGTTTGGTCAGGAAGAGAAGGAAACACCACCGCCACTCCTTCAACACAAGGGATGATGGTGTTGTTGGTGACTGGGACTAATATTTACGTGAGGCTAGTGGGGGGAAAAATTAAGTAAGTGTCCCCTACTGAACAGGATCTCAGGTCACAAAGTGCACTGCGGGCTAGTTTATTTTGTATCTTTAAGTGCGTACGTGCACTTGCGTGTGTGTTTGCGTGTAGTCAGCACAGCCACTGAGCAGCCAGGTCAAATTAGGTCCAACACTGTCATTATTTTGTCTGTGAATCACTCGCAAAAGCTGAGTTACACCCTCTTTGTCGGTAGAGTCAAAGCATGATGGCTTATGACCAATTCAAAGCGCCTGGCTTTACTAGGTTCTTCTTTTCAAGTGGTGACTCCGGGTGATCAGCATAGTACGAAACAGAAGACAGACTAATCGAGAAGAACAAGTGAATCAGCAGAAGCAGCAGGGGAGGTAGAGATGAGTGGGCGAGATGAAACTCTACTTAACTACCATCCATGCACTTGGAAAACTGTTACAGAGTGAGGGAGTGAAATTATTTTTGAAATGCTTTGGCAATATTTGCAGACTGTACTAGGTGCATATAAAGTACTCTTAATCAAAAAATTGTTTGAGAGATTGCGAGGGCGAGAGAGAGGTTAGAAAAAGAAAGGGTGTATGGGAGAGTGAAAAAGAGAGGAGATATTGATGTAGAGTGCGAGCAAAAGGCCTATTCAAATCAGTGGTAAGTGTGGTAGGCACTTTACACAAAATAGGGAGGGAGATAGGAAACCTTCATAGTAGCCTTTGTATATGGGTGATTCCATGTAAAAGTCAACCTGACCATGCACAAATAAAGTGAGTAATTTCCAATTACCAAGCACGTTCAAAATTATCCTTAAGATCAATATCAGGGGTGTCAAACTCATTCCCTGGAGGGCCTAGTGTCTGCTGGTTTTTGTTTTTTCCTTTCAATTAAGCCCTAGACAACCAGGTGAGTGGAGTTCCGCACTAATTAGTGACCTTAATTCATCAATCAAGTACAAGGGAGGAGCGAAAACCCGCACACACTCGGCCCTCTGTGGAATAAGTTTGACACGTGATCTATATGTTGGAGTTCAGGCTTTATTAGTTTATGTAGAAAATGTAATGAATTTTGACCATTACAGAGTAGGTGGCCAAATCACAAAAACATATCTTCAGTCAATCATATTTCATGGCTTTTAGAAAGGGCTCACTGAGCTTTTCTCCACTCACATCTGTCACCCCAGTATTAGTTATGAAGATGAGATGTTATTGTAGCAATACAGACCAAATTGAAGTGTCTTGAGTTTTGTTTGCTTGATCTACAGTATTTTAAAGATAGGGGGGTCACGTGACTGGGACAGGCAATGTAACATCCATAATGTGTTTTTTTATGACATTTTTGTAACTTTTGTAAAGTTCTTGAAACTTTCTCTGTAAAGCTGGTCTGTAATTGGTTTCTCTCTTCATTGTCAGTATCCTTTTTCAGCGTTATGATATCTGTAACATCCATACCGGTTGTGGATGTGATGGATATTGAGGTATTAAATCTTAGCTTCAGAAGCTTGTGCATGCAATACATTTTGTGTGCTTGTTCTGTGATGTATTCTTCTGAAATGCATTTTTCATACATTTCGTACAGTTATTTTAGATAGAAAGATGTGTTTATATAGTTCTGGAGTGTCTTTCTCAAATGGAAAGACCCCCAAGATATACTGACTTCATCCAGTATCCAGAAAAGTGGATTGGCAGTACAGGCACATGTATGTATATTGTCTCATTTGCATATTTTGTTTCAATATTTCAAAAAAAATCAAAAAATTAAAAATTATTATACTACTGTCTAATTTCAACTGGTAAAGGTTTATTTTTTTTATTCACTGAACAAAAATAAAAATGCAACAATTTTTAAGATTTTACTAAGTGACCGTTCATATAAGGAAATCAATCAATTGAAATAAATAAATTAGGCCCTAATCTATGGATTTCACATGACTTGGTCACAGATACCTTTAAAAAAAAGGTAGGGGCGTGGATCAGAAAACCAGTCAGTATCTGGTGTGACCACCATGCCTTCGCAAAGAGTTGTTCTGGCTGTTGATTGTGGCCAGTAGAATGTTATCCAACTCTTCTTGAATGGCTGTGCGAAGTTAATGGATATTGGCGGGAACTGGAACACGCGGTTGTAAACGTCAATCCGGAACATCCCAAACATGCTCAATGGGTGACATGTTTGGTGAGTATGCAGGCCAACTGGGACATTTTCAGCTTCCAGAAATTGTGTACAGATCCTTGTGACATGGGCCCGTGCATTATCATGCTGAAACATGAGGCGATGGCGGTGGATGAATGGCACGACAATGGGCCTCAGGATCTCATCACAGTACCTATGTGCATTCAAATTGCCATCAATAAAACGCAATTGTGTTTGTTGTCTGTAGCTTATGCTTGTCGATACCATAACCACAACGCCACCATGGGGCACTCTGTTCACAACATTGACATCAGCAAACCGCTCGCCCACACAATGCCATTCTCAGAGCATGCGCAGAACAGCTGGCAGGCATATTCACGGTAATTTTCTACCTCTCCTTGTCCCAGTCTGTAATCCCCACGTTTAAGATGACCACCATCATTCCTGTCACCAAGAACTCTAAGGCTTCATGCCACAACGACATGTAATCATGAAGTGCTTTGAGAGGCTGGTTATAGCACAAATTAACTCCACCATCCCAGACCCACTCTAATTTGCATACCGCCCCAACAGATCCATAGATGATCCAACCTCAATTGCTCTCCACACTGCTTTCACCCACCTAGATAAGAGGAATACCTACAGTGAATACGGAAAGTATTCAGACCCCGTGACTTTTTCCACATTTTGTTACGTTACAGCCTTATTCTAAAATGTTCTTCTCATCAATCTACACACATAATGACAAAGCAAAAACAGGTTTTTACACATTTTTGCAAATGTATAAAAACAAAAACGTAAATTTCACATTTACATAAGTATTCAGACCCTTTGCTCAGTACTTTGTTGAAGAACCTTTGGCAGTGATTACAGCCTTGAGTGTTCTTGGGTATGAATGACGCTGCAAGCTTGGCACACCTGTATTTGGGGAGCTTCTCCCATTCTTCTCTGCAGATCCTCTCCCGCTCTGTCAGGTTGGATGCACAGCTGTATTCAGGTCTCTCCAGAGATGTTCAATCGGGTTCAAGTCCGGGCTCTGGCTGGGCCACTGAAGGACATTCAGAGACTTGTCCCGAAGCCACTCCTGCGTGGTCTTGGCTGTGTGCTTAGGGTCGTTGTCCTGTTGGAAGGTGAACCTTCGCCCCAGTCTGGATCAGGTTTTCATCAAGGATCCCTCTTTACTTTGCTCCGTTCATCTTTCCCTCGATCCTGACTACTCTCCCAGTCCATGCCGCTGAAAAACATCCCCACAGCATGCTGCTGCCACCACCACGCTTCACCATAGGGATGGTGCCAGGTTTCCTCCAGACGTCACGCTTGGCATTCAGGCCAAAGAGTTCAATCTTGGTTTCATCAGACCAGAGAGAATCTTGTTTCTCATAGTCAGAGTCCTTTAGGTGCCTTTTGGCAAATTCCTTATGGGGTATTGGCTTTGTCATTATGGGGTATTGTGTGTAGATTGATGAGAATAAAATTAGAATAAGGCTGTAATGTAACAAAATGTGGAAAAAGGGAAGGGGTCTGAATACTTTCCGAATGCAATGTATCTACCTCCATCACTCCAGTATCCCTGCACATTGTAAATATGGTATTGGAACTGACCCTGTATATAGTATGCTTACTTACTTGTGTTCTTCATATCTGTTGTTATTTCTCGTGGGTTTTTCTAGATTTACATTGTTTTTGATTAATGCATTGTTGGGTTTTGAGTTTGCAAGAAAGACATTTCACTGTACTTGTGCATGTGACATTAAAACTTGAAACACGTGGTCTGAGGTTGTGAGGCCGGTTGGACGTACTGCCAAATACTCTAAAACGCCATTGGAGGTGGCTTATGGTAGAGAAACATTTTTGAGAAATAAGCTTTTTGTGCGTATGGAACATTTCTGGGATCTTTTATTTCAGCTCATGAAACATGGGACCAACACTTTACATGTTGCGTTTATATTTTTGTTCAGTGGAGAAACCTATTAAACGCCTGGCCTTGTATACCTTTCAGGTTACCTGTAATTATGCAATCCTAAAAGGTACAATGCCTTCTGCTGACGTTTTAAAAACATTCCAAATGACAAAAAAAATATGTGTTATGATACGTTTTGATCAAGAAATCTTTAAGATTTTAATGTCTATTTCAGACTTTGTAACATCCATAACTGTTGTTTTTCCTCTCTAAAGTAATAGAAAATAAAACATTCAAAATTATAATTTGTGTTCAGCCAAGCCTTTTCTTTGAAATGTTAATCATGTTTTGACCTAAGACTTACAAACTCAAACTTTTGCTAATATGTTCAGTCTCCCCAAAAAGCTTGTCAATTTCATGTAACATCCATAACGTTTCTTAAAAAACATCTTAAGATTACAGTGCCCAATTTCAGGCACTAGATTTACTGGAAATTACTGATCATGTTTTACATGCCTTATTTTACTCATTTTCCACCATTTTATATGTCAGCACACAAAACAACCCAGAGGCTTCTCTGTGGAATAAACGTGTATCTGGCTCCATCCAGTGGTTGGCTGCGTCGTTACAATCCATTTTGTCAGCTCATTGCCACGTCAAAGGGGCGGTCCTTAGAAATGGTGCTCTCCTGTTCAATTTGCTCATGACACAGAAGTCACTGGATTCCTATCAAGCAGGCGGTTCTAAATATAACTTTCATAGCTGTATGATAAAGAATGTGACCTACACAAGCCGTTTTTCTTACACATTTTGACTATCACTAATGTCATGATATTTTGGGTAAAGTAATAAAGGTGAAATATTTTAGGTAGATGTTCCTAAAACTGATTCTAACTATATATAAACATTATAAAGTATGAAAAGGCTATGATATCATCATATTTGTAGAAGGTTAATTATACTTTATTTAGTAGATCATATGGGTTGAAAAGTTGCTTTTTTCTCAGACAAACAATTCCAGGTGAAAGCAAACAATACATTATTCAAAATATTGCCTTCTTACTAGATTGATGAATACAGACATAGCAAAACAGTTAAAAACAGCTGTTAGCTAATTATTTACAAGTCCACTTTTTTGGGGTATACACTCCCCCCAAGGGGTACTATAGACGCATGAAAGTTTCATTTATATTTTGTTTGTCCATTCTGTGAGACCATTCCATTCTGATTTTGCGTGCAGATGCCATGTCCATAATGCTGGAATAGCCCATATATTACCCAGTGCAGAGTAAGAGTGAAAGACATGGGTAAAAGAAAGAGAGAGACGTGGAGTGATTTTCTTAACTGTGGCCAAAACACTGATGACATTCAGGTTGCTTGTCTTTCTGCAGGGCAGGGGCCCGAATTACATAATTTCCTGTTGGTGACCGCAGGATCTAAATATGGCATGCAATAGGTCCTAAATGTCCTGTGACGGAATGTTAGCCAATATGACATTTGTTGAGCAGCTCATCAAACTCATGCACATGTTTCTCAGCATATGTATCTGTATGTATAAAAAATAAAAAAAACAGTCTAGGCCTATACCAAGATGCAATGGTTTGAAACTATGACTAATGCCCCTAGCATCACATCTTTAAAGTACATGTATCAAAACTTTAAATCAGACCGTTCAGACTGGTTCCATGCTTTTGGCCTCCTCACCGACGGTTATGGAAATAAAATAACCGTCATAACCGTAAAAAAACATGCGCTCTTAACGTGATAAAACTTTGTTGCTCTTTGCGGTAACAAGCAAGGTTTTGTAGCAAACGTTTCTTCGGTTGCCTAGGCAACGCCCCCCTCCCTGCAGAAGCAGCACACATATAAATATAATTAATAGAACAGGCTTGGAACCTCTAACCCTGGCAATTTGACTGGTTAACTCATGGGTACACTCGCAATGGCTGCCTGGTATTATGATGCAAATCAATTCCATGGTAATATACAATGTTCATTAAAAATGATACTAACTGATGTGGCTCATACAATGGAATGCATTTTTTGTATTATCAGTTGAGTTGAATCAACAAATCATAGCAAATATTGATGGGTACACTTCTTACTTTGACTTCCTGCTTGGCTCCTCGCAAATGGCCGACAGTCCACCCATTATGCCATCATTGACTTGAATAGGGACGCCCTTCTATTGCAGCACATGCAGTCAGGAGCGGAGGAGAGGAGAAAATGTGCGGTGACCGCGGCCATTTGGCTGTCTAATTACCGTCATCCAAAATTCCATGACTGTCACAGCCCTACCTCCTATCCACTACAATTTAATCATGGGGGCCAAAACCTTCTATTGGCATATCATTACGTTCTACTGGAGATGTGTAACAAGTGGGGAAGGGCGTTTCTCCCTTCTGCATGGCTACCCATAAGGTCATGCTCCCCTGGACGGGGCCTTACAGGAAGTAAACATTTCAGCAGACCGAGTGCAGAGAAAAAAAAACTGCCAAGCAGCCAGACATTCATAGGTCTGATTAAGGGGCAATTCCTGCATTATGGATATGACATTTGCCCACAAAATCACAAATTAAATGTCTCAGAATGAAGAAACCAAACATAAATTATATCTTTGATGTGTCTATAGTAGCCCTTGGAGGGTGTATATAGGGCTGTTGCGGTGACCGTATTACCACCACACCGGCAGCCATGAGTCATGACTGCAGTAAAATTCCACGTGACGTGACTCAACGGTCACGGTAATCTCCTCTTATGCACTCTGGACATGCATTGGTAGTACCCAACTCTGGTACTCAGGGCTCTATTGTCCCGCAAACCACTGACATCAATGCAAATGCAATCGAAAATCACATCAAACACTTATCAACACAGAATCGTGCTTTTAAAACTCAGCTCACTGGGATTGATCAATTTGAAGAAGTTCAATAACAGGTTGAAAATGAGTGGTGTTATTTCAAAGCCTAACACAACAAAATAGACAGCACTTTCTAAGGTGATGATTAATTCCAAACACTCATATGCATATTAGAGCTCATGCATACGCATAGGCCTATGAGCCCAAGCATGACAAAAACCCTGAATTAAAATAATGATTGTGCCGTTATACAATACATAGCCGACCACATATTACGCATGGCAGAATTTTTTTTTTTTTACTGATTTTAGATTTGGTATATAATTGGTCTAGCCTATACTCCAAAATTAAACAAATTCTAGTAAATCGCCTTTGAGTGTGGACTGTATTATTATTAGGGCTGTCCCTGACCCCAAAAAAATTATTGGTTGACCGAAAGTCGTCTGTTCTTTCGACCAATCGATTGGTCTAAATGTTTTACTGTGTATTTTTCCATATATAGACACGTGATTTAATAAAATCAACTATATATGCATTGAGCTTGTCTGATGCTTTAAGCTCACGGTTTGATGAAATAAGACAAATTACTCAAGAGATCAAGAAAACCAGAGTAAATAAAAAAACCTGTCCCAACCTTCCTCCTCCCGCTCCTACTGGCTTTTTCAGATTCTTCAGTTACTCTCCTGAAGTTGCTGGTAATAGGCTACACGAGGAGTCTGCAAACATTCTCATCTGGAATGCCAATTTATCGTACAATTTCTACTGATCTGCGTGCCAGTTATGGTTTTCATATGCACATTTTCGTGGAACAGTTTCATTTAAATTTATAATAACATCTTCGTATCTCAAAATCATTGTCATGTGGTTAATAAAAATTATATCCAAATCTAAATGAAAATGATCAACCTAAAAAGTAACTTCTATTGTCATTGCCAACTATGTAAAAATTGCCTATAAAGCCAACAAATAAAAACATTACAGCCTGCAGGTAGAAAATATACTGATAAAAATAAATATCCTATAAATCACATTGGCTACGAATGGCCTGTCTGCAACGAACTATTAACTTGGGTTCCGGCCTGAAGCAACATTGTATAAAATATTCTGGACCCTCAGAGATTCCTGGCCAGTCAGCTCGAACAGACACAGCTGTAGGCTATTTGCGCAAGGGATAAAAAGTAATTAGGTAGGCCTATTTTATGATGTTTCCACTGGATAATAATAATAATAATAATAAAATATGCCATTTAGCAGACGCTTTTATCCAAAGCAATTAACAGATCAGAGCATGATATTTTTCCCTTTCACGCTGAATGGTTATCGAAAGGGAGAGAGCAGGACAGATCTTTCAATTACATTGAAGAATTACTGTAATTCTCAATGGATGTAAAACAGACTTTGTTTGCTTGCTGTTTGAGGTGAAGAAAACATTACTTTGATAAGCTTAACAGCTCATTTGCTGTCATTTGGATTTTTTTTTAAAGCCATGCATTAACAGACATTACCGTAACCAAACAAGATTAGATTGGAAATTATAGGAATTAACGGTAAATGTACTACTGGTGATATATGTGATAGGGAATTGATAAAACACAAACAATCAAAACGCCAACAATTCACACAATGAGGTTATGAAACAATATGTGCACAAATTGGCGGGTGAGAGCGCATTCTAGAGAGAGACGTGCATTGTGCAGCCACACTCCCCTTCTTCTTGGACAGTGCCATCCCCACGGCCTCCGCATTGGATTAGTCTCGGACTCCGCAATGGATTATAAAACCGGTGTCTCGTGTCCCATAAAAAAATATATACAGTGGGGAGAACAAGTATTTGATACAGTGGGGAGAACAAGTATTTGATACACTGCCGATTTTGCAGGTTTTCCTACTTACAAAGTATGTAGAGGTCTGTAATTTTTATCATAGGTACACTTCAACTGTGAGAGACTGAATCAAAAAATAAATAATCCAGAAAATCACATTGTACGATTTTTAAGTAATGAATTTGCATTTTATTGCATGACATAAGTATTTGATCACCTACCAACCAGTAAGAATTCCGGCTCTCACAAACCTGTTAGTTTTTCTTTAAGAAGCCCTCCTGTTCTCCACTCATTACCTGTATTAACTGCACCTGTTTGAACTCATTACCTGTATAAAAGACACCTGTCCACACACTCAATCAAACAGACTCCAACCTCTCCACAATGGCCAAGACCAGAGAGCTGTGTAAGGACTAATATTGTTGACCTGCACAAGGCTGGGATGGGCTACAGGACAATAGGCAAGCAGCTTGGTGAGAAGGCAACAACTGTTGGCGCAATTATTAGAAAATGGAAGAAGTTCAAGATGACGGTCAATCACCCTCGGTCTGGGGCTCCATGCAAGATCTCACAATGTGGGGCATCAATGATCATGAGGAAGATGAGGGATCAGCCCAGAATTACACGGCAGGACCTGGTCAATGAACTGAAGAGAGCTGGGACCACAGTCTCAAAGAAAACCATTAGTAACACACTACGCTGTCATGGATTAAAATCCTGCAGCGCACGCAAGGTCCCCCTGCTCAAGCCAGCACATGTCCAGGCCCGTCTGAAGTTTGCCAATGACCATCTGGATGATCCAGAGGAGGAATCGGAGAAGGTCATGTGGTATGATGAGACAAAAATAAAGCTTTTTGGTCTAAACTCCACTCGCCGTGTTTGGAGGAAGAAGAAGGATGAGTACAACCCCAAGAACACCATCCCAACCGTGAAGCATGGAGGTGGAAACGTCATTCTTTGGGAATGCTTTTCTGCAAAGGGGACAGGACGACTGCACCGTATTGAGGGGAGGATGGATGGGGCCATGTATCGCAAGATCTTGGCCAACAACCTCCTTCCCTCAGTAAGAGCATTGAAGATGGGTCGTGGCTGGGTCTTCCAGCATGACAACGACCCGAAACACACAGCCAGGAAGAAGCATCTCAAGGTCCTGGAGTGGCCTAGCCAGTTTCCAGACCTGAACCCAATAGAAAATCTCTGGAGGGAGCTGAAAGTCCGTATTGCCCAGCAACAGCCCCGAAACCTGAAGGATCTGGAGAAGTTCTGCATGGAGGAGTGGGCCAAAATCCCTGCTGCAGTGTGTGCAAACCTGGTCAAGACCTACAGGAAACGTATGATCTCTGTAATTGCAAACAAAGGTTTCTGTACCAAATATTCAGTTCTGCTTTTCTGATGTATCAAATACGTATGTCAAGCAATAAAATGCAAATTAACTACTTAAAAATCATACAATGTGATTTTCTGGATTTTTTTTAGATTCCGTCTCTCACAGTTGAAGTGTACCTATGATAAAAATTACAGACCTCTACATGCTTTGTAAGTAGGAAAACCTGCAAAATCAGCAGTGTATCAAATACTTGTTCTCCCCACTGTATATATTAGATGACGCTTACCCAGACACACTTGCCTAAATTCATGGTATTGTGAAAGGGTCACTATTGGTCACTAGTCTAGACATGTACACATGTTCATGAAATACAATAGATGGCTGAAATCACCCCCAGACACACCTGGCTAACTTGATGGGTCACGTAATCATCTGGCAAAGTAGAGTCTTTTGTTTAGACATGAAGCTAGATAGCTATCTAAACAATTAACCATAATCACAACCCACAGCTCCAGTACAAACGGATTGTCATTGACCCGACCCATCACTGCTTCCTCCTCTCCTTTGAAGTGAATGTTAATCTGAGAGGCAGTCAGATTGAGCCCTAGTAGGGATTAGACTATTAGAGCAGAGACTGAGCAATAGGCCTAAGATTAGGAACCCAACCATCCAGCTGTGGTTAACTAATCCGAAACAGGGTAGCAGACGAGGAGACAGAAAAGAAAACAAATGGTGTTGGAGGGATTGTGCGCTTTGATTTGTGTGTGTTGTGTAGTTTTTTGTAAGTGTGTGTGTGTGTGTGTACAATAACCTACGTTTCAGAATGTCCTTAGGTTTACAGGGCAACTAACCTTATCCAGATCAATGCATCAAAAACATGGTGTGATTATATCTATGCTAGTCTTTCCTCAGCAGATCAAGCTCGACCAACTAAGGTCACTGCCAATAATCCTGCCTAATTGCATCTGATACTCGATTAAGTTCTGGTGAAAGATGTTAAGAGAAAGACACTAACGTGACTTGCAAAGTCTCAACCCCCAAAACGAAACTATCTGCAAATTTCAGGCAAGTTTATGGGCCAAATGTTCCCTCCCCTTCTGAAATTCTAAAGATATGAGCACCTGTTAAATCATGAGTTGTCCGAATGACGAAGAATCAGTGTACCGGAACAAAGTTCTTCGTTAGTCGTCGCATACCCGTCTGTTGACAGACACTAATACCATTTATTACATTGGCTGTCCACGAGAGATTACTTTGCCAATATTGTGGATTGCAATTTCACACATTTTTATTTGTATGACTGGAGCAAGTCTGGTATAAAAACGGAAGGATTCCTTCCTAAGGAGATTGACTGAAATCCAGAACCCTGGAGTCACTGATTTGACCTCGGTCGCCTTTCAAGTTCAGTATCTGGACCCTAGAGCTGGGACGATAAACCCAAAATTATTTTGCTACACAATGTTTCCGGTAGATTGTTCTAAAACCATTATTTGGTCAACAGTAATATAATAATAATAATAATAATAATAATAATAATAATAATAATAATAATAATAATAATAATAATGTTTATTATGCATCATTATGCATCAATGTTTCCGGTAGATTGTTCTAAAACCATTATTTGGTCAACAGTAATATAATAATAATAATAATAATAATAATAATAATAATGTTTATTATGCATCATGTTGATTCCTGCTATAAAAGTATCTGCCTGTCCAAATTTCAATTTTGGCTGCTGTGTGAGTGAGCCACTCTATGCATTCTGATGAGCACAATCATATGACCGTTGCAATTACGAGACAAATACCGTTTCCAAAGCAGAGGAGAGTCACAGCTTTCTGTGAGTATCGAATTTATTTCTTACCTCTTAATATTGAGTTGATGGCACCACTTTATTACCGGAGTAGGCTATGTAGTATGGTTTTGATGCGCCTGCAGAGCGGAGCCGAGCAGAGTGCACCATTTCCGGTGAATAGGCCTACATCATGTAGCCTAGGCCTACCACTGAAAAGTTTTTGTAGGACATTTCATTTGCTGATTGAATAATCAATTAGCCTACATGGCTATCTAGCAACAAGATCATATTTAGAGTTATCAATCTAGCTGAGTGTTTTGAGTTCCCACTTCCTCAGTCAGGTGCTAAATAATAGGCTATATCCTAGGTCAAAATGCACAAAGCTGTCGTCAAATTAATCTCTGAAGAGCCAAAAATAAATTGGATAATTCTGGATCCTATTTTGACAGGTAGCAAAATATAAAATCATCCATTCCCTGGATAAGTTAGATGAAATAGCTTACTTTTTAAAATCATAGGCTACCATCTCCATTGTCTTACTTGCCACTGGAAAAAAATTGTCTAGAGCCCTGCCGCTAATGTAAAATAACTGTCCATAAAAAAAAAATCATTTATTGCTGTATTAATCGTTATCGAGCTAAATATACTGAACAAAAATATAAAACGCAACATGCAACAACTTCATAGATTTTACTGAGTTACAGTTCATTTGAAGAAATCAGTCAATTGAAATAAATTAGACTAATCTATGGATTTCACGACTGGGAATACAGATATGCACCTGTTGGTCACAGATACCTTAAAAAAATTAAAATGGGCGTCAGGATCTCGTCACGGTATATTTGTGCATTCAAATTGCCAATCGATAAAATGCAGTTATGTTCGTTGTCCATAGCTTATGCCTGCCCATATCATAACCCCACCGAACACCATGGGACACTCTGTTCACAACATTGACATCAGCAAACCGCTCGCCCACACAACGCCATACAAGTCTGCGGTTGTGAGGCCAGTTGGACGTACTGCCAAATTCTCTAAAACGACGTTGGAGGCGGCTTATGGTAGAGAAAGTCACATTAAATTATCTGGCAACAGCGCTGGTGAACATTCCTGCAGTCAGCATGCAAATTGCACGGTCCATCAAAACGTGAGACATACAGTGGGGAGAGCAAGTATTTGATACACTGACAATTTTGCAGGTTTTCCTACTTACAAAGCATGTAGAGGTCTGTAATTTTTATCATAGGTACACTTCAACTGTGAGAGACGGAATCTAAAACAAAAATCCAGAAAATCACATTGTATGATTTTTAAGTAATTAATTAGCATTTTATTGCATGACATAAGTATTTGATCACCTACCAACCAGTAAGAATTCCGGCTGAGGGATCAGCCCAGAACTACACAGCAGGACCTGGTCAATGACCTGAAGAGAGCTGGGACCACAGTCTCAAAGAAAACCATTAGTAACACACTACGCCGTCATGGATTAAAATCCTGCAGCGCACGCAAGGTCCCCCTGCTCAAGCCAGCGCATGCCCAGGCCCGTCTGAAGTTTGCCAATGACCATCTGGATGATCCAGAGGAGGAATGGGAGAAGGTCATGTGGTCTGATGAGACAAAAATAGAGCTTTTTGGTCTAAACTCCACTCGCCGTGTTTGGAGGAAGAAGAAGGATGAGTACAACCCCAAGAACACCATCCCAACCGTGAAGCATGGAGGTGGAAACATCATTCTTTGGGGATACTTTTCTGCAAAGGGGACAGGACGACTGCACCGTATTGAAGGGAGGATGGATGGGGCCATGTATCGCAAGATCTTGGCCAACAACCTCCTTCCCTCAGTAAGAGCATTGAAGATGGGTCGTGGCTGGGTCTTCCAGCATGACAACGACCCAAAACACACAGCCAGGGCAACTAAGGAGTGGCTCCGTAAGAAGCATCAAGGTCCTGGAGTGGCCTAGCCAGTCTCCAGACCTGAACCCAATATAAAATCTTTGGAGGGAGCTGAAAGTCCGTATTGCCCAGCGACAGCCCCGAAACCTGAAGGATCTGGAGAAGGTCTGTATGGAGGAGTGGGCCAAAATCCCTGCTGCAGTGTGTGCAAACCTGGTCAAGACCTACAGGAAACGTATGATCTCTGTAATTGCAAACAAAGGTTTCTGTACCAAATATTAAGTTCTGCTTTTCTGATGTATCAAATACTTCTGTCATGCAATAAAATGCAAATTAATTACTTAAAAATCATACAATGTGATTTTCTGGATTTTTGTTTTAGATTCCGTCTCTCACAGATGAAGTGTACCTATGATAAAAATGACAGACCTCTACATGCTTTGAAAGTAGGAAAACCTGCAAAATCGGCAGTGTATCAAATACTTGTTCTCCCCACTGTATGTGGCATTGTGTTGTGAAAAAACGGCACATTTTAGTCCCCAGCACAAGGTGCACCTGTTTAATAATCATGCTGTTTAATTAGCTTCATGATATGCCACACCTGTTGGGTGAAAGGATTATCTTAGCAATGGAGAAAGGCTCACTAACAGGGATGTAAACAAATTTGTGCACAACATTTTAGAGAAATAAGCTTTTTGTGCATATGGAACATTTCTGGGATCTTTTATTTCAGCTCATGAAACCAACACTTAAAAATGTTGCTGTTACATTTATCATGATTTTTGTCCATATCACCCAGCTCCGTGCCACTGTGTGGTATTGTTGTGTGATATGGACAAAATATCATATCACTGTATTTTTCACATTTCTGACAGTATGACAGTATTTGATGTTTCTGAATAATACAAGTTATGCTTTATTGGTAATGCATGACCATAGGATGACAACAAATTAATTCTAGTGGTTTTAATGGGCTATTTGTATAGCATTATTTGTAAAGCAATCAAAATCCTATTTTGTAGACTAACACTGGTTCTCATCCAATGGTTTCCATTTGCATAGTTATTTGTTCAATTTCAGCATTCACTTCCAGCATTTTAATACATTTCTTAATTTCTTGCACTTTGTTATCATTTACACACAGTGTCACGTTTCTTTTGTCTTAAAAAGCCTCTATTTCAAAATAAAATAGTTTTCCCTTGACAGAACAATTATTCTCCTCTGACCGCATTTTCAGATTCAATTGCAGTTCTTATTTTCGTAGTCGGCCGATTTCTGGGGTCTGTACTCCCAAAGCTGTTGACTTGTGCTTGCATGTTAACTAGCAGTTCTCCTCTCAGCTGTAAGCAGTTTCTTACTCGCGATAAAAATTTATGATTGCCAAGATTTTTTCGAATCATTACATATTTATGTAACAAAACAAACTAAAATATGGAAGTAGACATCCGTCTCTCACAGTTAAAATACCGTTATAGAAGGTTAAGTAAAAATCACACACACACACACACACACACACACACACGACTCAGTCTCTCATATTGCTAACGGCGTGATGAGGGGAGAGAGGACAGATGTCTACTTCCATTTCTCTTGCTGCTGGATGATGAGTTAACGGCTCACTGACGGCATTGGTCAACAGCTTGCCCTACCTAATCAATCTGGCCCAGACCAGCCCAAGGCCCAGACCAGCCTACCATACTGGCTTTCAGCCCTCACCCGTCTCACAGCTTTAAACCATGAACATAATAAAGAAGTAGGCTACATCACCTTAAAGTGATAGTTTACCCAAATTACAAAATGACAGATCTATTGGTTTATTTACCCTGCTGTCTTACCTTGCCCATAAACTGCTTACATGGTAAGGAAACCAATATATCATTTTGTAATTTGATATATCCCTTTAAGACCTTTTTATAGCTGAGAGCTGTGCTTTGCTGTGTCAGAAGAGAAGAGCTTACAGGGATGGTCTACATATGGCCTGATCATCGGCAGTGCTGCAGCAGCTTTGTTATTGCAAGGCTACATTCCACAGTTACAGTGGGGAGAACAAGTATTTGATACACTGCCGATTTTGCAGGTTTTCCTACTTACAAAGCATGTAGAGGTCTGTAATTTTTATCATAGGTACACTTCAACTGTGAGAGACGGAATCTAAAAATAAATAATCCAGAAAATCACATTGCATGATTTTTAAGTAATTAATTTGCATTTTATTGCATGACATAAGTATTTGATACATCAGAAAAGCAGAACTTAATATTTGGTACAGAAACCTGTGTTTGCAATTACAGCGATCATATGTTTCCTGTAGGTCTTGACCAGGTTTGCACACACTGCAGCAGGGATTTTGGCCCACTCCTCCATACAGACCTTCTCCAGATCCTTCAGGTTTCAGGGCTGTCGCTGGGCAATACGGACTTTCAGCTCCCTCCAAAGATTTTCTATTGGGTTCAGGTCTGGAGATTGGCTAGGCCACTCCAGGACCTTGAGATGCTTCTTACGGAGCCACTCCTTAGTTGCCCTGGCTGTGTGTTTCGGTTCGTTGTCATGCTGGAAGACCCAGCCACGACCCATCTTCAATGCTCTTACTAAGGGAAGGAGGTTGTTGGCCAAGATCTCGCGATTCAAGGCCCCATCCATCCTCCCCTCAATACGGTGCAGTCGTCCTGTCCCCTTTGCAGAAAAGCATCCCCAAAGAATGATGTTTCCACCTCCATGCTTCACGGTTGGGATGGTGTTCTCGGGGTTGTACTCATCCTTCTTCTTCCTCCAAACACGGTGAGTGAAGTTTACACCAAAAAGCTCTATTTTTGTCTCATCAGACCACATGACCCTATCCCATTCCTCCTCTGGATCATCCAGATGGTCATTGGCAAACTTCAGACGGGCCAGGCCATGCACTGGCTTGAGCAGGGAGACCTTGCGTGCGCTGCAGGATTTTAATCCATGACGGCGTAGTGTGTTACTAATGGTTTTCTTTGAGACTGTGGTCCCAGCTCTCTTCAGGTCATTGACCAGGTCCTGCTGTGTAGTTCTGGGCTGATCCCTCACCTTCCTCATGATCATTGATGCCCCACGAGGTGAGATCTTGCATGGAGCCCCAGACCGAGGGTGATTGACCGTCATCTTGAACTTCTTCCATTTTTTAATAATTGCGCCAACAATTGTTGCCTTCTCACCAAGCTGCTTGCCTATTGTCCTGTAGCCCATCCCAGCCTTGTGCAGGTCTACCATTTTATCCCTGATGTCCTTACACAGCTCTCTGGTCTTGGCCATTGTGGAGAGGTTGGAGTCTGTTTGATTGAGTGTGTGGACAGGTGTCTTTTATACAGGTAACGAGTTCAAACAAGTGCAGTTAATACAGGTAATGAGTGGAGAACAGGAGGGCTTCTTAAAGAAAAACTAACAGGTCTGTGAGAGCCGGAATTCTTACTGGTTGGTAGGTGATCAAATACTTATGTCATGCAATAAAATGCAAATTAATTACTTAAAAATCATACAATGTGATTTTCTGGATTTTTGTTTTAGATTCCGTCTCTCACAGTTGAAGTGTACCTATGATAAAAATTACAGACCTCTACATGCTTTGTAAGTAGGAAAACCTGCAAAATCGGCAGTGTATCAAATACTTGTTCTCCCCACTGTACTTGTGTAGAGAACAGCCTACAAACTTTAGCCTGGGCTAGGTAACATCTTTTAAATAACATTTCTATAGGCTATGCAAATGCATGAGAAAACTGAGTTTTGATGGCCTCTATTAAAAACAGGACGATCCCATCAGCTTTCTATAGCCTAGGCCTACTATATTTATTTCTTAACATTCCTAATATTAAGCAAATTTTTTCTCTTTACAACGTGAGTATAGCCTTCTGGGTGGCATGAAAATGAACCACGGGAAAAGCGTCCTCCACTCGCTATTTAAGTCCATATATGACATGTATTTTTTTGCCCTGCCCGTTTCGAGACAGGTGCATGATAAATGGGCAATTCTAAATCAAAACATATTTCACACATATTATTTAGTATATGTAAACTTTTGTACTATGGGGGATAGTAAATAGACATAGGCTAGTGCTTTTGCTGTTTGTCATGCCTACTCATCTTGTTGGCTGATGAAAAGTAAATATGGATACTTCTTCCAACATCTTCAATATGCGCTACAGAATTGGTTAAGGACGTGCGCAATTGCGTCCATGATGTGTCTGTCTTCACTTGTAGCCTGTGGGAAGGACCCGATCACGTGACAGGCATTGGCTAATAAGAATTGAGCTATCTGAGAGAGCCATGTGAGTGAGAGGTGCTTCGGAGCACGCAGCCGGGAGAAGGGAATTATAATTATTATATTCAGCCCAAGGGCACAGCAGCCACTGGCTGCAAAATATATGGATTTTGTTAGGGGGCATTACGGCCACACAAAGGGGATGCCACCGGGAAATTCGAGGCATTATCAAGTGCTTGTCAAATTTCAATGAGTCGCATTATGCAGCCTTAGAATCTAGTAAAAATCTAAACATACAGTGGCTTGCGAAAGTATTCACCCCCCTTAGCATTTTTTATATTTTGTTGCCTTACAACCTGGAATTAAAATTGATTTTTTGGGGGGTTTGTATCATTTCATTTACACAACATGCATACCACTTTGAAGATGCAAAATATTTTTTATTGTGAAACAATCAAGAAATAAAACAAAAAAACAGAAAACGTGAGCGTGCTTACCTATTCACCCCCCCAAAGTCAATACTTTGTAGAGCCACCTTTTGCAGCAATTACTGATGCAAGTCTCTTGGGGTATGTCTCTATAAGCTTGGCACATCTAGCCTCTGGGATTTTTGCCCATTCTTCAAGGCAAAACTGCTCCAGCTCCTTCAAGTTAGATGGGTTCCGCTGGTATACAGCAATCTTTAAGTCATACCACAGATTCTAAATTGCATTGAGGTCTAGGCTTTGACTAGGCCATTCAAAGACATTTAAATGTTTCCTTAAACCACCTGAGTGTTGCTTTAGCAGTATGCTTAGGGTCATTGTCCTGCTGGAAGGTGAACCTCCATCCCAGTCTCAAATCTCTGGAAGACTGAAACAGGTTTCCTTCAACAATTTCCCTGTATTTTGCGCCATCCATCATTCCTTCAATTCTGACCAGTTTCTCAGTCCCTGCCAATGAAAAACATGATGCTGCCACAACCATGCTTCACTGTGGGGATGGTGTTCTCAGGGTGATGAGAGTTATTGGGTTTGCGCCAGACATAGCGTTTTTCTTGATGCCCAAAAAGCTCAATTTTAGTCTCATCTGACCAGAGAACCTTCTTCCATATGTTTGGGGAGTCTCCCACATGCCTTTTGGCGAACACCAAACGTGTTTGCTTATTTTTTTCTTTAAACAATGGCTTTTTTCTGGTCACTCTTCCGTAAAGCCCAGCTCTGTGGTCCTATGGACAGATACTCCAATCTCCGCTGTGGAGCTTTGCAGCTCCTTCAGGGTTATCTTTGGTCTCTTTGTTGCCCTCCTTGCCTGGTCCGTGGGTTTTGGTGGGCGGCCCTCTCTTGGCAGGTTTGTTGTGGTGCCATATTCTTTCAATTTTTTTATAATGGATTTAATGGTGCTCAGTGGGATGTTCAAAGTTGCGGATATTTTTTTATATTTCGGATATAACCCAACCCTGATCTGTACTTCTCCACAACTTTGTCCCTGACCTGTTTGGAGAGCTCCTTGGTCTTCATGGTGCCGCTTGCTTGGTGGTGCCCCTTGTTTAGTGGTGTTGCAGACTCTGGGGCCTTTCAGAACAGGTGTATATATACTGAGATCATGTGACACTTAAATAAAGTCCACCTGTGTGCAAGCTAACCAATTATGTGACTTCTGAAGGCAATTGGTTGCACCAGATCTTATTTAGGGGCGTCATAGCAAAGGGGGTGAATACATATGCACACACCACTTTTCCGTTATTTATTTTTTAGAATAATTTCTTCCTCCAGGTTAGATGGACATCATATTGTTTTTGTGTCTCCCATTTTTGTAGGCCTATTAGATCGTTTTTATTGATCTAAGTTGTCTGCAACTGTTTGTCAGTGTCAGCAGAGTATAGAGTATTTTTCCATATTAAAAAATATTCTGCTAATGTCTCCAGTCATATAAAGTTAAGTAGAATAGCATGAAAAGTGTTTATAAAAAGGCCACATTTTTTCTGTGCAGAGGAAAATAAACATCTGATATAGCCTAGCCTAGGGCTCTTCCACTACGCGCTGCATTGAACTTTTTTTGCGAACAGTGATTGAGTTATGTTATTAGCCTAAATTATGACTATCCGATTTACTCATCATATTAGGAATAGTAGGCGATCTTACATAAGTGCAAATGCGATGATGCATTTAATGCTTTATTATATAAGTGCATTTTTATGGTGAAAATTAGGCTAGCTTCCTAAACTTGACTCACGACTACGAGCAAGACAGCTGTGGATTGTCGAATTGTCTATATGAGCTAATGTTGTGTCCCCGTCGGCTGTCGGTTATGTCGATGACCGCGTACATATGACACGCCAAATCACCGACACCAGATATTCCATGACCTAGTAGCCTAATATTTTCCAAACATTCAGTGTCCAGCAATCAATCTGTTCCAGCCTCTAATGGGTGTGAGACACCACCGTGTGTGGTGTGTGTGAGTGTGAGTGTGAGAGTGAGAGTGAGAGAGAGAGAGGAGGCTGCTACAAAAGAGGCTATATATCCGTGACTGCTGTTCGGTTCACTGCAGGGTCAGTGTGAAACCTATGAAATATATGTGAAAATACAGCAGGGATTTCTCACTGGATTTCTACGCCACTGTGTGTGAACACCACTGTGCAGGCAGACAGACAGGCAAGCCCTTCTCAATGCCAACTCTGTACTCACACTCTGAGGCGAAGAGAGAAGGTTATTTGTATGGAGACGTGTGGAGTCAACCTGAACCTCAACAGATCTTTTCTGCATTTCTTCTCTGTAGAATAAAAGTTTGATGAGCATGCTTTGTAATGTTTCTAAAATAATACATGTATTACTAGTAAGAAGTGATGTGGTATATTGGTCAATGTTATTTAATTTTTTTAAACCAAAATATCACAGATGAGACAAAAATGTTCAGTTGCCCCTTTAATGGCGGGAGGTTACCATGGCAACTAGGGCACTCGTGCTGTCAGGGACAGGGTCAACCAGTCGTCAGTGACAGGGTGTCTGTGAGATAGAGAATCTGACTAGTAGCCAATGTGTCCTCGAATAGCATTTAAAGCAAACTCAAACATCGAAAAACAACCTAGCTTGTGAACAAAACAAATGTAAATACCCAAGACACACAAGGACAAAGTCTCACTTTAGTAGACTTTAGAAAAAATTTAACCAACTTTTGACTGTGTGCAGCACTTCGCAAAATGAATCTTCAGCACTTCAATCACAGCGCGCACAGCTCCTCAACCAAGCAATGTCACGCAAGGTGGGATATATTATAAGATTATTAGTTCTTTGTGTGATTAGCTACCAACTATAAAATAAAATGACAGAAGCCATTTGAAAACCGCTACTGCAGCATTTATTTTGTGCACATACTTGACTATTTTTATTCGCAAATGCGAGAAAAATGCTTGCACTGTGGAGCCCTGACCACCTGCCAACGTGGCTGGTGTAATATACAGTTGAAGTCGGAAGTTTACATACACCTTAGCCAAATACATTTAAACTCAGTTTTTCACAATTCCTGACATTTAATCCTAGTAATAATTCCCTGTTTTAGGTCAGTTAGGATCACCACTTTATTTTAAGAATGTGAAAATGTCAGAATAATAGTAGAGAGAATGATTTATTTCAGCTTTTCTTTCTTTCATCACATTCCCAGTGGGTCAGAAGTTTACATACACTCAATTAGTATTTGGTAGCATTGCCTTTAAATTGTTTAACTTGGGTCAAACATTTCGGGTAGCCTTCCACAAGCTTCCCACAATAAGTTGGGTGAATTTTGGCCCATTCCTCCTGACTGAGCTGGTATAACTGAGTCAGGTTTGTAGACCTCCTTGCTCGCACACGCGTTTTCAGTTCTGCCCACAAATGTTCTATAGGATTGAGGTCAGGGCTTTGTGATGGCCACTCCAATATCTTGACTTTGTTGTCCTTAAGCCATTTTGCCACAACTTTGGAAGTATGCTTGGGGTCATTGTCCATTTGGAAGACCCATTTGCGACCAAGCTTTAACTTCCTGACTGATGGCTTGAGATGTTGCTTCAATATATCCATATAATTTTCCTCATGATGCCATCTATTTTGTGAAGTGCACCAGTCCCTCCTGCACCAAAGCACCCCCACCGCATGATGCTGCCACCCCCATGCTTCATGGTTGGGATGGTGTTCGTCGGCTTGCAAGCTACCCCCCTTTTCCTCCAAACATAACAATGGTCATTATGGTCAAACAGTTCTATTTTCGTTTCATCAGACCAGAGGACATTTCTCCAAAAAGTACGATCTTTGTCCACATGTGCAGTTGCAAACCGTAGTCTGGCTTTTTTATGGCGGTTTTGGAGCAGTGGCTTCTTCCTTGCTGAGCGGCCTTTCAGGTTATGTCGATATAGGACTCGTTTTACTTTGGATATAGATAATTTTGTACCCGTTTCCTCCAGCATCTTCACAAGGTCCTTTGCTGTTGTTCTGGGATTGATTTGCACTTTTCGCACCAAAGTACGTTCATCTCTAGGAGACAGAACGCGTCTCCGACGGCTGCGTGGTCCCATGGTGTTTATACTTGCGTACTATTGTTTGTACAGATGAACGTGGTACCTTCAGGCGTTTGGAAATTGCTCCCAAGGATGAACCAGACTTGTGGAGGTCTACACATTTTTTTTGGCTGATTTCTTTTGATTTTCCCATGATGTCAAGCAAAGAGGCACTGAGATTGAAGGTAGGCCTTGAAATACATCCACAGGTACACCTCCAATTGACTGAAATGATGTCAATTAGCCTATCAGAAGCTTCTAAAGCCATTACATCATTTTCTGGAATTTTCCAAGCTGTTTAAAGGCACCGTCAACTTAATGTATGTAAACTTCTGACCGACTGGAATTGTGATACAGAGAATTATAAGTGAAATAATCTGCCTGTAAAGAATTGTTGGAAAAATTGCTTGTGTCATGCACAAAGTATATGTTCTAACTGACTTGCCAAAACTATAGTTCGTTACCAAGAAATTTGTGGAGTGGTTGAAAAACGAGTTAATGACTCCAACCTAAGTGTATGTAAACTTCCGACTTCAACTGTACATCTTACCCGCCAATGCCAAAATCTACCCACAGCACAGTAGAGTTCAGTACAATAAAGTATACTGAACAAAAATAAATGCAACATGCAACAATTTCAAAGATTTTACTGAGTTACAGTTCATAGAAGAAAATCTGTCAATTGAAATAAATGTATTAGGCCACAATCTATGGATTTCACACGACTGGGCAGGGGTGCAGCCATACTTGAGAGCCAGGCCCAGCCAATCGGAATTAGTTTTTCCCCACAAAAGGGTTATATTACAGACAGAAATATTCCTCAGCCCCCCACTCCTCAATCGATCCCGCAGGTGAAGAAGCCAGATGTGGAGGTCCTGGGCTGGTGTGATGCATTTTAATCACTTAATAATTAATAAACAACATAGTTATCAGTAAAAACACTAACTCATTGATAGGTCAACCTTTACTTGAGAGAAATTAGAAAGTATCTTAAATATAAAGGTTTTTGTAACAGAATGACAAGACACTAGGCAATCTTACAGAAGGCAAATAATTTCCGCAACACTAAATATAATTTTTATATTAGTTGGCAGTTTGTGTTTTGATGAATTTCTAATAGCTTAAGACTATTTTGAGTATATCTTTTTTAAAGACCCCTTTTCCATCTGTGTGACCAGAAATCAAAGCCGTTGCTTATTCCTAACTTTTAGGATGGAAAATAGTTGAAAAACAAATCTATGCCTTCATTTCCAAAAATATCGACTCCTAGCTTCATTTGACACCAAATTATATATGCTCTTATAAACGTAACGTTGGTGCTCATGGGTCCTTTTACATGACAATAACCATATTGGCAACTAAGTACCGTGAAAATATCGTATCGTGAGGTCCCTGGCAATTCCCAGCCCTAGCCAGGACAATGGCTAAAATCACTGTAGGCGGGTCAAGGCACGAAGTAGTTTGATATATTGTCAATATAGCAGTGAATACTGGCTATCAAATATAATAACCACATAATTCAATTAGGCCTAACAATAAAATTGAATGTGAAAGTCATGACTAGTCTACCAGATACGCATTGATTCTGCAGGTGTGCCACACATTGGACAATAGCCAATTGTTTATGCTTGACCATGTTGCTTCCTCTCAGGAGTCACTGTTCAATGGCACTGCACAAGCTAGGTGTGTGTGTATGTGTAGGCCCATGGAGACCTATTGAGGACTGATATTATCTAAAGTGGCTGTTATAATGCTGAAGTACTAAAGCTGAGCAGGCTTACTTTCTATTACTGTACTACTACTTGGCCTACATCCTTGTTTCCAGTGCCTTGTCAAGACAAAGTCTCAGTAAGACTTAACACGGAACTTGACTGAGAAGAACACATTCCCTTTGACAGCAAACGACCGTTCGGCACTATCGGCATGTCAACCTCTGCGAATTGGTTTGCCTGTGTAAACTGCTCACCCCATACAACACTGACTGTGTTAATTTGGATCGTTAGGGTTTTTCTCTTTCTCTGGGTTCAGATCAAGTAGCTATGTCAGTGTAAGTACTGTCGGAGTTACTACAGGGGACTTGTACCTTCTGTCGCTTTCTCTCTCTTTTTTTGTCAGTCCCTCTCGCCGTCTCCTTCAAGGTCTCTTTCCCTCTCCAGCTCACTCTTATAATCTGTGCCTCCCTCTCTCTTTCTCTCCCCTCACTCACTCGCTCTATCCGTTCAGTCTCCCTCTCTGTTTCTCTTGTATGGCGCTAGTGTTTTATGTTTATGCGGCAGACATAGAGACTGTGTGACCGTAGGGGGGGAAACATCCAGAACACAGCAGAGCAGAGAGGCCCAGAATAGACCCTCTGTCCCTAAGGGCTCCTCATCTAAACAGCCAGTAGGCAGGTTTCCATTGACCAAGGTTTAAGCGTCAAAAGCAACGTCGCAAGGAAAAACATTGCGACATGTATTGGAAACAGCAGCTATAGGAGAAATGACCTAAAGATCAAACATTTTTATTTGTGGACAGCGGTGGATTTTTATTTTGTCGCATTTTTTTTATTGCAACAAATAATGATGGAAACAGTGTTTTTCAAATGTGACCAACCACCTCAATTCATGTCTTAGGTAGCAAAATTATATATATTTTTTTTTTTCATTGGATAAAAGTAGAGACTCAGAGCTACAAAATGGTATATCATACACTGCAGTTGAGTAACAATGGGAGAGTAATTCTGCTTTGAAAGTTGATAAACCCCACTTTTCAGAAAATGTCACTTGAATGTTGTTTTGGTACACCTACTGGAGAGCTCTTTGTGTACACCTATTCAGCATCGTTCACACCCTCTTAAGCCTTAGCCCCACCCATCTCTAAGGATTTACATGAGGCCATGTGCTAAAGACAGTGAGTAAGGTAGTGTAGTAAAGAACCAAAGATTTCAAGACTAAAAGTGATGAAAGTAGTAGCCTACAATAAGGAAAAACTCCAGGTAAAAATACACTTTATCTAGTCCTTGGCCTATATCCTAATCTGACTTTGGTGAAGGTCATGTTGTTCTTCACATTACCGTCTCTGTTTAAACACACGCTATATCAAATAAAATCAAAGTGCATTTGTCACATGCACAGGATACAGAAGGTGTAAACAGTACAGTGAAATGGTTACTTGCATATTTGCATAGTAGCAATAGCAAAAAATAGAAAGTGTCCAGATAAATATATTGTATAAATATTTTATAATTATTAGATTATGTTTACCCAGACACACTTGTCTAAATTGATGGGTCATGTGAAAGAAATGCTATAACCACCCGCCAGCCACAACTAGCTAAGTGGATGGGTCACTATTGTCTAAACATGTACACATGTACATGAAATACAATAGATGGCCATAATCACCCCCAGACACATCTGGGTAACTTGATGGGTCATGTAATCATCTGGAAGAGTGGAGTCTTTTGTTTAGACATGTAGCTAGCTAACTAGTTAGCTAAACAATGAACCATAATCCCAACCCATAGCTACAGTACAAACGGATTGTCATAGCTAGCCACTATGCATAAAATACTGTAAAATGAATCTGCAGGTAGCTAAAGCTAACCAACTTGGTTAAATGTTTACTAGCTAGCTAACATTAGGATATAACTAGCAATGCAAATAACTTTCTGAGATACAAATAATATTACTACACAGCTCATACACGTAACATTAGCTAGCGAGACAGAAAGGTAATGTTCGCTAGCTAGCTAACAGTACGCTTTAACTTGCAATGAAAATTACTGACAAAATTTGAAATGTATAACATCTGAAATTGTAGCTAGACTCTTACCCATATACATTGATGAACGCTTCACGGCAGGCTGGAACCACTTTAAATAAGTAAGACCTCCTGTTTCTTTCCCGTTTTGTTTGTAGTTAGCTAAAGCTTGTTTGGCCCGTTGTGTCAAGTCACTCTGGTTCACACTGACCGTGTGCAGAAAGTAGTCCATTCCACTGATCTTTGTCGATAACGCCTGCTAAATTCAGGGCAGCAATGTTGTTAAGAGCAGTAAAAAAACGTTTGCAGTTCTCCATGGCTAACGTTATATATTTCAAAAAAGCCACTATAGCAAGGATTATCTAAACATACTGAGCAGCTCATGTTTTAGATAGAAGCGCGCTACAAGGCAGACCAATCCGAACTCATCTCTCGCCATGTCCAGCCCATCCATTATATCAGCCAATCATGTCTAGCGGGAAGGTTCCTGCCTTTTTCTGTGGCTAAACTAACTAGGCTTGTAATTTAACAATTGTGTTTGTTTGTTATTGAAGGCACATGAAAGTTCACGTTCCAGAAGGCATTTCTGCCCCAAAACGCAAAATTACGTTCAAATGCCTCTCCTGTGAAGTAGTGATGTGCAACATACGCCTAGCTTCCTGAAATGGGTCACAAATGATGATTGCCGAATAATTTTGAAGGTACGCGGTGCACGTGATTTCATCATGTAACTAAAGCTCCACTCCAAATTGTATTTTAAATGCCTTCTGCTTGCAAAATAAATGTTTAAACTATATAAATGATATGTCTTTGCAGGACAAGGATTGTCTTGACTTTCAAGAATGCCTGAATTGCATCCCCTTGCTTTTCTGGTTGGCTGGATGCATGTTTCACCATCCAATTATATCAGATCTACAGGAGCGCAAGTCTCACCATGACATGGATCGTGGCGATACATTGGGACATGAGAATGATTAGAATATGGAAAATATTTGTCAATTCTTGCGTTCTCTCCATGCTGGCTTTTGCGGGCTACCTTAGACACAAAACAGATAGGTGGGAGGTAGGACTGACCCTTATTAGTCAACTGGTCGATTGTTTGGTCGTTAGGCTGTTTTGGACGACGAGATATGTATATATATTTGTTACTGCTCGACTAAAACAGTGAGGGAAAAAAGTATTTGATCCCCTGCTGATTTTGTACGTTTGCCCACAGACAAAGAAATGATCAGTCTATAATTTTAAATGGTAGGTTTATTTGAACAGTAAGACAGAATAACAACAAAAAATCCAGAAAAACGCATGTCAAAAATGTTATAAATTGATTAGCATTTTAATGAGGAAAATAAGTATTTGACCCCCTCTCAATCAGAAAGATTTCTGGCTCCCAGGTGTCTTTTATACAGGTAACGAGCTGAGATTAGGAGCACACTCTTAAAGGGAGTGCTCCTAATCTCAGCTTGTTACCTGTATAAAAGACACCTGTCCACAGAAGCAATCAATCAATCAGATTCCAAACTCTCCACCATGGCCAAGACCAAAGAGCTCTCCAAGGATGTCAGGGACAAGATTGTAGACCTACACAAGGCTGGAATGGGCTACAAGACCATCGCCAAGCAGTTTGGTGAGAAGGTGACAACAGTTGGTGCGATTATTCGCAAATGGAAGAAACACAAAAGACCTGTCAATCTCCCTCGGCCTGGGGCTCCATGCAAGATCTCACCTCGTGGAGTTGCAATGATCATGAGCACGGTGAGGAATCAGCCCAGAACTACACGGGAGGATCTTGTCAATGATCTCAAGGCAGCTGGGACCAGTCACCAAGAAAACAATTGGTAACACACTACGCCGTGAAGGACTGAAATCCTGCAGCGCCCGCAAGGTCCCCCTGCTCAAGAAAGCACATATACAGGGCCGTCTGAAGTTTGCCAATGAACATCTGAATGATTCAAAGGAGAACTGGGTGAAAGTGTTGTGGTCAGATGAGACCAAAATGGAGCTCTTTGGCATCAACTCAACTCGCCGTGTTTGGAGGAGGAGGAATGCTGCCTATGACCCCAAGAACACCATCCCCACCGTCAAACATGGAGGTGGAAACATTGTTTTGGGGGTGTTTTTCTGCTAAGGAGACAGGACAACTTCACCGCATCAAAGGGACGATGGACAGGGCCATGTACCGTCAAATCTTGGGTGAGAACCTCCTTCCCTCAGCCAGGGCATTGAAAATGGGTCGTGGATGGGTATTCGAGCATGACAATGACCCAAAACTCACGGCCAAGGCAACAAAGGAGTGGCTCAAGAAGAAGCACATCTGTGGAGGGAGCTGAAGGTTCGAGTTGCCAAACGTCAGCCTCGAAACCTTAATGACTTGGAGAAGATCTGCAAAGAGGAGTGGAACAAAATCCCTCCTAAGATGTGTGCAAACCTGGTGGCCAACTACAAGAAACGTCTGACCTCTGTGATTGCCAACAAGGGTTTTGCCACCGGGTACTAAGTCATGTTTTGCAGAGGGGTCAAATACTTATGTCTCTCACTGTTCAAATAAACCTACCATTAAAATTATAGACTGATCATTTCTGTCAGTGGGCAAACGTACAAAATCAGCAGGGGATCAAATTCTTTTTTCCCTCACTGTAAGCATATAGCAAAACCAGTACTGTATTTTGAAACCGTGCATGCCTGTATATTCGTAGACAGATAACTTATTTTTCTCAACCCATGTAGACAAATGATACACCATTCGAAAGCTGCTACCTCACAGATTCCAACAGTGATAGCCGTGTCCCTCTATGACCAACACTCACTAAACTATTAATCAAAGAACATCAATAACAAACTTCAATTTTTCTTATCACAACAACAAACTGCGTTTTACCTTTGTTGTTTTTGTTACCAAAAGTAGTGTCTGATCGAATAAAACCACTTGAAAAGATACTTTAGTGTCTCTCTCTCATTCCGAGTCGATTTCAATGAGTTTACATCGTTTTACATGGCCAACAATGTGTTTGAAGATGAAGTCAGTAGTTCGTTTCAATCACAACAGGCACTGTTTTGTCGCCATCTTCTGGATATGTGATGCAATCCCAGTGGCTTGCAATTGTGCTAATTTAATTATACTGATCCAGAACTTTCGATAGAGGGGTCACATATAAAAATCGACCAACAAGATTGTTGAAATATCCAATTGTCTTGCTGCATTACGCACGGTTACGCAGAGCGCACAACAGCACTTGCATTTCGGAGGGAAAACGCAAAGTTTATAAAAATATGGCAGGCTCTAGTAACAAATATACAGTTACAGAGGCGTTATTAATTGTAACAGATTAAAGTTGGACTCCATGTATCCCCATTGACTCTGAATCGGACGATGAGGACCTGCTTAGACCGGACGAACCAGACCCCAACGACGAGAACAAAGGTTATCGTGTCCAGGGCCCTACTCAAGCATCAGAAGTGTATGTAATCCCATTGTTATTTATTACTTCTAATACTACTACTACATTGTATGAGTACAAAACATACATTCTAAAATATCTATTTGAGTAACTGAAGCTCAACGTAAGTTAGCGCTAGCTTAGCTTAGAGGCCCACACGCAAGTTTACTTACAATAGAACGCTATGTGTATTATTTCTTGTCACTGAATTATCACTTTAGTCAACATTCTCATAGTTCTAACTATTTATTATATATATATCTGACAAGTGTGTTTTAGTCATGATTTTCTTTTCTCTTTTGTCTTGTTTGCACAGTGAAGATGATTATAGGGGTGATGAGCCACAGCCAGAGCATCTGCCTCCTCAGCCACAGCTGCCCCTTCCTCATGCAGAGCCTCCTCTTCCTCAGCCTGGCCGCATGTCTAGACAACAGACTTTTGCTCCCCACCCTCGGCCACAGTCTTCATCGGACACTGAGTCCCCTGTAAAGAGCCCTCAACCCAAAAGAAAAGGGAAAGCTTTCTCAAAGTCAGTGCATCCAAGTAAGCGTGGTGGAGGTAGGCCTGCCACTCCAAGAGTCGGGGAGGAAGAAGAAGATAGGTGGCATAATAGAGAAGAGAATGATGAACGACCAGACCCAATCCGGTTTATGCCCACCAGAGTCCCAGGCCCCACAATCGACACCACTGTGTCATGGTCTCCCCTTTTACTCTTTCAACAGTTTTTTAGCACTTCGGTTGTCCACACAATAATTTGCAACACTAATGCAAATGCTGCCAAAAGACTGCAGTCCGGACTGAAATTGGATACCACTAACGATGAGAGATTTTAAAATTTTCCTGGCAATTCTGCTATACTCAGGGCTTGTCTCTGTACACGAGAGGGGCACCTACTGGAGGAAGGAATGGCCATTTAATTTCCGCTTCCCTGGAGACACTATGACACGAGACCGTTTTGAAGCAATCATGTGGTCACTGCACTTGAGCAAACCAGAAGACGACGAAGCCAACAACACTAAAAAAGGCACTGCAGAATATGCTATACTTTTCAAGATCAAGCCCCTGTACACTGAACTTACCAATGCCTGCAAATCACATTTCCAGCCATACCATCTCCATAGACGAAAGGATGGCGGCATCCAAGGCGACAGCAATATATGAAAGCAAAGCCAACTAAGTGGGGGTATAAATTATTTGTACTGGCTGACTCTCATACTACTTATACATGGAATGTTTTTGTTTATGAAGGCAAGTGTGTTCACACCAGGCCAGGGACTAAGCTACACTTCAGTTATGGACTTGATGCCATTCCCTTTACTTGGTGGGGGCTATACACTTTTTGTAGACAATTTATATTCTAGCCCTGCCCTTTTTGAGGAACTACGTAGAAGAAACACTGGTGCCTGTGGGACAATTAGAACGAACAGGATTGGTTTCCCACAAACCAAAAGGAACAACCTGCCAAAAAAAGCAGAAAGGGGAGATTTGCGGTGGATACGCAAAGGAAATGTATTATTTGTAAAATGGATAGACACACGTGAGGTAACCATGTGCTCCACTGTACATTAAGCATTTAGTGGACAAACTGTCAAAAGGAAAGTAAGTAAAAGAGGGTGGTGTATGGCAGACTAAAACTGTGCCCGTCCCAGATGCGGTAGCAGACTACAACCGGAGCATGGGTGGAGTGGATTTAGTCGACGCATTGATTGGATACTACAGTGTTCACCACAAGACAATGAAATGGTATAAGACTTTTCTTTTTCATTTTGTTGATATTGCTGTTGTAAATAGTTTCCTACTTCACAAAGAACTCCATAAGTACAACCCCACTAAGCTGTACACACAGAAGTTGTTCAGGGAAAAGCTACTCACAGAAATGGTGAGCTTTGCTAAACAGTCTGAAGCACAACCTCCATGACCACCACCAACATCCTGCATGCCAGAATACTATAGTGATGATGCCAGCAAAGACAGGAAGAACTGAAGGAGATGTCTGGATGTTGGCGTCCCCAAAGTGAAAACACCTGTGTACTGCAGGAAGTGCCAAGTCCCTTTGTGCCTTACATCAAAGCGTAACTGTTTCAAGGATTGGCACGACAGCAAGTTTTAGGGTAAAAAGGGTCTACATTTTGTGTGACAACCCACCCAAGGACACCATATCATTGTTTATAGTTTTGGGATGTGTGGACATTTTGTTTTTAAATTTGTTTTTTATAGTTTCTAATAAATCTGCTCAGTTTGGAGTCAAACTTTCCCATTGTATGGTTTATTTTAATGGGAACACGTATAGAGGTCTGGGAGAACATTTGAAACATCAAAACAGTTGTATTTTGATGGAATGTACACATATAGTGATATGTTAGTGAAATTAAATGACTTTTGCTGTCTGGTACCTGATAAAAGTCAAATGGCACTGATGGTGCCCAAATCTACCCAAATGTCTCCATTTGGTATTCCGCCTAAACATAATTCAACTAAAACCCCTACAACTTTGGTTTACTTTACTTTATTGGCATCAAACTACACATAAGTACTCATCAGATATTGGGCTATGGTCACATAGTGTTTAGGGGCTGCAGCTGCATAAGTCCAATAAAGCATTCCCTATAAAGCCTGAAGTTACTTTCAGGCGGAATCAAAACCTCCCAATTTATGCTGTGTTCTAGCATCATGTACACCGTAAGACCCACATTAATTATTTCACTTCAAGATACATCTCACGTGTTACCTTTCTTTTGCTACCAAGATTATGTTTATAGCCCTTGTTGTTTTGGAGATATACTCTATTCAATTTGGGCATGCATTTTCGAGGCAGGCACTTTAGCCAGGTGCCTAGTGATGAAGAGGTTAAGAGTCTGAGTTAGAGTCCCGCTCCTTGAAAGCGGCAGCTCTACTCTTTAGCTCAGTGCGGATGTTGCCTGTATTCCATGGCTTCTGGTTGGGGTATGTACGTACGGTCACTGTGGGGACGACGTCATCGATGCACTTATTGATGAAGCCAGTGACTGATGTGGTGTACTCCTCAATGCTACCAGAAGAATCCCGGAACATATTCCAGTCTGTGCTAGCAAAACAGTCCTGTAGCTTAGCATCTGCGTCATCTGACCACTTCCTCATTAACCGAGTCACTGGTGCTTCCTGCTTTAGTTCTTGCTTATAAGCAGATTCAGGAGGATATAGTTATGGTCAGATTTGCCAAATGGAAGACGAGGGAGAGCTTTGTACGTGTCTCTGTGTGTGGAGTAAAGGTGGTCGAGAGTTTTTTTTCCTCTGGTTGCACATTTAACATGCTGGTAGAAATTAGGTAGAACGGATTTAAGTTTCCCTGCATTAAAGTCCCCTGCCACCAGGAGCGCTGCCTCTGGATGAGCATTTTCCTGTTTACTTATGGCCTTATACAGCTCATTGAGTGCAATCTTAGTGCCAGCATCGGTTTGTGGTGGTAAATAGACAGCTACGAAAAATATGGTAAATAGTTTGGTCTAGAGCTTATCATGAGATACTCTACCTCAGGCGAGCAAAACCTCGAGACTTCCTTAGTATTAGATTTTATGCACCAGCTGTTGTTTACAAATATACACAGACCGCCACCCGTTGTCTTACCAGAGTCAGCTGTTCTATCCTGCCGATCTAGCGTATATCCCGCCAACTGCATGTTGTCCATGTTATCATTCAGCCACGACTCGGTGAAACATAAGATATTACAGTTTTTAATGTCCAGTTGGTAGGATAACCTTGATCTTAGGTTGTCTAATTTAGTTTCAAATGATTGAACGTTGGCCTGTAGGATTGATGGAAGAGGCAGATTATTCGCTCGCCGTCGGATCCTTACAAGGCACCCCGACCTACGTCCACGGTATCTCTGTCTCTTTCTCATGCGAATGATGGGGATTTGGGCCTTGTCGGGTGTCTGTAGAATATCCTTTGCATCCGACTCGTTGAAGAAAAAATCTTCATCCATTACGAGATGAGTAATCGCTGTCCTGATATCCAGAAGGTATTTTTGATCATAAGAGACAGTGGCAGAAAAATTATGTACAGAATAAATTACAAATAAGACGAAAATACACACATAATTGTACAATTGGTTAGAGAGCTGTAAAACGGCAGCCCTCTTCTCCGGCGCCATTCATTTGGTACGACCAGAGTTTTTAATGTAAAAAATATATATATTTTATTGTCGTCTCAAAAATGCAGAGAGAAGCTCAGTCTAAGAGAAAAAATGGTTTTCATTTATTTAACAGAAGTTGTAGTTGACAGTCACTCAAAATGAGGGATCGTCCAGTGAAAAACAAAAGATATACACTGCTCAAAAAAATTAAGGGAACACTAAAATAACACATCCTAGATCTGAATGAATGAAATAATCTTATTAAATAATTTTTTCTTTACATAGTTGAATGTGCTGACAACAAAAATCACACAAAAATTATCAATGGAAATCAAATTTATCAACCCATGGAGGTCTGGATTTGGAGTCACCCTCAAAATTAAAGTGGAAAACCACACTACAGGCTGATCCAACTTTGATGTAATGTCCTTAAAACAAGTCAAAATGAGACTCAGTAGTGTGTGTGGCCTCCACGTGCCTGTATGACCTCCCTACAACGCCTGGGCATGCTCCTGATGAGGTGGCGGATGGTCTCCTGAGGGATCTCCTCCCAGACCTGGACTAAAGCATCCGCCAACTCCTGGACAGTCTGTGGTGCAACGTGGCGTTGGTGGATGGAGCGAGACATGATGTCCCAGATGTGCTCAATTGGATTCAGGTCTGGGGAACGGGCGGGCCAGTCCATAGCATCAATGCCTTCCTCTTGCAGGAACTGCTGACACACTCCAGCCACATGAGGTCTAGCATTGTCTTGCATTAGGAGGAACCCAGGGCCAACCGCACCAGCATATGGTCTCACAAGGGGTCTGAGGATCTCATCTCGGTACCTATATGGCAGTCAGGCTACCTCTGGCGAGCACATGGAGGGCTGTGCGGCCCCCCAAAGAAATGCCACCCCACACCATGACTGACCCACCGCCAAACCGGTCATGCTGGAGGATGTTGCAGGCAGCAGAACATTCTCCACGGCGTCTCCAGACTCTGTCACGTCTGTCACATGTGCTCAGTGTGAACCTGCTTTCATCTGTGAAGAGCACAGGGCGCCAGTGGCGAATTTGCCAATCTTGGTGTTCTCTGGAAAATGCCAAACGTCCTGCACGGTGTTGGGCTGTAAGCACAACCCCCACCTGTGGACGTCGGGCCCTCATACCACCCTCATGGAGTCTGTTTCTGACCGTTTGAGCAGACACATGCACATTTGTGGCCTGCTGGAGGTCATTTTGCAGGGCTCTGGCAGTGCTCCTCCTGCTCCTCCTTGCACAAAGGCGGAGGTAGCAGTCCTGCTGCTGGGTTGTTGCCCTCCTACGGCCTCCTCTACGTCTCCTGATGTACTGGCCTGTCTCCTGGTAGCGCCTCCATGCTCTGGACACTACGCTGACAGACACAGCAAACCTTCTTGCCACAGCTCGCATTGATGTGCCATCCTGGATGAGCTGCACTACCTGAGCCACTTGTGTGGGTTGTAGACTCCGTCTCATGCTACCACTAGAGTGAAAGCACCGCCAGCATTCAAAAGAGACCAAAACATCAGCCAGGAAGCATAGGAACTGAGAAGTGGTCTGTGGTCACCACCTGCAAAACCAGTCCTTTATTGGGGGTGTCTTGCTACTTGCCTATAATTTCCACCTGTTGTCTATTCCATTTGCACAACAGCATGTGAAATGTATTGTCAATCAGTGTTGCTTCCTAAGTGGACAGTTTGATTTCACAGAAGTGTGATTGACTTGGAGTTATATTGTGTTGTTTAAGTGTTCCCTTAATTTTTTTGATCAGTGTATTATACTCCAACTTATAACTTCTTTAAATGTTGAATATTTGAGACCATGTATATATTCATATTTTACTCTTCCTTGCTTTTTTTAGGAGGTCAATTTAACAATCACATTTAAAAAAAAACAATTTAACGTTATTTAGCGACATACCCTGAAAGTGCATAGGTAACACACAAGGGAACATAAAAAGTGTTTCAAATTGTTTAATAAATCCCTTTTCTAATTTTTTCACATTTGAAATCCTTATACGTCATCGACCCTAATAATATGCATGTCAATTTCTCCTGGCTCAAAGTCGATGAGAGATTTACTTAATAACTACTTGTATTTGTGAGAGGTATTGACATGTTGGATGCACCAAGCTGTCTGTTTGAACTACACAGCTTGGACACCCATGCATACCCTACAACACATGCCACCAGAGGTCTCTTCACAGTCCCCAAGTCCAGAACAGACTATGGGAGTCGCACAGTACTACATGGAACTCTATTCCACATCAAGTAACTCATGCAAGCAGTAAAATTAGATTTAAAAAACAGATAAATACACCTTATGGAACAGTGGGGAATGTGAAGCAACAAACATAGGCACAGACATGCATACACACACAATAACATATGCACTATACACACACGTACACATGGATTTTGTGTTGTAGATATGTGGTAGTAGATAGAGTAGGGGCCTGAGGGCACACAATGAGTTGTGAAATCTGTTGTGAATGTATTGTAATGTTTTAAAATTTGTGTCTGCCTTAATTTAGCTGGACCCCAGGAAGAGTAGCTGCTGCCTTGGCGAGGTGTGATAGGCTATCTAGGATTCATAGTTTAGACTTTGAATTGACCAGCAACGAAACAGAAACGGCAGAAATGCTTTGAAAACAGCTACTGCAGCATAAATGACTATAAATGTGTTCATAAGCGAATATTTTTTATTCACAAATGCAAGTGAAATGCTCGCACTGTGGAGCCCTGACCACCCGCCAACGTGGCTAGTGAAACAGACATCTTACCCACTAATGTCAAAATCTACCCGCATTTGGCAGGTGGTGGGTGTTAATTTTAGGGCCTGTTCACATCTGTGGTGAATAATAACACTGGGGTGGTAAGTGACAGAGATCCTCTGACTGGTGTCCATTGTTCTATCACACATCACTACACCAGACAGTTCATATTAGCCCAGTCTGAAGCCCCTCTCTTTTCCATAAATATGTATAAGGGAACTCCAGTGAGATGCCTCTAGGGTAGTAGAAGCTCCACAAATGGCATGACATGACATACAGGCCGGTTAGTGACCTACTTCTGGAGACGGAAGCATATACGGTGTGTGTGTGATGTGTGTGTCCGTTGTGACGGCCCTGAATTTGTCTGAACCGTCTCAGTGCTTCTCCTGCCGATGGGGCACTTCCCCTTTAATTCCCTATTAAATAGCCAGCAATGGATGCGCAAAAATGGGTTGTGACGGTGGTGCGAATGAGGACGTGTTCAACCCTCAGTTACGAAGCCTCTTTACTCTGTTTGTTTTGTTGTATTTTTAAAAAAAAAGTGTGCTTTGTACCCTTGTCTCAAGTTTAACCAAGATCGGATCCACTAATTTCTTCCTTTGGACTACACATCTTTTTTATTTCACCTTTATTTAACAAGGTAAGCCAGTTGAGAACAAGTTCTCATTTACAACTGCGACCTGGCCAAGATAAAGCAAAGCATGCGATAAAAACAACAACACAGAGTTACATATGGGGTAAACATAAAGTCAAAAATACAACAGAAAATATATATACAGTGTGTGCGAATGTAGTAAGTTATGGAGGTAAGGCAATAAATAGGCCATAGTGCAAAATAGTTACAATTTCATATTAACACTGGAATGATAGATGTGCAAAAGATGATGTGCAAATAGAGATACTGGGGTGCAAATTAGCAAAATAAATAACAGTATGGGGATGAGGTAGTTGGGTGGGCTAATTTCAGAATGGCTGTGTACAGGTGTTTCTTTGTGGCCTTTCTCCGCTGGAGATCTGTTGGCAGATTGGATTGTCTGACTGACCACAACTTTTTTGCATAAGGTATTTCATTTGTTTTAGTGTGATTTATTCTGTGTTGATTTATGTGGTCAGTTGTAGTTGAAGACTACTGAGATTTGATACTCACTACACTCATTTACCGGGCTGGACACTTTTTAGGCCCGAGGTAAGGGACATTTACCAATGAACCAAGGATGTTATTGTTTTGTGACTTATTGATTGTGTGATTATTATAATAATACAACAAACGCAAAAGAACAGTGGTTTTGAAGTTATTTCCAATGTTTTAAGGGTTTCTGAAAATGGTATTTCCATACTGACTTTTACACAAGTCCTTTGTATTGGTGTAGTCTTGACGGACTGGACGGGACTCATTCCCTCTCAAACAGGAGAAATCTATATTTTCTCTGGTAGGCACAATCTACCTGGCACCCATAACAAACGATAACCTCAAGTCAAAACAGCTACAACATGTGTTAAGGGAAGGCTGGTATGGCCAAGATGCTGGCTTTCACCCATACAATCCCACCCATTTAATTAACAAGGCAGATGCACTTGCTCAATTACACCCATCACAACAAAACATAAATTTACATAAAATGCAGGTTAAATAGCCCAATAATAAAGTTTATGTAGGATGACAAAATTATTGTTTACTTTTTGGTACGTCTATTCCACTTGATTCAGCCCTCCCCACCACACCATCTTTGTCAAATGCTAAAGGAAGTAAGCCCATTCACCAACCACCCAAAACAACACATCCGTTTCCTGTGCTGGTCTTCAGCTCAGGTTCAACAGAATGAAAACAAGCAGAGTATGGCCAATTATAGCAGAGATACTCTTGACTCACAGTCACACACAATGACAAGAACCAATGCCATTTATAGACAACCAAAGATCTCACACTCACACACAGAGAGAGACAGACGCTTTCAGTTTATTTAGTCTAGTCTTGCTAGCTGTAGCCTACAGTACAGTCCATTGACGGATTGGAATCGTTGACGTTGGTAGGCTAAACAGCGCTCATTTCAAACCAGTGTGTTGTGAACAACGTTAGCCTGAGCAACAATAGTGGAATCGGCAGTTTGCCTTCAAAATAAAAGTCCCCCATTGAAACTGATGCAAACGGATAAAAATAGTGGAATCATGCCATAATTGGACTAGATAATGATAAACAAGTTGGAATGTTATATAAATTCAGCAAAATACTATTAGTAAATATGTTGAAAATCTCACTGTGGATGTATTTGAAATCAAATTTGCATTGGGGGCATAGCCTACTTATATGCACTGTACAGCCTAACCTATGGATTATGCACTCATGGTATACAGTTAAGCAACATTAGCAGAGTAAACTCCACGGTGAAGGAAGTTTGATGAACTTCACCAACAGTGACTTTCAGCATGCATGTAGGGAAGGGCACTCAACTTGTACTATACTACCTCGGATGACTTGTGATTGGCTAAAATAAATGGATAATAAGATTAACTGTATTGTTAGATTTCAGTGCAGCCTTTGATGTTATTGATCATAATTTGCTTTACATCACCAACATCACCTGCCATCCAGGACCTGTATACCAGGCGGTGTCAGAGGAAGGCACAAAAAATTGTCAAAGACTCCAGCCACCCTAGTCATAGACTGTTCCCTCTGGTACCGCATGGCAAGCGGTACCGGAGCGCCAAGTCTAGGTCCAAAAGGCTTCTAAACAGCTTCTACTCCCAAGCCATAAGACTCCTGAACAGCTAATCAAATGGCTACCAGGACTATTTGCATTGTCCCCTCCCCCCCCCCTCTTTAACGCTGCTGCTACTCTCTGTTTAGTATCTATGCATAGTAACTTTGTACATATTACCTCAATTACCTCGACTAACCTGTGCCCCCGCATATTGACTCTGTACCGGTACCCCCTGTATATAGCCTTGCTACTGTTATTTTACTGCTGCTCTTTACATTTTCTTATTTTTATTTATCAATTTTTTACTTAACACTTCTTTTTCTTAAAACTGCATTGTTGGTTAAGGGATTTTAAGTAAGCATTTCACTATAAGGTGTTGTATTCGGCACATGTGACAAATACCATTTTCTTTGACCTGGCGCCGACAAAGATGTTGGCCTCGCGACTAGCTCTAAGGAAACTTGCGGTATTTTGTTTTTTTATGTATTATTTTGTACATTATTTGCTCAGAAAGTGTTTTGTATCATTACAAATAGCCAGAAAAAACTATTGGATATTAGAGCGGCGGTAACTCACCAGCATTACGACCAGGAATACGACTTTCCCGAAGCAGATCCTTTGTTTGCTCTCCCCAGGGCAATTGAACTGATTCCAGCGGCTGACCCAAAACATCGCCGGCGGAGGAGAGGCACTCGGAGCGGCCTGCTGGTTCGATTTAGGAGGCGCGCACACCACCCACCGCTTCCAAGTATATTACTTGCTAATGTTCAGTCTTTGGATAACAAAGTCGACGAGCTCAGGGCAAGGATTTCTTTCCAGAGAGACATCAAGGCCTGTAACATATTTTGTTTCATGGAAACATGGCTCTATGGAGATATTCTGTCGAAATCAGTCCAGCCAGATGGGTTCTCAGTTCATCGCACAGACAGAAATAAATATCTCTCCGGGAAGCAGAAGGGTGTAGGTATGTGTTTCATGATTAACGACTCATGGTGTAATTGTAGTAACATACAGGAACTCAAGTCCTTTTGTTCACCCGACCTAGAATACCTCACAATCAAATGCCGACCGTATTATCTCCCAAGATAATTTTCTTCAGTTATAGTCACGGCCGTGTATATGCCCCCCCTCAAGCTGATACCACGACGGCCCTCAAAGAACTTCACTGGACTTTATGTAAACTGGAAACCATTATATTCTGAGGCTGCATTTATTGTAGACGGGGATTTTAACAAAGCAAATATGAGGACTAGGCTGCCGTAATTCTATCAACATATCGACTGTTGTATTTGGGCTGCTAAAATCCTCGACCATTGCAATTCGAACTTCCGGGGTGGCTACAAGGCCCTCCCCCGCCCTCCTTTCGGCAAATCTGACCACGACTCCATTTTGCTCCTCCCTTCCTATAGGCAAAATATCAAACAGGAAGTACCCGTGCTAAGGACTATTCAACGCTGGTCTGACCAATCGGAATCCACACTTCAAGATTGCTTTGATCAAGCGGATTCGAATATGTTCCGGGTAGTTTACGAAAATAATTTAGACGAATACACTGAAACGGTGACTGAGTTTATCAGGAAGTGCATAGATGTTTTGCCCACTGTTACTATTAAAACCTACCCTAACCAGAAACCGTGGATAGATGGCCGCATTCGCGCAAAATTGAAAGCGTGAACCACCGCATTTAACATTTACATTTTAGTCATTTAGCAGACGCTCTTATCCAGAGCGACTTACAGTTAGTGAGTGCAAATATTACAGTGAGGGAAAAAAGTATTTGATCCCCTGCTGATTTCGTACGTTTGCCCACTGACAAAGAAATGATCAGTCTATAATTTTAATGATAGGTTTATTTGAACAGTGAGAGACAGAATAACAACAAAAAAATGTTATATATTGATTTGCATTTTAAATGAGGGAAATAAGTATTTGACCCCTCTACAAAACATGATTTAGTACTTGGTGGCAAAACCCTTGTTGGCAATCACAGAGGTCAGATGTTTCTTGTAGTTGGCCACTCAGGAGGGATTTTGTCCCACTCCTCTTTGCAGATCTTCTCCAAGTCATTAAGGTTTCGAGGCTGACGTTTGGCAACTCGAACCTTCAGCTCCCTCCACAGATTTTCTATGGGATTAAGGTCTGGAGACTGGCTAGGCCACTCCAGGACCTTAATGTGCTTCTTCTTGAGCCACTCCTTTGTTGCCTTGGCCGTGTGTTTTGGGTCATTGTCATGCTGGAATACCCATCCACAACCCATTTTCAATGCCCTGGATGAGGGAAGAAGGTTCTCACCCAAGATTTGACGGTACATGGCCCCGTCCATCGTCCCTTTGATGCGGTGAAGTTGTCCTGTCCCCTTAGCTGAAAAACACCCCCAAAGCATAATGTTTCCACCTCCATGTTTGACGGTGGGGATGGTGTTCTTGGGGTCATAGGCAGCATTCCTCCTCCTCCAAACACAGCGAGTTGAGTTGATGCCAAAGACCTCGATTTTGGTCTCATCTGACCACAACACTTTCACCCAGTTCTCCTCTGAATCATTCAGATGTTCATTGGCAAATTTCAGACTGGCATGTATATGTGCTTTCTTGAGCAGGGAGACCTTGCGGGCGCTGCAGGATTTCAGTCCTTCACAGCGTAGTGTGTTACCAATTGTTTTCTTGGTGAATATGGTCCCAGCTGCCTTGAGATCATTGACAAGATGCTCCCGTGTAGTTCTGGGCTGATTCCTCACCGTTCTCATGATCATTGCAACTCCAAGAGGTGAGATCTTGCATGGAGCCCCAGGCCGAGGGAGATTGACAGGTCTTTTGTGTTTCTTCCATTTGCGAATAATCGCACCAACTGTTGTCACCTTCTCACCAAGCTGCTTGGCGATGGTCTTGTAGCCCATTCCAGCCTTGTGTAGGTCTACAATCTTGTCCCTGACATCCTTGGAGAGCTCTTTGGTCTTGGCCATGGTGGAGAGTTTGGAATCTGATTGATTGATTGCTTCTGTGGACAGGTGTCTTTTATATAGGTAACAAGCTGAGATTAGGAGCACTCCCTTTAAGAGTGTGCTCCTAATCTCAGCTCGTTACCTGTATAAAAGACACCTGGGAGCCAGAAATCTTTCTGATTGAGAGGGGGTCAAATACTTATTTCCCTCATTAAAATGCAAATCAATTTATAACATTTTTGACATGCGTTTTTCTGGATTTTTTTGTTGTTATTCTGTCTCTCACTGTTCAAATAAACCTACCATTAAAATTATAGACTGATCATTTCTTTGTCAGTGGGCAAACGTACAAAATCAGCAGGGGATCAAATACTTTTTTCCCCTCACTGTGTATATATATATATTTTTTTTTTTTATATACTGGCCCCCGTGGGAATCGAACCCACAACCCTGGCGTTGCAAACGCCATGCTCTACCAACTGAGCTACATCCCTGCCGGCCATTCCCTCCTCTACCCTGGACGACGCTGGGCCAATTGTGCGCCGCCCCATGGGTCTCCCGGTCGCGGCCGGCTATGACAGAGCCTGGATTCGAACCAGGATCTCTAGTGGCACAGCTAGCACTGCGATGCAGTGCCTTAGACCACTGCGCCACTCATGGCAATGTGACTGGGAATATGGCAGAATACAAACAGTGTAGCTACTCACTCCACAAGGCAATTAAACTGGCAAAACATCAGTATAGAGTCACAATTAAATGGCTCAGACACAAGACTTATATGGCAGGGTCTAGAGACAATCAAGGACTACAAAAGGAAAACCAGCCACGTCGCCGATACCGACGTCTCGCTTCCAGACAAGCTAAAAACCTCCTTCCCCCGCTTTGAGGATAACACAGTGCCACCGACACGGCCCACTACCAAGGATTAGCCGACGTGAGTAAGACATTTAAGCATGTTGATCCCCGCAAGGCTGCCGTCCCAGACGGCATCCCTAGCCGCGTCCTCAGAGCATGCGCAGACCAGCTGGCTGGTGTGTTTACAGACATATTCAATCTCTCCCTATCCCAGTCTGCTGTCCCCATATGCTTCAAGATGGCCACCATTGTTCCTGTACCCAAGAAAGCAAAGGTAACTGAACTAAATGACTATTGCCCCGTAGCACTCTACCTCTGTCATCATGAAGTGCTTTGAGAGACTAGTCAAGGATCATATCACCTCTACCTTACCTGTCACCCTAGACCCACTTCAATTTGCTTACCGCCCCAATAGATCCACAGACGATGCAATCGCCATCACACTGCACTATCCCATCTGGACAAGAGGAATACCTATGTAAGAATGCTGTTCATTGACTATAGCTCAGCATTCAACACCATAGTACCCTCCAAGCTCATCATTAAGCTTGAGGCCCTGGGTCTGAACCCCGCCCTGTGCAACTGGGTCTTGGACTTCCTGACGGGCCGCCCCCAGGTGGTGAAGGTAGGAAACAACATCTCCACTTGGCTGATCCTCAACACTGGGGCTCCACAAGGGTGCGTACTCAGCCCCCTCCTGTACTCCCTGTTCACCCATGACTGCGTGGCCAAGCACGCCTCCAACTCAATCATCAAGTTTGCAGACGACACAACAGTAGTAGGCTTGATTACCAACAATGATGAGACAGCCGACAGGGAGGAGGTGAGGGCTCTGGGAGTGTGGTGCCAGGAAAATTACCTCTCACTCAACGTCAACAAAACAAAGGACATGATCGTGGACTTCAGGAAACAGCAGAGGGTGCACACCCCTATCCACATCGACGGGACTGCAGTGGAGAAGGTGGAAAGCTTCAAGTTCCTTGGCGTACACATCACTGACAAACTGAAAATGGTCCACCCACGCAGACAGTGTGGTGAAGAAGGCGCAACAGAGCCTCTTCAACCTCAGGAGGCTGAAGAAATTTGGCTTGGCACCTAAAACCCTCACAAACTTTTACAGATGCACTATTGAGAGCATCCTGTCGGGCTGTATCACCGCCTGGTACAGCAACTGCACCGCCCGCAACCGCAGGGCTCTCCAGAGGGTGGTGCGGTCTGCCGAACGCATTACCGGGGGCAAACTACAAGCCCTCCAAGACACCTACAGCACCCGATGTCACAGGAAGGCCAAAAAGATCATCAAGGACATCAACCACCCAAGCCACTGCCTGTTCACCCCGCTATCATCCAGAAGGCGAGGTCAGTACAGGTGCATCAAAGCTGGGACCGAGAGAATGAAAAACTGCTTTTATCTCAAGGCCATCAGACTGTTAAATAGCCATCACTAGCACATTAGAGGCTGCTGCTGCCTATTGAAATCACTGGCCACTAGTCACTTTAATAATATTTACATATCTTGCATTACTCATCTCATATGTATATACTGTATTCAATAATATTCTACTGTATCTTAGTCCATGCCTCTGTCACTGCTTGTCCATATATGTATACATTCTTAAATTCCATTCCTTACTTAGATTTGTGTGTATTGGGTATATGTCGTGAAATTGTTAGATATTACTTGTTAGATATTACTGCACTGACAGAGCTAGAAGCACAAGCATTTCGGTACACCCGCAATAACATCTGCTAAACACGTGTACAGTGGCTTGCGAAAGTATTCACCCCCCTTGGCATTTTTCCTATTTTGTTGCCTTACAACCTGGAATTCAAATGGATTTTGGGGGGTTTGTAGCATTTGATTTACACAACATGCCTACCACTTTGAAGATGCAAAATAATTTTTTGGGTGAGACAAACAAAAAATAAAACAAAAAAACAGAAAACTTGAGCGTGCATAACTATTCACCCCCCCCAAAGTCAATACATTGTAGAGCCACCTTTGGCAGCAATTACAGCTGCAAGTCTCTTGGGGTATGTCTTTATAAGCTCGGCACATCTAGCCATTGGGATTATTTCCCATTCGTCAAGGCAAAACTGCTCCAGCTCCTTCAAGTTGGATGGGTTCCGCTGGTGTACAGCAATCTTTCAGTCATACCACAGATTCTCAATTGGATTGAGATCTGGGCTTTGACTAGGGCATTCCAAGACATTTAAACGTTTCCCCTTAAACCACTCGAGTGTTGCTTTAGCAGTATGCTTAGGGTCATTGTCCTGCTGGAAGGTGAACCTCCGTCCCAGTCTCAAATCTCTGGAAGATCTACATTCCAGTTATGGTTTTCATATGCACATTTTAATATAATTTATAATAACATATATTACCAACTATGTAAAAATAGCCCACATAAAGCCAACAAATAAAAACATTTCAGCCTGCAAGTACAAAATATCCTGATAAAAACAAATAACCAATCAATTCAATTGGCTACACATGGCCTGTCTGCAAAAAACTTGAAACATTGTATCAACTATTAACTGGGTCCAGCCCGAAGCTTGTGCTAGCGAACTTGCAACATTGTATAAAATATTTTGGGCCCTCAGAGGTTCCCAGCCAGTGAGCTCGGCACAGACACAGCTGTAGGCTACTTGTGCAAGGGATAAGAAGCAGTGCTGGACTTGGGCAGGAGCTCTGCACCTCAAATGTTCTACTGCTTGAGCTCCTGTTCCTCTTATAGAATATTAGCTCAAAAGTATTGTGGAGCGCCTGCACCTAAATGTAAACAGTACCAGAACCCAAAATGAGTACCGGAACATATTTCAGTCCAAGTCAAGCACTGATAAGAAGTAATCAGGTAGGCCTATTTTATGAAGTTTCCACTGGATCAGAACATGTTTCCCTTTCACAATGAGTGGTTATCGAAAGGGAGAGCTGGAAAGACTTTTGAAATACATTGAGGAACTATTCTAATTGTCAATGGATGTAAAAACAGACTTCTGTTGCTTGCCGACAATGAGAACGGCAAGACTGGAATAATAACATTGAATGCATTAAAATAAATAATCTTAACCAAAGTCAAACATTGTAGATTAGAAAGTATAATAATTAACGGTAAATGTACTACTGGTGATATACAGTGAGGGAAAAAAGTATTTGATCCCCTGCTGATTTTGTACGTTTGCCCACTGACAAAGACATGATCAGTCTATAATTTTAATGGTAGGTTTATTTGAACAGTGAGAGACATAATAACAACAAAAAAATCCAGAAAAACACATGTCAAAAATGTTATAAATTGATTTGCATTTTAATGAGGGAAATAAGTATTTGACCCCTCTGCAAAACATGAATTAGTACTTGGTGGCAAAACCCTTGTTGGCAATCACAGAGGTCAGACGTTTCTTGTAGTTGGCCACCAGGTTTGCACATATCTCAGGAGGGATTTTGTCCCACTCCTCTTTGCAGATCTTCTCCAAGTCATGAAGGTTTCTAGGCTGACGTTTGGCAACTCGAACCTTAAACTCCCTCCACAGATTTTCTATGGGATTAGGGTCTAGAGACTGGCTAGGCCACTCCAGGACCTTAATGTGCTTCTTCTAGACCCACCCCTTTGTTGCCTTGGCCGTGTGTTTTGGGTCATTGTCATGCTGGAATACCCATCCACAACCTATTTTCAATGCCCTGGCTGAGGGAAAGAGGTTCTCACCCATGATTTGACGGTCCATCGTCCTTTTGATGCGGTGAAGTTGTCCTGTCCCCTTAGCAGAAAAACACCCCCAAATCATAACGTTTCCACCTCCATGTTTGACGGTGGGGATGGTGTTCTTGGGGTCATAGGCAGCATTCCTCCTCCACCAAACACGGCGAGTTGAGTTGATGCCAAAGAGCTCCATTTTGGTCTCATCTGACCACAACACTTTCACCCAGTTCTCCTTTGAATCATTCAGATGTTCATTGGCTAACTTCAAATGGGCATGTATATGTGCGTTCTTGAGCAGGGGGACCTTGCGGGCGCTGCAGGATTTCAGTCCTTCACGGCGTAGTGTGTTACCAATTGTTTCTTGGTGATTATGGTTCCAGCTGCCTTGAGATCATTGACAAGATCCTCCCGTGTAGTTCTGGGCTGATTCCTCACCGTTCTCATGATCATTGCAACTCCACGAGGTGAGATCTTGCATGGAGCCCCAGGCCGAGGGAGATTGACAGTTATTTTGTGTTTCTTCCATTTGCGAATAATCGCACCAACTGTTGTCACCTTCTCACCAAGCTGCTTGGCGATGGTCTTGTAGCCCATTCCAGCCTTGTGTAGGTCTACAATCTTGTCCCTGACATCATTGGAGAGCTCTTTGGTCTTGGCCATGGTGGAGAGTTTGGAATCTGATTGATTGCTTCTGTGGACAGGTATCTTTTATACAGGTAACAAACTGAGATTAGGAGCACTCCCTTTAAGAGTGTGCTCCTAATCTCAGCTCGTTACCTGTATAAAAGACACCTGGGAGCCAGATATCTTTCTGATTGAGAGGGGGTCAAATACTTATTTCCCTCATTAAAATGCAAATCAATTTATAACATTTTTGACATGCGTTTTTCTGGATTTTTGTTGTTGTTATTCTGTCTCTCACTGTTCAAATAAACCTAACATTAAAATTATAGACTGATCATTTCTTTGTCAGTGGGCAAACGTACAAAATCAGCAGGGGATCAAATACTTTTTTCCCTCACTGTATGTAATAGGGAATTGATATACACTAACAATCAAACGCAAACAATTCACAATGAAGTTATGAAACAATGAATGTGCACAAATTGGTGGGAAAGAGCGCATTCTGGAGAGAGAAGTGCATTGTGCATCTGGGCGCATGGTCAATCAGACTTCTGCATTGGCCATGCAGCATTTACGGTGATATGGCCTCAGTAGAAGTCAGGGCATTCATACTTCTTGGCTTCACGGAGCAGTGCAGAGCTGTTGTCAAGGAAGTGAGTTTGTGTTTATACAGGATGTACCGCTCCCACCTACCCTCAACCAATCATGTCAATGTGGAGCTATACAGAGCCCTCCGTATTATTACAAAATTTGGGAGGCGCGTGGCGATGCGGTACGGAGCTCGATTTGGCCTCTGCATGCCTCTAGACGCTCCACAATTGCATCACACTCTCCATATGGAGCCTCCGACCACATTTTCGGATCAAGCATAAATTGGCTTTTAGTCTAGGCCTCCACAATGGATTAGTTCACTGAGATAGGCGCAAATATATATATTTGTTACTGCTCGACTAAAACAAATCTCAGCCTAACGACCAAACCATCGACCAGTCGACTAATTGGGGTCAGCCCTAGTATGCTGATGATTGCACACTACACATCAGCACCTACAGCCAGTGAGCTCACTGACTCATAGCAAGGAATTGTAGTCAGTGTCAGAATGGGTAATTAACAATAAACTGGTCTTAAATACATCTAAAACCAAAAGCATTGTATTTGGTTCAAAGCATTCTCTTGACCTTGACCTCAGTTGAAGAAGTTGAACTCCTAGGATTAACATTGGATAGTCAGTTATCATGGTCAAGACATATTGACAAAGTTGTTGTGAAGATGGGGAGGGGTATGTCTGTTATAAAAATATGTTCTGAGCTTGACACAAAGATCAACTGTACTAGTTGTTCATGCTCTGATCTTGTCCCATCTTGATTACTGTCCGGTAATATGGTCAAGCACAGCAAAGAAAGACCTAGCAAAGTTGAAGCTGGCTCCAAAAAGAAGCAGCTCGCCTTGCCCTTAACAGCACACAGAACTAACATCAACAAATGTACTACGTCTCTTCTAGTCTTTTTAAGGGACATTTGTGTGTTTAAAATGCCTAACCTCTTGTATCATCTATTTACATACACTTCAGACAGACATACATACATACCCCACCAGACACGCCACTATGGGTTTCTTCCCTGTACCCAAACCAAAAACAGATTTAATGCGTCACTCAGTTATGTATAGAGCCATGTCATCGTGGAATGCTCTGCCATCAGAGGTTACTCAGGTATAAAGCAAGTTTAGCTTTAAAAAACATATTGTATCATGGTGCCTCTCCTCTTTCTAAAGTTAAAATGTAACTGTATATAAGAATATGTTTACATGAAAAGTGTGTAAATAGTATTTTTGTTGTCCCTTGGTGTCTTTCCAATCTAACTTATTTATTTTTAATTTAAAATGATGTATTTTCTAAGATGTTTTATTTATTTATTTGATTTCCTTGTCTATAACTGTTCTGTACTTTGTCACGTACAGAATTTGTACTATGTGGACACAAGGAAAAGTAACTGAACTAAACCAACTGCGTGGAGCCGAGAACAGGCATTGTGGAATTTAGCTACATCGATTCAGTCAATACTTTAAAAAATGTAAATTACGACACGCCCACCTTGTACCTATGTTTGTCCTTTGTAGTTGCATGCCTTTTGTTTTCTGAAATCGATACTTTTATAAACGTTAATCAACTACAACCACCGACTGTTCGCTCATTGCTGTTGCGCTAAAATGGCAACTCAGCGCAAATGCGCATGTGGCAATTGAATCTCAAAAAGGAAACAGGCGATGGTGGTATTTGATTAACGTTTATTGAAAAAGTATGTTTTTCAGCTTACAAAAAAAGGCTCGCAAGTACAGAGGACAAACATAGGTACGAGCTGGGCGTTTCATTATTTAAATGTTGTTAAGTATTGACCTTGGGAGAATCGATGTAGTCGGAGCTAGAGTCCACAAAGCCCGGTATCGGCTCCACGCAGTTGGTAAAGTTAATCAGAAACTTCCTTCACTCCAGTCCGCTACTAGCAACATATTATGCCATCAAGACAAGACAATCAAAATAACTTAGCTGGACAAGGAGCCACAAATAGCATGTTCCGCTCCAAAAAGAAAACACTTCCTCAGTGAAAAACAACGCTTTTGTTCTTTATCAACTCTAGCGTGTGACAAATTAGATAGCTAATGTAATGAGGCTAGCTAGCAATGTCATTTCAATATCCACAATGCGAACACTCACAGCATCATGGTCACAAAGGCAGGACCACAAGCCTCCTGGCTGGCTGTCGCTCGCGCTAATGTTAGCTAGCTAACAAACTCAATCAAACAGGGCACAAATACCGTACCTTTTTAGGGTGACTCTCCTGCGCTGTCCAGTCAGTAAGAGAATCCTCTCTTCTCATTCTTTACTCGCCCATAGACTGTTGAGCCGAGATAGCTATCACCCAGACAACTGCGATAGTTTGCTGACTGCCCAGTCTATTGAACGGCTGCTGCTCTCCCTCCCTCTCTTTCGAAAGATGCATTGCCACGAGCTTGCAGCTGTCTCGATGCCAGCAGTGACAGAATGGAGCACGCGCAGCAGCGGCAGGAGGCGCTCAAAGGATAAAAATATGGCACACACACGACAAGCAAGGGGTTTTAGGAAAGACAAATGAGGTGAAAGGTTTTGTCTTCTAGGTTACTTCCCACGGTATCATAATTACTCAGGTGGATATAATAGTACATGATAGATACATGGTTAATGGATTTCTCACAAAATGCGCACGATAGAGCAGTGATAAACGTGACGGGGACGGGCTAGTATAGCTACAAAATATGAATTCCAATATGTCTTCATTCAATTCTAATGAGAATTTCCTTAAATACGCAGAAAGTAAAGATAAGACGTGTATCATATGTATCCATATAGCCTATCCATCAATCACTATTTTTGAAATCTGAATAGGTCTGAAAAGCTTGTACAACAATCTCTGGTGTTATTATGCCATCTACCGGGCGATTGAGTGCATGGTCCCTTCTAAAACATTAAATCCTCTGATATTCTGTCAAGACCTGCATCCACCAACAGAGGAAGATGAGTGACAAGCCCGACCTTCTACAAACTAAAGAGAAAGAGGCTACTACTTTACCAGACAAGCGCTTTGACACACACAGCTGGTAAAAATACTACCCTACCAGATAATCATACTAAGTTAACCCAAGTAACAGATACAACCAGAGTCGCCTCTCCTCTGTAACTGATGATGGTGAAGGTAACCCTTTGGCCCCCAGACAGGAACCGTTTCTCCTGACCATGTGACCTGTCCAGGAAATTATACTGTTTTCTCAGAGGACATAACATCATTCAGCTTTATTTCTGGGCTGATAATAAAAGTGAAAGCGCCAAATTAACTTGAACGAATGACGCCAATTCATCATCTGTGATTCCAGTCATAAAACTAAAAGCTTCAACAAGAGCAAGGTATTGTGTTTCATTTGAAAACAGCATAACATTTCGTAAAGCAGAATATTTCAGTCATAGTTGGGTGTTAAGGTCCTTCCTTCAGGAAAACGTGTCCCCACGCTGCTCTATACCAAGTCCAGAATTCCATGGCTACTAGAATGTCCATGACGGTCATTCTGACCATTGATATTTCAATTGTGTAAATATTTCATAATATATAATAAATTACTAAATTAATGCATTTGTTATGTTAAAATATGACATAAGAAACCTTAGGACACCAAATGTAAATTGTAATCAGTCAGACAATGTATTCATTGATCCAGATGCGCATAGACTGTAAATATTAAAATAAGACAATTTTGTATTTTTTGACTGTAAGACAAAATTTGATTTGAAACTCATATTATTTAGTTTTATTGTTTTAATGGTTTAAAAATACAAAAATGAAACATAGAACAAAACCGTTTCATGTCATTGCAACAACAGGTGTCAAATGTAAAATGAACATACAGTGCATTCGGAAAGTATTCAGACCCCTTGACTTTTTCCAAAAAATTTTACATTACAGCCTTATTCTAAAATTGATTAAATCGTTTTTTTTGTTAATCAATCTACACAAAATACCCCATAATGACAAAGCAAAAACAGGTTTTTATAATTTTTTGCAAATGTATTAAACATAAAAAATTGAAAAATCACATTTACATAAGTATTCAGACCCTTTACTCAGTACTTTGTTGAAGCACCTTTGGCAGCGATTACAGCCTTGAGTCTTCTAGGGTAGGACGCTGCAAGCTTGGTACACCTGTATTTGGGGAGTTTCTCCCATTCCTCTCTGCAGATCCTCTCAAGCGCTGTCAGGTTCGATGGGGAGCGTTGCTGCACAGCTATTTTCAGGTCTCTCCAGAGATGTTCGATCGGGTTCAAGTCCGGGCAATGGCTGGGCCACTCAAGGACATTCAAAGACTTGTCCCGAAGCCACTCCTGCATTGTTTTGGCTGTGTGCTTAGGGTTGTTGTCCTGTTGGAAGGTGAACACTGTGTTAACAAACCTCCAAACGAGCTTCAATGCCATACAACACTTCTTCCGTGGCCTCCAACTGCTCTTAAACACTAGTAAAACTAAATGCATGCTCTTCAATCGAACGCTGCTTGCACCCACCCGCCCGACTAGAATCTGTGGACAACTACAAATACCTAGGTGTCTGGTTAGACCGTAAACTCTCCTTCCAGACTCACATTAAGCATCTCCAATCCAAAGTTAAATCTAGAATCGGCTTCCTATTTCGCAACAAAGCCTCCTTCACTCATGTTGCCAAACATGCCCTCGTAAAACTGACTATCCTACCGATCCTTGACTTTGGCGATGTCATTTACAAATTAGCTTCCAACACTCTACTCAGCAAATTGGATGTAGTCTATCACAGTGCCATCCGTTTTGTCACCAAAGCCCCATATACTACCCACCATTGTGACCTGTACGCTCTCGTTGGCTGGCCCTCACTACATATTAGTTGTCAAACCCACTGGCTCCAGGTCATCTATAAATCACTTCTAGGCAAATCCACGCCTTATCTTAGAACATTGGTCACCATAGCAACACCCACCCGTAGTATGCATTCCAGCAGGTATATCTCACTGGTCATCCCCAAAGCCAACACCTCCTTTGGCCGCCATTCCTTCCAGTTCTCTGCTGCAAATGACTGGAACGAACTGCAAAAATCTCTGAAGCTGGAGACACTTATCTCCCTCACTAACTTTAAGCATCAGTTGTCAGAGCAGCTTACCTGTCACGGTTTCGGCCGAGGCTGCTCCTCCTCCTTGTTCGGGCAGGCTTCGGCGGTCGTCGTCCCCGGAGTACTAGCTATCACCGTTTGATGTTTTCGCTGTCTGTTGGTTTTGTCTGATTGTGTACACCTGTGTCCTGTTTAGTTGATTATGTCCTCTATAAGTTTCCCGTTTGGTTAGTTTTGTGTTGTGTGTTATTGTTCTCCTGTCATCAGGTCGGCTCGTTGTTTGTTTGTTGTTTTCCCTGTCGTCGCACTGTACTGTTTTCGTGCGCCTTGGAAATACTAGCCTTTTGCGCATTGTTGCGCATCGTCCGCCTCTTGTTTGTTTTGAGGCCAGTATTTTGTATATTTTTGGTCGTGTTCAGTAAAGTATTGGACTTAGCTTCTGTGTCTGCGTTTGACTCCTTCACCACATCTACATCAGCCGTTGTGACAGAATAACACACCACCATGGAGTCAGCAGAAGCAGCGGCGGCACCCAAGTCGCTGGAGGAACGGATCAGCCATCAAGACACCATGATCTGGCGACTTGAGGCCGCCATGAATGAGGTGGCGAACACTCTGCACCGTTTGGTCACCAGAGAGGTGCCCACACCTCCGCCCACCTTACCATCAACATCGACCAGTCCTCCTCTTCCAGCACCGGAACTCAGCGGTATTCGGCTCTCACTCCCGAGGGCATATGATGGTACCGCAGCTGGATGTCAGGGGTTCCTCCTGCAGGTGGAACTCTACCTGGCCACCATACACCCGGCGCCCTCGGGATACGAGAGCGTCTCCGCCCTCATCTCCTGTCTCACCGGCAAGGCGTTAGAGTGGGCTAACGCCGAATGGAGGGGAATAGACGCCGCCACCATCACCTACGCGGAGTTCTCCCGCCGCTTCAGGGCCGTGTTCGACCATCCACCAGAGGGGAAGGCGGCGGGGGAGCGTCTGTTCCACCTTCGACAGGAGAGGAGGAGCGCACAGGAATTCGCCCTGGAGTTCCGGACTCTAGCAGCGGATGCAGGGTGGAATGAGCGGGCCCTCATCGACCACTACCGATGTAGTCTACGGGAGGACGTCCGTCGAGAGTTGGCCTGCAGGGATTCCCATCTTACCTTCGACCAGCTGGTGGACATGTCCATCCGGCTTGACACCCTGCTGGCTACCCGCGGACGCACCGAGTGGGGGTCGTCCATTCCACCCTCCAGCACCTCCGAGCCGAGCCCTATGGAGCTCGGAGGTGCTGGCGCTAGAGAGAGGAGGAGGAGGAGCCCGAGGGGGGCTGTTCCCTGCACCAACTGTGGCCGTGGAGGGCACACTGCGGCTCGGTGCTGGGGAGGGTCTCCTAGGGGAGAGAACGACAGGCCACGCACTGGGGAGTCATTCCAGGTGAGTAGGCGTCCCACTTACCCAGAGCTCTCTGTTGTGCACGTCTGTTTACCTGTACATTTTCCACAGGTTGCACCTCATTCCCAGCATAAGGCACTAGTCGATTCAAGCGCAGCTGGGAATTTTGTTGATCGACATTTTTGTTTAAAACTAGGGGTTCCCCTTCTTCCGGTCGACGCCCCATTTCCTGTCCATGCTTTAGACAGCCGTCCCTTGGGTTCGGGGTTGATTAGGGAGGTCACTGCGCCACTTAGGATGAGGACGCAGGGGGGTCATGAGGAAACTATTCAGCTATATCTGATTGACTCTCCTGCGTATCCGGTGGTGTTGGGGCTCCCCTGGTTGATTACCCATAATCCGTCTATTTCGTGGCAAGAGAGGGCTCTTAAGGAGTGGTCTGCCCAGTGTGTGGGGCGATGTCTAGGTGTTTCCGTGGGGGCGACCTCGGTGGAGAGTCCAAACCAGGTGCCCGCACTGCACATTCCCCCCGAGTATGAGGATTTGGCAATCGTGTTCAGTAAATCGAGGGCGACGCAGTTGCCTCCCCATAGGCAGGGAGATTGTGCGATAGACCTCCAGGCAGGAGCAGCGCTTCCACGGAGCCATGTGTATCCTCTGTCTCAGGAGGAGAAGAGCGCTATGGAGACTTACATAGCTGAATCTCTGAGACAAGGATACATACGGCCATCCACTTCCCCTGAGTCCTCAAGCTTCTTTTTTGTGAAGAAGAAGGATGGAGGTTTGCGCCCGTGCATTGATTACCGTAGTCTCAATCAGATCACGGTGAAATACAGTTATCCACTCCCGCTGATTGCGACTATGACTGAGTCATTGCACGGGGCACGTTTCTTCACAAAACTAGATCTCAGGAGCGCATACAACTTGGTGCGCATTAGATGGGGTGATGAATGGAAGACAGCATTTAGTACCACCTCAGGTCATTATGAGTATCTCGTCATGCCATACGGGTTGATGAACGCTCCTTCAGTCTTCCAATCCTTCGTAGATGAGATTTTCAGGGACATGCAGGGGCAGGGTGTGGTTGTGTACATTGATGACATACTTGTGTACTCTTCCACCCGAGCCGAGCATGTAGCCCTGGTATGTCGAGTGTTGAGGAGGCTGTTGGAGCACGACCTGTATGTCAAGGCAGAGAAATGTCTGTTTTTCCAGGAGTCGATCTCCTTTTTGGGTTATCAGTTGTCTGCGTCAGGGGTGAAGATGGAGGTAGACCGTGTGTCAGCCGTGCGTAATTGGCAAACTCCAACCACTGTTAAAGAGGTGCAGCGGTTTTTGGGGTTTGCAAATTACTACCGGAGGTTTATCCGGGGTTTTGGACAGGTGGCAGCTCCCATAACGTCTCTGTTGAAGGGGGGTCCCGTGCGTCTGCAGTGGTCAGCCGAGGCGGACAGGGCTTTTGGGAGACTGAAGGACCTGTTTACTTCGGCTCCGGTGCTGGCGCATCCGGATCTCTCTTTACCATTTCAGGTAGAGGTTGACGCGTCAGAGGCCGGTATTGGGGCCGTACTTTCGCAACGGTCCGGCACGCCACCTAAACTCCGCCCCTGTGCTTTTTACTCCAAAAAGCTCAGTCCGGCGGAGCGAAATTATGACGTAGGGGACAGGGAGCTGTTAGCCGTGGTACAGGCCCTAAAGGTGTGGAGGCATTGGCTTGAGGGGGCTCAACACCCTTTTCTCATTTTGACTGACCACCGTAACCTGGAGTACATCCGGGCAGCTAGGAAATTGAACCCTCGCCAGGCGCGGTGGAACATGTTTTTAGCCCGTTTCGTATTTAAGATCACGTACATCCCTGGGTCCCAGAACGGTAAGGCAGACGCACTGTCTCGGTGGTATGACACGGAGGAGAGGTCCGTGGAGCCCACTCCCATACTGCCGGAGTCTTGTCTGGTGGCACCGGTAGTGTGGGAGGTCGATGCGGAAATCGAGCGGGCGTTGCGTACCGACCCTAGTCCTCCACAGTGCCCGGTGGGTCGGACGTACGTTCCGCTCGAGGTTCGGGATCGATTGATATATTGGGCTCACACGTCACCCTCCTCTGGACATCCTGGTATTGGCCGGACTGTGCACTGCCTTAGCGCTAAGTACTGGTGGCCAACGTTAGCCAGGGATGTGAGGGTTTATGTCTCCTCCTGCTCGGTGTGCGCCCAGTGTAAGGCGCCTAGACACCTGCCCAGGGTTAAGTTACAACCCCTGCCCGTTCCACAACGACCATGGTCTCACCTCTCGGTGGATTTCGTCACAAACCTTCCCCCCTCACAGGGGAATACTACATTACTGGTCGTTGTGGATCGGTTCTCCAAGGCCTGTCGTCTGCTCCCAATGCCGGGTCTTCCTACTGCCCTACAGACCGCCGAAGCTCTATTCACCCACGTGTTCCGGCACTACGGGGTACCCGAGGATATAGTGTCTGATCGAGGTCCCTAGTTTACTTCCAGAGTCTGGAGGGCGTTTATGGAGCGTTTGGGGGTCTCGGTGAGCCTGACCTCGGGTTACCACCCGGAGAGTAATGGGCAGGTGGAACGTGTGAACCAGGATGTGGGTAGGTTTCTTAGATCGTATTGCCAGGACCGGCCAGAGGAGTGGGCGAGGTATGTCCCCTGGGCAGAGATGGCCCAGAACTCCCTCCGCCACTCCTCAACCAATCTAACCCCTTTCCAATGTGTGTTAGGTTACCAGCCGGTTCTGGCACCATGGCAGCAGAGCCAGATCGAGGCTCCTGCGGTGGATGAGTGGATGCGGCGCTCGGAGGAGACGTGGAACGCTGCACACGTCCACTTGCAGCGGGCTATCCGTCGTCAGAAAGCGAGCGCCGATCTCCACCGCAGTGAGGGGCCGGTGTACGCACCTGGTGATCGAGTCTGGCTCTCTACCAGAAACCTGCCCCTCAGCCTGCCCTGCCGGAAACTGGGTCGGCGGTTTGTGGGGCCTTTTAAAGTCCTGAGAAGATTGAACGAGGCGTGTTACCGATTATAACTACCTATTAACTATAAGAACATTAACCCCTCGTTCCATGTGTCTCTTCTCAGGCCGGTGGTAGCTGGTCCACTCCAGGACGATGAGATAAGTGAGACTCCTCCGCCCCCACTTGACATCGAGGGGGCTCCGGCGTACACAGTTCGGGCCATCTTGGACTCAAGACGTCGGATGGGGGGTCTCCAGTATCTCGTGGAGTGGGAGGGGTACGGTCCGGAGGAACGGTGCTGGGTGCCGAGGAGAGACATCCTAGACCCGTCTCTCCTGACTGAGTTCCACCGTAGTCAACCTACGCGCCCTGCTCCGCGTCCTCCTGGCCGTCCCCAAGGCCGGGGTCGGCGCACGGCTGGAGCCGCGCGTCAAGGGGGGGGTACTGTCACGGTTTCGGCCGAGGCTGCTCCTCCTCCCTGTTCGGGCAGGCTTCGGCGGTCGTCGTCCCCGGAGTACTAGCTATCACCGTTTGATGTTTTCGCTGTCTGTTGGTTTTGTCAGATTGTGTACACCTGTGTCCTGTTTAGTTGATTATGTCCTCTATAAGTTTCCCATTTGGTTAGTTTTGTGTTGTGTGTTATTGTTCTCCTGTCATCAGGTCGGCTCGTTGTTTCTTTGTTGTTTTCCCTGTCGTCGCACTGTACTGTTTTCGTGCGCCTTGGAAATACTAGCCTTTTGCGCATTGTTGCGCATCGTCCGCCTCTTGTTTGTTTTGAGGCCAGTGTTTTGTATATTTTTGGTCGTGTTCAGTAAAGTATTGGACTTAGCTTCTGTGTCTGCGTTTGACTCCTTCACCACATCTACATCAGCCGTTGTGACATTACCGATCACTGCACCTGTACACAGCCCATCTGTAATTAGCCCAACCAACTACCTCATCCCTATATTGTTATTTACATTGTTATTTATTTTGCTCATTTGCACCCTAGTATCTCTTTTTGCACATCTATCACTCCAGTGTTAATACTAAATTGTAATTATTTTGCACTATGGCCTATTTATTGCCTTACCTCCATTACTTACTACATTTGCACACACTGTATATACATTTTCTATTGTGTTATTGACTGTACGTTTTGTTTTTGTTTATTCCATATGTAACTCTGTGTTGTTGTTGTTGTTTTTATCGCACTGCTTTGCTTCATCTTGGCCAGGTCGCAGTTGTAAATGAGAACTTGTTCTTAACTGGCTTACCTGGTTAAATAAAGGTAAAAAAAAATATATATAAACCTAACCCCAGTCTGAGGTCCTTTGCGCTCTTGAGCACGTTTTCATCAAGGATCTCTCTGTACTTTGCTCCGTTCATCTTTGCCTCGATCCTGACTAGTCTCCCAATCCCTGCCGCTGAAAAACATCCCCACAGCATGATGCTGCCACCACCATGCTTCACCATAGGGATGGTGCCAGGTTTCCTCCAGATGTGACGGTTGGCATTCAGGCCAAAGAGTTCAATCTTGGTTTCATCAGACCAGATAATCTTGTTTCTCATGGTCTGAGAGTCTTTAGGTGCCTTTTGTCAAACTCCAAGCGGGCTGTCATGTGCCTTTTACTGAGCAGTGGCTTCCGTCTGGCCACTTTACCATAAAGGCCTGATTGGTGGAGTTCTGCAGAGGGTTGTCCTTCTGGAAGGTTCTCCCATCTCCACAGAGGAACTATAGAGCTCTGTCAGAGTGACCATTGGGTTCTTGGTCACTTCCCTGACCAAGGTCTTCTCCACCGATTGCTCAGTTTGGCCGGGCGGTTCCAAACTTCTTCCATTTAAGAATGATGGAGGCCAATGTGTTCTTGGGGACCTTCAATGCTCCAAATTAGCTGATATATGAAGCAATCATAGCAATACAACTCAGTAAAATTAACATTATTTTATTTTATTTTTGTATATGTTGGGGTCATACACATTTGAACTGGATGGCTAAGTATTGGCTAAACTTTGACCATGCAATGCGCCCTGGCTCATGTCCTTTAGTCTCTATAGCCTACTCACAGTTAACACAAGTAATCACTATCTTTCTTGTCCACACACAACTTTCTGGCAAGTGTTGCAAGTCTTGTGTGTTTTGTTCTGTTTTCAATGCCTGCGCACTTGGCACTGCCTCCGCTTCTACTCTGGTCGTGTGTCCTTGGGATGCTGCAGCCGTGGACCTTCGGCACAACTTTCTCAGCCATGTGGTGTGCTCAGAGCTCTTTTCTAGTTGAAGCATATACTCCCTCCGTGGAAGTTTTTCCCCGTGCAGGCCTTGTAGAGAATGTGCACGTTTATGCTAGCCAGGTCAAGGATGTTATAGAACACTGCCACTGGCCATCTTCGCATTTGACACTGTACTTGCGCGCCATTTGGTCAAGCACACACACGCCCACCTTCAAATTAAATACAATACAGTACACGTATGCTACAATTAAATGCTTACTTGCAATCTATATGCTACACAAAACAACGGCAGTGTAAACACAAAGAATCAATGTAGACACAGTAAGAAAAAGAGATATACCTTCGTTGCGTTGTAGTGGGTTGTAGTCTCAGGCTTTGCCTTTTGGCCTCCCCCGATGTCAACAGTCGCGTGCATCGTGCTGATGAGGCAGACATTCTTTCGTTACTTCTTACCCTGGTAAATTGTCAGCATGACGTTCTCACTTTTCAGCACCTGTGTGCTGAACAGCTCCGCCTGCTCTTTAGCGGAGGGGGGCAGCTCCCGTCTTGCTTTGTTTACTGGTGAAGTCAAGTGAGGTGAAGAAGTTGTCCTTAGTGATATTTCTTCCCTTCCCCAGGTAAGGATCAACCATCTTCAGCACCACACTCTGTCCTAGTCTTTGACAAGGTCTCCGCGTCTGATCCTTCCCCAGGTATGGCGCGCCGTTCAACATGTACTTACTCTTCACATCAGCAGCCAGACAAAACTTTATACCAAACCTGTCTAGTTTGTTCGCCATGTACTGAGTGAAGCGGCAGCGTGTTTTTGTGGGGAACAGTTGCTCATCCATGGTGATGTTGGTACGCAGGCGATGCTGTTCTCAACGAATTTCACCCACACCTCAGAAACCAGGGCAAATGTGTCTTCTTGGAGACGTCTGCCTTGGGTCTCTCTCTTGCCAAAACGCAGGAATCTCATGATCTCCTTGAATCGATTACGGGACATGGTCTCTTTGAAGAGCGCATATTAACAGTCAGCTGACCAGAAGCTCTCCAGTGCCATACTCTTTCCGCTTTGTTCACCACGGATATAAAAAAGCGCAATGAAGTTCAACAACACACAAATTGTCCTCCTGTACTCTGTGTGCGTCAGCCACAGTGCAGTCAGTCCCTAATGTGGTTGAGCATCCCATTATCAAATACACACAGGAAGGCGGTGAGCGCATCTTCAATATTGCGCTTGGCGTGCGGTGTGGGTCCTTCAGCTTCAGTCATGACATTCTGTCCTTGTCGTCTCCTTATATTTCTGCCCGGCTGTACTGTCCTTTCCCAATTACTGTCTCTCAGGTGGCGGGGGATTTGGCAGGACAGGATCTATAAAAAAATATATATCATGTAAGCTTAGTTAGCCTATTTGTAAAAATACAAATAAATCATCAGACAACCAAGTATGCTAACGTAGAATAATAATAAAAGACAAGACACTGAAATACAAAGACAACAATCCACAATATTGACCTACAAAGTTTATCCTTTTTGGAGCAAATTGCCTACCTGGTTGGCCTACAGGTGTTGGCGGTCTGGCCGCTGTGGGGATGGCACAGGTGCAGATGGCAATGGTTGTGGATGTGGCACTGTTGACAATGATAATAGCCAAAATAGTTTATTTCATTTCATGAAATACAGATGTGAATCAGGGCTAATCTTCCATTCATACACAACAATTGCAATATTGCAAAACATCATAATTGGCTTGCGTACACAATACAGGCCAACATGATTAAGCTAATAATAATAATAATAATAATAATAATAATAATAGCCTAATAATAAAAACAATTAGGCCTACAACAATTGTAAGCCTATAATAGTCTAATGCCAGTAATAGGCTAATTATAGACAGTAATAGCAGTGACAGGAAAGCAATGGTGATAATAATAATATTCTCATAATAATAATATTTGGCTAATAACAAAAACGAAAATAATAACAATATTATTTCATTCTATTGCAGTTTTTATTTTATTCTGTTGCACCTAAGTTAAGCGTAGGCCCATATGGGTTGTAAGCCATTGGTAAATGCGTTTCTTGTAAACAAGATTGCTGTAAGTCAGACCAACAATTGAGGATCTCTAGGCCTAGGCAAAAAAGCTGAAGAAGAGACAAGGCCTACTTGGAACATCAGCCGACGTGGAGGCTTGATCTGGACCAACAGGTCTTGAAGTGGATGTGCCCAAACGCATTATTTTCCACTGGGGCATCTCTGTATCACTGTAAGAGTCAAGGTCATCGGAAGAGCTCTCATACACCCATGAGACATCACTCCCTGCATCAGATGCAATGCCTCCATCCGACTCTCCCTCTTCCAGATCCTGGAGATTTGGCTAAAGCCTGTGCAGCAGTCAGCTTCCTCTTTCCTGACATAGCTAGCCACCATTTTGTTTTGATCAGACTCATACACCCATGAGACATCACTCCCTGCAGCAGTCAGCTTCCTCTTTCCTGACATAGCTAGCCACCATTTTGTTTTGATCAGACTAGCTATCTGTTCTTTTTTATTCTATGATATAATTGTTATAGGCCTATTGTGTTATTTTGTGTTTCTATTCTGTTCTATTATATTCTGTTCCAGTTCTAATTTCTATTTGCAACTGTGTTCTAATTTGAAGGGGTCTGAATACTTTCCAAATGCACTGTAATTGTATGTGTGGGGTACAGAGATTATTAAAAAATCTAGTTAAACTCTATTATTGCACACAGAGGGAGTCCATGCAACTTATTATATGACTTGTTAAGCAAATTTTTACTCCTGAGCTTATTTAAGCTTGCCATAACAAAGGGGTTGAATACTTATTGACTTAAGACATTTCAGCCTTTAATTTTGTATGACTTAGTTAAATAAAAAATAAAAACATGATTCCACTTTGTCATTATGGGGCATTGTGTGTCGGCCAGTGACACACAATATCAATCGAATCCGTTTAAAATTCAGGCGAGACAACAAAATGTGGAAAACGTGAAGGGGTGTGAATACTTTCTCTAGGCACTGTATATGGCAAGGTAAGCAACTTACAAAGAGAGAAAGACGAAGGAGGACTATCCATTCCAAACTTTTAATTGTATTTCCAGGCACAAGCATTTCGTCCAATCCTGATTCTTCGGCCCCCTGGCTTAGTATAGATATAGTATATGTCTCCTATTGCCCTGGAAGAGGTGGTCTTCACTGATATATCCATTAAACAATGTAAACTATGCTTTGGTCCTATTATTGCTCACACAATCTCTATTTGGTGCAAAATTGAAAAACAATGTAACTGGGAATCAAAATGGCATGCCCACACTCCAATATTTCACAAGAATGCCTTGCAATCTGGAGGGCGGCCTTTTGCATCCCCCTAATGGTCCAAATGTGGAATCCGTACCCTTGCCGATATCATTGACAGTAATGGTTTGAGCAGGGGCGCCACTTTGGTTTTAGAAGTGGGGGGACATAACCTGGTGGTGGATCTGGGGGTCCTCCCACAGAAGTTTTGGGGGCATCTAAAGCTAATTTCCTACATTTTTACACAATCCAATATGCCGTCTCCATTTAGAACAAAAAGTAAGCAAAAATGCCCACAGTCATCAAGCTCTGTAAGAGATCATTATTAAGTATGTTTAAGTGATTAATAAGACTGAACTAGATCAAAGGTAATTCAATAATAAATATTGTGTTGCACCTTTAACCAATAGCCTAACAAATGAACAACTCTTGAAAAAATACAAAGACTTTTGATTGTCTTTGTTAAGATTTCAACCAGACCGACCAGCCAGTCCGAGCCGCCTGCACGTCCGACCACCACCAGTCTAGTCAATAACTCACCTCTCTCCCAAAACAATTTCCTTCCCAGTTCCCACCTTTAATTGTTTTAGTTCCAAAGGGAAAGGTATGGAAACAATTTGAATTATTTTGTATAACCCATTAACACACAGAAACAGCAAATTCTCCATATAATTAATCTCTTAGGCCTAATAGTACTGTAGAGCTCTTTTTACTTGCACACAATACAGCTGGGTCGCCCCATCCTGTCCCTAGAGGTCCATCACCCTGCAGCGCCCCAACCCAACACACCCCACTCAGCTTTAGGATCTTAGTGAAACATTCATTTATTGGTTTTGGGACAACCGACAGGATGGCAGACCCCCAGGGCCAGGACTGAGCAGCCCAGCAGCTAGGGATTGCCTAAATAGGTATCTCCCCTGACGTGGGCATGTTTTCAATACAGACTCCTTTAGTCGTACTGTATTCCATATAAGGCATCCAGACCTTATGAAAGTTGCCCAGTATACCATTAATCTTGTAATAAATCAAATCTAGTGATACATAACTTGACATTGTGGGAGGATAGCCAACTTTCCAATTAATGGTAATGCATTTCTTAGCCTCCATAAATGCTAGGTTACACTGTTTTTCCAGATAACAGTCTCCAGTATCAACATTTCCAAGCAAACAAAAACAGGGAGAAGGGAGAATCTGTAGGCATGCTGAGATAAAATAACATAGTATTTGCCAGAATTCAGCCAGCCTTCACAAGACCACAATATATGCAAATATGTCCCCTTTTGGGTTTTACACCTCCACCAGAGGAATGCCATTTCTGAGTGCATGTAATTCAGTTTCACTGGCATATAGTATGTTCTATGGATGGTCTTAAACTACAGTAATTTATGTCTGAGGTGATATGAACATGATTGGGCATTCAAACATATCTGTATTCAACATCATCTATAGCTTCTACCAGGTCTTCCTCACATTTTTATTTTACATGTTTTGTGTCATCGGGAAAAGCCTCTATCAATCCTTGATACAGTTTGGAAATCAACTTTGGAGGTTTGTCAGACAGCCCAAACAGATATAATGTTTGACTAAAACATAATCATTAAAAACCTTGCTTGCATTTGTATACAATCGCGTGTCTCTCTATTATGTGTGGGAATACTTGGGAACCAAAAACCACCTGCGGGCCAGTTGGGGAACCCTGAAATAGAGTAAGCTGCATACATGGGCGGAGAATCACGTGGCAGTTAACTTAAACATGCAATTAACTTAAATATGATTAGACTGTAGTTTACTACAGTGTCTGTAAATAAATAAGAAATTGATAATAGAAAGAAGTGGAGGGCGCTCAACGAACATGAGTCGAAGTGCAATCAAAAAATGTAATCATCATTGAAAACATAGGTTAGGTTATTATAGTGAACGAGCGTTGCGCCATTTAATTTAATAAGTATTGATTATCCACTTATTTGTCTGTGCCTGCAAATCGTCCTCCTAAAAGGTAGGCTATATCCTATAGGCCTATGCAAAACGTAGCAAGTGTCGCTGTCATCATTCTTGCTGCTTCAAGTTCAGTAGCCATACTTGCGAGATCAAGTGCATGTGTGGTCTCAGTTAAATAGAGTAGGCTATAGCCTATGCATGGGCGGAGAAGCAAGGTCAGTTATATTTCCAAGGAAATGTACTTCCTAAATAGTTTACTACATCGCCTAGAAATAGGCCTAAATATTGATCACCTATATTTCTCCGTCTGAAAATCTTCCCACTCCTAAAAGGTAGGCTATAAAAATAGCTCAAGAGAAAGTGCAAGTCTCTCCTACTCTGCTCTCTTCATACTACATCTAGCATATTGGCTGATATAGCCCAGTTATACAGATAGCCTAATATAAGGGCCCTGTGAGAATCTCTGGTAATTTAAACTATTTCTTAAGTTATTTTTGCGCATTTGATATTGCCTATAGTGTGCAAAATTGCTGGGACCATGGCTGGCAAGTGAGCTGCATCGCATACTCCTAAAATAACAACACAATTTCAGTCAATTCGTGCAAATACTGTATGTAAAATATTTTATCAACAGATTTTGTGCGTTTTTGTGTGGCTTAATTAGTGTAAAAATACACACATTCTTGTGCGACAATTCGTAATGAAATACACACATTTTTGTGCGACTTCGTTCATAGTAAAATACATTTTGGGGGCAAACTTCGGAACAAACTTTGAAAGTTATTAGAGCAATGCATGATGGGCAATGGTATTCTACACTGCCTTTTTTGTGTCCAACATTTATTTATATATAAAACAAACGTGTTAACAACCCAATATTTGTAATCAACCAGGTTGTTACCAAAATACTTATAATATAATAGTAGCCTTACGTTTATTTTAATTTTAAATTAATGCCAATACAGTTTTCTATGCTTGTTTTCACTTAATACTTTGGGATACTGGTGCACTTGTAGTCAGAAAAGGCCCTTTTTTCATGTAGGCAACAGTAGGCCTACACGATTTTCTTCATAACGCATTTCATATTTCGTGGAGCCTACATTACACAGTTTTCTTCATAATGCATTTTACACGAGGCTATGTTGAATTTTCTGAGGGTTGCCAGATTGGAGAAAAAATACAGATTTTACTGGGGGGGTTTTGTGGTATCGATGAAGGTATTTGATTGGAGAATGGTGATACATTTTTATGATGGGAAGTTATAATACACACACCATAATACACACATATACACACAATCACTTTGTTTGTACTCATGTTGTAGCCAACTCTTGAATTTTGTAGTAATTATTTTTCATAAAATATTTGTATCTAGTTGTCATGTATTCATTATCTTTAACTGGTTAAATGTTTGTAGTTTGCATGTTTCAGTAATGATTAACATAGTTAAATAGTCGTAAATCTCTGCTTGATTTAGCTTTTGGTATATTTGGCTTCTTATACATATTCTGTATTTCCACTGAAGAAAACTACACTACCTGTTATAAAACGGAAATTGCTCTCCGTAAATAAATGGTGAGAAATTCTCAGTCTGAAGCCATTTGGCTATGGGTTTCACAGCCCTATAATAATGATACAAGTTACAGTGGGGAAAAAAAGTATTTAGTCAGCCACCAATTGTGCAAGTTCTCCCACTTAAAAAGATGAGAGAGGCCTGTAATTTTAATCATAGGTACACGTCAACTATGACAGACAAATTGAGAGAAAAAAATCCAGAAAATCACATTGTAGGATTTTTAATGAATTTATTTGCAAATTATGGTGGAAAATAAGTATTTGGTCACCAACAAACAAGCAAGATTTCTGGCTCTCACAGACCTGTAACTTCTTCTTTAAGAGGCTCCTCTGTCCTCCACTCGTTACCTGTATTAATGGCACCTGTTTGAACTTGTTATCAGTATAAAAGACACATGTCCACAACCTCAAACAGTCACACTCCAAACTCCACTATGGCCAAGACCAAAGAGCTGTCAAAGAACACCAGAAACAAAATTGTAGACCTGCACCAGGCTGGGAAGACTGAATCTGCAATAGGTAAGCAGCTTGGTTTGAAGAAATCAACTGTGGGAGCAATTATTAGGAAATGGAAGACATACAAGACCACTGATAATCTCCCTCGATCTGGAGCTCCACGCAAGATCTCACCCCGTGGGGTCAAAATGATCACAAGAACGGTGAGCAAAAATCCCAGAACCACACGGGGGGACCTAGTGAATGACCTGCAGAGAGCTGGGACCAAAGTAACAAAGCCTACCATCAGTAACACACTACGCCGCCAGGGACTCAAATCCTGCAGTGCCAGACGTGTCCCCCTGCTTAAGCCAGTACATGTCCAGGCCCGTCTGAAGTTTGCTAGAGTGCATTTGGATGATCCAGAAGAGGATTGGGAGAATGTCATATGGTCAGATGAAACCAAAATATAACTTTTTGGTAAAAACTCAACTCGTCGTGTTTGGAGGACAAAGAATGCTGAGTTGCATCCAAAGAACACCATACCTACTGTGAAGCATGGGGGTGGAAACATCATGCTTTGGGGCTGTTTTTCTGCAAAGGGACCAGGACGACTGATCCATGTAAAGGAAAGAATGAATGGGGCCATGTATCGTGAGATTTTGAGTGAAAACCTCCTTCCATCAGCAAGGGCATTGAACCTATGATGAAAATTACAGGCCTCTCTCATCTTTTTAAGTGGGAGAACTTGCACAATTGGTGGCTGACTAAATACTTTTTTCCCCCACTGTACATCACCTTAGAAAGGGTTTATTTACAACCTATGGGGTATAAGATGTTGGCAATAATGGCATAGGAGAGTCTAAAATGAATGAAATACCCTAACCTTAAGCTATGTTCAATGTCAGCAGCAATTTCCAGTGAGAAATGTATCATTATTATAGGGCTGTGAAACCCATAGCCGAATGGCTTCAGACTGTTTTATCACCTTAAAAATGGTTTATTTACAACCTCTGGGGTATAATATGTTGGGCAAAGTGGTATTGGAGAGTCTGACATATAAACCCTAACTTCATATTACTGGTTTGCATCCTAAAAAAAGGATAGTTGTGTGTTGCTGGAAAATGCTACACACTTACATTATTTGTCTACCCATATGACTTGGATCATTGTCAGGTTATTTGATATATAAGCTTCAGTAACAAAACAACACCATGGTTGTAATAACACAGGTAGTTTGTAAATGTGTAGAATATGTTTGTTTTGGGTCCACACTGGTAAGTTAACGTATGTAAATTACACAGTCACAGAGGATTTTCTTCTGAAACACTGGTCAGGGCATAGCACTTTCCATTCAGCTTTAGGCAACTTAGATGTAAGGCTTGATCACACCTGTAATGACTACTTCTATCCGTCACGCCCATTGTTGCTTATCCATTGTTCAATAGATATTTCAATGTAATTACACCCAACACACTGTTTTAAAACAGAATGCTTCCCACCAATAGATCACATAACTAGACGTGAGCTAAACGTGATCCAAACGCTGCCACCAATGTAGCGGAAGAAAGTGAAAGCTGCAACAGGGACTCTAACCAGAGCTCATACATGGCAAAGTGAGCTCTAACGGTCGTTGCAATGAAAGCCTACTAGGCCTCTGGGCAGAGGCAGTAGGCCTACAATGCTGGCATGTGCCTTGTTAAAATAGCCTAAGTATCTAACATGACTGACACAACCATAATAATCATCATGAAAAGGCCTTGAAAGTGCCATAATTGTAAGCAAACATTATTCATTATTTTACAATAACCTGTTTAACTGCATTGATATGGCTTAATTGATCATAGTCCAGACTCGTTATAGCTGCAAATACCATGCAGTTGCACCAGGGGAATGTAAACCAAACTGATTTTTCTTTGCAGGTCTTCTGTTTCCACACATTTATTGATTAATTAATTTCCCATCATGAAAATGTATCCCCATTCCCCAATCAAATACCTTCATCGATACCACAAAAAAATTGACAAATACAGCTTTTTATTCCAATCTGGCAACCCTCATAAAATCCGACACAGCACCAGTATCCCAAAGTATTAAGCGAAAACAAACATAGAAAACAGCATTGGCAATTTTTTTTTTTAAGTACGGCTACTATTATATTATAAGTATTCTGGTGACAACCTGGTTGATTAACAATATTGGGTTGTTAACATGGTTTTTTAAATACAGTGGGGGAAAAAAGTATTTAGTCAGCCACCAATTGTGCAAGTTCTCCCACTTAAAAAGATGAGAGAGGCCTGTAATTTTCATCATAGGTACACGTCAACTATGACAGACAAATTGAGAAAAAAATAATCCAGAAAATCACATTGTAGGATTTTTAATGAATTTATTTGCAAATTATGGTGGAAAATAAGTATTTGGTCACCTACAAACAAGCAAGATTTCTGGCTCTCACAGACCTGTAACTTCTTCTTTAAGAGGCTCCTCTGTCCTCCACTCGTTACCTGTATTAATGGCACCTGTTTGAACTTGTTATCAGTATAAAAGACACCTGTCCACAACCTCAAACAGTCACACTCCAAACTCCACTATGGCCAAGACCAAAGAGCTGTCAAAGGACACCAGAAACAAAATTATAGACCTACACCAGGCTGGGAAGACTGAATCTGCAATAGGTAAGCAGCTTGGTTTGAAGAAATCAACTGTGGGAGCAATTATTAGGAAATGGAAGACATACAAGACCACTGATAATCTCCCTCGATCTGGGGCTCCACGCAAGATCTCACCCCGTGGGGTCAAAATGATCACAAGAACGGTGAGCAAAAATCCCAGAACCACACGGGGGGACCGGCCCGGACTTAGAGAATGACCTGCAGAGAGCTGGGACCAAAGTAACAAAGCCTACCATCAGTAACACACTACGCCGCCAGGGACTCAAATCCTGCAGTGCCAGACGCGTCCCCCTGCTTAAGCCAGTACATGTCCAGGCACGTCTGAAGTTTGAGAGTGCATTTGGATGATCCAGAAGAGGATTGGGAGAATGTCATATGGTCAGATGAAACCAAAATATAACTTTTTGGTAAAAACTCAACTCGTCGTGTTTGGAGGACAAAGAATTCTGAGTTGCATCCAAAGAACACCATACCTACTGTGAAGCATGGGGGTGGAAACATCATGCTTTGGGGCTGTTTTTCTGCAAAGGGACCAGGACGACTGATCCGTGTAAAGGAAAGAATGAATGGGGCCATGTATCGTGAGATTTTGAGTGAAAACCTCCTTCCATCAGCAAGGGCATTGAAGATGAAACGTGGCTGGGTCTTTCAGCATGACAATGATCCCAAACACACCGCCCGGGCAACGAAGGAGTGGCTTCATAAGAAGCATTTCAAGGTCCTGGAGTGGCCTAGCCAGTCTCCAGATCTCAACCCCATAGAAAATCTTTGGAGGGAGTTGAAAGTCCGTGTTGCCCAGCGACAGCCCCAAAACATCACTGCTCTAGAGGAGATCTGCATGGAGGAATGGGCCAAAATACCAGCAACAGTGTGTGAAAACCTTGTGAAGACTTACAGAAAACGTTTGACCTGTGTCATTGCCAACAAAGGGTATATAACAAAGTATTGAGAAACTTTTGTTATTGACCAAATACTTATTTACCACCATAATTTGCAAATAAATTCATAAAAAATCCTACAATGTGATTTTCTGGATTTATTTTTCTCATTTTGTCTGTCATAGTTGACGTGTACCTATGATGAAAATTACAGGCCTCTCTCATCTTTTTAAGTGGGAGAACTTGCACAATTGGTGGCTGACTAAATACTTTTTTTCCCCACTGTATATAAATAAATGTGGGACACAAAAAAAGGCAATGTAGAACACCATTGCCTAAAATGCATAGCTCCAATAACTTTCAAAAGATTGTTCCGAAGTTTGCCCCCCAAAAATGTATTTTCCTATGAATGAAGTCGCACAAAAATGTGTGTATTTTCACACTAATTAAGCCACACAAAAACACACAAAAACGCACAAAATCTGCTTTGTACATATTTGCACGAATTAAGTGTGATATTGTGTTGCAACTAACATTGTGGGACTGCTGTTGGGTTTGGGACCAGCTCTTGAGGTAGTGGGTGGGAGTCGGACCGAAAGCCAGTGGGTGCGGGTGGAGTGCTGTATGAAAAGCTGCAGATGCGGGTGGGAGCGGGATGAAGAAATCGGTCCCGCACAGACATCTACTGTGCACCATAACAGTGAAGCCTGTAACGTTAGAGCTGTTTATTACTGTGCCAGTGTGAAAAGTAGCAAATTAGCTAGGGAAACTGACAGATCAATAACGTTAAAAACTCACATTGCACTGAAAAAATGTCAGAATATCAATCTTCAATCGTTTGGCTGACGGTTTCATCATTTGATTCAGGTCTAGTGTGATTGAGTCAAAAAGAATAGCTAACGTTTGCCAACTTTTGGCCAGCTCTCTCTCGCTCTAATGGTACATCAACTGGCAAAAGCTAGCCAAGTTAATTTACTTCTGTTGAAACGGGACAAAACAAAGGCTACAAAACATTTCCATAGAAACAACTGCTGTTAGATAGTAATAATAGCCACCTCATATCCAATGTTCCCTCTAATCTTTTTCAGCACTGAGCAAATTTCAGGTCTGCTGAGCACAAACCGCCTGTTTATTGTGAACACTGAGGCTGTACCCGCTTTAAGTTACAGTTTTAACAGTGACCAAGTAGGCTACTGTGACTATTTGATCATAATGTAGGCCTACCAGAGTGGCCTACTATAAAAAACAATGGAAAAAATGCATCCCATAACATTTTAACATGGAAATAGCTGTTCTATCATTCAGCCTACAGTAGCAACCAATGTGTGGTGTTCAATGTAGGCCTACATTCCATAAGAAGTTTGAAAAAAAACATGCAGGGCCTGACATTAACCTGTTTATCCACTTGTCCTTCAGACAAGGGGGTGACTGTAAATGTTTTTGTGTTTGATGCAAGAAGCCACTTTACAAAATAAAATGCATTATTATTCGCATTATTACAGAGAATCAGACAAATTATGCTACCCTCTGCCTATTGGCTACTTAGCTTATTCAAGCGTGTCTTAAAATACAACACTGCCCCTTTAAGACAAAAAAAAAAGCTCTTTACCTGGGTTGCTTTTCAAAGATGTCTAGAAATGTACACGTTTTGTGCTCTTGTAGGAAGCAATCACTCCCCTATTGCTGACTCCAAATGATCTATAACAGGGATAATAACTCACTAACTAGCAAAGGATATGAACAAAATGTGCACACGTGGCTACATGCAGCTCTTGCTTTGATCTCAAAACAAGCGCATCTACTCACACCACAGCTGTAAAGACAGTTCAGTTCAAAGTAAATGGCACAGATCCATATATGGCAATGGTCGATTTGCATATAGGCCTACTGCAGTCTCGCCCGCGCACATGCGCAGCTTATAGGGAACTGCTCAGCATAGAGGGAACTAACAGATAGCTAGAGGTTAGTGCTGACCTGGCTGTGGTAGCTACTAGCTAGCGTAGCTAATTCATTCACATCAGTCGAGAGGGGAGGAAACATTAGCTAACGTTACATGTCAGTTACAATATTAGCTCAGCACTGCGAATAAACAATAGTTTAAAAAAATTATGTTAAGTTAAACAGCAGTTACCTTGCCAGCTACATTAGTCAACTAAAGAGTAGCCAGTTTCTGCTCTGCTTGCTTTTACAACTCGGTGAAAGAGTGCAACACATACACACTGAACTATGCTCAACTCTCCCATGCTGTTCCAGCCTGCCTTCCAAACGCTTTGCCTTCACACAGCCTGTCAGCCCGCTCTGTGGTGTCTGTGTGGTCCTAAATCCAGCCTAAATCCAGCCGGCTGAACACTCCAAACAGCCTACCCGACCGCTGGGAGGCGTCCGCATGGTCCTAAAGCACACCGGTGCCGCTTTTTGTATCACATTGCAATGATAAAACTGGAGGGGGGGGGCAAAAATGCAATTTCAGAATGTGGGGGGGATATGACTCCCCCGTCCCCAGTGAAAGTTGCGCCCCTGGGTTTGAGAACATTCCAAGATTAGAAACACACACACATATTAGTCATTTTAGTCATTTTTTTTAGCAGATGCTCTTATCCAGAGTGACTTACAGTTACTGAGTGCATACATTATTTTATTTTTTCATACATTACCAGGCAACTCCTTTTTTCTATATTTACAATTTAGGTCAACTATGCTGGCCTATGGAGTCTCTTGGGCAACCCAACTACTGAACCATCCAATGATGGTATTTATAAATAAATTATCTGGTCTCCCGAAAGGACTGATCTCTATAATATATATACAACTTTTGGAAAGCTCATATTCTGAGCTAGCCATTAAAAAAGTATGGTCCACAGATCTAAGTGAATCTGAACAACCCTTTGTTGATGGATGATTGGGACATCAGGCTGCAGCCACACATGAATTGAAATTTAATATGAAATAAAAGAAGCCAAAAAGCAAACGGTTGGGGCTTTCTGATTTTATACAATTATTTTAGAGCTATGTGACGTGTAATAACATTATTTCACAATGTTTAAAATTGTGTTAACACCATTTCACAATAATAATTTCTGAAAAAAAACATACATCTTAACCATTCACTATCGATCACTTCTATAGTTCAGATTAAATCATTTGGTGTGATGAACCAATAACAAAGGGAGAAATGCAGAGAACAATGTAAAGCAATTTTACCAGTTGTATTTAGATTGTCATTATGGAGACACCTATTGGATAAATGTGTCGACTCCTCTCTTGCTGCGCCCAAAAGATTTTGAGCTAGTTTTGGCTGGTAAAAAATCTGAGTGGCTGGTAGGTTTTTTAATCTACGGGTATAGAATGTAACAAATGGCATAATGGTAATAACGCTTAATAACTTACTAGTATATGAAACATTCACAAATACATTGATTCTCCCCCAAATACCACCTTTTTACCGTCAACTGAAATTCTAACTTTGTACTGATATACACTACATGACCAAAAGTATGTGGACACCTGCTCGTCGAACATCTCATTCCAAAATCATGGGCATTAATATGGACTTGGTCCCACCTTTGCTGCTATAACAGCCTCCACTACCTTGGGAAGGCTTTCCACTTGCTGCAGGGCTTCCATTCAGCCACAATAGCATTTGTGAGGTCGGGCACTGATGTTGGGTTATTAGGCCTGGATCGAAGTCGGCGTTCCAATTTATCCCAAAGTTGTTCGAAGGGGTTGAGGTCAGGGCTCTGTGCAGGCCAGTCAACTTTTTCCACACCGATCTCAACAAACCATTTTCTGTTTCATGCTGAAACAGGAAAGGGCCTTCCCCAAACTGATGCCACAAAGTTGGAAGCACAGAATCATCTAGAATGTCATTGTATGCTGTAGCGTTAAGATTTTCCTTCACTGGAACTAAGGAGCTCGAACCATGAAAAACTGCCCCAGACAATTTTTCCTCCTCCACCAAACTTTACAGTTGGCACAATGCATTCGGCCAGGTAGCAATCTCCTGGCGTCCGTCAAACCCAGATTGTGGAGCGTGATTCTTCACTACAAAGATCGCATCTCCACTGCTACAGAGTCCAAGATTGAAAGGAAATTACTTTTAAAGAACAACCAGGCATCCTCTACTGACGGAATGAGATCCATCCAGGATACCTGGGCCAGGTCAATTAGGAAGGCCTGCTCGCTAAAGTGTTTTAGGGAGCGCTTGACAGTGATGAGGGGTGGTCGTTTGACCGCGGACCCGTTACGGACACAGGCAATAAGGCAGTGATCGCTGAGATCCTGGTTGAAGACAGCAGAGGTGTATTTAGAGGGTAAGTTAGTCAGGATGATATCTATGAGGGTACCCATGTTTACGGATTTAGGGTTGTACCTGGTAGGTTCGTTGATAATTTGTGTGAGATTGAGGGCATCTAGTTTGGATTGTAGGATGGCCGGGGTGTTAAGCATATCCCAATTAAGGTCACCAAGCAGTACGAACTCTGAGGATAAATGGGGGGCAATCAATTCACATATGGTGTCCAGGGCACAGCTGGGGGCTGAGGGTGGTCTGTAGCAAGAGGCAACAGTGAGAGACTTATTTCTGGAAAGGTGGATTTTTAGAAGTAGAAGCTCAAACAGTTTGGGCACAGACCTGGATAGTATGATAGAGCTCTGCAGGCTATCTCTACAGTAGATTGCAACTCCACCCCCTTTGGCAGTTCTATCTAGACGGGAAATGTTGTAGTTGGGGATGGAAATATCAGAATTTTTGGTGGCCTTCCTAAGCCAGGATTCAGACACTGCTAGAACATCAGGGTTGGCGGAGTGTGCTAACGCAGTGAATAACTCAAACTTAGGAAGTAGACTTCTGATATTTACGTGCAGAAAACCAAGGCTTTTACGGTTACAGAAGTGAATAAATGATAGCTCCTGGGGAGTAGGAGTGATACCGGGGGCTGCAGGGCCTGGGTTAGCCTCTACATCACCAGAGGAACAGAGGAGGACTAGAATAAGGATACGGCTAAAGGCCTTAAGAACTGGTCTTCTAGTGCGTTGGGTACAGAGAATAAAGGGGGCAGATTTCCGGGCGTTGTAGAAAAGATTCAGGGCATTATGTACAGAGAAGGATATGGAAGGATATGAGTACAGTGGAGGTAAACCTAAGCGTTGGGTAACAATGAAAGAGATAGCATCACTGGAGGCACCGATTGAGCCGGTCTCAGCGTGTATGGGGGGTGGAACAAAGGAACTATTTGAGGCAGTTTGAGAGGGACTTGGGGTTCTACTGTGAAATTGTATAATAAGAACTAACTGGAACAGCAATAGGCATGGCATATTGACATGGGAGAGAGGCATAAAGCAATCACAGGTGTTATTAGAGAGAGCTAAGACAACAACTGGTAATGGCGATCAAGTTTGGGCTGAGGCTAAACAGAATAAACAGGACAGGGTACCGTGTAAAGGAACAGTCCAGCAGGCATCAGCTGTGCAGCTGAGTGATCATAAGGTCCAGTGAACAGCAATATGTGAGTCCGAGAGCAGTTCAAATTGGCGCTTCAGCACAGCGAGCAGGAAGCACTGTTGTAGTTTGCGTGTGCTAGCGTGCCAGGGCTAGCAGATGGATCTTCGTGGTCGTCGCAACGGGAAGCTTGTTGAAACCACAGACGATTACGTTGGCAGACCAGTCGTGATGGATCGGCAGGGCTCTGTGTCGACTCTAGGAGGTCCCGTCCAGTTGACAGAGAGGTAGATAGCCAGAAGATGTGCTTGACTCAAGGCTAGCTCAAGGCTGATTAGCCAACAACAACGTTCATTTGGTTGCAGCTAGCTAGTTGCGATTATCCCGTGTTAAAGGTCCAGTGATTCAGTTATTCCGGTAGAAAATACGATGTTCTGGGTGAAAACCGCTAACGGTGGCTAATAGCAAGTAGCTAGTTAGCTAGTTAGCTGGCTGGCTAGTTTAAACTGGAGATTCTAGATAAAGGTGAGTAAATAATAGAATCCGTTCCACATTGTGTGAGGCGGGTTGCAGGAAAGTATATTTAGTAGAAGGATGAAAAGTGTGATAGGGAAATATATACGTAAAATACAAAAAAATATACAAAAAAACAGGCTATTTACATGGACACACAAGAGAACACGACCGCATTGCTACGCTATCTTGGAAACATTCTACTGCCAATGTTTGTCTATGTAGATTGCATGGCTGTGTGCTCGATTTTATACACCTGTATACACCCTGCAACGGGTGTGGCTGAAATAGCCAAATCCACTAATTTGAAGGGCTGTCCACATACTTTTGTATATATAGTGTATGTATTCGTTGCACCTCTGCATACACATTCTCCTCTCAGTCCTTGTGTAATGATTGCATAGTGAGATCAATGGAAGGTTTCTTTTGCAGGTGTTCATAATGTTTTGTAATATCAGATTTCTTTTGCAGGTTTTCATAAAGTTTTGTATACTGATATGCAACCAAATCACCAGAGGATACTGGAGATGAAACCTCAACAAAGGAGGACACCGGGGTCATTGAAATGGGTACTATTTTAATTACAGTATCTGCACAGGGCCAGAAGGAAATGCTAAAGTCCAGCTGGCTTTTCATGCTTTCCCACTTTTCTACATTAAAGTGGACATACCCTAGGTCAGGAGTTCCCAAACTTTTTTGGCCCACGACCCCATTTTGATATCTGAAAATTCTCGCGACCCCCAACCATCTAAAAGAATATGTAATTAACGGCCAATGTTTACTTTTTTATTTGGGGCTATGGCAGTCAATTGAAAAACATTTCTGATTGTCTTCTCAACTCACCATCACATACTTTTAATGTGGGGCTATGACAGTCAATTGCAAATTTGTCTGACATAATGTATTTTATCTCACCACCACTAATAAGATGGGAGTGCTTGATGCATGTCACGTCGGAGCTTCTCAAAGTCAGGGGGCGTGGTAAACAGTGCGCACCTCACCTCACCATACCTGGATCGGTATTTGGTTTTAATGCAGACGAGAGCACTGAATCCAGCTTCACACAGATATGAGCTGGTGAAGGGTAGCCTACCATGAGTTTTATGGTGCTTTCACGACAACTGGGAACTCTGAAAAATACGAGGTCAAATCATGATGTCAGTGCTCTTTAGGTCAGAAAGTCGGAGCTCTAGAAAGAGGCCAGAGTTCCCGAGTTGGAATTCTAAGTTGGATGATTGTCCAAAGCTCCTCCGTAGTGACCCGTGAATGCGTTGTCTGCAGCGTTCGATCACATGACAGCTCGATCAGCTGTTCGATTTCACTTACCAGCATGTCAACTGAGCCAGGATCCCAGAATCCCAGTCTTTGATGGTTTGATGTAGTTTACAATCGATGTTACCTGCTGCAGTATATCTCAGAGTTCTGTACTCAGCTCTTTTGCCGCCAGTTGCTCTCGGTGTATCATACAATGCGTCCATATGGCAGAGGGAGACACATTCATAACTAGAGTGCAGAGACCTGCCTGCCGTCCCGCCATAGATGGAGCCCCATCTGTGCAAAAGCCCACCAATCGATCCCATATGGAATCTGTTTTTCGTCAATATAGCCACGCAGCACACAACATCCCCTATGCCGTTTCATGCTCGGGAATCGTGAGACAGAACAATACAGTGGGGGAAAAAAGTATTTAGTCAGCCACCAATTGTGCAAGTTCTCCCACTTAAAAAGATGAGAGAGGCCTGTAATTTTCATCATAGGTACATGTCAACTATGACAGACAAAATGAGAAAAAAAAATCCAGAAAATCACATTGTAGGATTTTTTATGAATTTATTTGCAAATTATGGTGGAAAATAAGTATTTGGTCAATAACAAAAGTTTCTCAATACTTTGTTATATACCCTTTGTTGGCAATGACACAGGTCAAACGTTTTCTGTAAGTCTTCACAAGGTTTTCACACACTGTTGCTGGTATTTTGGCCCATTCCTCCATGCAGATCTCCTCTAGAGCAGTGATGTTTTGGGGCTGTCGCTGGGCAACACAGACTTTCAACTCCCTCCAAAGATTTTATATGGGGTTGAGATCTGGAGACTGGCTAGGCCACTCCAGGACCTTGAAATGCTTCTTACGAAGCCACTCCTTCGTTGCCCGGGAGGTGTGTTTGGGATCATTGTCATGCTAAAAGACCCAGCCACGTTTCATCTTCAATGCCCTTGCTGATGGAAGGAGGTTTTCACTCAAAATCTCACGATACATGGCTCCATTCATTCTTTCCTTTACACGGATCAGTCGTCCTGGTCCCTTTGCAGAAAAAAAGCCCCAAAGCATGAAGTTTCCACCCCCATGCTTCACAGTAGGTATGGTGTTCTTTGGATGCAACTCAGCATTCTTTGTCCTCCAAACATGATGAGTTGAGTTTTTACCAAAAAGTTATATTTTGGTTTCATCTGACCATATGACATTCTCCCAATCCTCTTCTGGATCATCCAAATGCACGCTAGCAAACTTCAGACGGGCCTGGACATTTACTGGCTTAAGCAGGGGGACACGTCTGGCACTGCAGGATTTGAGTCCCTGGCGGAGTAGTGTGTAACTGATGGTAGGCTTTGTTACTTTGGTCCCAGCTCTCTGCAGGTCATTCACTAGGTCCCCCCGTGTGGTTCTGGGATTTTTGCTCACCATTCTTGTGATCATTTTGACCCCACGGGGTGAGATCTTGCGTGGAGCCCCAGATCGAGGGAGATTATCAGTGGTCTTGTATGTCTTCCATTTCCTAATATTTGCTCCCACAGTTGATTTCTTCAAACCAAGCTGCTTACCTATTGCAGATTCAGTCTTCCCAGCCTGGTGCAGGTCTACAATTTTGTTTCTGGTGTCCTTTGACAGCTCTTTGGTCTTGACCATAGTGGAGTTTGGAGTGTGACTGTTTGAGGTTGTGGACAGGTGTCTTTTATACTGATAACAAGTTCAAACAGGTGCCATAAATACAGGTAACGAGTGGAGGACAGAGGAGCCTCTTAAAGAAGAAGTTACAGGTCTGTGAGAGCCAGAAATCTTGCTTGTTTGTAGGTGACCAAATACTTATTTTCCACCATAATTTGCAAATAAATTCATAAAAAATCCTACAATGTGATTTTCTGGATTATTTTTTCTCAATTTGTCTGTCATAGTTGACGTGTACCTATGATGAAAATGACAGGCCTCTCTCATCTTTTTAAGTGGGAGAACTTGCACAATTGGTGGCTGACTAAATACTTTTTTTCCCCACTGTATATCCTCGTGAATAACATCCCCCGACATGCACGCCCCCATTCTCATCGACGGGGCTGTAGTGGAACAGGTTGAGAGCTTCAAGTTCCTTGGTGTCCACATCACCAACGAACTATCATGGTCCAAACACACCAAGACAGTCGTGAAGAGGGCACGACAAAGCCTATTCCCCCTCAGGAGACTAAAAAGATTTGGCATGGGTCCTCAGATCCTCAAAAAATTCTACAGCTGCACCATCGAGAGCATCCTGACTGGTTGCATCACCGCCTGGTATGGCAACTGCTTGGCCTCTGACCGCAAGGCACTACAGAGGGTAGTGCGTACGGCCCAGTACATCACTGGGGCAAAGCTCCCTGCCATCCAGGACCTCTATACCAGGCGGTGTCAGAGGAAGGCCCTCAAAATTGTCAAAGACTCCAGCCACCCTAGTCATAGACTGTTCTCTCTGCTACCGCACGGCAAGCGGTACCGGAGTGCCAAGTCTAGGTCCAAAAGACTTCTCAACAGCTTCTACCCCCAAGCCATAAGACTCCTGAACAGCTAATCATGGCTACCCGGACTATTTGCACTGCCCCCCCACCCCATCCTTTTTACGCTGCTGCTACTCTGTTAAGTATTTATGCATAGTCACTTTAACTCTACCCACATGTACATATTACCACAACTACCTCAACTAGCCGGTGCCCCCGCACATTGACTATGCAACGGTACCCCCCTGTATATATAGCCTCCCTACTGTCACTTTATTTTACTGTATATATAGCCTCCCTACTGTCACTTTATTTTACTTCTGCTCTTTTTTTCTCAACACTTTTTTGTTGTTGTTTTATTCTTACTTTTTTTGTTTAAAATAAATGCACTGTTGGTTAAGGGCTGTAAGTAAGCATTTCACTGTAATGTCTGCACCTGTTGTATTCGGCGCATGTGACCAATACAATTTGATTTGATTTGATTTGATGTATAGCGAACAAGTCAATGCATGGGCATCTCGGCCCTCACAGCTAACGCCATTTGGAGAGCATAAGCTGGGAAGATTTTGAGTCGTTCAGTCAGAGCATCAATTATTTGTATAACAGTGTTATCTGACAAAGGTATTGATGTGAGTTTCTACACCTCCCCACACATTGTTTTCACCATATCAATTGCGGCCGGTAATATCAAAGTCTCTGCAATAGTGTGTGGTTTCATAGCATAGCGGGCCTAGCCATTCACCGTGGGAATGATTAAAGTACAACGGTCAAGTGCGGCATTTTCCCATGATCTAAAGGCACTCTCTCATTGAATTTGATCTTTCAGATTTGAATAATTTTCATTTAGATGTTAAAGGTTAACCACATTACAATGATTTAGATACAAAGACGATATTATATATATATTTTAATACTTTTTTTCCAGGATTTTGAAAATTCTCCTGTGACCCCATTTTCATATCAGGACCCTTAGTTTGGGAACAGCTGCTCTAGGTGAAATTAATTTTTTAACAACATAAATCACAGCACGGCATCCCCGTGATTCCCATTTGTCGCATAATTTGGTAGTGGGACTCATGATTAGGTTTGAGAGCATAGGTACCATCAGCTCTTTGACGGAGGAATTTGCAAACCATAAAGCTGTCTTGGTCTTGACACTATTTCCAGAAGCCAGTGGCTTGGGTCCTCATTGCTCTGGACTTTCCTGTCAGGAGATGTGCCTAAATGTGGGTCGTGGGGGTTGACTTTGGTGTACCATGCTGCTGCAACCGGCTAAAGCTCCAGGCCCCTCTTCATCGCCTTGGTCTGCACTGTTGTCTTCCTCTGCATGCTGGTGGCAAGACTGTCAAAGTCTGATACCCTGGAGCACACCATCTTAAGAGGATGAAGTAAGGCGCTGAGAGTGGACGTGATGACAGGTGTTGTTGTTGCTCTGCTGTCTTGTCTCTTTTTTCCAAGTGCCTCTGCTCCAGACTGGGAGATAATCATATCACCGTTGTAATACATATCATTTTCATTCAGAACTGTAGGGAAACAGCTTGGGTGTGGCGGCAGGGGAAATGTTGGGAACTCATCAGTAGGGTTGGATGAGGATGGTGGTGGCTCTGTGTTCTCCAATAGTGGCAGCTGCAAAAGAAGTGGAAAGAACAGTTATTACAAAGCACCAACATTATTGATTCAATCATGTACTGTAGGAATCTATAGAAGTCTATAGAAGAGCCTATAGAAGAGCATCCCCAGTTGGAGGAAGAACAGGAGGAAGGGGAGAGCTTAAAGATTTAACTCGCTCAAAAGAAAGAGGAAATGGACTCAAACCCGCAACCCATTAATTCCAGAGTCAGTAAATAACAGCAGTGTCCCCAACTACACTGAACAAAAATATAAACACAACATATAAAGTGTTCGTCCCATGTTTCATGAGCTGAAATAAAAGATCCCAGATATGTTCCACACACACAAAAAGCTTATTTCTAAATAAATAAAATAAAAATATTTCTCTCAAATGTAGTGCAAAAATGTGTTTACATCCCTGTTAGTGAGCATATTTCCTTTGCCAAGACAATCCATTTGTGACACACAGAAATATGTATGGTCATATTTTTGATGTTTTCTTTTGTTTGTTATTTTATGGGTCCATCCCTTGTATCATTTTCTAGGCCTCCTAGGTATTTTCATTTAAATTAATGTATATGAGTACTGCCACTAGGCGGAGCCGTGACCTCAAATGGGAGCGTTAGTGAGATTGTGAGGTCTTGGAGGTTTCTTCTTCAATCTTGGAGAATGCCTACTACTGAAAACCACTAACGTTTCTCCGTCTCATCATTTTATCCTGTTAATTCAGGTATGTAATGTGCAAAAGTGCAATATGGCCCTCAAAATATTGAGGTAACATGGTTAATGACATAGTCCATGAGTTTGGTGATGTTTGAAGGCAATTGGAGGGAGTGTTAATCGAGTGAAAAACTAATTGGTATTCTCCCCACTGTAAGTCATGGAGGTTGGCTATGTTGCTAATGGTTTACATGTAAGAGAAGGAGTTAAGTTACTCTACGTTTTAGCTCCTATTAGTTTTATTTTCTATGAACGAAGGCTCAGTTTAGTTCGGGTAATATATGTAAATATGCGATGTGATGATAAAATGTGTTAATATTGGTACAAAAATAACGTTTAACAGTTCGCTAGCTTGATGCTAAACAAATTTAGCTTGGCTGGGCACTAGCTAGCTCTAGGCTAGTTGGTTTCGGTCATTGTTAGCTTACGTGTTGGTGGTTTATAGTGGTTTATAGTGTAATGGTTGTAGCATTGTTTAGCACAGGCCTCCAGCAATTTACAACTTTTTCAAAATTGACAATGATAGTACAGTAATTTATATACGATATGAATGTGTAGAAGTATGGTGACCTTTTATTTTCTGGGATACTGGAATATGGAATGGAAAGATTTAATACTACAATAGAGTTGATTTTTTGACAACAACAACAAAAGATGAAGACAATATAATATTTTAATAAATCTTGGAGAATGCCTACTACTGAACACAACTGACGTTTCTCCGTCTCATCATTTTATCCTGTTAATTCAGGTTTGTTATCTGATGACCACATCTCAGTCCGAGGCGTGTAACAGATTTTGGGGGGCTCGTCCGGGATCGGTGCCACCTTCAGGAGGTAGCTGATCCAGAGCTCGATGAACCAGGGACAGCGTGACTTGTGACCAGAGCGAGAGGACTACGAGTGGGTGACTAAGCAGCGGCAGGTGACCAGCGTGAAAGGGGATCCTGGCAGAGAGAGTGCAGCACTACGTACCTGAAGTGTTTGGAAGCGTGGTTCATGTCCGACGACAAAAGGAAGGGACTGGTCTGGGCCATTAAGAAGAGGTTGTCTACGCTGACATCTGATCCAGTTGGCTGAAAGTCTTGATGTGGTACCAGAGCTAGACCCAGCTTGTGTGAATTAATGTGTTGTAAGACCCTACTTGAGCTAGAGCAGTGGTTCCCAAACTTTTTATAGTCCCGTACCCCTTCAAACATTCAACCTCCAGCTGCGTACCCACTCTAGCACTAGCGTCAGCGCACTCTCAAATGTTGTTTTTTTGTAAGCCTGCCACACACACACTATACGATACATTTATTAAACATAAGAACGAGTGTGAGTTTTTGTCACAACCCGGCTCGTGGGAAGTGACAGAGAGCTCTTATAGGACCAGGGCACAAATAATAATATAATAATAATCAATAATTTTGCTCTTTATTTAGCCATCTTACATATAAAACCTTATTTGCTCATCAAAAATTGTGAATAACTCACCACAGCTTAATGAGAAGGGTGTGCTTGAAAGGATGCACATAATTCTGCAATGTTGGGTTGTATTGGAGAGAGTCTGTCTTAAATTATTTTCCACACACAGTCTGGGCCTGTATTTAGTTTTCATGCTAGTGAGGGCCAAGAATCCAATCTCACATAGGTACATGGTTGCAAAGGGCATCAGTGTCTAAACAGCGCGATTTGCCAAGGCAGGATACTCTGAGCGCAGCCCTATCCAGTGGCATCTGATTAAATTCAATTTTCACAGAACCGCTTGTTGCAATTACGATGAGGCTCTCTTGTTCAGATATCGGTAAGTGGACTGGAGGCAGGGCATGAAAGGGATAATGAATCCAGTTGTTTGTGTCGTCCATTTCAGGAAAGTACCTGCGTAAATTGCGCACCCAGCTCACTCAGGTGCTTCGCTATATCACATTTGACATTGTCCGTAAGCTTGAGTTCATTTGCACACAAAAAAATCATACAATGATGGAAAGACCTGTGTGTTGTCCTTGTTAATGCAGACAGAGAAGAGCTCTAACTTCTTAATCATAGCCTCAATTTTGTCCCGCACATTGAATATAGTTGCGGAGAGTCCCTGTAATCCTAGATTCAGATCATTCAGGTGAGAAAAAACATCCCAGATAGGCCAGTCGTGTGAGAATCTCGTCATCATGCAAGCGGTCAGACAGGTGAAAATGATGGTCAGTAAAGAAAACTTTAAGCTCGTCTCTCAATTTAAAAAAAACGTGTCAATACTTTGCCCCTTGATAACCAGCACACTTCTGTATGTTGTAAAAGCATTACATGGTCGCTGCCCATATCATTGCATAATGCAGAAAATACACGAGAGTTCAGGGGCCTTGCTTTAACAAAGTTAACCATTTTCACTGTAGTGTCCAAAACGTCTTTCAAGCTGTCAGGCATTCCCTTGGCAGCATGAGCCTCTCAGTGGATGCTGCAGTGTACCCAAGTGGCGTTCGGGAGCAACTGCTTGCACGCGCGTTACCACTCCACTATGTCTCCCTGTCATGGCTTTTGCGCCATCAGTACAGATACCAACACAACTTGACCACCAAAGTCTATTTGATGTCACAAATTGTTGTCCTGGTTTCCAGTGGTTTGCAGAAGAGGATGTCTTCCTTAATTGACCCCCCATAAATGTAACGGACATATACCAGGAGCTGTGCCAGGCCTGCCACGTCTGTTGACTCATCCAGCTGTAACGCATAGAAATCACTGGCTTGTATGCGAAGAAGTAATTGTTTCAAAACATCTCCTGCCATGTCACAGTGTTGTTTGATTTAGGCATTGTCTGTATAATTTTTTTTGCCTTTTCCCCCAGCATTGTCCCAGCCATATCCGCAGCAGCAGGAATAATTAAGTCCTCCACAAGATTATTGGACTTGCCTGTCCTAGCCACTCGGTAGCTCACCATATAAGACGCTTCTAGCCCCTTCTTATTAATGGTATCTGTTGCTTTTATACATGTCTTACTACTTGAAATTCGTCTTAATTTTCACTAAAAAAACTCCTGTGGCTTATTTTTCAAATTGGCATGTTTCGTTTCAAATGTCTGCGCAAGAGTGAAGGTTTCATCGAGTTGTGAGATAGTACTTTTGCACATACACTGCTCAAACAAACACTAAAATAACACATCCTAGATCTGAATGAATGAAATAATCTTATTAAATACTTTTTTCTTTATATAGTTGAATGTGCTGACAACAAAATCACACAAAAATTATCAATGGAAATCAAATTTATCAACCCATGGAGGTCTGGATTTGGAGTCACCCTCAAAATTAAAGTGGAAAACCACACTACAGGCTGATCCAACTTTGATGTAATGTCCTTAAAACAAGTCAAAATGAGGTTCAGTAGTGTGTGTGGCCTCCACGTGCCTGTATGACCTCTCTACAATGCCTGGGCATGATCCTGATGATGTGGCGGATGGTCTCCTGAGGGATCTCCTCCCAGACCTGGACTAAAGCATCCGTCAACTCCTGGACAGTCTGTGGTGCAACGTGGTGTTGGTGGATGGAGCGAGACATGATGTCCCAGATGTGCTCAATTGGATTCAGGTCTGGGGAACGGGCGGGCCAGTTCATGGCATCAATGCCTTCCTCTTGCAGGAACTGCTGACACACTCCAGCCACATGAGGTCTAGCATTGTCTTGCATTAGGAGGAACCCAGGGCCAACCGCACCAGCATATGGTCTCACAAGGGGTCTGAGGATCTCATCTCGGTACCTAATGGCAGTCAGGCTACCTCTGGCGAGCACATGGAGGGCTGTGCGGCCCCCCAAAGAAATGCCACCCCACACCATGACTGACCCACCGCCAAACCGGTCATGCTGGAGGATGTTGCAGGCAGCAGAACGTTCTCCACGGCGTCTCCAGACTCTGTCACGTCTGTCACATGTGCTCAGTGTGAACCTGCTTTCATCTGTGAAGAGCACAGGGCGCCAGTGGCGAATTTGCCAATCTTGGTGTTCTCTGGCAAATGCCAAACGTCCTGCACGGTGTTGGGCTGTAAGCACAACCCCCACCTGTGGACATCGGGCCCTCATACCACCCTCATGGAGTCTGTTTCTGACCGTTTGAGCAGACACATGCACATTTGTGGCCTGCTGGAGGTCATTTTGCAGGGCTCTGGCAGTGCTCCTCCTGCTCCTCCTTGCACAAAGGCGGAGGTAGCAGTCCTGCTGCTGGGTTGTTGCCCTCCTACGTCTCCTCCACGTCTCCTGATGTACTGGCCTGTCTCCTGGTAGCGCCTCCATGCTCTGGACACTACGCTGACAGACACAGCAAACCTTCTTGCCACAGCTCGCATTGATGTGCTATCCTGAATGAGCTGCACTACCTGAGCCACTTGTGTGGGTTGTAGACTCTGTCTCATGCTACCACTAGAGTGAAAGCACCGCCACCATTCAAAAGTGACCAAAACATCAGCCAGGAAGCATAGGAACTGAGAAGTGGTCTGTGGTCACCACCTGCAAAACCAGTCCTTTATTGGGGGTGTCTTGCTAATTGCCTATAATTTCCACCTGTTGTCTATTCCATTTGCACAACAGCATTTGACATGTATTGTCAATCAGTGTTGCTTCCTAAGTGGACAGTTTGATTTCACAGAAGTGTGATTCACTTGGAGGTACATTGTGTTGATTAAGTGTTCCCTTTATGTTTTTGAGCAGTGTATAACACACTGTGGCTGAGGAAAGGCACTACTCCCAATATAAGTGAACCCCAAATCAATGTAGTTCTCATCATATTTGCACCTCTTCGAAAGGTCCAACGTCCCTGTCTGTTGTTCGGTGCTTTCCCGGGTAAGGGGGCAGTAGCTCTTCGGCTGCATCAGATTCACAACTCATCAGTGTCCATGCTAGCTGGGCTAGCAACAAATGTAGAATTACTGATGCTAGCATTGGATGTGCTGGTGGAAGCAGAACAACTTATGTAATCGACAGGTGCAGGTGTAGTACTGCTAAACCATGTATCAATGTTCGAGCAAACGAAATGAGCAGCAGCTACGTTTGGCTACATACGGACCTTTAGTGGAATTCCCGTGAGAGAGTAATGGTTAATGTGATTGGATGTTAATTATTTGATTAGGCTACCTGTATTTGACATTGTGTTGTTATTGCGCTGAACACTAGATGGTTTAATTAAATTTTTTGTCAGTAAACGAGGCTACTCAGGCGAGAAAAAAACATCACCCAAATGTATAGCCCCGTTCTAAATGGACTGTTTGAAAATGTGAATCACATTTTTATTTGGCGTACCCCCGATGGCATTGCGCGTACCCCAGTTTGGGAATAGCCGATCTAGAGGATAGCGGTATGGCTCAGCTACTGTTTATAAAGGATGCTATTGACGAGGTTATCCAAGGGCGTGAAGCGAGTCCAGTGACTACTCAAGTTAGTACGGAGGGTGAGGTGCTACCAGATTTATCTGCTACGGTAGCTACTGCTGATACTGAAACACAAAATGTTGACCAGTAATGAGGAGCAGAAAACTGCTTCAGTGTAAAGTAACACCTGCCACACCAGACAAATCACCTCCTGTAAAGGAATGTAGCAACTTGTCTAAAAACTTGAGCACTGACCACATGAAACACCTCACAGCTGATAGCGTGGTCGCCATCAGAGGCCTACCATATCTGCAGCGCAGGGAGTTTAAAATACATGGGGGTCAAATAGGGGACAACACATCTGACATTAGTTATAACAGCGTATGTAGACAAATAGAAGAGGGGTTAAACGAAAAACACAATGAATCTGAGATCATCAGAGCCGTCTTCCGCATCATCAAACCAGGACACTTTAAAGACATGCTAATAAGTAAGGATGAAATTGGTGTTGCAGAGCTGAAAAGTTTCCTCCAGTCTCACTTAGGAGAAAAGAGCATCACTGAACTCTTCCAGGAACTGATGTGCACAAAGCAACACGAACACGAGACACCTCAGCAGTTCCTATACAGAATGGTAGGACTGAAGCAAAATATTCTGTTTATGTCTAAACAGGCTAACTCAGACGTCAAGTATGACAATCATACGGTCCAAAACGTATACCTACACACAGTGTATTAGGGCTTAGGTACAAAACACAGCAACATCAGTTAATAATAATAATAATAATATGCCATTTAGCAGACGCTTTTATCCAAAGCAACTTACAGTCATGTGCGCATACATTTTTACGCATGGGTGGTCCCGGGGATCGAACCCACTACCCTGGCGTTACAAGCACCATGCTCTACCAATTGAGCTACAGAGGACCACAGTTGAGACCCCTCCTCTCTAACACTGTATCTGATGAAGCATTGCTGAGGCATGTAATCAAATAACAAGCGAAGAAAGTGAGAGACAGCGTAGATTGGGCCAAATTTCCCGTCACAAGACGACACGCCCACAGCGCCCAGCTCAAAGCTAATGAAGTCAAAGTTGAGCAAAATACTGAGCTAAAGAGCAAAAATAAAACTATGCAGCAAATGAGTCGAGGCCCTAACAAATGTTATTGAATCTTTGAAGCAGCCCAAAACACCAGAACACTCGTGTCAATGTACTTCCAGTAAGCCAGCGTTCCAAAGACGAGAGAGACCATACGGCTGTTCAAGTTGTGTAGAGAGAGGCGCAACGGACTGCCACTGTGATGAGGTGATGTTGAAAAAGTCAGGGGCAGGAGGGTAAATCACAGAATAACAGGCTTTATTCCGCAACCACAGAGTTACGCAGTAACGCGTCAAAACACTCCAGTGCGCAAAACAGGTGCACTGGAAAATACACAGCACACGGGGAAATATCCCAGCGATACAAAATACAAGGAGCTCCACCAAGCTTCACTACTCTCCACAATAAACAATCACACACAAAGACAAGGGGGCAGAGGGAACACTTATACAGGTACTGATGAGGATATATGAACCAGGTGTGTGTAATAAACAAGACAAAACAAATGGAATAATGAGATGAGGAGCGGCAGTGGCTAGAAGGCCGGTGACAACGAACGCCGAAACCTGCCCGAACAAGGAGAGGTGGCAGCTTCGGAGGAAGTCGTGACAGTACCCCCCCAGCAGCTCGCCGACACCGGCCTAGGGGACGGCCAGGATGGCGACGGTGGAAATCCTGCAACAGGGAGGGATTGAGGATATCCCTCACCGGGACCCAGCACCACTCCTCCGGACCGTACCCCTCCCACTCCACGAGGTACTGAAGGCCCCCCACCCGAAGCCTCGAATCCAGGATGGAATGGACGGAGTACACAGGGGCGCCCTCTATGTCCAAACTCCTGGAGCGGACCAACCACCACCGGCCTGAGGAGAGACACATGGAACGAGGGGTTAATGCGGTAATCTGGAGGGAGTAGTAACCTATAAGTAACCTTGTTTATTCTCCTCAGGACTTTGAACGGCCCCACATACCGCGGGCTCAGCTTCCGGTAGGGCAGGCGGAGGGGCAGATTCCGGGTCGAGAGCCAGACCCGATCACCCAGTACAAAGACCGGGGCCTCACTGCGGTGGCGGTCAGTGTGGCCTTCTGGTGACACACGGCGCGTTGGAGGTGGACGTGAGCAGCGTTCCACGTCTCCTCCGCGCGCCGAATCCAGTCATCCACCACAGGAGCCTCGGTCTGGCTCTGATGCCATGGTGCCAGAACCGGCTGATAACCTAAAACACTTTGAAATGGCGTTAGGTTAGTGGAGTAGTGGCGGAGAGAGTTCTGGGCATATTCCGCCCATGGCAAGAACACCGACCACTCCCCTGGCCGGTCCTGGCAGTAATACCGCAGGAACCTACCCACATCCTGATTCACCCGTTCCACCTGCCCATTAGACTTTTATTTATTTATGTTTTTGTCATCTTTGAAATGCAAGAGAAAGACCACAAATTAATATTGCAGTTTAGACGCAATTTAGACTTTGGCCAGTAGATGGCAGCAGTGTGTGTGCAAAGTTTCAGATTGATCCAGTGAAGCATTGCAATACTGGACTATTTTGTATCAATGCCCAAATAACTGTTAGCTGGTTGAGAGAATGCCTAGAGTGTACAAAGCTGTCATAAAGGCAAAGGGTGGCTATTTGAAGAATCTCAAATATAAAATATATTTTGATTTGTTTAACACTTTTGTGGTTACTACATGATTCCATATGTGTTATTTCATAGTTTTGATGTATTCACTATTATTATACAATGTAGAAAATAATAAAAATAAAGAAAAACCCTTGAATGAGTAAGTGTGTCCAAACTTTTGACTGGTACAGCATATGATGTGAATGTGTAGAAGTATGGTGATAGGTTTTTTGAACCTGAGACCTTTAATTGTTTGGGATACTGGAATATGTAATGGGAAGATTTAATACTACAATAGAGTTGTAATGCATAATTGATTTTGACAACAAAAAAAGTTTAATCTTTTAATAAATATTGGAGAATGCCTACTACTGAACACAACTGACGTTTCTCCGTCTCATCATTTAATTCAGGTTTATTATCTGCTGACCACGTCTCAGTCCGAGGCGTGTAACACATACACCTGACAGGTGTGACATATCAAGAACCTTATTAAACAGCACGATCATTACACAGATGCACCTTGTGCTGGGGACAGTAAACGTTTTGAGGGAGTGTTCAATTGGCATGCTGACTGCAGGAATGTCCACCAGAGCTGTAGCCAGAGAATGTAATGTTAATTTCTCTACCATAAGCCGCCTCCAAAGTCGTTTTAGAGAATTTGGCAGTACGTCCAACCAGCCTCACAACCGCAGAGCACGTGTAACCATGCCAGCCCAGGACCTCCACATCCAGCTTCTTCACCGGTGGGATCGTATGAGACCAGCCACCCGGACAGCTGATGAAACTGTGGGTTTGCACAACCAAAGAATTTCTGCACAAACCGTCTCAGGGAAGCTCATCTGCGTGCTCGTCGTCCTCACAATGGGTCTTGACCTGACTGCAGTTCGGTGTCGTAACTGTCTTCAGTGGGAAAATTCTCACCATCGATGGCCACTGGCACGCTGGAGAAGTGTGCTCTTCACGGATTAATCCCGGTTTCAACTGTACCGGGCAGATGGCGTTGTGTGGGCGAGCGATTTGCTGATGTCAACGTTGTAAACAGAGTGCCCCATGGTGGTGGTGGGGTTATGGTATGGGCAGGCATAAGCTACGGATAACGAACACAATTACATTTTATCGATGGCAATTTGAATGCACAGATATACTGTTACAAAATCCTGAGGCCCATTGACGTGCCATTCATCCGCCGCCATTACCTCGTGTTTCAGCATGATAATGCACGGCCTCATGTCACAAGGATCTGTACACAATTCCTGGAAGCTGCATACTTTTCTTCCATGGCCTGCATACTCACCAGACATCCAGTCACCCACTGAACATGTTTGGGATGCTCTGGATTGACATGTACGACAGTGTGTTCCAGTTCCTACCAATATCCAGCAACTTTGCACAGCCATTGAAGAAAAGTGGGACAACATTCCACAGGCCACAATCAACAGCCTGATCAACTCTATGCGAAGATGTGTCTTGCTGCATGAGGCAAATGGTGGTCACACCAGATACTGACTGGTTTTCTGATCCACGCCCCTACCTTTTTGTTAAGGTACAGTATCTGTGACCAACAGATGCATATCTGTATTCCCAGTCATGTGAAATCCATAGATTAGGGCCTAATGAATTTATTTCAATTGACTGATTTCCTTATATGAACTGCAACTCAGTAAAATCTTTGAAATTGTTGCATTTTGCATTTCTACTTTTGTTCAGTGTACTTCCAATATTGCACTGGGTTTACGTATGATCAGTTTAATAACTTGTACCAAATCATAAAACATCCCCACAGACAACTATCCCCTTGACATACAAGAAAGTAGTTAGGCAAATTCAACAGATGCCCCTGCATCAGCAGTTTCTGCTTGAGCTGATCAAACTCAGACAAAATGTTGACCTGAAAGACCTGGCTTTCAGATGTCATATGGACTTACAAAGTGTTAGCACTGTGTTCAATTCCTCTGTGGACCTTATGTATGACATGCTAGGTCAGTTGTCTGTATGGCCTCACAGGGACAACATCACAGAACATATGCCAGATAACTACAGGAGAGATTTTCCAATGACCTTTGCAATACTAAATTGAACAGTGTTAAAGATGGAGAAACCAAGCTCACTGCTACTGCAAAGCCAAACTTATTCCAACTACAAGTATACCAACACACTGAAGTCTCTGATAATATGTGATCCACGTGGCTCAGTTATATTTGCATCCACTCTCTACACAGGATCAATTTCTGACAGAGAAGTATTTAAACAGTTTAACAACACAGAGTTACTGTGGCTATCTTAAGAGAAGTGTATGTAAACTTCCGACTTCAACTGTATATCACAACCTTCACCACTCATACTGGCCTCTGGAGATACACCAGACTGAACTTTGGCATAAGTTCAGCTGCCGAGGTGTTTCAGAATGCAATACAGCAAGTGCTCCAAGGCATTCCCAATGTGAGAAACATGAGCGAGGACATCCTAGTCTACGGTAGATCTCAAGATAAACACAACGCAGGTCTCAAAGTGTCACGACTGTCAGTGAGATGCGGTTGAAGAAGTCAGGCGCAGGACACGGAACTCTCGGAAACGTACTTTAATCCGATACTGAAAAGATGAACACAGAATAACTCCACACAGGGAGGAAATAACCCGCTCACAAACGACATACGTGAAGGGAAACAATCACACACAAGATCCCGATGAGAGACAGGGGTAATTATAGGGCAACAATCAAACATAATGTGGAACAGGTGTAAACAATACAGACAAAACTAGACAGACACCGATAACATCGATCGGCAGCAGCTAGTACTCCGGGGACGACGAATGCCGAAGCCTGCCCGAGCCAGGAGGAGGAGCAGCCTCGGCAGAATCCATGACACAAAGCTGTGTTTCAGAGAAAAATCTCACGTTGAACAAAGAAAAATTTGAATACAGCAAAACAACACTTGAGTTTTATGGCTATGTTTTCTCAGAGAAAAGCATTTTGGCGGATCCAAAGAAAATCAAAGCCATACAGAATCTGCCAGCACCTCAAAATGTCTCGGAAGTTCTCAGTCTACTGGGTATGATACAGTACTGCTCACGGTTCATACCAGACTTCGCAACAACCGCACAGCCTCTTTGTGAGCTCACAAGAAAAGATCACACCTGGTCATGGGGACCACAGCACCAGTCTGCGATCAAATAATTAAGAACATGTCTGATGCATGACATGACGACAGCCTACTTTGACCCAGCCAAGAAGTCAACACTGTTAGTTGACGCCAGCCCAGTTAGTTTAGGTGCCATACTGAGTCAGCACAACCCTACAAGTGACAAAGATGCCCATATCATCGCATATGCCAGCCGGGCGCTTTCAGAGGTTGAACAGCGCTACTCACAAACCGAGAGAGAAGCTCTGGCGATCATCTGGGCATGTGAACACTTTCACTTGTATCTCTACGGAACTCACTTCACGGTCAGCACGACTTGAGCGATGGAGACTGAGACTACAACCCTATAGCTACACTGTGAAGTACGAAGCTGGTAAAGACAACCCTGCCGACTACATGTCAAGACATCCCATCGTAGGGGAAACACCACAAAGAATACCTTGCATGGCAGAGAAATATGTGAACTTTATCATTGACAACACAGTTCCCAAAGCGATGACTCTAGCAGAGGTGCAAGAAGAAACAAAGAAAGACTCAGCTCTACAGAAGGTGATGCGGCTATTGTCCACAGGAACTTGGCAAGATTCACCACGTGACACACAAGATGCTGATTTCCAAACATTAAAAGCACTCTTTCGCATGAGACATGAACTAACAATCAATGCACAAGCAAATGTCATTCTGAGAGGAACACGGCTCATTCTTCCAGCCTCTCTCCATAAAAAAAGCAATCAACCTAGCTCACACATGACATCTAGGTATTGTGAAAACAAAACAGCTACTAAGAGAGTGTCACGATCGTCTTGAGAAGTGGACCAATGCGCAGCGTGATAAGTGAACATACTTTATTTTTTAATTCACCACAACGAACAAAACAACAAACGATACGAAACGTGAAGTCCTTGGTTACAATACAAACCATACGGAACAAGATCCCACAACACACTGTGGAAAACAGGCTGCCTAAGTATGGTTCCCAATCAGAGACAACAAGCAACAGCTGATACACGTTGCCTCTGATTGAGAACCACACCGGCCAACATAGAAACAAATGAACTAGATAATAACCCTAGCACACAAACACATAGAAACACACCCTTGCTCAACATAACAGAGTCCCAGAGCCAGGGCGTGACAGTACCCCCCCCCCCCCCCCCCCCCCCCCAAAGGCGCGGACTGCGACCGCGCCAAACATAAACCGAACAGGGGAGGGCCAGGTGGGCATTCCTCCTCGGAGGCGGTTCTGGCTCCGGGCTTGACCCCCACCCTCCAACAAACCCCCCAAAGCGCCCCTGGTCCGGTCTGGCCCTGCTGGCCGGAGCTGGACTGAACACTGGTGGAGCAGATTGCTCTAGCTCCGGAGTGGAGCAGCTGACCGGTGCCGGACCAGGCACCGGTGGAACAGGCACGGACTGTGCCGGACTGATGACGCGCACCACAGGCTTGGTGCGGGGAGCAGGGACGGGCCGGACCAGGCTGACGACGAGCACCATTGGCTTGGTGCGGGGAGCAGGGACGGGCCGAACCGGGCTGACGAAGCACACCACTGGTTTGGTGCGGGGAGCAGGAACAGGCCGGACCGGGCTGACGACGCGCACCACAGGCTTGGTGCGGGGAGCAGGGACGGGCCGAACCGGGCTGACGAAGCGCACCACTGGCTTGGTGCGGGGAGCAGGAACAGGCCGGACCGGGCTGACGACGCGCACCATTGGCTTGGTGCGGGGAGCAGGGACGGGCCGAACCAGGCTGACGAAGCGCACCACTGGCTTGGTGCGGGGAGCAGGAACAGGCCGGACCGGGCTGACGACGCGCACCACAGGCTTGGTGCGGGGAGCAGGGACGGGCCGAACCGGGCTGACGAAGCGCACCACTGGCTTGGTGCGGGGAGCAGGAACAGGCCGGACCGGGCTGACGACGCGCACCACAGGCTTGGTGCGGGGAGCAGGGACGGGCCGAACCGGGCTGACGAAGCGCACCACTGGCTTGGTGCGGGGAGCAGGAACAGGCCGGACCGGGCTGACGACGCACACCACAGTCTTGGTGCGAGGGGCAGGAACATGCCGGACCGGGCTGGCAACGCGCACCACAGGCTCGGCGCGAGGGACAGAAACAAGCCGGACCGTACTGGGGACACACACCACTGGCCCTACGCGGGGATCAGGAACGGGCCGGACCGGACTGGCAACACACCCCAGTACCTCTCGCCGTGCCTCTACATTCTCCTTCCCCCTGGTGACCAGTGACTCCCGTAACCTGGCGGCCTCCTTTGCCAACCCGCTGAACCACTCTATCCTGGCCTCCTGCTGCCCCGTCGTCAACGGCGTGAGCCCCCCCTAAAACATGTCTGGGCGTCTCTCCTCCCCGTGGGCCAGGCCTCCATGGCTCTCGCCAGACTCTCGCTCCTCTGCTCACAAGTCCAGCCTCTCTCCTCCTCCCTCGGCTTGACCCAGTCGAGGTTGATATCCTTTAGAGCCCTCTCTGGCATTGGCTCCTGGACACGCTGCTTGGTCCAGTTATGGTGGGATCTTCTGTCACGATCGTCTTGAGAAGTGGTCCAATGCGCAGCGTGATAAGTGAACATACTTTATTTTTTAATTCACCACAACGAACAAAACAACAAACGATACGAAACGTGAAGTCCTTGGTTACAATACAAACCATACGGAACAAGATCCCACAACACACTGTGGAAAACAGGCTGCCTAAGTATGGTTCCCAATCAGAGACAACAAGCAACAGCTGATACACGTTGCCTCTGATTGAGAACCACACCGGCCAACATAGAAACAAATGAACTAGATAATAACCCTAGCACACAAACACATAGAAACACACCCTTGCTCAACATAACAGAGTCCCAGAGCCAGGGCGTGACAGAAAGAAGGTTTGGTTTCCAGGCATCGATGACATGGTGGAAAAAGCAATTCAGCACAGCATTCCATGTCAAGCTGCCACTGCAGAAAATCTTATGGAACCACTGTCTATGTCGAAACTACCCAATGGTCCATGGCTAGAAGTATCAGTCGATTTCTGCGGTCCTTTCCCATCGGGTGACTACCTACTCGTAGTTGTTGACGAATTCTCAAGGTATCCGGAAGTTGAAATCGTAAAGACCACATCTTCCACTTCTGTCATTCCCAAGCTTGACAAAGTTTTCTCCTCCTTTGGAGTACCTGAGATTGTAAAAACGGACAATGGACCTCCCTTCAATGGACAGTCCTTCACAAATTTCAGACACTACCTTGGATTAAGCATAGAAAGATAACACTTTACTGGCCGAGAGCTAATGCCGAAGCAGAACGCTTCATGAGAACACTCAAGAAAACTGTCACAGCCACAAACTCTGAAGGAAAACCTTGGAAACTAAATCTCTACAGTTTTCTTAGAAACTACTGCGCAACCCCTCATGGAACTACTCAACAAACCCCAGCAGAGCTGATGTTTGGAAGAAAACTTTGCACTACACTTCCCACAATGCCTCACTTTGTACCAAATGCCAAGTTACGTGACACTGACCAACGTGCAAAGCAATGCATGAAAAAGTCTGCTGAATAGAAGAACCGAGCACGACCCTCCACACTCAAACCAGAAGACACGACACTCTTCCATCAGCATGTCAAAGGAAAACTCATGACTCCCTATGATCCTAAACCTTACAAAGTTGTGAGAATCAAAGGATCAATGATAACGGTGACACGCTCTGGACGTCTGGTAACCAGAAACTCATCCTTCTTCAAAAGCTCCCACCGTCAATACCTGTTTACTTTGACCCCGAGCTGTCGGAAGAAGTTATTATTTTATCAAGGAACAGCAACTTTGTTGCCTTATTTGTCAAGTAGGTTAGCTACTTTGTTTCAACTCACGAAATACCTAATATCTTCCTGTTGACTTTGACCCTGAGCTGTCGGAAGAAGTTATTATTTTATCAAGGAACAGCAACTTTGTTGCCTCATTTGTCAAGTAGGTTAGCTACTTTGTTTCAACTCACGAAATACCTAATATCTTGGTGTAATATGTCACTAATCATAGTTTAAAACCGTTAATCATAGATTTACTGATCCAGATTTAAAATTAAGTGGTGCAATACATCTCTGACGAAATTGGAAACCTAGATATACTTTACCTAGATTAGCTCTAATCCTAGATGATGGTGCAACCTACCCATAGTTTTTCACAGTATTACTTACCCGCCAGTGTTGTGATTGGCTGTGATATTCGCCTATTGATTTCTCCCGTTGGAGCAGCATCTGTTGTCAAAATGGGAAAGCTGTTCTGACTTTGTGGCTGTGTTATGTAGCGGAAATGGCTCTGTCTTTTCCTCGTTGCTAAAGTTTTACTGTTTGCTCAGTTTCAGTTTATGTGAGAAAACAAGCAATGAATAGCGTAGGGAATCATTGTACCATCTAAATCGCCATCCTATAATTTTGTAGATCTCCCAGGTATTTGCATTGAAAGTAATGTATATGGTTACCACTGCTAGGGGAAGCTGTGACGTCAATGGGGAGCGATAGTGGGATCGTGAGGTCTTGGATGTTTCTTCTTCAATCTTGGAGAATGCCTGATACTGAACAGGTACAGTGCCCTCTAGTATGGTGAAAGGAATGTCCTTTGTTTCACAGACTTTTGCCGCCAATGATCAGTAAGACCCGGGTTCATGCAGACTTAAAGAGCCTACAACTTTCAGAATGAGACTGATATGAGGTAAATGATTAATAAATAACTGTTAAATTATAAGAAATATCTAGATATCTTTAGAGTTAATTCGGGAAACGGTAACTCGTTAAACAACTTTTCCTGTGGTGCCCCAAATTCCTAATGAGTTAATTGTTACATGATTCATTTAGTCTAGTAACAATTAAACATAGTAGGTAATTATTAGATAAATAATAGTCATCACAATAATGAAAGGCACGTCACGACACACCTTTGGCAGTGAATACAGCTGTGAGTCTTTCTGGGTAAGTGCTTTCCACACCTGAATTGTGCAACATTTGCCCTTTATTCTTTAAAAAAATGTGCCTTGTGTTTTTGGTTATTGTCCTGCTGGAAGGTGAATTCATCTCCCAGTGTCTGGTGAAAAGCAGACTGAACCAGGTTTTCCTTTAGTGCAGGTCTCTCCAACCTGGAGAGCAACACTCCTGTAGGTTTTCACTCCAACCCCAGCTATAACTAACCTGATTCAGCTTATCAACTAGCTAATTATTAGAATCAGGTGTGCTAGATTAGGGTTCGAGCAAAAACGTACAGGATGGTAGCTCTCCAGGAACAGGGTTGAAGTGCCCTGCTTTAGTGTCTTCTTGCACACAGGATGCATGTTTTAGAATATGTTTTATTCTGTACAGGCTTCCTTCTTTTCACTCTGTCTATTAGGTTAGTATTGTGGAGTAACTACAATGTTGTTGATCCATCTTCAGTTTTCTCCTATCACAGCCATTAAACTCTGTAACTGTTTTAAAGTCACCATTGGCCTCATGGTGAAATCCCTGTGCGATTTCCTTCCTCTCCGGCAACTAGTTAGGAAGGACACCTGTATCTTTGTAGTGACTGGGTGTATTGATACACCATCCAAAGTGTAATTAATAACTTCACCATGCTCAAAGGGATATTCAACGTCTGCTCTTTTTGTACCAATGTACCAATAGGTGCCCTTGTTTGCTAGGCATTGGAAAACCTCCCTGGTCTTTGTGGTTGAATCTATGTTTGAAATTCACTGCTCGACTGAGGGACCTTACAGATAATTGTATGTGTGGGGTACAGAGATGAGGTAGTCATTTAAAAATCATGTTAAAACACTACTATTGCACACAGAGTGAGTCTATGCAAAGGTATTATGTGACCTTTTAAGCAAATCTTTCCTCCTGAATTTATTTAGGCTTGCCATAATAAAGGGGTTGAATAATTATTGACTCAAGACATTGCAGCGTTTTATTTTTAATTAATTTATACAAATGTTGAATAACATAATTCCACTTTGACATTATGGGGTATTGTGTTTAGGCCAGTGACAAAAAATCTCAATTTAATCCATTTTAAATTCAGGCTGTAACAACAAAATGTGGAAAAAGTCAAGGAATGTGAATACTTTCTGAAGGCAGTGTATGTAATGTGCAAAATAACAATATGACTCATGAAATATTGAGATAACATGGTTAACTACAAAGGGAAACCCAGCCGAGAGCTGTCCAGTGACGCAAGCCTACCAGACAAGCTAAATACCTTCTATGCTTGCTTCGAGGCAAGCAACACTGAACCATGCATGAGAGCACCAGCTGTTCCGGACGACTGTGTGATCGCGCTCTCCATAGTCAATGTGAGTAAGACATGTAAACAGGTTAACATTCACAAGGCCGCAGGGCCAGACGGATTACCAAGACGCATACTCAGAGCATGCGCTGACCAGCTGGCAAGTGTGTTCACTGATATTTTCAACCTCTCCCTGACCCAGGCTGTAATACCTACATGTTTCAAGCAGACCACCATAGTCCCTGTGCCCAAGAACGCCAAGGTAACCTGTCTAAATGACTATCTCCCTGTAGCACTCATAACTGTAGCCATGAAATGCTTTGAAAGGCTGGTCATGGCTCACATCAACAACATCATGCCAGACTCCCTGGACCAACTCCAATTTGCATACCGCCACAACAGATCCACAGATGATGCAATCTCAATTGCACTTCACACTGGTCTTTCCCACCTGGACAAAAGTAACACCTTCGTGAGAATGCTGTTTATTGACTACATCTCAGTGCTCAACACCATAGTGCCCTCCAAGCTCATCACTAAACTAAAAACCCTGGGATTAAACACCTCCCTCTGCAACTGGATCTTGGACTTCCTGACGGGCCACCCTTAGGTGGTGAGGGTAGGCAACAACATATCCGCCACGCTGACCCTCATCACGGGGGCCCCTCAGGGGTGCGTGCTTAGTCCCCTCCTTTACTCCCTGTTTACCCACGACTGCGTGGCCACGCACAACTCCAACACCATCATTAGGTTTGCCGACGACATGAAAGTGGTAGGCCTGATCACTGACGAGCGATGATGAGACAGCCTACAGGGAGGAGGTCAGAAACCTGGCAGTGTAGTGCCAGGACAACAACCTCTCCCTCAATGTCAGCAAGACAAAGGAGTGGATCGTGGACTACAGGAAACAGAGGGCCGAGCGCGCCCCCATTCACATCGACAGGGCTGTATTGGAGCGAGCCGAGAGCTTCAAGTTCCTCAATGTCCACTTCACGAAGGACCTATCATGGTCCAAACACACCAACACAGTCGTGAAGAAGGCATGACAATGCCTCTTCCCCTCAGGAGGCTGAAGATATTTGGCATCGGCCCTCAGATCCTCAAAAGGTTCTACAGCTGCACCATTGAGAGCATCTTGACTGGCTGAATCCCCGCTTGTATGGCAACTGCTTGGCATCCGACTGCAAGGCGCCACAGAGGGTAGTGCGTACGGCCCAGTACATCACTGGGGCCGAGCTCCCTGCCATCCAGGATCTCTATACCAGGCGGTGTCAGAGTAAGGCCCTATACAACCATACAACCCTACCTACAGTGCATTCGGAAAGTATTCAGACCCCTTGACCTTTTCCACATTTTGTTACGTTACAGCCTTATTCTAAAATTGATTAAATAGTTTTTTTTCCCCTCATCAATCTACACACAATACCCTATAATGAAAAAAAATTTTTTTAGAATTTTTTGCAAATGTATTAAAATATAAAACACTCTACTCTGCAGATCCTCTCAAGCTTTGTCAGGTTGGATGGGGAGCGTTGCTGCACAGCTATTTTCAGGTCTCTCTAGAGATGTTCGATCGGGTTCAAGTCCAGGCTCTGGCTGGGCCACACAAGGACAGTCAGAGACTTGTCTCGAAGCCACTCCTGCGATGTCTTGGCTGAGCGCTTAGGGTCGTTTTCCTGTTGGAAGGTGAACCTTCGCCCCAGTCTGAGTCCTGAGCGCTCTGCAGCATGTTTTCATCAAGGATCTCTCTATACTTTGCTCCGTTCATCTTTCCCTCGATCCTGACTAGTCTACCAGTCTCTGCCGCTGAAAACCAACCCCACAGCATGATGCTGCCACCAACATGCTTCACCGTAGGGATGGTGCCAGGTTTCCTCCAGTTCAGTCTTGGTTTCATCAAACCAGAGAATCTTGTTTCTCATTGTCTGAGAGTCCTTTCAGTGCCTTTTGGCAAACTCCAAGCGGGCTGTCATGTGCCTTTCACTGAGGAGTGGCTTCCGTCTGGCCACTGTACTATAAAGGCCTGATTGATGGAGTGCAGCAGAGATGGTTGTCCTTCTGGAAGGTTGACCCATCTCCACAGACAAACTCTGGAGCCCTGTCAGAGTGACCATCGGGTTCTTGGTCACGTCCCTGACCAAGGCCCTTCTCCCCCCATTGCTCAGCTCTAGGAAAAGTATTGGTACTTTAATATTCACATGGAAAAGTCCACAGACCCACTCCAAAAGTCTTTCGGCGCCATCATCGACTCAGTGGGTTTTGTCCAACATGTCTCCGGACCTACTCATTGCCACAGTCATACCCTGGATCTAGTTTTGTCCCGTGGAATAAATATTGTGGATCTAAATGTTTTTCCTCATAACCCTGAACTATCGGACCACCATCCTATTACATTTGCAATCGCAAAAAATAATCTGCTCAGACCCCAACCAAGGAACATCAAAAGCCGTGCTATAAATTCTCGGACAACCCAAAGATTCCTAGAGGCCCTTCCAGACTCCCTCCACTTACTCAAAGACGTCGGAGTACAAAAATCAGTTAACGACCTAACTGAGGATCTAAATTTAACCTTGCGTAATACCCTAGATGCAGTCGCACCCCTAAAAAAAAAAACATTTGTCACAAGAAACTAGCTCCCTGGTATACAGAAAATACTAGAGCCCTGAAGCAAGCCTACAGAAAATTGGAACGGAAATGGCGCTCCACCAAACTGGAACTCTTCCTACTAGCTTGGAAAGAAAGTACAGAGCAATATCGAAGAGCTCCTCACTGCTGCTCGATCATCCTATTTTTCCAACCTAATTGAGGAGAATAAGAACAATCCAAAATGTATATTTGATACTGTCGCAAAGCTAACTAAAAAGCAACGTTCCCCAAGAGAGGATGCCTTTCACTTCAGCAGTGATGAATTCATGAACTTCTTCGATGAAAAGATCATGATCATTAGAAAGCAAATTACGGACTCTTCTTTGAATCTGCGTATTTATCCAAAGCTCAGCTGTCCTGAGTCTGCACAAAACTGCCAGGACCTAGGATCAATGGAGACACTCAAGTTTTTTAATCCTATATCTCTTGACACATTCATGAAAATAGTCATGGCCTCTAAACTTTCAAGCTGCATACTGGACCTTATTCCAACTAAACTACTGAAAGAGCTACTTCCTGTGCTTGGCCCTCCTATGTTGAACATAATAAATAAAAGCCAAACCTTGACCCAGAAAATGTAAAAAACTATCGGCCTATATCGAATCTCCCAATTTAGAAAAAGCTGTTGTGCAGCAACTCACTGCCTTCCTGAAGAAGAAAAAAATTATACGAAATGCTTCAGTCTGGTTTTAGACCCCATCATAGCACTGAGACCGCACTCGTGAAGGTGGTAAATTACATTTTAATGGCGTCAGACCAAGGCTCTGCATCTGTCCTCGTGCTCCTAGACCTTAGTGCTGCTTTTGACACCATCGATCACCACACTCTTTTGGAGAGATTGGAAACCTTAATTGGTCTACACGGACAAGTTCTTGCCTGGTTTAGATCTTATCTGTCGGAAAGATATCAGTTTGTCTCTGTGGATGGTTTGTCCTCTGACAAATCAATTGTACGTTTCAGTGTTCCTCAAGGTTCCGTTTTAGGACCACTATTGTTTTCAGTATATATTTTACCTCTTGGTGATGTCATTCGGAAACACCATGTTAACTTTCATTACTATGCGGACGACACATAGCTCTACATTTCGATGAAACATGGTGAAGCCCCAAAATTGCCTATCCTGGAAGAATGTTTTTCAGACATAAGGCAAATGTTTTACTTTTAAACTCGGACAAAACAGAGATGCTAGTTCTAGGTCCCAAGAAACAAAGAGATCTTCTGTTGGATCTGACAATTAATCTTGATGGTTGTACAGTTGTCAAAAAAACTGTGAAGGACCTCGGCGTTACTCTGGACCCTGATCTCTCTTTTGACGAACATATCAAGAATATTTAAAGGACAGCTTTTTTCCATCTTCGTAACATTGCAAAAATCAGAAACTTTTTGTCCAAAAATGATGTAGAAAAGCTAATCCATGCTTTTGTCACTTCTAGATTAGACTACTGCAATGCACTACTATCCGGCTACCCGGATAAAGCACTAAATAAACTTCAGTTAGTGCTAAACACGGCTGCTAGAATCTTGACTAAAACCAAAAGGCTAGGGCTGATTTCAAGGTTTTACTGCTAACCTACAAAGCATTACATGGGCTTGCTCCTACCGATCTCTCCGATTTGGTCCTGCCGCACATACGTACACATATGCTATGGTCACAAGACGCAGGCCTCCTTATTGTCTCTAGAATTTCTAAGCAAACAGCTGGAGGCAGGGCTTTCTCCTATAGAGCTCCATTCTTATGGAGTGGTCTGCCTATCCATGTGAGAGACGCAGACTCGGTCTCGACCTTTAAGTCTTTATTGAAGACTTATCTCTTCAGTAGGTCCTATGATTGAGTGTAGTCTGGCCCAGGGGTGCGAAGGTGAACGGAAAGGCACTGGAGCGACAAACCGCCCTTAATGTCTCTGCCTGGCCGGTTCCTGTCTCTCCATTGGGATTCTCTGCCTCTGACCCTATTACGGGGGCTGAGCCACTGGCTTACTGGTGCTTTCCATGCCTTCCCTAGGAGGGGGTGCATCACTTGAGTGGGTTGAGTCACTGACGTGATCTTCCTGTCGGGTTTGTCGCCCCCTCGGGCTCGTGCAGTGGATCTTCGTGGGCTATACTCAGCCTTGTCTCAGGGTAGTAGGTTGGTGGTCTGTGGATATCCCTCTGGTGGTGTGGGGGCTGTGCTTTGGCAGTGGTGGGTGGGGTGATATGCTGCCTGGTTGCCCTGTCCGGGGGTTTCGTCGGACTGGGCCACTGTATCTCCCGATCCCCCCCCGTCTCAGCCTCCAGTATGTATGCTGCAATAGTCTATGTGCCGGGGGGCTAGGGTCAGTCTGTTATATCTGGTGTTATTCTCCTGTCTTATCTGGTGTCCTGTGTGAATTTAAGTATGCTCCCTCTAATTCTCTCTCTCTCTCCCTCCCATCCCGGAGGATCTGAGCCCTAGGACCATGCCTCAGGACTACCTGGCCTGATGACTCCTTGCTGTCCCCAGTCCACCTGGTCGTGCTGTTGCTCCAGTTTCCACTCTTCTGCCTGCGGCTATGGAACCCTGACCTGTTCACCGGACGTGCTACCTTGTCCCAGACCTGCTGTTTAAATCTCTGTCTCTCTACCACACCTGCTATTTCCAACCTCTAAATGCCCGGCTATGAAAAGCCAAGTGAAATTTACTCCAGGTGTACTGACCTGTTGCAACCTCTACAACCACTGTGATTATTATTTGACCCTGCTGGTCATCTATGAACGTTTGAACATCTTGGAGAAAAATCTGGCCTTAATGGCCATGTACTGTTATAATCTCCACCCCTCAGAGCCTGGTCCTCTCTAGGTTTCTGCTTTTCTAGGGAGTTCTTTCTAGCCACCGTGCTTCTACATCTGCATTGTTTGCTGTTTGGGGTTTTAGGCTGGGTTTCTGTATTGCACTTTGTGACATCTGCTGATGTAAAAAGGGCTTTCTAAATAAAATCTGATTTGATTTTGACTTCATTTGAATTCCTATGTGAAGACTCAATAGTGCATTTGAAGCCAATGAAGTTGGTTAAGATGGCGTCTAATGGAGACATAACATGTGCAGTTTGAGCTACTCCAGGAAGAGACGTTGTAGGCTAGCTCAGCGCTGCCCCCTCTCATTGAGTTTTTAAAGTGGAAGGCTGACCGTGGTACTGCCAGCTGCCATTAGCAACTAAAATTATCCTTATAACTTCTGTGTGCGATTTTAAGGACATACATCTGCTGTAATAGAAGCAATTATTGGTATCACTAACCATGTTTCCATCCACAATTTTTTTGCACATAAAGTCTGTATAAAATAAATCACAACAGAAGTGATGGGGTACAATTGTATAAATGTCAACAGATAACTTGCTTGTTGGACATGGTGGGATCATTCTGTGTAGGTAAAATTAATTGTGCGTGAAATGATGGTGGAAATGCCTGTATGCGCAAATATTGATATAATAAACATCAAAACAAAGTAAACTTGGAGTCACGAGATGATATGGTGTGTGGTCCTCCCACTACGACTTGGGAAACCATGCAGTTTATTAGGCTACAGATCAAATAAGTTATGAACTTCACATGGTGAAAGTGCACGGTGATCTTGATGCTCCTTTCCAATAAATATCGAGGGTCTTGTTCTCATGACATGATTCTAGCTTGATTGCCATTTGACAAATAATATTTTTGCTCTTATCCATTATAATCATGTAGACTAGTCTACCTGCACTGTATCTGCGAGCTGTTGGCTAGAGCGCACGTGCCAAGACCAGAGTAGGCACTTTTGCGACAAAACTATCAGTAGAGCTTTTTATGAGATGGAAACACATTGAACTTTAGATTTTATTCGGTACATAAACACTTAAACAAAAAAGTACATTTTGTGTGGAGAATGTCATCACGCACTGATTTTTACCTGGAAGAAGTCAATTTGGTGGAAACACCACTGGTGGGAAAATGTGCATATTTTCTTTATGCGGATTCTAGAATATTCGCATGAACATGTCACCAATTGGATGGAAACCTAACTATATACACAAAGATTGCAATTTTCCCATTCACTATAATGGGGATCCTGTTTTCTGCAAACAATGCCTGCAGTACAATGGTCGGCCTTGAACTTTGTGGCTTCAATGAGAGGAGGCAATCGTTCTCCCCTGATTTAAAACCATTGGATTGGTGCAAGCATGGCTACAGAATGTTTCCACTATATTTCTCATACCAGTCCATTCCTTCTAAATCCATAAGGGGGAGTGCACACTTTTTTTTGTTTTTTTTTATATTTAGAAGGTTTGCATAGAAAATACAATGAGTTTCCATTCCACGGTCTTCTTGATAAAACCTAGAATGTCAAATAAAAATGAAGTGGTTAAGGTATTTCTGAAATAATTGGGTGGTGAAACTTGCATCCAGCAAACCAAAGAAGTCGACACAATTTCAGCCATTCTTGAAAGTCAGGACAATCCTTGTTCTGCAGACACATCCTTTTTATAGTTTAATTGTTTTATTTAGCAAGCTGTAGGAATTTAGAATTAAATGTGAAGTGGAGCTTTATAGTTACGTGATAACATCAAGGGACCCGCGTACCTTAAATTATTAGTCAATCATTTATTCAAAAAACAGTTTCCATTATTTGTCGCAATATTTATAACCAGACGTGACTTTCAGCACTGACCCTTTTGTGGAGAAACTCAATCATCAAGAGCAAGAATGGGTGTCGAGTCAAAATGTAAATGTTTACTGTAGCGCTACAGTATTCAACAGGTATGAACATTTATTTATTTATAGCAAAATCACCTTCTCAGTTTCATTCTCATATGACAAAGATCTGTGTACAGGACAGTAGCGTACAAAACAATTAAATGTGAAGTGGAGCTTAATAGTTACGTGATGACATCAAGGGACCCGCGTACCTTAAATTATTCGTCAATCGTTTATTCAAAAAACAGTTTCCATCATTTGTCTGATAAACCTGGGTCAATGGAAACCTGCCTAGTCTACTAGCTATGCCGTCTGACTTTCCTTGTAACACTTTATAACCAGACATGTGACTTTCAGCACTGACCATTTTGTGGAGACACTCAATCAAGAGCAAGAATGGGTGTCGAGTCAAAATGTAAATGTTTACTGTAGCGCTACAGTATTCAACAGGTATGATTATTTTTTTGGGGGGGCAAAATCATGTTCCGTTTCATTCTCATATGACAAAAAGATCTGTGTATATGACAGTAGTGTACAAAACAAAAGAACGAACAACCGTGAATCAAAGCATTCAAAGTAGACTTCCTAATTCCTTCTCCTCTCCCCATGGACAAGGGCAAGTTTACACCAACCAATCAGAAAGAGGTTGGTTTTTCAATTTTGACCCTAATGTCTGACTCCTACTTGCCTGACTGTCCGTACCGTACGTACGAGTAACATCCCATGGCCAGATCACAGACCTGGTTCCCCAGGGTCATGTTCAATAGGGTACAACCTATTTTAAAACAGAACGGAAATTAGTGTCAAGTCCAGTGTCCCATCCTGTTTCAGTCCGTTTTCCTCTGTTTGGTGCCTAAAGAACACAGGAGGCAAGCATACACACCTGGGAGAACGAACTTACTCACGATTGTCACCACTTGCATCCATCTTCCAAGCGGCATATGATCCGGAAATCAAGGTAAATCACCCAATAAATACATTCTGAATCTCATTGGGAACACAGTGCTTGTGTGTGTTCCAGACAAATATATACATATGGGTATATTGATCCCCCCCCCAAAAAACAGTTCTTCCAAACAGTGCGGTCTGAAGTACATTATACACCCAACCCATCAACAACACCATTACCCTATACCTTTATCAGTCGCTCATCCTTTCCTTTTTTCTCTTCCCCTGTTCATTCTCTCTACATTTCCAACCATCTGTCCTCTATGACTGATCGTCTACACCAGAGCAGTGCTATATAACCCATTCCCTGATGGCGCTACAGGCGTACACAGACAAAACCTGTCTGGCTTCCTACCCTGCCTCTCTCTGCCTACCCTTTGTTTATATGTGTCATTATAAACACACACCCACCTGTAAACAAGTACTCTTTACCTTTCGGGTTATAAATACTGTTTTGGTAAAATCATCATTCTTAAAAGATGCACTATGCAGAAATCCTTTCCTGGTTGCAAAAATTGTAATTCGTCAAATTTCAGTTTGTGACAAAACAAGCAAGTATAGTGTAGAGAATAATTCTACCATCTAAACCACTGGGAAAAAACGAAATTTAATGGGAAGTATAGAAATAGCGCACATAGAACAGATCTACCGCTTCTGAGACTTGCTTTCAATGAGAATGACAGATCTATAGCACACATTTATGTGAATTTGGTCAGATCGGCCAAAAAGTTACATATTGCGGCTTTAAAAGACGAGACTGAATGTTTATATGAATAGAGATCTACACAAAAAGCCAATTGCATTATTGGAAGTTTCTTCTTATCTCGAGTTCTCTTTGTTTTGTCGATGTCACATAGTTTTTTCTCTTTTTGGCTTTAGCGTTAAGGCCCAAAGTCTGTAGTGAAGGGGGACTATTAAGGACTCCAAGCCGTAGTCCATCAGTGCCCATAGGGCCTACTGTACGTACACACAACACACACACACAATAGTATTGCAGGGGGGAGTATAAAAAGTACACATCCATTAATAAAAGACAGGTGGAACATCCTCTTAACCAAAACCATAATTCTTTCTCATTCCTCAAAGAAAAAGAAGCTAATTCGGTCCCTTTTCTCTCATTCGTCTTTTTAAAAACACCCTCAGTCAGTCCATTCTCTTTCTTTTTTTGATCTTCTCTTTCCGTCGTCGTCTTCTCTCAGTCCAAAGTGCGTGGGTGCCGTGCTGTCTGGCTCCGCTCTGGTTGGCAGGTGAGTGGTGGCTGTGGGTGGTTGTGGCTGTGTTTATTGCTATGGCACCTGTGGCTCTCCCGTATCAGGAGAACAGGACGAAGCTGCCCCTAGACGCTGATCTAAGGTCAGTGTTGCTTCTTCTCCATCTGATAGTTAAGGTCAGGGTTAATAGGGAGTGTTGAGCTGATCCTAGATCCGTGCCTGGGGGGGTAACTTCTCCTGCAGGTTAGTTCAGGTGAAGACGTAGTTAAGGAAGAGTTGGGAGAGCAGGAGGACACACAGGATGAAACAGTGGCGTCCAGTTAGTGTCACATTGTCCTCAGTCTCCCGGCGACGGCCCAGTTGACGACCCAACGCTATCAGGTTCCTACGGAAGGACAGGGGGGAGAGTTTCAGTCATCTATCAACGTTCTGAAATCTTTCCTTTCTCAGCATTGGTATGAACTACAACAACTTGAAAACCTACTAAAACTGAAGATGCCCAAGTTGACCAGGAGGGGAAGTTGCTTTATCATCTCCATCATGCAGTGTCCTGTTTATTGTGTGTTGATGTGCCCTTGAGCAAGGCACTTTCCCCTAATTGCTCCTGTAAATCGCTCTGGATAAGAGCGTCTGCTAAAATAGATTGTATTTATTTTGTATGTAAAAAAAAAGAAGTGTGTGCTCTCTTACCTCTGGATGTCTTGCTGCGTCTTCTGTATGGATGCAATGGAGGCCTCTATGACGGCGATGTCCTTCACTTCCTTGTTGCACCGTGCACACTGGCTCAGGTACCCTAGTAATGTGACAAGGGAGAGAAAATCCCTGTTTGGTTTACTGATAGTCTGAGGATAAGACAAGGCGAGATGTATGGGCATCATAGGTTGGTTGTGTGTGCATGCATGCCTGGGAGTAAGTGTGAGTGTGTTTGACTTACCCTTGTTACCAGAGGACTCGTGTGTATGTTCTGATGTGAGTCTTACCTTCATTATCAGAGGACTCGTGTGTAGGTTCAGGTGTAGTGCTGCTACTCTCAGTGTTCTGGCTACAGCTAGACGGCTGGCTGCTGCCCTTCCTGTGTTTCCCATTCACCTGGGCCTGAGAGACACAGGCACGCATGACCACGCCAAACACACACACACCTGTAATGTCCATTGATGTAATGTCCAATTTTTTCACAAAACTACACATTGAAGCCAGACTATTCTAAATGGTATACCCAATATGGCAACTGGACCAAAAACACAAGAAGACTGCGGTGAGTTGGAGTGTCCAGTCTATTTGAAATTCTATGGTTACAACTAGTCAGTTTGGCAAAAAAACAAAGATGGAACATCGGTGTGTGTTTGTTTCAATGTGTGTGTGTCTCTTACCTTCTGCTGGCTAGCCCAGGCTGAGGCGCGGCTGTACGCCAGTCCTTTATGTCGTGTCTGTGATTTCTCCTTGGTCTGGATCACTCCGTGCTCCTCAAACTGCACCAGACAGTGCTCAGGGTCCCAAGGCCGCGTGCTGGAGAGGGGGAAGGAAGGACAAGTTCACATACATACAGAGGCTTGCGAAAGTATTCACCCATCTTGGCATTTTTCCTATTTTGTTGCCTTACAACCTGGAATTAAATTTGATTTTTTGGGGGGGTTTGTATCATTTGATTTACACATGACTACCACTTTGAAGATGCAAAATATTTTCTCTTGTGAAACAAACAAGAAATAAGACAAAAAAACTGAACTTGAGCGTGCATAACTACTCACCCCCCCAAAGTTAATACTTTGTAGAGCCACCTTTTGCAGAAATTACAGCTGCAAGTCTCTTGGGGTATGTCTCTATAAGCTTGGCACATCTAGCCACTGGGATTTTTGCCCATTCTTCAAGGCAAAACTGCTCCAGCTCCTTCAAGTTGGATGGGTTCCGCTGGTGTACAGCAATCTTTAAGTCATACCACAGATTGAGGTCTGGGCTTTGACTAGGCCATTCCAAGACATTTAAATGTTTCCCCTGAAACCACTCAAGTGTTGCTTTAGCAGTATGCTTAGGGTCATTGTCCTGCTGGAAGGTGAACCTACGTCCCAGTCTCAAATCTCTGGAAGACTGAAACAGGTTTCCCCTCAAGAATTTCCCTATATTTCGCACCATCCATCATTCCTTCAATTCTGACCAGTTTCCCAGTCCCTTCTGATGAAAAACATCCCCATAGCATGATGCTGCCACCACCATGTTTCACTGTGGGGATGTTGTTCTCGGGGTGATGAGAGGTGTTGGGTTTGCGCCAGACAGTGTTTTCCTTGATGGCCAAAAAGCTACATTTTAGTCTCATCTGACCAGAGTACCTTCTTCCATATGTTTGGGGAGTCTCCCACATGCCTTTTGGCGAACACCAAACGTGTTTGCTGCTTTTTTTCTGGCCACTCTTCCGTAAAGCCCAGCTCTGTGGAGTGTACAGCTTAAAATGGTCCTATGGACAGATACTCCAATCTCCGCTGTGGCGCTTTGCAGCTCCTTCAGGTTTATCTTTGGTCTCTTTGTTGCCTCTCTGATTAATGCCCTCCTTGCCTGGTCCGTGAGTTTTGGTGGGCGGCCCTCTCTTGGCAGGTTTGTTGTGGTGCCATATTATTTCCATTTTTTAATAATGGATTTAATGGTGCTCCGTGGGATGTTCAAAGTTTCAGATATTTTTTTATAACCCAACCCCTGATCTGTACAACTTTGTCCCTGACCTGTTTGGAGAGCTCCTTGGTCTTCATGGTGCCGCTTGCTTGGTGGTGCCCCTTGCTTAGTGGTGGTGCAGACTCTGGGGCCTTTCAGAACAGGTGTATATATACACTGAGATCATGTGACACTTAGATTGCACACAGGTGGACTTTATTTAACTAATTATGTGACTGAAGGTAATTGGTTGCACCAGATCCTATTTAGGGGCTTCATAGCAAAGGGGGTGAATACATATGCACGCACCACTTTTCCATTATTAATTTTTTTGAATTTTTTGAAAAAAGTTATTCTTTTTCATTTCACTTCACCAATTTGGACTATTTTGTGTATGTCCATGACATGAAATCCAAATAAAAATCCATTTAAATTACAGGTTGTAATGCAACAAAATAGGAAAAACGCCAAGCGGGATGAATACTTTTGCAAGGCACTGTACCAGATCTTCTCCGGGGGGGGGGGGATGTATTCTCTGGTCTGTGTGCCAGTGTGGATGCAATGTCTGTATTAGTTCCGTTATATTTGTATTGCCTTATGGTGTGTGTGTGTGTGTACATGACCACTTGGTGGTGTGCTGTGTACATACTCTATGTGTGTGTACGTCCATTCGTTGGTGACGGAGTCCAGGTGAAAGAGTCTGGGGCTCCAAGGTTTGTCTCCTCGGTCTTTGACCTCATTTCTCTGAGCCTCCTCCAGTACAAACTTCTCCTGGGTTGCCCGGTTCTGGTCACGGTCCACTATAGCACTCGTCACATGCTGCCACAGCCTGCAAGGCACACATAGACAGACAAAGGTCTTAGCAAAGCTTCCATCTACTGTATGTAAAAGTCTGCAGACAGAACACTGGTGTGTGTGTCCTTACCTCTCCGACTCAAACTGCCCTTGCTGGTCCAGCTGTACAACTTGCCTCTTCAGTCTGGTGCTGCGGACCTCTGGAGTGGGGTTCCAGAGGACCTCCTGCTGCCCTGACTTCTTCTCCTGTAGGAACACCTCACCATCCTGATCACACACACACACACACACACACTTAATATGTTTTGTGCCATTTACACATGTGCCTTATTTTTGTACATTGCCAATGCTATTGTATGTAGTCCATCCATCCATCCATCCATCCATCCATCCATCCATCCATCCATCCATCCATCCATCCACCCACATCACAACACCTCTTGCTGACCTCTTCTCCTGGAGAAACACCTCTCATTCCTGACGACAACAACAGACACTTCCAATAACAAACGGGGGAAAAATAGGGAGATAGTGTGTGTGAGAGAGAGCGAGAGAGAGAGAGGCAGAGGGAGATGCATGCACTCTTACCCAGTGTCCGTCCACAGTGGCCAGCAGCTCATCTCCCTGCTGGATCTTTCCAGAGATCACATTCACACTGCTGGAGCCTCCCAGGAAGGGCTACAATACAGAGAGAGAAGACCGTCCCCTACAGGTGACTAGAGCAAGAACAGAACAACCCTGATCCTAGACCTTATGAGCCAACTTGATCTGAATCTACTGCATGTAATGATAAAGTGCCATGTGTCACATTTAGACTGGGATTTAATCTGATTGCATTTACAAGCAGGATTGTCTCCATGCGCAATGTTCCCACTGATCGGATTGAATCCTACCAGGTCATTTGATACATTACACAACCCTTAACAGTAAAAAAACAAAAAATATAAAACAGTACCTTTTGGACAAACCCCATCAATCTCAGTTATCATAACCAACCGTCACAGCACTCACCCCAGTTTTTTCCCCCACCTCTATTTTTATTTCTCCCACCCTCTCCCTTGCCCCTTTACTGTTTTATATTTATATTTGCTTTCATGCAATGGCTAGTTAATTGAATTAATAAAATAATACATTTTGTTTGGTAGAGAAGCTGCCTACAATCCATTCTGTTTTTTGGAGCCCGGCCGATATGGGTTTTCTTGGGTCTGATATCGATTTTTGTGGGACAAAACCTAATCAAATTGTATTTGTCAAATGCGCCTAATGCAACAGGTGTAGACCTTATAGTGAAATGCTTACTTACTTAACCAAAAACGCAGTTTTAAGAAAAATAAGTGTTAAGTAAAAAAATTAAAAATTAAAGAGCAGCAGTAAAATAACAGTAGCGAGCTATATACAGGGGGTACCGGTACAGTCAATGTGCGGGGGCACAGGTTAGTCGAGGTAATATGTACATGTAGGTAGAGTTAAAGTGACTATGCATAGATAATAAACAGAGCGTGGCAGTAGCGTAAAAGAGGGGGTAGGTGGGACAACGCAAATAGTCCAGGTAGCCATTTGATTAGCTGTTCAGGAGTCTTATGGCTTGGGGGTAGAAGCTGTTAAGAAGCCTTTTGGACCTAGACTTGGCACTCCGGTCACACTTGCTGTGCGGTAGCAGAAAGAACAGCCTATGACAAGAGTGGCTGGAGTCTTCGACAACTTTTAGGGCCTTCCTCTGACACCGCCTGGTATAGAGGTCCTGGTTGGCAAGCAGCTTGGCCCCAGTTATGTACTGGGCCGTACACACTACCCTCTGTAGTGCCTTGCGGTCGGAGGCCGAGTTGCCATACCAGGCAGTGATGCAACCAGTCAGGATGCTCTCGATGGTGCAGCTGTAGAACTTATTGAGGATCTGAGGACCCATGCCAAATCTTTTCAGTCTCCTGAGGGGGAATAGGCTTTGTCGTGCCCTCTTCACGACTGTCTTGGTGTGTTTTGACCATGATAGTTCGTTGGTGATGTGGACACCAAGGAACTTGAAGCTCTCAACCTGTTCCACTACAGCCCCGTCGATGAGAATGGGGGCGTGCTCAGTCCTCTTTTTTTCCCTGTAGTCCACAATCATCTCCTTTGTCTTGGTCACGTTGAGGGAGAGGTTGTTATCCTGGCACCACACGGCCAGGTCTCTGACCTCCTCCCTATAGGCTGTCTCATCGTTGTCGGTGATCAGGCCTACCACTGTTGTGTCATCGGCAAACTTAATGATGGTGTTGGAGTCGTGCCTGGCCATGCAGTCATGGGTAAACAGGAAGTACAGGAGGGGACTGAGCACGCACCCCTGAGGGGCCCCCGTGTTGAGGATCAGTGTGGCAGATGTGTTGTTACCTACCCTTACCACCTGGGTGCGGCCCGTCAGGAAGTCCAGGATCCAGTTGCAGAGGGAGGTGTTTAGTCCCAGGGTTCTTAGCTCAGTGATGAGCTTTGTGGGCACTATGGTGTTGAATGCTGAGCTGTAGTCAATGAATAGCATTCTCACGTAGGTGTTCCTCTTGTCCAGGTGGGAAAGGGCAGTGTGGAGTGCAATCTGTTGGGGCGGTATGCAAATTGGAGTGGGTCTAGGGTTTCTGGGATGATGGTGTTGATGTGAGTAATGACCAGCCTTTCAAAGCACTTCATGGCTACAGACGTGAGTGCTACGGCAGGTTACCTTTGTGTTCTTGGGCACAGGGACTATGGTGGTCTGCTTGAAACATGTAGGTATTACAGACTTGGTCAGGGAGAGGTTGAAAATGTCAGTGAAGACACTTGCCAGTTGGTCAGCGCATGCTCTGAGTACATATCCTGGTAATCCATCTTGCCCCGCTGCCTTGAGAATGTTGACCTGTTTAAAGGTCTTGCTCACATCGGCTACGGAGAGCATGATCACACAGCTGGTGCTCTCATGCATGCTTCAGTGTTGCTTGCCTCAAAGCAAGCATAAAAGGCATTTAGCTCGTCTGGTAGGCTTGCGTCACTGGGCAACTTGCAGCTGGGTTTCCCTTTGTAGTCCGTAATAGTTTGGACACATCCGACGAGCATCAGAGCCGGTGTAGTAGGATTCAATCTTAGTCCTGTATTGACACTTTGCCTGTTTGATGGTTCGTCTGAGGGCATAGCGGGATTTCTTATACGCGTCCGGATTAGTGTCCCGCTCCTTGAAAGCGGCAGCTCTAGCCTTTAGCCATGGCTTCTGGTTGGGATATGTACGCACGGTCACTGTGGGCACGACGTCGTCGATGCACTTATTGATGAAGCCGGTGACTGAGGTGGTATACTCCTCAATGCCATTGGATGAATCCCGTAACATATTCCAGTCTGTGCTAGCAAAACAGTCCTGTAGCTTAGCATCTGCGTCATCTGACACTTCTTTGACAGAGTCACTGGTGCTTCCTGCTTTAGTTTTTGCTTGTAAGCAGGAATCAGGAGGATAGAATTATGGTCAGATTTGCCAAATGGAGGGCGAGAGAGAGCTTTGTACGCGTCTCTGTGTGTGGAGTAAAGGTGGTCTAGAGTTTTTTTTCCCTCTGGTTGCACATTTAACATGCTGGTAGAAATTAGGTAGAACGGATTTAAGTTTCCCTGTATTAAAGTCCCCGGCCACTAGGCGCGCCGCCTCTGGATGAGCGTTTTCCTGTTTGCTTATGGTCTTATACAGCTCGTTGAGTGCGGTCTTAGTGCCAGCATCGGTTTGTGGTGGTAAATAGACAGCTATGAAAAATATAGATGAAAACTCTCTTGGTAAATAGTGTGGTCTACAGCTTATCATGAGATACTCTACCTCAGGCGAACAAAACCTTGAGACTTCCTTAATATTAGATTTCGTGCACCAGCTATTGTTTACAAATATACACAGACCGCCACCCCTTGTCTTACCGGAGGCGGCTTGTCTATCTTGCCGATGCAGTGTAAACCCCGCCAGCTGTATATTATCCATGTTGTCATTCAGCCACGACTCCGTGAAACATAAGATATTACCGTTTTTAATGTCCCGTTGGTAGGATATTCGTAATTGTAGCTCGTCTATTTTGTTATCCAATGATTGTACGTTGGCTAATAGGACTGATATTAGAGGCAGATTACCCACTTGCCATTGGATCCTTACAAGGCACCCCGACCTACGTCCCCGATATCGCAGTCTCCTTCTCCTGCGAATGACAGGGATTTGGGCCTTGTAAGGTGTCTGAAGTAAGTCCTTCGCGTCCGACAGGTTAAAGAAAAAAATCTTCGTCCAGTACGAGGTGAGTAATAGCTGTCCTGATATCCAGAAGCTCTTTTCAGTCATAAGAGACGGTGGCAGAAACATTATGTACAAATTAAGTTACAAATAACGCGATTGGAGCCTGTAAAAACGGCAGCCATCTCCTCCGGCGCCATTATACAAAAATATATCTGCTGATATATTGTTTTACAGCGGGGAAATGAAAAAGTTACTTTTTCCCATATAAATTGCCGTCCAAGACATATGTTTCAAATGTTGATTTCTTACATTGTGACAATAGTGACATCATGAGAATGGCCACAAGTGTTCAGATAACCATTTTTTTTGTGGAATTATCGGTAAAAGGACAATATCAGTCGATAAAGTCGGTGAAACGATATATCGGTTTGGCTCTAGTTTTTTTTCTCCTCTCACTGCGCAGTTATGTTTCACCAAATTTTTAAGAATGTTATTTATTTTGTATTTTCTTGTTTCTGTACAACATTGAAAAGATTGGAACTTAGGAAGTACACACACATACCTTCAACTTGAACTCCAGTTCTGCCACATATTTGGTTCTCTCACACTCAATAGTGATCTTCCCTCCCAGCTCCAGTGTCATGGTGCCATACAGAATACCTAATATAGAAACAAGGAACAACACATTTCATTTACAATTACACGCGTCGAAACACTCCTATCATGAATGATATAAAAGGTCAGTGAATGCAACAGAGCCGGAACAACAGTGTAAATACTACTACAAGGCAACCACTTCAGACAGACAGCAGTTAGAAAGTGAGTAGTATACGGGCCGTGTCCGATTATCCATCTAAAATGGTAGGCATTTTGGTTATGCTAAAATAACAACGTTTTATAGTATATCAAAAAAAGTGAGTACGCTAATTTGGGCTATTCATCTATTATGAATTCGCTGCACATTGACGAAGAGAATCGTATTTTTCAAACCCAGCTGATAATCAGATAAGGGGACGGGGTGTTTAAGCAATAAGGCTTGAGAACCCGGGGATTATCGTGCGATAACTCCGGACTAATTTTTACCAGCATGTCACATGTGCAACCAGAGGGAGAAAAAGAAAACTCGAGACCACTTTTACTCCACACACAGAGACTCATACAAAGCCCTCTCTCGCCCTCCATTTCGCAAATCTGACCATAATTCTATCCTCCTGATTCCTGCTTCCAAGCAAAAACTAAAGCAGGAAGTACCAGTGACTTGCTCAATATGGAAGTGGTCAGATGAAGTGGATGCTACACTACACGACTGTTTTGCTATCACAGACTGGAAAATGTTACGGGATTCATCCAATGGCATTGAGGAGTATACCACCTCAGTCACCTGCTTCATCAATAAGTGCATCGACGACGTCGTGCCCACAGTGACCGTGCGTACATATCCCAACCAGAAGCCATGGCTAAAGGCTAGAGCTGCCGCTTTCAAGGAGCGGGACACTAATCCGGACGCGCATAAGAAATCCCGCTATGCCCTCAGACGAACCATCAAACAGGCAAAGCTTCAATACAGGACTAAGATTGAATCCTACTACACCGGCTCTGATGCTCGTCGGATGTGTCCGGGCTTGCAAACTATTACAGACTACTAAGGGAAACCCAGCCGCGAGCTGCCCAGTGACGCAAGCCTACCAGATGAGCTAAATGCCTTTTATGCTCGCTTTGAGGCAAGCAACACTGAAGAATGCATGAGAGCACCAGCTGTGTGATCACGCTCTCCGTAGCCGATGTGAGCAAGACCTTTAAACAGGTCACCATTCACAAGGCAGCGGGGCCAGATGGATTACCAGGACGTGTACTCAGATCATGTGCTGACCAACTGGCAAGTGTAATACCTACATGTTTCAAGCAGACCACCATAGTCCCTGTGCCCAAGAACACTAAGGTAACCTGCCTAAATCACTACCGCCCAGTAGCACTCACGTCGGTAGCCATGAAGTGCTTTGAAAGGCTGGTCATGACTCACATCAACACCATCATCCCGGAAACCCTAGACCCACTCCAATTCGCATACCGCCCCAACAGATCCACAGATGACACAATCTCCATTGCACTCCACACTGCCCTTTCCCACCTGGACAAAAGGAACACCTATGTGAGAATGCTGTTAATTGACTACAGCTCAGCATTCAACACCATAGTGCCCACAAAGTTCATCACTAAGCTAAGGACCCTGGGACTAAACACCTCCCTCTGCAACTGGATCCTGGACTTCCTGACGGGCCGCCCCCAGGTGGTAAGGATAGGCAACAACACATCTGCCACGCTGATCCTCAACACGGGGGCCCTTCAGGGGTGTGTGCTTTGTCCCCTCCTGTACTCCCTGTTTACCCACGACTGCGTGGCCAAGCACGACTCCAACACCATCATTAAGTTTGCTGATGACACAACGATGAGACAGCCTATAGGGAGGAGGTCAGAGACCTGGCAGTGTGGTGCCAGGACAACAACCTCTCCCTCAACCTGAGCAAGACAAAGGAGCTGATCGTGGACTACAGGAAAAGGAGGGCTGAACAGGCCCTCATTAACATAGACGGGGCTGTAGTGGAGAGGGTCGAGAGTTTCCACAACACCAACAAACTATCATGGTCCAAACACATCAACACAGTCGTGAAGATGGCACAACAACACCTTTTCCCCCTCAGGAGACTGAAAAGATTTGGCATGGGTCACCAAATCCTCAAAGTTCTACAGCTGCACCATCGAGAGCATCCCGACTGGTTGTATCACCGCCTGTTATGGCAACTGCTCGGCATCTGACCGTAAGGCTCTACAGAGGGTAGTGCGTATGGCCCAGTACATCACTGGGGCAGAGCTTCCTGCCATCCAGGACCTATATACTAGGCGGTGTCAGAGGAAGGCCCAACAAATTGTCAAAGACTCCAGTCACCCAAATCATAGACTGTTCTCTCTGCTACCACATGGCAAGGGGTACCGGAGCGCCAAGTCTAGGTCCAAAAGGCTCCTTAACAGCTTCTACCCCCAAGCCTATGCATAGTCACTTTACCCTTACCTACATACACAAATTACCTCGACTAACCTGTACCCACGAACACTGACTCGGTACCGGTACCCCCTGTATATAGCCTTGTTATTTATTTTTTATTTAGTAAATATTTTCTTAACTATCTCTTGAACTGCATTGTTGGTTAAGGGCTTTTAACGGTTGTATTCGGCGCATATGACAAATATAATTTGATAAGGGCTGTTCTTAGGCCCAAGGCAAAGCCGAGGCCCAGGAACAGCCCTTAGGGAGTTATCACACGATACCCCCGGGTTCTCAAGCATTATTACTTTTAGTAAATGGTTGCCAACATATTTATAAAATGTTTAATTACATTTGGTTTTGCATTCTGAAGTTGATAGCCAAGCGGGATGGTCATTTGTTATTTTCTCATGTTTTGACCCAGTCGTTATTTCTATTAATTCGACGTTGCTATGCTAAACAAATCATTGGCATCTAGCTAGCTAGCAGATTTAATGTTGATGAGAGACAAGAACTTCAATACATAATGATTTAATAAATATCCAAAAGGCCTACATAGCCAACAACTATTATGCTTGGCGAGTCCAAGCTAACAAAGCTAGTTGGTGATGTTAATAGTTAAGAGGGGATATGGTAACCAAGATTTCACAAGATTGGTTTTGCCCAAATTTAACAGAACATGTGAAACAACACATTTTTAAATGCGTCACGTGCATACAATACAACACTACCAAGGGGTCACCACTTAAACCTGGTCATTTCCCCTCACCTAGTGGTCCATTTACACACATTGCAATGGATTTTATTGATATGACTGAAAGAAAGGAGAGAAAGCGCTATTGTTTAGTAATAATTGACCGATTCACCAGATGGGTAGAGGCATTTCCTACTACCCACTGTGATGCTAAAACAGTAGCTAAAATTCTACTGCTCAAATTCTGGTAAGGGAAATATTCCCTAAATTCAGAATCCCAGAAACCTTGTCTGCAGACAATGACACCCATTTCACTGGAGATGTCATAGCCCAAATTGCCCTTATGCTGGGAATCTATCACTTGACAGGTAAAACCTGGGTAGAGTGTATACCTCTGGTGCTGATGAAAATGTTAAGCAGCCCCAACAGAGGCACTGGGTATAGCCCTCATGAGATGTTAACAGGCCGTCCCATGAATGTCCCATCTCATAGGCCCATGACTGACAAACAGACTGACCTGACTAGACTGGAAGATGACCTGTTAGGATATATGAAGGAACTAACTTCTACTGTTAGGTCTCTGTATTCTCACTCTAGGAAAGCCCAGGAGGTGCCAGACGGAGAGGATAAAGACAAAATCCCTGTCCAAATCGGAGACTGGGTGAAACTGAAGGTTCACAAACGAAAATGGAACCAGCCAAGATGGATGGGACCATACCAAGTGATCCAGGCCACCCCGAGTGACCGAGAGACAGGGATGGCACCACCTGTCACACTGCCAGAAGATGGAGAAGCACCCACCAAAAGAATGAAGAATGACCAGAACCTGCCATCTGATGAAGACTCAACAGTTCTGCATGGACTCCATGGAGAGAGAAGGAGGGGAGGCCGTGAGCCACATCCACTGGGCCATGAATGTGCTGTGTTATGTGTAATAATCTGTGCTCTGCTTGCTTCCTCAGTCTCGGGGGTGGAAATACAGAACAACCAATTGAAGTAAACCAATTCCTGGGTAAATATGCTGCGGGGCCTGGGTAGGAGGGCAGCACCAAATGGGTCCAGAATAATGATGTTCCCAAAACCTTCTTCAGCAGGTGAGCTATTTGGTGCTATGGGAAAACCTCTATCAGAGGACGATATTACATGTGGTGTGCACCTTTCCAAATCATGTCCAATCAATTGAATTTACCCCAGGTGGACTCCAATCAAAGTTTTAGAAACATCTCAAGTATGATCAATGGAAACAGGATGCACCTGAGCTTAATTTCGAGTCTCATAGCAAATGGTCTGAATACTTTTGTAAATAAGGTTCTGTTTTTTATTTTTAATACATTTGCTGGAATTCCTAAAAACCTGTTTTGGCTTTGTCATTTTGGGGTATTGTGTGTAGATTGATGAAAAACTTTTTTTTATTTAATCAATTTTATAATAAGGCTGTAATGTAACAAAATGTGGAAAAAGTCAATGGGTCTGAATACTTTCCGAATGCACTGTACTTACCAAATGATAATGGACCTACATTCATACAGTTTCTTGAATGTGACCAGCTCGCTAATAATCACAGAAATGAAAGCTAGACAGTCAGGGAGTATTGACAATTCAAAAACAATGGATAGAGGACTATCCTTTGCACATTTTTACAGCGAGGAAATGTAACCAATTTTCAGTGCGGCCCTCCGGACCTCGTTGAAGACTGAATGAGCACCCCGGGGCAAAATGAGTTTGACACCCTTGCTATACAGTGTTTGTTTACATTTACTTTGTATTCAAACATTGGAGTAAAACAAGCTTATATTTTGGGTTCTGATGGGGTACGACTGTTGAACTAAAGCTCATGCTGCATTCATAAATTAAATGATAAGAATATACATTATAAGTCCATAAATGGATGTAGCAATTAAGGATTCATCATTAGAGTTGCTCAGAAAACCAGAGATATTTAGATAACAGAAAGGCGCAGTGCAGACAGTTGGCCTCAATATTCTATTAGATCGATCTGCAGACCGCAATGCCAAAGAGAGTTTTCCCCAGAGTCAGAAACTGGGAATTTAGGGAATGTCTTTGGATTTTTTCAACTCTAATCCCTGTAGTAAAATATCAGAGTTTTAAAAAGCAGTACCTTTACAGTGGGCGTAAGGCATGGTGATGACATACTCCTCATCCCTGCCCAGCAGCATCAGTCTGGCCCTGCCATCCAGTATGGCAGACAGAGAGTTACCTGGAACAGGACATTAGAATTTAGACCCATAAGAGAGAGAACATTAGCCCGGTCCCAGATCTGTTCATGCTGTAAAGCCAACAACCAATGGTTTCATAGACATCTTTAGAGTAGATAAAAACACCATGAAGCTCGATTTACTTCCCGACATAACAGATTGACTGCACAAGAAGACAAACATTGTGGTATGCAAATAAGCCAGCGTACCGTAAAACTTGGACTTGGCCAAAATGCTGCCGCTGATATAGAAGCCGTCCTTCTTGTTGCAGATGTAGAAGGCAGAGATAGGTGGGTGGTGGGAGATCTGAGATAGAAAGATAGGGAATGTGTTATTTAGGGCAGTGATTCTCAACTGGGGTGGGTCGCGACCCACATGGGGGCCGCTGGAGGATTTTAAGGAGTCGCGGGACTTACATTAAATAATAACTTTTGAAAGGATACCGCTGCACTGTTTATTGTTGCTGACTTTACACAACTTTACCGCTACACAGGCGTGTGTGTGTGCTGCACCACTTCTTGTTGTTGACATTACACGTGCAGCGAGTCTGTAGTGGAGAAATGGCTAGCTTACGTTCGGACTGAGGGTTTTTGCGCTGTACACACTCACTGACCTATACAATAACGTTTTTCACCCCACACACACACCTCCACAGATCCAATAAAAATGTCATTCTGCAATATTGTTTTGTATTTAAATGTGACACGTCCAATCAGATAACACAGATCTTCTTCTGACAGCTAGCATGATTGACAACTAACTATGCAGATGTGTTCTGCAGGCATTGAACGTGTGGATAGTTAGCGGTCACTTAAGTCATGCTGTCAGAGTAAAATCATGGACAAGTTTTTAAAACGTGCAGCTCCCTCTTCATCTACTGCTGCTTCCAATGTCAACAAATACCACCCCGACTTCATCAAATATGGTTTTACATACAGTAAAAGTCAAAAGTTTGGACACACCTACTTATCCCAGGGTTTTTACTATTTACTACATAGTAGAATAATAGTGAAGACATCAAAACTATGAAATAACACATATGGGATCATGTAGTAACCAAAAAAAGTGTTAAACAAATCCAAATATATTCTATATTTGAGATTCTTCAAAGTAGCCACCCTTTGCCTAGATGACAGCTTTGCACACTCTTGGCATTCTCTCAACCAGCTTCATGAGGTAGTCACCTGGAATGCATTTCAATTAACAGGTGTGCCTTGTTAAAAGTTAATTTGTGGAATTTCTTTCCTTAATGCGTTTGAGCCAATCAGTTGTGTTGTGACAAGGTAGGGGTGGTATACAGAAGATAGCCCTATTTGGTAAAAGACCAAGTCCATATTATGACAAGAACAGCTCAAATAAGCAAAGAGAAATGACAGTCCATCATTACTTTAAGACATGAAGGTCAGTCAATACGGAACATTAAGAACTTTTCAAGAAGTTTCTTCAAGTGCAGTCGAAAAAACCATCAAGCGCTATGATGAAACAGTCTCATGAGGACCGCCACAGGAAAGGAAGACCCAGACTTAACTCTGCTGCAGAGGATAAGTTCATTAGAATAACTGCACCTCAGATTGCAGCCCAAATAAATGCTTCACAGAGTTCAAGTAACAGACATCAACATCAACTGTTCATAGGAGACTGTGTGAATCAGGCCTTCATGGTCGAATTGCTGCAAAGAAACCACTACTAAAGGACACCAATAAGAAGAAGAGACTTGCTTGGGCCAAGAGACACGAGCAATGGACATTAGACCGGTGGAAATCTGTCCTTTGGTCTGGAGTCCAAATTTGAGATTTTTGGTTCCAACCGCCATGTCTTTGTGAGATGCAGAGTAGGTGAACGGATGATCTCTGCATGTGTGGTTCCCACCGTGAAGTATGGAGGAGGTGGTGTGATGGTGCTTTGCTGGTGACACTGTCAGTGATTTATTTAGAATTCTGCAGCGATACGCCATCCAATCTGGTTTGCGCTTAGTGGGACGATGATTTGTTTTTCAACAGGACAATGACCCAACACATCCAGGCCGTGTAAGGGCTATTTCACCAAGAAGGAGCGTGACGATTTGTTTTTTTCACTTCCATTTTGAGCGCATCACTTGTCTCCGTGCTACGCTGTTTGTTGCTGCTTGGCTACCTGCCAAACTTGACTGACCGTTTCATCTATCTTCATTTAACACATTTTACCAAAGTCTTAGTTATTTTCATATTTCTTACTCTATAAACTTTTTTCATTCAACCTTTTCCACCCTGGATGCTTTCTCTGGACATGGTTCTACAGGATATAATAAAAAATATAATATGCCATTTAGCAGACGCTTTTATCCAAAGCGACTTACAGTTGTGCGTGCATACTTTTTTTTTTGTGTATGGGTGGTCCCGGGGATCGAACCAACTACCTTGGCGTTACAAGCGCCGTGCTCTACCAGCTGAGCTACAGAGGACCACAGGATCTCCACCAGCCGAAGCTCAGTAGTAACATTAACACTATGTCATCTAATTGCAGTTGCTGTACTCATAATATACAGGAGAACTATCGCCTTATGGTGAGGATAGCCGTGCTGCAAGCACAGCTTCAGACTCAATCGTTAGGCAAGGGAAATGTAAGTGTAGGAAAGGATGAAACAGCGTCTGTGCCACCAGCAAGTACATATAGTAGTATAAATCCCCTCGCACAGTCCCCGCAGCCGGACACATTTGGAAAGAAATGCTGTTGGCATGCTCAACCGGTGTCGCTCATTCAGCCGACAGAAACTTTCAACCGGTTCTCCCCATTAAGCAACGAGTCGGAGTCAGAGGACAAGCCTTCTCAGGTCTCTCCTCCACATGTTACGGGGTCTGAGCCACCGAAGCCTCCCACCATTAGCTCTGACAAATTGAAAACCCTAGTCATTGGCGACTCCATTACCCGCAATATTTGACTTCAAAAGAATCATCCAGCGATCATACACTGTTTACCAGGGGGCAGGGCTACTGACATGAAGGCTAATCTGAAGATGGTGCTGGCTAAGGAAAAACTGGCGAGTGTAAAGAGTATAGGGATATTGTTATCCACGTCGGCACCAACAATGTTAGGATGAAACAGTCAGAGGTCGCTAAGAGCAACATAGCTTCAGCGTGTAAATTAGCTATAAAGATGTGTCGGCATCGAGTAATCGTCTCTGGTCCCCTCCCAGTTAGGGCGAGTGACGAGCTCTACAGCAGAGTCTCACAACTCAATCACTGGTTAAACTGTTTTCCGCCCCTTCCAAAAGATAGAATTTGTAGATAATTGGCCCTCTTTAAGGGACTCACCCACAAACAGAACCAAGCCTGGCCTGCTGAGGAGTGACGAACTCCATCCTAGCTGGAGGGGTGTTCTCATCTTATCTACCAACATAGACAGGGCTCTAACTCCTCTAGCTCCACAATGAGATAGGGTGCAGGCCAGGCAGCAGGCTGTTAGCCAGCCTGACAGCTTAGTGGAGTCTACCATTAGCACAGTCAGTGTAGTCAGCTCAGCTATCCCCATTGAGACCGTGTCTGTGCCTCGATCTAGGTTGAGCAAAACTAAACATGGCGGTGTTCACCTTAGCAATCTCACTGGAATAAAGACCCCCTCCATTCCTGTCATTATTGAAAGAGATTGTGATATCGCACATCTCAAAATAGGGCTACTTCCAAGGCAGTTATGGTCAATGAACTAATCACTGATCATAATCTTGATGTGATTGGCCTAACTGAAACATGGCTTAAGCCTGATGAATTTACTGTGTTAAATGAGGCCTCTCTTCCTGGTTACACTAGTGACCATATCCCCAGCGCATCCCGCAAAGGCGAAGGTGTTGCTAACATTTACGATAGCAAATTTCCATTTACCCCCCCCCCCCAAAAAAGACTGCGTTTTCGTCTTTTGAGCTTCTAGTCACGAAATATATGCAGCCTACTCAATCACTTTTTACAGCTACTGTTTACAGGGCTCCTGGTCCGTATACAGAGTTCCTCACTGAGGTCCTTGAATTCCTAAATCGGACCTTGTAGTCATATGGCAGATAATATTCAAATTTTTGGTGACTTTAATATTCACATGGAAAAGTCCACAGACACACTCCAAAAGGCTTTCGGAGACATCATCGACTCAGTGGATTTTGTCCAACATGTCTCCGGATCTACTCATTGCCACAGTCGTACCCTGGATCTAGTTTTGTCCCGTGGAATAAATATTGTGGATCTAAATGTTTTTCCTCATAACCCTGGACTATCGGACCACCATCTTATTACGTTTGCAATCAAAATAAATAGTCTGCTTAGACCCCAACCAAGGACCATCAAAAGCCGTGCTATACCCTCTCGGACAACCCAAAGATTCCTAGAGGCCCTTCCAGACTCCCTCCACCTACTCAAGGACGTCGGAGTACAAAAATCAGTTAATGACCTAACTGAGGATGTCAATTTAACGTTGCGTAATACCCTAGATGCAGTCACACTCCTAAAAACAAAAAACATTTGTCAAAAGAAACTAGCTCCCTGGTATACAGAAAATACCCGAGCCCTGAAGCAAGCCTCCAGAAAATTGGAACGGAAATGGCGCTCCACCAAACTGGAAGTCTTCCTACTAGCTTGGAAAGAAGGTACCTGTGCTTGGCCCTCCTATGTTGAACATAATAAATGGCTCCCTTTCCACTGGATGTGTACCAAACTCACTAAAAGTGGCAGTAATAAAGCCTCTCTTGAAAAAGCCAAACCGTGACCCAGAAAATTGACAATGAATCTTGATGGTTGTACAGTGGTAAAAAAAACTGATGGACCTCGGCGTTACTCTGGACCCTGATCTCTCTTTTGACAAACATATCAAGAATATTTCAAGGACAGCTTTTTTCCATCTTTGTAACATTGAAAAATCATTAACTTTTATCCAAAAATGATGCAGAAAAGCTAATCCATGCTTTTGTCACTTACAGATTAGACTACACCAATGCTCTACTCTCCGGCTACCCGGATAAAGCGCTAAATAAACTTGAACCAAAAAATGTGAACATATTACTCCAGTGCTAGCCTCTCTACACTGGCTTCCTGTTAAGGCTAGGGCTGATTTCAAGGTTTTACTGCTAACCTACCGATCTCTCCGATTTGGTCCTGCCGTACATACCTACACCTACGCTACGGTCAAAAGACGCAGACCTGCTTATTGTCCCTAGAATTTCTAAGCAAGCAGATGGAGGCAGAGCTTTCTCCTATAGAGCTCTATTTTTATGGAATGGTCTGCCTATCCATGTGAGAGATGCAGACTCGGTCTGGACCTTTAAGTCTTTACTGAAGACTTATGTCTTCAGTAGGTCCTATGATTGAGTGTAGTCTGGCATAGGGGTGCGAAGGTGAACGGAAACGTCCTGGAGCTACAAACCGCCCTTGCGGTCTCTGCCTGGCCGGTTCATGTCTTTCCATTGGGATTCTCTGCCTCTGACCCTAGTACGGGGGCTGAGCCACTGGCTTACTGGTGCTTTCCATGCCTTCCCTAGGAGGGGTGCATCACTTGAGTGGGTTGAGTCACTGACGTGATCTTCCTGTCCGGTTTGTCGCCCCCTCGGGCTCGTGCAGTGGACGAGATCTTCGTGGGCTATACTCAGCCTTGTCTCAGGGTAGTAGGTTGGTGGTCTGTTGATATCCCTGTGGTGGTGTAGGGGCTGTGCTTTGGCAAAGTGGGTGGGGTTATATCCTGCCTGGTTGGCCCTGTCCGGGTGTTTCGTCAGACGGGGCCACAGTGTCTCCCTACCCCCCCCGTCTCAGCCTCAAGTATGTATGCTGCAATAGTCTATGTGCCGGGGGGCTAGGGTCAGTCTGTTATATCTGGTGTTATTCTCCTGTCTTATCCGGTGTCCTGTGTGAATTTAAGAATGCTCCCTCTAATTCTCTTGCTCTCTCTCCCTCCCCTTCCGGAGGACCTGAGCCCTAGGACCATGCCTCTGGACTACCTGGTCTGATGACTCCTGGCTGTCCCCAGTCCACCTGGTCATGTTGCTGCTCCAGTTCCCACTCTTCTGCCTGCGGCTATGGAACCCTGACCTGTTCACCGGACGTGCTAACTTGTCCCAGACCTGCTGTTTTCAACTCTCTCTTTCTACCGCTCTTGCTATTTCAACCTCTAAATGCCCGGCTATGAAAAGCCAAGTGAAATTTACTCCTGATGTACTGACCTGTTGCAACCTCTACAACCACTGTGATTATTATTTGACCCTGCTGGTCATCTATGAACGTTTGAACATATTGGAGAAAAATCTAGCCTTAATGGCCATGTACTGTTATAATCTCCACCCGGCACAGCCAGAAGGGGACTGGCCACCCCTCAGAACATGGTTCCTCTCTAGGTTTCTTCCTAAGTTTCTGCCTTTCTAGGGAGTTTTTCCTAGCCACCGTGCTTCTACATCTGCATTGCTTGTTGTTTGGGGTTTTACGCTGGGTTTCTGTATAGCACTTTGTGACATCTGTGGATGTAAAAAGGGCTTTATAAATACAATTTGATTGATTGATTGATTGATGGAGTGCTGCATCAGATGACCTGGCCTCCACAATCACCCGATCTCAACCCAATTGAGATGGTTTGGGATGCGTTGGACCGCAGAGTGAAGGAAAAGCAGACAAGTACTCAGCATATGTGGGAACTCCTTCAAGACTGTTGGAAATGCCAGGTGACTACCTCATGAAGCTGGTTGAGAGAATGCCAAGAGTGTGCAAAGCTGTCATCAAGGCAAAGGGTGGCTATTTGAAGAATCTCAAATATAAAATATATTTTGATTTGTTGAACACTTTTTTGGTTACTACATGATTCCATGTGTTATTTCATAGTTTGTGTCTTCACTATTTTTCTACAATGTAGAAAATAGTAAAAATATAGAAAAACCCTTGAATGAGTAGTTGTGTCCAAACTTTTGACTGGTACTGTATATAGAAAGGCAGGGTGAGTGTAGACTTGAGTACGTCCTATGCAACGAGCTGTTAGCTAATGAGAGCATGAAACCCTCCAAAATGAAAAGGCATCTGGACACCAAGCATCCATGCCACAAAGATGGCTGATTTTATTAAATGTTTTAAGAAAATGTCAATATCTGGAGGCCACACAAGATTAATTGAAGAACGTACACTACCGTTCAAAAGTTTGGGGTCACTTAGAAATGTCCTTGTTTTCGAAAGAAAAGCAAAAAAAAAAGTCCATTAAAATAACATCAAATTGATCAGAAATACAGTGTAGACATTGTTAATGTTGTAAATGGCTATTGTAGCTGGAAACGGCTGATTTATAATGGAATATCTACATAGGCGTACAGAGGCCCATTATCAGCAACCATCTGTCCTGTGTTCCAATGGCACGTTGTGTTTGCTAATCCAAGTTTCATTTAAAAAGGCTAATTGATCATTAGAAAACCCTTTTGCAATTATGTTAGCACAGCTGAAAACTGTTGTGCTGATTAAAGAAGCAATAAAACTGGCCTTCTTGAGACTAGTTGAGTATCTGGAGCATCAGCAATTGTGGGTTCGATTACAGGCTCAAAATGGCCAGAAACAAATAACTTTCTTCTGACACTCGTCAGTCTATTCTTGTTCTGAGAAATGAAGGCTATTCCATGCGAGAAATTGCCAAGAAACTGAAGATCTCGTACAATGCTGTGTACTACTCCCTTCACAGAACAGCGCAAACTGGCTCTAACCAGAATAGAAAGAGGAGTGGAAGGCCCCGGTGCACAACTGAGCAAGAGGACAAATACATTAGTGTGTCTCGTTTGAGAAACAGGCGCCTCACAGGTCCCAAACTGGCAGCTTCATTAAATAGTTTCCGCAAAATACCAGTCTCAACGTCAACAGTGAAGAGGCGACTCCGGGATGCTGACCTTCTAGGCAGAGTTGCAAAGAAAAAGCCATATCAGACTGGCCAATAAAAAGAAAAGATTAAAGATGGGCAGTCTGAGATATGGATTTTTCTTTGCAACTCTGCCTAGAAGGTCAGCATCCCGGAGTCGCCTCTTCACTGTTCACTGTCAAGTGTGTCAACTATTTCAAAAAGAGTTACACAAAAAGCAGGTGTTTCCAGAACTTCTGCAGGGATATGGGGAGCGAGCACCAGCAGGTGCTTTATCATGCAGAGGTCCGCTGACTTTCCAAGGGTAAAGTGTTAGGTCGCTTTTATGATCTTTGAGCGGAGATTGCTGCATTTCTTTCGGGAAAAACAAGTCACCTCTGGCCGAACATTTCGATTGTGAGGAATGGCTCGCGCAGGTTACCTACCTGGCGGTTATAAAGGGAGGGGGCACAATCAATTTCAACAGAGGGACAAAGTGGATGCCTTCAAGATGAAGCTTACAGTTTGGGCAAATCATGTTTCTAACGGGAGGATTTACATGTTTCCCAATGCTGATTTCGAGATTCATAATCTGATCAACAAAGTGCACGGCAACACACTAAAAGAAAACGTTAAAAAGCATCTTGTCAAGCTGCAGGAAAAGTTTTGCGACTACTTCCCGGAGGAGAACCGGAGACAAGACGACTGGATACAGGACACCTTTTGAGTGGAGATGGGAAGCGTCACGTTGCCAAGCAACAAAGAGGATCAGCTGGTGGAGCTGTCATTTGATCACGGACTGAGCATGCGCTTCCCGGAAATGACACTGCCACAGCTCTGGTGCAGCGTAGTAGGAGAGTATCCTGCTCTCACCTTTCATGCAATCAGAATCATGCTACCGTTCAGCACTACCTATCTGTGTGAAAGCGGCTTCTCTGTTATGGCCGTGCTGAAAACTAAAAGCAGAAACAAACTGGACAGCCAGCGTGACCTCCGAGTTGCCCTATCAACCATCACCCCATACTTCAATAAACATATCAAACTGAAGAAACACACCCAGCTTTCCCACTGATAGACCACACACAATAAATAAACAGGTTCATTAGTTATTGTTCACCATGTTAATTATTTCTGACATTAATATTACATTTGATTGAACTGGTTAAAAACATACACCTTAAAAAATATATACGGTTGTGAAACTATTCACATAGTAATTGATGACTAAGAACTCCTAATGATTGTTGTTTTTTCTATTTTAAACACTGATATGTGTTAATGTTAGTTAACATTATTGGACTGGTAATTTATTACACCCCACTCCTGAACTGGTCGCCTAATTAAATGGCTAATTCTCTTAAATTGATTATAAATGTTCTCAGTTAATATGGCTGTGTATTTACTTTTTTAAATGCCATAATAGTAGCCCATTGAGACAGGGTCTATTTTGCAAGTGAAGCCTGCCCAAGGCAGCTGCAATACAACACTACAAAATGTAATCATCAGTCCATAATATTGGGTCACGACTCAATTGTCATTGTCAAATTTGGGTCCCCAGGCAAAATCAGTTGAAAACCACTTATTTAGGGGAAACTGAATGATTCAGTGTGTTGGGTCAGATGTGAGGTAATTAATGGTACAGTCGTGTTCATTAGGCACAAAACAGAAGAAAACAGTGTGACACGGGGACGTAGGCTAATACCTGGACTTGTCCAATACTGGCATTTCTGATACACAACAGTAATATCAGTCTCGCAAAGCAGGGAAGAGGGCTGTAAATCGGCTCGGAGGGAGCTTAAGTCTGGGGATGAAGCATGTAGATCTGCCACTGACATGGCCTCAGGTCTGAGGCAGTCGTTTGCAGAATAGCTAGGATTTCGCTAACTTCTGAACAAAAGACCTGCAGAGGTATGACATTAGAGACAGCGGTACACACTTGCTGTGTGTGTGTGTGTGTGTAAGAAGTATATGGGTAATCTCACCTGCTCTGCGATGTAAAAGGTGCAGCTGTCTGTCTGAGGATGGAGCCAGCAACAGCGAAACATCTCTCCTAGGATGGGGTTATAGGGCTTCTTCAGACCCTGTAACACACACACACCCATCCACTACTATTAAAATCTATCACATGCATGCACGCAGCCATACTTAATTTGAATAAACAAATCAATTTACATGTGCAAAAGGATTCAAACACAAAAAAATCATAGATGCATGGACACAATGATGGATACAGACAAACATATATACTGTTATAATAATATAATATGCCATTTAGCAGACGCTTTTATCCAAAGCGACTTACAGTCATGCGTGCATAAATTATTTTATTTTTGTGTATGGGTGGTCCCGGGGATCGAACCCCACTACCTTAGCGTTACAAGCGCCGTGCTCTACCAGCTGAGCTACAGAGGACCACTGTTAATATCTATCATATGAATGCACTCATTCCCAACTGTGTATAATACTAAAAAGTAAGGCTGTCCTGGACTAAAATACATTTCAACGTGTATTTTTCCATATATAGACACACCCTATGTGTTTTAATAAAATCAACTACATGCATCGAGCTTGTTTGATGCTTTAAGCTTATGGTTTGATGAAATAAGACAAATGCCTCGAGGGCGCCAGAGATCTAGATAACCAGAAGAAAACAACCTTAACCTGACCAAACTACTCTCCTCCCACTCCTGCTGGCTTTCGCAGATTCTGCCATTACTCTCCTGAAGTTCCCGGTAATAGGCTACAAGAGGAGTCGGCAACCTTTCTCATGTTGAATGCCAATTTCTCTTAACATTTCTACTGATCTGCGTGCCAGTTATGGTTTTCATATGCACATTTTTGTGAAACAGTTTCATTTAACTTATCATCTTCATATCTCAAAATCAACCCCCCCCCCCCCCCACACACACAGCGGAGTCGCTCACCACCTTCCGGAGACATTTGAAACCCCACCTCTTTAAGGAATACCTGGGATAGGATAAAGTAATCCTTCTACCCCCCCCAAAAAAAAAATGTGTAAAGTGGTTATCCCACTGGCTATAGGGTGAATGCATCAATTTGTGAGTCGCTCTGGACTAGAGCGTCTGCTAAATGACGTAAATGTGCCCTTGAGCAAGGCACTTAACCCTAATTGCTCCTGTAAGTCGCTCTGGATAAGAGTGTCTGCTAAATGACTTAAATGTAAAATGTAAATGTAATGTAAATGTTAATCAAAATTCTATCCAAATCTAAATGAAAATTATACAAACCTAAAAAGTAACTTCTATTGCCAACTATGTAAAAATAGCCTACATAAAAGCCAACAAATAAAATCATTGCAGCCTGCAAGTAGAAAATATCCTGATAAAAATAAATATTATATAAATCACATTGGCTACACATAGCCTGTCTGCAACGAACTTGAAACATAGTATCAACTATTAACTTGGGTCCGGCCCGAAGCTAGCTAACTTGCAACACTGTATACAATATTCAGGGTCCTCAGAGTTTCCCGCGCCACTGAGCTCGGGACAGACACAGCTGTAGACTATTTGCGCAAGGGATAAGAAGCAGTGCTTGAATTGGGCAAGAGCTCACCGGAGCGGAGTACTAGCACCTCAAATGTTCCACTGCTTGAACTCCTGTTCCTCTTATAGAATAAGTGGAGCTCCTGCACCTAAATATAAACTGTACCAGCACCCAAAATGAGTACCGGAACCTATTTCAGTCCAAGACAAGCACTGATAAGAAGTAATCAGGTAGGCCTATTTTATGATGTTTCCACTGGATCAGAGTAAGACATTTTCCCCTTTCACACTGAGTAATTATCAAAAGGGAGTGAACTGGAAATATTTTTCAAATACACTGAGGAACTGTTGTAATTCTCAATGGATGCAAAAATAGACTTTGTTGATTGCTGTTTGAAGTGAAGAAAATATTACTTTGAGAAGCTCCACAGGTCATTGGTGGTGGTGAGTTAAGCTAGCTATAGAAATATACAGTGAGCACCATAATTCATTGGACAGTGACCAGTATTTTGTTTTTTTGGTTCTGTACTCTAGCTCACAATGCCAATGAGGGTGAAGTGCAGACTGTCAGCTTTAATTTGAGGGTATTTTCATACATATCGGATGAACTGTTTAGAAATGACAGCACCTTTTGTACATGGTCCCCCCATTTTAAGGTACTACAAGTATTTGTTAAATTGGCTTCACATATCTGTGTCGTTAGGCAGGTGTATTCATTTGTGTCGTTAGTGAATGCAGGAGAGCTGTTGATGAATAGTATTGATTCTAGACTTTGCTATTGCCTTTGGAGGTTGTTGTTGGGGTGTGACAACACGAGGAAGACAGCAGTGTCGATGCAAATGAAGCTGGCCGTCATAAGGCTCAGAAATGAAAATCAATCAATCAGGAACATTGCAAAAACCCTGGCCATGCCCAAGTCAACAGTTTGGTTCATCATTAACAAGAAAAAAAACAACCAGTGAACTCAATGTCAAAAGACCCGGTAGACAGAGGAAGACCACTGTAGTGGATGACCGGAGAATACTCTCTATGATGAAGAAAACCCCCCTGACAACAGCCCAACAGATCAAAAACACTCTCCTGGATGCAGGTGTAGATGTGTCAAAGTCTACCATACGTAGAAGACTACACCAGCAGGACTACAGAGGGTACACTACAAGATGCAAACCACTGATAAGCCTGAAGAACTGAAAGGCGAGATTAGTTTGCTAAAAAGCACCTAAAAGAGCCCCAAGAGTTCTGGAAAAAAGTATTGTGGACAGATGAGACAAAGATTAACACGTAACAGAGTGATGGAAAGAGGAAAGTGTGGAGAAAAAAAAGAAATGCCCATGATCCAAAGCATACCACCTCATCCGTGAAACATGGTGGAGGGGGTGTTATGGCTTGGGCCTGTATGGCTGCCAGTGGAACAGGCTCACTTGTCTTCATCGATGATGTGACTGCAGACAGAAGTAGAACAATGAATTCTGAAGTCTACAGAAATATTTTATCTGCTCAGATAAAACCAAATGCCTCCAAACTCATTGGACGGCACTTCATCATGCAACAAGACAATGACCCTAAACATACTGCTAGAGCAACGAAGGCGTTTTTGATGGCAAAAAAGTGGAAAATCCTTGACTGGCCGAGTCAATCACCGGATCTGAATCCAATTGAACATGCATTTTACATGCTGAAGAGGAGACTGAAGGAAATAAGTCCCCAAAACAAGCAGGAACTGAAGATGGCTGCAGTACAGGCTTGGCAGAGCATCACCAGGGAAGATACCCAGCGTCTGGTGATGTCGATGCATCGCAGACTTCAAGCAGTCATTGCAAGAAAAGGATATGCGACCAAATATTAACAATGATTACTTTATTCTACATTATGTTAAACTGTCCAATGTTTTTTGATGCCCGAAAATGGGGGGGACCATGTACAAAAGCTTCTATAATTTCTAAACGGTTCATCCGATATGTCTGAAAATACCCTCAAATTAAAGCTGACAGTCTGCACTTCACCCTCATTGGTATTGTATCCTTTCAAACTCAAAGTGCTAGAGTACAGAACCAAAATAACAAATAAATGGTCACTGTCCAATTAATTATGGTGCTCACTGTATACATATATATATACACACACAGTCAAAAGTTTTAGAACACCTACTTATTCAAGTTTTTTTTTTTTTTTTTTTTTAATTTTCTACATTGAAGAATAATAGTGAAGACACAAACTATGAAATAACACATATGGAATCATGTAGTAACCCAAAAAATTGTTAAACAAATCAAAATATATTTTATATTTGAGATTCTTCAAATAGCCACCCTTTGCCTCGATGACAGCTTTGCACACTCTTGGCATTCTCTCAACCAGCTTCACTTGGAATGATTTTCCAACAGTCTTGAAGGAGTTCCCACATATGCTGAGCACTTGTTGGCTGCTTTTCCTTCACTCTGCAGTCCGACTCATCCCAAACCATCTCAAATGGGTTGAGGTAGGGGGATTGTGGAGGCCAGGTCATCTGATGCAGCACTCCATCACTCTCCTTCTTGGTCAAATAGCCCCTTACACAGCCTGGAGGTGTGTTGGGTCATTGTCCTGTTGAAAATCAAATGATAGTCCCACTAAGCCCAAACCAGATGGGATGGCGTATCGCTGCAGAATGCTGTGGTAGCCATGCTGGTGAAGTGTGCATTGAATTCTAAATAAATCACAGACAGTGTTAAAAGCAGAGCACACCCACACAATAACACCTCCTCCTCCATACTTCACGGTGGGAACCACACATGCGGAGACCATCCGTTCACCCACACCGCATCTCACAAAGACACGGCGGTTGGAACCAAAAATCTCAAATTTGGACTCCAGACCAAAGGACAAATTTCCAACAGTCTAATGTCCATTGCTTGTGTTTCTTGGCCCAAACAAGTCTATTCTTCTTATTAGAGTCCTTTAGTAGTGGTTTCTTTGCAGCAATTCGAACATGAAGGTCAGATTCACACAGTCTCCTCTGAACTGTTGAGATGTGTCTTACTTGAACTCTGTGAAGCATTTATTTGGGCTGTAATTTCTGAGGTTGGTAACTCTAATGAACTTATCCTCTGCAGCAGAGGTAACTCTGGGTCTTCCATTCCTGTGGCGGTCCTCATGAGAGCCAGTTTCATCATAGCGCTTGATGGTTTTTGTGACTGCACTTGAAGAAACGTTCAAAGTATTGACTGACCTTCATGTCTTAAAGTAATGATGGACTGTCGTTTCTCGTTGCTTATTTGAGCTGTTCTTGCCATAATAATATGGACTTGATCTTTTACCAAATAGGGCCATCTTCTGTATACCCCCATACCTTGTCACAACACAACTGATTTGCTCAAACGCATTAAGGAAAGAAATTCCACAAATTAACGTTTAACAAGGCACACCTGTTAATTGAAATGCATTCCAGGTGACTACTTTGGGGTGGCTACTTTGAAGAATCTCAAATATATTTTTATTTGTTTAACACTTTTTGGGTTACTACATGATCCATATGTGTTATTTCATAGTTTTGATGTCATCACCATTATTCTACAATGTAAAAAATTGTAAAAATAAAGAAAAACCATTGAATGAGTAGGTGTGTCCAAACTTTTGACTGGTAGTGTATGCATGCATGTATGTACAGTGGGGAGTACAAGTATTTGATACACTGCCGATTTTGCAGGTTTTCCTACTTACAAAGCATGTTGAGGTCTGTAATTTCTATCATAGGTACACTTCAACTGTCAGACAGAATCTAAAACAAAAATCCAGAAAATTACATTGTATGATTTTTAAGTAATTAATTTGCATTTTATTGCATGACATAAGTATTTGATACATCAGAAAAGCAGAACTTAATATTTGGTCCAGAAACCTTTGTTTGCAATTACAGAGATCATACGTTTCCTGTAGGTCTTGACCAGGTTTGCACACACTGCAGCAGGGATTTTGGCCTACTCCTCCATACAGACCTTCTCCAGATCCTTCAGGTTTCGGGGCTGTCGCTGGGCAATATGGACTTTCAGCTCCCTCCAAAGATTTTCTATTGGGTTCAGGTCTGGAGACTGGCTAGGCCACTCCAGGACCTTGAGATGCTTCTTACGGAGCCACTCCTTAGTTGCCCTGGCTGTGTGTTTTGGGTCGTTGTCATGTTGGAAGACCCAGCCACGACCCATCTTCAATGCTCTTACTGAGGGAAGGAGGTTGTTGGCCAAGATCTCGCGATACATGGCCCCATCCATCCTCCCCTCAATACGGTGCAGTCGTCCTGTCCTCTTTGCAGAAAAGCATCCCCAAGGAATGATGTTTCCACCTCCATGCTTCACGGTTGGGATGGTGTTCTTGGGGTTGTACTCATCCTTCTTCTTCCTCCAAACACGGCGAGTGGAGTTTAGACCAAAAAGTTCTTTTTTTGTCTCATCAGACCACATGAACTTCTCCCATTCCTCCTCTGGATCATCCAGATGGTCATTGGCAAACTTCAGACGGGCCTGGACATGCGCTGGCTTGAGCAGGGGGACCTTGCGTGCACTACAGGATTTTAATCCATGACGTCGTAGTGTGTTACTAATGGTTTTCTTTGAGACAGTGGTCCCAGCTCTCTTCAGGTCATTGATCAGGTCCTACCGTGTAGTTCTGGGCTGATCCCTCACCTTCCTCATGATCATTGATGCCCCACGAGGTGAGATCTTGCATGGAGCCCCAGACCGAGGGTGATTGACCATCATCTTGAACTTCTTTCATTTTCTAATAATTGCGCCAACAGTTGTTGCCTTCTCACCAAGCTGCTTGCCTATTGTCCTGTAGCCCATCCCAGCCTTGTGCAGGTCTACAATTTTATCCCTGATGTCCTTACACAGCTCTCTGGTCTTGGCCATTGTGGAGAGGTTGGAGTCTGTTTGATTGAGTGTATCTTTTATACAGGTAACGAGTTCAAACAGATGCAGTTAATACAGGTAATGAGTGGAGAACAGGAGGGCTTCTTAAAGAAAAACTAACAGGTCTGTGAGAGTCGGAATTCTTAGTGGTTGGTAGGTGATCAAATACTTATGTCATGCAATAAAATGCAAATTAATTACTTAAAAATCATAGTGTGATTTTCTGAATTTTTGTTTTAGATTCCATCTCTCACAGTTGAAATGTAACTATGATAAAAATTACAGACCTCTACATGCTTTGTAAGTAGGAAAACCTGCAAAATTGGCAGTGTATCAAATACTTGTTCTCCCCACTGTATATATGTGGATATAGATATATATATATAATCTCTCTCTCTATCTATCTATCTATCTGCGTGGATATATGTATATACACAGTTAAAGTTGGAAGTTTACATTCACCTTAGCGAAATACATTTAAACTCAGTTTATCACAATTCCTGGCATTTAATTATAGTAAAAATTCCCTGTCTTAGGTCAGTTAGGATCACCACTTTATTTTAAGAATGTGAAATGTCAGAATAATAGTAGAGAGAATCATTTATTTCAGCTTTTATTTCTTTCATCACATTACCAGTGGGTCAGAAGTTTACATACACTCAATTAGTATTTGGTGGCATTGCCTTTAAATTGTTTAACTTGGGCCAAACATTTCGGGTAGTCTTCCACAAGCTTCCCACAATAAGTTGGGTGAATTTTGGCCCATTCCTCCTGACAGAGCTGGTGTAACTGAGTCAGGTTTGTAGGCCCCCTTGCTCACACACACTCACACCTTTTCAGTTCTGCCCACAAATGTTCTATAAGATTGAGGTCAGGGCTTTGTGATGGCCACTCCAATACCTTGACTTTGTTGTCCTTAAGTCATTTTGCCACAACTATGGAAATATGCTTGGGGTCATTGTCCATTTGGAAGACCCATTTGCGACCAAGCTTTAACTTCCTGACTGATGTCTTGAGATGTTGCTTCAATATATCCACATAATTTTCCTTCCTCATGATGCCATCTAGTTTGTGAAGTGCACCAGTCCCTCCTGCAGCAAAGCACCCCCACAGTATGATGCTGCAACCCCTGTGCTTCACGGTTGGGATGGTGTTGTTCGGCTTGTAAGGGACCCCCTTTTTCCTCCAAAACATAACAATGGTCATTATGGCCAAACAGTTCAAAAAAATTTTCTCCATCAGACCAGATTACATTCCGCCTAAAAGTACGATCTTTGTCCCCATGTGCAGTTGCAAACAGTAGTCTGGCTTTTTATGGCGGTTTTGGAGCAGTGGCTTCTTCCTTGCTGAGTGGCGTTTCAGGTTATGTCGATATAGAACTCGTTTTACTGCGGATATAGATACTTTTGTACCCGTTTCCTCCAGCATCTTCACAAGGTCCTTTGCGAAAAGTGCAAATCAATCCCAGAACAACAGCAAAGTACATTCATCTCCAGGAGACAGAACGCGTCTCCTTCCTGAGCGGTATGACGGCTGCGTGGCCCCATGGTGTTTGTACAAATAAACGTGGTACCTTCAGGCATTTAGAAATTGCTCCCAAGGATGAACAATACTTTTTTTCCCCTGAGGTCTTGGCTGATTTATTTTGATTTTCCCATGATGTCAAGCAATGAAGCACTGAGTTTGAAGGTAGGCCTTGAAATAAATCCACAGGTACACCTCCAATTGACTCAAATGATGTCAATTAGCCTATCTGAAGCTTCTAAAGCCATGACATCATTTTCTGGAATTTTCCAAGCTGTTTAAAAGGCACAGTCAATTTAGTGCATGTAAACTTCTGACCCACTGGAATTGTGATACAGTGAATTATAAGTGAAATAATCTGTCTGCAAACAATTGTTGGAAATATTACTTGTGTCATGCACAAAGTAGATGTCCTAACCGACTTGCCAAAACTATAGTTTGTTAACAAGACACTTGTGGAGTGGTTGAAAAATGAGTTTTAATTACTCCAACCTAAGTGTATGTAAACTTCCGACTTCAACTAATATATATATACATACACACACACACACACACACACACACACGCACACACAGTGAGGGAAAAAAGTATTTGATCCCCTGCTGATTTTGTACGTTTGCCCACTGACAAAGAAATGATCAGTCTATAATTTTAAATGGTAGGTTTATTTGAACAGTAAGACAGAATAACAACAAAAAAATCCAGAAAAACACATGTCAAATGTTATAAATTGATTTGCATTTTAATGAGGGAAATAAGTATTTGACCCCCTCTCAATCAGAAAGATTTCTGGCTCCCAGGTGTCTTTTATACAGGTAACGAGCTGAGATTAGGAGTACACTCTTAAAGGGAGTGCTCCTAATCTCAGTTTGTTACCTGTATAAAAGACAACTGTCCACAGAAGCAATCAATCAATTAGATTCCAAACTCTCCACCATGGCCAAGACCAAAGAGCTCTCCAAGGATGTCAGGGACAAGATTGTAGACCTACACAAGGCTGGAATGGGCTACAAGACCATCGCCAAGCAGTTTGGTGAGAAGGTGACAACAGTTGGTGCGATTATTCGCAAATGGAAGAAACACAAAAGAAATGTCAATCTCCCTCGGCCTGGGGCTCCATGCAAGATCTCACCCCGTGGAGTTGCAATGATCATGAGAACGGTGAGGAATCAGCTCAGAACTACACGGGAGGATCTTGTCAATGATCTCAAGGCAGCTGGGACCAAAGTCACCAAGAAAACAATTGGTACACACTACGCCGTGAAGGACTGAAATCCTGTAGTGCCAGCAAGGTCCCCCTGCTCAACAAAGCACATATACAGGCCCGTCTGAAGTTTGCCAATGAACATCTGAATGATTCAGAGGAGAACTGGGTGAAAGTGTTGTGGTCAGATGAGACCAAAATCGAGCTCTTTGGCATCAACTCAACTCGCCGTGTTTGGAGGAGGAGGAATGGTGCCTATGACCCCAAGAACACCATCCCCACCGTCAAACATGGAGGTGGAAACATTATGCTTTGGGGGTGTTTTTCTGCTAAGGGGACAGGACAACTTCACTGCATCAAAGGGATGACGGACGGGGCCATGTACCGTCAAATCTTGGGTGAGAACCTCCTTCCCTCAGCCAGGGCATTGAAAATGGGTCGTGGATGGGTATTCCAGCATGACAATGACCCAAAACACACGGCCAAGGCAACAAAGGAGTGGCTCAAGAAGGAGCACATTAATGTCCTGGAGTGGCCTAGCCAGTCTCCAGACCTTAATCCCATAGAAAATCTGTGGAGGGAGCTGAAGGTTCGAGTTGCCAAATGTCAGCCTCAAAACCTTAATGACTTGGAGAAGATCTGCAAAGAAGAGTGGGACAAAATCCCTCCTGAGATGTGTGCAAACCTGGTGGCCAACTACAAGAAACATCTGACCTCTGTGATTGCCAACAAGGGTTTTGCCACCAAGTACTAAGTAATGTTTATAACATGCGTTTGTCTGGATTTTTTTGTTGTTATTCTGTCTCTCACTGTTCAAATAAACCTAACATTAAAATTATAGACTGATCATGTCTTTGTCAGTGGGCAAACGTACAAAATCAGCGGGGGATCAAATACTTTTTTCCCTCACTGTACATACATACAGTATTTCACAAAAGTGAGTATACCCCTCACATTTTTGTAAATATTTGAGTATATCTTTTCATGTGACAAAACTGAAGAAATGACACTTTGCTACAATGTAAAGTAGTGAGTGTACAGCTTGTATAACAGTGTAAATTTGCTGTCCCCTCAAAATAACTCAACACACAGCCATTAATGTCTAAACCACTGGCAACAAAAGTGAGTACACCCCTAAGTGAAAATGTCCAAATTGGGCCCAATTAGCCATTTTCCCTCCTCGGTGTCATGTGACTCGTTAGTGTTACAAGTGTGAATGGGGAGCAGGTGTGTTAAATTTGGTGTCATCGCTCTCACACTCCCTCATACTGGTCACTGGAAGTTCAACATGGCACCTCATGGCAAAGAAGTCAATGAGGATCTGAAAAAAAGAATTGTTGCTCTACATAAAGATGGCATGGGCTATAAGAAGATTGCCAAGACCCTGAAACTGAGCTGCAGCACGGTGGCCAAGACCATACAGCGGTTTAACAGGACAGGTTCCACTCAGAACAGGCCTCGCCATGGTCGACCAAAGAAGTTGAGTGCACGGGCTCAGCGTCATATCCAGAGGTTGTCTTTGGGAAATAGATGTATGAGTGCTGCCAGCATTGCTGCAGAGGTTGAAGGTGTGGGGGGGGTCAGCCTGTTAGTGCTCAGACCATACGCCGCACACTGCATCAAATTGGTCTGCATGGCTGTCGTCCCAGAAGGAAGCCTCTTCTAAAGATGATGCACAAGAAAGCCTGCAAACAGTTTGCTGAAGACAAGCAGACTAAGGACAAGGATTACTGGAACCATGTCCTGTGGTCTGATGAGACCAATATAAACTTATTTGGTTCAGATGGTGTCAAGCGTGTGTGGCGGCAACCAGGTGAGGAGTACAAAGACAAGTGTGTCTTGCCTACAGTCAAGCATGGTGGTGGGAGTGTCATGTTCTGGGGCTGCATGAGTGCTGCCGGCACTGGGGAGCTACAGTTCATTGAGGGAGCCATGAATGCCAACGTACTGTGACATACTGAAGCAGAGCATGATCCCCTCCCTTCGGAGACTGAGCCGCAGGGCAGTATTCCAACATGATAACGACCCCAAACACACCTCAAAGACGACCACTGCCTTGCTAAAGAAGCTGAGGGTAAAGGTGATGGACTGGCCAAGCATGTCTCCAGACCTAAACCCTATGGAGTATCTGTGGGGCATCCTCAAACGGAAGGTGAAGGAGTGCAAGGTCTCTAACATCCACCAGCTCCGTGATGTCGTCATGGCGGAGTGGAAGAGGACTCCAGTGGCAACCTGTGAAGCTCTGGTGAACTCCATGCCCAAGAGGGTTAAGGCAGTGCTGGAAAATGATGGTGGCCACACAAAATATTGACACTTTGGGCCCAATTTGGACATTTTCACTAAGGGGTGTACTCACTTTTGTTGCCAGCGGTTTAGACATTAATGGCTGTGTGTTGTGTTATTGAGGGGACAGCAAATGTACACTGTTATACAAGCTGTACACTCACTACTTTACATTGTAGCAAAGTGTCATTTCTTCAGTGTTGTCACATGAAAAGATATACTCAAATATTTACAAAAATGTGAGGGGTGTACTCACTTGTGAGATACTGTATATACATACATACACACACACATACATATACACAGTGCTATGAAAAAGTATTTGCCCCCTTTCTAATTTTCTCTACTTTTGCATATTTGTGATACTGAATGTTATCAGATCTTCAACCAAAACCTAATATTAGATAAAGGGAACATAAGTGAACAAATAACACAACAATTACATATTTATTTCATAAACAAAGTTATGCAACACCCAATTCCCCTGTGTGAAAAAGTAATTGCCCCCTTCCACTCAATAACTGGTTGTAAAGACAAAATACACACACACACACACACACATATTACTGCTCGACTAAAACAATCTCGGTCGACTAACAGCCTAACGACCAAACAATCGACCAGTCGACTAATTGGGGTAGGCCCTACAAATTAGATATATAGGCAAATACGAAATGAAGGAATAAAAAGAGTGACACATTAAACTAACAAAGCGGTGCACAACCCCCTCTGTTTGCCACACCCGACCACGTGTCTGTTTTGCTGTGTGTATCAGGTATACATGGCTTGGAAACCAGCTGAACCTGTACTGCTGGGAGGCCCTTTGGCAGTTACACCAGAGACACTCTAATATTGGCTGTATGTTCATACAGTGGTACAATCGTAGAATGGTAGTCAGACCAGTCAGAACTACATTGACTCCTCCAGCCAACCCCAGAACTAGGGGATTGTCACAGTATTATTACCGTTAAAGAAGAGGTGAGTTTACCTTGGGCTTCTTGTAGAAGCCAGACAGGTACCAGCGCACAACCTGCTTTATTCTGCCATATGGACTCTCCTCCCTCGCAGCCCTAGGACCAGAGAGTGAGCGACAGAGAGAGGACATAGAAGAAAAAACAGAGAGAGAGAGGGAAAGGGAGAGATGGACAGAGAGCTTTGTTCAGTTTGAGTGTATCTACTAACTCATACAGTAGGTTGGTGTAGTGGTAGTGACATAGTAGAGATAAAGTAATGGCGGTAATTGTTGAGCTACAAGTGTACTACTGGTCTAGTATTGTAATACTCTGACAGAAGGTTGATATGGTAGTAGTAGTGCACTACTAATAATATTAATACTTTTAGTAGTACTACAGTACTCACTCTGACAGCAGATTAGCGTGGTAGTAGTAGTCCGACAGTTTGTCCAGGAAAGAGCGTGGCTCCAGGATGAAGGTTGGCAAGACCACTTTAGACAGGTCCATGCCAGGCCGCAGCTGCTTCAGCAGGGTCCAGATCAGACTCTTGTTCTCCTCAGACACCGTCTCCACCTGGGACGCCTCACCAGCCTGGGAGAAGGGGACACACAGAAGCAGGGACAGGGTCCGCTAGGGCATCATAATGTACTGTAATATGAACACCTTACATATATTATGTAGATTAAGTTAATGACGGCTAAATCATTTACGGTTTGAAAATTAAAGTCTTGATTCATTCGAATAGACTCCTTTCAGTTGAGAAAAAAGTATTTTCCCTTCCTACGATAAATAGTCATCATCTCTCTTTTTGTCTTTACCCTACAGTCCTGATAATCATGTAGCTGCCCGGTGGTCAAAGCCGGCCCCACGACACATTTCATGTGGCCCCTGATGTTCAGCAATACATTTGATACATTTCGAGTAAATCATCACTGGCTAGCTACAGGCTCTGTAACGTGCCTAACCCCTAATAACCTGTCAGTGTATGTTAGCCGTCTGTGAGCGATGTCGTGTTTCACCTCGGCCATCTCCTCCTGGCTCTGCTCGACGTAGACTGTGGCCTGCAGCCCCGGAGAGAGCTCGTCCGATTGATCCATGTCGCTCTCCTCCGTCAGCCGACCGCCGTTCTCATTGGCGCCGTTGTCCCAATCCTCCTGGGCCTCGTGCTCTGATTTCTCAGAATAGCCGTCATTCTCCATCTGTTGGTTGGCCAACCTTAAAAGAGGAGAAACATACAGATTGGGTTTAGTTAGCAGGAGCACACATATTAATAAAGACTCATCAGTTTGTGCCTGTTACAGAGATTTGATGGTTTCAGATGAAACCCTGATGAAGGCAGCATTAGCTGTCAAAACATTGGTATTTATTACCTTTATTGCATCATGAGAATTTCCTGCTTCTTTTCAGATTTTAACATAGTGATCATTTTGTTAAGCATCTCTCATGTCCATCTGCTCATTGGTAAGCTATTTTTATTTCAGGGTTTGCATATTTCATTAATACAACTGTAGCAGAATTTGATTTAAACGGTATAACTTCCACAGGTGTATTATATTACCACAGTTTCGGTGGCGTAAATGAAATTCTGCCTCAGAACCAAGTCAAGAAAGACGAATAAAGCTTAATTTTGCACCAGCTTCAGAAACAACAGCCTCAGCTCCCGTCACCTCCGTTTGTATAACAGTACAATTAATGGTCACTCGTAGCACACGCAAATTGGAAATATTACACTGAAGGCCATGCACTTGGGACGCGCTCTGCCGCACATACACACTTGGCCTTTCTTACCTTGTGAGCAAAAGGCAATTATCCACCAGGTTCCACTTAAGCACAACAACAACAAGCTATTTATAACACACAGACCATGGCCACAACACGCCCTTCCCCTCTTCTTCTCTCAATAAAAAGCCACATATGTCTGTTCTTTTCCCAAATCAGCAACTGAAGCGTAAGGATTTGTTTTCCTGTCTTCTCTGCCACGCCTGCTTCCTGGATGTGTGTCAGAATATGTGTGTTTACAAAAAGGAAGAGGCGAAGCAAGAGGTTTCACTCTCACCAAAATCTGTCCAAAATAAACCCAGCCTTATTTTGAACCTAAGCTTGTCGCCTTCCTTTTCTGCCTTTGGGACATCGACTCCCATTGCCAGGGCGGAGACATGAGTATCTCGTCATTATATACATATCTCTGGTGTGTATCAGCGTGTATGTCTGCTACGCTGGTTGCTAAAATATTTCTTCCTGTGTCTTTGCCTCCTGTCACATGACCCACATGGGCTATTGTGATTGGCTGAGAGGAGATGAGCGGGAATGGCCGGAGGGCGTTCATAGGGAGGGGCTATAGAGTATGGTCTAAATGAAGGAATCAAGCAAACGCACACAAACATACACAATGACTCAATTACTTAGCGAAATCAATGAAAATTTGGCAACTTACAGATTTTGGCATGACAACTCAATTGAAACCCAATGAAATTGTGACCACTATTAAGGCACACCTTCTCAAATACGTCACTGCTCAGGTGCCATATTTAATGCCCCATTGCCCCTACTTATCTTTGAATCAGCAGGTGTCCCCTCTCTTTGTTATAACCCCTGACAAAGTAATTAAAGTAGCTTTTTTCTCTCTCTCAGTTATGACAATGGTATTGTACTGTGAGCTGACTAAGGGATCGTATTCCCCCAATCTTAACTTCTCTTTGAGGTAAGAAAACTCTTTGAGGTGACAACTTCCCAAAATAGCCTATACATAACATGTAATTATATACTTCAATCCAACTTAGGCAATATCGCAACAAAATCACAGAAGATCTGTGTTGACTTTGAATTTACAATTACAATGATTTTACTGATGAAATCAGTCAATTGAAATAAATTCATTAGGCCCTAACATTCAATTCTCTGGCAACAGCTCTGGTGGACATTCCTGCAGTCAGCATGCCAATTGCACGCTCCCTCAAAACTTGAGACATCTGTGGCATTCTGTTGAGACAAAACTGCACATTTTAGAGTGGCCTTTTATTTTCCCCAGCACAAGGTGCACCCGTGTAATGATCATGCTGTTTAATCAGCTTCTTGATAAGCCACACCTGTCAGGTGGCTGGATTATCTTGGCAAAGGAGAAATGCTCACTAACAGGGATGTAAACAAATTTGTGCACAACATTTTAGAGAAATAAGCTTTTTATTCATATGGAACATTTCTGGGATATTTTATTTCAGCTCATGAAACATGGGACCAACACTTTACATATTGCGTTTATATTTTTGTTCAGTATATAATGTGGCCACATATGCTTCTGGTAGGCCCAGCTATTCAGGAAAATGTAACAGGCGCTCTGCCTCCTCTCCAATCCGACCAGCTATTCCTCACACACCTAGAACCTAACGCTTCAATATAGCCTAAATACTGTATTTGTCATTTAACCTTTAAAATCTATTTATTACATGTTCTATGTGGCATAAACACAACCTGTCAATGTTTGAATCTGATTAGGCTACTTCAAAAGTCTCCTGTCGGCATGTGCACGTTCGTCCAAAATATAATTCCAGCATCTTCAAAATGGCTTGACATCAACCAGGTTTCCATCCAACCCTTTTATGCGTGTGAAGTACATGTCGGATAACAAATATCACGACATCATGGGAAAGTATGCAGTTTATTAGGCTACAGATGAAATAATGATGAATGTGTATGGTGATGAGCTTGATGCTCATTCTGGTGACATGATGATTGATGTTTGGCTGCTGTTTGACAAATAAAAATCTCCATAATAATTTCATAATGTAGGCTATACCCACACTGCATCTGCGAGCTGTCGGCTAAAGTGCATGTGCCAATACCAGAGTGGCACATTCGCCATACCTACACAATTTATTTTGTGCCAAAACCATCAGTAGGCATAGAGTTTAAATGCGATGGAACCCATTTAACTAGTATTTTTTATTTGGTACATGGGAATTTAAAAAAATCGGCAAAGTCATTTTTATGTGCACCACGTATTTACTCAGACTTTTATCCGCAACAAGCCAATTTGTTGGAAACAACTGATGGGAAAAAGCGCATATTGTTTTTATGCAGATTTTTGAATATTTTAATGAAAATCTTGAGCAGATGGTCAGTTGGCCGGAACATAATTACAAAAAATGTGTAGACTGCAAGAAGCCCAAACAAATACAGTGCATTCGGAAAGTATTCAGACCCCTTGACTTTGTCCACATTTTCTTACGTTACAGCCTTATTCTAAAATGGATAAAATATTTGTTTTCCTCAATCTACACACAATACCCCATAATGACGAAGCGAAAAAGTTTAGAAATGTTTGCACATTTATTAAAAATTAAAAACAGATACCTTATTTACATAAGTATTCAGACCCTTTGCTATGAGACTCGAAATTGACCTCAGGTGCATCCTGTTTCCATTTATCATCCTTGAGATGTTTCTACAACTTGGAGTCCACCTGTGGTAAATTGATTGGAAAGGCACACACCTGTCTATATAAGTTCCCACAGTTGACGGTGCATGTCAGAGCAAAAACCAAGCCATGAGGTCGGAGGAATTGTCTGTAGAGCTCCGAGACAGGATTGTGTCGAGGCACAGATCTGGGGAAGGGTACAAAAAATATTCTGCAGCATTGAAGGTCCCCAAGAGCACAGTGGCCTCCATCATTCTTAAATTGAAGTTTGGAACCACCAAGACTCTTCCTAGAGCTGGCCTCCCGGCCAAACTGTGCAATCGGGGGAGATGGGCCTTGATCATGGAGGTGACCAAGCTCCAGAATTCCTCTGTTGAGATGGGAGAACCTTCCAGAAGGACAACCATCTCTGCAGCACTCCACCAATCAGGCCTTTATGGTAGAGTGGCCAGACGGAAGCCACTCCTCAGTAAAAGGCACATGGAAGGCCACTTGGAGTTTGCCAAAAGGCACCTAAAGACTCCCAGACCATCAGAAACAAGATTATCTGACCTGATGAAACTAAGATTGAACTCTTTGGCCTGAATGCCAAGAGTCACGTCTGGAGGAAACCTGGCACCATCCCTATGGTGAAGCATGGTGGTGGCAGCATCATACTGTGGGGATGTTTTTCAGCGACAAGGACTGGGAGACTAGTCAGGATTGAGGGAAATATGAACCGAGCAAAGTACAGTGAGATCCTTGATGAAAACCTACTCTAGAGCACTCAGGACCTGACTGGGGCGAAGTTTCACCTTCCAACAGGACAACGACCCTAAGCACACAGCCAAGACAACACAGGAGTGGCTTCGGGACAAGTCTCTGAATGTCCTTGAGTGGCCCAGCAAGAGCCCGGACTTGAACCCGATCGAACATCTCTGGAAAGACCTGAAAATAGCTGTGCAGCGACGCTCCCCATCCAACTTGACAGAGCTTGATAGGATCTGCAGAGAAGAATGGTAGAAACTCCCCAAATACAGGTGTGCCAAGCTTGTAGCGTCATACCCAAGAAGACTTGAGGCTGTAATCTCTGCCAAAGGTGCTTCAACAAAGTACTGCGTAAAGGGTCTGAATACTTATGTAAATGTGATATGTTTTTTACTTTTAATACATTTGCAAACATTTCTAAAAACTTGTTTTGGCTTTGTCATTATGGGGTATTGTGTGTAGATTGGTGAGGATTTTTATTTTATTTAATCCATTTTAGAATAAGCCCCCCACCCCCATGGTCCACCACCCAAAGATCATCCAGCCAACGGCAAGCCAGTGGTCAAAAACGGGTCATTGATGAAAGAAGACAAAGGAGGCTGACAAGAACAGACAGGCTACAGTTAGTCAACTGACAGTCCAGTACAACATTGATGCCTAAAGACCCATAAAAGAATGCACAACTCATCGTACCTTGACATGAATGGGGTATGGCAGCCGATAACCTTACAGAGTTCCACTTTCAGCAGAAAACAAGAAACTACGGTTGCAGTGGGCTAATGAACGAAAACACTGGAGAATTGGAAGATGTTCTTGAGTGGCTGAGTTACAGTTTTGACTTAAATCTGCTTGAAAGTATATGGCAAGACTTTAAAATGTTTGTCTAGCAACCAATTTGACAGAGCTTGAATTTGGAAAATAATAAATGGGCAAATATTGTACAATCCAGGTGTGCAAAACTCTTAGAAACGTACCCAGAAAGACCCATAGCTGGAATCACTGCCAATGGTGATTCTAACATGTATTGACTCAGGAGTGTGAATATGTATGCAAATGAGAGAGTTCTACATTCTACATTTAATTTAATACATTAGCAAACATTTCAAAAAATCCATTAATCCATTTTGAATTCAGGCAAGAGGTATGAATACTTTGTGAAGGCACTGTATGTATGTAAAGAACACTTGTGACACTGACTTATTTGGTGGTATTCTACAAGTGTTCAGTTGTCATTGTCCATTAAATTTTTCTCAAACAGTCACTTTTACCTTGTAGTTTTTATTGTGAAGTATGTGGATTTTTCGTGAATTATATGGTCTGTTTTTTATCTTGCAGAAAGTAGTCAAAAGTCATCCATTGTTCTGTTACTCCGGCAGTGTTGATGCTGATGGGAGAAAAAAACAAACAAATTCACTGAAATGTATTGAAATCACTTATTAGCGCAAGTGTCAATGGCCTTTCCTATGGCGTCATTTCCGTCTCACAATTCAAAGAAGCAGGGGGTTATGTCGAGAACGCGGAGGATAATGTTGAGGGAGCGGAGAGTTGAGAGAAAATGTAGGCGTACAGGATCATGTTGAGTTTAGATAAATGTGGGGTGCACAAGATCATGTTGAGGAGCTGAGATAGTTGAGAGCTCAGTGAAAAATGTTGCATGCTCAGAAAGTGGAATTGAGAGCAAGAAATTAAGTGTCAGGCACGCATCTCCCTGCCATGGTATACTTGCCTGCGCTCTCTCGAAATTCACCTGAGCTTGCGCAATATGATCTCCATGTGCTCGCAAATCTACAATGACGTTACTCAAATGTGACTAGCAGCCGTATTAACCAAACATAGCTTTGCTTTTTGTTACAATGCATTTGATTGGATAGCTAAATGGAAGGCGGGACCCATACAACATGATGTTTACATCCCCAGGTTGGTACCTAGCCAGTAGCCACATTGCAACATGGCGGACTCCCACAGCAAGGCGCTTCTTCTCAAGTAAGAAAGCTAATTCAGATTAATGCTATTTCAACGTGTTTTTGATTATCTCATTTATTTAAAGATTTGCCAGTGGATATCTGTAACATTAGACTCAGGAATTCCAGTTTAGCTATAAACCTTTTTCTGATGTGATGTCATTCCTTCAGATTTCATCACTCAATTGCTTGCCTACGGAGCAGCAAGAAGAACTGCACCTCCCTATCTTCAGGCTATGCTCAAACTCTACACCCCAACCCGAACACTCCGTTCTGCCACCTCTGGTCTCTTGGCCCTCCCACCTTTACGGGAGGGCAGCTCCCGCTCAGCCCAGTCCAAGCTCTTCTCAGTCCTGGCACCCAAATGGTGGAACCAGCTTCCCCCTGAGTCCCTTGCCCATCTTCTGAAAGCACCTCAAACGCTAACTCTTCAAAGAGGGTCTTAAATAATCCCCCTCCTCACCTCGAAAGCCCCCCCACCAAGCTATCTTAAGATGAATGCACTAACTAAGTCGTTATGGATAAGAGCGTCTGCTAAATGACTAAAATGTAAATGTAATTATATAGAGTGCATTTGGAAAGTATTCAGACCCCTTACAGCATTATTCTAAAATGGACTAAAATATTTGTTTTCCCTCAATCTACACACAATACACCATAATGACAAATAAACAGGTTTTTAGAAATGTGTGCAAATTTATAAAAAATAAAAATATCACATTTACATAAGTATTCAGACCCTTTACTCAGTACTTTGTTGAAGCACCTTTGGCAGCGATTACAGCCTTGAGTCTTCTTGGGTATGACACTACAAGCTTGGTACAGTTTCTCCCATTCTTCTCTTCATATCCTCTCAAGCTCTGTCAGATTGGATGGGGAGCGTCGCTGCACAGCTATTTTCAGGTGTCTCCAGAGATGTTCGATTGGCTTCAAGTCCGGGCTCTGGCTGGGCCACTCAAGGACATTCAGAGACATGACCCGAAGCAACTCCTGCGTTGTCTTGGCTGTGTGCTTAGGGTCGTTGTCCTGTTTGAAGGTGAACCTTCGCCCCAGTCTGAGGTCTTGAGCACTCTGGAACATGTTTTCATCAAGGATCTCTCTGTACTTTGCTCCGTTCATCTTTCCCTCGATCCTGACTAGTCTCCCAGTCCCTGCCGCTGAAAAACATCCCCACAGCATGATGTTGCCACCAGCATGCTTCACCGTAGGGATGGTGCTAGGTTTCCTCCAGACGTGACGCTTTGCATTCAGGCCAAAGAGTTCAATCTTAGTTTAATCAGACCAGAGAATCTTGTTTCTCATGGTCTGAGAGTCTTTAGGTGCCTTTTGGCAAACTCAAAGCAGGCTGTCATGTGCCTTTTACTGAGGAGTGGCTTCAGTCTGGCCACTAACATAAAGACCTGATTGGTGAAGTGCTGCAGAGATGGTTGTCCTTCTGGAAGGTTCTCCCATCTCCACAGAGGAACTCTGCAGCTCTGTCAGAGTGACCATTGGGTTCTTGGTCACCTCCCTGATCAAGGCCCTTCTCCCCAGATTGCTCAGTTTGGCCGGGCGGCCAGCTCTAGGAAGTGTTTTGGTGGTTCCAAACTTCTTCCATTTAAGAATGATGGCCACTGTGTTCTTGGGGACCTTCAATGCTGCAGACATGTTTTGGTACCCTTACCCAGATCTGTACCTTGACACAATCCTGTCTCGGAGCTCTACGGACAATTCCTTCGACCTCATGGCTTGGTTTTTGCTCTGACATGCACTGTCAACTGTGGGACCTCATATAGACAGGTATGTGCCTTTCCAATCAATTTACCACAGGTGGACTCCAATCAAGTTGTAGAAACATCAAGGATGATCAATGGTAACAGGATGCACCTGAGCTCAATTTCAAGTATCATAGCAAAGGGTCTGAATACTTATGTAAATGTGATATTTATATTTCTTATTTTCAATACATTTGCACACATTTCTAAAAACCAGTTTTTTTATTTGTCATTATGGGGTATTGTGTGTAGATGAGGGAAACAATTAAATGTAATCAATTTTAGAACATGGTTGTAACTTTTTTTTTTTTATTGTAAAAAGTGAAGGGGTCTGAATACTTTCCGAATGCACTGTAGCTAATGTCTCCCATAACTACTAATGTCACACATTGCATTCATCCTAGCTACTATACTATCAACTGGCTTGCTATATTAGGCAGCTCTAGATACGAGGGGGAAAATAATATATTTATATTATTTATAAAGATGATAAAAATGCAATTAGGTAGCTAGCTAGCTAGGTTGAAACTGCTGGGGAAGAGCTAGCTAGATAGCTAGCTAACTCCCACCATCAGCTGAGTTCGTCAATGTAATTAATGATAGGTTTCTAGAAATAAACTATATATTTGCTAGTTATATTTTATAGACTTAAGCATATAACACCAAGACAGATGTATAACCTTCGGGACCTCCCGAGCACCATGTTCTTGAGATTTATTCTGGAGTTTTTATTCAGGAAGATGCAACATGTTAGATAAAAATACAGGTAACTGCCAAAACAATGGAATCACTTGAGTAAATGAGGGATACAAAGTATATTGAAAGCAGTAGCTTCTACACAGGTGTGGATCCTGAGTTAATTAAGCAATTAACATCCCATCATGCTTAGGGTTATGTATAAAAATGCTGAGCAGGACATTATTTTGGCTACCATGGCTACGCCCCCATAGGATGACAATGCCCCCATCCATAGGGCACGAGTGCTTGAATGGTTTGATGAGCATGAAAACGTTGTAAACCATATGCCGTGGCAGTCTCAGTCACCAGATCTCAACCAAATTGAAAACTTATGGGAGATTCTGGAGCGGCGCCTGAGACAGCATTTTCCACCACCATCAACAAAACACCAAGGTGCATTGAAGCTGTTCTGGATTGTGGTGGCCCAATGCCTTATTAAGACACTTTGTTGGTGTTTCTTTTATTTTTGAAATGACAGAATTCATGCAGAATTGTCATCTAATTGTTACTTCGGGAGCTCGTTCTATAATACAGATATCCCAGGTAGTTGCAAAAATCTGGTAACTTTCCCCAAATTCCCTGGTTTTCCAGAAAACACAGTTGGAAGATTCATGGAATCAGGAGAGAATAAGCAGGAAAAATGAAATCCTCCAACAAGGATTTCTGGAAAACATGGGGATTTGGGAAAAGTTACCAGATTTTTTACGCTGCTGAACTCACTGTTTATTATCTATGCACAGCCACTTTACCCCTACCTACATGTACATATGACCTCAATTACCTCGACTAACCCGATTTTATTTGATCTTTCAGCTCCTCAACATGATCTTCTGCGGCCTCAATAAAATAAAAATCTGAACTCTCCATGCGTGCTCATCATTATCCTACGCGTTCGACATGCCCCCCTGCTCCTTTCAATTGTGAGAGGAAATGACGCTACTCTTTCCAAACCAAGTTTTCATAGTATTGATTCTAACGCAATGTAATTGCATATTCATTTTTCAAGTTTCATCAGGACAAGGGAAAATACTTGTAACGAGTGTTTTGTCTGCCATTCTGTATGAACAAACGTTTCCTACCAAGCCCTTTGCACTGATGTTCCTGGAGAAACTCTTGCTTGGTTGGTAGTGGGACAGGACGGATGAGTCTGAGTCTTTGGGGGTTGTTGGCACTGTGTGGGAAAACAAAACAAATTGTTACTTCAATAATACACGGTACAATGCAATGTCATATTTCCGTATACACTCCACTGTATCCTGTGCATATGCCAAATAAACTTTGATTTGATAACATAATATTGATGGAATGAGTAAATTATAGTGAGAACGTACGCAACATTTATTAATTTAACCATCAATGAATTGATGGTTGGTAACATACTGGCCATGGTCTCACCTGAGAGAGACAGGGCTCTACGCTGACCTTTTGTACAAGGAGCACGTGTTATGCTTTGTGATTACTTAATGAAGCATAACAGAAAATGCATACAGCATTACTTACCTCTCTTTCAGTGTTTGCACAACCACAACTTGTACTGCCTCAGGTTCCGTTGACATCAGACTGTCTCCACCAGTATCTCCCTGAGAAATACATGTTTGTTTTATGTTACTGTATAGAATCTTATAGCTAGGGTTTTTGGGGTGGTCCTGTGCCAAAAATGCTGTCGACCACTTAGCTAGCTAGCATTACCATCTACAAACGAAACGCACTATCATGTCAACAATCTACATATGTAGCTTTAGCTAGCTAATGTTAGCTAGTCTAAATAAAGGGATTGGGCATCTTGTGGGGTTTATGCAGTGTAGCTACATGATGCTATCGTTAGATTCCTGACTATAAAACAGTCAGAATACAGAAGATGTTAGCTAGCTAGTTAAGTAAACGTGTTAGCTAGCTTGAGCATTGAACATACTAAGGTTAGCTACTAATGTAGCTAGCAGGCAAAAAACGCAACCAAGACTTACCAGTCCATGAGAACAGTGGCTATTACGGTGTCCCTCTTCCACCTTTCAAAAATAGTTTCTGGATTGGTCATGAGCAGTCTTTCTCTCTTCTTTTTCTCTTTTGGGGTCAGATTGATTCAGATCCAAGAACATAGAATTATGATTGTTGGCATCGTCTGCTCTGTTTTTGTTTCTGGAGTCTGTAACCTTAGGTTGTAAGTAACTTTCACTTCCTCTCCAGCTTAGCGCAAAGACGCACCTAGCCCAGTAGGCCAGCCCAAGGTGGCTCAAATTCAAATTACTACACAAGAAGTGGGGCGGCATAGGGTCACCCACGACCTGCAGATTCCTGCTTTAATCTATTCCTCTCTTGTGCAATGTCTTATGAGTCATACATTGGACCTACTTAAATATCATGTTGAATTGTATTTCATGTTGAATTGTATTTCAAATGAATACATGCATACACATGTTGTTTATGTTATGATCTGTCTGCCCCCCCCCCCCCAGATCTTATTTAGGGGCTTCATAGCAAAGGGGGTGAATACATATTCACGTACCACTTTTCCTTTTTTTTTTTAAATCTTTTGAAACAAGTTATTTTTTTCATTTCACTTCAACAATTTGGACTATTTTGTGTATGTCCATTACATGAAATCCAAATAAAAATATATTTAAATTACAGGGTGTGTCACGCCCTGGCTCTGGGGACTCTTTAATGTTGAGCCAGGGTGTTAGTTTCTATGTTGGCCGGGGTGGTTCTCAATCAGAGGCAATGTGTATCAGCTGTTGCTTGTTGTCTCTGATTGGGAACCATACTTAGGTAGTCGTTTGGCATTTGTGTGGTGTGGTATCTTGTTCCGTGTAGGTTTGTGTTGGTGAACCTGTGGACTTCACGTATCGTTTGTTGTTTTTGTTCGTGTGTTGTACATCTAATAAATCATGTACGCTTATCACGCTGCGCCTTGGCCCGTTTCATCTAATGACGATCGTGACAGGGTGTAATGCAACAAAATAGGAAAAACGCCAAGGGGGATGAATACTTTTGCAAGGCACTGTATAATACCATTTTTGGATTGTGTAAAACAACAGTAATTGTGTGTTAGCGGGGATGCAGGGTTGTGTTTTAAACAAAACAACTAAAAGTGTGCTTGCTCTAGTTCCCCAAAGTCACAGCTAGGAGAGCTAAAAAAAAAAGAACCTTATAGTCAAAGTCTTCTTTGAATCATAGTGCATTGAAATTACTTAGGAACTGTGCACACTTTGGAGAGGTGTGTGGCCTCTTGTAGACAACAGTTACTCCTCTCCCCTTGTAATTTGATTGTTTTATGTTGCACCAACACCACATTTCCAGAAATAATCTTATCATGTTACTGAATGTATCCAGAGTATTTTCAGATTTCGTTACATACAAATGCAGCAAAATGGACAGTAAATGTAAAATGCACATAAAATCAACAGTGTAATGTTTGGATTCAACAACTTGTGTCCTCACCTTTGGTCTAATACTTTTCCCATAATCTCCAAGCTGTTGCCTTTCAATTGCTATCCTTGGTTATTCATATGCTTTTCATATTTCTTCTGTAAGAAACATTTCAATTTAGCCCTATCCATATAGGCCAAAAGGAAAATGGAAGGAGATGTACAGTCGTGGTCAAAAGTTTTGAGAATGACACAAATATTAATTTTCAAAGTCTGCTGCCTCAGTTTTTATGATGGCAATTTGCATATACTCCAGAATGTTATGAAGAGTGATCAGATGAATTGCAAAGTCCCTCTTTGCCATGAAAATGAACTTAATCCCAAAAAAACATTTCCACTGCATTTCAGCCCTGCCACAACAGGACCAGCTGACATCATGTCAGTGATTCTCTTGTTAACACAGGTGAGAGTGTTGACGAGGACAAGGCTGGAGATCACTCTGTCATGCTGATTGAGTTAGAATAACAGACTGGAAGCTTTAAAAGGAGGGTGGTGCTTGAAATCATTGTTCTTCCTCTGTTAACCATGGTTACCTGCAAGGAAACACGTGCCGTCATCATTGCTTTGCACAAAAAGAGCTTCACAGGCAAAGATATTGCTGCTAGTAAGATTGCACCTAAATCAACCATTTATCGGATCATCAAGAACTTCAAGGAGAGAGGTTCAATTGTTGTGAAGGCGGCATCAGGGCGCCCAAGAAAGTCCAGCAAGTGCCAGGATGTCTCCTAAAGTTGATTCAGCTGCGGGATCAGGGCACCACCAGTGCAGAGCTTGCTCAGGAATGGCAGCAGGCAGGTGTGAGTGCATCTGCACGCACAGTGAGGCGAAGACTTTTGGAGGATGGCCTGGTGTCAAGAAGGGCAGCGAGGAAGCCACTTCTCTCCAGAAAAAAAATAAATAATCAGGGACAGACTGATATTCTGCAAAAGGTACAGGGATTGGACTGCTGAGGACTGAGGTAAAGTCATTTTCTCTGATGAATCCCCTTTCCGATTGTTCGGGGCATCCGGAAAAAAGCTTGTACAGAGAAGACAAGGTGAGCGCTACCATCAATCCTGTGTCATGCCAACAGTAAAGCATCCTGAGACCATTCATGTGTGGTGTTGCTCACTCACAATTATGCCTAAGAACACAGCCATGAATACAGAATAGTACCAACACATCCTTTGAGAGCAACTTCTCTCAACCATCCAAGAACAGTTTGGTGACGACCAATGCCTTTTCCAGCATGATGGAGCACCTTGCCATTAGGCAAAAGTGATAACTAAGTGGCTCGGGGAACAAAACATCAACATTTTGGGTCCATGGCCAGGATACTCCCCAGACCTTAATCCCATTGAGAACTTGTGGTCGATCCTCAAGAGGCAGGTGGACAAACAAAAACCCACAGATTCTGACAAACTCCATGCATTGATTATGCAAGAATGGGCTGCCATCAGTCAGGATGTGGCCCAGAAGTTAATTGACAGCATGCCAGGGCGGATTGCAGAGGTCTTGAAAAAGAAGGGTCAACACTGCAAATATTGACTCTTTGCACACTTATGGAATGCTTGTAATTATACTTCAGTATACCATAGTAACATCTGACAAAAATATCTAAAAACACTGAAGCAGCAAACTTTGTGAAGACCAATACTTGTGTCATTCTCAAAACCTTTGACCACGACTGTACACAACAAGTTCACAGGAATCACTAGATGTAAGTGGACAGCCAGTTCCCAAAGATTGTGTCATTGACTGTGAATGCAAATGTGACAAGACCGTCATTGAAAATATTCACAACAATAAAGATTTGGGCATAAAAATCAATTAGGGATATAATGACTTTACCATTGAAATTGAGGACATAGACAAAATTCCTGGAGACACAATGGCAGAGACTTGCAAATCAGTGGTCGAACTATAAAAGCAATAAAAATCACTAACTTCCCCCACTATGCTAAGACCATCTCAGGTCTCATTAGGAGACGGAATGATCCAAACAAAGGCTTGGGCACAGAGCCAGTTCATTTCATTGTTGGCAATTTCCTTACAGAGCTGTTGCCTGACAATATATACAGTATACAGTGCCACTGTATCAGAAGCTTGAAACTAACTTAAAGATCTTTATGTTGACAGAAGCTATGGTTTTTTATGATAATTTAAGCCGTAATGCAACCAATTATTTAAAAAAAGAAATGTTAATAGATGCTTTGGCATGTAATCAAAGGGAATCATAATGAAGTGTCAGATTTATGTTAAAGGCAGTGCAGTTAAAAATGATAATGCCCTTTTTGTTTAAGAGCTGTTTGAAAAAAATGTCAGCCTTTTCAGGTGGGATGGAACCTTTGGCCCACATCATGACGCCACAATGTGATCTGATTATAATAGACCAATGACTGTTCATATGGGTAAGGGGGTGGGCTCTAGACCATCCTATCAGCCAATCAGGGCTGTGTATGTAAATATCTTCAAACGTGTTTCCTAACGCCCACACAATCAGACTGAGCATTTTAAGGGCCAAAAGGAGGCTCAGAGAAATACATTATACAAAATATATTTTGGAGTTGTTTTCATTAAATAAACAGTGATTTATTACACTTGTGTAATTACACAGTGATGATCTAAAATAAATTACTAAGACAGCATGGGGGCACTAAGAATCCTTAGGATGCTATTGAACAACAGCAGTTTCTATCCTCAGAGGTGATCAGAAACTCAGAGATGCTCTTTTTCAACATCCTTATGATGCCAACTTGCAACACCTTGGAAGACTATACTGATAATCACCCAATGATCAGAGGGGGGTCCTGGAACGGGCAAATCCCAGAAACTTTGGTCATTGAGCAAGGACCATCCACCCGATCCTGCAGTCACAATTACTTTTCTCTCTAAGGATTCCCCACATAAGAATCAGAACGCCACTGACATGTAGTAGTGTTGTGGCATGCGTATCAAGTGTACATTTCAGTAAATACTGTGCAAAACATGGGGCTAACATGTTAAAAGCAATTAATAAGCAACTCTATAGGCTGATACACTATGTTGATCCTATATCATATAATTATGTTCATGCCAAAATCACATAAAACAGCTGGGTTGAAATAAATAAAGCAGATGTTGACTGCGCCACCAGTAGTGTTTTCACGATACCATCATTTTGACTGATACCGATACCAGGTTTAGTATCACGATACTCGATACCAAAACGATTTTTAAAAAACGTATTAGCCAAAGACACACAATGGCACTTGATCCAGACAGATAAACTCAGTGCTCTGTTCAATCGTTGGGCATCTTTTGAGTTCAATATAATTACATTTGAATGGAAATTTTTTTAGAGACAGCCATGTATGCAGTAATGAATCAATTATACAATCAATTTGACTTTGTTTTTACCAATCTAACTACAAAACATAATGGTAATTACTTATTTGAATGGTACATCTCTATTAATAAACTGCGTAAATCAAGATGCAGCATAGGTCTATTCACAATACAGGTGAATGCATATAAGTCAATAGGAGTGTGTGCATGCATTGAGTTATTGAGTTTGTTTTAGCTGATTTCATGGGGATACAGATGAAACAATCCCTTCCATTTAGGACTTATTGTATTGGCAACTGCTAGGAGAACATATTACACTGAACAAAAATATAAACGCAACATGTAAAGTGTTGCTCCCATGTTTCATGACCTGAAATAAAATATCCAAGAAATGTTCCATACACACAAAAAGCTTCTCTCTCAAATGTTGTGCATAAATTTGTTTACATCCCTGTTAGTGCGCATTTCTCCTTTGCCAAAATAATATCAAGAAGCTGATTAAACGCCATGATTATTACACAGGTGCACCTTTTGCTGGGGACAACAAAAGGCCACTCTAAAATGTGCAGTTTTGTCACACAACACAATGCCACAGATGTCTCAAGTTTTGAGGGAGCGTACAAATGGCATTCTGACTGCAGGAATGTCCACCAGAGCTGTTGCCAGCAAATTGAATGTTAATTTCTTTACCATAAACCGCCTCAAACGTAGTTTCAGAGAATATGGCAGTACATCCAACCAGCCTCACAACAGCAGACCCCGTGTAACCACGCAAGCCCAGGATCTCCACATTCGTCTCTATACTGATGTTTTGCCAGTTTAATTGCCTTGCGGAGTGAGTTGCTACACTGTTTGTATTCTGCCATATTCCCAGTCACCTTGCCATGGTTAAATGCGGTGGTTTGCGCTTTCAGTTCTGCGCGAATGCTGCCATCTATCCACGGTTTCTGGTTAGGGTAGGTTTTAATAGTCACAGTTGGCACAACATCACCTATAGACTTCCTGATAAACTCCGTCACCGTTTCAGTTTATTCTTCTAAATTATTTTCGCGAGCTACCCGGAACATATCCCAGTCCACATGATCAAAACAATCTTGAAGCGTGGATTCCGATTGGTCAGACCAGCGTTGAATAAGCCTTATCACGGGTACTTCCTGTTTGAGTTTCTGCCTATATGAAGGGAGGAGCAAAATGGAGTCATGGTCAGATTTGCCTAAAAGAGGGCGGGGGAGGGCCTTATAACCATCCCGGAAGTTCGAATAGCAATGGTCGAGGATTTTAGCTGCCCGAGTGCAACAGTCGATATGTTGATAGAACTTCGGCAGCCTAGTCCTCAAATTTGCTTTGTTAAATTCCCCGGCTACAATAAATGCAGCCTCAGGATATGTGGTTTCCAGTTTGCATAAAGTCCAGTGAAGTTCTTTGAAGGCCGTCGTGGTATCAGCTTGAGGGGGGGGATATACACGGCCATGACTATAACCGAGGAAAATTCTCTTGGGAGATAATACGTTCGGCATTTGATTGTGAGGTATTCTAGGTCGGGTGAAAAAAAGGACTTGAGTTCCTGTATGTTACTACAATTACACCATGAGTCATTAATCATGAAACACACACCTCTGTCCTTCTGCTTCCCGGAGAGATATTTATTTCTGTCTGCGCGATGAACTGAGAACCCATCTGGCTGGGCCGATTTCGACAGAATATCCCCAGAGAGCCATGTTTCTGTGAAACAAAGTATGTTACAGGCCCTGATGTCTCTCTGGAAAGAAATCCTTGCATTGAGCTCGTCGACTTTGTTATCCAAAGACTGAACATTAGCGAGTAGTATACTTGGAAGCGGTGGGTGGTGTGCGCGCCTCCTAGGTCGAACCAGCAGGCCGCTCCGAGTGCCTCTCCTCCGCCGGCGATGTTCTGGGTCAGCCTCTGGAATCAGTTCAATTGCCCTGGGGAGAGCAAACAAAGGATCTGCTTCGGGAAAGTCGTATTCCTGGTCGTAATGCTGGTGAGTTACCGCCACTCTGATATCCAATAGTTTTTCCTGGCTGATAATAATGTAAAAAATACATTTAAAAAACAAAATACCGCAAAGTTTCCTAAGAGCTAGTCGCGAGGCCGCCATCTTCGTCGGCGCCAGAGATGTGTCGCGCTGCATGAGGCAAATGGTGGTAACACCAGATACTGACTGGTTTTCTGATCCACACCCCTACCTTTTTTTTAAGGTATCTGCAACCAACAGATGCATATCTGTATTCACTTGTGAAATCCATAGATTAGGGCCTAATGAAATCATTTCAATTGACTGATTTCCTTATATGAACCGTAACTAAATCTTTGAAATTGTTGCATGTTGAGCTTGTATTTTATTGTACTGATCAACAACATTTGCATAGAAGAAGCAATCTCCTATTTTATAAAAGAGTGTGTTCTCTTTAAGACAGTAATGATTTCATTAGTAAGGCAGAATGTGGCTGTGGAATCTAGTGGAAACCAGATGGGAGGCTAGGGAGACAAAGAAGTGAATGAGTTTTTGGTGGCGAGGGAGACGAAGTGAATTACATTTTTTTTTTTGACAAATCAGCATATTTTGCGTTATGGTTTGCATATTATCACAAATAAAGTCCTACGGTAGTGAATTCAGCTGTAAACCAGCAAAGAACGTTAGCCTACAATTAAAGCTGGAAGCTACTGGTATCGTCTTGCATTGTAAGTGTTCTAGCCTGAATGGACATTGTTTTGTAAACAGTAATGAAAAGTTTTGAAATGTCTACATGCCATGTTGCATTATTCAAGTGTAAACTTTTCTGTGCAGCATGAGTGGGGAGCTAACAATGCAGCCCAGACAGCTCTAGCAACGAATGAGTAAGTGGAGCAGGCACTGCTCTTCGCACTATAAAGGGGCTGCGCAGATACAGACTTGATCTTATCAATCACGTGAGACACATTTGACAGAAGTACCGGAACATAACAAAAATTGTAGTACCGAACCATTTGTTTTTAAGTTTCAAAAAAGTACCGAAGTTTCAGTATACCGTGCAACACTAGCCACCAGTGCCTACGCCTTTGCATGTGCTTCTCATTGTAGTAGCTCAGTGTCACTAGGCAGGTTTCCATTGACACAGGTTTATTCGACAAACGCAATGTCGCCCCAAAAAATATTTGCAACATGTGTAATAGAAACAACACATATGGGATATGTTTTCTACAGATCGACAACATTTCTTTCCGTTCGACACGGGTGGATTTTTCTTTTGTCTAACTTTCTTTATTGCGACAAATGATGATGGAAACTGTGTTTTTCGAATAAATGATGCTTGCCGAATACTTTTGAAGGTACGTGGGGCATGATATCACGTAACTATAAGCTCCACACCACATTTCATTCTAAGTGTCTACTGCTTGCATAATACTTTTTTTCAACTATAAGAATTATGTTTCTTTGCAGGACAAGAATTGTCCTGACTTTCAAGAACGGCTGAATTGCGTCGCCTTGCTTTTCTGGATGGCTGGCAAGTTTCTCTATCCAATTATTTCAGATTTACAGGAGTGCAAGTTTCACCATGGCACGGACCTTGGCGATACGTTGGCACATGAGAACTATTTGAATATGGCAAATATTAGTCAATTATTGCATTCTAGCCATGCTGGCTTCTGCGGGCTACCTGAGACATGAAACATATGTGGGAGGGCATACAGGCTGTCACCAATTTATTAATGCGCAATTTGCCTAAATGGGTAATGGAAACACTTCAACCACTACATTCTTCCTCGACACTGTCTAGCAGGCAATTGTTGCATCTATTTTCTATGCAAACTTCCTCAATGTCGACAAAAACAAAAAAATTCACTGGGCAAGTTAATGGAAACATAGCTACTAAGAGCAGTTGACTGCAGTATCTGTAGTAGTATGTGTGTGCTGCTCACTGTAGTAGCTCAGCATCAGTGAGGGCAGTAGACTGCAGTAGTTGTAGTATATGGGAGGACTCTGAGGAGGTGCTGACGTCTCCATCTCTCCCTGCTTTAGCTGTCAGCTTGTAGAGGCTGGAGCAGCTCAGAGCCAACTCCAGAGCATCCATCCAACACCGACCTGGGGTGGAGAGAGAGAGAGAGAGAGAGAGAGAGAGGGGTCAGGGGTCAAAGGTTGTCAGACACCAACAGGTGCTTGCACGCATACACCGATTGTACATACAGCCACTCAGACACACAGCTCTAATACCACTAGGGTCGTTGGGTTCTGATTATAGCACGAAGGCACACACACACAAGCAAGCAAAAAAAACGTCTCACCGTCAGACTCTGACGCAGCTCTGAAGATCAGGTAGTTGCTGGGTAGAGGCTGGGTGATGGAGCCAACATTTTCCCCTTTAGGACCCTGAGGACACCGAAGACAGAGGGGTTAACATTACACTTCCTCATGGTTAATAGTATCACTATATTGACAATCTTTATACTGCTGTGAATAATGTACAGTGAACAAAAATATAAACGCAATATGTAAAGTGCTGGTACCATGTGTCATATCCCAGAACTGTTCCATATGAATAAAAAGCTTATTTCTCTAAAATGTTGTGCACAAATTTGTTAACATCCCTGTTAGTGAGCATTTTATACTTTGTCAAGATAATCCATCCACCTGACAGGTGTGGCATATCAAGAAGCTGATTAAACAGCATGATCATTATACAGGTGCACCTTGTGCTGGGACAATAAAAGGCAACTAAAATGTGCAGTTTTGTCTCACAATGCCACAGATGTCTCAAGTTCTGAGGGAGCGTGCAATTGGCATGGTGACTGCAGGAATGTCCACCAGAGCTGTTGCCAGAGAATTGAAAGTGAATTTCTCTACCATAAGCCGCCTCCAACGTTGTTTTAGAGAATTTAGCAGTACGTCCAATAAGCTTCACAACCGCAGACCACGTGTAACCACGCCAGCCCTTGGAGTATTTCTGTTTGTAATAAAGCCCTTTTGTGGGGAAAAACTAATTCTGATTGTCTTGGCCCGGCTCCCCATTGGGTTGACCTATGCCCTCCCAGGCCCACCCATGGCTGCACCCCTGCCCAGTCATGTGAAATCCATAGATTACGGCCTAATTTATTTCTTTAAATTGACTGATTTCTTTATATGAACTGTAACTCAGCAAAATCTTTGAAATTGTTGTATGTTGCGTTCATATTTTTGTTCAGTATAATTTTTAACACTTGTAACAACATGAGACAACACAACCCAAGAGTTCTGAAGCCAGAATATGGCATTACAAATGCTAACCTAAGCCGTTTGCAAAGTACAGCAAAGCATCCAAACACAAATGCAGAAATCATATAGCAGGCCCTCTCCATGCACATGTCATGGGACAGAAACTAACAGACAAAAGAAAATACAGAATATTATGAAGCTGATAATAAAACTAAACAAATAAAGTAATCCAGATCTAGGAACTCTGGCATTGATGAGAGCTCTGTGTCTGACCTTGACTGCCCAGATGGACTTGTCCAGTGGGTGGTAGAGCTTGAAGCAGAAGCCGTCCTTCTTGGAGGGCCTCTCAATCAACTTGCACGCGTTGAGCAGGATGGTGCCCACCCAGTGGTCCGATTTAGGGGTCTTATAGATCAGCAGGACCCCCGGCTTCAGGGCACACCACAGCTTGGTCCAGCTCTTCAGCGAACCACGGATCTACCGGGAGTGAGATGCGGGTGGGGGGGGGGGTGGAGTGAGATGGAGAGAGGGAGCAGAGGAGGCCTCAATACTATTACATTATGAGTGTGTATGACACGTTTTAATGTGTCAAGGTAATATAGAACATCCCTGGAAAGCAATGGTGGGTGAGGAGATATTCCCAAATTACCTTTAGCCAGTTTGCCGTGATGACAACACTGGGGTCCTTCAGAGCGCTGGACAATTCTTTGGCTGCCCGCTTCTTCTCCTGTCTGTAATTCTTCTTCTGGACCTGCAGCACACACAGACGGAGTCTTTTAGGATGAGTCATTGTTTTGTGACTTGCAAATGACAAGACAAAACAAGTATGGCACTAGGGGGAGGTACTGTCAAACACATGGCATACATCCACACATGCAGACTTGTATTTATTATGTGCCTCTAGTTAGGGCGGCAGTGTATGTCAACTAATGATAATAGAAAAAGGGGATGATACCCCATTCTGTGAATCACACAAAGGACCAGAGCTCTTGCTTCTAAACCTTTTCTTGATGCAAACTTGATTCCTTTTCACTAGTAGTTGTATGTTAGATGTATGTTAAATGTCTCCCTATCCATTCCTTGGGGACACTTAGGACAGCACATTTACGTTCCAGCCCTGTAAAAACTAGGCTTATTCAACTCTCATTAGTTGAATCAGGTGTGTGAATGCTTGGCTGAAACCAAAATATGCTGACCTAGGGGTCCCAGAGGAACCAATTGGGAAACCCTGATATAAATATATTCAAATTCTAAATATTTTCTCCCCCCAACCATCTTAAATGCCTGTCAATATTTTTCCCGCAAGACATCCGCTCTCTGCGACCCCTTCCCGGCCAGGGACAGGAAGTGATGAGTTACCTTGAGAGACTCCTTCCGGGCCAGCTTCTCTGTGGGGGAGGAGCAGTCCTCCAGACCGTTGTTGAACATCCTGGACTCAGACTGAAGGAAGGAGAGATGGACAGATGTGAGAGAGTCAATGATAGTCAGACACACTCCTCCTCTTATGACCTCACCGATAACAGCCCCATAACCCTCTGGTCTATCCCATTCATAGACAACATTTAAATAACACACACATTTCTTCAGGGTCTGACCAGAAAAGAGTACAGCCATGCTATCTTTGGTTCTGTCTGAAACAGGAGTGCAGTGTAGTCTTAGTGTAGTGTGAGTACACAGACCCATCAACTCCTGACACTGATCAATGGGAAAATGCTCTACTGTACTGGCCTGCACGTTGAGTTATACCACACAGCCATGTAACCATAGGGCTCTGGTCAACAGTAGAGCATCATGTTGGTAATAGGGTACCATTAACGGCCCTTGACTTTTTCAACATTATGTTGAGTTACAAAGTGGGATTCAAATGGATTTAAATTGTCATTTTTTGTCAACAATCTACGCAAAATACTCTGTAATGTCACAGTGAAAAAAAAGAAATCTAACACTTGTAAGAAAAAAACATGTTAGAATGACCTTTGGCAGTGATTACAGCTGTGAGTCTTCCTGGGTAAGTCTCTAAAGATTTCCACACCCGGGATTGTGCAACATTTGCCCATTATTCTTACAAAAATTATTCAAGCTCTGTCAAATTGGTTGTTGATCATTGCTAGACAATCATTTTCAGGTCGTCATAGATCTTCAAGCAGATTTAAGTCAAAACTGTAACTCGGCCACTCAGAAACATTCACTGTCTTCTTGGTAAGCAACTCCAGTGTAGATTTGGCCTTGCGTTTTTGGTTATTGTCCTGCTGAAAGGTGAATTTGTCTCGCAGCGTCTGGTGGAAAGCAGACAACCAGGTTTTCCTCTAGGATTTTGCCTGTGCTTAGCTCTATTCCGTTGATTTTTTTTTACCCTTAAAAACTCCCCAGTCCTTAACGATTACAAGCATGCCAATATCATGATGCAGCCACCACCATGCTTGAAAAAATTGAGAGTGGTACTCAGTAATATGTTGTATTGGATTTGCCCCAAACGTATTTAGGACAAAAAGGTTAATTGTTTTGCCACATCTTTTGCAGTATTACTTTAGTAAGTTGTTTCAAACAGGACGCATGTTTTGGAATATTTTTTATTCTGTACAGGCCTTCTTTTAACTGTCAATTGGTAGTATTGTGGAGTAACTACAATGTTGTTGATCCTTCTGCCGTTTTCTCCTATCACATTCATTAAACTCTGTTTTAAAGTCACCATTGGCCTCGTGGTAAACTCCCTGAGTGGTTTCCTTCCTCTCCGGTAACTGAGTTAGGAAGGATGCTTGTATCTTTGTAGTGACTGGGTGTATTGATACACCATCCAAAGTGTAATTAATAACTTCACCATGCTCAAAGGGATATTCAATGTAGTTTTTATTTTCTTTATTTTTTATCTACCAATAGGTGCCCTTCTTTGCGAGGCATTGGAAAACCTCCCTGATCTTTGTGGTTGAATCTGTGTTTGAAATTCACTGCTCGACATGTTAAACACTATTATTGCATACAAAGTGAGTCCACGCAACTTACTATGTGACTTGTTAAGCAAATGTTTGCTCCTGAACTTATTTAAGCTTGCCATAACAAAGAGGTTGAATATTTAGACTCAAGACATTTCAACTTTTCTTTTTTTTATTAATTTGTAAACATTTCGAAAAACAATTACACTTCGACATTATGGGGTATTGTGTGTAGGCCAGTGACAAAAAATCTCAATTTAATTCATTTAAAATTCAGGCTGTAACAACAAAAGGTGGAAAAAGTCAAGGGGTGTGAAAACTTTCTGAAGGCACTGTATATGCCAGCTACTTTTGGAATAAGTTTAGCAGAAATTCAGTGCACAGGTTTCCGATCTCCTGGGCAGGATTTCTAACACATACAGTCAAGTCAAAGATGATTGGCATCCTTGATAAAGATGAGGAAAAAAGACTGTATATAACAAATACTGAGCTATAATGTATGCTCCAAAAAATTGGGAAAATATATTTTTTTATACTAATACAATTACTCAGAGAAAGAGATTTTCAAAATAATTATTGGCACCCATGTTTTAATACCTTTCAATGCCTAACTTTGCGAGGATAATGGCGCAAAGCCTTTTTCTAAATTGTTTTATGAGACTGGAAAACACGTGATCTTAGACCATTCCGCGATACATTTTCCTTGATATCCTTCGTCTGTGCTTATGGACTGGGATTCAAGCCCAGAGATTGAAATGACCATTGCAAAATTTTGATTTTGTGGTCAATTAACTATTTCTTTGTGGATTTTGATGTGTGATTGGAGTTATTGTATTGCTGGAAGATCCAGGCAACCAGGTTTTTGGCTTAAAGCAACTGTCCAGTGTTTGATGAAATCTGTATTTGTAAAAATGTATAAAAACCTGTTTTTGCTTTGTCATGATGGGGTATTGTGTGTAGATTGATGAGGGGGAAAAAACAATTTAATCAATTTTAGAATAAGGCTGTAATGTAACAAAATGTGGAAAGTCATGGGGTCTGAATTCTTTCTGAATGCACTGTATACCGGTCATTAAAAATATTCATGTGAGTAGACCGCTGATTCTACGAGGAAATGGTAAAGCTACTTAAAACATAATTAATTACCATTACCATTTTTTGGAAGGAAAACTATCACTCATTTTAATTAATCATAGGTCATATTTCATCAAATCTGTAAACACTGGACAGTTACTTAAAGCCAAAAATCTGGTTGCCTCTGCCACGTTGCTGAAACTTTGCCGCAAGTGTATTTTCTAGCACCACAATAACCCCAAGCACACATCAACATCCACAAAGAAATTGTTAATTGACCACAAAATCAACATTTTGCAATGGCCATCTCAGTTTCCGGACTTGAACCCCATTGAAAACCTGTGGTTTGAATTGAAGAGGGCAGTCCATATGCGCAGACGAAGGATATCAAGGATCTGGAAATATTCTGTATGGACGAACGGCCTAAGATCCCTCCCAATGTGTTCTCCAATCTCATAAAACATTCTAGAAAAAGGATCAGTGTTATCGCAAAGTTTTGAAAGGTATTGAAAACAGTAGTGCCAATAATTTTGACACCTATTGGACCTGACTACGTCTGATGTGTGTTTATGCATGATTCACATACACACTGCATTTCTGAAGTGAGCCGTCACACACTCACATTCAGGAGTGTTTTAGAGTGTTCGGTAGAGAGCCGTATGTGACTGTGTTGTGATGAGTCCGCTATTGTCTCCGGAGTTACGAGGGGTGTTGGGTGGGAGACAGGTCAAAGCCCCATAGATAGTCAATGTAGTTCGGAATCACTCCATAAACAGAGCCGTGTGTGTGTGTGTGTGTGTGTTGGGGTGGGTGGGGGGCAATGGGAGAGGTGACATGACCTTAACCTGGCCAGTGCTGCTGGAAACTTTTAGTGATCGATGTGAACTGCTATCATTGATGAGTCATCACACAGTGGCACAGAAAATAAACACTAGGCATAAGTGCTGTATTGTTTTGTTTGATTCATTGTATGACGGATGTAGCCTACAATCAGCAAATGCCACCTACATTTGTTAGACTAAACAATGTATAGCCCTTAATAAAATGATTCACTTTTTGAAACAAGCATAGCATGTCAATTATAAATCGTGAATTCTAATAACATAATATTTGTTTTAAAACATTGTAGAATGTAGGCCTATTTCTAAATTGTCTAAACAAACTTGTGTTGAAAAGCTTTGCATCTACACTCAACAAAAATATAAACGCAACATGTAAAGTGTTGGTCCCATGTTTCATGAGCTGAAATAAAAGATCCGAGAAATGTTCCGTATGCACAAAAAGCTTAATTCCCTCAAGTTTTGAGCACAAATTTGTTTACATCCCTGTAAGTGAGCATTTCTCCTTTGCCAAGATAATCCATCCACCTGACAGGTGTGGCATATCAAGAAGCTGATTAAACAGCATGATCATTATACAGGTGCACCTTGTGCTGGGACAATAAAAGGCAACTAAAATGTGCAGTTTTGTCTCACAATGCCACAGATGTCTCAAGTTCTGAGGGAGCGTGCAATTAGCCTGCAGGAATGTCCACCAGAGCTGTTGCCAGAGAATTGAAAGTGAATTTCTCTACCATAAGCCGTATCCAACGTCGTTTTACAGAATTTGGCAGTACCATGTGTATGGCGTTGTGTGGGCGAGCGGTTTGTTGATGTCAATGTTGTGAACCGAGTGCCCCGTGGGGTTATGGTATGGGCAGGCATAAGCCACGGACAACAAAAAACAATTGCATTTTATTGATGGCAATTTGAATGCACAGAGATACCGTGCCAAGATCTTGAGGCCCATTGTCGTGCCATTAATCCGCCTCCATCACCTCATGTTTTAGCATGATAATGCACGGCCCCATGTCGCAAGGATCTGTACACAATTCCTGGAAGCTGAAAATGTCCCAGTTCTTCCATGGCCTGCATACTCACCAGACATGTCACCCATTGAGCTAATTTGGGATGCTCTGGATCAACGTGTACGACAGCGTGTTCCAGATCCCGCCAATATCCAGCAACTTCGTACAGCCATTGAAGAGGAGTGGGACAACATTCCACAGGCCACAATCAAAAGCCTAATCAACAGCCTGATCAACTCTATGCGAAGGAGCTGTGTCGCGCTGCATGAGGCGAATGGTCACACCAGATACTGACTGGTTTTCCGATCCACACCCATACCTTTTTTTAAAGATATCTGTGACCAACAAATGCATATCTGTATTCCCAGTCATGTGAAATCCATAGATTAGGGCCTAATTAATTTATTTCAATTGACTGATTTCCTTATATGAACTGTAACTTAGTAAAATCTTGGGAATTGTTGCATGTTATTTTTGTTCAGTACACATTAAAAGTGAGCTCCTCAAAATTGGCATATGACAAAGAAGCTTCTAAGAACTGGTCCAGTGTCTGCATTGTATATTCATATTAAGATTGGAGTTTGGGGGCCTCCTGAGTTGCGCTTGAGGCGTCACTACAGACTCAGGTTCAATCCCAGGCTGTGTCACAGCTGGCAGTGACTGGGAGACCCATGAGGAGGCACACAATTGGCCCAGCGTCATCTGGGTTAGAGGAGGGTTTGGCCGGCCGGCATTTCCTTGTCTCATCGCGCTCTAGCGACTCCTTGTGGCAAACCGGGCGCCTGCAAGCTGACTTCAGTCGTCAGCTGGACGGTGTTTCCTCCGACATATTGGTGTGGCTGGCTTCCGGGTTAAGCGAGCAGTGTGTCAAGCAGTGCGGCTTGGCAGGGTCATGTTTCGGAGGACCAATGGCTCTCGACCTTCGCCTCTCCCGAGTCCATAGGGGTGGGACAAGACTAACTACCAATTGGATATCACGAAATTGGGGAGAAAAAGGGTTAAAAGTAAATAAATACAAATTGGGTAGAGGAGGCTGATCCCAGAACAGCAAGCATGTGATTTGTGATTAACAAGGTGGTTTTGGAAAACTGGCAAAACTGATCGTTCATCCTAAAGATCCATCAATATTGGGAAACCCACCGGATAGTTACACAGAGGTCCAATCAGCCGCGGTCTTCTTACCTTGCTGCTAGGCGACTGGGCGGGGCTGAGCTCGTCACTCATCATGGACAGACCATTCCCCTCTGACTCCATACCTGCAAACAGGACACACACAGAATCAGACAGAGCAGGTTAGAGAGAGCAGACAGACAGATAATGTTTGGTAAACAGAAAGACATTCGGGCCAAACAGAAAACTGCAATTTGTGCATGCTCTAAATTTCGTTGTTTTTGTTTTGTTATTGTTCCAAAATAAATTGGGCAAGTGACTAAAACCTTTATGCAACAAATAAATGCTCTCGACTTGCTGGACGTGCCTCTAAGAGCTTAACGTCAATCCCTGGATAGACTCGTTTACAGTCATTTCTAGTGGTCACCCGCTGGGACTGAAAGGTTGAAGGTGTGTGTAGTTTATACTTCCCCAAACGTTCTTCTTAACAATACGTCCCTGGCGCTTGTGTAAAGTTATAACCTACATGTCACGATCGTCAGGGAGAGAAGTAGACCAATGCGCAGCGTGTTGAATGAACATGTTTAGAATTTATTTAATAAAGCACGAACAAAACAATAAATGACTCGTAACGTCCAACGGTAAACAAATACCGACACGGAACAAAAACCCACAACCACAAAGTGAAAACAGACAGTTTAAATATGGCTCCCAATCAGAGACAACCAGCGAACAGCTGACACTCGTTGCCTCTGATTGGGAGTCACTCAGGCAAACACAGAAATAGACAACCTAGAACACCCAACATAGAAACAGAACACATAAACAAACACACCCTGGCTCAACATACAGAGTCCCGGAGCCAGAGCGTGACAGTACCCCCCCCTAAAGGCGCGGACTGCGACCGTGCCTCAACAAAACCCACACAGGGGAGGGCTGGGTGGGCATTCCTCCTCGGAGGCGGCTCCGGCTCCGGGCTTGACCACCACCCTTCCATAATTCCCCCGTAGCGCCCCTGGTCCGGTCTGACCCCGCTGGCTGGATCTGGACTGGACATCGACGGAGCGGATTGCTTACGCTCCGTTGTGGAGCAGCTGACCGGTACCTGATCAGGCACCAGACTGACGACGCGCACCCCTGGCTTGGCGCGTGAGGCAGGAACGGACCGGACCTGGCTGACGATGCGCCCCCCTGGCTTGGTGCGTGGAGAAGCAACGGACCGGACCGGGCTGACGATACGCACCCCTGGCTTGGTGCGTGGAGCCGGAACGGGCCTCACCGGACTGACGACTCGCACCCTTGGCTTGGTGCGTGGAGCAGCGACGGGCCTTACCAGGCTGACGACTCGCACCCCACGCTTGGTGCGAGTAGCAGGAACGGGCTGAACCAGGCTGACGACTCGCACCCCTGGCTTGGTGCGAGTGGCAGGAACGGGCTGGACCAGGCTGACGACTCGCACCCCTGGCTTGGTGCGAGTGGCAGGAACGGGCTGGACAAGGCTGACGACGCACACCGTAGGCTTGGTGCGTGGAGCAGGGACAGGCCGGGCTGGGCTGGCGACGCACACTGTAGGCTTGGTGCGTGGAGCAGGGACAGGCCGGGCTGGACTGGCGACGCACACCGTAGGCTTGGTGCGTGGAGCAGGGACAGGCCGGGCTGGGCTGGCGACGCACCCCGTAGGCTTGGTGCGTGGAGCAGGAACAGGCCGGACTGGGCTGTCGACGCACACCGTAGGCTTGGTGCGAGAGGCAGGAACAGGCCGGACCGTACTGGGGACACACACCACTGGCCCTACGCAGGGATCAGGAACGGGCCGGACCGGACTGGTAACACACCCCAGTACCACTCGCCGTGCCTCCACACTTTCCCTCTCCTCTGTGACCAGTGGCCCCCTTAACCTGGCGGCCTCCTCTGCCAATCCGCTGGGCCGCTCTGCCGCGGTCTCCTGCTGGCCCGTCGTCCACGGCGTTAGTCCCCCCCTAAAAATTTCTGGGGGTCTCTCTTCCCCGTGGGCCAGGCCTCTATATTTCTCGCCCAACTCTCGCTCTCCTGCTTCCAACTCCAGCCATTCTGCTCCTCCTTAGGCTTGACCCAGTCGAGACTCTTCCTCCACTGTTCCCAAGTCCATCCACTCTGCTCTTTACAAGGCTGGACCCAGTCAAGGTTGCCACAGAGATCTGCAAGCGATTCCCCTGGCGATGGCTCCTGGACACGCTGCTTGGTCCAGTTTTGGTGGGTTTTTCTGTCACGATCGTCAGGGAGAGAAGTAGACCAATGCGCAGCGTGTTGAATGAACATGTTTAGAATTTATTTAATAAAGCACGAACAAAACAATAAATAACTCGTAACGTCCAACGGTAAACAAATACCGACACGGAACAAAAACCCACAACCACAAGGTGAAAACAGACAGTTTAAATATGGCTCCCAATCAGAGACAACCAGCGAACAGCTGACACTCGTTGCCTCTGATTGGGAGTCACTCAGGCAAACACAGAAATAGACAACCTAGAACACCCAACATAGAAACAGAACACATAAACGAACACACCCTGGCTCAACATACAGAGTCCCGGAGCCAGAGCGTGACACTACAGCATGCATTAAAATCTCTGTGCGGTGTGTGGTGATGTCACAAAGTGGTTACGGAAATGTCTAGCGGAGTATATATCAAGGGGTGTATTCATTAGTGTACACCATAGCAAGCCTTTTTGCAACGAAAACTTGTGGGACTCGTTTCGATGAGTTTGGTGAGCGGTGAGTTTGCTTCCATTTGGTTACTAGTGAAAATACCCCAGCCTTACCTGGGCTGTGCAGGAAGAGGTCGCTGTCTCCTCCGTAAGACATGTTCCGGGTCAGAGAGCGGTGGTCGAGCTTAGGAGGGGAGGGAGAGGTGGTGTTGGGAGACAGAGACAACCTCCGATGAAACAAGTTCTCCTCCTTCATCCTGTCTGCTGCCTACTCTTCCTCTGGAGAGAGAGAAAGAGAGACATGTTACTCACTCTGCCCAATCCAGATGACAAAAACAGCCTAGTATGTAGTCAGTGAAGCAAAACTAAGTGAGAACCAACGGTTAAAGACAAAAGTTGTAGATACTAAATGGTGAAAAATAGTAAAGTACCACATGAAGAGTAATCCAGACCATTAGATTTGATTAAATACTCGACAAATGGTTTATCATTTTCTAAAACACTACACGAGTACTCAACATTTTCAAAATGCGACTGGACTACTGAGCAGGGGTAACTCGAAGACGAGTGTTCAAGTGCAGTGAAAATGTGTTAAGTTTCGTTATCAGTTGTGCGTTTGTGTGCTGTAGGCCTATCCAGACAAACTGACACCCAAAACATCACCTTCAGCCCCGTTTCATATTTTAAAAAAGTGAGCTTTCACATTTAGTGCTCTTATGTCCTCAAGTCTCTTTCATCCATTTATCACAATATCTCTTTCTATAGTTTCTCCCTCTCCCTTGTGATGGTTCCTCTCACCTCACTGTTCTGGACTTTCAGAGAGCTATGCTCGACGCAGCTATGCTACGTCAGCCTGTCCACACAATGTGGCCGTGTCACAACGCCAGTCTATGCGACCGACCGTCTATACAATTGCCAGGCTGTGACAGACAGGCTCTCCGTCACTGATTCGATGTCATCATAGCCACTCCACACAGAGCCACAGTGCACGACAGTCACCAAGCTCACCCTGGTCGGAGAGGAGAGGCAAACCTCAGCCCACACAACACCCAGAGAGTTAACTAGCCCGGGGTCTGAACCTTAACACCCACAGAGGGTTGGTCCATAAATATGACACACTACACACTCCATTGTTTGGCTTTCACTGTGATGTAGGGGCGGAATGTAGCCTAGTGGTTAAGAGCGAAAGGTAGCTTGTTCAAATCCCCGAGCCGACTAGGTAAAGAATCTGTCAATGGCACTTAACCCAAATTGCTTCTGTAAGTCGCTCTGGATAAATGTGATGTTATGTAGGAGCAGCAGATGCATCACTAAGGATAGTGAGGTCTGCACGTGTATCATTAATGAATGAAAACGTACCACTCCCTCCGTTATCACTCCACTCCCTACCTCCTCCCCTTGGCCCTAAACATTCAATGTTCTCAGATCTGAAATGTCTGGATAGGTAGGCTAGCCAGGGTAGTGGTGGCGCTTCAACCATATTGCTTCCACCTTAGCCTAGATTTGCTGTAAACATAGAAGGCAAAGTATAGGGACAGACACGAGCTCACTCCCTCCATCCCCTCCCTGCTGTTCTTCTTCTTCCTCAATGTGGCTTTCCAGGACGAGTCGAAGAGCACTGGTCTATGGAGATTCAGTAAGCTCATTATATATAGGCCTAGGCTCGCTGTAGGCCTAAAACTTAAGTCGGTCATGGTAAGCAATGGGGGACGACTTCCAGTAAAGCATGTCAGGTAGTTCAAGAAAGCACATCATGTCTCTGTGAGCTGTTAATCCCAGCATTATTTCTGTAATATCTCTGTGTGTGTGTGTGTGTGTGTTAATGCCAGCTTGTATGGCAGCTCAGTTTAGCTCTGATACACATACTGGGTTCAGAAAACATCACACTCACGCACACTTAACTTCTCTTTCAAAGCACACAACGCTCTCTCTCCTTTTCTCTTTCTCTAAAAAAAGTGCCTAAATAACAGTCAACAACTTAATCTCACAATCCACTCACACACCCATCCCCTATCTGCACTTCCTCTCTTCTCCCTTTCTCTCCGTCTCTCTCGCTCCTGTCTCTCTCTCTCTGAAAGATGAGAGCACAGGTGTTGTCGAGAAATGATGCATCGAAAGGCCACAGCTACAACGTATTCAGAGTACAAATGTGATCTACAGTGCCTTCGGAAAGTATTCAGACCCCTTGACTTTCCACATTTTGTTAGGTTACAGCTTTATTCTAAAATATATATATATTTTTTTATCCTCAATCTACACACAATACCCCATAATGACAAAGCAAAAACAAGCTCAGAAATGTTTGCAAATGTATTACAAATAAAAAAAACTTAAATATCACATTTACATAAGTATTCAGACCCTTTACTCAGTACTTTGTTGAAGCACCTTGGGCAGCGATAACAGCCTCGACTCTTCTTGGGTATGATGCTAAAAGCTTGGCACACCTGTATTTGGGGAGTTTCTCCTATTCTTCTCTGCAGATCCTCTCAAGCTCGGTCAGGTTGGATGGGGAGCGTCGCTGCACAGCTATTTTCAGGTCTCTCCAGAGATGTTCGATCGGGTTCAAGTCCGGGCTCTGGCTGGGCCACTCAAGGATATTCAGAGACTTGTCCCGAAGCCACACCTGCGTTGTCTTGGCTGTGTGCTTAGGGTCGTTGTCCTGTTGGAAGGTGAAACTTCACCCCAGTCTGAGGACCTGAGCGCTCTGGAGCAGGTTTTCATCAAGGATCTCTCTTTACTTTGCTCCGTTCATCTTTCCCTCAATCCTGACTAGTCTCCCAGTCCCTGCCGCTGAAAAACATCCCCACAGCATGATACTGCCACCACCATGCTTCAGCGTAGGGATGGTGCCAGGTTTCCTCCAGAAGTGACGCTTGGCATTCAGGCCAAAGAGCTCAATCTTGGTTTCATCAGACCAGAAAATCTTGTTTCTCATGGTCTGAGAGTCTTTAGGTGCCTTTTGGCAAACTCCAACCGGAATGTTTAGTGCCTTTTACTGAGGAATGGCTTCCGTCTGGCCACTCCACCATAAAGGCCTGATTGGTGGAGTGCTGCAGAGATGGTTGTCCTTCTGGAAGGTTCCCGCATCTCCACAGAGGAACTCTGGAGCTCTGTCAGAGTGACCAGCGGGTTCTTGGTCACCTCACTGACCAAGGCCCATCTCCCCCGATTGCTAAGTTTGGCCGGGCAGCCAGCTCTAGGAAGAGTCTTGGTGGTTCCAAACTTCTTCCATTTAAGAATGATGGAGGCCACTGTGTTCTTGGGGACCTTCAGTGCTGCAGAAATGTTTTGGTACCCTTCCCCAGATCTGTGCCTCGACACAATCCTGCCTCAGAGCTCTATGGACAATGGTTTTTGCTCTGACATGCACTGTCAACTGTGGGACCTTATAGAGACGGGTGTGTGCCTTTCCAAATCATGTCCAATCAATTGAATTTACCACAGGTGGACTCCAATCAAGTTGTAGAAACATCTCAAGGATGATCGATGGAAACAGGATGCACCTGACCTCAATTTAGTGTCTCATATATTGTGTATAGATTGCTGAGGATTCTTTAGTTATTTAATCCATTTTAGAATAAGGCTGTAACGTAACAAACTGTGGAAAAAGTCCAGGGGTCTGAATACTTTCCGAAGGCACTGTATAATGTAGATATATGGTGCAACTGCCTGACTACACAGATTTTGAGCTAGACAATCACAGAACTGCTTTTTTTGCAGTTGAAACCTCAGCATATACAGTGAGGGAAAAAAGTATTTGATTCCCTGCTGATTTTGTACGTTTGCCCACTGACAAAGAAATTATCAGTCTATAATTTTAATGGTAGGTTTATTTGAACAGTGAGAAACAGAATAACAACAAAATCATCCAGAAAAACGCATGTTATAAATGGATTTGCATTGTAATGAGGGAAATAAGTATTTGACCACTCTGCAAAACATGACTTAGTACTTGGTGGCAAAACCCTTGTTGGCAATCACAGAGGTCAGACGTTTCTTGTAGTTGGCCACCAGGTTAGCACACATCTCCTCTTTGCAGATCTTCTCCAAGTCATTAAGGTTTCGAGGCTGATGTTTGGCAACTCGAACCTTCAGCTCCCTCCACAAATTCTCTATGGGATTAAGGTCTGGAGACTGGCTAGGCCACTCCAGGACCTTAATGTGCTTCTTCTTGAGCCACTCCTTTGTTGCCTTGGCCGTTTTGGGTCATTGCCATGCTGGAATACCCATCCACAACCCATTTTCAATGCCCTGGCTGAGGGAAGGAGGTTCTCACCCAAGATTTGACGGTACTTGGCCCCGTCCATCGTCCCTTTGATGCGGTGAAGTTGTCCTGTCCCCTTAGCAGAAAAACACCCCCAAAGCATAATGTTTCCACCTCCATGTTTGACGGTGGGGATGATGTTCTTGGGGTCATAGGCAGCATTCCTCCTCCTCCAAACACGGCGAGTTGAGTTGATGCCAAAGAGCTCCATTTTGGTCTGACCACACCACTTTCACCCAGTTCTCCTCTGAATCATTCAGATGTTCATTGGCAAACTTCAGACGGGCCTGTATATGTGCTTTCTTGAGCAGGGGGACCTTGCGGGCGCTGCAGGATTTCAGTCCTTCACGGCGTAATGTGTTACCAATTGTTTTCTTGGTGACTATGGTCCCAGCTGCCTTGAAGTCATTGACAATATCCTCCCGTGTAGTTCTGGGCTGATTCCTTACCATTCTCATGATCATTGCAACTCCACGAGGTGAGATCTTGCATGGAGCCCCAGGCCGAGGGAGATTGACAGTTCTTTTGTGTTTCTTCCATTTGCGAATAATCGCACCAACTGTTGTCACATTCTCACCAAGCTGCTTGGCGATGGTCTTGTAGCCCATTCCAGCCTTGTGTAGGTCTACAATCTTGTCCCTGACATCCTTGGAGAGCTCTTTGGTCTTGGCCATGGTGGAGAGTTTGGAATCTGATTGATTGATTGCTTCTGTGGACAGGTGTCTTTTATACAGGTAACAAGCTGAGATTAGGAGCACTCCCTTTAAGAGTGTGTTCCTAATCATAGCTCATTACCTGTGTAAAAGACACCTGGGAGCCAGAAATCTTTCTGATTGAGAGGGGGTCAAATACTTATTTCCCTCATTAAAAAGCAAATAAATTTATAACATTTTTGACATGCGTTTTTCTGGATTTTTTTGGTGTTATTTTGTCTCTCACTGTTCAAATAAATACCATTACAATTATAGACTGATAATCTCTTTGTCAGTGGGCAAACGTACAAAATCAGCAGGGGATCAAATACTTTTTTCCCCTCACTGTAAATTATTCATGTATTTTAGTGTGTGTGAGGCAGAGAGGAGAGAGATAGAAAGACGTGCGGAAGAGGAGAGCGAATAAAAGAGTGGGAGAATTGAGCCTTTCCCAAATTTCCCCTAACTGGGTTGGTCTATAAATAGTCTCCCTGTGCTGCTGCTGTGTGTGTCTGTGACAGAGGAGAGAGCGAGAGACAGAGTGTGTAGGGTGGGTTGCAGAGCAGCAGCAGAGAGCCTGTTAGTTCCATTGTTACACAACAGCCCACAGACATGCTGGCAGGCCAACGTCAGACAGAGAGAAGGACAGACGCACTTCCCATACCAGCCCAGACGCCGAGACCTTTTGGCAGACCCAATCCCGACTGGCAGAAACAGTTGGAGGGTAGGGGAATTATTGTTTGTGTTGTGTGTGTGTGTGTGTGTGTTTCGTGGCTTTTCCTCACTAAGGGGGATTATTCAAGCTAATGCTTCAGTGGGGGAAAAAATGCTATACCGACCAATCCAAGCTCTCTCTAACACACACACACACACCTCCGGGGGGAGAAAACGATAAATGAGCACAAATCTCCCAATCCCAGACCCACGATTACAGTGCATCAACGGTTCGGTTAAGGCCTGGGTCCTGCAAAACCTTTTATCACACACAGACACACACATCAGCCATGGCCGAGTGACAAGCGACTGGAGGTGTTTAAATATCACAGGAGTTTCTTCAGAGGGCTAAATGCTGCATCATTTCCAGGCTGGGACTACAGTATTTAAAATAATATTATACTGCATCAGTCTGTAGGGGACCACAGTAAAACTACCCTCTTCCCTCAAGAGTAACATTAGATGAACAGGAGAGAGGAGTCAGTGAGTACTGATGACATGCACACTTGCACTTTTACACACTTGCATAAAGTGCACTTTATGCCATGCCAAGTCACTTAGCCTATGCTGCGTTATACCTGCACTCAGTTATATACGTTGCGTTTTAGCTTGTATATGTCTTGAGTGTGAGGGGACAGCGTCTGGCCTTTTGCTGCAGTAACTCTAGCCTGCCTGGGTGTGTAATGGAGACGACAGCAGCAAAGGAAAGACAAGACACAGCCGGAGCTCCGCCACAGGAAGGAACAGACAATTAAACTTCCAAGTACTTTGGGACAGGCACAGTTAGGCATCGTGATCCAACCGAACCATTAATACACACTGCTCACAATCGAAAGGACGGAGAAAAGGCGGACACGTGGGCGGGGGGGATCATCAACTATCAGTAGTGTCAAAGAGACTTCTTATCAATAGTGTCAAATAGGAGGGGAGGAGACATTGAACTATTCTTAGAATGCATAGCTACAGTTTGACGTTTTGAGTCATATGATCCATTGTTTCTACTGACGCCTACACAGTAACAAATCAGCCAATCACATCGAATCAAAAGTTTATTGGTCACGTACACAGTTTAGCAGATGTTATAGTGGGTGCAGCGAAATGCTTATGTTACTAGCTCCTAAAAATGCAGCAAAATGTCAAACGTACATTAATAATAAAAGTACAAAAAACAAGAAATCTTGAAAATGTCATAACGAATCCAATTAACGACCCAAATAGCATTGTAACAGTAATCCAAATGCAAGCTATACATACAGTGCCTTCAGAAAGTATTCACACCCCTGGACTTTTTACACATTATGTTGTGTCACAGGCTGACTTTAAAATTGAATACATTTAACATTTTTGTCACTGGCATACACACTGTACCCCATACATTTTGAGAAATGTTTACAAATAAATTAAAAATTAAAAGCTAAAATGTCTTGAGTCAATAAGTATTCAACCCCTTAGTTATGGCAAGCCTAAATAAGTTCAGGAGTACAATTTTGCTTAACAAGTCACATAATAAGATGCATGGACTCACTTTATGTGCAATAATAGTGTTTAGCGTGATTTTTGAATGGCTACCTCATCTCTGTACCCCACAAAGACAATTAACTCTGTAAGGTCCAGCAGTCGAGCAATGAATTTCAAACAGATTCAACCACAAAGACCAAGGAGGTTATCCAATGCCTCACAAAGAAGGGAACCTATTGGTAGATGGGTAAAAAAAAGACCTGCTTGAAGGTTATTGTCTCTTGAATAGCTAGCTAAATGGACTGTAGGTAGGTTTCTAGAAAATAACAACTACAGTGCATTCGGAAAGCATTCAGACCCCTTGACTTTTTCCACATTGTGTTACGTTACAGCCTTATTCTAAAATGGATTAAATTAATTTGTTTCCTCATCAATCTACACACAATACCCCATAATGACAATGTGATAACATGTTATTTTTTAAATTCTTGAAAAATGTTTTACAAATAAAAAAACAGAAATACCTTATTTACATTAAGTATTCAGACCCTTTGCAATGAGACTTGAAATTGAGCTCAGGTGTATCCTGTTTCCATTGATCATACTTGAGATGTTTCTACAACTTGATTGGAGCCCACCTATGGTCAATTCAAATGATTGGACATGATTTGGTAAGGCACACACCTGTCTAAATAAGGTCCCACAGTTGACAGTGCATGTCAGAGCAAAAACCAAACCACGTGGTCGAGGGAATTGTCTGTAGAGCTCCGAGACAGGATTGTGTCGAGGCACAGATCTGGGGAAGGGTACAAAAAAATCTCTGCAGCATTGAAGGTCCCCAAGAACACAGTGGCCTCCATCATTCTTAAATGGAAGTTTGGAACCACCAAGACTCTTCCTAGAGCTGGCCTCCCGGCCAAACTGTGCAATCGGGGGAGAAGGGCCTTGGACAGGGAGGTGACCAAGCTCCAGAATTCCTCTGTTGAGATGGGAGAACCTTCCAGAAGGACAACCATCTCTGCAGCTCTCCACCAATCAGGCCTTTATGGTAGAGAGGCCAGACGGAAGCCAGTCCTCAGTAAAAGGCACATGACAGCCTGCTTGGAGTTTGCCAAAAGGCACCAAAAGACTCTCAGACCATGAGAAACAAGATTCTCTGGTCTGATGAAACCAAGATTGAACTATTTGGCCTGAATGCCAAGCGTCTGCAGGAAACCTGGCACCATCCCTACGGTGAAGCATGGTGGTGGCAGCATCATGCTGTGGGGATGTTTTTCAGCGGCTGGGACTGGGAGACTAGTCAGTATCGAGGGAAAGATCAACAGAGCAAAGTACAGTGAGATCCTTGATGCAGAGCGCTCAGGACCTCAGACTGGGGTGAAGGTTCACCTTCCAACAGCTCAACCACCCTAAGAACACAGCCAAGACAACGCAGGAGTGGCTTCGGGACAAGTCTCTGAATGTCCTTGAGTGGCCCAGCCAGAGCCCAGACTTGAACCCGATCGAACATCTCTGGAGAGACCTGAAAATAGCTGTGCAGCGATGCTCCCCATCCAACCTGACAGAGCTTGACAGGATCTGCAGAGAAGAATGGGAGAAACTCTCCAAATACAGGTGTATCATGCTTGTAGAGTCATACCCAAGAAGACTCGAGGCTGTTATCGCTGCCTATGGTGCGTCAACAAAGTACTGAGTAAAGGGTCTGAAAACGTTTGTAAATGTTATATCTGTTTTTTATTTGTAATACATTTGCAAAATGTTATAAAAACCAGTTTTTGCTTCATCATTATGGGGTATTGTGTGTAGATTGATGAGGGGAAAAAAACAATTAATCCATTTTAGAATAAAGCTGTAATGTAACAAAATGTGGAAATAGTCAAGGGGTCTGAATCATTTCTGAATGCACTTTATATACAGTCGTGGTCAAAGGTCAAAGGGTTCCTGGCCATGGATCCAACATTTCAATGTTTTGTTCCCCGAGCCACTTAGTTATCACTTTTGCCTTATGGCAAGGTGATCCATCATGCTGGAAAAGGCATTGTCGTCACCAAACTGTTCTTCGATGGTTGGGAGAAGTTGCTCTCGGAGGATGTGTTGGTACCATTCTTTATTCATGGCTGTGTTCTTAGGCAAAATTGTGAGTGAGCCCACTCCTTGGCTGAGAAGCAACCCCACACATGAATGGTCTCAGGATGCTTTACTGATGGTAGCGCTCACCTTGTCTTCTCCGGACAAGGTGTTTTCCGGATGCCCCAAACAATCGGAAAGGGGATTCATCAGATAAAATTACATCACCCCAGGCCAATCCCTGTACCTTTTGCAGAATAACAGTCTGTCCTTGATGTTTTTCCTGGAGAGAAGTGGCTTCTTTGCTGCCCTTCTTGACACCAGGCCATCCTCCAAAAGTCTTCGCCTCACTGTGCATGCAGATGCACTCGCACCTGCCTGCTGCCATTCCTGAGCAAGCTCTGCACTGGTGGTGCCCCGATCCCGCAGCTGAATCAACTTTAGGAGACGGTCCTGGCACATGCTGGACTTCCTTGGGTGCCCTGACGCCTTCTTCACAACAATTGAACCTCTCTCCTTGAAGTTCTTGATGATCCGATAAATGGTTGATTTATGTGCAATCTTACTAGCAGCAACATCCTTGCCTGTGAAGCCCTTTTTGTGCAAAGCAATGATGACGGCACGTGTTTCCTTGCAGGTAACCATGGTTAACAGAGGAAGAACAATGATTTCAAGCACCACCCTCCTTTTAAAGCTTCCAGTCTGTTATTCTAACTCAATCAGCATGACAGAGTGATCTCCAGCCTTGTCCTCGTCAACACTCTCACCTGTGTTAACGAGAGAATCACTGACATGATGTCAGCTGGTCCTTTCGTGGCAGGGCTGAAATGCAGTGGAAAATGTTTTTTGAGGATTAAGTTCATTTTCATGGCAAAGAGGGACTTTGCAATTAATTGCAATTCATCTGATCACTCTTCATGACAATCTAGAGTATATGCAAATTGCCATCATCAAAACTGAGGCAGCAGACTGTGAAAATTAGTATGTGTCATTCAAAACTTTTGAGCACAACTGTATTTTCTAGCTATAATACTGACTATTGTGAAAACTCTTTGTCAAACTACTTCATTCCCCTGCCTGTTCATAGATGCACTAGTGACTGAAAAAGTTGGCAAGAAAAATGTCCCTCTTGATTTCACTACAAATAGGCTGTGTTTTGGTATCATTTGGCTGAATAGGCTTGTGCACAATTACATTAGTGTTTCATTAGTTAACTAATTTACTGACTGACTAGGCTTATTAATATTTTTGTTATAGTTTAATTTCTGATGAAGAGGGAGTTAGATCACTAGAAAAGAAGCATGCAGACAGACCAGGGCCCGTATTCAAAAAGCATCTCAGAGTAGGAGTACTGATTTAGGATCAGTTTTGCCTTTTATATCACAATGAAGGACTGACTATTTGTATGTGAATTTCCATATACAGTATCAATTACTAACAAAAGGGTTGAATTGCTCAGCAACATGTGCAGTGAACATGGCTTTGGTGATGAAAGGTACACTGTATATACACAAATATGTGGTCACCCCTTCAAATTAGTGGATTCGGCTATTTCAGCCACACCCGTTGCCTACAGGTTCATAAAATCGAGCACACAGCCACACAATATCCATAGACAAACATTGGCAATAGAACGGCCTTACTGAAGAGCTCAGTGATTTTCAACGTGGCACCGTCATAGGATGCCACCTTTCAAACAAATCATTTCGTCAAATTTCTGCCCTGCTAGAGCCGCCCCAGTCAACTGGCCCCACAAGCTTATAGAATGAGACCGCCGAGTGCTGAAGCGCGTAAAAATCGTCTGTCCTCGAGATCCAAGCTGCCTCTGGAAGTAACATCAGCACAATAACTGTTTGTCGGGAGCTTCATGAAATGTTTCCATGGCCGAGCAGCCGCACAAGCCTAAGATCACCATGCGCAATGCCAAGTGTCGGCTAGAGTGGTGTAAAGCTCGCCGTCATTAGACTCTGGAGCAGTGGAAACGCATTCTCTGGAGTGATGAATAACGCTTCACCATCTGGCAGTACGACGGACGAATCTGCATTTGGCAGATGCCAAGAGATTGCTACCTGCCCCAATGCATAGTGCCAATTGTAAAGTTTGGTGGAGGAGGAATAATGGTCTGGGGCTGTTTTTCATGGTTAGGGCTAGGCCCCTTAGTTCCAGTGAAGGGAAATCGTAACACTACAGCATACAATGACATTCTAGACGATTCTATGCTTCCAACTTTATGGCAACAGTTCGGGGAAGGCCCTTTCCTGTTTCAGCATGACAATGCCCCTGTGTACAAAGCAAGGTCCTTACAGAAATGTTTTGTCGAGATCGGTGTGGAAGAACTGACCTCATCCCCATCGAACACCTTTGGGAAAAATTGGAACGCCGACCGCGAGCCAGGCCTAATCACCCAACATCAGTATCCGACCTCACTAATGCTGGAGGCTGAATGGAAGCAAGTCCCCTGCAGCAATGTTCCAACATCTAGTGGAAAGCCTTCCCTGAAAAGTGGAGGATGTTATAGTAGTAAAGGGGGGACCAACTCCATATTAATGATTTTGGAATGAGATGTTCGACAAACAGGTGTCCATATACTTTTGGTAATGTACTGATCATATACAGTGAGGGAAAAAAGTATTTGATCCCCTGCTGATTTTGTACGTTTGCCCACTGACAAAGAAATGATCAGTCTATAATTTTAATGGTAGGTTTATTTGAACAGTGAGAGACAGAATAACAACAAAAAAATCCAGAAAAACGCATGTAAAAAATGTTATCAATTGATTTGCATTTTAATGAGGGAAATAAGTATTTGACCCCCTCTCAATCAGAAAGATTTCTGGCTCCCAGGTGTCTTTTATACAGGTAACGAGCTGAGATTAGGAGCACACTCTTAAAGGGGGTGCTCTTAATCTCAGTTTGTTACCTGTATAAAAGACACCTGTCCACAGAAGCAATCAATCAATCAGATTCCAAACTCTCCACCATGGCCAAGACCAAAGAGCTCTCCAAGGATGTCAGGGACAAGATTGTAGACCTACACAAGGCTGGAATGGGCTACAAGACCATCGCCAAGCAGCTTGGTGAGAAGGTGACAACAGTTGGTGCGATTATTCGCAAATGGAAGAAACACAAAAGAACTGTCAATCTCCCTCGGCCTTGGGCTCCATGCAAGATCTCACCTCGTGGAGTTGCAATGATCATGAGAACGGTGAGGAATCAGCCCAGAACTACACGGGAGGATCATGTCAATGATCTCAAGGCAGCTGGGACCATAGTCACCAAGAAAACAATTGGTAACACACTACGCCATGAAGGACTGAAATCCTGCAGCGCCCACAAGGTCCCCCTGCTCAAGAAAGCACATATACATGCCCGTCTGAAGATTGCCAATGAACATCAATGATTGAGAGGAGAACTGGGTGAAAGTGTTGTGGTCAGATGAGACCAAAATCAAGCTCTTTGGCATCAACTCAACTCGCCGTGTTTGGAGGAGGAGGAATGCTGCCTATGACCCCAAGAACATCATCCCCACCGTCAAACATGGAGGTGGAAACATTATGCTTTAGGGGTGTTTTTCTGCTAAGGGGACAGGACAACTTCACCGCATCAAAGGGACGATGGACGGGGCCAGGTACCGTCAAATCTTGGGTGAGAACCTCCTTCCCTCAGCCACAGCATTGAAAATGGGTCGTGGATGGGTATTCCAGCATGACAATGACCCAAAACACACGGCCAAGACAACAAAGGAGTGGCTCAAGAAGAAGCACATTAAGGTCCTGGAGTGGAGTAGCCAGTCTCCAGACCTTAATCCCCTAGAACATCTGTGGATGGAGCTGAAGGTTCGAGTTGCCAAACGTCAGCCTCGAAACCTTAATGACTTGGAGAAGATCTGCAAAGAGGAGATGTGTGCTAACCTGGTGGCCAACTACAAGAAATGTCTGACCTCTGTGATTGCCAACAAGGGTTTTGCCACCAAGTACTAAGTCATGTTTTGCAGAGGGGTCAAATACTTATTTCCCTCATTAAAATGCAAATCAATTTATAACATTTTTGAAATGCGTTTTTCTGGATTCTTTTGTTGTTATACTGTCTCTCACTGTTCAAATAAACCTACCATTACAATTATAGACTGATCATGTCTTTGTCAGTGGGCAAATGTACAAAATCAGCAGGGGATCAAATACTTTTTTCCCTCACTGTAGTTGATTGGGTTGATTACTTATCGTCTGATTAGATAGGAAGTGTTTCTCGGAAGTATGTTCTGCTAAATTGCTCTTGTAGTATTGAATGAGGACAGCAGGATTACACTTGTAATATTGCAGGACTGCACCTTATTGCTCTTCCAGTATGCCGTGTATGTTGTAGGCATAGGTATGTACAATGTATATCTATTGCAAAGACAGATACACATTCTGTAGCTAGCTTGCCAAATAGACACATTGTATACTGAACAAAAATATAAATGGAACATGCAACAATTTCAGAGTTTACCGAGTTACAGTTCAGAAAGGAAATCAGTCAATTGAAATAAACCTTAAAAAAGGTAGGGGTGTGGATCAGAAAACCAGTCAGTATGTGGTGTGACCACCATTTGCCTCATGCAGCGCAACATCTCCTTCGCATAGAGTTGATCAGGGTGTTAAGTGTGGCCTGTGGAATGTTGTCCCACTCCACTTCAATGGCTGTGCTAAGTTGCTAGATATTGGAGTAAACTGGAACACGCTGTCGTACACGTCGATCCAGAGCATCCCAAATTATCTCAATGGGTGACATGTCTGGTGAGTATGCAAGCCATGGAAGAACTGGGACATTTTCAGCTTCCAGGAATTGTGTACCGATCCTTGCGACATGGGACCGTGCATTATCATGCTGAAACATGAGGTGATGGCGGCGGATGAATGGCACGACGATGGGCCTCAGGATCTCGTCACAGTATCTCTGTGCATTCAAATTGCCATCGATAAAATGCAATTGTTTTAGTTGCCCGTAGCTTATGCCTGCCCATACCATAACCCCATCATCATCATGGGGTACGCTGTTCACAACGTTGACATTAGCAAACCACTCGCCCACACAACGCCATACACACAGTCTGCCATTTGCCCGGTAGAGTTGAAACTGTGATTCATCCGGGACCAGCAATCTTCTCCAGCGTGCCAGTGGCCATCGAAGGTGAGCATTTGCCCACTGAAGTTGGTAACGATGCCAAACTGCAGTCAGGTCAAAACCTTAATTAATCAATTTTATTCAGTGAGTGCCGGTTGACTTTATTAAGTTAAGCTAATATTAACCTAGTTCACCATGGCAGTGCTATGCAGCGATAGGCTAATATTTACATTGGGGTGTGCTAGCTAATAGGAAAGGCTAACAGCAGATAACATTGAGGTAAAGCAGAAAATATAACATTGAGCTAAAACAGGACCAGGCCAGTCAATAACACATAAACAATTGCACTGTCCTCTGGCGACACTCAACAGTGGGGGAAGTAGGGCAGACATTATAAATCAACCCATCAACCTACAATTACCCTTACCTTATCTTCGCCTGCTGCACACACAGGCTGCGTCCCAAATGGCACCCTAAGTACTGAGGAGAATTTTTGTATGTCATGAAGTCCTTTTGTGGGAAAAACTCATTCTGATTGACTGGGCATGGCTCCCCAGTGGGTGGACTTGGCTCACAAGTGGGTGGGTCTATGCCCTCCCAGGCCCACCCATGACTGCACCCCTGCTCAGTCATGTGAAATCCATAGATTAGGGCCTAATGAAATTATTTCAATAGACTGATTTCCTTCTATAAACTGTAACTCAGTAAAATCTTTGAAATTGTTGCATGGTGCGTTTATATTTTTGTTCAGTATAGTTAGTCTCTAATTATTATGGTCTACCTGCTGCAATGTCTCTCTTCCTCTCCTCGGGCCTACTCACACTGGTACACTGAGGATTCACACCATTTCCTTTCCAGGATTTTCATGACCGTACGAAACCCTGTTTGCTAATTAGCTATAACTGGGTAAATAACTCAACAAATGTTGATATTTGAGATCTGCAGTCCGGGTAGCCATGATTAGCTGTTCAGGAGTCTTATGGCTTGGGGATAGAAGCTGTTAAGAAGCCTTTTGGACCTAGACTTGGCGCTCCGGTACCGCTTGCCGTGCGGTAGCAGAGAGAACAGTCTATGACTAGGGTGGCTGGAGTCTTTGACAATTTTGAGGGCCTTCCTCTGACACCGCCTGGTATAGAGGTCCTGGATTGCAGGAAGCTTGGCCCCAGTGATGTACTGGGCCGTACGCACTACCCTCTGTAGTGCCTTGCGGTCGAAGGCCGAGCAGTTGCCATACAAGGCGGTGATGAAACCAGTCAGGATGCTCTCGATGTTGCAGCTGTAGAATTTGTTGAGGATTTGAGGACGCATGCCAAATCTTTTAGGTCTGCTGAGGGGGAATAGGCTTTGTCGTGCCCTCTTCACGACTATCTTGGTGTGTTTGGACCATGATAGTTTGTTGGTGATGTGGACACCAAGGAATTTGAAGCGCTCAACCTGTTCCACTACAGCCCCGTCGATGAGAATGGGGGCGTGCTCAGTCTTAATTTTTTCCTGTAGTTCACAATCATCTTCTTTGTCTTGATCACGTTGAGGGAGAGGTTGTTATCCTGGCACCACACGGCCAGGTCTCTGACCTCCTCCCTATAGGCTGTCTCATCATTGTCGGTGATTAGGCCTACCAACGTTGTGTCGTCGGCAAACTTAATGATGGTGTTGGCGTTGTGCCTGGCCATGCAGTCATGGGTGAACAGGGAGTACAGGAGGGGACTGAGCACGCACCCCTGAGTGGCCTCCATGTTGAGGATCAGCGTGGCATATGTGTTGTTACCTACCCTTACCACCTGGGGGCTGCCCGTCAGGAAGTCCAGGACCCAGTTGCAGAGGGAGGTGTTTAGTCCCAGGGTCCTTAGCTTAGTGATGAGCTTTGACTATGGGCCCTGGTCAAAAGTAGTTCACCATTGGGAATAGGGTGACATTTGGGATGAAGCCACAGTCTTTTTATTAGGCTAATCATTACTTTATATGGAGCCTGTCCAGAGAGAGTCAAGGTGACTTGACTTTACACGCTGATCTAAGGTCAGTGTTGCGATCCCCTCCCTAATGGTTATTGTTATAGGATTTTGGCAATGTAGGCCGATCCTAGAACTGTGCTCTTGGTGTTTGGATGTGTTGACATACAGTAACCTGTACAAGGTTATACTACGCTACACCGCTCTAACCAGAGTTGGACACAAACAAACTCTCAGAGTGTCAAACTGTTCGTTTAGCCTCGTTGGGGAGCAGTGGAAAGTATTGGGTGAGAAAGTCAGCACTAGTGTGTGTGTGTTTTGTGTGTGCGTAATCATGTGTTTGTTTGTGTGTTGTATGCACACTGCATGCCTTCAAATAGAAAAAGCAGGGACCCGTTTTTTTTCTAATAGAAATTAAAATTCACAGCATATCATAGTGAAGAGCCAAAGAAAGCTCTGGAACACACCACTGCTTTGAAGATCCCAGCTCCACTGCAGCGGAGCCTGAGCAGCAGAAAGGAATGGAATGAAATATGTGCATTGTATTTGTAGCAGTAGTAATTATCGTTTTATGGGTTAGATGGAATGATCTATGTGCATTGTATTTGGTCAGAGGAAAAGGGGCTCTGTCTCTGAGTGCAATAATGATTCCATAAGGGTTGAATAAGAGCCATGTGTCTGGGGTTAGAGTTGATACATCGTAAATACTGTTCTATAACACTGTCTTATAGCTTTACTGTTTTATATCCTTATATACTCTTAGTATGAACATACCGTTTTTATATATTCTTAGAAATTGAAAGTAGTGTTAGGTTTAGGCTTTTATGTGTATGAGAAGTGTAATTATCTAGTGGACTGCAGTAGACTAGGAGCGTGTACTCCCCATAACAAGGCCTGACTGATAAGAACATCTGTGAAAGGCACGGAGGAGTGCAAAAGTTCCAGACTCAAGCTGGGACACAATAACACCAACCTGAAGAACAGACCTGGTTCCTGCCCAGCAACAGAGACTGATTGTTCATCCTAGACATAGAAGGGGGGCTCTAGTTGGAGAGGGGAGGCCTAGTCAAAGTTATAAATATATGTGCTTATGACCTGTATGTGTGTCTTTGCAGCTGCAACACCCAGTGTGGTGAATAAATCTAGCTTGAGCATTTCTCGGAGCCCGTCTGGATTATTATACCAGAAATTAGAACCTAACAATGTGAATTGTGAGCCAAAAATAACAGCGATGGCCATTGGGCACTGGCACACTCTCTTTCTTTCCGACTATGCTAACTCCTATTATTTACAATGTTAAATAATGCTAACGTGAGAACAACATCGTTTGTGAACAAATGTTTCATTTTGCCGTTATAAGGTGGAAAGTAACAAGATAAAAACTTTGTGGAAATCTGCTGGAGCTCAATTCGACCACAAAAACACAATGCAATGTACTCTCATTTCGGTTGAATGCATTCAGTTGTGCAACTGACTAGGTACCTCCTTTCCCATCCCTTAATCTGGGAAGGCAGCTACATTTGTTTGCTAGCTAGTAAACGTAGCTAAACACAAACACAATAATATCAAAGCATGTGAAGTAGCCAGCTAGTTGTGAGATCGCAAAAACAAACTGCATTATCAATTTAGGAGTCTACAAGCCAGATGTGGGACCAACTGACTATTATTCGAGTCCCAAGTCAAGTCCCAAGTAGAACGGGTCGAGTCTCGAGTCAAGTCCAAGTTGTGCATTCTAAGTCACAACTTATTTCAAGTCAAGTAAAAAAATCTATACATCAAATCAAATCACATTTTATTTGCCACATGCGCCGAATACAACAGGTGTAGACATTAGTGAAATGCTTACTTACAAGCCCTTTAAAATAAAAAATACAAAAATGCATTGTTGGTTAAGTGTTAAGTAAAAAAAAATAAAAGCAAATAACTAAAGAGCAGCAGTAAAATAAAATAGCAGTAGGGAGGCTATATACATTTGACATTTACATTTTAGTCATTTAGCAGACGCTCTTATCCAGTGAGTGCATACATAAAAAAAAAAAATCATACTGGCCCCCCGTGGGAATCGAACCCACAACCCTGGCGTTGCAAACGCCATGCTCTACCAACTGAGCTACATCCCTGCCGGCCATTCCCTCCCCTACCCTGGACGACGCTGGGCCAATTGTGTGCCGCCCCATGGGTCTCCCAGTCGCGGCCGGCTACGACAGAGCCTGGCCTTAGACCACTGCGCCACTCGGGAGACCTGAGTATATATACAGGGGGGTACCGGTGCAGAGTCAATGTGCAATGACCTTTTCAACTACAAATCGAAACCTTGGGACCATAAGGTTCTATCTGACATTTTTGACAGAAAAATATGTTAGTCACATATAATAGATCTTTAGACTGTTCTTCATATGTCTGTTTGGATGGATTTTCGAAAAAAATTAATTAAGGGAAAAATTGAACTTGGCGCTATAAGGATCTATCTGCAATCCAATCACAAGCCTGAACAAATACAGATGGACCAATCAGAACACGTTTTTGCCATCTCCCTCTGAGTATGGTCTAAGCTAGTCTAGCCAGCAACGATGACACAGAAACAAAAAAACAACACTGTCAGAAATCTTAAAGTAAATTATGTTGTCCCATTGTTGTTCAGTGATGAAAGTAAATTGTCTCTATCTTGGTAAAATAGTGTTATTCTATCATTTATGTATTCAAATAGCTAGTCTTCTTAAAAACTGAACATGTCTTACTCAGAAGTGTCAGATCGAGCCATAAGGTTCTATCTGCAATTGCATCCCCCTAAAACAAAAATCTCCGGATTTTGATACTCTGTCCTTTACAGAACAGTTCTGAGATCTGGGATGTGCAAACTTTGCTTCTCAGAACGATGCTTTGCGCAGACAGAACCTTATAGTCCGAAGGTCACAAAATCATCTATTGAGGCTACCAGACGGCCCAGTTTTCATTATTTCGTCAACAACACATTTTGATTATGTAATAACACATTTTAACAATTTCCAAATGCAAGCTTCATAAGTCAATTATACATTTCAAGGAATTTTCACATACAAAAACACCAGTAGGCCTATGCTAGTAACTGTTGTCGATGCCCCATTGCTGGTAAGCTTGCAAAGTAAACAGTTAATATTAATATTCTTTATCGTAAAACAGTTTGGGAGCTGCATATTTATTTACGGGAATCCTCCCTAAAATTATAAGTTTGCGCTGCACCTGATCCTATAGCTGTACAGCAAATAAGCAATATATTCGCTAGCTCAGTGGAGTGGTTCAAAGCTTCCGACCCCCGCTCACAATCGCTGCACAAATGTAGCCTGTCACTACAACCATAAACGGTGATGCATTTTCAAAACGCTAGATACATGACTAAACTATGTTTTACACCTGCATGTTGAGCTGAAAGTCATTCATGTTAGCAGTCAATATCAACTAGGGAAATGTCACATTGTCAATTCTCTGGAGGCCAGCGCAACCAGGTTGCAGAATCGTATGGAAAGCATGATCGGACTTTAGCCTTTTTCTTCCTCACAAATATCGTAATTAATATCTTCATCCCATAAGTATTGATGTTACAGGTATGTTTCGACATATAGCCTGTACTACCACTGAGATATCTATATCTATCTATCTATATCTATATCTATATCTATATCTACACACACACACACACACACACACACACACACTGAACAGAAATATAAGCACAACATGTAAAGTGTTGGTCCCATGTTTCATGAGCTGAAATAAAAATTCCCAGAAATGTTACATATGCAAAAAAAGCTTATTTCTCTAAAATGTTGTGCACCAACGTGTTGACATACCTGTTAGTGACCAATTCTCCTTTGCCAAGATAATCAATCCACCTGACAGGTGAGGCATATCAAGAAGCTGATTAAACAGCATGATCATTGCACAGGTGCACCTTGTGCTGGGGACAATAAAAAGCCACTCTAAAATGTGCAGTTTTGTCAGAACACAATGCCGCAGATGTCTCAAGTTGAGGGCGCAAACAATTGCCATGCTGACTGCAGGAATGTCCAGAGCTGTTGCCAGAGAATTGAATGTTAATTTCACTACCAACGTCGTTTTAGAGAATTTGGCAGTACATCCAACCGGCCTAACTACCGCAGAACACGTGTAACCACGCCAGCCCAGGACCTCCACATCCAGCTTCTTCACCTGCGGGATCGTCTAAGCCCTGCCATCCAGACAGCTGATGATACTGTGGGTTTGCACAAGCGAAGAATTTCTGCACAAACTTTCAGAAAGAGTTTCAGGGAAGCTCATCTGCATGCTCGTCATCCTCACAAGGGTCTTGACCTAACTGCAGGTCGGCGTCGTAACCGACTTCAGTGGGCAAATGCTTACCTTCGATTGCCACTGGCACGCTGGAGAAGTGTGATCTTCACGGATGAATCTCGGTTTCAACTGTACCGGGCAGATGGCAGACAGCGTGTATGGCGTCGTGTGGGAGAGAGGTTTTCTGATGTCAACGTTGTGAACAGAGTGCCCCATGGTGGCGGTGGGGTTATGGTTTGGGCAGGCATAAGCTACGGACAGGATGCACCTGAGCTCAATTTCAAGTCTCATATCAAAGGGTCTTAATACTTATGTAAATAAGGTATTTCTGTTTTGAATTTGTTATACATTTGCAAAATTGATGCACAGAGATACTGTGAGGAGATCCTGAGGCCCTTTTTCGTGCCATACACCCAATAATCATGTTCGGGATGATCTGGATCGACGTGTACGACAGCGTGTTCCAGTTCTCGCCAATATCCAGCAACTTCACACATCCATTGAAGAGGAGTGGGACAACATTCCACAGGCCGCAATCAACAGCCTGATCAACTCTATGCGAAGGAGAAGCCTGATATGATGTGTCGTGCTTAATGAGGCAAATTGTGGTCACACCAGATACAGACTAGTTCTCTGATCCACGGCCCTACTTTTTGTTTTACGTACAGCGCCTTCGGAAAGTATTCAGACCCCTTGACTTTTTCCTAATTTTGTTACGTTACAGCCTTATTCTAAAATGGATTAAATGTTTTAAAATCCTCAGCAATCTACACACAATATCCCATAATGACAAAGCGAAAACAGGTTTTTAGACATTTTTGCAAATTTATAACAAATTCAAAACAGAAATACCTTATTTACATAAGTATTAAGACCCTTTGATATGAGACTCGAAATTGAGCTCAGGTGCATCCTGTTTCCATTGATCATCATTGAGATGTTTCTACAACTTGATTGGTGTCCACCTGTGGTAAATTAAATTGATTGGACATGATTTGGAACACACACCTCTCTGTGGCTTGCGAAAGTATTCACCCCCCTTGCATGTGTCCTATTTTGTTGCCTTACAACCTGGAATTTAAATGGATTTTTTAGGGGTTTGTATCATTTGATTTGCACAACTTGCCTAAAACTTTGAAGATGCAAAATGTTTATTGTGAAACAAACAAGACATAAGACTATTCCTAGAGCTGGCCGCCCGGCCAAACTGAGCAATCGAGGGAGAATGGCCTTGGTCAGGGCAGGGAGGTGACCAAGAACCCGATGGTCACTCTGACAGAGCTCTAGAGTTCCTCTGTGGAAATGAGAGAACCTTCCAGAAGGACAACCATCTCCGCAGCACTCCACCTATCAGGCTTTTATGGTAAGAGTGGCCAGACGGAAGCCACTCCTCAGTAAAAGGCATATGACAGCCCGCTTGGAGTTTGCTAAAAGGCACCTAAAGACTCTCAGAACATGAGTTTTTCAACAGCAGGGACAGGGAGACTAGTCAGGATCGAGGCAAAGATGAACAGAGCAAAGTACAGAGAGATCCTTGATCAAAACCTGCTGCAGAGCTCTCAGGACCTCAGGCTGGGGCGAAAGTTCACCTTCCAACAGGACAACAACCCTAAGCACACAGCCAAGACAACGCAGGAGTGGCTTCGGGACAAGTCTTTGAATGTCCTTGAGTGGCCCAGCCAGAGCCCAGACTTAAACCTGATTGAACATCTCTGGAGAGACAGGAAAATAGCTGTGTAGCAATGCTCCCCATCCAACCTGACAGAGCTTGACAGGATCTGCAGAGAAGAATGGGAGAAACTCCCCAAATTCAGGTGTGCCAAGCTTGTAGCGTCATACCCAAGAAGACTTGAGGGTGTATTCGCTGCCATTGGTGTTTCAACAAAGTACTGAGTAAACGGTCTGAATACTTATGTAAATCTTATATTTCAGTTTGTTTTATTTTTATAAAAATTAGCAAAAATGTTGCTTTGTCATTATCGGGTAGTGTGTGTAGATTGATGAGGGGGGAAAAACAATTTAATCAATTTTAGAATAAGGCTGAAACGTAACAAAATGTGAAAAAAAGTGAAGGGGTCTGAATACTTTCCTTAGGCACTGTATCTGTGACCAACAGATGCATATCTGTATTCCCAGTCGTGAAATCCATAAATTAGGGCCTAATGTGTTTATTTCAATTGACTGATTTCCTTATATGAACTGTAACTCAGTAAAATCTTTGAAATTATTGCATGTTGCGTTTATATTTTTGTTCAGTGTAATTATAACCCACCCAAACTAGGCTTATCTGAAATATGAAAATGATCAATGAAATCACAAGGCTGCCCATTGTCCTGGCAAAGATGTGTCTGTAGCAGATTGCTAAACTGTATTTTATATGGATAATCTTAACGTAGGTAGGCTACTTAGATTTTCTCCGGTTTTGCCTGGCAAAAACAAACAAGAGCTTTTTGGTCACTAATCTGGATATGTGCGCCAATGCTGATGACTGGTCAACAGTCAAGACGTGCAACTTTTTGGTTCTGAAGCTGTTTTTTTTAAACAAGAACTTGGTGCAATGCCATAGGCCTATGTTGGTGACCAGCTCAAATAAGCAAAGGTATAAATATTAAATACACATGGTAGGCTATAAAATGTGTATTTAAATATGTATTTAATATGCCTATTAAAATGTATGAAAAAATATGTATTTTCCCCATTCAGTTTCACACTCGCGACCCCCCAAAACGTTCTCACTGCGCTAGCTCACCCAACCTGTGTTGATTGACAATTTGCTGATTCAGTCAGAGGGCCGAGTGTTCGTTTCACTAGCCTGTATGTTTTTTTTGCAAGTGTGATACCGTCTCTGGCTGCGTGGAGAGTAGCCTAATCCACGGAGACCGTGCCACAAAATGAGTGAGAAAACATTGCAAAACCTGGCCAGATAATTTAAAGTAATCAGTCTCAAGTCTAAGTCGAGTCCCGAGTCTTGAGGCTTCAAGTCAAGTCTCAAGTTACATTTATTTCCTATCAAGTCGAGTCTCAAGTCATTAACTTTGTCCCCCCTCCCTCACTTCCCCCACAAATGATTATATTTGTTTTATTGATACATTCATAGACAAAGCTATGGATATAAGTACTGACCATCCATGATATCAAAATGATAGTTTTAACCATGTTTTGAGGCTATACCGTGTTTGTTTATAATTTACTTTGTTTACAAACTCTGGAGTAAAACAAGCGTATATTTTGGGTTCTGATGGGTTACGACAGTTGAGCTAAACTCATGAGGCATTTATAAGTGATATTCTTCAAGACTTAATGGGTACATATCGTTAATTTATAACTCCAAAAATGGATTTAGCAACTGCAGATTGTTTTTGTAGAAAATTTAAAAAGGCGCAATCACTCATCACACATAGTAGTACGTCGAAGTGTCCTTGAGCAAGGCACTTAACCCTAATTTGCTCCATGGGCACTGTACTACTATGGCTGACCCTGTAAAACAACACATTTCACTGCACCTATCCATTGTGTGACAATAAAACATATTATTCATTATTATTATAGGCTACGGAAGCTAGAACCACTACTGGTGTGGGCTATCAGCTGATCATCACGAATGTAGGCTAGATTAATCAGCTAGTTAGCTGTCAAAACAAGTCAACTGGTATTTACTTGATTTGAATCTGTTGTGCTGCTGACAAACAGTAATTTCCCCCTTCCCTGTCTGCAAATTATAGGCCTATAGATAATATAGCCTAAATGGCTGAATGTTAGGCTGACATTCCAGGCATTTCGTCTAAAAATGTGTATCCATGTCAGATCCAATCTTCAGGGATGGGCACATTTCTGAGTAACATTAAGATGGAATAAAATGGCTTATTTCAAAAATGGACCACTTAGAACTAAAATTGAATTACTCAAACATTCCACAAAATGAATAGTCTCTTGAGTGTAGAAGCCTATTCCCACAGTACTTCTACACACTATGTGTTCTGTCTCCCTCCTCATTTCATGTCTATCCCTGTCAATAAACACAAAATATATTTTAAAAAGAATACACTAATAGTCTAGGTACAGGAGTGAGAATTAGGCTATTCAACGGCTCCCATACGGCACACCACTAGTAAGACTACGATGGCAATGGTTGTGTCCCTAACGGCACCATACTCCCTATACAGTGCATACTTTTGACCCATGGGGCACTGTTTAGGGAAAAGGGACACAGACAATTTTGCAACAAAATGTGAATTATGAATGACTCGAAATAGGCTCCATTGTCCACACAATTTTGAGTGGTCTGGTAGGATAAAACCCAAAATACAAAAACAGTTGAGAGTGGTGTATTTTTAGCAGCTGATCCCCTGACCTATTGTCCCCGCTGTCTGTGTCAGTCCTGCGACCGTCACAACAGCACAACGCTGTTAGGGAAAGTACCATCTGGCACACACTGATGACATACGACAGATGACTAGCAGCTCAAGCTCAGAATTGTGGCTCTGCAATATGTGTGTGTGTGTTCGAGTTGTGAGAGGGAGTTGTTAAGATTGACTGGTGAGCCAGCTGTTTCTACATGATGGCACAGATTAAGCTCCTCTTGATGTTCTCTCTCTCCCTCCCTCCCTCTCCATCCATCCATCCCCCTCTCTCTCACTATCCATCCCCCTCTCTCTCACTATCCATCCCCCTCTCTCTCACTATCCATCCCCCTCGCTCACCTCCCCCTCATTCCTCCGACATCGGGATTACTGGCTGGCCAGATGACCTATATACTGCATTGCCTGGGCCGCAGTCACATCCTCACACATACAAACCAGACCTGGGTTCAAATTCTATTTCAAATGATTTCAAATCCTTTAGCTGGGCTTGATTGAGCTTGCCTGGTGCAATGGAACCAATAGAATAGTCGCAAAATCTGCCCATCTGAAACCCCAGGCAGTCTAAAGAAAAAGTTCAAAAATATTTTAAAGATTCTAAATAAAATTTCAGCCCAGGTTTGACATATTTCTTTTAGTGGCTTTCTGCATCATGCATCTTGGTTAAATTCCATAGCCTGGCTACCCAAACTCCTTGCTGCGGCCAAATGCAACGCCACGCCAACTGACGTTAGTTTTCAGTTTTTTCTCCGCAATGAGTCTGGATCTGAGTACCTCCCCGACGATTTCTAGAAAGCAAACAAATTCTAACTGTTCTGATTGGTCCCATTTTGAAGTCACCACAAACTACTTCAACGATGGCAGTCTCAGACTGAAGTACAGTATTTAGCGAACATAGAGCAGCGGAAGAATTCAGCTTCAGTCGTCAGGCAAGTTGCCTTACCCAACCATCTTAATATGAATGCACTTTCTGTAAATCGCTCGATAAGAGTGTCTGCTAAACAACTAAAATGGAAATGAGATGCATGCATGTGCATCCCCACACAACAAATAGCCTATCTCAAAAAGACACCACGATATGGAGAGCGAAGAGAAACAAATGCATATTACATTTGCAGAACATGGAAGCATTCAAAAGAGAGGGGTTAGGAGATGCTGGCTATTCCTTTTAACAGGAGGTAGAAGCAGAGAACAGATAGGCCTACATCAGGGGTGTCAAACTCATTTTGATCCAGGGGCCGCATTCGGTCTTCAACGAGGTCCGGAGGGCCGCACTGAAAATTGCTTATATTTCCCTCGCCGTCAAAATTTGCAAAAAGTAGTCCTCTATCCATCGTTTTGGGAATATTCGATGCTCCCTGACTGTCCAGCTTTCAATTAAGTGATTTTTAGCGAGCTGGACACAGTCAAGAAACTGTATGAATGTAGGTCCATTATCATTTCTACTAAGACTGGGAATTGCCAGGGACCTCACGATACAATATTATCACGATACTTAGGTGCCGATACGATGTGTATTGCGATTTTCAACATTCTATATGTATTGCGATTCGATACTGCAATTTTATTGCAATTTGATGTTCCAAAATATATTGCTCACAATATGTCTGCTGCAGAGCGACAAGAGAGCATGATACAACTAGTTTTGGAAATGAATGAAAGTGCTGAAAACATGTTGGCTCACTATTTAAAATGGAGAACAAGCTATAGGATAAAAAAATTCCTGAGTTTTAGAGCAGGTACAGCCGACTAGCTCTAGCTAAAGCTACCTAGGGAGAAAAAATTACAACATTGCCCAAAATAATATTGCGACATGTAACTATCGATTTTTCTCCCCATCAATAATTTCTACACATTTTTTTACTCAAAACGGCAGGCAAATATTTGACACCCCTGGCCTACATAAACCTCTCCCAGAGATGCATGCAGCTGTATAGCATTTCAGAGGGCTATAAAAGGAGATGGGATCAGTTACCGACTGCATCCCAAATGGCACCCTATTCCCTACATAGTCCTATGAGCCCTGGTCAAAAAGTAGTGCACTATATAGGGGATAGGGTGGTTTAGATAGGTCTATTTAAGCAACTCGGTTGAGTTTTGTGGAGAGAGAACGTCATATGTGTTTGTGTGCATCCGGCTACAGATTGACAGCTCTATGTTATACTGAGCGTGCTTAGCTGGAGCTGGATCATGACCTGTGTATTTCTATTTTTAAACCCTGGCTGGTTGGGAAAGGGGCGGTGGGGTGCATGGGCTATTCTAGATGCTGGTTGGGGTGTGTGGGTGACTGATCAGGGATTCAGGGGTATTTTGGGGAGCTCTCACGGGGAACAGAGCAGAGCCCTCTTTCAGTGCCTGCCACGTGGGTAGGGTAGCTGAGGCCAACAATCACAATCACTGGGAGGTTGGTATATTCTAAGCTCCACTCAGCCCTGATGAAGACAAGGCTGTACAGGGACACAGCTCCAGCAGCTGGACTAATACTCAAGACTAATTGGGCAGAATGGGCGTAGTCAATGGGTATGTCTGTCCCAATAATCTATCTTTCTTAAAAAAAAAAAAAAATGTTTTATTGTCACATATTGGCGCGTGTACAGTATATTAGTTATGAATCATATTTACAGCATATAGACACAGAGCCTTTGAGCGGAAAATATGTCAAGACAGCACGAGAGCTGATGCTACAGCATCTCAAACAGCATCTCAAATAGCAAATACATATGCCATGTTTACGTGCTGGTCAGAACTCTGAAATGTTCGACTTGCCAACTGATTGAACGTGGCACGTGTATAACTACAACCAGTTAGCATATCAAACATTTCAGAGATTCCTAGTTCTGACTAGCACGTAAATGCGACGCAAGTCAGGCTCCATCAGCGTGTCACACACCATTTTGCAATGAGCTGGAGGCTATTCAGACCCCTTGACTTTTTCCAAATTTTGTTAGGTTACAGCCGTATTCTAAAATGTATTAAATAAATACATCTCAATCTACACACAATACCCCATAATGACGAAGAGAAAACAGGATTTTAGACATTTTAGCACATTTATTAAGAATAAAAAACTGAAATACCTTATTTACATATGCATTCAGACCCTTTGCTATGAGACTCTAAATTGAGCTCAGGTGCATCCTGTTTCCATTGATCATCCTTGAGATGTTTCTAAAAGTCATATAATGTCATATAATTTAAGGAATGAATGAAGCGTCATCATAATTTAATTGATAGTACATGATTTGGAAAGGTACACACGTGTCTATATAAGGTCCCACAGTTCACAGTGCATGTCAGAGCAAAAATCAAGCCATGAGGTCGAAGGAATTGTCCGTAGAGCTCCGAGACAGGATTGTGTCGAAGCACAGATCTGGGGAAGGGTACCAAAACATCAGCATTGAAGGTCCCCAAGAACACAGTGGCCTCCATCATTCTTAAATGGAAGAAGTTTGGAACCACCAAGACTCTTCCTAGAGCTGGCCACCCGGCAAAACGGAGCAATCGGGGGAGATGGGCCTTGATCATGGAGGTGACCAAGAACCCGATGGTCACTCTGACAGAGCTTCAGAGTTCCTCTGTGGAAATGGGAGAACCTTCCAGAAGGAAAACCATCTCTACAGCACTTCACCAATCAGGCCTTTATGGTAGAGTGGCCAGACGGAAGCCACTCCTCAGTAAAGGGCACGACAGCCCGCTTGGAGTTTGCCTAAAGGCACCTAAAGGACTCTGACCATGAGAAACAAGATTCTCTGGTCTGATGAAACCAAGATTGAACTCTTAGGCCTGAATGTCAAGTGTCAGGTCTGGAGGAAACCTGGCACCATCCCTACAGTGAAGCATGGTGATGGCAGCATCATGCAGTGGAGATGTTTTTCAGCAGCAGGGACTGGGAGACTAGTCAGGATTGAGGGAAAGATGAACTGGAGCAAAGTACTGAGAGATCCTTGATGAAAAACTGCTCCAGAGCGCTCAGGACCTCAGACTGGGGCAAAGGTTCACCTTCCACCAGGACAACGACCCTAAGCACAAAGCCAAGACAATGCAGGTGTGGCTTCGGGACAAGTCTCTGAATGTCCTTGAGTGGCCCAGCCAGAGGCCGGACTTGAACCCGATCAAACATCTCTGGAGAGACCTGAAAATAGCTGTGCAGCGACACTCCCCATCCAACCTGACAGAGCTTGAGAGGATCTGCAGAGAAGAATGGTAGAACCTCCCCAAATATAGGTGTGCCAAGCTTGTAGTGTCATACCCAAGAAGACCCGAGGCTGTAATCGCTGCCAAAGATGCTTCAACAAAGTACAGAGTAAAGGGTCTGAATACTTATGTAAATGTGATATCCGTTTTTTATTTTGAATACATTTGTAAACATTTCTAAAAACCTGTTTTTGCTTTGTCATTATGGGGTATTGTGTGTAGATTGATGAGGGGGGGGGGACAATTTAATCCATTTTAGAATAAGGCTGTAACGTAACAAAATGTGGAAAAAGTGAAGAGGTCTGAATACTTCCCGAATGCACTTTATTTCTGGTTTGAATACTTTCCGAATGCACTGTATTTACACTTTTTTTCTGGTTAAACTGATGGACTACTGACTGCCTTTGATAAACATGGCATGAAATATGAGACCTGAAAGGACCTACAGACAGTTGTGCATGCAGGAGAAAATGCCATGTAGACTTTTCATTATGACACGCGTGACTGAAATGCTCCAACTTCGATTGAGGAAAATCCCATCATAAGTACTGTAATTTAGAGTGCTGCAATCGTGCTGTAGGCCAAAGCCAGGATATACAGTCCACTCCTGTACATGGCTTGAGACTCGCATGAATATGTAAACAAATGTTAATGTTCTGTATACTCAGTGTATAGCTCAAGAAAGAGGAATGCATTTGAATTGGCTACTACACTTATCCTTAGTGTACTTATCAATCGTCAACTGAACAGTAAGACATGACCAGCATAACTGCCATAGCCGACTCCAGCAGTGAAATGCCATCAAATGCGAGCATTGTTATGTAGTCGGCTTGTTGTTGTGTTCTCTGTAGCTCAATTGGTAGAGCATGGCGCTTGTAACGCCAGGGTAGTGGGTTCGATCCCTGGGACCACCCATACGTAAAAATGTATGCACACATGACTGTAGGTCGCTTTGGATAAAAGCGTATGCTAAATGGCATATTATTATTATTATTCTATGCTAGATCAAAATTCCTCTTGTGGCGCATTCATGTTATAAGTGTCATAGGGAGGGAAACATGCTTTCTGACAAGCAGTCAATGCACAACAATTCTTGCAATCGCGAAAACAGCAGTTTTAATGGCTTTTGTTAAAAAGAGGGGAATCCAAGCTTTCCATTCGTACTTTATTTATTTCTCAACTCCTAAATATGCACCATTTTAAACCCGGGGTTTTTAGCAGAAGAATGGTTAAGCACATTACCGCTGTGCAATTCGCAGTGAGTGCATAGGGGAGAGTGGGGCTAAATGTAACACCGGTCAATTGTAGGGTGACTTAGGGTACAACGCCTCTCTACCTCAAAATAATTTATTTGGAATGACTTAAATTGTGATGACAGATAATATTTTTTGTTGAGCAAGAGTAGTGGAAAACAGGGAAAGTGCTGGGGGGGGAAATGGTGACATTAAGTGGTTTCTGTGAGAAGTACAGGCAGGGGGCTTTTTACCCCGGGTGGCGAGTTTCCCTAAGTTACCCTCACAGGTAGGCCTACATTATATTCAGTGTTTATGCACATTTTTTGGGACATAAAATTTATCAATATGATAAAAACTAGTTCAAAGATCACATTTGTGATCTGGCTAATGATTAGCCCAATAGGGTAAATGCAGATAGGCAACCCCATGCATCAGCCAATTTATTTGCACTTTGCTGCATTAGTTGGGCTAAAGGTGATAATGTTTTTTGCTAATAACATACCTGATAATATGGACCATGCATAGGCTATATACTGTATATGGCCCAATATGTTAAAATAATTTTAGATAGTGTCAGCATACTTATTTTAATTCATTTTGGAGTAGAATGTCCTTTTAAAAAGGTCACCAGAGCTGAGCTCCTCAGTCCTTCTACAAAATAATTATATGAGCCCCCCCCACCCCCCTCGAGTCTCAATCAGTTGGCCAGCTAACTTTGAAAAACACTTGGATATAATACAAATAATGTCTGGTTTATAACGGTAAAATGTAGAATATGAGCTAGTGACAGAGAGGATCAGGTGTTCTACAATGCCAAGAAGGGAACCAGGGATGCTGAAAGGTTGTGGGACATTGTAAAACTGTAAAACATTGTTAAAGTAAAACTGAGGCCTTTTTTCAGAGGCCGCTCAGGCAAAGTTGTCAGAAAAAACAGCAGTGTCTCTTTTAGAACTACTTCAGTCCAGGAGTCTTTTACAGTCGCCGTCCGAACAGCTGTGCCCGTTCGCTAAAATGTGAGTCACGCTAATATTCCACTTTGAGCCTGCAGCCATGACTTCTGCTGCTCATTTTACTGGCTTTACTTCTCTCTCACTTTCTTTCCATCGCTCTTTAGCACCCGGCCATCCCCCTCTGAGCATCAAGGACAGTCACAGTACAGCATACAGTACTTTAGATTCATCCTCAGACTTCAGAATTACACTAGTGTGGTTGACACGTCAAACCTGATGCCTCGGTCAACCACAGCAGCCTACATACACACAAATAGGCTCCTCCTCAGCGACATCATTCAGAGTGTCTGCCAAACACAGGAACATCAGTGACCCTGGGTTAGAAAGGCCTAACCTATAATGCAGTCTGTTCCTTCATTTTGCACACCTATAGTGGGGAAAAAAAGTATTTAGTCAGCCACCAATTGTGCAAGTTCTCCCACTTAAAAAGATGAGAGGCCTGTAATTTTCATCATAGGTACACGTCAACTATGACAGACAAAATGAGAGAAAAAAAATCCAGAAAATCACATTGTAGGATTTTTAATGAATTTATTTGCAAATTATGGTGGAAAATAAGTATTTGGTCAATAACAATAGTTTCTCAATACTTTGTTATATACCCTTTGTTGGCAATGACACAGGTCAAACGTCTTCACAAGGTTTTCACACACTGTTGCTGGTATTTTGGCCCACTCCTCCATGCAGATCTCCTCTAGAGCAGTGATGTTTTGGGGCTGTCGCTGGGCAACACGGACATTCAACTCCCTCCAAAGATTTTCTATGGGGTTGAGATCTGGAGACTGGCTAGGCCACTCCAGGACCTTGAAATGCTTCTTACGAAGCCACTCCTTCGTTGCCCGGGCGGTGTGTTTGGGATCATTGTCATGCTGAAAGACCCAGCCACGTTTCATCTTCAATGCCCTTGCTGATGGAAGGAGATTTTCACTCAAAATCTCACGATACATGGCCCCATTCATTCTTTCCTTTACACGGATCAGTCGTCCTGGTCCCTTTGCAGAAAAACAGCCCCAAAGCATGATGTTTCCACTCCCATGCTTCACAGTAGGTATGGTGTTCTTTGGATGCAACTCAGCATTCTTTGTCCTCCAAACACGACGAGTTGAGTTTTTACCAAAAAGTTCTATTTTGGTTTCATCTGACCATATGATATTCTCCCAATCCTCTTCTGGATCATCCAAATGCACTCTAGCAAACTTCAGACGGGCCTGGACATGTACTGGCTTAAGCAGGGGGACACGTCTGGCACTGCAGGATTTGAGTCCCTGGCTACGTAGTGTGTTACTGATGGTAGGCTTTGTTACTTTGGTCCCAGCTCTCTGCAGGTCATTCACTAGGTCCCCCCGTGTGGTTCTGGGATTTTTGCTCACCGTTCTTGTGATCATTTTGACCCCACGGGGTGAGATCTTGCGTGGAGCCCCAGATCGAGGGAGATTATCAGTGGTCTTGTATGTCTTCCATTTCCTAATAATTGCCCCCCCGGTTGATTTCTTCAAACCAAGCTGCTTACCTATTGCAGATTCAGTCTTCCCAGCCTGGTGCAGGTCTACAATTTTGTTTCTGGTGTCCTTTGACAGCTCTTTGACAGTTGTGGACAGGTGTCTTTTATACTGATAACAAGTTCAAACAGGTGCCATTAATACAGGTAACGAGTGGAGGACAGAGGAGCTTCTTAAAGAAGAAGATACAGGTCTGTGAGAGCCAGAAATCTTGCTTGTTTGTAGGTGACCAAATACTTATTTTCCACCATAATTTGCAAATAAATTCATTAAAAATCCTACAATGTGATTTTCTGGATTTTTTCCCCTCAATTTGTCTGTCATAGTTGACGTGTACCTATGATGAAAATTACAGGCCTCTCTCATCTTTTTGAGTGGGAGAACTTGCACAATTGGTGGCTGACTCAGATGAACAGCGCCGGAGAAGATGGCTGCCGTTTTACAGCCCTCTAACCAATTGTACTATTATGTGTGTTTTTCCGCGTTATTGTAATTTATTTTGTACATAATGTTTCTGCCGTCATCTCTTATAACCAAAAAGAGCTTCTGGATATCAGGACAGCGATTACTCACCTCGTATTGGACAAAGATTTTTTCTTCAACGAGGCAGCCGCGAAGGATATCATACAGACACCCGACAAGGCCCAAATCCCCGTCATTCGCGTGAGGAAGAGACGGAGATATCGTGGACGTAGATCGGGGTGCCTTGTAAGGATCCGACGGCGAGCGAGTAAACTGCCTCTTCCATCAATCCTATTAGCCAACGTTCAATCATTTGAAAATAAATTGGATGACTTAAGATTACGGTTATCCTACCAACGGGACATTAAAAACTGTAATATCTTATGTTTCACCGAGTCGTGGCTGAACGACGACATGGATTTCATACAGCTAGCGGGCTATACGCTACATCGGCAGGATAGAACGGCTGACTCCGGTAAGACAAGGGGTGGCGGTGTATATTTGTAAACAACAGCTGGTGCACAAAATCAAATACTAAGGAAGTCTCGAGGTTTTGCTCGCCTGAGGTAGAGTATCTTATAATAAGCTGTAGACCACACTATTTACCAAGAGAGTTTTCATCTATATTTTTCATAGCTGTCTATTTACCACCACAAACCAATGCTGGCATTAAGATTGCACTGAATGAGTTGTACAAGGCCATATAAATCAACAGGAAAACGCTCATCCAGATGCAGCGCTCCTAGTGGCCGGGGACTTTAATGCAGGGAAACTTAAATCCGTCCGTTCTATTAATGCAGGGAAACTTAAATCCGTTCTACCTAATGTTAAATGTGCAACCAGAGGGAAAAAAACTCTAGACCACCTTTACTCCACACACAGAGACGCATACAAAGCTCTCCCTCGCCCTCCATTTGGCAAATCTGACCATAACTATATCCTCCTGATTCCTGTTTATAAGCAAAAACTAAAGCAGGAAGCATCAGTGACTCGGTTAATAAAAAAGTGGTCAGATGACGCAGATGCTAAGCTACAGGACTGTTTTGCTAGCACAGACTGGAACATGTTCCGGGATTCTTCAGACAGCATTGAGGAGTACACCACATCAGTCACTGGCTTCATCAATAAGTGCATCGATGATGTCGTCCCCACAGTGACAGTACGTACATACCCCAAAAAGAAGCCATGGATTACAGGAAACATCCGCACTGAGCTAAAGGGTAGAGCTGCCGCTTTCAAGGAACGGGACTCTAACCCGGACGCTTATAAGAAATCCCGCTATGACCTCCGACGAACCATCAAACAGGCAAAGAGTCAATACAGGACTAAGATTGAATCGTACTACACTGGCTCTGACGCTCGTCGGATGTGGCAGGGCTTGAAAACTATTACAGACTACAAAAGGGAAGCACAGCCGCGAGCTGCCCAGTGACACAAGCCTACCAGACGAGCTAAACCACTTCTATGCTCGCTTCGAGGCAAGCAACACTGAAGCATGCATGAAAGCACCAGCTGTTCCGGATGACTATGTGATCACGCTCTCCGTAGCCGATGTGAGTAAGACTTTTAAGCAGGTCAACATTCACAAGGCCGCAGGGACAGACGGATTACCAGGATGTGTACTCCGAGCATGTGCTGACCAACTGGCAAGTGTCTACACTGACATTTTCAACATGTCCCTGGCCGAGTCTGTAATACCAACATGTTTCAAGCAGACCACCATAGTCCCCGTGCCCAAGGACTCTAAGATAACCTGCCTAAATGACTACCGACCCGTAGCACTGACGTCTGTAGCCATGAAGTGCTTTGAAAGGCTGGTCATGGCTCACATCAACAGCATTATCCCAGAAAACCTAGACCCACTCCAATTTGCATACCGCCCCAACAGATCCACAGATGATGCAATCTCTATTGCACTCCACACTGCCCTTCCCCACCTGGACAAGAGGAACACCTACGTGAGAATGCTATTCATTGACTACAGCTCAGCATTCAACACCATAGTGCCCTCTAAGCTCATCACTAAGCTAAGGATCCTGGGACTAAACACCTCCCTCTGCAACTGGATCCTGGACTTCCTGACGGGCCGCCCCCAGGTGGTAAGGCTAGGTAACAACACATCTGCCACACTGATCCTCAACACGGGGGCCCCTCAGGGGTGCGTGCTCAGTCCCCTCCTGTACTCTCTGTTCACCCATGACTGCATGGCCAGGCACGACTCCAACACCATCATTAAGTTTGCCGACGACACAACAGTGGTAGGCCTGATCACCGACAACGATGAGACAGCCTATAGGGAGGAGGTCAGAGACCTGGCCGTGTGGTGCCAGGACAACAACCTCTCCCTCAACGTGACCAAGACAAAGGAGATGATTGTGGACTACAGGAAAAAAAAAAAGAGGACTGAGCACGTCTCCATTCTCATCGACGGGGCTGTAGTGGAACAGGTTGAGAGCTTCAAGTTCCTTGGTGTCCACATCACCAACGAACTATCATGGTCCAAACACACCAAGACAGTCGTGAAGAGGGCACGACAAAGCCTATTCCCCCTCAGGAGACTGAAAAGATTTGGCATGGGTCCTCAGATCCTCAAAAAATTATACAGCTGCACCATCGAGAGCATCCTGACTGGTTGCATCACCGCCTGGTATGGCAACTGCTTGGCCTCCGACCGCAAGGCACTACAGAGGGTAGTGTGTACGGCCCAGTACATCACTGGGGCCAAGCTTCCTGCCATCCAGGACCTCTATACCAGGCGGTGTCAGAGGAAGGCCCTCAAAATTGTCAAAGACTCCAGCCACCCTAGTCATAGACTGTTCTCTCTGCTACCGCATGGCAAGCGGTACCGGAGTGCCAAGTCTAGGTCCAAAAGACTTCTCAACAGCTTCTACCCCCAAGCCATAAGACTCCTGAACAGCTAATCATGGCTACCCGGACTATTTGCACTGCTCCCCCACCCCATCCTTTTTACGCTGCTGCTACTCTGTTAATTATTTATGCATAGTCACTTTAACTCTACCCACATGTACATATTACCTCACCTACCTCAACTAGCCGGTACCCCCGCACATTGACTCTGCAACGGTACCCCCCTGTATATATAGCCTCCCTACTGTCACTTTATTTTACTTCTGCTCTTTTTTTTCTCTCAACACTTTTTTTGTTGTTGTTTTATTTTTACTTTTTTTGTTAAAAATAAATGCACTGTTGGTTAAGGGCTGTAAGTAAGCATTTCACTGTAATGTCTGCACCTGTTGTATTCGGCGCATGTGACCAATAACATTTGATTTGATTTGACTAAATACTTTTTTTCCCCCACTGTAAGTGAGCCGTGTCTCCTGGACGTCATTCACAGGAGGCCACAGTCACTTTGCAGGGTAGACACACACGTAGTTAGTTTCTCGACTGACCTTATTAAAAAGGCACATGCAGCAAAGGCATAAGCAAACAAGACTGTATGATGTGTTTTTTCCACTTTGCTTAACTTCCTTTTATGACTGAGAGGCGAAGTACCCACTCCCTTTTCTTATCTAGCACTATCAGTGTTTTTTCCTGCCCTTGAATGAAACTGGGCCACAACTAGGCCTGTGAACAATTCCTTATGAAAGACATCTGCTGCTTTCGCGCTCTAAATACAAGACGGTAAGAAACAAACCTATAGGCTAATCATGTCAGTGGCTGCTGCGGTCTCCCGAAGACTGACACAAAAACAACTCACCAAGAACATCCCAATAAACGGAGCGCTACATATCAAGACCTGGACTACCGTTCTGTGCATTCAAACACACGCATGCCATGCGTTGGGTATTATTCTTCAAAGTGGCTGGGGATACGTGCCCAACCATATGGCATTCTCCCACAAAAACAATCCTACCAGAAAATGGGGAACCCATGGGGAAAAAGAAGCAGATTAATTTAAAAACAACTAGTATTCACATGGTAGAAGAATGAACCCCAGTCAGTCCAAACATAACAGATAGCCCGTAGCTTTGTCCATCTACCCTACTCTGAATGTAGCCTCGCTGTAAATACCATTCCCCCCCCATTAGGCTATACCTCTTGCACTCCTGGGAGAAACTATAGAAAATCAAATGAATCAGCAAATTTGAGCTGTTTCACGGCAGTTTGAAATACGCATTAGGGCTGAGTAAATGAGAATCTCTCCCGCCCTCTCACTCTGCAGCAACTCCTATACAGCTACCGTTCTATCATGACAACCCATTTTTTTTCTGATCTGATAACCTCCAAGCTAAAAACGAAGGGAATAATGAGTGGTGGAGGAGCAACCACTGGCAAGCTGCAGGAGGTTTAAAATGAGCTTGTGGCTGATTAGACTTCTGTGTGAAGGGTGTGCTGTGGGGAGAACGTGACAGGTTATATAGCCCGGCTCTTCAGAGAGCTGACCTCTCTCTGACACACATGCCTTCTCTGACACAGCCATATAGGCCTACCTACACGGGACGAGGGAGGAAAACGATTCCAGGGTAACCATAGAAATAAAAATAGATGTCATTCTATTTCTACAGCGTCAACATACTGTAGCTGCAATGGAATGGCATGACGGACCCTAAGTGCGTCGCAATAATGCTACTTTCATAGAAATACAGCAAGGGTGGGCGCATCTTAACCATTTGAAATGGCTACTTTGGTTCTACTCCTTGAAACGGAATGCAACACTAGTGTGTCATAGCACAAAAGGGGCTTTGCTTTCACTAGTCCTGTTCTGTGTTTACAGGCAACTGCAGAAAGAGAAGACAGGAAGACTAAGTATTTTGAGACTATGGAGAGCTCTCACACACACACAGTAGTAGAAAATCCACTCCAGTTTGAGCTGAGGGAGGATAGCTAGCCTACATAGAGAAGAACACACTGACCTGTGGGCACTGGAACCTCCACGAAACACTACCTCCCACACTAAACCCCACTTAGAAAGGCAGATAGTGAGGACCTACTTACAGGTCCAGATAAATGCTACTGTTCAACAAAACAAGACACACTCATGAATGTTTTAAACTGCTTCTAGGGGAAAGTGAGTGAGTAGCCTAATTGGGTCAGGAAGATGAAGAGTGCAAGTTCAGCCCTTTGTGTCGGTGGTCATCTGATAGCCACAAGCTGTAGGGGATGTCTGTTACAACATGAACCCAGCCACCTCAATGACTGTCATGGGACGCACCGGGATGGTAAGGTCTAAGAAAAAGGATGTTGGGTTTTCTATCAGCTACAATTAGTGTCTAAAGCCAAATGAATACAGTACGCAAGTATGCAACAAAAATTGCCGTTCTGCGTACTTGCGTAGCAAAAATATGTGCGCAGCCCAACAATTTGTAAATTGACACAACTACGCAAGATGGCCATTTATGCATAGCTAATTGCGTTCTTCCATTGCGTACTTCAGGGTATTCTTAAGGCATTATCCATGATTAAATGGCTTCAGAACCATCATGTCTGCTTGTAAAAGCTAGTTTCAGATTATTCAGTTCTCTCCACTTCCACATTTAACCTGAACTGGTCTGCACAGTGCATAATGACAAATCTGGCCTGGGATCAGTTGTCTGGGGTTGCCCACCACTATACACACACACACACGTCATCATGACAAAGGCCAGCAGTAAGCCCATAAAGGTTTGATTTTAAAGGCAATATAGAATTTAGCTCTGCCGTTTCCTGGATTCTACAATTATCTTGGCAGTATATAAACATAAGGGATCTTCTAGAGATGCCAATTCTGCGCTTACTCAAGCAGGACTCCACACTTCAAAAGGGGGCCGGACAGACTAAGCACAGTAGTAGGCCTACAGTAGTACTAGACTAAACCTTAGAGCTGAAGGATAAAGATCTGGATACTACGTTATAAACTACTAGGTCTAGATAATATTTTAGATCAACATTGTCATAGTCATTAATATGAACAATGTACGCATGATGTAGGTCTCCAACCTTTTCTAGCATGAGAAATACTTTTGAAAAATGTAACGTGTCACGATGATTTTTTTTATAGCTTTCAAATAGGCACATTCTTCTCTTCTCCTCTCTCCCGGGTCCTTAGTGTACAAGAGAAAGTAGTGCACTGTTTTATGTCAATATACCTGGTAGAATCATGGTTAATAAACAACTCTAAGGGGAGCCATATAAAATCTGTGATTTTTATCCCAAATTATGTTTTATATTTCCCCAAATTATGTTCTCAGTTGTATTTTTCCTGGTTTAAGATTGTATTTGAGTTTCACTCAATATTACAATTTCTCATAGAGAAACAGAAAAGTTAATGTTCTGAGTCCATGTCAATGCTTAAATCAAATCAGAAGACCCATTTCTTGTCTGGAAGAAAACTAGCACATTTATATTTTTGTGGAATTCCCCTTCTAGCGAGTGAGGAATGTGCAGTCTAATGTGCCGGTCTAGCGATGGTTCTGTAGTCCTGCTGCTCATTACATGGCCAAGTTTGCAAACAACAAATAATATATACAGTGAGGGAAAAAAGTGTTTGATCCCCTGCTGATTTTCTACGTTTGCCCACTGACAAAGAAATGATTAGTCTATAATTTTAATGGTAGGTTTATTTGAACAGTGAGAGACAGAATAACAACAACAAAATCCAGAAAAACACATGTCAAAAATGTTATAAATTGATTTGCATTTTAATGAGGGAAATAAGTATTTGACCCCCTCTCAATCAGAAAGATATCTGGCTCCCAGGTGTCTTTTATACGGGTAATGAGCTAAGATTAGGAGCATACTCTTAAAGGGAGTGCTCCTAATCTCAGTTTGTTACCTGTATGAAAGACACCTGTCCACAGAAGCAATCAATCAATCAGATTCCAAACTCTCCACTATGGCCAAGACCAAAGAGCTCTCCAAGGATGTCAGGGACAAGATTGTAGACCTACACAACGCTGGAATGGGCTACAAGACCATCGCCAAGCAGCTTGGTGAGAAGGTGACAACAGTTGGTGCGATTATTCGCAAATGGAAGAAACACAAAATAACTGTCATCTCCCTTGGCCTGGGGCTCCATGCAAGATCTCACCTCGTGGAGTTGCAATGATCATGAGAACGGTGAGGAATCAGCCCAGAACTACACGGGAGGATCTTGTCAATGATCTCAAGGCAGCTGGAACCATAGTCACCAAGAAAACAATTGGTAACACACTACGCCGTGAAGGACTGAAATCCTGCAGCGCCCGCAAGGTCCCCCTGCTCAAGAAAGCACATATACAGGCCCGTCTGAAGTTTGCCAATGAACATCTGAATGATTCAGAGGAGAACTGGGTGAAAGTGTTGTGGTCAGATGAGACCAAAATCGAGCTCTTTGCCATCAACTCAACTCGCCGTGTTTGGAGGAGGAGGAGGAATGCTGCCTATGACCCCAAGAACACCATCCCCACCGTCAAACATGGAGGTGGAAACATTATCCTTTGGGGGTGTTTTTCTGCTAAGGGGACAGGACAACTACACCACATCAAATGGACGATGGACGGGGCCATGTACCATCAAATATTGGGTGAGAACCTCCTTCCCTCAGCCAGGGCATTGAAAATGGGTCGTGGATGGGTATTCCAGCATGACAATGACCCAAAACACAAGGCCAAGGCAACAAAGGAGTGGTTCAAGAAGAAGCACATTAAAAGGTCCTGGAGTGGCCTAGCCAGTCTCCAGACCTTAATCCCATAGAAAAATCTGTGGATGGAGCTGAAGGTTCGAGTTGCCAAACGTCAGCCAAACAAAACCTTAATGACTTGGAGAAGATCTGCAAAGAGGAGTGGGACAAAATCCCTCCTGAGATGTGTGCAAACCTGGTGGCCAACTACAAGAAACGTCTGACCTCTGTGATTGCCAACAAGGGTTTTCCACCAAGTACTAAGTCATGTTTTGCAGAGGGGTCAAATACTTATTTCCCTCATTAAAATGCAAATCAATTTATAACATTTTTGACATGCGTTTGTCTGGATTTTTTTGTTGTTATTCTGTCTCTCACTGTTCAAATAAACCTACCATTAAAATTATAGACTGATCATGTCTTTGTCAGTGGGCAAACGTACAAAATCAGCAGGGGAACAAATACTTTTTTCCCTCACTGTAGATACAAATTATGTACACACAAAAGTATGTGGACTCCCCTTCAAATGAGTGGATTCGGCTATTTCAGCCACACCTTTGCTGACCGGTGTATAAAATCTAGCACACAGCCATGCAATCTCCATTGACAAACATTGGTAGTAGAATGGCCTTACTGAAGAGCTCAGTGACTTTCAACGTGGTGCCGTCATAGGATGCCACCTTTCCAACAAGTAAGTTCGTCAAATTTAAGCCCTGTTAGAGCTGCCACGGTCAACTGTAAGTGCTGTTATTGTGAAGTGGAAACCTCTAGGAGCAACAACGGCTCAGCCACAAAGTGGTAGACCACACAAGCTCACAGAACGGGACTGTCATGTGCTGAAGCGCGTAAAGATTGTATGTCCTCGGTTGCAACACTCACTACCGAGTTCCAAACTGTCTCTGGAAGCAACGTCAGCACAATTACTGCTTCATGAAATGGGTTTCCATGGCCGAGCAGCCGCACACAAGCCTAAGATCACCACACGCAAATTCAAGTGTTGGCTGGAGTGGTGTAAAGCTCGCCGCCATTGGACTCTGGAGAAGTGGAAATGCGTTCTCTGGAGTGATAAATCACACTAGTCCGACGGACGAATCTGGGGTTGGCGGGTGCCAGGAGAACACTACCATCCCCAATGCATAATGCCAACTGTAAAGTTTGGTGGAGGAGGAATAATGGTCTGGGGCTGTTTTTCATGGTTCGGGCTAGGCCCCCTTAGTTCCAGTGAAGGGAAATCTTAACGCCCAACATCAGTGTCCGACCTCACTAATGCTTGTGGTTGAATGGAAGCAAGTCCCTACAGCAATGTTCCAACATCTAGTGGAAAGCCTTCCCATAAGAGTGGAGGCTGTTATAGCAGCAAAGGTGGGATCAACTCCATATTAATGCCTATGATTTTGGAATGAGATGTTCGACGAGCAGGTGTCCAAATACACTATATGACCAAAAGTATATTTTCAGGAGTTATAAATATTGGTAACGCATGTTAATGATCAGTGGATTGACACTTTAAAATAAGGTATCATTTTAGCAGTTATACATTTGGGTAAATCATTTATAGATTTGAGAGTTCACTCAGAGCTTAAACATGCAGTATTGGGTACTCATCACTACATACACAAGAGACGATTCAACACTTTGTTAAACTTTTGTTCAGTCAATGAATGGTGGGTATGAAGCCCAAAACATTCAACGTTGAGAGAATACCTCTTCCACTGTTTCACCATCCAAAAGGTTTTACAGTTACCATTTCACACCAGAGCGTTCACCATACTTGGCCTATCTGGTAAGGGGTCATATGTTAGGACTGATGATTGAATAATGTCCTAGATGTCAATTTGGCCAGGGCATCAGGGTTTCAAAGGTGGGTCAAGACATATCATGAAAAAACCCTCCTGTTCCTGGGACAGAGCACCAATGCAACGACTGAAAATAAGGTTGCATGATGATACATAAGGGTTCATCTTAAAAATGGATTTGTAAGTGCATTTATAAAATGGTTAATACCAGAAGGTAAATATTGGCTCATTATTTGGCAAACAATGACCAGTTATTGCAACATTTTGACCAAAGTGATATAACCGTTTATTAATGGTTTATAATGCATTTACAAATGATTAAATAATCATTAATAACATAATTATAACCCCTTTATAAACCCTTAAATGGAACCTTATTGTAAAGTGTTAGCCAAGTTTCATTAGACATATGTATGGGATACACATGGTATACATCATCCAATGAAATGCTTACTTGCAGGTTCCTTAAAACAATGCAACAAGAAATAATAAAAGAATACGAACATAAAGTAAATGGCTCAGTAGAATAGAATAAACATTTTAGCATAAATATAAAACAGGAAGGCACAATTTATAGTCCAATATTTATACATGTTTTGGGGAAGGGGGGAAAGTGTTAAGATTGTGCAGTATTTAGCAATCATAATAAGAGTCTGATAGCAGCAGTTATGGCGTGTGTAAGGGGCGGAAAATCAGAGCTGGTGATCAGTCCAGTTCAAATGTTCAGCAGTCTGATTGCTTGTAGATAATAATGGTCTCTGAGCCTGTTGGTATCAGACCTCATGCTCCTTTACAGACTGCCTGACGCTAAGGTAGAGAACAGCTTGTGGCTGGGGTCCTTGATGCTGCGGTTTATCCTCAGGCACCGTTTGGAGTAGATGTCCTGTATGGGTGATAGCAAGGTCCCAGTGATGGTACTGGGCCGTCTTCACCACCCACTGGAGAGCATTATGGTGGTGGTGGACGGGGCAATTCCCGTACCAGGCCGTGATGCAACCGGTCAGGACGCTCTCGATGGTGCAGCGGTGGTATTTGGACAGGACCCAGCTGTCTCAGAATAATCTCAACTGTGTTGAGACACATAAGTGTTCTAAGTGTAGCCTAGGTCTAGTTGAGGTGTAACTTACGGTTAAATCTCATAACCGTTGGCTTTCACTCGCCAAGAGAAACATGGGAGAGGCAGAATGTAAACAAGCTTCCTGCCTGATAAGAGAGGGCAAATTGCTCGCTACATGACCACTTACCTAGCGTTTCAGCCCGTCTGACATTCTGTCTTTGTGTGTTAGGACATTGAGCTTGCCATTACTGGCTCTTGTATACTGTATTAAATGTTGTTTGTATACAGTACCAGTCAAATGTTTGGACACACCTACTCATTCAAGGGTTTTTCTTAATTTTTACTATTTTCTACGTAGAATAATAATGAAGACATGAAAACTATGAAATAACACATATGGAATCGTGTAGTAACCAAAAAAGTGTTAAACAAATTCTTCAAAAGTAGCCACCCTTTGCCTTGATGACAGCTTTGCACACTCTTGGCATTCTCTCAACCAGCTTCATGATGTAGTCACCTGGAATGTATTTCAATTAACAGGTGTGTCTTGTTTCAAGTTAATTTGTGGAATTTCTCTCCTTCTTAATGCGTTTCAGACAATCAGTTGTGTTGTGACAAGGTAAGGTTGGTGTACAGAATATTGCCCTATTTGGTAAAAGACCAAGTCCATATTATGGCAAGAACAGCTCAAATAAGCAAAGAGAAAAGACAGTCCATCATTACTTTAAGACATGAAGGTCAGTCAATACGAAAAATTTCAAGAACTTTTAAAGTTTCTTCAAGTGCAGTCACAAAAACCATCAAGCGCTATGATGAAACTGGCTCACATGAGGACCGCCACAGGAAAAGAAGACCCAGAGTTACCTCTGCTGCAGAGGATAAGTTCATTAGAGTTACCAGCCTCAGAAATTGCAGCCCAAATAAATGCTTCAGAGTTCAAGTAACAGACACATCTCAACATCAACTGTTCAGAGGAGACTGTGTGAATCAGGCCTTCATTGTCAAATTGCTGCAAAGAAACCACTACTAAAAGGACACCAATAAGAAGAAGAGACTTGCTTGGGCCAAGAAACACGAGAAATTGACATTAGACCGGTGGAAATCTGTATTTTGGTCTGATGAGTGCAAATTGGAGATTTTTAGTTCCAACCGCCGTGTCTTTGTGAGACGCAGAGTAGGTGAACGGATGATCTCCGCATGTGTGGTTCCCACCGTGAAGCATGGTGGAGGACGTGTGATTTATAATCTGTTAACATCAAGTATTTCAGAGTGTTCAATGTAGTTTGCAATTTGATAAATACAATTGAACAAATCCCAATCAAGTTAACAGCTGTTTGTTCACATACTCAACGTGGATCACGATGATACAACTAGGAAACGACCAGGAAAGCCCACAACCAAAACATCCACTGTGCTAATGAGAGAATACAAAAACTTCTAAGTCACATTTTCATTATAGGGTTTTTCTCATGTATAAAATGTAAATGTTTCCTGCAGGCAAACTGTGTTGCTGTTCTTTCTATAGCAGCCTGGGGTATCATTATAACCATCTGTCCCAGAACAACCTCCCAAACATCTACTTCCTTTAACCAACCCAAAAGTCTCAGACACACCCTCGCCTGAGTATCCTAGCTCAGTCTTCAGCAAGGACACACCTGACCTGCAGTCAGTTCACTCAAGTCCTCATCAAGACAGAAGAACTAAGCCAAATCAATAGAAGGTTTAGTGAAGTTTTACTGATTTAGGTTTAATGATTTACATTTTGGTACAAATGACTATAGGTAAAACACTTTTTTTATGCGTCAAAAGACCAATAAAAAAGTTGCGGCATATAAAGATAATAAAATGCACTATGTACCTTTTGGGACATGCCCCATTTCCAATTTCTGCCTGCGCTCAAAAATGACCCACCCTCATAAAACATGCTTGCCATACTGAAACAGAGTTTTGCTGCCTTCAGCTTGGCCCAGAAACTAGCTCTGTTATGCAACAACACACTCCCACTAGTTTATACACGGTAAACAGGTGTGTATATATATGTGTGTGGCACAAAAACGAATTCTCTCACTACTGTAGCTACTACACACAGCCTGATTGTAGCAGTGAGCTCAGCTTACCTTTCACCTGATCAGCACAGGATACCACATCCAGGAGCCTACGTGAGAACAGTCTGCCTTACCTAGGGAGAGAGGAGAAGTTTAATTCTGAATCACATGCTCCTTCTGAATCACAGGCAGAGGCAGCAGAGGCCACAAATCCCTCCCCCTCTCCTTCCCTCCTCCACACACACAGATCACAAAACCAGCTCCTGAGCCCCACCCAGTCGTACTGAAGGAGCAGAGCCAGATCACGCTGCCTGTTTACCCTGTTAGTGATGACAACCACTGTAAAGATACAGCACGTCTGATTTGACTGGTCCAAATGCCTTAGCAGGCCTTTTATTCTGAATGAAGAAAGCTTGAAATAGTCCACGGAAATAGGCTAGTCCATGTTTTGGCATGAATTTCTTTTGGGTAATAATTGTAACAATAATTGTAAAGTGTTGGTCCCATGTTTCATGAGCTGAAATAAAATATGTATTTTTAGTCATTTTAGCAGACACTCTTATCCAGAGCGACTTACAGTTAGTGAGTGCATACATTTTTTCATACTGGCCCCCCGTGGGAAACGAACCCACAACCCTGGCGTTGCAAGCGCCATGCTCTACCAACTGAGCTACAAGATCCCAGAAATGTTGCATACTGAGGAGTTTTTCTGCCCAGTCATGAAATTATTTTAATTGACCAATTTCCTTATAAAAAACTGTAACTCAGTAAAATCGTTGAAATTCTTTCATGTTGCGTTTATATTTTTGTTCAGTATAGATCTGTCACGATCGTCGGATATAGAGGACCAAGGCGCAGCGTGGAAGGTGAACATACTTATTTATTAAATGATACACGAACAAAACAACAAATCGATACGTGACGTCCACAGGTGCAAAACACAAACCAACACGGAACAAGATCCCACAAACACTGTGGGAAAACCACCTGACTAAATATGGTTCCCAATCAGAGACAACCAGCAACAGCTGATACTCGTTGCCTCTGATTGAGAACCACTCTGGCCAACATAGACATACAAAAACTAGACTAGACACAACGAGCACAAAACATAAACTCTACACACCCTGGCTCAACTTAAAAGAGTCCCTAGAGCCAGGGCGTGACAAGATCAGTCTTTTTGCACTACACACGGATCTCTCCTGGACCTAGTTTGTGTCGTCAAACTAGTCTAAAGATCCATTTGAATGAACACGGATCACAGCCTTTCTGTTTATAGAATTCCTTCAGCTTGTAACACAACAACCACCATAGGTCAACAGCCACTGATGTTTGATTTAGTAAATTATTACTTTAATTTATTTGGCAAAAATATAAAATCCAGCTCCTTCCCTGACTTTTCCTAAATGTTTGTAATTTACATTGATCATTTGTCAGAAATGTGAAATCACAAACAGAAAAGTATTTAGCACCTTAACCCGCCAAGACAATGAGCTGTAGGACTTTGGCACCCAGCCAGGTGCTATTGCGTCTCTCTTTCATTAGAATTAATGATAAATGGACTTGCACTTTACTTCACAATTGAATTTAAATTCAGCCAAACTAAATGATAATTAGGGTGAAGAGGTAGATTGAATTTAGAAAGACAATAGTGTAATGATGAGTTTGTGTTATGCCTACAGTGGGGAAAAAAAGTATTTAGTCAGCCACCAATTGTGCAAGTTCTCCCACTTAAAAATATGAGAGAGGCCTGTAATTTTCATCATAGGTACACGTCAACTATCACTGACAAATTGAGAGAAAAAAATCCAGAAAATCATATTGTAGGATTTTTAATGAATTTATTTGCAAATTATGGTGGAAAATAAGTATTTGGTCACCTACAAACAAGCAAGATTTCTGGCTCTCACAGACCTGTAACTTCTTCTTTAAGAGGCTCCTCTGTCCTCCACTCGTTACCTGTATTAATGGCACCTGTTTGAACTTGTTATCAGTATAAAAGACACATGTCCACAACCTCAAACAGTCACACTCCAAACTCCACTATGGCCAAGACCAAAGAGCTGTCAAAGGACACCAGAAACAAAATAGTAGACCTGCACCAGGCTGGGAAGAATGAATCTGCAATAGGTAAGCAGCTTGGTTTGAAGAAATCAACTGTGGGAGCAATTATTAGGAAATGGAAGACATACAAGACCACTGATAATCTCCCTCGATCTGGGGCTCCACGCAAGATCTCACCCCGTGGGGTCAAAATGATCACAAGAACGGTGAGCAAAAATCCCAGAACCACACGGGGGGACCTAGTGAATGACCTGCAGAGAGCTGGGACCAAAGTAACAAAGCCTACCATCAGTAACACACTACGCCGCCAAGGACTCAAATCCTGCAGTGCAAGACGTGTCCCCCTGCTTAAGCCAGTACATGTCCAGGCCCGTCTGAAGTTTGCTAGAGTGCATTTGGATGATCCAGAAGAGGATTTGGGAGAATGTCATATGGTCAGATGAAACCAAAATATAACTTTTTGGTAAAAACTCAACTCGTCGTGTTTGGAGGACAAAGAATGCTGAGTTGCATCCAAAGAACACCATACCTACTGTGAAGCATGGGGGTGGAAACATCATGCTTTGGGGCTGTTTTTCTGCAAAGGGACCAGGACGACTGATCCGTGTAAAGGAAAGAATGAATGGGGCCATGTATCGTGAGATTTTGAGTGTAAACCTCCTTCCATCAGCAAGGGAATTGAAGATGAAACGTGGCTGGGTCTTTCAGCATGACAATGATCCCAAACACACCGCCCGGGCAACGAAGGAGTGGCTTCGTAAGAAGCATTTCAAGGTCCTGGAGTGGCCTAGCCAGTCTCCAGATCTCAACCCCATAGAAAATCTTTGGAGGGAGTTGAAAGTCTGTGTTGCCCAGCGACAGCCCCAAAACATCACTGCTCTAGAGGAGATCTGCATGGAGGAATGGGCCAAAATACCAGCAACAGTGTGTGAAAACCTTGTGAAGACTTACAGAAAACGTTTGACCTGTGTCATTGCCAACAAAGGGTATATAACAAAGTATTGAGAAACTTTTGTTATTGACCAAATACTTATTTTCCACCATAATTTGCAAATAAATTCATTAAAAATCCTACAATGTGATTTTCTGGATTTTTTTTCCTCATTTTGTCTGTCTTAGTTGACGTGTACCTATAATGAAATTTACAGGCCTCTCTCATCTTTTTAAGTGGGAGAACTTGCACAATTGGTGGCTGACTAAATACTTTTTTTCCCCACTGTATTTATCAGTGTTGGCGCTCATGTTAATTTCACTGCGCGCCTTGTGGGTTGATACCATTCCTCTTTTACGTTTTACTTTGTAAAAATATTTGATTTACTCTAACTAATCACATTTATTGTAAGGGAAACGAAAACATGCTACCTGTTGCAGTAGGCCTTAAGAATAATGCAAAATGTATCCTTGACTCTATCAAAGTTGATGAGCAGGAAACAAAACGATGCCAGTCATCTTACGCATCGAAACTACACCAAAACTAATTTCATACATAAGAGTTACCCTATAGACAACTTTAAATTGACAATAGTCTGATGAGTGAAAATAGTATCAGTTGTCAAATTGAAAATGAAGAGATGGGTGTATCTTGTAATTTACAGATGCAGGGAAAGGAGCATCACTTTATCAAATTCCTCCTTCAGAGTCACATGCAGGTAAAACATTTTGATTTCGATATAGTATCAGAAAGAGCAGTTTCTATGACACTTACCTTTGTCAAATTACACAAAATTCAAGAGATGCAGCTATTTCCAAATGTCACTTTTTACAAGAATATCTGCACTGTCCATGCGTTCATCACATGACCACTCACGCGGCAGCATTGCTCTGGCTACTAAGCAAAGACTAGACACAAACTTTAAATATGCTATTCTGTTTTCTTTTAAATACATTTTCTTATTTCCACAATGTTTCTCCTGCCAAAACTAAATTATAAATGGACTTCTTTGCAATGTACTTTAATTAGTGGGTTTTCGTTTTTACTTATAGCCTAGAGCCTACATACTCAACTGGCGGACCGCGGACCGGATCCGGACCCAGAATGGGGTCAATTCAGACAACAGGTCCCAAAACAATATATATATATATACACAGTACCAGTCAAAAGTTTGGACACACCTACTCATTCAAGGATTTTTCTTTATTACTTCTAAAAACCTGTTTTCACTATGTCATTATAGGGTATTGTGTGTAGATTGAATAAATAAAAAAATCCTCAATCAATTTTAGAATAAGGCTGTAATGTGGAAAAGGTCAAGGGGTCTGAATACTTTCCGAATGCACTGTATGTTTGGGCACCTTGCGGGTTGATATGCATCTGATGCTAAAGGGGATGCTCGCCAACGTTCTCTAGTGGGTACTTCTAGGCTGAAAGGCCAGGCGGTTGTAGTGTTAAAAGGGCTGGCATTTCATCAACCCTTGCCTCTCCTCCTCTTTCCTCCCTTCAAACTGGTAACATTCTGCCCTCTACGCCATCCCTCCATCATTATGGCTCAGCCCACTTTTTGTTTGATCTAATCACTTATAAGAGACTGAGGTGGGCGAACAGGCCCTCTCAAAATGAGTCACGGTCAATTGCCTTTTAGAACCAACTTCACTGGTAAAAATAAAAAATAAATAAAAAAAAAGACCTATGTGGCATCAATAAGAGTCCGAAAAATTAATTATAGTGTCACTTCGACTACAAAGTGTAAATCAGATCATTTTTGTCATGAAGTCAGTATCTTCCAAAACTGAGTTTTGTAAATTAGTTTGTCACGACTTACTGGAAGGTTGGGTATGGATTACGATCATGCCCACTTGCCCAGTGCCCACTAACACATGAGAAGCAGCTGTGCTGATTGCGCTCCATCACCTGCATGCTCCATCCAATCATAGCAGCCAAAACCTCCAGACAGTGAGACAGACCTGCCCATTACGCAGTGTGTCAGACTTGTTTACATAAGACAATACATCGCAAATGTTATGTTGAAATAACCCTTGGCCCTAAGCCCTTTATGGAGTGGCCACTTGCTGACGTGTTTGATAGTGTCAATCATTCGAGTCTACCACTTTTTTGGGCAAAATGAGACGATTAGAGAACACTTGTTTCCCAACTGCAACTTGCCAATGTTTACAAAACCCATTCACAAGCATCTTGTTTCCCCCGCGACCTGTTTTGTAACATGATTCCCTTGATAAGATGACGCTGCAGTGGATAGCAGCAGTTTTACAGGCTCCTGACCAATGCTGCTATTTTGTATGTTTTTTCCGCTGATCTTAACTGTTTTGTACATAATGTCTCCGCCAACTAGACTACTTTGGCTAGACTTCTTTGGCGTGCAAATTAACCGCCTCTACCCTCCGTTCTGTTGGTGAACATATAATCAGTCCAGAACAAACTAGACGAGCTCCGTTCGAGAAAATCCTAACAACGGGACCTGAAGAACTGTAATATTCAATGATTTACAGAGTCGTGGCTGGATAATATACAATGCCTTCGTAAAGTATTCAGACCCCTTTACTTTTTCCACTTTGTTAAGTTACAGCCTTATTCTAAAATTGATTATTTTTTTATCCTCAGCAATCTACACACAATACCCCATAATGAGAAAGTTAAAACAAGTTTAGAAATGCTTGCACATTTATTACAAATAAACAGAAATACCTTATTTACATAAGTATTCAGACCCTGTCCGTAGAACCGAGACAGAATTGTGTCGAGGCACAATTGAAGGTCCCCAAGAATACAGTGGCCTCCATCAATATTCAATGGAAGAAGTTTGGAACCACCAAGACTCTTCCTAGCCAAACTGAGCAATCGGGGGAGAAGGGCCTTGACCAGGGAGGAGACCAACAACCCGATGATCACTCTGGCAGAGCTCTAGACTTCTTCTGTGGAGAAAGGAGAACCTTCCAGAAGGACAACCATCTCTGCAGCACTCCACCAATCAGGCCTTTATGGTAGAGTGGCCAGACAGAAGCCACTCCTCAGTAAAAGGCACATGACAGCCAGCTTGGAGTTTGCCCAAAGGCACCTAAAGGACTCTCAGATCATGAGAAACAAGATTCTTTGGTCTGATGAAACCAAGATTGAACTTTTTGGCCTGAATGCCAAGCGTCACGTCTGGAGGTGAAGCATGGTGGTGCGAAGGTTCACCTTCCAACAGGACAAAGACCCTAAGCACACAGCCAAGACAACGCAGGAGTGGCTTCGGGAAAAGTCTCTGAATATCCTTGAGTGGCCCAGCCAGAGCCCGGACTTGAACCCGATTGAATATCTCTGGAGAGACCTGAAAATAGCTGTGCAGCGACGCTCCCCATCCAACCTGACAGAGCTTGAGAGGATCTGCAGAGAAGAATGGGAGAAACTCCCCAAATACAGGTGTACCAAGCTTGTAGCGTCATACCCAAAAAGACTTGAGGCTGTAATCTCTGCCAAAGGTGCTTCAACAAAGTACAGAGTAAAGGGTCTGAATACTTACATAACTGATATTTCAGTTTTACATTTGTAATAAATTAGCAAAAATGTCTAAACTTGTTTTTGCTTTGTCATTATTGGGTATTGTGTGTAGATTGATGAGAGGAAAAAAATATTTAATCACTTTCAGAATAAGGCTGTTATGTAACAAAATGTGGGAAAAGTCAAGGGGTCTGAATACTTTCCGAAGGCACTGTACATCTCGCTGGCTTTTCCATGCATCGTCAAGATCGGCCGGCAGCCTGGCATAAGATGAGGGTTGGGGGAGGTGGGGGTCTCTTTGTTAACAAGAGCTGGTGCGCGATCTCTAATGTTAAGGAAGTCTCAAGTTTTTGCTCGCCTGAGTTAGAATATCTAATAATAGGCTGCAGACCATACTATTTACCAAGAGAGTTTATCTATATTTTTCTTATCCATTTACCACCACAAACCGATTCTTGCACTAAGACCACACTTATTGGGACATAAGCAAAAAAGAAAATGCACACCCAAAAGGTGGCGCTTCTCATGGCCGGTCATTTTAATACAGGAAAACTGAAAACCATTTTGTCTCACAACTAGAGGCAACAAAATTCTAGATCACCTTTACTCCACACACAAACACATACAAGGCTCTTCCTCACCCTCCCTTTGGCAAATCTCACCATTACTCTATACTCCTGATTTCTGCTTACAAGTAAACATTTTAACAGGGAGTACCAGTGACACACTCAATATGGAAGTGGTCCGAAGAAGCGGATACTTAGCTACAAGATTGTTTTGCTAGCACAGACTGGAATATGTTCCGGGATACATCCGATGACATTGAGAAGTTTACCACATCAGTCACCAGATTAAGTGCATCAACGACATCATCCCCACAGTGACCGTACGTACATATCCCAACCAGAAGCCATGGATTACAGGCAACATCCACACTGAGCTAAAGGCTAGAGCTGCAGCTTTCAAGGAGCGGGACACTAAAACACCTATAAGAAATCCTACTGTGACCTACGACGAGACATCAAACAGGCAAAGCATCAATACAGGACTAGGTTTGAATCCTACTACGGCGGCTCGGATGCTCGTCAGATGTGGCAGGGCTTGTAAACTATCCCGGACTACAAAGGGAAACCAAGCCGCGAACTGCCCAGTGACGCGAGCCTACAAACACTGAACCATCAGAGAGCACGAGCTGTTCCAGATGACTGACTGATCTCGCTCTACGTAGCCGATGTGAGTAAGACCGCTAAATAGGTTAACTTTCACAAGGCCGCAGAGTCAGACGGATTACCAGGACACCTATTCTGAGCATGCAATTACGAGCTAGCAAGTGTCTTCAATGACATTTGCAACCTCTCCCTGACCCAGAACAGCAAGGTAACCTGTCTAAAGGACTATCGCCCCGTAGCACTCACATCTGTAGCTATGAAATTCCTTGAAAGCCTGGTCATGGCTCACATCAACACCATCATCCCATACACCATGGACCCACTTGAAATCGCATAACGACCCAACAGATCCAAAGATGACGCAATCTCTATTGCACTCCACACTTCCCTTTCCCACCTGGACAAAAGGAACACCTACAGTTGAAGTCGGAAGTTTACATACACTTAGGTTGGAGTCATTAAAACTCGTTTTTCAACCACTCCTCACATTTCTTGTTAACAAACTATAGTTTTAGCAAGTCGGTTACGACATCTACTTTGTGCATGACACAAGTAATTTTTCCAACAATTGTTTACAGACAGATTATTTCACTTATAATTCACTGTATCACAATTCCAGTGGGTCAGAAGTTTACATGCACTAAATTGACTGTGCCTTTTAAACAGCTTGGAAAATTCCAGAAAATGATGTAATGGCTTTAGAAGCTTCAGATAGGCTAATTGACATCATTTGAGTCAATTGGACATGTACCTGTGGATGTATCCACAGTAAAATGAGTCCTATATCGACATAACCTGAAAGGCCGCTCAGCAAGGAAGAAGCCACTGCTCCAAAACCACCATAAAAAAGCCAGACTACAGTTTGCAACTACACATGGGGACAAATATGAATATGCTGCCTCTGCCTGTGATTCAGAAGGAGCATGTGATTCAGAATTAAACTTCTCCTCTCTCCCTAGGCAGAAATGTCCTCTGGTCTGATGAAACAAAAATAGAACTGTTTGGCCATAATGATCATCGTTATGTTTGGAGGAAAAAGGGGGTTGCTTGCAAGCCGAAGAACACCATCCCAACCGTGAAGCATGGGGGTGGCAGCATCATGCTGTGGGGGTGCTTTGCTGCAGGGGGGACTGGTGCACTTCACAAAATAGATGGCATCATGAGGAAAATTATATGGATATATTGAAGCAACATCTCAAGACATCAGTCAGGAAGTTAAAGCTTGGTCGCAAATGGGTCTTCCAAATGGACAATGACCCCAAGCAAACTTCCAAAGTTGTGGCAAAATGGCTTAAGGACAACAAAGTCAAGGTATTGGAGTGGCCATCACAAAGCCTTGACCTCAATCCTATAGAAAATGTGTGGGCAGAACTGAAAAAGCGTGTGCGAGCAAGGAGGCCTACAAACCTGACTCAGTTACACCAGCTCTGTCAGGAGGAATGGGCCAAAATTCACCCAACTTATTGTGGGAAGCTTGTGGAAGGCTACCTGAAACATTTGACCCAAGTTAAATAATTTAAAGTCAATGCCACCAAATACTAATTGAGTATGTAAACTTCTGACCCACTGGGAATGTGATGAAAGAAATAAAAGCTGAAATAAATCACTCTACTATTATTCTGACATTTCACATTCTTAAAATAAAGTGGTGATCCTAACTAACCTAAGACATATATTTTTACTAGGATTAAATGTCAGGAATTGTGAAAAACTGAGTTTAAATGTATTTGGCTAAGGTGTATGTAAACTTCCGACTTCAACTGTACGTGAGAATGCTGTTCATCGACTACCGCTCAGAAATCAACACAATAATACCCTCCAAGCTCATCACTAAGCTCAGGACACAGACTTAACACCTCCCTCTGCAACTGGTTCCTGGACTTCCTGACGCGCCACCTCCAGGTGGAGACGGTAGGCAACAACACATCCGCCACGCTGACCAGCAACATGGGGGCCCCTCAGGGGGGCGTGCTTAGTCCCCTCCTGTACTTCCTGTTCACCCACGACTGAGTGAGCGGGCATGACTCCAACACCATCATTAAGTTTGCTGACGACACAAAGGTGGTAGGCCTGTTCACTGACGACGATGAGACAGCCTATAGGGAGGTCATCAGTGACCTGGTAGTGTGGTGTCAGAACAACTTCTCCCTCAATGTCAGCAAGACAAAGAAGCTGATCGTGGACTACAGGAAATTTACAGCAAGCAGTACCGATGCAGCAAGTCTTGAACCAACAGGACCCTGAACAGCTTCTACCCCCAAGCCATAAGACTACTAAATAGTTAACCAAAATAGCTACCTGGACTAGGGCTGTTGCGGTGACCATATTACCGCCACACCAGCGGTCACTGGTCATGAAGGCAGTCAAATTCCACGTGACCGTTTAGTCACGTAATTAGGCTTCTCCAAGCTCTGATGGTCATTAGTAGCCTACCAAATTTGCTAACTGCCTGGCATTCAGCACTGTATTGTCCCTCTAATCATTCTGACATAAATGCGAATAATCAAATACTTAATGAGAGCCTATGAGGCAATGTTGCGCAACATTTCTATAGGCTATGCAATTGCGTGAGAAAACAGACTGATGGCCACTATTAAAAAGAGGATCCCATCAGCTTTTTAATAGGCTAGGCCTAATATATTTATTTCTCAACTTTCCATATATTAAGCACATTGCTTATATTTACAACAGGCGTATAGCCTAATGGACTAGCATGAAAATGAACCATGGGAAAAGCGTCCTCCATTTGCTATTTAAGTGCAGAGATGACATGTAATTTTTCCACCAGCCCGTTTCAAGACGGGTGCATGTTAATGGTCCATTCTAAATCAAAACAAATTTCACACATACAGTGGGGAGAACAAGTATTTGAAACACTGCCGATTTTGCAGGTTTTCCTACTTACAAAGCATGTAGAGGTCTGTAATTTTTATCATAGGTACACTTCAACTGTGAGAGACGGAATCTAAAACAAAAATCCAGAAAATCACATTGTATGATTTTTAAGTAATTAATTTGCATTTTATTGCATGACATAAGTATTTGATCACCTACCAACCAGTAAGAATTACGGCTCTCACAGACCTGTTAGTTTTTCTTTAAGAAGCCCTCCTGTTCTCCACTTATTACCTGTATTAACTGCACCTGTTTGAACTCGTTACCTATATAAAAGACACCTGTCCACACACTCAATCAAACAGACTCCAACCTCTCCACAATGGCCAAGACCAGAGAGCTGTGTAAGGACATCAGGGATAAAATTGTAGACCTGCAAAAGGCTGGGATGGGCTACAGGACAATAGGCAAGCAGCTTGGTGAGAAGGCAACAACTGTTGGCACAATTATTAGAAAATGGAAGAAGTTCAAGATGACGGTCAATCACCCTCTGTCTGGGGCTCCATGCAAGATCTCACCTCGTGGGGCATCAATGATCATGAGGAAGGTGAGGGATCAGCCCAGAACTACACGGCAGGACCTGGTCAATGACCTGAAGAGAGCTGGGACCACAGTCTCAAAGAAAACCATTAGTAACACACTACGCCGTCATGGATTAAAATCCTGCAGCGCACGCAAGGTCCCCCTGCTCAAGCCAGCCCATGTCCAGGCCTGTCTGAAGTTTGCCAATGACCATCTGGATGATCCAGAGGAGGAATGGGAGAAGGTCATGTGGTCTGATGAGACAAAAATAGAGCTTTTTGGTCTAAACTCCACTCACCGTGTTTGGAGGAAGAAGAAGGATGAGTACAACCCCAAGAACACCATCCCAACCGTGAAGCATGGAGGTGGAAACATCATTCTTTGGGGATGCTTTTCTGCAAAGGGGACAGGACGACTGCACCGTATTGAGGGGAGGATGGATGGGGCCATGTATTGCGAGATCTTGGCCAACAACCTCCTTCCCTCAGTAAGAGCATTGAAGATGGGTCGTGGCTGGGTCTTCCAGCATGACAACGACCCGAAACACACAGCCAGGGCAACTAAGGAGTGGCTCCGTAAGAAGCATCTCAAGGTCCTGGAGTGGCCTAGCCAGTCTCCAGACCTGAACCCAATAGAAAATCTTTGGAGGTTGCTGAAAGTCCGTATTGCCCAGCGACAGCCCCGAAACCTGAAGGATCTGGAGAAGGTCTGTATCGAGGAGTGGGCCAAAATCCCTGCTGCAGTGTGTGCAAACCTGGTCAAGACCTACAGGAAACGTATGATCTCTGTAATTGCAAACAAAGGTTTCTGTACCAAATATTAAGTTCTGCTTTTCTGATGTATCAAATACTTATGTCGTGCAATAAAATGCAAATGAATTACTTTAAAATCATACAATGTGATTTTCTGGATTTTTGTTTTAGATTGTCTCTCACAGTTGAAGTGTACCTATGATAAAAATTACAGACCTCTACATGCTTTGTAAGTAGGAAAACCTGCAAAATCAGCAGTGTATCAAATACTTGTTCTCCCCACTGTATATTATTTAGTATATGTAAAGATTAAATCAAGCATAGTATGGGTAACAATATTAGCCTATCACTTCTGAATGATGCCCAGCATAAGAAACAATGCTTTTTATTTCCAGACTTTTTCAAATCATAGTCACACACCTCATGTAGCCTAGCCCATAGGCCTACATATTTTAATAAGGTTTGTATCACAACTAGTGGCCAAATAACTTCTTAAAATTAAGCACATTAATCCACTTTACAAGGGGTGTAGAGCCTAACTGGCATACATACATAAGCAGTGTGTGAGTTTCTAGTTTGGGGAAGATCATTTTCACCATAAAAATGCACCTTTATAATAAAACCATTACATGCATAATTGCATTAGCGGTCACTTTTGATAATGGTGTTTTCCGCTAATGGAACATTTGCACTTATAGCCTACTACCATGTGCGCATTGCTGTGCTAATGTGAAGAAATAGCCTAATAGTTTATCAACATTTTAAGCTAAAACGTTCTGATCTGTTGCGTCACATTGCATACAAATATTTTTCTTTTATTTTTTTTATGCTAGTGGTTGTATTAATTTGGGATCTATCGCATCCCACAACTGTCCCAGACAGTTTGGAATATTTATTTCTCATAGAATAGGTCGACATTTGTACTATGGGTGATAGTAGATTGACATAGGCTAGTGCTTTTGCTGTTCGTTAGACCTACTCATCTTGTTGGCTGACGAAAGTAAATGTGGACAGCTCTTCCAATATCTTCAATATGCAGCTCGGAATTGGATAAGGACGCACGCAGTTGCATCCCCGATGTATCTGTCTTCACTTGTAGCCTGTGAGAAAGACCCGATCAGGTGATGGAGAGCCATGTGAGTGAGAGGTGCTTCGGATCACGCAGCACTTTTAGGGTGCATTATGGCCACACAAACGGGATGCCGCCGGGAAATTCGAGGCATTATCAAGTGCTTCTTAAATTGTGAATGATAGCCTGCGCCCCAAAAAATTGCAGAGCTCATGCCTTTCAAGCAACTTTTTTCAAATCATCATTATTAGAGTCGCATCATGCAGCCTTACAATGTATTAAAACTCAACACATATAGCCCAACGTTTGTAGAACAACTAAAGTTACATTAATAACTCTAAATTAAGCATATAGGAGTACCTATTTATTTGTTAACCTCTCAACACAGAATAGCCGCATGTGCTCACTACCTCAAATCGTTTGGATTTATCCTTTATTTTATTCAGCTATGTTCAATTCTATTCTTCATACTATAAAATAATGGCCACGGAACGGAATTCTAAGCAAATCTTGTCTGCTAAATGAAATAGTGTAGCTCACAGCCATATGGCACAGCCATGAAATGGAAAAATGTTTCTTCATATCATGTTTCTTTAGACCGGTCTAAAATAAATACTGGATTTATTGTGAAGGTGTAGGCTATATTACATGGATTTATTAGACTTTTTAAAATGTAAATGTTACAAAGGTCTGCATCAGTGGCTTGTAGGCTATGTGTGGAAGTCAGTGTCGTGACTTCCATTATTGTGATGACTATTATTTAATTGAATAATTACCCAATTTGTTTAATTGTTACTAGATTAAATGAATCATGTAACAATTAACTCATTAGGAATTTGGGGCACCACGGGAAAAGTTAACGAGTTACCGTTTGCCGAATTAACTCTAAAGATATCTTTTATCATTTCACAGTCATTTATTAATAATTTACCTCATATCAGTCTCATTCTGAAGTCTGCATTAACCCGGGTCTTACTGATCATTCCGTACCACACAAATTGATTGAATTATTTATTTACTAACTATTTAAAAATTATAACACAAGATACAAACACGTACACGGTATAGGTAGGGATTAGAAACTTAATACAATGAAAACGGGTCCTTAGCGGACTAACACAATATGACACTTGTTACAAAAGATGGCGAGTTAGAGAGAGAGAGACAGAGAGAGAGAAAACACATGGATACACATGGACCTATGCTCACAGTATTCCTAATACTATGCCCCGAACTGCCGCCCGTTTGGGAAGAAAAGCAATGCATGTACTTCGTGTTGGAGGTCTTCGTCGTGTATCTCTGTTGGACCCAGGCCTTCGTGGGAAGGAGTCAATTGTGTCTTCTCTTTCAGATGGCATTTTAGACTTAGATTGTCCACAAGAGGTCACAACGTCCTTCTTCTTAGTTGTCTGTTTACTTTCACTCGTTCTGGAAGTGGTCTTCTGAGGACGGCTAATCAGCCGTGTCGATGATCCCTGTGGGGTGATGAGAGCAGTGTAGTAGACGATGGCTTGAAGAGAGTAACAGGATGGTCCCACTTAAATTCACCTTCTTAGATACAGTAATTAGAACAGATACTCAGCCGTAACATTGATTGTTAGTGGAGGCAACTTTGTCGTCTTCACCTCGTGTTGATTTTCAGGGTCGGGACCAATATGGACAAAAGCTGCAGCTTGAGGTCCGTCTAGTCTGATCTGATAATTCTTATCTCAATCTTTTATGCACTCAGGTAAAGAGGGGTGTTTCCGTCATACTGACACGGTCTCTGAGCTCGCTCGGGCGTGGCTAGTTACGAGGCAAAAGTATTATCATCACTATGATTTTGTTAGAAAGCTAAAATCACATTCATATCTTCACGAAAACATTGTCTTCCTCCTTGATATTTTCTACACAAGGTAAAGGATGTAAGCCTGATATACACAGTGTAAAAGCTCTTCAAGTCACACTGTTTTAGTTATAACGCCTTTATACTATTTTTATTGACATCACAAAATAGACATTCATTTTCCATATTCCATTTCTCATCATTCCCAACATTTGGATGTTGAAATATATTGTCCCAATGTTCATTGTTGTATGTTGAAGTTTTTGGGCGGCAAAAAGTCTCTGAAACAAAGGCATTCCTTTCACCATACTAGAATTCCAGAGATAGATTATCCTCCTCTCTAATTTATGGCAGTATTAAGGTGTGTGACCCCCTGTGGGTTAAGAGGGTCTAGTTGTTGTCGGCCATTTGCCAAGCTGATGTGAGGCCTTTGATCCTCACCCAGGGACAGTCATGACACCAGGATATGCTAAATGTGTTTATGTTAATTAACGGTCAATTACCGTGAGAACAACAGTTATTTGCTTGACAATCACCGGCTGACGAAATTTCACGACCACCACAGCCCTAACACGGACTATCTGCATTGACCCTTTTTGCACTAACACTTTTGACTCATCACATACGCTGCTGCAACTGTTTACAATCTATCCTGTTGCCTAGTCACTTTACCCCTACCTATATGTACCCATCTACCTCAATTACCTCGTACCCCTGCACATCGACTCAGTATTGGTACCCAGTGTACCCAGTGTACAAAGCATTAAGAACAGCTGCTCTTTCAATGACAGACTGACCAGGTGAATCCAGGTGAAAGCTATGATCCATTATTGATATCAGTTGTTAATTCACTTCAAATCAGTGTAGATGAAGGGGAGGAGACAGGTTAAAGAAGGATATGTAAGCCTTGGGACATGGATTGTATATGTGTGCCATTCAGAGGGTAAATGGGCAAGACAAAAGATAAAGTCAAAAATACAACCGAAAATATATATACAGTGTGTGCGAATGTAGTAAGTTATGGAGGTAAGGCAATAAATAGGCCATAGTGCAAAATAGTTACAATGTCGTATTAACACTGGAATGATAGATGTGCAAAAGATGCTGTGCAAATAGAGATACTGGGGTGCAAATTAGCAATATAAATAACAATATGGGGATGAGGTAGTTGGGTGGGCTAATTACAGAATGTCTGTGTACAGGTGCAGTGATCGGTAAGCTGCTCTGACAACTGATTCTTAAAGTTAGTGAGGGAGATAAGAGTCTCCAGCTTCAGAGATTTTTGCAGTTTGTTCCAGTCATTGGCAGCAGAGAACTGGAAGGAATGGCGGCCAAAGGAGGTGTTGGCTTTGGGGATGACCAGTGAGATATACCTGCTGGAGCGCAGACTATGGGTGGGTGTTGCTATGGTGACCAATGAGCTAAGATAAGGCGGGGATTTGCCTAGCAGTGATTTATAGATGACCTGGAGCCAGTGGGTTTGGCGACGAATATGTAGTGAGGACCAGCCAAGAGCATACAGGTCACAATGGTGGGTAGTATATGGGCCTTTGGTGACAAAACGGATGGCACTGTGACAGACTACATCCAATTTGCTGAGTAGAGTGTTGGAGGCTATTTTGTAAATGACATCGCCGAAGTCAAGGATCGGTAGGATAGTCCGTTTTACGAGGGCATGTTTGGCAGCATGAGTGAAGGAGGCTTTGTTGCGAAATAGGAAGCCGATTCTAGATCTAACTTTTGATTGGAGATGCTTAACGTGAGTCTGGAAGGAGAGTTAATAGTCTAACCAGACAACTAGGTATTTGTAGTTGTCCACATACTCTAGGTCAGACCCTCCGAGAGTAGTGATTCTAGTCGGGTGGGCGGGTGCAAGCAGCGTTCGGTTGAAGAGCATGCATTTCGTTTTACTAGTGTTTAAGAGCAGTTGGTTGGCATGCAGATGCTGCATGGACGTTTCACAATTTACAGTAAGTCATGTGAAGGGAGGGTGACCAAACATTTGTGCATGAAGTAGAAATAAAGAAACACATGCACAGAACGTGATTCAGATCTTCACTTCTGAGGAAAAGGGATCCGGGGGGGGGGGCGGGCCGGGCGGATACCTGGGGATCCACAGCCTCTGCCTTTTATTTAAGCTAGGGGACAACTTCCTTTTTCAAAGCATTCACGTTCATATGTGTGTTGCAGAGCTAAATACTAGAACAAATGATTATCCCTGGGTGAACAATCGAGCAGTAAGAAATAACTAGGTGAATGCACTCTGTTACTAATGGTCCATGATTACTGTGCTTAAACTCTGCTGGGGTTTACAAACAGTTACTGTAAGTGCACAAAACCACCTTATGGACTAAATGTTTCCTGTTCTCTTTTCCATTGTGTTGTGTTGTGTGCAGGGCAGGCAGGGGGCTTTATTCTGGGTTGGACGACAGCTGTTCCTTAGACGTGTCCTGGAGACCCGGGTGTCAACACACACAGTGCCGGGACTGCAGCACCTGTGGCTTCAACCAAGACATATACAAATGATTTATCGGTAGCCTAATAGACCTCTTCTCACCTCACATGCAGTAGTTATGAAGGGAGCGCTGCTAGGTAACCACACACTGACTGAGGCAGTGAGCGCTTTGGGCAAGTCCTGAACATGCACTCATTGGCTTTGTAGCCACCAGTCTATGACTTTCTCTTACCTCTCTTTATAAGAGATGAACGAAAAGAGCATGTGACATGCCCTAATTCCCAGACCCTCTAGCCCATACATTAATGGTTGCGGCTCACTCCTCTCCTATACCTCAGCCCTCTTAACTTTATTGAGAGTTCCAATGCGGTTCCTGAGTCATTTTGGCAAGGCCTCCTTCACATTTGTCTTTTTCGGCCCTTAACATAAACCCAATCACAAAACCACAGTTTGCCGCATAATGTACAGCCGGGTTTGCATAATCCTCTAAACGTGGAGGGAGGCTTTCCAATCAGGCCGGATTACTTATGTTATAGGCATACAAGTAAAAGGCTACAGATTTCCTAAGGTCGTAAAATCAAGGACACATCTTGTGTGTGGACAACACAGAGTTGAGCAAAGGATGGAGCAAGGAGCACTAACTCAAATAAAGAGCCTACAACTCTAATTCAAGTTTTAATGCAACTCCTAACACTGCTTTAACTGAAGCCCAAGTGTGCAGCTGTAATGCAGTGCAGCTCTATTCTGCCCAGGGAAAAAGTAGGCCAAAGCATCTACCAGTGCTGAGCTGGAGTTAGGAGAGACACACATACACACCAAGAATAGGAAACGGAGCAAAGTACAGAGAGATCATTGATGAAAACCTGCTCCAGAGCGCTCAGGTCCTCAGACTGGGGGGAAGGTTCACCTTCCAACAGGACAACAACCCTAAGCACTCAGCCAAGACAATGCGGTAGTGGCTTTGGGACAAGTCTCTGAATGTCCTTGAGTGTCCCAGCCAGAGCCTGGACTTTAACCCGATCGAACATCTATGGATTTATAAAATCCATTTGAGATTAAGGCTGTAACGTAACAAAATGTGAAAAAAGTCAAGGGGTCTGAATACTTTCCGAATGCAATCATTGATTATAATGTGGGAGGTGTAAGTAATGAAACTATCTACCAAATCTATTTATTTTTAAATGTTAATTACTTCTCCTTGCCATTACTCCCGAGTGGCACAGCGGTCTAAGGCACTGCATCTCAGTGCTAGAGGCGTCACTACAAACCCTGGTTCGATTCCAGGCTGTATCACAATCCGGCCGTGATTGGGTGTCCCATAGGGCGGTGCACAATTGGCCCAGCGTCGTCCGGGTTTGGCCGGTGTAGGCCGTCATTGTAAATAAGAATTTCTTCTGAACTGACTTGCCTAGTTAAATAAAATAATAAACAAAATTATTTATCTTATAAGAAAAAACAAGACATTTTTGTTTGCTTTTACTAAGGTATGATAGGGGTCCCTGGGATGCCAGTTTCCCTGAGAGGGGGTCCCTGGGCAAGAAAAAGTTGAAGACCGCTGCTCTAAACTTGTTTCCTGAATGCCAAAAGCAGATGGAATTTATATTCACAATAGCTAACCTTGCTATAATTAAATTAGGAGAAAACCAAGTTATATTAAACAAAGTTAGCAATGTTTTCAACAAGGGGTAATAGAAGCAAGCCAACAAGCCAGCAAAGAAAGCAACAAAAAGTACATATACATTACATTTGTCATTTAGCAGATGCTCTTATCCAGAGCGACTTACAGGAGCAATTAGGGTTAAGTGCCTTGCTCAAGGGCACAGACAGATTTTTCACCTAGTCTGATCGGGGATTCGAACCAGTGACCTCTTGGTTACTGGCCCAACGCTCTTAACCACTAGGCTACCTGTATCATTTCAAATTCAAAAATTACTCCATTAACAGGATCTGTATTTCAGGAATTCATTTTGCAAGTACTCCAAATGCACTGTTAAATGATTGAACCATTTAAACTATTTATTTTTTGCCACAGCCCTCATAGGCTCCCATGCGTTGTCTTGGCGACGCACTTGAGCTTGGCTTTCCTCTGGAAAGCTGTAGTTGGTTAGTCAGCAAGTCAATCAAATGCACACAATTCTTTGGCGGGACATGACAATGGATCAATTGAGATCAACTGTGCCCATATTGATGATTTGAGCCTGTATTGATGGTTTAACGAGAGATCACCTTGTGGTAATACGGTGTTCATGGGTTCAATTGGTCCATCATGGTGTACTGTGTCTGCACTTCAGATCATTTGAATCAATAATAGAAAACATCAAATCGATGAGATCTCGTGTAAGTATGTTCACATCCTCCACCTGTCTATAATGGCTGTAGTCAGGTGATCCTGGGACTAAACACCTCCCTCTGCAACTGGATCCTGGACTTCCTGACGGGCAGCCCCCAGGTGGTAAGGGTAGGTAACAACACATCTGCCACACTGATCCTCAACACGGTGGCCCCTCAGGGGTGCGTGCTCAGTCCCCTCCTGTACTCCCTGTTCACCCATGACTGCATGGCCAGGCACGACTCCAACACCATAATTTAGTTTGCCGACGACACAACAGTGGTAGGCCTGATCACCGACAACGATGAGACAGCCTATAGGGAGGAGGTCAGAGACCTGGCCGTGTGGTGCCAGGATAACAACCTCTCCCTCAACGTGACCAAGACAAAGGAGATGATTGTGGACTACAGGAAAAAAAAAAAAGAGAGGACTGAGCACGTCTCCATTCTCATCGACGGGGCTGTAGTGGAACAGGTTGAGAGCTTCAAGTTCCTTGGTGTCCACATCACCAACGAACTATCATGGTCCAAACACACCAAGACAGTCGTGAAGAGGGCACGACAAAGCCTATTCCCCCTCAGGAGACTGAAAAGATTTAGCATGGGTCCTCAGATCCTCAAAAAATTCTACAGCTGCACCATCGATAGCATCCTGACTGGTTGCATCACCGCCTGGTATGGCAACTGCTTGGCCTCCGACCGCAAGGCACTACAGAGGGTAGTGCGTACGGCCCAGTACATCACTGGGGCCAAGCTTCCTGCCATCCAGGACCTCTATACCAGGCGGTGTCAGAGGAAGGCCCTCAAAATTGTCAAAGACTCCAGCCACCCTAGTCATAGACTGTTCTTTCTGCTACCGCACGGTAAGCGGTACTGGAGTGCCAAGTCCACGTCCAAAAGTCTTCTCAACAGCTTCTACCCCCAAGCCATAAGACTCCTGAACAGCTAATCATGGCTACCCGGACTATTTGCACTGCCCCCCCACCCCCACCCCATCTTTTTACGCTGCTGCTACTCTGTTAATTATTTATGCATAGTCACTTTAACTCTACACACATGTACATATTACTTCAACTACCTCAACTAGCCGGTGCCCCCGCACATTGACTCTGCACCGGTACCCCCCTGTATATATAGCCTCCCTAATGTTATTTTATTTTACTTCTGCTCTTTTTTTCTCAACACTTTTTTGTGGTTGTTTTATTTTACTTTTTTATTAAAAATAAATGCACTGTTGGTTAAGGACTGTAAGTAAGCATTTCACTGTAATGTCTGCACCTGTTGTATTCGGCACATGTGGCCAATAAAATGTAATTTGATTTGATTTGATTGGGGCCTGCCCAGTGGAAACAGTCACGTGCTGAAACCGGAGGTCTCTCTAATACGGGCCAAAGTGCAAGCAGGTGTCACGAGTTCCCCTTGAGGTAATCTGACCCACCACTGACCGGCACTTTCCCCTGTTCCTGTTCCGTGTTACACCTCTGATCCCCACACACCCTCTCTACTAGTGTTGCACTGTAGACCAAAACGTCTGTACTTTTTCCGATACTACAACATGAAAAATGGTTCAGTACTAGAATTGTTACTTTTGGTTTGTCTATCAAATGTGTCTCATGTCTGGAAATGAACTAAATGTATTGAACTTAGACAATTAATTTGCCCAAGTTTATATATAGACATTAACAGAATGCAGCAGTGATTCCCTGCAACTTTCTGAAGAGGCAATGGCATGGGAATGCCCCCGTCTGTATGTGTGGTGCGCGGATGAATGTCCATCACTTTGTGTAGCCGTTAGCAATGCTAATTATAACAGTCGTCGGATAAAACGGAAAGGCTTTCCCAAAAACAGTCTCAATTAAAAAGTTAACTACAAAGTAGCCTATGCCAGAATCATGATCGTTTGCCTCAATCTAGTGGCCATTTGTTTTAAAAACACCATCACATGTACGCTACAGAAACACTGCTAACCAAACAGTGCTAAGTGCATGTGCACTTGAATTAAAGGGCTACACTCAAATCGACATTTCTTAGATTTTTCTCAGACCGCCAAAGTGGTCCCCTGATGTGGTTTAAGCATTGTTGTGGACTGAAGAATGTTGTTGTTTTTTAATTTAGTAAAAAGTGTGATTTTGAGAGCGATAAAAAATAAAACAAAATCTCAGTCCGTCTCGCCGCTTTCTTTTCTGCCCTGGTATTGTTTCGGTATTGAGTATTGCGATACAAATAATAGGCTACCTTCAGATTGCTCAATGTGGAAAAACTGTGGACAAATCATGACATTTACATTTAAGTCATTTAGCAGACGCTCTTATCCAGAGCGACTTACAGGAGCAATTAGGGTTAAGTGCCTTGCTCAAGGGCACAGACATATTTTTCACCTAGTCGGCTCGGGGATTAGAACCAGAGACCTTTCGGTTACTGGCACAACGCTCTTAACCACTAAGCTACCTGCCGCCCCGCAGAATTGGCCTAAAACCTCTCGACTCTTTCATAACAATCACTTTCATAACATTCCCTGACACTTTTTTTTTGTTTGTTGCTAAAACTTCAGAAAAACTATTTTTGCTTTGTCATTATGGGGTATTGTGTGTAGATTTAAATCAAATTTAGAATAAGGCTGTAACGTAACAAAATGTGGAAAAAGTCTGAATAATTTCCCAATACACTGTACATGTTGGTTGTTTTGCTCTAGGAAGCTCCCAGGACTCATCTGAAGGTCCCCCGGGTCCAGTTGAAAAAAATGAACGGAAGTATATATGGAGACTATTTAGTGCCAGATATAAATGTTTCCTGATCTTTCTTATATCTCTCAGATAAAGGACAGACACTTCAGAACAAACTTCCTTTTGGGACTGTTGTTCCATGTAGTGAATCTGTTATTCAATGCGTTTGTATGGGCCAAAAATAAATGTTTTCATCAAAACATTGTGTCATATTTTTTGAAACTTCAAGGTGTCCTATAATTCCAAATCAAATAGCTAAATTATCCTTGGTATGACCTTTTTAAAACAATTCCATTTAGCTTAGTAGAATCCCCACCCCTGCTTAGACAGGGCTTAAACAAATAATTGATGCTCTGACTGAACAACTCAAAATCTCCCCAGTTTATACTCCGCAAATGGACATTAGCTGTGAGGGCCGAGGTGCCTATGCATTGACTTTTGTTCGCTATACATGTCCGGGGATGCTATTCACGAGGACATATTGTTCTGTCTCACGATTCCCAAGCATGAAACGGAATAGGGGATGTTGTGTGCTGCGTGGCTATATTGACGAAAATCAGATTCAATATGGGATCGAATGGTGAGCTTTTGCACAGATGGGGCTCCAGCTATGGCGGGACGGCGAGCAGGCCTCTGAATGTGGAAGTGCAACACTATTTGGCTAGCAGCTACACAAGTTAATTAACGGCCATTAATTGGCCATTGAGAGGCTTTGAAGCCACCGGTAGGCCATATTGGCACTCCCTAGTAGGAGCAGTCTTCCATAGGAATTCGACAGTACTTCAATTAAATTATTTTTTGTTGTAGTGGGGACAGTAACATTAGTACTCTCAACCACAACAAGAGGTTGTAGCTAGCTAGCATGTATTTTGAAGTGAATCCCCATGTAGCTAATTTTGCAAACTAGCTAATATCTTCAATATACAGTTAACTGCCAACATAATTGAAACGCCTTAAGAAATAAGGGCTATAAGTATATTGAAAGCAGGTGCTTCCACACTGTGGTTCCTGCGTTAATTAAGCAATTAACATGCCATCATGCTTAGGGTCATGTATAAAAATGCTGGGCAGACCATTAATTTTTTGGCCTACCATGCTTCTCTCCCATAGTATGATGACAATGCCCCCGTCCACTGACTGGTTTGATGAGCATGAACACGATGTAAATCATATACCATGGCCGTCTCGGTCACCAGATCTCAACCCAATTGAACACTTATGGGAGATTCTGGAGCAGTGTCTGAGACAGCGGCCAAGGTGCCTTGAAGCCGTTATGGCTCGTGGTGGCCCAACACCCTATTAAGACACTATGTTGGGGTTTCCTTTATTTTGGCAGTTACATGTAAATCTGGTGCAATCCATGTTTGCTAGCTAACGTTACTTAGCTAGCTACGTTAGCGTAGCTAAGGTGTTAGCTAGTCTAACGTTAACTACCTTGTTAACGTTACACGTTAACTATTTCAGCACCATTGTTGACGTGCCGTGGACACCGTAACCTTAACAAAGATAGCTAGCTACTCCCCTATTCATTTATGTGGCGTAACGTTAGCTTAATAGCTATCTACTGAGAGAAGAACGGCATGTGTTGCAAATGTTGATTTTCTGAAAAGAACAGCTACAAACATCGTAAACAAACAAGCCATACCTGTAACGCCACCGATCATGCAATTCGATTTCTCACACTTGGCATTCACAGTCGATTACCGGTACGACTTCATCGTATTTTCCTGTATGTTGCTATGACTTCAATGGTAGAGCGCGCTAGGTGGTTCATGGGTGAGTTCAGTTCGCTTCAACGTTTGCTTCGTTGCGTGACGGTTTGTACTGAACGACACGTTTCTCCAAAACGGTGCGCACCGTTCGTCAACGGTGTTTGAGGGACATTACTTTGCTCCCGTTTGGTGGGTGTGGCCTGTTCATCAATATGGGTGTGAACGCACACCAAATGGGGTGCGTTCAGTTCGATTGTATTTTTGCTACGTTGTGGAACGATTTGTGCCGAAATACACGTTTCCCCAAAACGTTCTTGTTGTATGTTCTTGAACTTTGAGACACGTTTGCTCCGTTTGGTGGGTGTTTGCGCATGTGGGTTGAAGAAATGAGTGACGTATCCAACCCACAACCCAAACCCCGTTTTTCAATTGGTCGCTCAGTACAGCACCTTCTTCGTTTAATTGAACATACCAGTACGTTTTTTTCGTACTGAACGCAGCCCTCTGAGCCACCACAATCACAACGTTTTTCAACTGGTCTTTCAGTACAATACCGTTTCCGTTGAATTCAAAGTTGCACACTGTTTTATCGTCCTGAACGCAGCCCTGTTCAGTTCAACCTTTGCTACCTTGCGTGCCTGTTTGCGTTGAACAACACCTCCCCCATATGGAGGACCAAACCTGCCATAATTAGAAAGAAAAAAATGCACACAAAATAGATTCATAAATAAATACATCAACACATAATTAAATAACTGAGCAAGGAAATACAAAAATACTGACTAAAATTGATTAATTTTCTCTACATATCTGTATGTATTTAATTATTTATCTACAGTACTAGTCAAAAGTTTGGACACACCTACTCATTCAAGGGTTTTTCTTTATTTGTACTATTTTCTACATTGTAGAATAATAGTGTAGACATCAAAACTATGAAATAACACATATGGAATCATGTAGTAACAAAAAAGTGTTAAACAAATCCAAATATATGTTTTACATTTACATTTACGTCATTAAGCAGACGCTCTTATCCAGAGCGACTTACAAATAGGTGCATTCACCTTATAGCCAGTGGGATAACCACTTTACAATGTTTTATTTATTTATTTATTTTGGGGGGGGGGGGGGGGGGGGGGGGGGGGGGGGGGTTGGAGTAAAGGGGGGGGTGGGGGTAGAAGGATTACTTTATCCTATCCCAGGTATTCCTTAAAGAGGTGGGGTTTCAAATGTCTCCGGAAGGTGGTGAGTGACTCCGCTGTCCTGGCGTCGTGAGGGAGCTTGTTCCACCATTGGGGTGCCAGAGCAGCGAACAGTTTTGACTGGGCTGAGCGGGAACTATGCTTCCGCAGAGGTAGGGGAGCCAGCAGGCCAGAGGTGGATGAACGCAGTGCCCTCGTTTAGGTGTAGGGACTGATCAGAGCCTGGAGGTACGGAGGTGCCGTTCCCCTCACAGCTCCGTAGGCAAGCACCATGGTCTTGTAGCAGATGCGAGCTTCAACTGGAAGCCAGTGGAGTGTGCGGAGGAGCGGGGTGACGTGAGAGAACTTGGGAAGGTTGAACACCAGACGGGCTGCGGCATTCTGGATGAGTTGTAGGGGTTTAATGGCACAGGCAGGGAGCCCAGCCAACAGCGAGTTGCAGTAATCCAGACGGGAGATGACAAGTGCCTGGATTAGGACCTGTGTCGCTTCCTGTGTAAGGCAGGTTCGTACTCTCCGAATGTTGTAGAGCATGAACCTACAGGATCGGGTCACCGCCTTGATGTTAGTTATGTTGGCCGGTGTAGGACGTCATTGTAAATAAGAATTTGTTCTTAACTGACTTGCCTAGTTAAATAAAGGTAAAATAAAATAAACATATAATTTTTTTTTGAGATTCTTCAAATAGCCACCCTTTGCCTTCATGACAGCTTTGCACACTCTTGGCATTCTCTCAACCAGCTTCACCTGGAATGCTTTTCCAACAGTCTTGAAGGAGTTGCCACATATGCTGAGCACTTGTTGGCTGCTTTTCCTTCACTCTGCTTTCCGACTCATCCCAAACCATCTCAATTGGGTTGAGGTCGGGGGATTGTGGAGGCCAGGTCATCTGATGCAGCACTCCATCACTCTCCTTCTTGGTAAAATAGCCCTTACACAGCCTGGAGGTGTGTTTTGGGTCATTGTCCTGTTGAAAAACAAATGATAGTCCCACTAAGCCCAAACCAGATGGGATGGCGTATCGCTGCAGAATGCTGTGGTAGCCATGCTGGTTAAGTGTGCCATGAATTCTAAATCAATCACAGACAGTGTCACCAGCAAAGCACCCCCACACCATAACACCTCCTCCTCCATGCTTCACGGTGGGAACTACACATGTGGAGATCATCCATTCACCCACTCCGCGTCTAACAAAGACATGGCGGTTGGAACCAAAAATCTCAAATTTGTACTCCAGACCAAAGGACTAATTTCCACCGGTATAATGTCCATTGCTTATGTTTCTTGGCCCAAGCAGGTCTCTTCTTCTTATTGGTGTCCTTTAGTAGTGGTTTCTTTGCAGCAATTCGACCATGAAGACCTGATTCACACAGTCCCCTCTGAACAGTTGATGTTGAGATGTGTCTGTGACTTGAACTCTGTGAAGCATTTATTTGGGCTGCAATTTCTGAGGCTGGTAACTCTAATGAACTTATCCTCTGCAGCAGAGGTAACTATGGGTCTTCCATTCCTGTGGCAGTCCTCATGAGAGCCAGTTAAATCACAGCGCTTGATGGTTTTTGCGACTGCACTTGAAGAAACATTCAAAGTTCTTGATATTTTTCGTATTGACTGACCTTCATGTCTTAAAGTAATGATGGACTGTCGTTTGTCTTTGCTTATTTGAGCTGTTCTTGCCATAATATGGACTTGGTCTTTTACCAAATAGGGCTATCTTCTGTTAACCACCCCCTACCTTGTCACAACACAACTGATTGGCTCAAACGCATTAAGAAGGAAAGAAATTCCACAAATTAACATTTAAGAAGGCACACCTGTTCATTGAAATGCATTCCAGGTGACTACCTCATGAAGCTGGTTGAGAGAATGCCAAGAGTGTGCAAAGCTGTCATCAAGGCAAAGGGTGGCTATTTGAAGAATCTCAAATATAAAATATAAAATATATTTTGATTTGTTTAACACTTTTTGGGTTACTACATGATTCCATATGTGTTATTTAATAGTTTTGATGTCTTCACTATTATTCTACAATGTAAAAATAAAGAAAAACCCTTGAATGAGTAGGTGTGTCCACACTTTTGACTGGTAGTGTATCTATTATCTAATTATTAAAAGTTTAATTAATGGTATTCATTTATATATTTATTAATGTATTTATTTCTGTATTTCTTCCTCCAAAATAGTAATGAGGGGATGTCAATCTAATGTCTATGGGTGGTATCTAACACACTATTGGTTGACCAATGTCACAGTGCGTTGCTAGATAGAGTATCACAGTATGAGTCATAATACCAATAAAACCTAGCGGTCAAACAGGGAAATGGTTCCAATCGTTTTTCCACCATTCATTTTTCCCATAGGGGATTGTGGAAACACTTAAAATAAGGGCTGTGTTTCGTGTCGGCTTACCCGGGCGTGACGTTTTGATAACCGTGTAAATCTCTCTAGGACAAGGTGACTTTTATAAATATATTCAGCTCTATTTACTCTCAGATTAAACAGGTCAACAATCAGACAGATTACCAGGACATGTACTCAGAGCAGGTGCTGACCAACTGGTAGGTGTCTGACCGAGTCTGTAATACCTACATGTTTCAAGCAGACCACCATGATGCAATGTCTATTGCACTCCACACTGCCCTTTCCCACCTGGACAAAAGGAACACCTACGTGAGAATGCTGTTCGTTGACTACAACTCAGCGTTCAACACCATAGTGCTTTCAAAGCTCATCACTAAGCTAAGGACCCTGGGACTAAACACCTCCCTCTGCAGCTGGATCCTCGACTTCCTGACGGGCCGCCCACAGGTATTAAGGGTAGGCAACAACACATCTGCCACGCTGAACCTCAACACGGAGGCCCCTCAGAGGTGCGTGCTTAGTGCCCTCCTGTACTCCCTGTTCACCCACGACTGCATGGCCAGGCACGACTCCAACACCATCATTAAGTTTGCCGATGACACAACAGTGGTAGGCCTGATCACCGACAACGATGAGACAGCCTATAGGGAGGAGATCAGAGACCTATCAGTGGGGTGACAAAAGAGCTGATTGTGGACTACAGGAAAAAAGGGGTCATATCACGCCCCCATTCACATCGACGGGGCTGTAGTGCAGCGGGTCGAGAGCTTCAAGTTCATTGGCGTCCATATCACTAACAAACTATAATAATAATAATAATAATAACTATCATAGTCCAAACACACCAAGACAGTCATGAAGAGTAGACTGAAAAGATTTGGCATGGGTCCTCAGATCCTCAAACATTTCTACAACTGCACCATCTAGAGCATCCTGACTGATTGCTTCACCGCTTGGTATGGCAGCTGCTCGGCATCCGACCACAAGGCTACAGAGGGTAGTGCGTTCGGCCCATCCAAGACCTCTATAACAGGCCGTATCAGAGGAAGGCCCTAAAAAGACTCCAGCCAACCTAGTCATAAACTGTTCTCTCTGCTACCGCACAGCTAGCTGTACCGGAGCGCCAAGTCTAGATCCAAAAGGCTCATTAACAGCTTCTACCCCCCAAACCATAAGACTGCTAAACAGTTAATCAAATGGCTACCCGGACTATTTGCATTTACCCCTTTTTCATGCTGCTGCTATACGCTTTACCCCTACCTACATGAGACATATTACCTAAATTACCTTGACTAACCAGTACCCCCGCACATTGACTCGGTACCGGTACCCCCTTTATATAGCCCTGCCGCGAGCTGCCCAGCAACGCAAGCCTACCAGAGAGCTAAATGCCTTTTATGCACGCTTCGAGGCAAGCAACACTGAAGCATGCATGAGAGCACCAGCTGTTATGGACGACTGTGTGATCACGCTGTCCGTAACCGATGTGAGCAAGACCTTTAAACAGGTCAAAATTCACAAGGCCGCGGGACCAGACGGATTACCAGGACATGTACTCAGAGCATGCACGGACTAACTGGCAAGTGTCTAAACTGACATTTTCAGCCTCTCCCTGACCGAGTCTGTAATACCTACATGTTTCAAGCAGACCATCATAGTGCCTGTGCCCAAGAAAGCGAAGGTAACCTGCCTAAATGACTACCGCCCCGTAGCACTCACGTCTGTAGCCATGAAGTGCTTTGAAAGGCTAGTCATGGCTCACATCAACACCATCATCCCGGAAACCCTAGCCACACTCCAATTTGCATACCGCCCCAACAGATCAACAGATGATGCAATCACAGTCGCACTCCACACTGCCCTTTACCTCCTGGACAAAAGGAACACCTATGTGAGAATGCTGTTCATTGACTACAGCTCAGCGTTCAACACCATAGTGCCCACAAAGCTCATCACTAAGCTAAGGGCCCTGGGACTAAACACCTCCCTCTGCAACTGGATCCTGGACTTCCTGACGGGCCACCCCCAGGTGGTAAGGGGAGGCAACAACACATCTGCCACGCTGATCCTCAACACGGGGCCCCTCGGGGGTACGGGCTTAGTCCCTTCTTGTATTCCCTGTCACCCACGACTGTGTGGCCAAGCACAACTCCAACACCATCATTAAGTTTGCTGACGACATAGCAGTGGTAGGCCTGATCACCGACAATGATGAGACAGCCTATAGGGAGGTCAGAGACCTGGCTGTGTGGTGCCAGGACAACAACTTCTCCCTCAACGTGAGCAAGACAAAGGAGATGATTGTGGACTACAGGAAAAGGAGGGCCGAACACGCCCCCATTCACATCGACAGCTGCACCATCGAGAGTGTCCTGACCGGTTGCATCACCACCTGGTATGGCAACTGCTCAGCATCCGACCGTAAGGCACTACAGAGGGTAGTGCGTACGGCCCAGTACATCACTGCCATCCAGGACCTATATACTAGGCGGTGTCAGAGGAAGGCCCAAAAAATTGTCAAAGACTCCAGTCACCCAAGTCATAGACTGTTCTCTCTGCTACCGCACGGCAAGCAGTACCAGAGCGCCAAGTCTAGGTCCAAAAGGCTCCTTAACAGCTTCTACCCCCAAGCCATAAGACTGCTGAACAATTTATCAAATGGCCACCCGGAATATTTACATTGAGGGGGGCTTTGTTTTTACACTGCTGCTACTCGCTGTTTATTATCTATGCATAGTCACTTTACCCCTACCTACATGTATGGATTACCTCGACTAACTCCGTACCGGGAGCCCCTGTATATAGCCTCGATATTGTTATTTTATTGTGTTACTTTTTATTTTATTTTATTTAGTAAATATTTTCTTAACTCTATTTCTTGAAATGTGTTGTTGGTTAAGGACTTGTAATTAAGCATTTCACGGTAAGCTCTGCACCTCGTGACAAATACATTGAATTGTCTTTCCACCATTAATTTTTCACATAGTGAATTTCACAAACACTTCAAATTAAGTATGTGTTTGGTGTAGGCTTACCTTGTTGTGATGTTTTGATAACCGTGTAATTCTTTCTCGGACAAGGTGAGTTTCATCAATGTATTCGCCTCAATTTACTCTCAAAAATTTGAAATGCTAATTAGCAACAGAGAAGACCCCGGCAAGACTACAAATTCCTGCAGGAAGCCCTGCTCTAGCCGACACTGTCAGCTACCGTTCATGTACGATCAGAGAGACCTGTGCCCAATCCATGATGAATCCATGTGCTATATTGACTAGCCACTGACTACTCTTTAGCTAGTTAGTTAGCAGAGCAGTAGATAAAAAAAATATTTTGTACTACTTAGCCTAGATAATTGTTTGTACGGTATGTCGACTTTGGTTTCTATTTCAGACCTTATGGCATTTTTCAAGACATTAAGAGCATTAAAAGGGGAGAAGACCACTAAGTCTGACCATGTGGAGAAGTGCATCTATAGTGAGGGGCAATTTACCAGTTTAGTCAGGGCCAGCATGAGCGAAAACGTTTTCCTGTGTCGGTAAGTGTAGCTATTAAGGTAAATTTGAGCATCTTAGCAACACAATGTGTTCTAAACGGCTGTCAGTGATATAATCATTAACCAGATCACCCCGGATACCAGACTTAGATGAGTGATAACTCAGTTCTAGAATGTTGTCATTGATGAGAATGAATCTAAAAATCGATTGACATTCAGAATTGACTTTGTTTAGACATCCAGCCTGTATTGTAGTTGCATGACCAGAGACAAATCTTAAAAGGCACAGTATTTATTTAATTATTTGGAGTGGTACATGCATTCACACAGTCTAGCTCAGCTGGTAGAGCACGGCGCTTGTAACGCCAAGGTAGTGGGTTCGATCCCCGGGACCACCCATACACAAAAAATAAAATAAATAAATGTATGCACGCATGACTGTAAGTCGCTTTGAATAAAAGCGTCTGCTAAATGTCTTATTATTATTATTTATAGGATCCTTCACACTATATGATTGATATATCACGTGATAAAATCCCAATTTATCAAATAAAAGTTTATGGAAAAACTGCACTTGCTCTCATGTGCAAATTATAGTTTATTAAATATTCTACAATGTCATCAATCAAATCAAACTTTTTTTTATATAGCACATTTCTTACAACAAATGCATTTCAAGGTGTTCAAAGTCATGCATTGAAATGCATGTGGCACTTAACATCCTTCCTCTTGGCAGGCATCTATAGGTGACCAGGGGATTCTCTCTACCACATGTGAATGTCTCCGAGGAGCTCATAAGTGTAGCCATGCAGCCTATTTTGGCGGTTCACAATATCCGCCATACGGATGTGGAATGCGAGTGGAGGAAGCCAGCCGTGCCCAACCAGGTGCAGTCAGTGGAGGACCTGTACCCGGTCGAAGACTACAACCCTCTGTCCCGACAGCCCACAGAGGAGGATCTTCAGTGGCTAAGGAACTCTCTCGGCAGGTTTAGTGGAATGGCATGTCTCCTTAAACCTGAGCCAGAACAACCGCTACCCTCCCTGTCATCCCTGTCTGTACTGGACGTTGTTAAAAACAAGGGCACATGGGGCATGCAGGCATCATGGCTGGCATGGCGCTGTCGGTGGAGCAGCAGGATCAGGCAACAGTTGGACAGCACACCAACCCCAACTGGCACACCATGAGGAGAGGGAGGTTGACGGACAGCTGTAGTCTCTACAACTGGACGCTTGCGCTTGGATCACATTGGCACAGGATGTCCATGCACTGGATGGTTCTGAGGGATGCACTCCTGTTGGACTGGAAAAAGAGACATTTGGTCAGTGGTGGATATTTTTCAATGCTGTATTAACATCTTTATCTGGACAGAAAATGCATTGTTTATCATAACACTCCCACCTTGGACAACGTGACAAGTGGTCCCTCAACACCCAATCCTCATGCCTCATTGTTTGTTCTTGTTTCCTAATCAACAGTCTGGATCTTCCTCTTCTGCCATGGTGGATGAGCTACCTTTTCTGGTAAATACAGGGCCATTTCTCTTTCCCAACGGAAAATGGCAGCTGCAGACCCGAAGGCTGTCACTGGGTTTCCGTTCCGCCCATCTGAAAGACAAAAAAAAAAGTTCGCTAAATTGATTACTGAAATGGTAACATCTATATCAAAATACCATAACCCACAGATTTGACTATAGTAACAGTAAAATAGACTGGGCTTTGGTCTATCTGCATGTCTATGGGCGGAAGGTAGCTTAGTGGGTAAGAGCGTTGTGCCAGTAACCGAAAGGTTGCTGGTTCTAATCCCCGAGCCAACTAGGTGAAAAATCTGTCGATGTGCACTTAAGCAAGGCACTTAACCCTAATTGCTCATGTAAGTCGCTCTGGATAAGAGCGTCTGCTAAAATATAAAATCTTGGATGGGACATTTCTGCTGTGATGGAGGAATTATCTGGAATGCTCAACTAGATGATCAGGACAGGGTACTATTTGCCCGAAGAGGTGAAGTATTGCGATGAGCTGTACTTCTGATTCTAATTATCAAGAAGAAAGTTAAAACCCTCAGCCGTGAGGTCACTGAGGAGGACCAACAGTGATCGGGGGATCACCTGAAAGGGACTGACATACAGGGATGGAACATAAGGATTTTGGGCACTGGCCAGCAGACCACAATTTCTTCTAGCCCAGGTAACATTCAGGTCCTAAATCTGTGGCATGCGATGTTTGTAAAGGCAAATTGTCACTGCTGTGTCAGGCAAGTTTTGCACATTCTCTACTAGCCATTTCATTAATGTGTCAGGCTAGTTTGGCAGATTGTCTACTAGCCCAGTCTGAAAAGTACTAGCCTCAGGCTAGCTTAATTTCCATTCCTGCTGACATGTATAATTGACTTCACACGCCACTGCCTCCCGAGTGGCGCAGTGGTCTAAGGCACTGCATCGCAGTGCTAACTGTGCCACTAGAGATCCTGGTTCGAATCCAGGCTCTGTCGCAGCCGGCCGCGACCGGGAGACCCATGGGCGGTGCACAATTGGCCCAGCGTCGTCCAGGGTAGGGGAGGGAATGGCCGGCAGGGATGTAGCTCAGTTGATAGAGCATGGCGTTTGCAACGCCAGGGTTGTGGGTTTGATTCCCACGAGGGGCCAGTATAAAAAAAAAAATATGTATTCACTAACTGTAAGTCGCTCTGGATAAGAGCGTCTGCTAAATGACTAAAATGTAAATGTAAATGTAGGTCAATTGGCTTCACAGGTCATCGTGGAACAAAACGTTTATGTTTTGTATGGGAAAACATTGAGCCCACAAGGATTGTGAGCTAGCTAGCCAGCTAGTTAACGTTAGCTCACCGTTCATGTAGTCACACTTTTCCATGTGGTGACATGCTAGCTAATGTTAGCACACCAGGTCAGGGATATTTATCTAACATTTAGCTAGCTAGTTATGTTAGCTCATCATCCGTGTAGTCAGACTTTTTCCCCAGACCCCACGGGTGGTGACATGCTAGCTAGTCCAACAGGGCAGGGATATTTAACGTTAGCTAGTTAATCTAACTAATCTCTAATGTCTGCCACGGTGAGATAAGGTGCAAAATTAGCTAGCTAACGTTAGCTAATGTAGCCAACCAAGGTGCGTGACTAGCTAGCCCACCAGGCGATATTTAGCTAGCTGTATCCCTGCCCTGGTGGGGTAATGTTAGCTATCATGTCACCACGTGAAAATGTATGACTACACAAAATGTGAGCTACTGTTAACTAGTTGGCTAGCTCACAAAGGACTTGTCATTATGCTAGCCTGTGCAGGTTTTCTTTTTACTTGTAAGGAAGGTAAAGTGCATTGTACACTTAACTAACGTTGGTGGTTATCTAGCTAATTTTCAAAAGCATCTAGCTAACCACAGATCTTACCAAAATAGCTTGTTAGCAAACAGGGCTTACCTTATCACACAGCTCCAGCAATGCCTCTCACTTACAGATGTCAGAAAATGATCAAATACACGTGTACTTATCGGAGTAGTGGTTACAATCCGGTACATAGCACAGAACCATCCTTGCTTCTGATCGACGGAGAGACCTACGTTTAGCTTGTTAGCTACAAAGGCCAGGGTAATTCAAAAATGCTAAGGTAGCTAGCTAGGTAATTTGAAAAATGCTAAACAAGAATACACATGAGAAATACACATTATCAATTATTTACACGAGAAACTAACATGGCTATAATATCTACTTGCTAGGTTACTTGATACTTGAAATGTGAAGGTTTTTCCCACCCTGTGCCTTGAGTGATAACGTCAAAGCTTGCGTTAGGATGTGTAGTTCGTATGAAAGCCACATTAGTGGCTGGGGGGTAATTACAGGCAAATATATTGATAAAAGTGACCTTGTCCGAGATAGATTTGCGCGGTTATCAAAATGTCACGCCAGGGTAAGCCTACATGAAACACAGACCTTATATGAAGTAGTTCTAAAATCCCCTATGGGAAAAATTAATGGTCTAAAAATGATTGGAACCATTTCCAGGTTTTACCACTAGGTTTTATGGGTATTATGACTCATACTGTGGTAGTCGATTGCGGAGAAGAAAGCAAACGTCCGTGAGTGTGGCGTAGTGTTTGGCCGGAGCATGGAGATTGGGTAGCCAGGCAAACCAAACAAGGCTAGAGAGGTCCATTTGAAGGGGCTACATAATATACAGTACCAGTCAAAAGTTTGGACACACCTACTCATTCAAGGGTTTTCTTTATTTTTACTATTTTTTACATTGTAGAATAATAGTGACGACATCAACACTATTAAATAACACACATGGAATCATGTAGTAACCTAAAAAGTGTTAAACAAATCAAAATATATTTTATATTTGAGATTCTTCAAATAGCCACCCTTTGCCTTGATGACAGCTTTGCACACTCTTGGCATTCTCTCAACTAGCTTCATGAGGTAGTCACCTGGAATGCATTTCAATTAACAGGTGTGCCTTCTTAAAAGTTAATTTGTGGAATTTCTTTCCTTCTTAATGTGTTTGAACCAATCAGTTGTGTTGTGACAAGATAGGGGGGTATACAGAAGATAGCCCTATTTGGTAAAAGTCCATATTATGGCAAGCTCAAATAAGCAAAGAGAAACGACAGTCCATCATTACTTTAAGACATGAAGGTCAGTCAATACGAAAAATATCAAGAACTTTGAATGTTTCTTCAAGTGCAGTCGCAAAAACCATCAAGCGCTCTGATTTAACTGGCTCTCATGAGGACTGCCACAGGAATGGAAGACCCAGAGTTACCTCTGCTGCAGAGGATAAGTGTGGGTGAACGGATGATCTCTGCATGTGTAGTTCCCAGTGTAAAGCATGGAGGAGGAGGTGTTATGGTGTGGGTGTGCTTTGCTGGTCTTTGCTGGTCTGTGATTTATTTAGAATTCAAGGCACACTTAACCAGCATTGCTACCACAGCATTCTGCAGGGATACGCCATCCCATCTGGTTTGGGCTTAGTGGGACTATCATTTGTTTTTCAACAGGACAATGACCCAACACACCTCCAGGCTGTGTAAGGGCTATTTGACCAAGAAGGAGAGTAATGGAGTGCTGCATCAGATGACCTGGCCTCCACAATCCTCCGACCTCAACCCAATTGAGATGGTTTGGAATGAGTCGGACAGCAGAGTGAAGGAAAAGCAGCCAACAAGTGCTCATATGTGGGAACTCCTTCAAGACTGTTGGAAAAGCATTCCAGGTGAAGCTGGTTGAGAGAATGCCAAGAGTGTGCAAAGCTGTTGTCAAGGCAAAGGGTGGCTTTTTGAAGAATCTCAAATATAAAATATATTTTGATTTGTTTAACACTTTTTGGGTTAATACATTGTTCCATATATATGTTATTTCATAGTTTTGATGCCTTCACTATTATTCTATAGTAAAAATAAAGAAAACCCCTTGAGTGGGTGTGTCCAAACTTTTGACTGGTACTGTATATCCAACAAATGCCTTTATATCGAAGTTCACAGACGGTTATTGCACTTTTTGTGGTAGGCTACTGAATCTGAGTCACTGTGTTACCTTTTTTTTATTCATGTGATACCACCCCCCCCCCCCCCCCCCCCCATTTTTTTTTTTTTTTCATACACAGATAAGAAGCTATAGTTCAGTGTTAATGGTCATGATACTAATGAGTAAATGCTATGTACATAAATGTGCATTTTTAAGATTTCAAGCCTTTATTGCTATATTAAATTACCTCAGGTTATAGTAACAGAAAAGTATATGTACTGTACAGTATAATGCCATTTTTGATGTATGATGAAATGTGATCTGTCATCTCCTTTATTTTATTGAAATTTTATGTGTATTTTTGTGTATGGTGTTTTTTTGTATTGTGATATTGCCTGATTATGTGTATTGTAGGCTGTTGTTAATTGTTTTCTACAAAAAAAGAGAAGAAAAAAAATAATGTCAAACTATTGTCAAACTATTTTTCATTTGGAAGGCAGATTTAAGCGTTTTTATCAAAACAATCACCTTTTCATGTGAATCCTACTCATTACTCCACATGCTTTGAAAAACAGCGCTATATGTAGCCCATGATGGATGGCCAGAAAACAGTAGTATGACGTGCCATACTCTTTTGGTCCAGACAGAATCAGATGCATGGTCTACAGATACTGAGACAGAGGGGCGCTGTTTCGCTCACTCGGATGCTTTATCTGAGATTGGTGCGTCTTTCTGTCGGCGCGCGTCTTGGTCAAATAAATTATCAATATTTCAATCTTTTATTTGGACGGGCAAGGAGGTACGGCCGCCCATAACGCCGGTCCTGCAACAAACCATGGCGGAGTTAGTGCCTACAAAAATGCCTACATTTGGCAGGAGGTTAGGAAGTGCAGCTCAGTTTCGTCCTCATTTTGTGGGCAGTGTGCACATAGCCTGTCTTCTCATGAGAGCCAGGTCTGCCTATGGCGGCCTTGCTCAATAGCAAGGCTATGCTCACTGAGTATGTACATAGTCAAAGCTTTCCTTAAGTTTGGGTCAGTCACAGTGGTCAGGTATTCTGCCACTGTGTACTCTCTGTTTAGAGCCAAATAGCATTCTAGTTTGCTCAGTTTTTTTGTTAATTCTCTTTTTGTTTTCTAATGATTTGGTTGGGTCTAATTGTGATGTTGTTGTTGTCCTGGGGCTCTGTGGGGTCTGTTTGTGTTTGTGAACAGAGCCCCAGGACCAGCTTACTTAGTGGACTATTCTCCAAGTTCATCTCTCTGTAGGTGATGGCTTTGCAATGGAAGGTTTGGGAATTGCTTCCTTTTAAGTGGTTATAGAATTTAACGGCTCATTTCTGGATTTTGATAATTAGCGGGTATCGGCCTAATTCTGCTCTGCATGCATTATTTGGTGTTTTTCGTTGTACACAGAGGATATTTTTGCAGAATTCTGCATGCAGAGTCTCAATTTGGTGTGTTCCAAACGTGTGCCAGGAGAAGGAGGGTCTGTGCTATTCGGAATACTCTCTCTATATCCATGATGAGTCCTATCTATCTCTACGACAACAGGCACAATGCTGAAATGTCACGTGCCTCCACTTATATCAGTGCATTCGTAACAATCTAACCATTACGAAACTTCTATTCGATCAAATAAGCCTCAAGTAACAAATTAGCAATTTCATTTTTTGTTGACCAAATTCGACACTCTTTAATTGACCTCCATATAAAGATTCTTCACTTTGTGGGATTCTTTTTGTGGACAGATTTCGGGCGGAGTAAAACCTCTCGCTTCGCCTTTTCCTCTCTCTGCTTCTACAAGGTTTCCACAAGTGCACAGCCACAAAGTCAAAATTGTCTATATTGTAAATATTCATGAAAACAAAAATGAGCTTTTTGATCTTAATTCAAGATTAGGCATAAGGTTAGCTTTAAGGTTCGGTTTAAGGTTAAGCACACGCGCATGCTCAGCTGTATCCCCGGAAGTGTTCCACACGTGTGCCATGAGAAGGTGGGTCTGTGCTATTCGGAATCCTTGGGACGTCCCTACTCCATTGATGTTGACATTTAAAATGGGTTATGTAAGGGTTAAGGTTAGGGTAGGGGTTAAGGTTAGGTTTAGGGTAGGGACGTCCCAAGGTCTAGCACTGACCATAAAGTCCATAAAATTAGTGTCATGGTAGCAGCATAAAAACGTCCGGTTTTCCTTCTTCTTCTTCGATGAGGTTTAACGGCGGTTGGGATCCAATAAATGTTGCATTACCGCCACCTACTAGACTGGAGTATAACTCCATTATACTTTGCTTTAAAAAATACAAAATACAACAACTACCCTACCATCTAATACTACACTCACAAAAAAATAAAAATATAATAATAATAACTACCATACTCCACTATTTAAATATATGTATTCCTACTTCAGGCCAACAGCCTGAAGGGATGGGACACCACCACTTAACACACCCTGTAACTCTTCTGATGTCAAGTCTCGCACACCAAAATACCTCTCTGCAGCTGCCACCACATCCTCTATTTTCTGCGACTTACGTTCCATCCCTGCAGTACAGTTGATAACCATTGTTATAATTGCCAAAAATCAAATCTTATATCACTTGTTGGTTTATCCCTCTGTACTGGTACAGATCTACCACTCACACCATTCCTCTCAGGATCACTCCCCCTTGACCCATCTTCCTCTACTTTCTTCACTGCCTCAGCATATGACAACTTCTGCACTACTCTAACCCTGGAAACCTCAACCTGCCTCTCTCGCACCGGACATTTCGGATCCCCAGCCCCATGGGCACCCCTACAATTAACACATACCACCACTTTCCCCAATGCTACACATTCCTTTGTCTCATGCCCATCTGCACACTTCTCACACCTAGGAACCTCCCTCCTACACACTGATGCCACATACCCATAAGCTTGACACCTGTAACAACATAATGTATTCGGCACAAAAACTCGTACCGGATGACTTATATATCCTAACATCACTTTGTCAGGCAAAGACTCAACATCAAAACTCAAAAGAACAGACAATGACTCTTCTGTTTCTCCACTCACGCCACTTCCGGTTTTCCGAATTTGCGTTCAAAATAAAAGTATGCGGTAAAATGCTATGTGTATGATATGAAATAAAATATTTTTGCAGCTTAGCATAGTGCATAATGTAAAAATTACATAACCAAACTAAAGAAAATAACTACTTTATATAAGATAAATAATATATGGTGGAGCACATTGAGAAATGGTTGGAGCTTAAGTAAATGAATGTAAAGAACATACAATATTCTACAGACCCTACTGATCTACCACTGGAGTCTATATGTGGTGTTATTTCATGGTGTACTGTGGTCTAAATACCCAGCAGCACTTTCTAGTCCACCAACTCTATTGACTGCAATACAATATTGGCCTATAAATTACATATTGGTTTATAGAGAACTATTTTCTATGCGCCGAAGTAAAAGTGTTGGGATTACCAGTGGTGGAAAAAGTACCCAATTGTCATACTTGAGTAAAAGTAAAGATACCTTAATAGTAAATGACTCAAGTAAAAGTGGAAGTTACCCTGTAAAATACTACATGAGTAGAAGTCTACAATTATTTGGTTTTAAATATACAGTACTTAAGTATCAAAGTAAATATAATTGCTAAAATATACTTAAGTATCAAAAGTAAAAGTATAAATCATTTTAAATTCCTTATATTAAGCAAACCAGACGGCACCATTTTCTTGTTTTTTATTTATTTATTGATAGCCAGGGGCACACTCCAACACTCATCATTTACAAACAAAGCATTTGTAAATAAAATTGAATGTATCACAGTCCCCTTTAAGACTAAATCCATTCTGCAATGGCTGTACTTGAACTTGACATGATTCTGAGTTGCATAACAATGTAGCAGATTCTACATCCTTTTGACTATCTGGAGATAGGCCAACACAGTCAAAATGATACCAATTTGCACAGATATCACATTCTAGCATTGCTCATTTACTGTTATTTGATGATTTACAGAAACAAAACAGTGTTTTGTGTTTCTTGTGCTGTGTGACCCATTCCTCACCATATTTACCGTTCACTGCATTTCTCCTCCCCACTCTGTGTTTGATTGGTGTATCAATTAGTTTATTGTTTTTGACTTTGTTGCACTGACTTAAGTTTATGCTGTCATCCTCATCTCCTATCTTATTACATATGGTTGATGGGATCAAAGGGTTGGTCAACTCAACCTGTTCCTCAATCTAATTAAGACTTTGAATGTTTCCTTTGAATTCTTGTCCCACATATTCCTAAGATTTTCGACACTACGTTTAGTGGTAATGGGGTTTCCAATTGGCCATTGCAAAGTTTTGGCAACTTCCTCCCAAAATTGGAAATCACATTTTTAATTATGCTGCATAACAGAATGTATTGAAATAGCATGATAATTCAAACATTTATAATTTTATTTTCCCCCCATTTTTTTGTTTTATTTTCCCCCCATTTTTTTGTGAGTCTTAACATTTCATTTTCTCTCTATAAGCCAATATGTAATTTATGGGCCTATAGTGTATTGCCTACATACTCAACTGGCGGACCGCAGACCGGATCCGGACCCAGAATGGGGTCAATACGGACCGCAGCCCCCCCACAAAATATTTATATTTTTAATATATATATTTAATTTTTTTACACAGGCAGGGTTCAACCCCTGGTATCATATAAACACACATAAGACATAGAATAATGCATAGAATTGCAGGAAATTAGCTTTAAAACAGCAAAACAAATCTCTGCCCCATGCAAAATGTGTAGAATTGCAGGAAATTAGCTTTAAAACTGCAAATTTCCACTCCGCCAACAAGAGGGGTGTGAACAGTTTGAGGTTGCATGGGTTGCGATGTGGGGGTTTGTTACTACGCCGATAAATTACATTATCCATCCGGACCTTTGCCACCTAGGAAATTTGTGTGACCAGACCTTCTCAAATAGTACACTGCTCAAAAAAATAAAGGGAACACTTAAACAACACAATGTAACTCCAAGTCAATCACACTTCTGTGAAATCAAACTGTCCACTTAGGAAGCAACATTGATTGACAATACATTACACATGCTGTTGTGCAAATGGAATAGACAACAGGTGGAAATTATAGGCAATTAGCAAGACACCCCCAATAAAGAAGTGGTTCTGCAGGTGGTGACCACAGACCACTTCTCAGTTCCTATGCTTCCTGGCTGATGTTTTGGTCACTTTTGAATGCTGGCGGTGCTTTCACTCTAGTGGTAGCATGAGACGGAGTCTACAACCCACACAAGTGGCTCAGGTAGTGCAGCTCGTCCAGAATGGCACATCAATGCGAGCTGTGGCAAGAAGGTTTGCTGTGTCTGTCAGCGTAGTGTCCAGAGCATGGAGGCGCTACCAGGAGACAGGCCAGTACATCAGGAGACGTGGAGGAGGCCGTAGGAGGGCAACAACCCAGCAGCAGGACTGCTACCTCCGACTTTGTGCAAGGAGGAGCAGGAGGAGCACTGCCAGAGCCCTGCAAAATGACCTCCAGCAGGCCACAAATGTGCATGTGTCTGCTCAAACGGTCAGAAACAGACTCCATGATGGTGGTATGAGGGCCCGACGTCCACAGGTGGGGGTTGTGCTTACAGCCTAACACCGTGCAGGACGTTTGGCATTTGCCAGAGAACACCAAGATTGGCAAATTCGCTACTGGCGCCCTGTGCTCTTCACAGATGAAAGCAGGTTCACACTGAGCACATGTGACAGACGTGACAGAGTCTGGAGACGCCGTGGAGAACGTTCTGCTGCCTGCAACATCCTGCAGCATGACCGGTTTGGCGGTGGGTCAGTCATGGTGTGGGGTGGCATTTCTTTGGGGGGCCGCACAGCCCTCCAAGTGCTCGCCAGAGGTAGCCTGACTGCCATTAGGTACCGAGATGAGATCCTCAGACCCCTTGTGAGACCATATGCTGGTGCGGTTGGCCCTGGGTTCCTCCTAATGCAAGACAATGCTAGACCTCATGTGGCTGGAGTGTGTCAGCAGTTCCTGCAAGAGGAAGGCATTGATGCTATGGACTGGCCCGCCCGTTCCCCAGACCTGAATCCACCAACGCCACGTTGCACCACAGACTGTCCAGGAGTTGGCGGATGCTTTAGTCCAGCTCTGGGAGGAGATCCCTCAGGAGACCATCCGCCACCTCATCAGGAGCATGCCCAGGCGTTGTAGGGAGGTCATACAGGCACGTGGAGGCCACACACACTACTGAGCCTCATTTTGACTTGTTTTAAGGACATTACATCAAAGTTGGATCAGCCTGTAGTGTGGTTTTCCACTTTAATTTTGAGGGTGACTCCAAATCCAGACCTCCATGAGTTGATAAATTTGATTTCCATTGATAATTGTTGTGTGATTTTGTTGTCAGCACATTCAACTATGTAAAGAAAAAAGTATTTAATACGATTATTTCATTCATTCAGATCTAGGATGTGTTGTTTAAGTGTTCCCTTTATTTTTTTTAGCAGTGTACTTGAGTACACTTGATGTATTGCATTTGGACCAAAGAAGTGGGTGGAGAAGAAAGTGTTGCTGGGTATATAGACCTCAGTTCCCCATGTAATAACACCATATATAGATTCTACAGACCCTAGAGAAGCATCCCAACCCCACTTTACTTCGGCACCTAGAATAGTTTTCTCTCTATAAGCCAATGTGTAGTCTTGCGTTGCCATACCACTAAAATCATATCGTTGTCACGCCTCCCTTGAAGGTTTGGAGAATTTTGTATTGCAAAAATGGTTTTCCAGCGGCAAGATTTTGATTGGATGTTAAATTTTTAACCCTCCCTCCACATGCCTGTTGGTTGTTATGTTCGTCACTGTTTTCAGACTGGGGAGGACACATTTTGCAGAGAGTGGTTCCTTGTACTAGTTTGCAGAAATGGAAGGAAACCTGGAGGAAAAACTGAAATCAGTTTTGCCAGAAGTGTGCTCTATACACAAAATCGACAGATTTTGATGGGGTTTTAATCTGAGATTTTCTGGCCATCCTCACGCACCTTTGCACCTATGACACTAATCTACGTCTACACCAGGAGTAGGCCTATAATTTAGCCACCGAGGATCAATAGCTTTTTTTTTTATAGCTTGGATTGCGTGTAGCCCAATCACAAGGCATTGCCTACGGTCGGGAACGCGTGGCAAATCTGTCAGTGAACAGCATGCAGCCAAAACAGGCCTTTCGCAATATGTCAAATACAATCATGGGATAGCACAGGTTGGAAAGCAAATGGCTCCTGCTGAAACAAAAACACTTATCTCTCTGTAGGCTACAAAAAATGTTTGATCAACTTCCAAATAGGCCTATTGAGTGAACAGCATTGATTTACAAACTAAACCGAGAGAGATAGGCTTTTGGCACGAGCGCATCAGCCATCGCCGGTAAGTGAGCTGCGCATCATTGCATGAGTCATTGAAGCTGGAAAGCTTTTTTAGGACTATAATTTCCTCCTCATATTGTACAATATATGTCTCCTCCACACACCTATGCCTAGGCTATTGATGGATTCAAGACGAGGTCGCTTTTAATAATCTCACATTTTCAGTTTGTCAGTGTCAAAATAGCCTTTTTGTGAGGTATTAAAAACGATTATGCTAGTCTCCAGTCATGTAATATTTAATATAATTGCATGAAATGCGCTTGTAAAGGCCCAATTTTTCCGGGCCCTAGGTTACAAAAAAATTCTGCAAGCACCTTTACTCTAATGCTCTAGTCTAGACCACTACGCAAATGCGATGATATGCATGCAGTGCTTTATTATAAAGGTGATTTTCCGGTACCTCATAGCTCCCCAGGTCAACCCCCTCTAGCGCACACTTTTTGTTCCAGCACCTCCCGATTTACAAACTAAGGAGTGGGTATGGTAGTAGGTGCTAGGCGCGCAGGTTTGTGTCAAGAACTGAAACGCTGCTGGGTTTTCACGCTCAAAATGTTCCTGTGTGTATCAAGAATGGTCCTTCTATACTTTCTTCACTGCCTCAGCATACGACACCTTCTGCACTACAGATCCTGGCCACCTCAAACTACCTCTCTCGCAACGGACACTTCCGATCCCCAGCAACATGGGCACCCCTACAGTTGACACATACAACTTTTTGCACCGAAACGACACAATCCTCTGTCCCATGCCCTCCTGCACACTTTCCACATCTTGGAATCTCCCTCCTACACACTGCTGCGACATGACCATAAACAGGCCACCTGAAACACCGCAGTAGGTTCGGCTCAAAAGATCGAACAGGATAACTGATACATCCTAAGATGACTTTGTCCGGTAAAGACTCTCTTTCAAAACTCAAAAAGGACCGACTGTGTCACCTCTGTTTCACCACGCTCCCCACTGGGTCTGCGTCGCACCAAACGGCGGGCGTCACAAACACCAGGAATCTTGGACTTCAATTACTCCACCTGCATACTTAATGCTACCCCAGAAATCACTTCTTTCAATGGTGCCCTGTTCCTAAGAGCAAAGCAAGAAACAGATCTTGACCCGAATTGTGTGGCACAGAGATTTTCCCAGCTTTGCTAGCGTCCTGGTGGCATCCCGACAGAACTCCATCTCATAATAATTTAGACTGCATTAATTTATTTTTCCATCAGCCATGTTCAATAGCTGTCTTCGCTAGATCTACTTCGGCACCTATAATACTTTTCTCTCTATAAGCCAATATGTATTTCATATATGATGTATTGCATTGGGGGCATTTACTTGGAAAACATTTTGAAGACAAATGTAATGCAAATGTCACTTAAATATGAGAAAATATTAATCATTGTTAATGTTTAGACATTTTATATATATATATATATAATGAATAAATACAGGTTAATGACACTTTTCTACTTTTACGTGGGGGACTTTTATTTGGACATTTTCGAAATTCCGTGACCCGGAAGTACTTTTTTAGTGTCGCTGAGGAGAGGCTGTTCAGAAGTCCTTCAAAAGATAACACACACATCCAGTTTATTTATCAAAACAAGGGGCTACAACCATGGCAAGAAGATTAATGTAAGTTGCAGTTATTATAAATAATGGCACTGTGGTCAAGTCGCCTTCAGAAAAATCTGTTTGTTCACGTAGCAAACGTGATGTATGATAGTTAGTTAGCTGCCGTAACTGGTATCTAACGCCGTAGCTAGCTAAATCGCCAATTATTGTTACAAAAAAACCATAGACAGAGGCAAGTAACGTTAGCTTCGTTTCCTGCAGATCAAGAACGATATCTTGCCAACTAACTACATTATTTAGCTAGTTAGTTGCTTCCTTGTCGAACAGTGTGTTGCTTAGCTGATTAACCTCAACTCCACGATGTATGATGGAGTTAAAGTGGAACTGACAGCGTTAACTGCTTTGCAGATATTAACAGACAATCATATCAGTAAAGAATATGAAATTCCCATTTTATGCGACAAAACCAACTTTATAAGAGGTTTTAAAAAATGTTATATTTGACAAAGTATTCCATGATGTACAGTAAGGCGTTGTTGGCAGAATAGATGGATGCAGTTCATTGCATGATTCATATATTTCATCAATACATTTCTTGGTAGTCCAAAAAGATTGCAATCAGGTTGCATCACAGATGGCCTGGTACATTGTTTGCTGCCACCCATTCGGGATGCACTGTTTCAGTTTCAATTACTCAATATTCTGAACAAAAACGGACGACTGTAACTAAGGCTGGGAATGTCAATACAATCAAACTAGCAAGGGCAATGATCACAACTCCGTCATAACGTGGCTAATAGGCTAACGCACGTGTCAAACTCAAGGCAAAGATTTGTATAACTAAACCAAGATAGACCACAGCCTCTCGTGAACAAATGAGTCAAAGAGGGCAGAACAAGCAAGGAGGTAGGCAGAACCAAGCACGAGCTAGCGAGATCCTATTGGCCCGTTCTAGCAGACGTCTGCATATTTCTGTTAGGGAACGCCTCCTCTGAAGTGCGCGTGTGCAGTAACTCGATTCACCTTTGCACTCCTAAAAACGTGATAAAAAAAAAAAAAAAAAAAACTTTGGCAAAGGGTAAAGTCTACAAACTTAGTCCACTCTGTTCATAACAGATTCTAGTTTGGGGAACAGAGAACTATATTGAGATCAAATGTTTCATTTGATGAGAAAATGTTCAGAATGTCAGGCAAAATCCATGTCTTTACATCTTATCCAACTGCAGGCCAGTGGGCTTCCTCTCACTACCATATTTGGTAGTGAGTGGAAACGCTATGCGAATGCTTCACATTTATACATCCGGTGAAATATCTGTCTCATTGTTCTATCTGTGCTCAAGGCGTGATGCTGTACATTTCTATTTGGCCTGTGCAATGATTTGTGTTGTGAATTCATTTTGGCCAGCTACCATATCGCCTACTATGCGCTGCACTACAAGTCACAAGCGAGTATACAGTGCATTCGGAAAGTATTCAGACCTCTTTACTTTTTCCACATTTTGTTACGTTACAGCCTTATTCTAAAATTGATTAAATTGTCGTACCCCCCCCCCCCCCCCCCCCTCAATCTACACACAATACCACATAATGACAAAGCAAAAACAGGCTTTTCAATTTTTGAGCAAATTTATGAAATAAAATAAACTGAAATATTACATTTACAGAAGTATTCAGACCTTTTACTCAGTACTTTGTTGAAGCTCCTTTGGCAGCTTTTACAGCTTGTATAACACTACAAGCTTGGCACACCTGTATTTGAGGAGTTTCTCCCATTCTTCTCTGCAGATCCTCCAAAGCTCTCCTGTTGGAAGGTGAACCTTAGCCTCAGTCTGAGGTCCTGAGCGCTCTGGAGAAGGTTTTCATCAAGGATCTCTCTGGACATTTATCTTTCCCTTGATCCTGACTAGTCTCCCAGTCCCTGCCGCTGAAAAACATCCCCACAGCATGATGCTGCTACCACCATGCTTCACCGTAGGGATGGTGCCAGGTTTCCTCCAGATGTGATGCTTGGCATTCAGGCCAAAGAGTTCAATCTTGGTCTCAAGCAAACTCCAAGTGGGCTGTCATGCCTTTTACTGAGGAGTGGCTTCCCTGGCCACTCTACCATAAAGGCCTGATTGGTGGAGTGCTGCAGAGATGGTTGTCCTTCTGGAAGGTTCTCCCATCTCCACAGAGGAACTCTGGAGCTCTGTCAGAGTGACCATCGGGTTCTTGGTCACCTCCCTGACCAAGGCTCTTCTCCCCCGATTTCTCAGTTTGGCTGGGTGGCCAGCTCTAGGAAGAGTCTTGGTTGATCCAAACTTCTTCCATTTAAAAATGATGGAGGCCACTGTGTTCTTGGGGACCTTCAGTGCTGCAGAAATTTTTTGGTACCCTTCCCCAGATCTGTGCCTCGACACAATCCTTTCTCGGAGCTCAACGGACGATTCTTTCTACCTCATGGCTTGGTTTTTGCTCTGACATGCACTGTCAACTGTGGGACCTTATATAGACAGGTGTGTGCCTTTCCAAATCATGTCCAATCAATTGAATTTACCACAGGTAGACTCCAATCAAGTCGTAGAAACATCTCAAGGATGATCAATGGAAACAGGATGCACCTGAGCTAAATTTGGATTCTCATAGCAAAGGGTCTGAATACTTACAGACAGCACTGTATCTCTTTTGTTTTAATATGTTCATGTTATGTACAGCATCCTATGTACATAGGTGGATATTATAATGGGCCATCTTTTTCAAATAATACAATGTCAGTTTGGGTCGCAGTTGCATGCTTCTTTTGTAAAAACAAATGGGCTATGTGTGGCCTGCGATTTCGTATTTTTTTCAATATGGCCCCTGTGCACTGATTGAGTTTGACACACCCTGAGCTAGGGTATCCTATTTATATAGCTATGTATTTAGCAAGCTGAAACAAGGAGACTGATGTTAGGTAGCTCGCTGCTGGGAGGATGTCATGTCATTGGAGGAGTCATATTGTTTTTTGGTACCTACAGCTAGAGATGCAGGGGACATTTGGTTAGCTATCAAGAAATGTGACTCACTTTGCTTGCTAGCTAGCTATTCTGAACTTGAATGACTGTTGTCCACAGTTAGCATATGTCTTAGTTGTCAATCAAATGTATTTGGCATCGATCAAATGGGCGGGCAGGCAAGTTCCCATTCAGTTGTCAAAACGTGGGTTGGGACAAGCAGGCTACTATTCCTCATCATTTTTCAGTGCAATTTTTGACGGCCAACTAGCTGAACAAGTTTGAGAGTGTTTATCTCCTGAGTGGCGCAGTGGTCTAAGGCACTGCATCGCAGTGCTAACTCTGCCACTAGAGATCCTGGTTCGAATCCAGGCTCTGTCGCAGCCGGCCGCGACCGGGAGACTCATGGGCGGCGCACAATTGGCCCAGCGTTGTCCAGGGTAGGGGAGGGAATGGCCGGCAGGGATGTAGCTCAGTTGATAGCGCATGGCGTTTGCAACGCCAGGGTTGTGGGTTCGTTTCCCACGGGGGGCCAGTATAAAAAAATATGTATTCACTAACTGTGAGTCGCTCTGGATAAGAGCGTCTGCTAAATGACTAAAATGTAAATGTAAATGTATCTAATAATGTTCCCTCGTTAGATTTTTGCGCATCTCGTTCTGGCTGGCATAAGTTGTTGATATGCATAGGCAACTGAGGGAGAGAGAGCCTACCTTTTATGGTTGTTTGATAAATAGGACCATGAAGTTCCCAAATGTAGGAGGACTCCAGTAGTATTTACATATTTGCAGAAATCAATTCAGCTGTATTTTGTGGCTTTTGGCGAATGCGTTCTAATGATCTAAAGTCGAGATGTTGCTACTGCCTGTAAACACACAGTCCAGTTCAAAGTGAATGATGGCAGGCCCTTGTGGCAAATTATTTGCATGTAGGCCTACTGCAGCTCTGATTGGCTATGGCGCACCGGCCTGTGTAGACTGTGTAGGTCCTGGACAAAACATATGGTTTTATTTAAGCACATGGTTTGATTAAATAATGAAGACACACAAATGACTAGAAGGTATCCGACCAGCAATTGATTTGATTGTGCTGGGCCGGGCTCAGACTTGCTGCACTGTGTTTATAAAAAAAAAAAAAAAAAAAAAGACAGCGAGTGACTGTGACTAGCACCAGTTGTCTCTCTCCTCCCTGCTGCAGCGACCACCACAGAACATCAGTGTTTATTACACTGTTCGTGTTGCTCAAGCGGAAACATAATTACAGCCATTTCTGACTGAAAAGTTTTGTTTCCGAAATCCCTCATTAGTTTAGGAAAAACATTCCCTATTCCTTCAATCCTTGCTCTTATTATGTGACAGATGTATGCATCGCATGCATGTGACCAAAGACCTATTCGCACGGGAATAGTATTACTAGAGAACGTTGGTTATGTAATTATTACTCCAGAATGTCAGTTATTCCGGCGGATGATTCGGACCCAAAAATGCCGCCCCCCTCGCAAAACTAGAATAGTCCCAGTAAGCAAAATGACGTTGAAAAGACGTCTAAAATACGTATTTTCCAGACGTTGAAGTCAGGTTCATTTTTGGTTCTGAATGAAAGTTGAAAATAAGTAATTCAATGTTTGGACCAAATCAAGGCAGGTGCAGTCCGGACTAAATCTGAACCAAACATAAACGTCTATGATTGGTTCAGATTTGGTCTGAACCAATGTCTGTGGATGTGGAAATCAAGGCCGGTTCAGAACTGCACCAAAAAAAGATGTCCAAAAGGTATCGGTGTCGGTCTGTGCTTACTGAGGTGTAGCCTACAGTGTTGCCTGAAATTGAATTTTTTGAACACCCATCTATGTGGAAAGCCTACCATTTGTAAAACAGGCCATTGCGTTGGCTTTATTAGTCCTGATTCCTGTGACTAATCAATTTGGCTATTTAAGCACTGAATATCAGCTACCCTACTTCATCAGGAGGTCTCGCGAGCCTGTTTGCAATGTGTTTACACAGTGGGAAATGCATAAGTGTTTTCAGCTTGAAACCACTGATCATGACAATGGGGTGAAACTCCTGGACAACAGTTGTGATTGTACATTCCATGATGATTTTGGTTATGCTATTTGACTGGATAAACCTACATGACGTAAAAAGTGTCCTTCTCATTACATTGTCATACATTTTATCTCCAGCCTGTAGGCTTCAGAAAAGGCCACATACTCTTTCTACCATATCCTATATCTTCTACATGATTTATGTTAGATAATGTTTTTGACTGAACGTTGGTGGAGCACTGCAAATACGTCTCTCCAACAGAACCCTGGAGAGGTGCGCTAGGAATGGACAAGCAGCTCAGTTTAGTTCAGAAAATGCCGCCCTCGTCAATCTGCCGCCATAGGCGGCCGCCTACATTTACATTTACATTTTAGTCATTTAGCAGACACTCTTATCCAGAGCGACTTAGTTAGTGAGTGCCTAATCCTGCCTAATGAGCGGGCAGGCCGTGCCTATAGCATATCAAAATCACATCAATAAATTGGTTATAACAAACTCTGAACAACACTAAATAAAGTATAAGCGTACCAGTCTGTTGTAATGTTTGTTTGTTAAGCCTTTATTACAGCAAAGACTAAAAACAGTCGCATTCATTCGTGAACGCAATTTCCGAAATGGAATGGTTTATTTATTGTTTATGCTAATTATTCAAGGCTCCCTTTATTTCATTTTAAAACTAAAATGTTTGATTGCATTTCAAATCATGAATGACCTCGAATGCTGTATGATGACATGAACGAATGAATGATTGATTGATATAGCAGCCTATAGAAGTATTGAAATTTAGACCTAAGTAAGTTGCAAGCCACCCCCTTTTTCCTCCAAACATAACGATGGTCATTATGGCCAAACAGTTCTATTTTTGTTTAATCAGACCAGAGGACATTTCTCCAAAAAGTACGATCTTTGTCCCAATGTGCAGTTGCAAACCGTAGTCTGGCTTTTTTATGGCGGTTTTGGAGCAGTGGCTTCTTCCTTGCTGAGCGGCCTTTCAGGTCATGTCGATATAGGACTCGTTTTACTGTGGATATAGATACTTTTGTACCTGTTTCCTCCAGCATGTTCACAAGGTCCTTTGCTGTTGTTCTGGGATTGATTTGCACTTTTCGCACCAAAGTACGTTAATCTCTAGGAGACAGAACACGTCTCCTTCCTGAGCGGTATGACGGCTGCGTGGTCCCATGGTGTTTATACTTGCGTACTATTGTTTGTACAGATGAACGCGGTACCTTCAGGTGTTTTGGAAATTGCTCCCAAGGATGAACCAGACTTGTGGAGGTCTACAATTCTTCTTCTGAGGTCTTGGCTGATTTCTTTTGATTTTCCCATGATGTCAAGCAAAGAGGCACTGAGTCTGAAGGTAGGCCTTGAAATACATCCACGGTACACCTCCAATTGACTCAAATGATGTCAATTAGCCTATCAGAAGCTTCTAAAGCCATGACATGGTTTAAAGGCACAGTCAACTTAGTGTATGTAAACTTCTGACCCACAGGAATTGTGATACAGTGAATTATAAGTTAAATAAACTGTCTGTAAACAATTGTTGGAAAAAGTATGTGTCATGCACAAAGTAGATGTCATAACCGACTTGCCAAAACTATAGTTTGTTAACAAGAAATGTGTGGAGTGGTTGAAAAACAAGTTTTAATGACTCCAACCTAAGTGTATGTAATCTTCCTACTTCAACTGTACATACAGTGAGGGGAAAAAGTATGATCAGTCTATAATTTTAATGTTAGGTTTATTTGAACAGTGAGAGACAGAATAACAACAAAAAAATCCAGAAAAACGCATGTCAAAAATGTTATAAATTGATTTGCATTTTAATGAGGGAAATAAGTATTTGACACCCTCTCAATCAGAAAGATTTCTGGCTCCCAGGTGTCTTTTATACAGGTAACGAGCTGAGATTAGGAGCACACTCTTAAAAGGAGTGCTCCTAATCTCAGCTACCTGTATTAAATACACTTGTTTACAGAAGCAATCAATCAATCAGATTCCAAACTCTCCACTTTGGTCTTGGCCATGGAGCTCTCCAAGGATATCAGGGACAAGATTGTAGACCTACACAAGGCTGGAATGGGCTACAAGACCATCGCCAAGCAGCTTGGTGAGAAGGTGACAACAGTTGGTGCGATTATTCGCAAATGGAAGAAACACAAAATACCTGTCAATCTCCCTCGGCCTGGGGCTCCATGCAAGATCTCACCTCGTGGAGTTGCAATGATCTTGAGAACGGTGAGGAATCAGCCCAGAACTACACAGGAGGATCTTGTCAATGATCTCAAGGCAGCTGGGACGATAGTCACCAAGAAAACAATTGGTAACACACTACGCCGTGAAGGACTGAAATCCTGCAGCGCCCGCAAGGTCCCCCTGCTCAAGAAAGCACATACAGGGCCGTCTGAAGTTTGCCAATGAACATCTGAATGATTCAGAGGAGAACTGGGTGAAAGTGTTGTGGTCAGATGAGACCAAAATCAAGCTCTTTGCCATCAACTCAACTCCCGTGTTTGGAGGAGGAGGAATGCTACCTATGACCCCAAGAACACCATCCCCACTGTCAAACATGGAGGTGGAAACATTATGCTTTGGGGGTGTTTTTATGCTACGGGGACAACTTCACCGCATCAAAGGGACGATGGACGGGGCCATGTACCGCCAAATCTTGGGTGAGAACCTCCTTCCCTCAGCCAGGGCATTGAAAATGGGTCGTGGATGGGTATTCCAGCATGACAATGACCCAAAATACACGGCCAAGGCAACAAAGGAGTTGCTCAAGAAGAAGCACATTAAGGTCCTGGAGTGGCCTAGCCAGTCTCCAGACCTTAATCCCATAGAAAATATGTGAGATCTGCAAAGAGGAGTGGAACAAAATCCCTCCTGAGATGTGTGCAAACCTGGTGGCCAACTACAAGAAACGTCTGACCTCTGTGATTGCCAACAAGGGTTTTGCCACCAAGTACTAAGTCATGTTTTGCAGAGGGGTCAAATACTTATTTCCCTCATTAAAATGCAAATCAATTTATAACATTTTTGACATGCATTTTTCTGGATTATTTTGTTGTTAGTCTGTCTCTCACTGTTCAAATAAACCTACCATTAAAATGATAGACTGATCACGTCTTTGTCAGTGGGCAAACGTACAAAATCAGCAGGGGATGAAATACTTTTTTCCCTCACTGTACATACATATATACACATACATGTACGTACACATATACATATCCTTAAAAAAAATATATTTCCCTTTATTACTTTCCAACCCCACCACCCCTTCCCTAATTGGAGTAAACTAGTGAACAATGCTTAGGCCTCTACTTCCAGCTTATACATACTATATACATTTTATGGACACAGTCAATTTTACAATAATTATATTTTGTTTGTTGTTACTCCTGAACTTCCTCTACCCTCAACCTCTCCGATAATTTTCATGATGTCCAACCGGTTTGCTTCTATATGCCATATCTTTCTAACTGTGCTCTTTCACAAAAGCTCTCAACCTATAACCTATATACTTATTATGGACACAGTATGCTTACATTATTAGTTATCTTGTTGTTATTAGTCCCATCCTTCAACTCCATTCAACACCATCCATATTGGATTTCTATTTGCCATATATTTTTCAACTGCACTGTGATGTTTTACAAAAGTTCTGAACCTTTCTCTTCTCATTGTTTCTACAGATTGTAAATTGAAAATACATATTTTTGCTAAAAGTATTATTATATTATTGATTGATTGACTATGACTTTTCAGATCACCCAGTAATGCTATCTGCAGGGTTAGCTCCAGGTAAATATTGCAATCCTTCAGCCATTCCTGGACCTGTGTCCAAAAACAAGCTACAAATGGACAGTACCAAAACAAATGATCTAATGATTGTCTCTTCGCAGCAAAATCTGCAGAGCTGGGAAGATTGTATCCAAAAAATAAATATCATTCTATTGGTAGCAAGAATTTGATATAATAATTTTAATTGAACAATTCTACGTTTTGAATCCTGCGTCGTTTTGCGTATCAGTTCATAAACACTGCCATGGAATCGATACTAAGCCTACTAATGATAATGATATTACTTATTATAATAACAATAAGGAGATCAAGAAAAAAGGAACGTTGTTTTTTTAAATGTTATTTTCCTGAAAATTTGGAACAGTGTAAACACTAAATAAATCATAAATAATTCCAGAGAGGCTGTTCTAACGAAAACAAAGTGTAAAGCCTTTATTACAGCAAAGCAATGATTTAAAAACAGCCGAATTTGTGAAACTGTTTACTTGACATGTCGTTGCGTGAGGATTGGTGCTCACGGAATCAGTAGGCTATTAAACAAACACTCAAACAGGCAACAGAAGCAGGATCTGTCTTATTTCTGTAGATATATAGATGATTTATAAAACCAGGCACATTTAACAGTTAGGCTATTGATTTATAGACCTAATTAAGTTTGGGTTTCCTCCCTCCTCACTTTTCTTAGACAATAAGGCGAGGGCTGTTTTCTCATCTCCTCATTCTGCTGCTGCCTCCGCCACATTGTTCTCAACACCAATATGCTGGTTAACTTTGCTATTATGCACATAGCAACATGGTCTAGGAAAAGCGACCACTGCGCCTCCTGAGTGGCGCAGTGGTCTAAGGCACTGCATCGCAGTGCTAACTGTGCCACTAGAGATCCTGGTTCGAATCCAGGCTCTGTCGCAGCCGGCCGCGACCGGGAGACTCATGGGCGGCGCACAATTGGCCCAGCGTCGTCCAGGGTAGGGGAGGGAATGGCCGGCAGGGATGTAGCTCAGTTGATAGAGCATGGCGTTTGCAACGCCAGGGTTGTGGGTTCGATTCCCACGGGGGGCCAGTATAAAAAAAAAAATGTATTCACTAACTGTAAGTCGCTCTGGATAAGAACGTCTGCTAAATGACTAAAATGTAAAAAAGGCGCCAATTCAACAGCGCACTGATGTGTTTCAGACTGTGGACAGCGACCGTTATCCAACGAGGGAGAAAGCGCTTTAGTGTTGCACCATTGTTCTTATGTAATATAACATACAATTTCTGTGGCAGACTGATGGACTGTTACATCCCCACGGCCTCCACAATGGATCAGTCCACTCAGCGCGAATCAGACCGGTGTCTTGTACACCATGAAAGAAATCTCGGTTGACCAACAGCCTATCGATCAAACAGTCGACTAAATGGGGTCAGCCCTAATTGGAAGGAGAGAAAATGTACATTGTCTTATCAGTAAGCCATACCAGTATAAATACAGTTTAAGCAACAGCCAGTAGTCTCTTGTATACGCAGGTCCAATAATATCCATTTCACTTTCATGGAGCACCGCTTCGCGACAGGCATACTTGCAGCTTTACAGCAAAGAAAATGGCTTGTCTTGTACTGTAGGTGGCACCATGTGCTTTTTTTAAAGGATGGGCCCCTATCTCTTAAAGGCCCTAGGATCCATGTGTACAAGGACGGTCAGCCAGTCACTGGAATGACAACCCAACTTGGGATGGGGGGCGGAGTTTTAGCGGGTGAAATATCGGAGGACAATTAGAGGTTTGCTTAGTCACAGCTAGGGCTGTCGCGGTGACCGTATTACCGGCAGTCGTGAGTCATTACCGCAGTAAAATCCAATGTGACTCGGTAATCTCCTTTTATGCGCTCTGGATATGCATTAGTAGTAGGCTACCCAACTTGCTAATGATCATCAGGTTGAAGGGCCTGGTACTCAGGGCTCTATTGTCCCTCTAACCACTGACATCAATGCAAATGCAATTGAAATTCCCATTAAACACTTATCATAGTGCCGTTATACAATACATAGAATACTGCATATTACACATGGCAGAAAAACATAAATACTAATTTAAGATATCTTTGGTACATAATTGGTCTAGCCTAAATTAAACAAATTCAGATTTAGCCTACAATTATAGTGAATTTGTTTTAGACTGACACATTAACTTTAGCTACAGAATATCTCACCACCGTGAATTGCCATCTTCTCCCCGCTCTCCTTCATTCCTTTTTTCCAGTGCGCAGAGGGGCTGTCAACAGTTTAATGAAATATGTTTCTTTGTGAAAACATGTTACTATTGACGTTCCCGAACAGATTTCACTTGGTTTCCCAAATTAAGCACTGGGTAGTTGCAGGAACAGGGTTGGAGAGCCCATGGCATACAGAGTCTGAAACCAATTTGACATATTATTAAAGACAAGATTTAATTGAGAATATGATGGATGAAAATATGATCACTTGATGAGAGAACAGCGTGTGCAGCCTGAGGCAAGGAACAGAGCGCAAGCTTTGTTTTGCGACTTTCTCAAATCGTCAATAGCCTATAGTCGCATCATGCAGCCCATATATCTTTTGATTTCCAAGTCATTCTAAGGGTTGTATCATTCACAACTAAAGTTGCCAAATAACTCTACATGAAGCATATAGGACCTGTTTCAAATGATCACTTTTACGATCAACATAGCCACTTCATATGCACACATTCTCACTCCGGAATGGGAAAATTATCCATTCTACTTTATTCAGCTAAGTTAAATTATATTCTTGTTACTATAAAATCATATAATATTAAATAATGGCAATGGACTTACAAGCATATCTTGTCTACTAAATGAACAAGCCTACAGCCTATGACATGGCACATAGCCAGATAACATACAGTAGGCCAACTCATATTCTGTTCTTCTGGAATACATTTTCTTCATATCATAATGTTTCTTTAGACCTGCCTAAAATAAATAATGAATGTATTGTGATGTATATTCAATTGATTTATTCAACTTTTTATAAAATGTAGATGTTCCAAAGGCGCGCATCAGAGGCTTGTATGCTGCTTGTATGCGTGGAGCCTGGAGATGCTAAACGTGTATGTTAATTAACGGTCAATTACAATGAGACCGGCAGACTTTTGCATGACAATAACTGGCTGATAAATGTCATGACTGCCACAGCCCTAGTCGCAGCTAAAGTATGCTTAACAGTGCAAATATCTTGGTACAGCTATATGGACACTCAATTATCATTGTACTTCTTAATGTTAAATTTACAAACATATATTATGGTAAGTATAATCAAAACGTGTATCTCATTATGGTGAGTGGTGAGATAAGTATAGCTAGTTATAATTTTATTTATTTATTTTTATTTCACCTTTATTTAACCAGGTAAACCAGTTGAGAACAAGTTCTCATTTACAACTGCGACCTGGCCAAGATAAAGCAAAGCAGTGCGATTAAAAACAACAACACAGAGTTACATATGGGGTAAAACAAAACAAAGTCAAAAATACAACAGAAATAAATATATATACAGTGTGTGCAAATGTAGCAAGTTATGGAGGTAAGGCAATAAATAGGCTATAGTGCAAAATAATTACAATTAGTATTAACACTGGAATGATAGATGTGCAAGAGATGATGTGCAAATAGAGATACTGGGGTACAAATGAGCAAAATAAATAACAATATAGGGATGAGGTAGTTGGGCGGGCTAATTTCAGATGGGCTGTGTACAGGTGCAGTGATCGGTAAGGTGCTCTGACAACTGATGCTTAAAGTTAGTGAGGGAGATAAGAGTCTCCAGCTTCAGAGATTTTTGCAATTTGTTCCAGTCATTGGCAGCAGAGAACTGGAAGGAATGGCGGCCAAAGGAGGTGTTGGCTTTGGGGATGACCAGTGAGATATACCTGCTTGAGCGCAGACTACGGGTGGGTGTTGCTATGGTGACCAATGAGCTAAGATAAGGCGGGGATTTGCCTAGCAGTGATTTATAGATGGCCTGGAGCCAGTGGGTTTGGTGACGAATATGTAGTGAGGACCAGCACACAAGAGCGTACAGGTCACAGTGGTGGGTAGTATATGGGGCTTTGGAGACAAAACGGATGGCACTGTGATAGACTACATCCAATTTGCTGAGTAGAGTGTTGGAGGCTATTTTGTAAATGACATCGCCGAAGTCAAGGATCGGTAGGATAGTCAGTTTAACGAGGGCATGTTTGGCAGCATGAGTGAAGGAGGCTTTGTTGCGAAATAGGAAGCCGATTCTAGATTTAACTTTGGATTGGAGATTCTTAATGTGAGTCTGGAAGGAGAGTTTACAGTCTAACCAGACACCTAGGTATTTGTAGTTGTCCACATACTCTAGGTCAGACCCGTCGAGAGTAGTGATTCTAGTCGGTTGGGCGGGTGCCAGCAGCGTTCGATTGAAGAGCATGCATTTAGTTTTACTAGTGTTTAAGAGCAGTTGGAGGCTACTGAAGGAGTGTTGTATGGCATTGAAGCTCGTTTGGAGGTTTGTTAACACAGTGTCCAATGAAGGGCCAGATGTATACAAAATGGTGTCATCTGCGTAGAGGTGGAGCTGAGAGTCACCAGCAGCAAGAGCGACGTCATTGATATACACAGAGAAAAGAGTCGGCCCAAGAATTGAACCCTGTGGCACCCCCATAGAGACTGCCATAGGTCCAGACAACAGGCCCTAATTGTAATGGCTTAGCAGATAATACGAAAATACGATCTTTACCTGGCTAAAATAGGAGGGATATAATATATGTTGTTTACAGGAAACTCATTCTACACATGTAGACGAAGTTGTATGGAAAAAGGATGGGGGTATGGGGTTGGGGTGGAAATACAGTACCAGTCAAAAGTTTGGACACCTACTCATTCAAGGTTTATTTTTAATTTTTGCTATTTTCTACATTGTAGAATAATAGTAAAGACATCAAAACGATGAAATAACACATGGAATCGTGTAGTAACCAAAAAAGTGTTAAACAAATCAAAATATATTTAGCCACCCTTTGCCTTGATGACAGCTTTGCACACTCTTGGCATTCTCTCAACCAGCTTCACCTAAATGCTTTTCCAACAGTCTTGAAGTTGTTGTTGGCTGCTTTCCTTCACTTTGCGGTCCAACTCATCCTAAACCATCTCAATTGGGTTGAGGTCGGGTGACTGTGGAAGCCAGGTCATCTGATGCAGCACTCCATCACTCTCCTTCTTGGTCAAATAGCCCTTACACAGCCTGGAGGTGTGTTGGGTCATTGTCCTGTTGAAAAACAAATGATAGTCCCACTAAGCGCAAATGAGATGGTATGGCGTATCGCTGCAGAATGCTGTGGTAGCCATGCTGGTTAAGTGTGCCTTGAATTCTAAATATATCACTGACGTTGTCACCAGCAAAGCACCCCCATACCATCACACGTCCTCCTCCGTGCTTCAATTTTGGACTCATCAGACCAAAGGACAGATTTCCACCAGTCTAATGTCCATTGCTCGTGTTTCTTGGCCCAAGCCAAGTCTCTTCTTCTTATTGGTGTCCTTTAGTAGTGGTTTCTTTGCAGCATTCGACCATGAAGGCCTGATTCACGCAGTCTCCTCTGAACAGTTGATGTTGAGATGTGTCTGTTACTTGAACTCTGTGAAGCATTTATTTGGGCTGCAAGTACTGAGGCTGGTAACTCTAATGAACTTATCCTCTGCAGCCGAGGTAACTCTGGGTCTTCCATTCCTGTGGCGGTCCTCATGAGAGCCAGTTTCATCATAGCGCTTGATGGTTTTTGCGACTGCACTTGAAGAAACTTTTAAAGGTCTTGACATTTTCCGGATTAAAGTAACAACAGTAATGATGGACTGTTGTTTCTCTTTGCTTATTTGAGCTGTTCTTTCCATAATATGAACTTGGTATTTTACCAAATAGGGCTATCTTCTGTGTACCCCCCCTACCTTGTCACAACACAGCTGATTGGCTCAAACCTATTAAGAATGAAAGAAATTCCACAAATTAACTTTTAAGAAGGCACACCTGTTAATTGAAATGCATTCCAGGTGACTACCTCATGAAGCTGGTTGAGAGAATGCCAAGAGTGTGCAAAGCTGTCATCAAGGCAAAGGGTGGCTACTTTGAAGAATCTCAAATATAAAATATATTTTGATTTGTTTAACACTATTTTTGGTTACTACATGATTCCATATGTGTTATTTCATAGTTGTTATGCCTTCACTATTCTATAATGTAGAAAATAGTAAAAATAAAGAAAACCCTGGAATGAGTAGGTGTGTCCAAACCTTTGACTGGTACTGTATATTTCTCCCATATGGTAGATTTTCTTTTTTTTTTAAACAGTGTAGTCTTTGTAAATGATATCATAAATAGGACTGGTGGAGTTATGTCACACATGCAGGTAATAGAAATATCTGGAAATGTCTGCTCTATCCAAAATGACTACCAACTGATTGCAGCATTACGGCAAAAATGGAGGAGGCAAGTGGAAAGGGGAGAAGGTAAGGAAATTGGCTAAAGAAAATTGTGATAAATGAACAAATATGCCAGTTTAATTTAAGGACCAAAACATTTACAGCTGCGCCATACAGGCTGCAAAATAGTTGGGATTTTCGATGTAACGATTCCATGGCACATGGTTTGTGAAGAGATACCCAAAACGACGCCGGATTCAAAACTTAGTTTTTCAATTTAAATGATTATACAAAATTCTTGCAACCAATAGAATTATATGTATGTGTATATGTATATATGTATAGTGTGTGTGTGTGTGTGTGTGTGTGTGTGTATGTGTATATATATGTGTGTATGTATATGTACACTACCGTTCAAAAGTTTGGGGTCACTTAGAACTTTCCTTGTTTTCGAAAGAAAAGCAATTTTTTTGTCCATTAAAATAACATCAAATTGATCAGAAATACAGTGTAGACAATTATAATGGTGTAAAAGGCTATTGTAGCTGGAAACGGCTGATTTTTAATGGAATATCTACCTAGGCGTACAGAGGCCCATTATCAGCAACCATCAGTCCTGTGTTCCAATGGCACATTGTGTTTGCTAATCCAAGTTTATCATTTTAAAAGGCTAATTGATCATTAGAAAACCGTTTTGCAATTATGTTAGCACAGCTGTAAACCGCTGTGCTGATTAAAGAAGCAATAAAACTGGCCTTCTTGAGACTAGTTGAGTATCTGGAGCATCAGCAATTGTGGGTTCGATTACAGGCTCAAAATGGCCAGAAACAAATAACTTTATTCTGAAACTTGTCAGTCTGTTCTGAGAAGTGAAGGCTATTCCACGCGAGAAATTGCCAAGAAACTGAAGATCTTGTACAACGCTGTGTACTACTCCCTTCACAGAACAGCGCAAACTGGCTTATTTATTCAACTTTTTTTAAATGTTGATGTTCCAGATGCGCACATCAGTGTCTTGTATGCAGCTTGTATGCGTGGAGGCCTGGAGATGCTTAACATTTTTTTAAATTAACGGACAATTACCGTGAGACCGGCAGTCTTTCGCATGACAATAACCGGCTAACAACATTTCATGGCCGCCACAGCACTAGTTTTGCAAACCCACAGTTTAATCAGCTGTCTGGATGGCAGGGCTTAGACGATCCGCAGGTGAAGAAGCCGGATGTGGAGGTCCTGGGCTGGCGTGGTTACACGTGGTCTGCAGTTGTGAGACCAGTTGGACGTACTGCCAAATTCTGTAAAACAATGTAGAGAAATTAATATTGAATATCTGGCAACAGCTCTGGTGGACATTTCTCCAGTCAGCATGCCAGCATGCCAGTTGCACACTCCCTCAAAACTTGAAACATACAGTGAGGGAAAAAGGTATTTGATCCCCTGCTGATTTTGTACGTTTGCCCACTGACAAAGAAATGATCAGTCTATAACTTTAATGGTAGGTTTATTTGAACAGTGAGAGACAGAATAACAACAAAAGAATCCAGAAAAATGCATGTCAAAAATGTTATAAATTGATTTGCATTTTAATGAGGGAAATACGTATTTGACCCCCTCTCAATCAGAAAGATTTCTGGCTCCCAGGTGTCTTTTATACAGGTACCGAGCTGAGATTAGGAGCACACTCTTAAAGGGAGTGCTCCTAATCTCAGTTTGTTACCTGTATAAAAGACACCTGTCCACAGACGCAATCAATCAATCAGATTCCAAACTCTCCACCATGGCCAAGACCAAAGAGCTCTCCAAGGATGTCAGGGACAAGATTGTAGACCTACACAAGGCTGGAATGGGCTACAAGACCATCGCCAAGCAGCTTGGTGAGAAGGTGACAACAGTTGGTGCGATTATTCGCAAATGGAAGAAACACAAAATACCTGTCAATCTCCCTCGGCCTGGGGCTCCATGCAAGATCTCACCTTGTGGAGTTGCAATGATCATGAGAACGGTGAGGAATCAGCACAGAACTACACGGGAGGATCTTGTCAATGATCTCAAGGCAGCTGGGACCATAGTCACCAAGAAAACAATAGGTAACACACTACGCCGTGAAGGACTGAAATCCTGCAGCGCCCGCAAGGTCCCCCTGCTCAAGACCGCACATATGAAGTTTGCCAATGAACATCTGAATGATTCAGAGGAGAACTGGGTGAAAGTGTTGTGGTCAGATGATATCAAAATGGAGCTCTTTGGCATCAACTCAACTCACCTTGTTTGGAGGAGGGGGAATGCTGCCTATGACCCCAAGAACACCATCCCCACAGTCAAACATGGAAGTGGAAACATTATGCTTTGGGGGTGTTTTTCTGCTAAGGGGACAGGACAACTTCACCGCATCAAAGGGACAATGGACGGGGCCATGTACCGTCAAATCTTGGGTGAGAACCTTCTTCCCTCAGCCAGGGCATTTAAAATGGGTCGTGGATGGGTATTCCAGCATGACAATGACCCAAAACGCACGGCCAAGGCAACAAAGGAGTGGCTCAAGAAGAAGCACATGAAGGTCCTGGAGTGGCCTAGCCAGTCTCCAGACCTTAATCCCATAGAAAATCTGTGGAGGGAGCTGAAGGTTCGAGTTGCCAAACGTCAGCCTCGAAACCTTAATGACTTGGAGAAGATCTGCAAAGAGGAGTGGGACAAAATCTCTCCTGAGATGTGCGCAAACCTGGTGGCCAACTACAAGAAACGTCTGACCTCTGTGATTGCCAACAAGGGTTTTGCCACCAAGTACTAAGTCATGTTTTGCAGAGGGGTCAAATACTTATTTCCCTCATTAAAATGCAAATCAATTTATAACATTTTTGACATGCGTTTTTCTGGATTTTTTTGTTGTTATTCTGTCTCACACTGTTCAAATAAACCTACCATTAAAATAATAGACTGATCATGTTTTTGTCAGTGGGCAAACGTACAAAATCAGCAGGGTATCAAATACTTTTTTCCCTCACTGTATGTGGCATTGTGTTGTGACAAAACTGCACATTTTAGAGTAAACCTTTTGTCCCCAGCACAAGCTGCACCTGTGTAATGATCATGCTGTTTAATCAGCTTCTTGATATGCCACACCTGTCAGGTGGATGGATTATCTTGGCAAAGGAGAAATGCTCACTAACAGGGATGTAAACAAATTTGTGCGCAACATTTGAGAGAGATTCGTTTTTTGTGCATATGGAACATTTCGGAGATCTTTTATTTCAGCTCATGAAACATGGAACCGACACTGTGCATGTTGTGTTTATATATTTGTACAGTATAGTATCAGTTTTCTGTTTGACTAGTAGTATGGAGCTGTGGCTCGGAGTGTTGTTTCTTTATCCTATAATGTATTCCGTGAGTTTGATGTTTTTTTTCCTCCCGTTCAGAGAAATTAGTCATTGAAGTTGATGAGTTTATGGCCCATCCTGATATTACCAGGTTTTGACCACTAGATGGTGATGTTCCTGCTATTAGGTGATTATTTTTTTTAAATAATCCCCCCACCCCCCCCTCCCCCCATTGTTTATGGGTTGCTTTAGCATTAGCTAGCATGCTGATGAAAATGGCAGTAGAGGAGAGCAAAGTAGCCTAATAAGCCTATACAATTTGATAGACAACACTAACTTTAGCTGGAATGATAAACCGAAAATGTCCTACATTGCCCTCATACGAAGCAATTTTGCTAATGTGGGTAATTTTAGTGATTAGGCTACACAATGTTCCTGCAGATGTTTCTTTTTCTAAAAACCATTATTTGGTTAAAAGTAATGTGCATTAACCTGCTTCCTGCAATGAAAGTGTCTGCCCTTTCCCTGTTTCGCGTCAGGCTCTCACTCCCCAGAGGTGGGTAGTAATGTGCTAATGTGGGCTGTACTCTTACTCAAGTAATTTCTGAAGAAAGTAACTTTTTACTCCGTTGCATTTTACCAAATCACTTCAGTTACATAGATTTATATTATTATTGTCGCTGTTGGATGAAAACCTTGCAACTCCAAATTTTTGTTATTTTTTCTTCTTTTTTTCCTACCTGAATCAATAGTATTGTTTCCCCTTTACGTCTATATGAACGTTTCACGACCCCTTGACCAACGAAATGTATTCAAAGTAGCTTGTCATCAAAACCCTGGTTCGAATCCAGGCTCTGTCGCAGCCGGCCGCGACCGGGAGACTCATGGGCAGCGCACAATTGGCCCAGCGTTGTCCAGGGTAGGGGAGGGAATGGCCGGCAGGGATGTAGCTCAGTTGATAGAGCATGGCGTTTGCAACGCCAGGGTTGTGGGTTTGATTCCCACGGGGGACCAGTATAAACAACAAAAAAAAAAAATGTATTCACTAACTGTAAGTCGCTCTGGATAAGAGCGTCTGCTAAATGACTTAAATGTAAATGTAAAACTACGCTCTTGAGGAGATTTTTGTTTGTGGGTTCTTAGCCAGATACGATCAGAGGTAAGTTGCACTTTAATTGAAGGAAAGACTCCCCCATTTTGAATGTTATATTGTTTTTGTTTATCGCTGAGCAATGTTCTATTGAGTTCCGGGGTAATTTCATGTTTTCATGTGGATCTGAGCTTTTGCCGTTCAAGCAGGCAGAAATTTGGCGGGTATGACGTAGCATTGAGATAAACCCGCTCTCACTACACTGAAAGTTAATAGGAATACGACTTTTAGATTGCGAAAACGTCTATCATACATGTCAGATTTCAATACTAGCCGATGTCATAATGTGGGAGGTTTTCTTCTCTCAAATGAGCCATTGATCATATTTTTGTGATATTTCTACCTCAAGAAATGTGTAATTTAAGAGGGCCCACCACATTTCTCTTTTGTGTCTGCCTCTTCAGTCCAGGGTGCATTACATGGTGCCATTGCATGGCCGTTGCGAATGTCAGACTCCACTCTGCGAGGCACATCGATCTGCATGTTGAACATGGTGAGATTGTAGACTCCTAAATTGTTAATGCAGTTTGTTTCGGTAATTTTACAGCTAACTAGCTACTTCACATCCTGATATTGACTTTTTTATTATTGTGTGTAGCTGTGTTTGCTAGCTAGCTGCCAACCCATAGAGAGAGCGTTGCATTGTGGGTTTTCTATTCGACTTGAGCTGCAACAAATTTCCACAATGATTTTCACATGTTGCTACCAACCTTATTATAATGACAAAATGAACATTTCCTCACAAACAATATTGTTCTCACATATTAGTAATATTTAACATGGTAAATTATAGGAATTTGTGATTTTTGGGTGGATTTTTCCTTTAACTCCTTCATTTGTAATATTGTATATTTCTGGAGTAATACTATTAAGTATTTCTCAAATACCCTGAGTATTTAAAACATTAGGAACACCTGCTCTTTCCATGACAGACTGACCAGGTGAAAGCTATGATCCCTTATTGTTCCTTGATACTTGTAGATTAATGGGAGGAGACAGGTTAAAGAAGGATATTTAAGCCTTGGGACATGGATTGTATATGTGTGCCTTTCAGAGGGTAAATGTGCAAGACAAAATATTTAAGTGCCTTTGAACTGGCTGTGGTATTAGCTTTTCACGCTCAACCGTTTCCCGTGTCTATCAAGAATGGTCCATCACCCAAAGGACATCCAGCCAACTTGACACAACTGTGGGAAGCATTGGAGTCAACATGGGCCAGCATCCCTGTGGAACGGTTTTCCTAATGTTTTGTACACTCACTGTATAATTCTGCTGTTGAAATTGTGTTTTGAGTGCTAGCGCAAATTAAATGGCTAGATAGCTACTAGTTAGCTACACTGAACAAAAATATAAACGCAACATGTAAAGTGTTGGTCCCATGTTTCATGAGCTGAAATAAAAGATCCCAGAAATGTTCCATACGCACAAAAAGCGTATTTCTCTAAAATGTTGTGCACAAATTTGATTACATCCCTGTTAGTGAGCATTTCTCTTTTGTCAAGATAATCTATCCACCTGACAGGTGTGGCATATCAAGAAGCTGATTAAATAGCATGATAATTACACAGGTGCAGCTTGTGCTGGGGACAATAAAAGGCCACTCTAAATTGTGCATTTTCTTCACACAACACAATACCACAGATGTCTCAAGTTTTGAGGGAGCGTGTAATTGGTATGCTGACTGCAGGAATGTCCACCAGAGCTGTTGCCAGAGAATTGAATGTTAATTTCGCTACCAATGTCGTTTTAGAGAATTTGGCATTACGTCCAACCGGTCTCACAACCGCAGAACACGTGTAATCATGCCAGCCCAGAACCTCCACATCCAGCTTCTTCACCTGCAGGATTGTCTGAGGCCAGTCACCCGGACAGCTGATAACTGGGTTTGCATGAACGAAATATTTCTGCACAAACTGTCAGAAACCGTCTCAGGGAAGCTCATCTGCGTGCTCATCATCCTCACCAGGGTCTTGACCTGACTGCGGTTCGGCGTCGTATTCGCTTTCAGTGGGCAAATGCTCACCTTCGATGGCCACTGGCACGCTGGAGAAGTGTGATGTTCACGGATGAATACCGGTTTCAACTGTACGTGGCAGTTGGCTGACCGCGTGTATGGCGTCATGTAGGCGAGCGGTTTGATGATGTTAACGTGAACAGAGTGCCCCCATGGTTGCAGCTGGGCAGGCATAAGCTACAGTGAGGGAAAAAAGTATTTGATCCCCTGCTGATTTTGTACGTTTGCCCACTGACAAAGACATGATCAGTCTATAATTTTAATGGTAGGTTTATTTGAACAGTGAGAGACAGAATAACAACAAAAAAATCCAGACAAACGCATGTCAAATGTTATAAATTTATTTGCATTTTAATGAGGGAAATAAGTATTTGACCCCCCTGCAAAACATGACTTAGTACTTGGTGGCAAAACCCTTGTTGGCAATCACAGAGGTCAGACGTTTCTTGTAGTTGGCCACCAGGTTTACACACATCTCAGGAGGGATTTTGTCCCACTCCTCTTTGCAGATCTTCTCCAAGTCATTAAGGTTTCGAGGCTGACGTTTGGCAACTCGAACCTTCAGCTCCCTCCACAGATTTTCTATGGGATTAAGGTCTGGAGACTGGCTAGGCCACTCCAGGACCTTAATGTGCTCCTTCTTGAGCCACTCCTTTGTTGCCTAGGCCGTGTGTTTTGGGTCATTGTCATGCTGGAATACCATCCACGACCCATTTTCAATATCCTGGCTGAGAGGAGGTTCTCACCCAAGATTTGACGGTACATGGCCCCGTCCAACGTCCCTTTGATGCGGTGAAGTTGTCCTGTCCCCTTAGCAGAAAAACACCCTCAAAGCATAATGTTTCCACCTCCATGTTTGACGGTGGGGATGGTGTTCTTGGGGTCATAGGCAGCATTCCTCCTCCTCCAAACACGGCGAGTTGAGTTGATGCCAAAGAGCTCGATTTTGGTCTCATCTGACCACAACACTTTCACCCAGTTCTCCTCTGAATCATTCAGATGTTCATTGGCAAACTTCAGACGGCCCGGTATATGTGCTTTCTTGAGCAGGGGGACCTTGCGGGCGCTGCAGGATTTCAGTCCTTCACGGCGTAGTGTGTTACCAATTGTTTTCTTGGAGACTATGGTCCCAGCTGTCTTTCATTTACATTTACATTTACGTCATTTAGCAGACGCTCTTATCCAGAGCGACTTACAAATTGGTGCATTCACCTTATAGCCAGTGGGATAACCACTTTACAATGTGTTTAAAAAAATTTTTGAGATCATTGACAAGATCCTCCCGTGTAGTTTTGGGCTGATTCCTCACCGTTCTCATGATCATTGCAACTCCACAAGGTGAGATCTTGCATGGAGCCCCAGGCCGAGGGAGATTGACAGTTCTTTTGTGTTTCTTCCATTTGCGAATAATCACACCAACTTTATCACCTTCTCACCAAGCTGCTTGGCGATGGTCATGTAACCCATTCCAGCCTTGTGTAGGTCTACAATCTTGTCCCTGACATCCTTGGAGAGCTCTTTGGTCTTGGCCATGGTGGGGAGTTTGGAATCTGATTGATTGATTGCTTCTGTGGACAGGTTTCTTTTATACAGGTAACAAACTGAGATTAGGAGCACTCCCTTTAAGAGTGTGCTCCTAATCTCATCTTGTTACCTGTATAAAAGACACCTGGGAGCCAGAAATCTTTCTGATTGAGAGGGGGTCAAATACTTATTTCCCTCATTAAAATGCAATTCAATTTATAACATTTTTGACATGCATTTTTCTAGATTTATTTGTTGGTAATCTGTCTCTCACTGTTCAAATAAACCTTTCATTGAAATTATAGACTGATCATTTCTTTGTCAGTGGGCAAACGTACAAAATCAGCAGGGGATCAAATACTTTTTTCCCTCACTGTATCAACAACGAACACAATTGCATTTTATCGATTAGCAATTTGAATGCACAGAGATACCGTGACGAGATCCTGAGGCCCATTGTCGTGCCATTATTCTGCCGCCATCACGTTTCAACATGATAATGCACTGTCCCATTTCGCAAGGATATGTACACAATTTCTGGAAGCTGAAAATGTCTCAGTTCTTCCATGGCCTACATACTCACCAGACATGTCACCCATTGAGCATGTTTGGGATGCTGTGGATCGACGTGTACGACAGCGTGTTCCAGTGCCCACCAATATTCAGCAACTTCGCACAGCCATTGAAGAGGAGTGGGACAACATTCCACAGGCCACAATCAACAGCCTGATCAACTCTTTGGTAACGAGATGTGTCGCGCTGCATTAGGCAAATGGTGGTCACACCAGATGCTGACTGGTTTTCTGATTCCTACCCCTAACTTTTAAAACAAGTATTTGTGACCAACAGATGTATTCCCAGTTATGTGAAATCCATAGATTAGGACCTAATGAATTCATTTCAATTGACTGATTTCCTTATATGAACTGTAACTCAGTAAAATCTTTGAAATTGTTACATGTTGCGTTTATATTTTTGTTCAGTGTAGTTAGCTTGGCTAACCCAGAATTTGACCTGTTTTTAGCTCCCCATATGATCTCTGCTTGTTGGCCAACTAGCCACCTTGTCATTGGCATAAAGAGTGAACAGATTAATCAGATGTTTGTGGCAATCGCTTACTAGCTATCTCTGCTCTGTGTGTGTTTAAATGTCATTCTGTTTTTAAGAAAAGGCCTTATAAGCACATACAGTGCATCATCTCCGTAACCTTTTTGTGCCATATACTAGAAATCAAGTTTTTTTGGTGTGTCCTTTTTATTTGCAGTTTTTAGTGGCACTTCCGAGGGGGAGGAGAATGGGCCAGCCAAGAAATTTAAATACCCTTCAAAGTGGAAAGGCAGAGGAGGAGGAAAAAGATGATTGAGTTGACTATGGCAATTATTTGATTATTTTTTAGTTAGAGGATTCTTACCTGAATACCTACCTTGATGTTTAATTCCATGCTGAAATGTCTGATTTGCATACTTGTAACATGATTGATAGTGACCTTTCGATATTGATTGTTGTTTGGCTGTTGTAACACTTACGTGATCCTCCTTGATATTTCATTCTGAATAAAACATTTAACATCACACATGCTGTAAATCTTTTTAGAACGCATTCATCATCACATGTACTTGAATTTATATTATGAAATACATTTTCGTTGATGCAATTGAAAATGGGAAATTATTCCAATGTCTCTCGTACCATTTACCTTTTTATGAAATGTAGCACTTTGATTAAGACCTTAATAGAAACTGTACAGCCTACAGACTTTGTTTGATGTCAGTCTTCATTGGAGACTACCTGTGCTGAAGGACATCTGCAAGATAGTGTCGCAGGCTTAAATAATAAATTGATGGCAAATAATTTGCACTAAAATGTTGTTATTTTTGTTTGCTGTCAGTTTACTACCCTAAGGTGTAAAAAATGACCTAACTAAATTTGTAACTCTTACTTGAGTAGTTTTTTAAGAGGGCTACTTTTACTTGAGTAAATTACAATCTAAGTAACAGTACTTTTACTTAAATTAAGTACCGATTTTCAGTACTCCACTGAACTTTGCCTCTCCCCCCTTTGCACAAGAAGGGAAGGGAGAGATGCATTCTGATAAGCAAAAGCATACTGACAGTTGAGCAACATTTCAAAATGTAATTGCGGGAAAGACACGATTCAGGAACAATACGTTTTAGTTTGAAATGATTCAGTGCGTTTCGGTTTGATTAGAGGAACATTAGTTGCATAAACACATTCATTTTTCATTCTAAAATAAAATCTGTTGCTGATGGAGCTCATGAGCTGGATTTGTCTGAGCCGACTTCTACCTCTCTGTCTCTGTGTGAGAGAGGGTGAGTGATGTATTCCCCCTTGGCATTTTTCCTATTTGGTTGCATTACAACCTGTAATTTAAATTGATTTTTATTTGGATTTCATGTAATGGACATACACAAAATAGTCCAAATTGGTGAAGTGAAATGAAAAAAATAACTTTTCAAAAAATTCAAAAAAATGAATAATGGAAAGGTGGTGCGTGCTTTGAATCCCCTAAATAAGATCTGGTGCAACCAATTACCGTCAGAAGTCACATAATTAGTTAGATTGCACACAGGTGGACTTTATTTAAGTGTCACATGATCTGTCACACGATCTCAGTATATATACACCTGTTCTGAAAGTCTGCAACACCACTAAGCAAGGGGCACCACCAAGCAAGCGGCACCATGAAGACCAAGAAGCTCTCCAAACAGGTCAGGGACAAAGTTGTGGAGAAGTACAGATCAGGGTTGGGTTATAAAACAATATCCGAAACTTTGAAAATCCCACGGAGCACCATTAAATCCATTATTAAAAAATAGAAAGAATATGGCACCACAACAAACCTGCCAAGAGAGGGCCGCCCACCAAAGCTCACGGACCAGGCAAGGAGGGCATTAATCAGAGAGGCAACAAAGAGACCAAAGATAACCCTGAAGGATCTGCAAAGCTCCACAGCGGAGATTGGAGTATCTGTCCATAGGACCACTTTAAGCCGTACACTCCACAGAGCTGGGCTTTACGGAAGAGTGGCCAGAAAAAAGCCATTGCTTAAAGAAAGAAATTAGCAGAAGGTACTCTGGTCAGATGAGACTAAAATTGAGCTTTTTGGCCATCAAGGAAAACGCCATGTCTGGCGCCATGTCTGTCTTTCACATTGATGTTGGGTGACTTTATGCCACTCCTGGCGCAAAACATCAAGCAGCTCGGCTTTGTTTGATGGCTTGTGACCATCCATCTTCCTCTTGATCACATTCCAGAAGTTTTTAATGGGGTTCAGGTCTGGAGATTGGGCTGGCCATGACAGGGTCTTGATCTGGTGGTCCTCCATCCACACCTTTATTGACCTGGCTGTGTGGCATGGCACATTGTCCTGCTGGAAAAAACGATCCTCAGAGTTGGGGAACAATGTCAGAGCAAAAGGAAGCAAGTTTTCTTCCAGGACAACCTTGTACGTGGCTTGATCTGCCCGATTCCAGCCTTGCTGAAGCACCCCCAGATCATCACCGATCCTCCACCAAATTTCACAGTGGGTGCGAGACACTGTGGCTTGTAGGCCTCTCCAGGTCTCCATCTAACCATTAGACAACCAGGTTTTGAGCGAAGCTGAAAATTGGACTCATCAGAGAAGATTACCTTAGTCCAGTCCTCGACGGTCCAATCCTTATGGTCTTTTGCAAACCTCAGCCTGGCTCTTCTTTGCTTCTCATTGATGAAGGGCTTTTTTCTAGCTTTGCACGACTTCAGCCCTGCCCCTAGGAGCCTGTTTCGAACCGTCCTCGCCGTGCACTTCACCCCAGCTGCCGTTTGCCATTCTTTTTGTAGGTCACTTGATGTCATCCTACGGTTGTTGAGTGACATTCGAATGAGTTGGCGGTCATCCCGGTCAGTAGAGAGTCGTTTTCGCCCTCTGCCGGTCTGTAGCTTTGTTGTCCCCAATGTCTGCTGTTTGACCTTGTTCTTATGAACCGCCGTCTTTGAAATTTTAAGGATGGAAGCAACCTGACGCTCACTGTATCCCTCTGCCAGTAAAGCCAGAATTGAACCCTTCTTTTCCTCACTCAAAACTTTCCTTTTCAACTCTTTTGGCATGGTTATTAGTACTTTTTTGATTAATATTACTTTTGAGGTACTATTACCACTGTTTTTGCCATCCAGCTGGTCCTATTGCAAAAGGAAAGTGATGACCACAGCAGTGGTTTTTATACTTTTCCTTGTTAAATAAGATTTGATTCAGGTGATCACCTAATCAGTACCTAATTCAGTAGAATGAGGTGTGCCTGTGTTGGAATTCAACAGACACTGGAATGGAATGGCTATCATACATGTAGAGATGCTGATTTAAGAAAAATGTGCAGTGGTCTCTTAATTTTTTCCAGAGCTGTATATCCAACCCTATCTCATAATCGAATGGTGTAGACCGTTTCATCTCCCACATTGACCAATGCAGTGCAGGAAGCAAAAGTAATTGCTGTCCTCGTTATGAAATTATTATTATTAAAATGACCATATATACACTACATGAGCAAAAGTATGTGGACACCTGCTTGTCGAACATGTCATTCCAAAATCATGGGCATTAATATGGAGTTGGTCCTCCCTTTGCTTCAATAACAGCCTCCACTCTTCTGGCAAGGCTGCGGGGACTTGTTCCATTCAGCCACAAGAGCATTAGTGAGGTCTGCCACTGATGTTGGGCGATTAGGCCTGGTTCGCAGTCGGTATTCCAATTCATCCCAAAGGTGTTCGATGGGGTTGGGGTCAGGGCTCTGTGAAGGCCAGTCAATTTCTCCTACACAGATCTCGACAAACCATTTCTATATTGACCTCGCTTTGTGCACGGGGGCGTTGTCATGCTGAAACAGGAAAGGGCCTTCCCCAAACTGTTGCCACAAAGTTGGAAGCACAGAATTGTCTAGAATGTCATTGTATACTGTAGGTTAAGATTTCCCTTCACTGGAACTAAGGTACCTAGCCCGAACCATGGAAAAACAACACCTGAACATAACGTTCTCCTGGCATCTGCCAAACCCAGATTCGTCCGTCGAACTGCCAGATGGTAAAGCATGATTCATCACTCCAGTGAACGCATTTCCACTGCTCCAGAGTCCAATGGCGGCGAGCTTTACGTCACTCCAGCCGACGTTTGACATTGCGCATGGTCATCTTAGGCTTGTTTGCGGCTGCTCGTCCAAGGAAACCCATTTCACGAAGCTCCCGACGAACAGTTCTTGTACTGACATTGCTTAAATTGGCAGTTTGGAACTCGGTAGTGAGTGTTGCAACCGAGGACACGATTTTTAGCACTCTGCGGTCCCATTCTGTGTGCTTGTGTGGCCTACCACTTAGCGGCTGAGCCGTTGTTGCTCCAAGATGTTTCCACTTCACAATAACAGCACTTACAGCTGACCGGTGAAGCTCTAGCAGGGCAGAAATTTTACGAACTGACTTGTTGTAAAGGTGACATCCTTTAAAGGTGCCATGTTTAAAGTCTCTGAGCTCTTCAGTAAGGCCATTTCTACTGCCAATGATTGGAGATTGCATGGCTGTGTGCTCCATTTTATACACCTGTCAGCAACGGGTGTGGCTGAAATAGCCGAATCCACGAATTTGAAGGGATGTCCACATACTTTTGTATATATAGTGTATGCTGTCGTTTCAAGCGGATGGTGAACCTGAGCAATATAAATACAATTGTATGTAGCCTATGCATCAAGCCTATAGCCAGATGAGAGTTGTCTATGGTGGTAACGTAAGATGCTTTTATTCCTGTAAAACACAGTTTTCAACAGCGCATTTGATCAAAAATAATCTAGCTAATTACATTGATTGTCTCTCAACTAATAAAGCCTAATATTCCGCAAGCCATTTTACAAACATTTGATTACTGAAGGTGACTCACAGATGTGCTAGATCAGGAATAGGCCTACCTCTCGTTGATCAGCGCATGCAGTTTGACTAGGCTACTGATTTTGCCTGGGGTTGTTCGGCATGCAAAATTACTTTTAGATCAATGACTGTCAACATAATTACATTTTTAGTTTGACACTGTCCTTACAAAAGATGAGAGGTCTTTTTGAAAGGTAGAAATGGTCATTTTAGCAGAGCATTTAGTGAACTGCTGATTCATAACTTTTAAATAGATTTTCTGACCGATGCATGCTACATTTGGATTGGTTTGGGGTCCCGCAGACCAATGCACTCATACCTTAAACATTTGAACCGTGGACCGGTTGGTGAATCGTTACATCCCTACTAGCAACAATATCATATTAAGAGTTAGCGATCTAGCTAATGTGTTTTGAGTTCTCACTTCCTCGTGGTAAATTATGTAGCATAGCCTAGGCAAATATGCACAAAACACATGCAGGCAAATTAATCTCTAAAGAGCCAAAAAGATATCTGATTATTCTGAATCCTATTTTGACATGTTGCACATCAAAATATCCATAAAGCATTCCCTGAACATTTTCGATGAAATAGCTCACTTTTATGTCTTACTTGGCACTGGAAAAAGTCAGTTTAGAGCCCTCCCACTTAGCTAATTTGCTTTGAAGTATAGCCATTTGATACCTGATTCACTATTTTATTACACTTTTTGGTTTTAGGCTAATGTTCTATCATAATACCTCCAAGAGAGCTACTGGGTGTGTAGACTTTTGTTCCAGCCCTACTGTAATACACCATATTCTACATATCGACTACTGAACAGGACCTTGTTAAGCTGACTCAGGTGTGTTAGAGCAGTGCTGGATCAAAATCATGTACACCCTGTGGCCTAGCTCTCCAGATGGAGAGTTGACGACGTGTTTTCTACAGTGCTGTATATTTGACTTCACTGCATTTTGTTCACAGTGGTATTGTTATAGTATTGAGTATTATTATACTAAGCTAGTATTGGTATCGGAGCGAAAATTCTGAACACTTAGGCCTAGAATCTGTGAACTAGCTAATGATTAGCCCATTGGGTTGTCTAAACAAATGCAGATGTGCAACCCCATGCTTCAGCCATCAATAGTAGTGATGCGTGGGTGAGCTGTTTGTTGACCCCCACCCGCCAGCAATTGCTAATAATCCATCCGCAACCGCCCGACTATATGATCTGAACAGTACAGTTACCTTGACGTGCCATTTTGAAGTCCCTGTCTTGTGACTGTCTAATTTGTATAGCCCCTCTCAATCATCAGACATAACATATTCAACACTGCTATCATCCTCTTTAACCACTTTACAAAAAATGTCCCAAACATTTCACTACTCTTCTGGCCCTCCCTTATTTTCAACTCTCCATTTCGCAGCTCTTCTCTTATTTAATTAAACTCCGACATTGTCCTTTTTGCCTCAGTGGATCAATGTTAACTTTTTCTGCCCAAGTTCCCAAAAGCATTTAGCAATTGGCAAGTATTTGGTGCACTACAGTTAGGCCCTGAAGCTTAGGTTTAAGCTACGCGCTAACGTCAGATAAAAATAATGAAAGAAAATACTCAATGTAGCATATACTGTAGATATGAATTGCACAAGAATGATACATTTATTGATTTTTAATGCATTGTTTTCTCTTTATACAACCATCTGCCCTTCATTCACACAATATTTCATGACTCTAAACCCGCACGCCCCGCGGAAAGTATTCAGACCCCTTTACTTTTTCCGCATTTTGTTACGTTACAGCCTTATTCCAAATATATATATTTTTAATCCTCAGCAATCTACACACAATACCCCATAATGACAAAGCGAAAACAGGTTTTTAGAAATGGTTGCAAATGTATTAAAAATAAAAAACAGAAATTGCTTATTTACGTATTCAGACCCTTTGCTATGAGACTCAAAATTGAGCTCAGGTGCATCCTGTTTCCATTGATCATCCTTGATGTTTCTACCACTTGATTGGAGTCCACCTGTGGTAAATTCAATTGATTGGACATGATTTGGAAAGGCACACACCTGTCTAAATAAGGTCCCACAGTTGACAGTGCATGTCAGAGCAAAACCAAGCCATGAGGTTGAAGGAATTGTCCATAGAGCTCCGAGACAGGGTTGTGTCGAGGCACAGACCTGGGGAAGGGTACCAAAAATGTCTGCAGCATTGAAGGTCCCCAAGAACACAGTGGCTTCCATCATTCTTAAATGGAAGAAGTTTGGAACCACCAAGACTCTTCCTAGAGCTGGCCGCCCGGCCGAACTGAGCAATCGGGGGAGAAGTGCTTTGGTCAGGGAGGTGACCAAGAACCCGATGGTCTCTCTGACAGAGCTCTTCTGTGGAGATGGGAGAACCTTCTAGAAGGACAACCATCTCTACAGTACTCCACCAATCAGGCTGTTATGGTAGAGTGGCCAGACGGAAGCCACTCCTCAGTAGAAGGAACATGACAGCCCACTTGGAGTTTGCCAGAAGGCACCTAAAGGACTCTCTGATCATGAGAAACTAGATTATCTGGTCTGATGAAACCAAGGTTGAACTCTTTGGCCTGAATACCAAGTGTCATGTCTGGAGGAAACCTGGCACCATCCCTACGGTGAAGCATGGTGGTAGCAGCATCATGCTGTGGGGATGTTTTTCAGCGGCAGGGACTAAGAAACTAGTCAGACTCGAGGCAAAGATGGACAGAGCAAAGTACAGAGAGATCCTTGATGAAAACCTGCTCCAGAGCGTTCCGGACCTCAGACTGGGGCGAAGTTTGACCTTCCAACAGGACAACCGACCCTAAGCACACAGCCAAGACAACGCATGAGTGGCTTCGGGACAAGTCTCTGAATGTCCTTGAGTGGCCCAGCCAGAGCCGGGAATTGAACCCGATCAAACATCTCTGGAGAGACCTGAAAATAGCTGTGCAGCGAAGCTCCCCATCCAACCTGACAGAGCTTACGAGGATCTGCAGAGAAGAATGGGAGAAACTTCCCAAATACAGGTGTGCCAAGCTTGTAGCGTCATACCCAAGAAGACTCTATGCTGTAATCGCTGCCAAAGGTGCTTCAACAAAGTACTGAGTAAAGGGTCTGAATACTTATGTAAATGTATATTTCATTTTTTTCATTGGCACAGAAAAACAACTGTTTTTGCTTTGTCATTATGGGGTATTGAGTGTAGATTGATGAGGGGGGAAAAAAACGATTTAATCAATTTTAGAATAAGGCTGTAACGTAACGAAATGTGGAAAAAGTCAATACTTTTCGAAGGCACTGTAACTGCGGGGACTGCGGGTTATGAGTCAACTCGCCCATCACTAACCTATCGCCTAGCCACTATGCTACTACATCTGTTAGTTTACATTGCTAAAATAGCACACATGCCTGACAATATGAGCCATGTAGGCTATAGCTTTTGGTGAAAGAGCATACCCTAAAAATACTGGGCTCATTCCCGACAAGAAATATTAGCAGGTGTGTTGCGAACACAATAAAAGGTTTAAAGTCTTAAATTCAACATCATTGAACCTGCAGAAACGGAAAATCAATCAATCACATTTATTTATAAAGCCCTTTTTACATCAGCAGATGTCACAGTGTGTTTACGGCGACTGTACAGTAGCTTGCTTAAGTATTCACCCCCCTTGGCATTTTTCCTATTTTATTGCCTTACAACCTGGAATTAAAATTGATTTTTTGGGGGTTTGTATCATTTGAATTACACAACATGCCAACACTTTGAAGATGCAAAATATATTTTTTTGTAAAACAAACATGAGATAAGACAAAAAAATTGAACTTAAGTGTGCATAACTATTCACCCCCCCCCCGCCACTGGGATTTTTGCCCATTCTTCAAGGCAAAACTGTTCCAGCTCCTTCAAGTTGGATGGGTTCCGCTACTGTACAGCAATCTTTAAGTCATACCACAGATTCTCAATTGGATTGAGGTCTGGGCTTTGACTAGGCCATTCCAAGACATTTAAATATTTCCCCTTAAACCACTCAAGTGTTGCTTTAGCAGTATGCTTAGGGTCATTGTCCTGCTGGAAGGTGAACCTCCGTCCCAGTCTCAAATCTCTGGAAGACTGAAACAGGTTTCCCTCCAGAATTTCCCTGTATTTAGCACCATCCATCATTCCTTCAATTCTGACCATTTTCCCAGTCCCTGCCGATGAAATAAATCCCCACAGCATGATGCTGCCACCACCATGCTTCACTGTGGGGATGGTGTTCCCGGGGTGATGAGAGGTGTTGGGTTTGCGCCAGACATGGCGTTTTCCTTAATGGCCAAAAAGCTCAATTTTATTCTCATCTGACCAGAGTACCTTCCATATGTTTGGGGAGTCTCTCACATGCCTTTTGGCGAACACCAAACGTGTTTGCTTATTTTTTTCTTTAAGCAATGGCTTTTTTCTGGCCACTCTTCAGTAAAGCCCAGCTCTGTGGAGTGTACGGCTTAAAGTGGTCCTATGGACAGATACTCCAATCTCCGCTGTGGAGCTTTGCAGCTCCTTCAGGGTTATCTTTGGTCTCTTTGTTGCTTCTCTGATTAATGCCCTCCTTGCCTGGTCCGTGAGGTTTGGTGGATGGCCCTCTCTTGGCAGCTTTGTTTTGGTGCCATATTCTTTCAAAAAAAATTCTAATGGATTTAATGGTGCTCTGTGGGATGTTCAAAGTTTCTGATATTTTTTTATAACCCAACCCTGATCTGTACTTCTCCACAACTTTGTCCCTGACCTGTTTGGAGAGCTCCTTGGTCTTCATGGTGCCGCATGCTTGGTGGTGCCCCTTGCTTAGTGGTGTTGCAGACTCTGGGGCCTTTCAGAACAGGTGTATATATACTGAGATCATGTGACAGATCATGTGACAGTTAGATTGCACACAGGTGGACTTTATTTAACTAATTATGTGACTTCTGAAGGTAATTGGTTGCACCAGATCTTATTTAGGGTCTTCACAGCAAAGGGGGTGAATACATATGCACGCACCACTTTTCCGTTATTTATTTTTTAGAATTCTTTGAAACAAGTTATTGTTTTCATTCCATTTCACCAATTCTGACTATTTTGTCCATGACATGAAATCCCAAATAAAAATCAATTTAAATTACAGGTTGTAATGCAACATAATAGGAAAAACGCCAAGGGGGATGAATACTTTTGCAAGGCACTGTAAGGATCTTTAGGCTACAGCAGGATTGATACACACTCCTCCGGCTCAGCGGCTCCAGAGACGTGCTCCGATCACGAGCAAACCCAGATTCATCGTGGAGAAGAAACGCTAGTTTGGCCGGAGCGATGTGGATGAGTAGTCGGGCTAAGGGACAGTCGGCTAGTTAAAATGACTTTTGATATTGGCAAATTGATTGAACAGACATTCTTTGTCTTGTAACTCGAAAGCTAGACTCTACTTGACACATTTTCACTTGTCATGCACCTAGGAATGGAGAAGAGGGGAGGACCAGGACTATTGAAATGCTCCCCATTGACATGGGTCCCATTGACATTAGTCCCCTTCCCTGTATTGTACTGACTGCACTTGCTCACTTTCTACTCTCACTGTTCAGAAGAAGACCATGTTGGCCAAAATCATAGCTATAGCCACAATAATGTGCATTGATTCTATGGACCAGTTTCCTGGATCCAGATTATTAAGACTGTTATTGGACTAAAAACACTTTCCATTGATAATCTATATTGAGCATACCTTTTAGTCCAGGAGTAGGGGTCTGAGAAACTGACCCTGGAAAGTGTGCTAGGGCTCTCCTTCAACCCAGTCTCCTGTTCTCCATACAGATACCCTCTGTACCAGATCGGGAACCCCCAGCTGAGGATCTTCCGGCCACCATTCTCCCTGACTCTGGTCCGACCAGGGAAGGAGCAGCCTCCGGACACAGTGCAGTTCAGAATCCCCATGGAGTAAGTCTGTTTTTTAATGGTCCGTAACAGCACTGTGAATTGTAAATGAAATGTGTCCAAACGGGAGGGGGGTGGGGGGAGAATGAGGGCACCCTGAGAGGGAGAATTGTAGAGAATCGGACCCCAGCTCAGAACCCAATTCCATTTGCCCTCCTTTTACTGAAAGTGTACTGTACTACCTTGTTTCCCTTTCCCTCATAGATTTAAAAGCATTAGATGGGGTGTGTAAGAATGTTAAGCATATTTCTTACACCAGTCCATTTTTATGAGGGGGAGTGAACAAGTGCTGGCTTGCATCCTGGCCACTAGATGGAGTGCTAACCTAAAGAAACGAACGGCAGCAATCGGCTTCAGGCTGCTGTAGGTTGTTCCTCTGACCCCAGTACTGAGCTGACTGACTGAGCATGAGATCAGAAGAACAAAACCGAATAGGTACTGGCTTCCCCAGACTATTGATTCAGGGTCAGGTATATTTTCAAGGGCGACTTGTTCTTGCTGTGAGCGTTTTGCTTTATTGCTATGCTAGCTCCATTCATTCGCACGACTTCAACGTGACATCAAGCATGTACAGGGAACGATTATAACCACCCAGAGCCATAGATACAAAGAGTTGAGAGATGTACTGTCATTTTAATGGGGTCTTGTTGGCATTAAAAGTCTTTCCACAATGCTATTGTCTTGGTCCAAGAAGTAGGTCATAGGTCATCTGCTGCTTCAATGATCAGAGAGTCCAATGACTCCACTGGATTTAAATTGAAGCTTCAAGTGGAGCATCAAACCAGTCTTTGCAGGGGCTTATTCCTAATCTATTCATTCAGGTACTGGGTTCTCGCGCCAGACTCCAGGGCCATGTGTGAGGTTGTTTGTTTTGAAAGGCCGGTGTGTGTGTGTGTGGGTGTTTTTCCTGGTGCCTTTGCCTGGGCCAGGGAGAGGCACATGATTGCTGTACCTCCACCGAAGAAAAGCGAGTGTGTTTACTACAGCTTGTTGTTCCTCTTCACACAGACAGACACACATGCTCACACAAATATAAACACAAACGCACACACATTGTCTCTCTCGCTCGCTTACACACATCTATACCCTCCCCGGATCACGTAATGTACATGATATTATTTACAGGACATTTAAGAAATGTACCGGACCAATATGCATTGGTTGCATAACCTGATTAGGGCATCCACCCACGGTTCTCAGAATGACAGAAATCACATTTAGTTCATGGTAAGTCCTCTTAACAGAACATGCAACTCGGATGCAACGGCGTGTGTCATTCTTACCGAATTCCGATGAGCAATTTAAAGATACATTGGCGAATACAAAGGCGGCGTGTCCATAAGGCTAGGGGAAGCTAAGCTTTCCCTAAAGTAAATTGAATTAAAATGGCAAAATTATATAGCCTAATTAGCGTCATATCTCCGGTGAGTGTGCATATTCACCGTCTTTATCATTCATTTTCCTCTTCCAGGTTAGATTAACGTCATTGTATTTGTGTCTCTCCTTTTCGTAGGCCTAATATATGGATCACAGAACGTCGTTTTTATTGATCTGTTTGTCAATGTCAGCAGAGTAGGCTACCCTGTCATTTGTGTCGTATAAAAACATTTTCTGCTAATGTCTCCAGTCATATAAAGTGTAGTAGAATTGCATGAAATGTGTTTATAAAAGGCCAACATTTTCCTTTGCAAAGAAAGGAGAAGAAATGTATGTTAGCCTATGCCTACTCTAAGCCAGTACGCGCTGCATTGAAAAATCACTTGTCTATGTTAATCTACTATCCCCATAGTAGAAAGGTTGCCCTATTCTATGTGTGGTCCTCTGTAGCTCAGCTGGTAGAGCACGGCGCTTGTAACGCCAAGGTAGTGGGTTCGATCCCCGGGACCACCCATACACAAAAAATGTATGCACGCATGACTGTAAGTCGCTTTGGATAAAAGCGTCTGCTAAATGGCATATTATTATTATTATTATTTATTGGTCAGCTTGTCGTTCTGTGCAATAAATAAATAGCCTATTCCTAATAGCCTCAGGGACAGTTGTGGGATGATGGATCCAGAATTCATACAACCAGCCTACATCCAACATTTTAAAAAAGCAATGAGGTTCATGCAACAGATCAGAACGTTTAGCATAAAATGGTGATAAACTATTATTTCTTCACATTATAAGCGCAGCAATGCGCACAAGGCAGTAGTTGGAAATATGCAACAACTAGCATGAGTTGCTAATATGACTAGGATTGTTCCTTTGGCTACTGGACAATTAAAGAAAGATATTTTGAAAACCAATAGAACATGAGAGAAAACAGCTACTGGTTTCAATGGCATATTGAAGTTTTTCTCAAATAATAACCTGCACGTTTGGTTTGATTTTGGCTAGGCTACTTTGAAAAAGGTAAGACATGCCTCATTAATATGTAGTAAAACGTTCAGGTTTCAAACAATTAAGTAAATGTTTTCTTTTTAATCGTCGCCATAGTTTGTTTTACAGGTGATTGCTTTTAAAAATGTTGCGCAATGATTGGGCTTATTTCACTCCAGCAGTAACAAACACCTGTTTGAGCAGTTTCTGGCAGCTCTCTCTCTACATTGACTGGTATTTCAATCAATTAATAGGCTAAAATGCATTATTTCGCAATGGGCTTTTTTCCCCACTCATGGACAATTGGCCGGCAGCAATATTATTTATCGGCTTTTCATTTATTTTTTTTGGGCCAACGGAAAACCCTGTGACTACTGTGCCGTCACTACAATAAAGTGTTGATTGTGATTGTGGCGGTAGGTAGTAGTGTTTTGGTAATGAGCAGTTATCGGAGCCTTTATTGAGTGCTTTAATTTTGTTTTTCTCAGAACAAACACAAGGTTCGCTTTGTCTGCTTAGCACCTGGGGCCTGACACACCCATAGAAGTCCTATTTAATTCTGTGGACGCACCGGACGGAACTCGACTCATTCTCTCTCTGCTCAACACTTTACTATTATACACTTCCCAAACGATCAGCAAATGTTTCGAAAACCACACAACCGCCTCCTAATCCTTCCTTGGCACTTTCACTGGCTCAAACCACCCCGGGAGTGTTTCTCTCTCGCTTCCTTAGTGCTGAGGGTGTTTGGTTTCTCTTGTCATTTTGAGTGTTCATTGAGTCGTTTTGTGGTCTTGAAGTATTTCTTCTTCGCTCCTGCGCCATCGTTGGGTTTCTAGGTTTGCACACACGTTCTTGTGTAAGAGAACAGTGGTAAGCTTTAGATTGCAGGACACACACTTAGTGGACTCTTGTCTTGTGCAGTTCAATGTGTGTGTGTTTCTTGGGGGTGGGGTAGTTGAGATAGGCTGAAGATCAATGTCTGTTGCTCACAAAATAGACAATACAGTATGTATTCCATAGAATTAGGAATTAGAATACTAGAATGGACATGAACCTTCATTTGTGTCTGTTTACATATACAGTATTTTAGAGGCGATTTATACAGTTCATCGGTATAAAACCTGAATAAACTTTATACAATGATTATATGAAAATATTTTAAGTTGACAATAATTGTATTACACCATTTCTGATATATCACATGCCTTAGTAAAATCAGGATTATGCCTCCACTGCCATTCATTCCATTCATTGCAATTAGACTGGTTTCTCCCTGACCAATATGGCTGCCATTTTCACTCAATTCTGGAACTGAGGGTTTATGACATAGCCCCTCTATTAATTTAATAGGATCTCTCCAATGTATTCATTCATTCTGCGAACTTGGGATCATGTATTCTACCTGCTGCACAAAAAAAAAGTGTTGTTTTGCCAGGAGGTTGCCATGGTAACACGCTCTGCTTCATCTCTTTGGTTCCGCCATCGAGAGTCTCTGAATTGGAAAAATAGCAGATTTTACCTTATTAACCCCCTAGAGTCGATTGACGCACTGGTGCGTCAAACTAAATTACATAACAAAATAATCCCCATCAAAATCTGTCAGTTTAAGATGGAGGTGTCAGTTTTTGGATGCGTCTCAATGCACCACATTCTCAATCCACGACATCCGCATCTGCGGTGAAAGGTGGCAGAGCTAGAGCGGTGTTTGTCAGACCATAAGACATCCCGAAAAACTGTATTCTCACGAAAAAGTCTGTAGCGTCCGAACGGTTTGGCTTAGAAACTATTATGACCAGTCTATGGAAAGGGGAGACTCTTACAAACACCATGGTGTTTTGCTCTACGACCCCCACAAGTGTCAGGAGACTCGTCTGAACTCGGTACCGTCGATGTGCCAACTTCTGTTTGGTAGCGTTCAGGAGATTATCATTTTTCTGTACAACCCCCACAAGTGTCACGGACTCGTCTGAAGGTAACCAGTACCGGTTTAAAAAACAAATGGAAGTATGAAGGTAGTTTTGTTCCTATCCAAAAAAGGGGTTAAATATGTGTAATCTCCTAGATTTAGGACAGACACCTTGTTTCTTATGATTTTATTTTTTGACTGTGCTTTTTGCCATTTATGTGTTTTTCAATGCGTTTCTATGGGTTTTAGTAGGAATGGCCAAAATCAATATTTGATCAAATAATAAAATATATATATATATATATATATTTTGATACCTGAAAGGGTCCTAAAATTCTAAATAAAATAGCTAGATGAGTAGTACGACAATCTTAAAACAATTTCATATGTCAGGTTAGCACCCCCTCTCCCCCAATGTCTTAGACTCTAAAGAATTAGGTTTATGTCACAGAAAGGAAGTAATTTAGTGACAAACACATGAACTGAAAGTTAAACGACTGAGCGTAGTAGTTTATGTAAATTATACTAGAGGTAATGCAGGTGGGCCTCTTCATTAAATCCACCTCGGCTGGCTGCTTTGCGCTCCCAAAAATGATTTGTAGTGCCGCTGCCTTTCATCTTGTCTGCAGACTTCATTACTTTTCTCATAGCTTATTTACATTTCTCTCTGTAGGAAATGTCACAGCAAATCATTTTGTGCCTGGCCTGCACTGTTTCATGTATCCTACTGAACAATGTCTCAGCATAATATTTGAAACTGTTGAGTTTTCCACATCTGTCCATCTGTGTGTGTGTGTGTGTGTGTGTGTGTGTAGTTGGAGACCTTGTTACCCTTTGACCTTTCTTTTATATAATAACATGAAGTTTGAACTGCTGCTTATCTCCTCAAGCAGGACATCACTAATGTCATCTATCAACTGTTATTCTTTCTCTCCTCATCTCAGTATTCATCATATCTTCCCTCCGTACAAACCTTTTGTTAGTCTCTTGGTATTTCATGTTTCTGAGTTGTGCCCTGTGTATTGGGTGGTTCTTTGTCACGGTTAAGACTTTGCGTGTGTGAATGGCACAAGGAGCACATTTACAAGGAGCACAAGTTGTAAAATGTAGGAACACAACAATACTTTTTTTTTTAGCACAAATAAAGTATTTTGAGGAATAGTGTTTTAATGATATTCCATGCTCAATGTACCCTCAAATATTTGATTCACTTAGTGAGACAAATGTTCAGCTGCCCATTTAAAGAGAAACTTCCCCTAAAAAGCAACTGCTCGTTATGAAAACGGCCTCTGTTGCATTTATATGAGTCATAAACATTTATTCTAGTGTCAAAATTGACTACAAAGTGTAAATAGGATAATTTTGGTCACAACGTCAGTCTCGTCCAAAACGAAGATTTGCGAGATTATAGAACAATGGTATGTCACGGAATGAAGGGTACCGTAACCGTTTTCCTTGGGTTGGGTTTATTTTAATCCGACCCACATGCCCACATCTGGCAGCATCCAAGTAAACATCAATTCTGAGCGCAGCTGCACTTGACCCAATTGTAATGCCCATGGTCAATTTGGTTTGATATTCGATATCCCTATGGGGCTAGTTAAGTATTCAGACCCCTTGACTTTTTCCACATTTTGTTAGGTTACAGCCTTATTCTAAAATTGATTAAATTGGGTTTTTCCCCTCATCAATCTACACACAATACCCCATAATGACAAAGCAAAAACAGGTTTTTATAAATTTTTGCTAATTTATATTTTAAAAAACGGAAGTATCACATTTACATAAGTATTCATACCCTTTAATCAGTACTTTGTTGAAGCACCTTTGGCAGCGATTACAGCCTCGAGTCTTCTTGGGTATGACGCTTGGCACACCTGTATTTGGGGAGTTTCTCCCATTTTTCTCTGCAGATCCTCTCAAGCTCTCTCAGGTTGGATGTGGAGCGTTGCTGCACAGCTATTTCCAGGTCTCTCCAGAGATGTTCGATCGGGTTCAAGTCTGGGCTCTGGTTGGGCCCCATAATGACAAAGTGAAAACAGGTTTTTAGATTTTCTTGCAAGTGAATTACAAATAAAAAAACATACCTTATTTACATAAGTATTCAGACCCTTTGCTATGAGACTCGAAATTGAGCTCAGGTGCATCCTGTTTCCATTGATCATTCTTGAGATGTTTCTACCTCTTGATTGGAGTCCACCTGTGGTAAATTCAATTGATTGGACATGATTTGGAAAGGCACACATCTGTCTATATAACTGCCCTACCAAGCAAAAAGGCAGTAACTGCTTATAGCGTGGAACTGAGAAAGATGGCTTCAAAGTTTAATTGTCCAGCCAAATTAATTCCAAGGAGATCATTGGAGATGTAGTGATCTGTTGTCTTACTATGAGTTCATTTTTTATTCATGTTGACCCTGACCTCTGACATGACCTTTGACCCTTAAACGACAGTTATTGCCTTCTTCCTTGGCATGATATGTTACAAATTGCAGGGTAATAACAAAGCAAAGAGCATTATCTGCCATTTTCATTTGTTAGTTTACTATACTTCTCATTTATGCTATTAATAAAAGAGCACTGTAATTAGTGCCAGTGTAACAGAGTTGAAACTGCATCCTTTGTGTGTCTTCCGTTAAGATACCAGTTGCATTTACATGGAGATGTAGGTTCTGCGTCAGTTATATTTCATACTGTGTTTTACAAGTAAGCCCATGTCTTGTTATAAGAATAATTGTGAAAGGTAGCACTACAATTGTTTTAATTACATTAAATTATTACCTGTCTTGTACATTTACATTTAAGTCATTTAGCAGACACTCTTATCCAGAGCGACTTATTCAGAGTGCATACATTTATTTTTAATTTTTATTTATTTTATTTTTTATTTTTTAATACCCCCCGTGGGAATCGAACCCACAACCCTGGCGTTGCAAACGCCATGCTCTACAAACTGAGCTACATCCCCTGCCGGCCATTCCCTCCCCTACCCTAGACGACGCTGGGCCAATTGTGCGCCACCCCATGGGTCTCCCGGTCGCGGCCGGCTACGACAGAGCCTGGATTCGAACCAGGATCTCTAGTGGCACAGCTAGGACTGCGATGCTGTGCCTTAGACCACTGCGCCACTCGGGAGACTCCCACACACACACAGGTTATTGATTACTAACGTAATACAATGAAAACAGGTCCCTAGTGGACTGGACTAACAATAGCATGAATGCTTGGGTAGGAGGGTTGGCTGATTCAGAGAGAGGGGGGTAAAGGAAGAGACAAAGGAATTCACCTATCGGACATTTGTAAACTACGCTCACGGAAATACAAATGCATTGGAGCCGCTCATTCGGATTAGAAATGCAACATTACATTTTAGTCAGTTAGCAGACGCTCTTATCCAGAGCGACTTACAGTTAGTGAATGCATACATTTTCATACTGGCCCCCCCATGGGAATCGAACCCACAACCCTGGCGTTGCAAGCGCCGTGCTCTACCAACTGAGCTACACGGGACATGTATTTACGTGTAGCTGTACTCGATAGTTGAGTTGATGATGTAGGACTCTGATTTGCCCACCAGAGATCCCAATGTCCTTGGTAGGGTTTCTGGTCGTAGTGGTGGTTAGAATGGCTACTTCAGCGTACCCTGTAGTTCATAGAGTTGATCTGTTAGATAGATACTTCAGATGTACCAGCGGTTGTCGGAGAGGGATTGTCCTTCCCAACTCGTGTCTTTAGTGAAAGTTCTCTAGACAACTATACATGCCAGCTGCAGACTGAGATGATAAGGTATAGTGCATTGTCTTCTTCACCTCGTGTAGAGGTTGAGAGTTTCAAAATTTCTCAATTTCAAACGTGTGATCTAACGTTTCACGATTTCTGGTCTTTCTGGTCTAACCATTTTGTAACGTGTAGTTTCAGCTTCACGCTTCCTGGTCTGGTAGAAATTCAACCATTTGCAACATCCGCCTTATACCGTAATCTGCTTGGTCTTCCTTTGGTAATGGAGTTGTAGTTTTAAACCATTTTGTAACGTTTAGCTCACGCTTCACGTCTGCTGGTCTGTAGAATTTCAACCATTTTAAGCCGTGGGGCTTCCTGATCTTAGGTGAATTTCGTCACGAGGGGTTTTATACTTGCGTAGAAAATAGGGTGTTTCATCATGTTTGTGCTCATCTGGGCGTGGCCACATACTGAGAACAAATCAATATAGAAACAATAATCTCATCTAGAATGCTAAAATCACATTGTTATCTTCACAAAAGTATTATTATACTTAATCATTTGTTTTATACAACAATTAAATGCAAACCTCATAACTTGGAACTGTACACCCCCAGAGATACAGTTATGTTGTTCCACCGTCTTTAATGACATCACAACATAGTAACGAACTTCCTTTGTCTCACAAGGAAATTCCCTCTCCCAATACTGTATGGCACTGAAAAGAAAGTTTCTGCAAGGAATTTACGACCAGTCATAAAACTGGCACCCAGGAAATGGGGTGTTCAAACTTTTGCCTAGCCGGCATCTTTGATCCTCAACCCATGAGGGCAACTCATGACAGTATCAACTGCAGATCTCGTCTTATGGGAGCCGGTAGCTTTGTTAGTCTATGCTCGCTAGTTAGCTAGCTAGCTAGTTAATTAATTATGTTCTCAGATCCACTTAGCTAGCTAGTTCTTACCAGTGTCTGGGTGTTGGCATTTCAGAGCAAGTTCAACCATCATTTCCCCCCGGGAATGCTGTGCCATGATGTTGTGTCCCTAGATAAGCAATGTATGTGTGTGTAGCTTTCAGTCGGTGTCATACAGGTTCGATTGTATCGCTATCAGAATAAAATGATATGATACCAAGGTAAAAGGCAGTAACTGCAGCCAAGGACAGGTTAATACCAAGCTAAAAGGCAGTAAGTTCAGTTACTGCCATTTACCTTGGTTTCACAGTAACTTTTTGCAGTTACTGCTAATATGACCCCCATTTTCTCAAAAACACAATACAATAGAGGCAGGAAACTTGTCCACATGATTAAGCATGTATTTAATGTAGCAAAAACAACACTCATTTTTCGACCAACCTGAACAATCAGGGGAGAAGGGCCATGGTCAGGGAGGTAACCAATAACCTGATGGTCACTCTGACAGAGCTCCAGAGTTCCTCTGTGGCATTGGGAGAACCTTCCAGAAGGACAACCATCTCTGCACTCCACCAATCAGGCCTTTATGGTAGAGTGGCCAGACAGAAGCCACTGCTCAGTAAAAGGCACATGACAGCCCGCTTGGAGTTTGCCAAAAGGCACTTAAAGGACTCTCGGACCATGAGAAACAAGATTCTCTGGTCTGATGAAACCAAGATTGAACTCTTTGGCCTGAATGCCAAGTGTCACGTCTGGAGGAAACCTGGCACCATCCCTACGGTGAATCAAGGTGGTGGCAGCATCATGCTATGGGGATGTTTTTCAGCGGCAGGGACTGGGAGACAAGTCAGGATCGAGGGAAAGATGAACGGAGCAAAGTACAGAGAGATCCTTGATGAAAACCTGCTCCAGAGCGCTCAGGGCCTCAGACTGGGGGAGAAGGTTCACCTTCCAAGAGGACAACGACCCTAAGCACACAGCCAAGACAACGCATGAGTGGCATGATTTGCCCAGCCAGAGCCCGGACTTGAACCCGATCGAACATCTCTGGAGAGACCTGTGCAGCGACGCTCCCCATCCAACCTGACAGTGCTTGAAAGGATCTGCAGAGAAGAATGGGAGAAACTCCCCAAATACAGGTGTGCCAAGCTTGTAGCGTCATACCCAATAAGACTTGAGGCTGTTATCGCTGCCAAATGTGCTTCAACAAAGTACTGAGTAAAGAGTCTGAATACTTATGTAAATTTGATATTTCTGTTTTTTGTTTACCTGTTTTTGCTATGTCATTATGGGTATTGTATGTGGATTGATGAGGAAAACCCCCAATTTCATCATTTTTAGAATAAAGTCAAGGGGTCTGAATACTTTCCGAATGCACTGTACATTGTGTAATTTATTGACGGTCCCTAACTATCCCCAGAGATGGGCTATCCAAAGTCAAACCAATTTTGCCACGGTCGCACACCAGCTGGCTGAAGCTAATTGGCTAAATAATTTGGCTAAGTCTTTTTCCACCTGCGAACACACACAAGAGACACCCACATCAAACCACACCCCTGAAGCAACTCACGTTTGAATTCAGTCATGGCCACTAGCACTTATTAATGAACCAAATCTAAAACGAGCCCAAATCAGGAAGTGCAGTCGCCCTTTAAGGGCGGGAGGTTGCTGTGGTAGCAGTGAAAATTAATGTTTATCTTCAACGCCTCTTCGCTAGTACTTAAACTGACTGAAATAATCTCAAACTAACATTGAAAAACAACCTAGCGTGTGAACAAAAAAATGTAGGCCTAAATAGCCAAGAAACACGAGGACAAAGTCACACTTCAGTAGCCTTTCAGGTATATCTGACCAACTTCTATGCCTGTGCTGTGGGCTTCTAAAAATGAACCTTTCAGCACTTCCTTACAGTGGTGCGCACAGCCTCCAGGCACTGTTGCTCCGCGAGCGGGGATATGGGATTCATATTTATTTTGTGCATTTACCAGAGTATGAAACAAAACAGCAGAAATACTTTGAAAATAGCTACCCAACAATGCAGTTAAAAAGTATGAAATATTTGCTAAAGAAAAAAAGAAAATGGTAACACAATAAAATAAAAATAACGAGGCTATGTACAAGAAGTACCGGTAACGAGTCAATGTGCAGGGGTACGAGGTATTTGAGGTAATATGTACATGTAGGTAGGGGTAAAAGTGACTAGGCAATCAGGGTAGATATTAAACAGAGTAGTAGCAGCGTATGTAAAGAGTTTGAATGTGTGTGTGTGGCGTCAATATGCAAGTGTGTGTGTGAGAGCTTATGTTTTGTGTGTGTGTGTTGGGAGTGTCAGTGTAGAATGTAGAGTCCAGTGAGTATGCCGCACTAATGCAAAAATACAAAATATGCATGTGCTAATAGCTGTATGAAATGGACATATCAACTCTCTGTCTTTATTCATAAATTAGACAAGTCATCAATGCTGGCAGCTTACCATATTTACTTAACATAAAGTCCCCAATAGAAAACATAACTTACTTGCATGGCTTCTATAAATGTAATTGCTGAATTTCATGTGTAGGCTACACGCGACCTCTCGACGCAGTTACGGTAGACAATCTCCATCTCACATTCGCAAATCTCCATACTAAAATCTCTGAACATTTCTGAAAAGTTTGGTAACTTTGGGAAATTACCAGGAGTTTTGCAACCCTACCCCCCATCTAAAACGAATCCCCTAACTCAATGGTTCCCAACCTGGGGTACTAGGCTTATCCACAGGGGGTACTTGAAGACTCATGAGACCAAAGGCCTTCTGGTAAAATGCACATCAGGGGGTACTTTATTGGTACGCCGGGCAGAGGAAAATTCAGTTGGTACAGCAGTAACCGAGAAAGGTTTGCAACCACTGCCCTAATTGATATAGCCGGACTGTTACCTATCCACCAAAATATGTAACCCTAGTAGGAAACAAAGACCATGAGACAAAGACCCAAAGTTCACAATGTTCCCTTCTGTTCTCTCACAGGAAGCTGCATTGATTACACTCGCCTCTGTTTCCCTTTGACTCTACTTTAATATCATATTTATGGCCAAAACAATACGAAACAATACAACTTTATTAATCCCCCCAAGGCCTAACGCAGGGATTCTTTTGGCCATTAAAATCCTTGGGCAGGTGGCCTAAGCGTTTTATTGGGCTGCCTAAGTCCAAACAGCGTAAAAGTATTGATTTCGTTATTAGGTTTGACTAAAAGAACACAGTATGAGCCAGGACATAAATGCCTAGAATTGCAGGAAATTAGCTTTAAAACTGCAAAGATTTCTCAGCTGCATGGAGAAATGTGTAGAATTGCAGTAAATGGGCTTAAAAATGCTAAAATGTCTCTACACCACCAAGATGAGGGACCGTGGCCATTGCCATGCCCCTTTTACCACAGCCCGTTTTTGATCCAGAAAAAACCTTGGCATGTCTCTGACGTCTTAAACCTGCTCGACAAACGCCGGCCCAAATTGGAAACCATTTTCCGACGTTATCTGATGCCCTTCTATATTTTGCATGGGTGGAAAGTTTCCGTCATCCGTGGGCTAGTGTTACTGCGGGGGAATGCGCAGAGCCGTGTGTTTGTGTATAAATATATCAGTATCTGAGGTGATGATGCATTCAGCCTTAACAGCTGCCTTAAGACAGGTATTCATTTTTTCATGGGAGTGGTGAATAATGGTGTGAAAAGGTTACGGCTCTTTCTGCTTCTAGAGTAAACGGTGTATTTTTACTCTGGTGATGTTGTCGTGAGGACTGCATTACTTGAGCAGTAGGCTTGAGCTCTGGGTCACTGCACCCTTTTGGTAATTTGGTTTGTGGAGTGTTAACGACTCTTCCTATCGTCTTACCTTTATCGTTGCACTTTTATGAGTTTGTTGTTTTATCTAGGCTATCAGAGGGGGCGCCGTTGCTTGAGTGAAATTCCTTGCCGGTCTGAGTGGGTGAGTGTGTGCGTGTGTGGCAGGAGGATAATTGGAGTGTGTGACAGCAGGGATTAAGAGAATATTCCTCTCTTTAATCAGGATCAGTGTTCGCGCTCTAATGACCCTGAGAGGACTCTATTCCTCCCCCCCTCCACTCACACACTTTCTCTCTCCCTACGCTTTCTAGGAAATCCTCCGACTCACACAATCGCACTCTTTCTCTCCCTCTTCTTCTCAAGTGCCCTCTCTCTCCCACTCTCTAACCCCTCTTTCTCTACCTCTCCACTCTTTCTCTCTCCTCTCCTAATGCCACTCTGCTCTGCTTCACTAACCTCTGGCACACACATTATAGGATGGAGGGATTAGGGGAAGGAGGAATGGAAACAGGGCCTGGAGGTGTTGCGTCTCTAAGGAGACTGGTCTGGGTCCCCATAAATAAATGATCCTAAATGTGTTTGTTCACACTTTTTTTTTCTGAATGTCCTTTGTCCCTTGGCTCGGACTGCTCTGCTATTCTAGCCTGAGGAGGTTTCAGTCCCTATGTCTTCCCCTCACTGAAAGAGATCCATGTTGATTTGGGGATAAAGCTGGGCTCTTTGAGAACACTGACTGCACTGCACTCCCCAAAGGACCATTGTGTTTCCACGTTGTTTGGACCTGTACTGGGGAAATGGTGGGTTAGTGTAGTGTATTCAAATAGCCTTTGCCACGTAAGGTCATAGAACACCTGGGTTTCTATCATATTAGCGTTAGGCTGTTAGCATTGTAATGTAAATGAGTGGGGCCAGAAGTACCTTATGAGTGCAGGGTCGTGTTCAGTAGGAACAAAATGGAAGAAAACGCTCCCAAATGGAGAGAGTTTGTTTTCCTTAATGTGCCCTAATGAACAATATCCAGGTCTACATTGAGTTTGCTTTGTGTAGGTCTAAGCCATATGTCAGAAAATAAGTCTGTCCTACATCTGTGGACCATGTCTCTGGTGTCAATATCAATCTCCTTGTTGTAAAACTGATGTAGAAATAGGCCACTTCACCTGGACATTATCTTCCATAGGCTAACACTGTTGTCTTTTTCTCTCCCCCTCTTCTCTCTTTTCCTCTCTCCCTCTCGCTCTCTGTCTCCTCTCTCTTGCTCTTCATGACCTGTGGACAGAATGACCAAATGTGATGTGAGGAACTACCTGGATAAGCTTTACAACGTTCCAGTGGGAGCTGTCCGCACCAGGATACAATACTGTGAGTACCATTAAACATACCATATGTTGATCAAGGGAAAATACGTATTTCAATGATTGGTTGGTTGATTTTCTTTGGTACATTTTCTATGACCATTAAAACCCCTAGTTTAAACCACACATCACATCATTGGATAACACAAAAAGAAGCTCTCTCACCTAAGATTTTTATTTTTTAAAGAAAGTGACAAAATACTTTTTTCGGCACAATCCAAGACCATTCTCACCTTGGGGATAATAACATTTATCAAATTGTAAAATGGTATGTTTTGCAGTGATTAGCAGTGGTTAGCAAGTTTAGCTAACCCAATTGATTAATTGATAAACAGTGAGAGGAGTGTTCTTAGCGGTTAGCTATCAAGGTTATTATTTTTATCTGTTAAGAAGAGCGGGTTTTAGGTTGTTAGCATGTTTACCTATTGAGGTAACACCAGTGTCCATTGATAATCAAATCAAATTGTATTTATTTGTAACATGCGCCGAATACAACATGAAATGCTTACTTACAAGCCTTTAACCAACAATGCAGTTTTAAGAAAATAGAGTTAAGAAAATATGTACTAAATACATGAAAAAAAGTTAAAAGACAAAAATGGGGGGGGGTCGTCAATGCAAATAGTCCGGGTGGCCATTTTATTAATTGTTCAGCAGTCTTATGGCTTGGGGGTGGAAGCTATTAAGGAGCCTTTTGGAACTAGACTTGGTGTTCCGGTAGAGTCTATGACTTGGGTGACTGGAGTCTTTGACAATTTTTTGGGCCTCCCTCTGACACAGCCTAGTATATAGGTCCTGGATGTACTGGGCTGTATGCACTACCCTCTGTAGCGCAGATTCTGCGATAAGCAGCTGTGGTGGAGAGTCCAGCCAAGCACGCTAACCGCAATCGCCGCTAACTGCTAAACAACTCGCCCCTACCTGCTTATCAATGGATACTCGATAGCTAAACATGCTCGATAGCTAAACATGCTAACCATTGCTAACGACCTCAAAAACACTTTTCTCACTGATTATCAACAGATAAAAATATTACCTAGACAGCTAACCACTAAAAAACATTTCCCTCACGGCTTAGGGGAACAAAGGGAAACACAGCCTCGAGCTGCCCAGTGACGCGAGCCTACCAGACGGGCTAACTGCCTTTAATGCTCGCCTCGAGGCAAGCATAAAAGGCATTTAGCCCGCCTAGGTAATCTTTTTATCCATTGATAATCAGTGAGAAAGGTGTTTTTGAGGTCGTTAGCAATGGTTAGCATGTTTAGCTATCGAGCATGTTTAGCTATCGAGTATCCATTGATAAGCAGGTAGGGGCGAGTTGTTTAGCAGTTAGCAGCGATTGCGGTTAGCGTGCCTGGCTGGACTCTCCACCACAGCTGCTTATCACAGAATCTGCTGCTGCATCACTCCGGCCTACAGCTGTCCCAAGGTGCCCCTGCACTCTTCCTCCACACACACTGCTCAAGGGCCTAAAAGTGGGCCAAGCAGGGTTACACAACCTTACCCCTCCCTCCATCCATCGCTCTCTCCCATTCTCTCCTTTTAAAATGTAGATGATCAGAAAGCCACAAAGAGGGGTTATATGATTGACTAAAGGATCCTCTTGGCATTCCATGGGGGAGGAAACATTTTGGGTTAGCATGGGCTGTTTAGAGGCTCTTTTATGAGGCTACGAATTTGCTAGTTCCTGGAAGAAAGGAGGGAGGGAGAGAGAAAAAGTGAGAGGAGGAGAGAGAGGCCTGGAGACCGGAGGGATTGTGGTGATGCAGGGAGGGCCAGAGAAGGAAGGCGTGCTGCTGGGCTTGGAGGGCCCAGAGGAGCCCCCTCTCTCTTTGGGGCAAAGAAAGACGGAGAGAGAGAGAACCCCAGAGAGAGAGAGCGGCAGAGGGAGACAGCGAGACGCCAAGCCTACGTAATATGGAAAAGAACCCATTAGAACTCTCTTTACGAGAGCTGCGTTAAAGGCAAGGGGGGAAAAAGAAAGAGGAGAGCGAAAGAAGGAGAGAAAAAATAACTGAGCTGGCAAGTGGGGCCCAGGCGATCCCGAGGTGCGTCAGAGAAGGTATCCCTGCCTGCGTCAGGGGTTCCATGCCATTGGCAGCCTAAAGAGGGGAACGAGAGAGAGACGGACGCAAACGACCCCTTTCTTCTCTCTCTCCCTGGGCGGCAGGCGGGCTTGGGTATTTTGGAAGGCGTTGCCATGGCTACCCCTCCGGCTCTGGGATTTGTAACGTGGTAGCCGGCTGCCAAACCGCAATCCCCCTTGAAAAAAATGGTTTGTGTGTGTGTGTGTGTGCATATGCGCGTGCGTGCGTTTGTGTGTGGTAGGATGGGGTGAATGTGGGAGTGCAACTTGGGGTGGGGAATATGACAAACACCATCATGGTGGCTTAGCCTACCTATTCACCTGACTCTGAGTTGGGGGCGAGGGTTCCCCCCTACACTTAGACACTCTCACCCGTCTCTCACACCCACACAGGGGGCCTCCACATAGGTAGGGGGTGTGATTGGGGCATTTTACGACCCTGGTAAGGGCTTTCCCTGAGCTGTGGGCTGCCTGGCTGGTGATCATTAAACACACACTCACAAATGACTCATTACAGCGGAATGTTTCCCTCGTTTTTCATGTCAGAAATTGTTCCCATGTTAACGGAGTTATCTCTTGCCTGTTGACTCGACGACCCGGCTAATGTTCAAACAGGAGTTCTAATGGTGCGAAAACACACATGGGTTGTTGGTTTGTTTAGTTGTTATTTTGTGTTTGAGAGAACATGGTGATTTGCTTTGGTCAGCTTTGATTGATAAGAATTTTGGGGGAGCTGTTTTGTTAGATTTCAGTGCCGCTTTTGATATCATTGATCATAACATATTGATGAAAAAATGTAGGTGTTATGGATTTACATCCTCTGCCTTATCATGGATTGAGAGTTACCTATCTAATGGAAGCCTCTCTAATGTAAATGTGTGGTGTACCGCAGGGGAGCCTGCTTGGGCCGTTATTGTTTTCTGATTTTACTAATGACCTTCCACTTGAATAAAGCCTGTGTGTCTATGTAATTTGACGACTCAATTACTCACTTACGACAGTAAAATAAATTGGTTAAGTGTACCTATTAAACCCACGTACCCATTAAGCCCACTTCAATATTTTGATAAAAAAATTGTATTTTTTTTAAACCAATCAGATGTTTTATTATTAAGTTAGTGATATACATATCTTTTTTTTTTTTTTTTTTACATTTATCTCCAGTGGGCTTAAAGGGTACAGTAGCACAAAAAGCACCCCCTCCATATAGAATGTAAATGGCTATAAATAAATATAGTTCAATTTGATCATTACTAACTTTGCATAATATTGTATGTAGTGTATATTTATACCCCAAACCATTGGTCTCCAAATATTTTATGATTAGACTTTGCTATTCTGTCTTTTTCACCCTAAATCACGGTTGTTCCAATTAAGCCCAGTATGCTCCTATTAAGCCTGGTTTGCATTGAAACACATGGGGATAGTGTTTTGATATTCCTAATATTCAATGAACATGAGCATAAATCGTTTTTTTGTTCATATTTAATTTGATCAAAACACACAAAAACGACAGTTGTGCATATTATGCATCTAGCCATGGTGCCTTTACCCAGATTAGAAAAATGTAGCAACCATTAGAAACCTCCATACTCTCTCCAAGACGTTTGGAGTGGACAGGTAGTCGTTGATGCAGAGAGAGAAGAATAAGATCAGGGTTGAGGGATATCTGGGATAGAAGACCTACAAGCGGCAGGTAGCTTAGTGGTTAAGAGCGTTGTGCCAGTAACCGAAAGGTCGCTGGTTCTAATCCCCAAGCCGACTAGGTGGAAAATCTGTCAATGTGCCCTTGAGCAAGGCACTTAACCCTACTTGCTCCTGTAAATCGCTCTGGATAAGAGCGTCTGCTAAATGACTAAAATGTCAAATGTAAAGTAGGGGACAAAAATGCAAACAAATGAAGGACAAGAAGATGACTATTGGGTAACTACTCATGCACTTTTTGGGTGGGGGCATTGTTGAACTAATTAACAAAAATAGCAGTACAGCAAATGTGAATCAGCTTCAGATAATTCATTGAAAGTTTTGTGTTTTATGGTCTTTGTGCATGGCTTCTTATCCACGTAGGGCCAGTGTTGGTGACAGTTATTTTATTTTTTTATAACCAAGCAATAACACACCTGATTCATCTAATCATGTCTTGATTGAAGTCTATAGTTGAATCAGGTGTGTACTGGTTGGCAAGAACAAAAGCCTAAGTCCACATTGATCTCTGTGGATATGATTGGACCCCCCTTGTTATGAGTGCTACTTTCATGATGAATAGTAATGAGTTTATATTAATAACTTTAATATAGGGACTGTAATTTTACTTCAGAAATGTCTGTTTGTTCGTTTTGAACGTTTGGAAATGAATTAAAATAGATGATTTAAGAGGTGGGCTTATTTAGAACACCCATGGGCTTAAATGGTACATTCGGTATCCATGAAGCCCAGTCCCGACTTTACACATTTGATCAAATATTTGTATATCTTATATATATATATATTTTTAAGTATGTCATAAAATTTCACATGAGAGATTAATCTTACATTTATCTCCATGTTGCTTACAGAAATTAGGGCAGTATATGTTAAAAGTGTCTCAACTCAACTGGGCTAAACCGGTACACTTACTCTAACACCCGTAACTTAGCACTCCAGTCAGTTTTATAATGGTAAATAGCAATAGGCTGGTGCTAAATATCTCAAACTAAAAGCATTGTTTTTGAGACAAATCACTAACTCAACCCTAAACCTCATCTAGATCTATTACTGAATAATGTAGCGATTGAGCAAGTGTAGACTTAACTGCTAGATGTAACCCTAGATAGCAAGCTGTCATGGTCAAAACATAGATTCAATGGTTGCTAAAATGGGAAGAGGTCTGTCCATGATAAGGCATTGCTCTGATTTCTTGACATCTAAATCAACCAGGCAGGTCCTACAGGCCCTAGTTTTGTCGCTCCTGGACTACTGCCCAGATGTGTGGTCATGTGCGTCAAAGGACATTTGCAGTTGGCACAGAACAGAGCAGCACGTATTGTGCTTAGATGTACATGGAGGGCAAATGTCAGTGGTATGCATGTCAATCTCCCCTGGGTCAAAGTTGAGGAGAGATTGACTGCATCACTATTGGTCTTTGTGCAAGGTGTTGATGGTTTAAAGGTACCGAACTGTCTGTTCAAGCAGTTGGCACACAGTTCGGACCCTCATCGGTACCACACCGGACATGCAGCCAGAGGTCTCTTCAAAGTCCCCAGGTCCAGAACAGAGGCTGGGAAACGCACAGTATTAAATAGAGCCATAAACTCTGTCACCTCAGGTAACTCAAGCTAGCAATTAAAACAGATACAAATATATATACAGTGAAGTCGGAAGTTTACATACACTTAGGTTGGAGTCATTAAAACTTGTTTTTCATTTCTTGTTAACAAACTATAGTTTTGGCAAGTCGGTTAGGACATCTACTTTGTGCATGACACAAGTAATTTTTCCAACAATTGTTTACAGACAGATTATTTCACTTATAATTCACTGTATCACAATTCCAGTGGGTCAGAAGTTTACATACACATGACATCATTTGAGTCAATTGGAGGTGTACTTGTGGATGTATTTCAAAGCCTACCTTCAAACTCAATGCCTCTTTGCTTGACATCATGGGAAAATGAAAAGAAATCAGCCAATAATCTTTTTTTGTAGACCTCCACAAGTCTGGTTCAGCCTTGGGAGCAATTTCCAAACGCTTGAAGGTACCACGTTCATCTGTATAAACAATAGTAGTACAAGTATAAACACCATGGGACCACGCAGCCGTCATACCGCTCAGAAGGAGACACGTTCTGTCTCCTATAGTTGAATGTACTTTGGTGTGCGAAAAGTGCAAATAAATCCCAGAACAACAGCAAAGGACCTTGTGAAGATGCTGGAGGAAACAGGTACAAAAGTATCTATATCCACAGTAAAACGAGCCCTATATCGACATAACCTGAAAGGCCGCTCAGCAAGGAAGAAGCCACTGCTCCAAAACCGCCATAAAAAAGCCAGACTACGGTTTGCAACTGCACATGGGGACAAAGATTGTGCTTTTTGGAGAAATGTCCTCTGGTCTGATGAAACAAAAATATAACTATTTGGCGATAATGACCATCGTTATGTTAGGAGGAAAAAGGGGGATGCTGGCAAGCCGAAGAACATCATCCCAACCGTGAAGCATGGGGGTGGCAGCATCATGCTGTGGGGGTGCTTTGCTGCAGGAGGGACTGGTGCACTTCACAAAATAGATGGCATCACGAGGAAGGAAAATTATGTGGATATATTGAAGCAACATCTCAAGACATCAGTCAGGAAGTTAAAGCTTGGTCGTAAATGGGTCTTCCAAATGGACAATGACCCCAAGCATACTTCCAAAGTTGTGGCAAAATGGCTTAAGGACAACAAAGTCAAGGAATTGGAGTGGCCATCACAAAGCCTTGACCTCAATCCTATAGAAAATGTTCGGGCAGAACTGAAAAAGCGTGTGCGAGCAAGGAGGCCTACAAACCTGACTCAGTTACACCAGCTCTGTCTTTAGGAATGGGCCAATATTCACCCAACTTATTGTGGGAAGCTTGTGGAAGGCTACCCAAAACGTTTGACCCAAGTTAAACAATTTAAAGGCAATGCTACCAAATACTAATTGAGTGTATGTAAACTTCTGACCCACTGGGAATTTGATGAAAGAAATAAAAGCTGAAATAAATAATTCTCTCTACAATTATTTTGACATTTCACATTCTTAAAATTAAGTGGGGATCCTAACTGACCTAAGACAGGGAATTCTTACTAGGATTTAAATGTCAGGAATTGTGAAAAACTGAGTTTAAATGTATTTGACTAAGGTGTATGTAAACTTCCGACTTCAACTGTATATATAAAAGAACACCTTACGGCAAGATGGGGACTGCAAAGAGACAGACATTTTTATATATAGTGTTATTATGTATTTATTTGATGTGTTTTGTTTCCTGTTTGGACCCCAGGAAAAGTAGCCACTTAATAGAGATCCTAATGAAATACTAAGTACTATTCAATAGTTCTGCTAATAGTTTATTTGATAAGGACAGAAAGGCCTACAGTTTAAACATTGACACATTGCGTCATCAACAGCAAGATGCAACATCCTTCCATAATACATTAAGCTTACTCTAATCTACAGCTACAGTCCCTCTCTTTTGGTTGTGGTTGTTTTTCTCTCTCTGAGAGGTATGATGTCATTACCACCAGCTGGGGAAATAAGAGGTTAACCTGCATTCCTAAGTCAACAGGACCAGGATCTGCTCTATTTTACAACAACACCTACCTTCTACCTCCCACCTTTCTACTTTAGTCAAACCTCTAATCGTTGGCATGTTTTGCCGTTACAAAAGACAACATTTGGCTTAAGTAGTGAGCTATATCTTCGATTCTGTCGATACTTTTTACCAACCACAGCATTCTCTTGCTGTCTTTCTGTCTCTCTCTCTCTCTCTCTCTCTCTGTGTGTCTCTCTCTCTCTCCCTCAATTCAATTCAATTTAAATTTAAGGGCTTTATTGGCATGGGAAACGTGTGTTAACATTGCCAAAGCAAGTGAAGTAGATAGTAACCAAAAGTGAAATAAACAAATATTAACAGTAAACATTACACTCAGAAGTTTCAAAAGAATAAAGACATTTCAAATGTCATATTATGTATATATACAGTGTTGTAACAATGTGCAAATAGTTAAAGTACAAATGGGAAAATAAATAAACATAAATATGGGTTGTATTTACAATGGTGTTTGTTCTTCACTGGTTGCCGTTTTCTTGTGGCAACAGGTCACAAATCTTGCAGCTGTGGTTTTTCACCCAGTAGATAAGGGAGTTTATCAAAATTGGGTTTGTTTTCGAATTCTTTGTGGATCGCTGTAATCTGAGGGAAATATGTGTCTCTAATATGGTCATACATTTGGCAGGAGGTTAGGAAGTGCAGCTCAGTTTCCACCTCATTTTGTGGGCAGTGTGCACATAGCCTGTCTTCTCTTGAGAGCCAGGTCTGCCTACGGTGGCCTTTCTCAATAGCAAGGCTATGCTCACTGAGTCTGTACATAGTCAAAGCTTTCCTGAAGTTTGGGTCAGTCACAGTGGTCAGGTATTCTGCCACTGTGGACTCACTGTTTAGGGCCAAATAGCATTCTAGTTTGCTCTGTTTTTTTGTTTGTTCTTTCCAATGTGTCAAGTAATTCTCTTTGTTTCTCATGATTTGGTTGGGTCTAATTGTGTTGTTGTTGTTGTCCTGGGGCTGTGTGGGGTCTGTTTGTGTTTGAGAACAGAGCCCCAGGACAAGCTTACTTAGGGGACTCTTCTCCAAGTTCATCTCTCTGTAGGTGATGGCTTTGTTATGGAAGGTTTGGGAATCGCTTCCTTTTAAGTGGTTATAGAATTTAACGGCTCTTTTCTGGATTTTGATAATTAGCGGGTATTGGCCTAATTCTGCTCTGCATGCATTAGTTGGTGTTTTACGTTTTACGTTTACGATGTTTTTGCAGAATTCTGCATGCAGAGTCTCAATTTGGTGTTTGTCCCATTTTGTGAATTCTTGGTTGGTGAGCGGACCCCAGACCTCAGAACCATAAAGGGCAATGGGTTCTATAACTGATTCAAGTATTTTTTAGCCAGATCCTAATTGGTATGTCAAATTTTATGTTCCTTTTGATGGCATAGAAGGCCCTTCTTGCCTTGTCTCTCAGATCGTTCACAGCTTTGTGGAAGTTACCTGTGGCGCTGATGTTTAGGCCGAGGTATGTATAGTTTTTTGTGTGCTCTAGGGCAACGGTGTCTAGATGGAATTTGTATTTGTGGTCCTGGCAACTGGACCTTTTTTGGAACACCATTATTTTTGTCTTACTGAGATTTACTGTCAGGGCCCAGGTCTGACAGAATCTGTGCAGAAGATCTAGGTGCTGCTGTAGGCCCTCCTTGGTTGGTGACAGAAGCACCAGATCATCAGCAAACAGAAGACATTTGACTTCAGATTCTAGTAGGGTGAGGCCGGGTGCTGCAGACTGTTCTAGTGCCTTCGCCAATTCGTTGATATATATGTTGAAGAGGGTGGGGCTTAAACTGCATCCCTGTCTCACCCCACGGCCCTGTGGAAAGAAATGTGTGTGTTTTTTGCCAATTTTAACCGCACACTTGTTGTTTGTGTACATGGATTTTATAATGTCGTATGTTTTTCCCCCAACCCCACTTTCCATCAATTTGTATAGCAGACCCTCATGCCAAATTGAGTCAAAAGCTTTTTTGAAATCAACAAAGCATGAGAAGACTTTGCCTTTTGTTTTGGTTTGTTTGTTTGTCAATTAGGGTGTGCAGGGTGAATACGTGGTCTGTCGTACGGTAATTTGGTAAAAAGTCAATTTGACATTTGCTCAGTACATTGTTTTCACTGTTAATGATAATGCAAAGGATTTTCCCAAGGTTGCTGTTGACGCATATCCCACGGTAGTTATTGGGGTCAAATTTGTCTCCACTTTTGTGGATTGGGGTGATCAGTCCTTGGTTCCAAATATTGGGGAAGATGCCAGAGCTAAGGATGATGTTAGAGTTTAAGTACCGTATTGGTCCGAATATAAGACGGCCTTTTTTCCCCTCGAAATAGGTCCAAAAAAGTCGGGTCGTCTTATATTCGGGGTCTAGTATTCAGAGCGCAGTTTCTCTTCTTCGGCGCTCCCTTTAAATGTCAATACACATTCGCGGGCACAGATGGCGCCAAAAATTCGTTCCGGACGGAGGGAAGAGGCGTCCTTAACAACCAGCCCGTTACCGGTGTTTAAAGATGGAAAGACAGGCTGACCATTTAGAGACAAGTGGCTCAAAAGTGGGCCAGGTCAATAAACAACAGCGGAGGAGCTATGATGCCAATTTCAAAATAATGGTTGTCAATAAGGCAGAGTCATCTAACAACTGCCAAGCTGCCAAGACATTCGGGGTCACTGAGTGTAATGTAAGAAGATGGCGAGCAGAAAAACAACGTCTAAAAGATGCTAACAGTCAGCGAAAATCCTTCCGTGGTCCTCAAAGTGGTCGTTTCATTGAGGTTGACCGGAGGGTTTTTGAATATGTCAGGGAAAAAAGAAGTGAGGGAATGCCCATTACCAGAGCTGTCATCCAGGTTAAGGCCCTGGAAATCGCCAGAGAGCTCAACATCACTGGATTTAAAGCCAGCCTCGGCTGGTGTCGTAGGATGATGCGGCGTAATGGACTGTCACTTAGACGGAGAACGAGTTTGGCCCAACGCCTGCCGTCAGACTTCGGAGAGAAGCTGCTTTCGTTTCAGCGCTTTGTTATCAACCTGAGGAAGAAGCACTCCTACCCGCTGGATCAGATCGGCAATGCTGATCAGACACCCGTTTATTTCGACATGCCAACATCGGTGACTGTCAATAGAAAGGGAGAAAAGTCTGTGTTGGTGAAATCAACGGGCAACGAGAAGAGCCGCGTCACTGTCATGTTGACATGTCTCGCTGGTGGCAGCAAACTCCCCCCGTATGTCATTCTTAAGCGTAAGACTGTGCCAAAGGACCCAATGCCAGCTGGCATTATTGTGCGCGCCCAGGAGAAGGGCTGGATGGAGTCGGGGCTTGTAGTGGACTGGCTAAAGGTTGTGTGGGGCGCACGCTACGGGGGACTGAGGAAGAGGAGGAACATGCTCGTTCTGGATGCGTTCCGCGGACATCTGACTGAGCCCGTGAAAAGTCAGGTGCGAGCAATGAACGGGGATCTTGTGATCATACCAGGGGGAATGACAAGCCAGCTACAGGTGTTGGACGTAGTTGTGAACAAGCCTTTCAAGGATAACCTGCGAAAAAAATACACAGAGTGGCTCCTGTCTGGCAACCACGCACTCACACCGACCGGGAAAATACAGAAGCCGTCAGTCCGTCTACTGTGTGAATGGATCCTGCATGCATGGGATGCTATTCCCTCACAGAGCATCATCGATGGCTTTAAAAAATGTTGCATCTCAAATGCATTGGACGGCAGCGAGGACGACGTGCTTTGGGAGGAGCCGGTGGAAGCGGAGCAGCTGGGGAGCGATGACAGCGAGAGCGAACACAGCGGGGCAGAGGACGTGTGTGAGGGATAGAGAGACATCGGAGGAGAAGTTTGGCGAATTTTTGTTAAGTTTAGTTAAATGTGTGGCCTGTATTTTCTCTGTTATTTAAAAATGTTGCTTTATTATTGCTTGATATTAATTTTGAATCATACTGTACATAGTTTGCCTTTGTGTTTAATTCACTGTGTTTTTAATATTGTTATTTTAAAATAAAATGAAGTTCTTTGTTCGGCAAATCTAGTCTGCAAATCTGTTTTTCTAAATGTTTGTGTTGAAAAACGGGGGGTCGTCTTATAATCAGGGTCGTCTTATATTCGGACCAATACGGTATAGCTAATTGAAATGTGTGGTCTGTATATTTTATCATTTCATTGAGGATACCATCAACACCACAGGACTTTTTGGGTTGGAGGGTTTGTATTTTGTCCTGTAGTTCATTCAATGTAATTGGAGAATCCAGTGGGTTCTGGTAGTCTTTAATAGTTGATTCTAAGATTTGCATTTGATCATGTATATTTTTTTGCTGTTTGTTCTCTGTTATAGGGCCAAAAAGATTGGAGAAGTGGTTTACCCATACATCTCCGTTTTGGATAAATAGCTCTTCGTGTTGTTGTTTGTTTAGTGTTTTCCAATTTTCCCAGAAGTGGTTAGAGTCTATGGATTCTTCAATTACATTGAGCTGATTTCTGACATGCTGTTCCTTCTTTTTCCATAGTGTATTTCTGTATTGTTTTAGGTATTCACCATAGTGAAGGCGTAGGCTCAGGTTTTCTGGGCCTCTATGTTTTTGGTTGGATAGGTTTCTCAATTTCTTTCTTAGGTTTTTGCATTCTTCATCAAACCATTTATCACTGTTATTACTTTTCTTTGGTTTTCTGTTAGAGATTTTTAGATTTGATAGGGAAGCTGAGAGGTCAAATATACTCTCTCTCTCTCTCTCTCTCTCTCTCTATCTCTCTATCTCTCTCTCTATCTCTATCTCTATCTCACAGGTACGAATAAGAAGAGAAACCACCTCAACCAGAAAGTGAAGAGACCGGATTATAAAGTGGCCTACGTTCAGCTGGTGAGTTAAGGCGGACACATTTTCTCGCTCGCACACACTGTTATTGGGTTGGGTTGGGGGGGGGGGGGGGGGGGGGGGGGGGGTGTTGATTTTTCCCCTCTAAGCCCTCTTTTGTAGAGGCTAGTCTTCTGGAGGTCGAGGTACTGTGAGGAGGGTGAGGGCTTTTATTTCCCCGGAGGGCCCCAAGGCAGGTAGTATTTGAAGGGGAGAGCACTCAAACCCCCCTCACCTTATTGTGGCTCAGTACCTTATGTCCCTGCCCTGTTTTCAGTGTGTCTATTCCCCCCGTCCCCACACACACACTTGGTGCTTCTACATAGACGCGATGCCCTCCTTCTCCTCCCACACACAGACTAGCCCTGCTTCTCTGTCTGTCCTGTCGAGTGAGTGAGTGAGTGAGTGAGTGTCTGGACTAACTGGCCCAGCGCTTTCTGCTCCTGTGTGCTGCTGGAGTGAAACATGCTTTTATAAGCCCTGTCATTGCGCAACAATTCTATATGCAATCACGTGTTAAAACCGTTTTGATGGCCACGATTTAAAAAGAGCAACTTTTTTTTTCTCAACTGTTATTGATGACTGCTTCCCATTCGCCATTCAAGTGCATAGGAAACGTTAGGCGGACTGGAGCGCTTCACACACCACTTTGCAATGAGCTAGAAGCAGTATGCCTAGCCAAAATCCCACCATAGAAACGTGGAGGCAATTATTTTATAAATACTTCCATATGCCATTGTGCTATTGGTTTTCAAATCAACTTTATTTCACAGTCCAGTAGCCAAAGGCACAATCCTAGTCATATTAGCAACCCATGCTAGTTGTTTCATCTTTAGATCTCCCCACTTTCTAAATTTCTAACGGATGTTTTAATTTATGTCGCATGTGCAGTGCCTAGTTGTATTATGGAACGAACTATCGTGCATAGTCTACTGCCTTGTGTGCATTGCTGCGCTTATAATGTGAAGAAATAATAGTTTATCAAAATGTTATGCTTTAATGTTATCATCTGGTGCATCAGCCTCATTGCTTATTTTTTATTTTATGTAGCCTGTCCCTACGGGTTGTATGAATTTGGGATCTGTCATCCCACAACTGTCCCAGAGTCTGTTTGGAATAGGCTATTTATTTATTGCATAGAACGACAAGCTGACCGATGGGGGATAGTAGATTGACATTGATTGATACTATGGGGGATAGTAGATTGACATTGATTGATACTATGGGGGATAGTATATTGTAAGTCAACAGGGGTGTAGACGCTTGTTTATCACTCCCTCAATCACAGGCAGCACAGGGAACCATCAAACTGGGAACCAACGAAGGGATGAATAATTGACATTGTCTAAACAGGACAATTTTAAAGTGGATACATAATTGAAGCACGCCCATTAATCTTTTAGATGGGAGACTTCCTCTTGTCTGTCTGAAACAAGCAGAACTTCCTGAGAGCCTGTCCTGTGTCTCTCTGTGTGTGTTTATGTGTGTGTGTGTGTGTGCATGCGCATGTGTGCCCATGGATGTGTGACTGCGTGTGTGTGAGAGGGAGAGAGACGATGTGTGTGTGTCCAGTGATGCGTCTGTCTCGCAACCAGTCCCACAGCATAATCAGACGTGTGTGTATGCATGACAGGGCAATTAGACATCCTTTATTCCCTGCGAACACACACACACACACATACAGGCACACCATGGTTTCTGTTAGGAAAATTTGGCACCAGACAAGTGCTTTTAATTTGAAGATTTTTATTCATCAGACATTTCGTGACCTTAGGACTATAAGGGTCTATCAGCGCAAAGCATACTGTAGTTCTGAGATATTGATCATCAAACTATTCACATCCCAGATCTCAACAGTTTGTAGTGAATTCTTATTTCATAACCCATTAAGGTCCTCACCTTAAAGGTACCCAAAGTGCAGAGTATCAAAATCCTGAGACATTTGTAAATGTTTTTTTTAGGCGGGTGGAATCGCAGATAGAACCTTAATGCACTGAAATGTCAGTCTAGGGTTAACCATTCTATCTGTCACTTCTGAATTATACATGTTCTGTTTTTAAGAAAACTAGCTATTTGAATACATAAATGATAGAATAACACAGTTTTACCAAGATAGTCAGAACCCATCATCAAATACATTAAGAAATGATCATCAGACAAAAACCTGTCATCACTGAACAACAAGGTGATCACATTATTTACTTTAAGATTTCTGACAGTGTTGTTTTTTTTGCTTGCGTGCCATTATTTCTGACCAGACTAGTCTTGACCGTACTTAGAGGGAGATGGCAAAGATGTGTTCTGGTTGGTCTGTCTGTATTTGTTCAGGCTTGTGATTAGATTGCAGATAGAACCTTATAGCGCCAAGCTCGTATGGGTTTATGCAGATAGAACGTCATATTTTTTCATTTTTGTCACTTAAAATGCACTTCTAACTGCACAAACATATGAAGAACCATCTAAAGATCAATATATGTGAATAACTCATTTTTGACAAAAATGTCAGATATATGCTTTGGGTGCATAACCTGTTACAGCGTCCACCCTCGCAGCCAGCACCATCACTAAACAAGGGTTATTGGCCATATGAGCCACATTTACGTGTCCTTACAAATATAACAAATTACTAATACTATATTCCTTGTGTTTCGGTGTGTAGCATATGCAAAACGGTATAGCCTATTGTTTTATTGGTTTTTACTTTCCTAAAACAATAATTGTCCATCTCTCGGTTCAGCTGTCAGAGATTTGAGCACTAAATGCATCAGGGCATTGCACTCAGGTCTATAGGCATAGGCATCCACTCTTTGATAGGCCTATTAATATTTTTTACAAATATATAAAAGGAAGAGAAGCTTAGGCCTAGCCCCAGAGAGATAGAGATATGCCGGGGGTACGCTACGACAACGACATGCGTTTCTTTATCCTTGTCAGATGGGCTACTGCATCTGTTATACAAATATACATTTAGGTGTACAGGAGGAGGCTAATTTGTAAATTTTTTATTTATTTATTATTATTATGATGTATTTTTTTGTACTTTTACCCCCCTTTTTCTCTCCAATTTTGTGATATCCAATTGGTAGTTACAGTCTTGTCCCATCGCTGCAACTACCCTACGGACTCGGGAGAGGCGAAGGTCGAGAGCCATGCGTCCTCCGAAACACGACCCTGCCAAGCCGCACTGCTTCTTGACACACTGCTCGCTTAACCTGGAAGCCAGTCGCACCAAAGTGTCCAGCTGGCGACCAAAGTCAGCTTGCAGGCACCTGGCCCGCCACAATGAGTCGCTAGAGTGCGATGGGACAAGGAAATCCCGGCCGGCCAAACCCTCCCCTAACCCAGACGACGCTGGGCCAAATTGTGCACCGCCTCATGGGGCTCCCGGTCATGGCCGGCTGTGATACAGCCTGGGGATCGAACCTGGGGCTGTAGTGACACCTCAAGCACTACGATGCAGTACCTTAGACCGCTCTCGCCACTCGGGAGACCTAATCTGTACATTTTCGATCAGAATATATATATATTTTTAATAAAAATAATCATATATTGTTAAATTATAGGAGTAACTCTGGTAGGCCTAAAACATTATTCCTCACCTCAAGTTCAACTATCAGAGTCAGTTGGAACGCAGGTGTACACTGCATTTATATCATAGGCCCTGCAGTATAATAGGCTAGTAGTCACACCACACCAAACCTTCACCAAAGTTTCTAAACGTTATTAGGGTAATATCAAAGTAAGTCAAGCCATTGTTTATAGGGAAAATACGAGCAGGCTATTATATTGCGGCAAACACAACATTACAGTTGGAACTTAAATTGGCTCAACAGAAAAAAAGAAGAAACTTGCGAACTGGTTTAAACCTTCACTAAAGTTTTGAACAGGCTATATTTCAGCAATTACCAAGAAAGGCTAGTGCCTACCGTACCCAACAAAAGACAGCAATAGGCTAATTATATTTATTTTACAACAGGCCTACACAATTAAAAAGACCGAGATTTAACTTAATTTAGCCAACGAAAATGTCTCAACGGGATGAAAGAAAACATGTTTAGCATATTTAAAGAACTGGTTTAGATTAATAAATAAATAGCCCTACAATAATAACAATGATATACATGAACACTAATGATTAAATCAATTATTATAATTACGAAGAAAATAAATAAACACAAATTAGAAAATTGCATCCTACCTGATTAGCGAGTTGCACAGTAGCCTGCATTTTGGCCATGCCAAGGCTCCTCATTTGCGCTCTCTCTCTACTCAGCAGCAGGCGCATGCACGTAAGGCAGCGTGCAAGGAGTGAGAGAATGGTTCTGAAGCCGAAGCCCCAGCTATTTTATTTATCGGCTTAACTGGCCAAAAGCCGGCAATTACCGGCTAAAGGAAACCCTGATCAGGGCCTAACATTAACATTTTGGTCCACCAGCCACAGATGCAGGTAGATTAAAAAATCTACCAGCCACTCAGATTTTTGGGCCGGCCATTTGTTTTGCCTATAATAATAATGTAATTAACAAAAAAATTATGACCATGCTTTGTAATGTTTCTAAAACGAGACATGTATTAGTAAAAAGGAATGTAGTATATTGCAAAAAAAATGTGTGACCTGAGTCTTCTGACCAAAATTTTATCAGATGAGAAAATGTTCAGCTGCCCCTTTAAGGACAGGAGGTTACCGTGGTAACGGGGCCACTCAAGTCTTGTCACTTGTGTCTGTGATTTTGGATCTGACTAGTAGTAGACAGCGTCTCTTCACTAGCAACCGAGCTTGTGAACAAAACAATGTAATAGCCAAGAAACGTGGACAAAGTCTCACTTTGTGGACTTTAGTGTAAATTAGACCAACTTTTATGCGCCTCAAAAATGAATCTATCAGCACTTAACTCACAGTGCGCGCAGCTCCCCAGCAAGGCATTGTTGCTGTGTGAGGTGAGGTACAGTATTCATATTTGTTTGTGAGATTAGCAGCTATGAAACAAAACAGCGGAAATACTTAGAAAACAGCTGCTGCAGCATTTTTCTGCTATAAATCACAACTAGTACATGTGCTCACACTTGACTTTTGACCTACATGGTTGGTGAAATATACATTCCTACCCACCAATACCTAAATTATGCCCTGACCCTGACCTACACACACAAACCCACGCACACATTCACCTTTCTATGTACAGTCAGCAGCATGTTGAGCCCTCGAGCCGATGTTTGTCATGAGTGTCATTCATGCTTTAGTTATGTTATATTTTAGTATGATTGTGCTCGTTTGAAGGCATGCTTGTCTTAGTGTGAACAGCATGGGAGCCGAATTGCTGGGTCTACGTGTGCTTAAATTTTAAACACATTGATATAAAAATGAATATCTAGCCTGGCAGGTCTGTAGAAAAAAACCAACACGCGTGCTTGTGCAAACACACGTACACACACTACTCAGAAAAACCCTCCTTTCTCTGCAGCGGTGGGTAGAAAACAAGATTGTTCCTAATTGACACCACATGTGGGGGAGTGTTCAGAGGCCCGATATCCCCCCTCCTTCTCCCCTCCTCTTCTTCCCCCTCCTCCCTCCATCAGTATTATGGAAGGGCTCTTGCTTTCCTTCTTGCTTCTTTCTTTCCCATTTCTCTCGCTCTCTCTCACTCATATATATATATACACACACACACAAATACCGTTCAAAAGTTTGGGGTCACTTAGAAATGTCCTTGTTTTCGAAAGAAAAGCAAAACAATTTGTCCATTAAAATAACATCAAATTGATCAGAAATACAGTGTAGAGATTGTTCATGTTGTAAATGGCTATTGTAGCTGGAAACGGCTGATTTTTTATGGAATATCTACATAGGTGTACAGAGGCCCATTATCAGCAACCATCAGTCCTGTGTTCCAATGGCACGTTGTGTTTGCTAATCCAAGTTTATCATTTTAAAAGGCTAATTGATCATTAGAAAACCCTTTTGCAATTATGTTAGCACAGCTGAAAACTGTTGTGCTGATTAAAGAAGGCCTTCTTGAGACTAGTTGAGTATCTGGAGCATCATCAATTGTGGGTTCGATTACAGGCTCAAAATGGCCAGAAACAAATAACTTTCTTCTGAAACTCGTCAGTCTATTCTTGTTCTGAGAAATGAAGGCTATTCCATGCGAGAAATTGCAAAGAAACTGAAGATCTTGTACAACGCTGTGTACTACTCCCTTCACAGAACAGCGCAAACTGTCTCTAACCAGAATAGAAAGAGTGGGAGGCCCTGGTGCACAACTGAGCAAGAGGACAAATACATTAGAGTGTCTAGTTTGAGAAACAGATGCCTCACAGGTCCTCTACTGGCAGCTTCATTAAATAGTACCCGCAAAACACCAGTCTCAAAGTCAACAGTGAAGAGGCAACTCCGGGATGCTGAACTTTTAGGCAGAGTTGCAAAGAAAAAGCCATATCTCAGACTGGCAAATAAAAATAAAAGATTAAGATGGGCAAAAGAACACAGACACTGGACAGAGGAAGATTGGACATTTTTTTTAATGGACAGACGAATCGAAGTTTGAGGTGTTCGGATCACAAAGAAGAACATTTGTGAGACTCAGACCAAATGAAAAGATGCTGGAGGAGTGCTTGATGCCATCTGTCAAGCATGGTGGAGGCAATGTGATGGTCTGGGGGTGCTTTGGTGGTGGTAAAGCGGGAGATTTGTACAGGGTAAAAGGGATCTTGAAGAAGGAAGGCTATCACTCCATTTTGCAACGCCATGCCATACCCTGTGGACGCCGCTTGATTGGAGTCAATTTCCTCCTACAACAGGACAATGACCCAAAGCACAGCTCCAAACGATGCAAGAACTATTTAGGGAAGAAGCAGTCAGCTGGTATTCTGTCTATAATGGAGTGGCCAGCACAGTCACCGGATCTCAACCCTATTGAGCTGTTGTGGGAGCAGCTTGACCGTATGGTACGTAAGACGTGCCCATCAAGCCAATCCAATTTGTGGGAGGTGCTTCAGGAAGCATGGGGTGAAATCTCTTCAGATTACCTCAACAAATTGACAACTAGAATGCCAAAGGTCTGCAAGGCTGTAATTGCTGCAAATGCAGGGATCTTTGACGAAAGCAACGTTTTAAGGACACAATTATTATTTATATTAAAAATCATTATTTCTAACCTTGTCAATGACTACATTTCCTATGCATTTTGCTATATTTCCTATTCAAACTTATTTCATGTATGTTTTCATGGAAAAAAAAAGGACATTTCTAAGTGACCCCAAACTTTGAACGGTAGTATATATTCAGATAGCTTTGTTGGCATGAAATACAATTTGTAGATATTGCAAAAGCAGTATAGTGGTACAGCATTTCAGTAAATACAGTACAAAGCAATGAGGATAAGGAAATACAGTTAATTTCAGTAGTAATAATAGTACATACAGTATACAGGAACAACAATTAAATAAAAATAAGATTATAAAAAGAAAAAGTGGCTAATAAATAAACAACAATGTACATGGATGATGGTTACACTATGTATCACTTATAAGTTACATACAATGTAAATACTTCAGGGAATTGGTGCTCATGGGATGTCCCTCAGGCTATGGCAATCATATACATATCTTGCAGTAATATTTGTGTTTTTTCCCACACCCAGAATAATTCCCAGCTCTTGTCATTAGTAAATTCACAGAAGTTGGGAATTGTTTGAAATATTTTCTTGAAAAAATATGATGTAATTTGGGAGTTTTTCTCACAGTAGAGAGTCTCTACTGACCCTGCCTTGCAGTGACCACATAGACGCTCCTCTTTGGGTAGCCATGTCTTTTTGGGTCTCCCTTTTTCTTTAGCCAATTGATGGTCACTGAGCCTGTATTTGGTCAGGATCTGTCTCTGATTAGATATATTCTGCCAATTCTCTTTTGAGGGCCAAATAGCAATTTAGTTTATTCTGTGTTTTTGTTTCATTTTCCCAATTTGTCAAATAGGTTTTCATTTCTAACAATTGATTGATTTCCCTGTGTGTTTGGATAATAGGATAATAGGGTTGTTTAGTGTTAACAGCTGACGGGGGACTCTTTTCAGGGTTCAGCTCTTGGGTTTCCAGTGCTTTGAATTGTAAGGATGTTTTGGGGCATCATTTCAAATGGTGCCAAAATTGTAATGTCCTTTTCTTAATATTTACAATTAAAGGGAATTTTCCGAGTTCCGCTCTGCATGCATTATTTGGTACTTTATTTTGAATATTTAGGATAATTCTGCAGAATTCTGTATGTATATTTTCAATTGTGTTTTTCTCCCAATGCTTATATTCGTAATTACAGGTTGGACCACAAACTCCCTTCCATATAGTGCAATTGGTAAAATTACGCTATTGAATATTTTGCACCAGATTTGGATAGGAGTATTTATTTTTGAGAATTTTTTATTTTTATGGAGTAAAATGCTTTATTATTTTTCTTTTAGTGCATTCACTGCCAGACAAAATCCACCAGTGGCACTGATTTTTTGTCACAGGTAGTTAGTTGTACCATTGGGTGTCTGCTGCTCTGATTCTTGGCCTTTGTCTGGAAAATCACAACTTTGGTTTTCTGAAAGTTGATCTTGATTGCCCAGTTGATGCTTTTTTCCCAAAGAATGTTCAGTTGTTCCTTCAGCTCTGTTGGTGACAGTAGGACAAAGTCATCTGTGTAGAGCAGGAATCTGACCACCTCATCTTTGAGAGTGAGTCCAGGAGCTGCAGAGTGGTCCAACAACAACACTGCTAGTTTGTTGTAGATGTTGAACGGGTTTGGACTTAAACTGCACTCTAGTCTCTTCCCTCGCCCTTGTGCAAAAAACTCTGTTCTTTTATTGTTCAGTTTAATACTACATGTGTTTGAGTAAATCGATTTTACGATGACGTATACTTTACCCCCAACGCCACTTTGGAGGGTTTTGTAATTAATCCATCATGCCATATGGAATCAAAAGCGTTCTTAAAATCAACAAAACATGCAAATACTTTTCCTCTGCTTTTCTGATGAACATGTTGGTTTATTAGTGTGTGCATGTGGTCTGTTCTGTGTTTAGGTGGAAAGCCAATTAGTTTTTTGCTGAGAGCCTTGTGTTGTGTGAGGAAGTTCTGTATTCGGTCATTGAGAATACAGCAGAACAGTTTTCCCATGTTACTGGTGACACATATTCCTCTAGTTATTAGGGTCAAATTTGTCTCTTTTTAAAAATATATATATATTAGGGTAATGAGCCCATGGTTCCAAATATAGGGGAAGCAGCCGTTCTCTCAAAACCAGGTTGAATAGTTTTAATAAGGCGTCCTGCAGCTCAGGACTACTGTCTTTTAAGCATTTCATTCCTGATGCTGTCAGGGCCACATGCCTTTCCAGGTTTAAGGCTTTGTATTTTCTTTGAAAGTTCAGCCTGTGTAATTTGGTAGTCAATTGGGTTCTGGTTGTTTTTAATCTTGTGTTTTTCTTTGGTTTAAAGAAAGTTCCTTTGATGGTATTATTCCATAGACTTACAAAATGATCTTTCCTCACTCTCTCTCACGCTCTCTCTCTCTCGCGCTCTACAAGTTATTTAAAATATGAAGAAAAAAAACATGACTGTAAAGAATCTGAGCGGTGATGCAGCCTCTCTTCACGACTGTGTTGGTCTGTGTGGACCATGATAGATCCTTAGTGATGTGGACGCCGAGGAACTTGAAGCTTTCGACCCGCTCCACTACAACCCTGTCTATGTGAATGGGGGCGTGCTCGGCCCTCCGTTTCCTGTAGTCCACGATCAGCTCCTTTGTCTTGCTGACATTGAGGGAGAGGTTGTTGTTCTGGCACCTAACTGCCAGATCTCTGACGTCCTCCCTCGTCGTCGTCGGTGATCAGGCCTACCACTGTCGTGTCGTCGGCAAACTTAATGCTGGGGTTGGAGTCGTTCGCAGCCACGCAGTTGTGGGTGAACAGGGCATAGAGGAGGGGACTAAGCACGCCCTGAGGGGTCCCCGTCTTGAGGGTCAGCATGACGGATGTGTTGTTGCCTACCCTCACCACCTGAGGCCGGCCATTCAGGAAGTCCAGGATCCAGTTGCAGAGGGAGGTGTTCAGTCTCAGGATCCTTAGCTTAGTGATGAGCTTGGAGGGCATTATGGTATTGAATGATGAGCTATAGTCAATGAACAGCGTTCTCACATAGGTATTCCTCTTATCTAGGTGGGTGAGTGCAGTGTGGAGAGCAATTGAGATTGCGTCGTCTATGGATCTGTTGGGGCAGTATGCAAATTGTAGTGGGTCTAGGATGGCTGGGGTGGAGGAGTTAATGTGTGCTATAACCAGCCTCTCAAAGCACTTCATGATTACAGAAGTGAGTGCTACGTTGTGGAATGAAGCCTTAGAGTTATTAGGAACAGGAATGATTGTGGTCATCTTAAAACATGTGGGGATTACAGACTGGGACAAGGAGAGGTTGAAAATTACCGTGAATATGCCTGCCAGCTGTTCTGCGCATTCTCTGAGAATGCGCCCTGGAATACCGTCAGGGCCCGCGGCCTTGCAGAGACAGATCCTTACCAAGTACAGGCTGATTGACCACCAACTGGCAATAAAAAGCGGCAGACATAAAAAGACATGGCTACCCAAAGAGGAGCGTGTATGTGGTCACGGCGTGACAGGGGAGGTAGAGACAGAGATGCACTTTCTCCTCTACTGTGAGAAATATTCCTCACCAAGAGATTCATTATTCGCAGAAATTATGACATTTATTCCAAATGTTATCTTATTAAACACAGAGGAAAAACTAAAAATACTCATGGGCGAAAGAGCAACGCTCCTCTTGCAGCCAAATATGTATTTGCCTGCGATAGCCTGAGGGACACTGAATAATGACATCTGCACAGTAAGAAGTAACTTATTATTAGTATTGTTGTTATTATTATTGTCATGATTATTATTCCAAGTAGTAGTGGTACGGGTAGTAGGTGTGATGGTAACGGTAGTAGTTTAATGATGGTAATGATAGTGGTGGTAGTAGTAGTAAGGATGATGGTAGTTGTAGTGATGATGACAGTTAGTTACAGTGGGGGAAAAAAGTATTTAGTCAGCCACCAATTGTGCAAGTTCTCCCACTTAAAAAGATGAGAGAGGCCTGTAATTTTCATCATAGGTACATGTCAACTATGACAGACAAAATGAGAAAAAAAAATCCAGAAAATCACATTGTAGGATTTTTAATGAATTTATTTGCAAATTATGGTGGAAAATAAGTATTTGGTCAATAACAAAAGTTTCTCAATACTTTGTTATATACCCTTTGTTGGCAATGACACAGGTCAAACGTTTTCTTGTAAGTCTTCACAAGGTTTTCACACACTGTTGCTGGTATTTTGGCCCATTCCTCCATGCAGATCTCCTCTAGAGCAGTGATGATTTGGGGCTGTTGCTGGGCAACACGGACTTTCAACTCCCTCCAAAGATTTTCTATGGGGTTGAGATCTGGAGACTGGCTAGGCCACTCCAGGACCTTGAAATGCTTCTTACGAAGCCACGCCTTCGTTGCCCGGGCGGTGTGTTTGGGATCATTGTCATGCTGAAAGACCCAGCCACGTTTCATCTTCAATGCCCTTGCTGATGGAAGGAGGTTTTCACTCAAAATCTCACGATACATGGCCCCTTTCATTCTTTCCTTTACACGGATCAGTCGTCCTGGTCCCTTTGCAGAAAAACAGCCCCAAAGCATGATGTTTCCACCCCCATGCTTCACAGTAGGTATGGTGTTCTTTGGATGCAACTCAGCATTCTTTGTCCTCCAAACACGACGAGTTGAGTTTTTACCAAAAAGTTATATTTTGGTTTCATCTGACCATATGACATTCTCCCAATCCTCTTCTGGATCATCCAAATGCACTCTAGCAAACTTCAGACGGGCCTGGACATGTACTGGCTTAAGCAGGGGGACACGTCTGGCACGTTTGAGTCCCTGGCGGCGTAGTCTGTTACTGATGGTAGGCTTTGTTACTTTGGTCCCAGCTCTCTGCAGGTCATTCACTAGGTCCCCCCGTGTGGTTCTGGGATTTTTGCTCACTGTTCTTGTGATCATTTTTACCCCACAGGGTGAGATCTTGCGTGGAGCCCCAGATTGAGGGAGATTATCAGTCTTGTATGTCTTCCATTTCCTAATAATTGCTCCCACAGTTGATTTCTTCAAACCAAGCTGCTTACCTATTGCAGATCCAGTCTTCCCAGCCTGGTGCAGGTCTACAATTTTGTTTCTGGTGTCCTTTGACAGCTCTTTGGTTTTGGCCATAGTGGAGTTTGGAGTGTGACTGTTTGAGGTTGTGGACAGGTGTCTTTTATACTGATAACAAGTTCAAACAGGTGCCATTAATACAGGTAACGAGTGGAGGACAAAGGAGCCTCTTAAAGAAGAAGTTACAGGTCTGTGAGAGCCAGAAATCTTGCTTGTTTGTAGGTGACCAAATACTTATTTTCCACCATAATTTGCAAATAAATTCATAAAAAATCCTACAATGTGATTTTCTGGATTTTTTTTCCTCAATTTGTCTGTCATAGTTGACGTGTACCTATGATGAAAATTACAGGCCTCTCTCATCTTTTTAAGTGGGAGAACTTGCACAATTGGTGGCTGACTAAATACTTTTTTTCCCCACTGTAGTTATAGTTTTAGTAGGTAGCAATATTAGAGGTAGAAATGCTACTAGTGGTAATGGTAGTAGTAGGGATAGTATTAGTGTTATTGTTATTAATAGTGGTGGTAGCATTCATTTTAGTAGTAATAATAGTAGCATGTTCATTTTCCATGTTTCTATTCTATTTATTTTGACGGTACCATTTTATTGTTATTCCTATTATTTATTTATATTTATTTATGCGCACACAAACACACACACACACACACACACACACACACACACACAGAGAGAGAGAGAGAGACACACACAGAGAGAGGCACACACACACACACACACAGAGAGAGAGAGACATACACACACACACACAGAGACAAACACACACAGACACACACACACACAGAGAGGGAGACCGAGAGACAGAGACTGATCGACACTAGATGGCAACGTTTTACTGTGCTGCTAGCCCTTCCTCCCTCTCTCTAACTCTAGTCCAAGTTGCTATAACTCTCTGGCTTATCCCCTCCACTCCTATTATTGACTGCTTGTTGCTCAACATGAGCCCCAGCCTCTCTAGGTGTGTATGTGTGTGTGTCTGTACGCGTGCACGTGTGTGTGTTTGTGTGAGAGAAAGAGAGAGTGAGGGGTGCGGGAGGGGGCAGCATTTTCCCCATATGTCCCTGGGAGAATCTCAATTGCATACTCCTTGCGTCCTCTCTCCTTACCTCCTTCTCAAAACCCATTGGATGAGAAAGCCAGAGGTCCCTCCCCTCTGAACTTTTCTTCCAGTGGGTTTTGAGAAGGAGGTGAAGAGAGAGGACGCAAGGATTATGCAATTGAGATTCTCCCTCTGTCCAGGCCAAAGCAGAAAGAATCTCCCCCCTCTGCATCCCCCTCACCTCCTCCCTCCATTCCTGCTCTCCACTGTGGGACCAGGCACTGGCTCTCTGGAAGTCGAGGTGCTGATTCAGGGGTTCTGGGCGAAGGGGAAATCCTGCTTATCTTTGTGGAATTTTATTATGTTAGACTATTTGGATCATGCAGGCTCCCTCTACTCCTCACCAGGCCGCCCTCTCTTCATCCATTTCACCTTGTCACGCAAATGCAGTCTCTCTCTCTCTCTCTCTCTCTCTCTCTCTCTCTCTCTCTCTCTCTCTCTCTCTCTCTCTCGCTCTCTCTCGCTCTCTCTCGCTCTCTCTCTCTCTCGCTCTCTCTCTCCATTCAGATTTTGAAGAATCTTTGTTTTTTTTCCCCCTCTTATTTTCTCGTTTCTTATTCCTCTCACTCGCCTCTCTCTATAAACTCCATGCTCTGTTAATCTTTTAGGCGTAACTGTATGTTAGGAAGGAAGGAATTGGCTGATGCTCTAATGTGTGTGGGAATGGGTGTGTACATGGAGGGCTACATGTTTGGGTATGTGTGTTGGTATGCATGGGCATGTTACTGGATATGTCTGTGTTGGCGTGCTAGATACAGGCACGTACACGCATGTGTATGTTTCGATCTGTAAAGGGAGAAGCTTTCGTTTGTGTGTGTGTGTGTGTGTCCATTCAATCTAAATCGGTCTCCCTGCCAGGGCTGTGGATACAGGGCTCAGGAGAGCAGAACATGAATTATGGACAACAGAACAGGGTCTCTGGTTTGAATCTCACGTACTACACAGTAACACATGCATGCACAGAAACCCTCATGCAAACATCAGCATATGTCCATACACACACACTCCACACATGCATACGGTTAAACACACACACACTCAACCGCAACGACACACACTCATGTACCGTACAGCCTGATTGATCCTCCCTCCAGTGTCCATGATAAAGCTCTCTGATAGGCTGATAGGACCCGCTGATGCATTTCCTGTTTTGGTGGAGCTTCCTTTTTTTTCAACCAGCTGGTCCCTGCATTCCTCTGTGATGAGGTGAAAAGGAGGGCAGTGGGGGGTCGGAGGAGTAAAAGGAGGGGGAATGGGGGCCTAGGTGTGCGGCTGGGGCTAGAAGAGTAGGGTTAAGTTTCCCTTAGACGCTGATCTTGGGTCAGTTTAGCATTTTCCCCACTAATCGTTAAGGTTAGGATTGTGGGAAGGGAAGCTGAACCTAGATCTCCACCTTGGATTAATTTCACCCCGGAGCGGTGCTAGATGGGGTGAAGGTTAGTTCAAAGTTTTATTAGTCGTATATACATCGTCCAACGAAATGCTTACTTACAGGTTCCTTCTCGACAATGCAACAACAATAAGAAATAATACAATATAAAAATAAGAACAAAGTAATTGGCTCAGTAGAATATAATAAATATTTTAGCATAAGTATAATACAGGAATGCACAGTTTTATAGTCCAATATTTACACATGTATTGGGGATGGGGGGGGGGGGGGGGGGCAGTGTATATACTGAGCAGTATAATAAGAGTGTGGTAGTAGCACTTGTGATGTGTGTGTGTGTAGCATGAATGTATATGTGTTTGTGTGTGTGTGTATTTCTGTGTGAGTGAGTGCATGTGTGCTAAGGTGCGGAGAATCAGAGCAGGGGGTCAATCCAGTTCAAGTGTTCAGCAGTCTGATGTCTTGTAGATAGAAACTGACTCTGAGCCTGCTGGTATCAGACCTCATGCTCCAATACCGTCTGCCCGACGGTAAGGGAGAGAACAGCTCGTGGCTGGGGTGTGTGGGGTCCTTGATGATGCTGTGTGCCTTCCTCTGGCACCGTTTCAAATAGATTTCCTGGTTGTATAGGAGCAGGGTGGCGGCATGCGGGTGGCCGCGGCATTTTTGTTGTTTTTGTATTCTAGTGTGGTCCAGTCATATGGTAGGACAGGATAGGCAGAGATTGTGTGTGTGTGTCTTTTATACTGTGATGAGCCTCTCTGTGTTCTCTGTTAACGGTTTCCAGTAGCGGTCTCCGGGAGTAGTAATATACAGCTCAGGCTTAGACATGCTCAGACATGCCCACAGCTCTGCCTGTCCGTCTGTCTGCGTGTCTGTCACTGGGCAGAAAGACCAGGAGGTGCTTGTACATGTGAGACGTGTGTGTGCGTTGGAGGGGGATACATGAGGTTTGTGTGGGAGGGGGGTTATTTGTGTGTGTGTGTGTGTGTGTGTGTGACTATAGAATGATGTCAGTGTCTGAGCCAGCAGATCTCCTCCTGTCCTGAACTGCTCCTGATCTTAGCTTTGTCTCAGACAGTCAGTCGCCCCAAGACACTGATCTAAGGTTAGTAGTTATTTTCCCCCTTCATGGTTAAGGTCAGGATTTGGTGAGGCCGAGCAGTGCTGAAAAATGAAACTTCACAACAGCTACTCTGTGCGAATTAGACCAGGGGTCTTCAAACTTTTCTTGCCAGGGTGACACCTCCCAGGCAAACCGGGGACCCAGGAATGCAAAATATAATGAATTAACATGCCTTCTCTTATCATCAGGTGAATGATAATGACAAAGTGAAGTAATCAACATTTAAAAATGAATTGGTAGATAGTTGTTCATTATTTTGACCTCCTCACTAGGGATTAACACCAGTAACCGGTACCACTAACACTGTCCTGGGACCACTTCACATTTCCCAAAAAAATGTAATGACAAGACCCGGGAAATTACAACTTTTTCCCCCAATGTCGCACTAATGCAATTCCACCAAATACAAATGCTAGCAGCAGATCGGCAAATAATTAAATAGCACATTATCCAAACAGGTTGTTACATGGAAGCCTTTAGCTTAGCATATTTACTTCACACAAAGTCGTCATAAATTCAAAGCACCATTTTGTATATATCTGACCCTTCATTGGACACTGTGTTAACAAACCTCCAAACGAGCTTCAATGCCATACAACACTCCTTCCGTAGCCTCCAACTGCTCTTAAACGCTAGTAAAACTAAATGCATGCTCTTCAATCGAACGCTGCTTGCACCCGCCTGCCCGACTAGAATCACTACTCTCGGCGGGTCTGACTTAGAATATGTGGACAACTACAAATACCTAGGTGTCTGGTTAGACCATAAACTCTCCTTGCAGACTCACATTAAGCATCTCCAAACCAAAGTTAAATCTAGAATCGGCTTCCTATTTCGCAACAAAGCCTCCTTCACTCATGCTGCCAAACATGCCCTCGTAAAACGGACTATCCTACCGATCCTTGACTTTGGCGATGTCACTTACAAAATAACCTCCAACACTCTACTCAGCAAATTGGATGTAGTCTATCACAGTGCCATCCGTTTTGTCACCAAAGCCCCATATACTACCCACCATTGTGACCTGTACGCTCTCGTTGGCTGGCCCTCACTACATATTTGTCGCCAAACCCACTGGCTCCAGGTCATCTATAAATCACTGCTAGGCAAATCCCCGCCTTATCTTAGCTCATTGGTCACCATAGCAACACCCACCCATAGTATGCGCTCCAGCAGGTATATCTCACTGGTCATCCCCAAAGCCAACACCTCCTTTGGCCGCCATTCCTTCCAGTTCTCTGCTGCTAATGACTGGAACAAACTGCAAAAATCTCTGAAGCTGGAGACTCTTATATCCCTCACTAACTTTTTAAGCATCAGTTGTCAGAGCAGCTTACTGATCACTACACCTGTACACAGCCCATCTGTAATTAGCCCACCCAACTACCTCATCCCCATATTGTCATTTATTTTGCTCATTTGCACCCCAGTATTTCTATTTGGACATCTTCTGCACATCTATCACTCCAGTGTTCATACTCAATTGTAATTATTTTGCACTATGGCCTATTTATTGCCTTACCTCCATAACTTACTACATTTGCACACACTGTATATAGATGTTCTATTGTGTTATTGACTGTACGTTTTGTTTTATCCCATGTGTAACTCTGTGTTGTTTTTATCGCACTGCTTTGCTTTATCTTGGTCAGGTCGCAGTTGTAAATGAGAACTTGTTCTCAACTGGCTTACCTGGTTAAATAAAGGTGAAATAAAATAAAACAGAATGATGAAAATATTGGAATGATGTAGGCTAATGCAATTGAAGGCATGTATCAAATTCTTGCGTATACTGAAACTCCCAAAGTTATATCCAACCGTTATACTAATTTAAAGCAATAGTCTTGCCTGGTCACCTAGATTATAATTTCAGCACCATTTTGCTTGGGAACGTGCCATCGCTCTGTTTTGAGACAAGCATTGGGGACTTATCTAGATAAATCAATCAATGTCAGATTTTTGTTTTCACTGAATCTCCGTTTGGATATTTGGTAACAATTAGGCTGGGGAAATGTTAGCTGAGGTGAGTGCTAATTATCATATTTATTCTAGTTTCCTCATATATTAGCTGATCATAACATTTTGCTAGCATGTTATACAAGTCTGCTTGCTCTTCACTCGCGTAGTAGCCAGTCCTACTCTTGACCAAAAGCCTGTGACTTGTCTGATAATCAATCAATGTGATTTTGTTTAACTGAATCTGTCTATATATTTGTTTAATTGATCTCTGGCTGGACAAGTGGAAGTGTTAGCTCATTTATTTGTTTGCTCATCTATCACTGATCAGAAATGCTTAGCGTGCAATAATGTAGCCTAAATCAAATGTATTTTTTATCTATTGACTCACGTAGTAGCCTTATATAGAGCCTAGGCTATTTTCCTATCGTCCCAATCCAACTGAAATCCAAAATCCTGACTCCTGTCTCGCATGAAAATTCAAAATGTTATTCTGTAATCCATAGGCTGCATTATCAAAGCACGTCTGTAACATTTCCCCCGCTTCTCTGCGCTGTGTCGTATTGCTGCCCATGTGAGCGATTCAGTAGAGAACGTGGGATCAACAAACAGTATGAGAGTAGATATATACAGTGGGGAGAACAAGTATTTGATACACTGCCGATTTTGCAGGTTTTCCTACTTACAAAGCATGTAGAAGTCTGTAATTTTTATCATAGGTACACTTCAACTGTGAGAGACGGAATCTAAAACAAAAATCCAGAAAATCACATTGTATGATTTTTAAGTAATTAATTTGCATTTTATTGCATGACATAAGTATTTGATCACCTACCAACCAGTTAGAATTCCGGCTCTCAGAGACCTGTTCGTTTTTCTTTTAGAAGCCCTCCTGTTCTCTACTCATTACCTGTATTAACTGCACCTGTTTGAACTCGTTACCTGTATAAAAGACACCTGTCCACACACTCAATCAAACAGACTCCAACCTCTCCACAATGGCCAAGACCAGAGAGCTATGTAAAGACATCAGGGATACAATTGTAGACCTGCACAAGGCTGGGATGGGCTACAGGACAATAGGCAAGCAGCTTGGTGAGAAGGCAACAACTGTTGGCGCAATTAATAGAAAATGGAAGAAGTTCAAGATGACGGTCAATCATCCTCGGTCTGGGGCTCCATGCAAGATCTCACCTCGTGGGGCATCAATGATCATGAGGAAGGTGAGGGATCAGCCCAGAACTACACGGCAGGACCTGGTCAATGACCTGAAGAGAGCTGGGACCACAGTCTCAAAGAAAACCATTAGTAACACACTACGCCGTCATGGATTAAAATCCTGCAGCGCACGCAAGGTCCCCCTGCTCAAGCCAGCGCATGTCCAGGCCCGTCTGAAGTTTGCCAATGACCATCTGGATGATCCAGAGGAGGAATGGGAGAAGGTCATGTGGTCTGATGAGACAAAAATAGAGCTTTTTGGTCTAAACTCCACTCACCGTGTTTGGAGGAAGAAGAAGGATGAGTACAACCCCAAGAACACCATACCAACCGTGAAGCATGGAGGTGGAAACATCATTCTTTGGGGATGCTTTTCTGCAAAGGGGACAGGACGACTGCACCGTATTGAGGGGAGGATGGATGAGGCGATGTATCGCGAGATCTTGGCCAACAACCTCCTTCCATCAGTAAGAGTATTGAAGATGGGTCGTGGCTGGGTCTTCCAGCATGACAACGAACCGAAACACACAGCCAGGGCAACTAAGGAGTGGCTCCGTAAGAAGCATCTCAAGGTCCTGGAGTGGCCTAGCCAGTCTCCAGACCTGAACCCAATAGAAAATCTTTGGAGGGAGCTGAAAGTCCGTATTGCCCAGCGATAGCCCCGAAACCTGAAGTATCTGGAGAAGGTCTGTATGGAGGAGTGGGCCAAAATCCCTGCTGCAGTGTGTGCAAACCTGGTCAAGACCTACAGGAAACGTATGATCTCTGTAATTGCAAACAAAGGTTACTGTACCAAATATTAAGTTCTGCTTTTCTGATGTATCAAATACTTATGTCATGCAATAAAATGCAAATGAATTACTTTAAAATCATACAATGTCATTTTCTGGATTTTTGTTTTAGATTCCGTCTCTCACAGTTGAAGTGTACCTATGATAAAATTATAGACCTCTACATGCTTTGTAAGATTGCAAAATTGGCAGTGTATCAAATACTTGTTCTCCCCACTGTGTGTAAACAGTGGACCCTGTTAAGATACCTTGATATTTAAACAATTTCCTCTCTTCATCTCCCAGTTACTCATGAGCTGATTTGCTATCTGTATAATCATCAACTTGATTTTGCCAAATAGGAGATATTCTGTCATTCGTTGGAGGTTATCTAGCAAGCTTAACAATTTTGGTCATTTGACTTTTGTTTGACTGCTGTTACAAAGTCTGTATGATTCGACAATGCTATAGCTTACTCGGGGTGTGCTCTGTGCTTCCAGAGTGCGCTCTGTGTTGAGAAAACCTAGGCCTGAATGAATTGAGGAACATGATAAAAGTCTGAATTTATGAACGGCCTGTTTCGCAATTCACAACAATGTCATTGGCGATAAAAGTTACTCGAATTACTAAATATCAGTGTACTCAAATCTTTACATAGTGGCGCAGCCAAGCTGGCAATGTGGAGGAGCAACAATCTTATTTTTTGGAGAACCCTGGCATAGTGACAATCTTGGTTTAAACGCTTTAAATGGGCACTTCCGATTTTTGCGGTTTTTCCCAGGACCCTCGGGATAAATATGAATTATTCCAGGTATTGAAACTTGGTTGATTTTCGGAAAAATATTAATTAAGTGTAAACTCTAACATAGCCTATTAGCTAGAAAGGTAACTCTAAACATATTTTTGCTAATATCATCTGTTTAGCAGATTAAACAAAGGTTAGCCATGTGTTGGCAAATATTAATGTGCAAGTTAAGAAAGCTTACCAACAGGCAGCGGCACTTGTCGCAATGGTAGCCTTTTTACGGGTGCTATGTCAGATACTCCAGTGACTGTAATTGGGTCATTCCACCGATTCGGTGCCTTTTGAGATGTGTAACTGCGTTTCATTTCACCAAATTGTAACATTCTGTCATAAAGAGCACATGATCAACTTCATAAAAAAAAACATGTTTTCCCATCTTAAAATTGTATAGTATTAAGTGCCAAATAAAATAAGATGGTTGACCGTAACAGGCTCGCCTGTGCTTTCTCTTCGCTAATGATGCGAGTGTGTTCAGTCTTTGGTCTGTTGCGTGTAGAATATCCTAGCCTATTCATTGATGGTATGCCCTGCGCTACTTAAGTTGCAAGCCAAGAAATTGCGAAATACAGCATTCCATTGTGAAATGCAGCTTTTGATTGACGATAGATAGGCCTAGTGCACAGTTCTGCCTGGTGGTCAACCTGCATATACTGTGCCCCTCCCCTCTCTCTCTGTCCCTTGCTAGCTGGCTACGAAAGATGCAAGTGTTTATGTTCTCGGAAGTACGGCAACTAATCATTGTCCTCCGTTCCAAAAATACTTTATCTTAGGAGTCGATTCCTAGCGATTCCTTTCTTTATAATAAATGTCTTGGTAAGTCGCGGTATTTAACTAACTTTAAAATACTTTTTTAGGAGAGAGTGGTCTGCACGCACGCAGGCAGGCTGCGCGCAGGCAGCTCGAGATTATTTCATTGACAGTTCTGGTTGCCTAGTGATGGACGTTAGTCCCGCTTCAGAAGCGGCATTTCTTTACAGACAAGTAAAATATGCATCCAATCGTCTTGGTCTTCTTGCTATTGTAAATTATGCATGCTCTCACTGTGTACTCCAATAACACTCTCGCTCCAATAAACTCAAACAGGAAGTACCAGTGACACCCTCAATACGGAAGTGGTCAGATGAAGCAGATGCTAAGCTAAAGGACTGTTTCGGTAGCACAGACGGGAATATGTTCCGGAACTAATCCAATTGGCATTGAGGAGTTTACCACATCAGTCACCAGCTTCATTAAAAAGTGCATCGATGACGTCGGCCCCACAGTGACTTTATGTACATATCCCAACCAGAAGCCATGGATTACAGGCAACATCCTCACTGAGCTAAAGGCTAGAGCTGCCGCTTTCAAGGAGCGGGACACTAACCCAGACAAAAAATCCCGCTATGCCCTCCGACGAACCATCAAATAGGCAAAGGGTCAATACAGGACTAAGATCGAATCCTACTACACCGGCTCTGACGCTCGTCGGATGTGGCAGGGCTTGCAGACATTTTTACATTTTAATCAGTTAGCAGACGCTCTTATCCAGACTGTCTTACAGTTAGTGCATTCAACTTAAGATAGCTGCAAACACAGATGCGAGCTGCCCAGTGACGTGAGCCTACCAGACGAGCTAAATGCCTTCTATGCACGCTTCGAGGCAAGCAACACTGATACATGCATGAGAGCACCAGCTGTTCCGGACGACAGTGTGATCACGCTCTCTGTAGCCAATGTGAGGTAAGACCTTTTAAACAGGTTAACATTCACAAGGCCACTGGGCCAGACAGACTACCAGGACGTGTACTCGGAGCATGCGCAATTGTCTTCACTGACCTTTTCAACCTCACCCTGACCCAGTCTGTAATACCTACATGTTTCAAGCAGACCACCATAGTCCCTGGGCCCAAGAACGCCAAGGTAACCTGTCTAAATGACTATCGGCCCCGTAGCATTCAAATCTGTAGCCATGAAAGGCTTTGAAAGGCTGGTCATGGCTCACATCTACCCCATCATCCAGGACACCCTGGACCTACTCCAATTTGCATACCGCCCAAAAAGATCCACAGATGACGCAATCTCCATTGCACTCCACACTGCCCTTTCCCACTTGGACAAAAGGAACACCTACGGGAGAATGCTGTTCATTGACTACAGCTCAGAGTTCAACACCATAGTGCCCTCAAAGCTCATCACTAAGCTAAGGACACTGGGACTGAACACCTCCCTCTGCAACTGGACTTCCTGATGGGACTCCCCCAGGTGGTGTGGGTAGGCAACAACATATCTGCTACGCTGAACCTCAACATTGGGGCCCCTCAGGGGTGCATGCTTAGTCCCCTCCTGTACTCCCTGTTCACCCACGACTGTGGCCCTGTACTACTCCAACACTATCATTAAGTTTGCCTGACGACACGACAGTGGTAGGCCTGACCACCGACGACGATGAGACAGCCTATAGGGAGGAGGTCTGAGACCTGGCAATGTGATGCAACTGCTTGGCATCCGACCGCAAGGCGCTACAGAGGGTAGTGCGTACGGCCCAGTACATCACTGGGGCTGCGCTCCCTGCCATCAAGGACCTCTATACCTGGCGGTGTCAGATAAAGGCCCTAAGAATTGACTCCAGCCACCCAAGTCATAGCCTGTTCTCTGCTACCACACGGCAAGCAGTACCGGAGCGCCAAGTCTAGGTCCAAAAGGCTTCTTAACAGCTTCCACCCCCAAGCCATAAGACTCCTGAACAGCTAATCAAGGCTACCAGGACTATTTGCATTGCCCCTGTAGGAGCAAATATTAGGAAATGGAAGACATACAAGACCACTGATAATCTCCCTCGATCTGGGGCTCCACGCAAGATCTCACCCCGTGGGGTCAAAATGATCACAAGAACGGTGAGCAAAAATCCCAGAACCACACGGGGGGACCTAGTGAATGACCTGCAGAAAGCTGGGACCAAAGTAACACAGCCTACCATCAGTAACACACTACGCCGCCAGGGACTCAAATTCTGCAGTGCCAGACGTGTGCCCCTGCTTAAGCCAGTACATGTCCAGGCCCGTCTGAAGTTTGCTAGAGTGCATTTGGATGATCCAGAAGAGGATTGGGAGAATGTCATATGGTCAGATGAAACCAAAACAACTCGTCGTGTTTGGAGGACAAAGAATGCTGAGTTGCATCCAAAGAACACCATACCTACTGTGAAGCATGGGGGTGGAAACATCATGCTTTGGGGCTGTTTTTCTGCAAAGGGACCAGGATGACTGATCCGTGTAAAGGAAAGAATGAATGGGGCCATATGATTTTGAGTGAAAACCTCCTTCCATCAGCAAGGGCATTGAAGATGAAACGTGGCTGGGTCTTTCAGCATGACAATGATCCCAAACACACTGCCCGGGCAACGAAGGAGTGGCTTCGTAAGAAGCATTTCAAGGTCCTGGAGTGGCCTAGCCAGTCTCCAGATCTCAACCCCATAGAACATTTTTGGAGGGAGTTGAAAGTCCGTGTTGCCCAGCGACAGCCCCAAAACATCACTGCTCTAGATGAGATCTGCATGGAGTGAAAACCTTGTGAAGACTTACAGAAAACGTTTGACCTGTGTCATTGCCAACAAAGGGTAAACAAAGTATTGAGAAACTTTTGTTATTGACCAAATACTTATTTTCCACCATAATTTGCAAATAAATTCATAAAAAATCCTACAATGTGATTTTCTGGATTTTTTTCTTCTCATTTTGTCTTTCATAGTTGACGTGTACCTACGATGAAAATTACAGGCCTCTCATCTTTTTAAGTGGGAGAACTTGCACAATTGGTGGCTGACTAAATACTTTTTTTCCCCACTGTAGGCTTATTTAGGAAAAGTCAAGGACAGAGGGTGGCATGACTTAGAAAATGGCAGAGTAAAAATAAATATATATTCATTAGCAGTCCAAATGACTGCTCTAGCGGTTCTAGTGTTAAAAAGGCGTAGTGTATGCTGTAGCCGAGGCGCTTTCAAGGGTATTTCCCTGCGGTAGATGGAACGTTATTGCCTGGCCCTAGCGGTCATACATTCGTAGTAGGACCACTATTCTGCATTATGAATTGGCCTGGAATGTTAGGAAAACCAATAAAAAAAATGGCTGTTTAAACTTTAATATAAATTGTACATTTATCGAATCCTTATTATTAACTCATTTACTGCCTGGTGATGTCACTAAAAAGGCCAAAACTCCACACACACCAAAGTGGGCTGAAATTTCAGGCGGTCTTTTCAAACAGCTCTTACACTAAAATGGCATTATCATCATTTTCACAATTTCACAGTATTATTCTAACCTCAGTGTGGAAATATTTATGAAACACAGAAAAATCATGATTTTTGACTGCAATGCCTTCAAAACATTTCTAGCCTGTCTATTTATGGATAACAGGGTTGATGGGTTATGCTCGACCCACTCAGTTTTCACAACAAAACGGCCAAAAAGAGTAGAACGAGCTCACCTGCTTTTACAGTATGATTTGACTTAGATGTTCAATGTTTATTTGAGAAAAAAAATATATATATATTTCACCATATTAAAATGAGTTTTGTTCACATAACAAGATTGACCTTAAAATGAGGGACATGTTTTTTTTTCTGCTTAAAATGAATCACTAATCACATGAAAGAAATAAACAATCTTTAGAGATGACTTTGTCAAAGCAACAATAACTAAGGCTTTACAATGATGGTGAAAACTTGTAGAAATGTTGGGGTTAAGTGGGTTAACATCTTCTTGGAAGTCACAGGATGCCCAGAGGGAAAATGTCAAAATGCAGAATTTTTGCACATTAGCAAGTCTTTATTTGTATAAGAAATTTGATTAATAGAATGTCCCATGTGGTCCCTTTGTGGGCACTTCATTGACTGTAACAAGTTTTAAAAATGTATTGGTGCACAAATTCTACTTAAAATATCAAAGTGTTGCTAAAGGCACACATTTTTTGTGGAATTACCCAATTTGCTCAATATTAAGAGATGAGAAATAAACACTTTATTTCTCATCTCCTAATATTGAACAAATTGGGTCATTCCCTTTGAAAGAAGATATCCTGTTTTCTACTGTAGGTACACTACCGGTAAAAAAAAGTTTTAGAACATCTACTCATTCAAGGGTTTTTCTTTATTTCTATTTTCTACATTGTAGAATAATGGTGAAGACATCAAAACTATGAAATAACACATGGAATCTTGTAGCAACCAAAAAAGTGTTAAACAAATCAAATAGCCACCCTTTGCCTTGATGACAGCTTCATGAAGTAGACACCTGGAATGCATTTCAATTAACAGGTGTGCCTTGTTAATTTGTGGATTTTTTTTCCTTCTTAATGTGTTTGAGCCAATCAGTTGTGTTGTGACAATGTAGGGGGGTATACAGAAGATAGCCCTATTTGGTAAAAGACCAAGTCAATATTATGGCAAGAACAGCTCAAATAAGCGAAAGAGAAACGACAGTCCAATACTGAAGGTCAGTCAATACGGAAAATGTGAAGAACTTTGAATGTTTCTTCAAGTGCAGTCGCAAAAACCATCAAGCGCTATGATGCAACTGGCTCTCATGAGGACTGCCATAGGAATGGAAGACCCAGAGTTACCTCTGCTGCAGAGGATAAGTTCATTAGAGTTACCAGCCTCAGAAAATGCAGTCCAAATAAATGCTTCACAGAGTTCAAGTAACAGACACACCTCAGCATGAACTATTCAGAGGAGACTGTGTTAATCAGGCCTTCATGGTCGAATTGCTGCAAAGAAACCACTACTAAAGGACACCAATAAGAAGAAGAGACTTGGTTGGGCCAAGAAACCCGAGCAATGGACGTTAGACCGGTGGAAATTTGTCCTTTTGGTTTTGGTTCCAACCGCTGTGTCTTTGTGAGACGCGGTGTGGGTGAACAGATGATCTCCGTATGTGTATTTCCCACCATAAAGCATGGAGGAGGTGTTATGGTGTGGGGGTGCTTTGCTGGTGACACTGTCAGTGATTTATTTAGAATTCAAGGCACACTTAACCAGCATGGCTACCACAGCATTCTGCAGCGATACGCCATCCCATCTGGTTTGGGCTTAGTGGGACTATCATTTGTTTTTCAACAGGACAATGACCCAACACACCTCCAGGCTGTGTAAGGGCTATTTTACCAAGAAGGAGAGTGATGGAGTGCTACATCAGATGACCTGGCCTCCACAATCCCCTGACCTCAACCAAATTTAGATGGTTTGGGATGAGTCGGACCGCAGAGTGAAGGAAAAGCAGCCGACAAGTGCTCAGCATATGTGGGAACTCCTTCAATAATGTCGGAAAAGCATTCCAGGTGAAGCTTGTTGAGGGAATGCCAAGAGTGTGCAAAGCTGTCATCAAGGCAAAGGGTGGCTATTTGAATAATCTCAAATATATTTTGAATTGTTTAACACGTTTTTGGTTACTACATGATTCTCTATGTGTTATTTCATAGTTTTGATGTCTTTACTATTATTCTACAATGTAGAAAATAGTAAAAATAAAGAAAAACCCTTGAATGAGTAGGTGTTCTAAAACTTTTGACCGGTAGTGTATGTAATTCAACATTTGTTTATTCTATTGTTGCTAGTGATAGTCATAAAAACATTGAAATAAAAACAAACTTATTTTTTTTTACTTTCAAAATATATATATATTTTGAGGACCCCCTGCAGTACTGGACCCCCGGTTGAATACCCCTGAATTAGACAACTCTTTGTCACTGAAGCCAACTATTGGGACCCCACCAGCTACTTCTAACTTTGGTCATGTTTTTTTCAATCATCCGGCAATCCTAGGATTTTAAGCCCAGCTTTAGTTGAAGTCTGTGCTATGGTTGTTTAGGGGTGACCTCTGTTGTTTTTAGTTCGGCCAGCAAATGTTCCCTTTTCTGACTGCCTTATTTGGTGTCATCATATCAAGATACACATTTCCTCTTCCTCACACACACACACATAGAGAGAAGCAAATACACACGCTAGCATGTGCTAATACACACGCACGCACATGCTGGCCAATGCAAACCAGATAATTTGTTTGGTGGCCGCAGTAGAGATTGGCAGCGATTCGAAGCAATTGAGCGTAATTTGTGTGTGTGTGTGTGTGTGGCAGCACAAGGTTATGACCTGAATAGGCCTACAGCATGCAGGATGCTATTGGTCTGTGGTCTTCTCTCAGCGCCTCTCTTTGTCTCTCCTTTTTTTGAAGGGATAGTTTCAGATTAGTCCTGATTGAGGACGTTATGAATGTGTTTGTTTTTTATGACCGTGTAATTTCTGTAATTCAGGGCTCTTCTGTAAAGGAGACTTTGGTCTCAGTATGACTCCCTGGTAAAATTAAGGTCCCTCTCTCTCTTCCCTCCTTTCACCCTCCCCCTCTCCAGCTAGAGTCATTTAATCCTCTCTCCCATGCTTTTTTCTACCACTTCTCTTTATCCCTGTATGACTGAGTTCTCTGACTCACACAGAGATCTGATATCATCAATCAAATTCTTAATTACAACGTAGGGCCTATAAAATCTGTAATTTTTTTTGCCTGATTACATTTCTTTCCCAAAATTAAATTCTTTGTTTTGTTTTTCCAGGTTTCCGTTTTTCCCAGTTCAGGTTTTCGCTCTTAAAATCACACATTTAGATTTAGATTTTTGGGTGTAGTTACCCTTTAATTCAACTGCGCACCAGCCAGAGACTGTTGTTTGGTTAGAGATGTTTCTGTAGTGACCATGTGATTCAGAGTTTACAAAACAGAAGGCCACTGGATTGATGCAAATAATCATGATGTTATTCTGCCAGGTAGGCATACAGTGCCTTAAGAAAGTATTCATACGCCTGGACTTATTTCCCATTTTGTTGTTACAGCCTGGATTAAAAATGGATGAAGTTGAATTTCTCACCTATCTGATGTATATTTTTGCTAATTTATTGAAAATGAAATGTAGAAATATGTAATTTACATAAGTATTCACCCCTTTGCTATGACACGAATAATTTAGCTCAGGTGCATCCAATTTACTTTGATCATCCTTGATGTCACTACAACTTGATTGGAGGCCACCTGTTGCCAATTCAATTGTTTGGACATGGATTTAGAAAGAGTCACCTGTCTATGTAAGGTCCCACAGTTGACAATGTATGTCAGAGCAGAAACTATACCATGAAATCAATGGAACTGTTCGTAGATCTCCGAGATGTGATGAGGCATATATCTGGGGAGGGGTATAAATCAACTTTTTGAGTGTTGAACGTTTCCAAGAGCACAGTGGTCTCCATCATTGGGAAATTGAAAAAATATGGAAGTACCAAGACTCTGCCTAGAGCTGGCCGTCCGAGCAACCAGGCAATAAATACTTTGGGTCAGGGAGGTGACCAAGAACCCAATGACCACTCTGACATAACTACAGTGCCTTCAGTAAGTATTCACACCCCTGGATTTATTTCCTATTTTGTTGTTACAGCCTGGATTAAAAATGGATTAAATTGATCTTTTTATCACTGGCATTCACACAATACCCCATAATGTCGAAGTGGAATTATGTTTTTCATTATTAATTTTTTTATTAATAGAAAATAAAAAGCTAGAATGTCTTGACTCAATAAGTATTCAACCCCTTTGTTATGACAAGCCTAAATACAATGAGCAAAAATATAAACGCAACAATTTCAAAGATTTTACTGAGTTACAGTTCATATAAAGAAATCAGTCAATTGAAATAAATTCAATAGGCCCTAATCTATGGATTTCACATGACTGGGAATACAGATATGCATCTGTTGGTCACAGATACCTTAAAAATAAGGTAGGGGAGTGGATCAGAAAACCAGTCAGTATTTGGTGTGATCACCATTTGCCTCATGCAGCGCGGCATCTCTTTCGCATGAAGTTTATCAGGCTGCTGATTGTGGCCTTTGGAATGTTGTCCCACTTCCCTTCAATGGCTGTGCGAAGTTGCTGGATATTGGCGGGAACTACAACACGCTGTCGTACATGTTGATCCAGAGCATCCCAAACATGCTCAATGGGTGACATGTCTGGTGAGTATGCAGGTCATGGAAGAACTGGGACATTTTCAGCTTCCAGGAATTGTGTACAGGTCTTTGCGACATGGGACAGTGCATTATCATGCTGAAACATGAGGTGATGGCGGCGGATGAATGGCACGACAATGGACCTCAGGATCTTGGCACGGTATCTCTGTGCATTCAAATTGCCATTGTTAAAATGCACCACCATGGGGCACTCTGTTCACAACGTTGGCATTAGCAAACTGCTCGCCCACATGACGCCATACACGCTGTCTGCCATCTGCCCGGTACAGTTGAAACCGGGATTAATCTGTGAAGTGCACACTTTTCCAGCGTGCCAGTTGCCATCGAATGTCAGCATTTGCCCACTGAAGTCTGTTACGACACCAAACTGCAGTCAGGTCAAGACCCTGGTGAGGATGACGAGCACGCTGATACGCTTCCCTGAGACTGTTTCTGACAGTTTGTGCAGAAATTATTCGGTTGTGCAAACCCACAGTTTCATCAGCTATCCGGGTGGCTGGTCTCAGACGATCCCGCAGGTGAAGAAGCCAGATGTGGAGGTCCTGGGCTGGCGTGGTTACACGTGGTCTGTGGTTGTGAGGCCGGTTGGCCGTACTGACAAATTCTCTCAAATGATGGAGAGGGGGCTTATGGTAGAGAAATGAACATGAAATTATCTGACAACAGCTGGTGGACATTCCTGCAGTCAGCATGCCAATTGCACGCTCCCTCAACTTGAGACATCTGTGGCATTGTGTTGTGTGACAAAAATGCACATTTTAGAGTAGACTTTTGTCCCCAGCACAAGGTGCACCTGTGTAACGATCATGCTGTTTAATCAGCTTCTTGATATGCCACAACTGTCAGGTGGATGGATTATCTTGGCAAAGGATAAATGCTCACTAACATTTTACATTTTAGGCATTACATTTGAGTAATTTAGCGGATGCTCTTATTCAGAGGGACTTACAGAGTGAGTGCATACATTTTAATACTTTTTCAGTACTGGTCCCCCATGGGAATCGAACCCACAACCCTGGCGCTTACGCCATGCTCTACCAACTGAGCTACATGGGACTATAACAGGGATGTAAACACATTTGTGTGAATTTTTTTTAACGATAAATACGTTTTTTGTGCGTATGGAAAATTTCGGGGATCTTTTATTTCAGCTCGTGATACATGGTATCAACACTTTACATGTTTTGTTTATAATTTTGTTCAGTATATAAGTTCTTCCACTTTGACATTACAGAGGATTGTGTAAATCCGTTTTAATCCCACTTTGTAACAACAAACTGTGGAAAACGTCCAGGTGTGTGAATACTTTGACACTGGTATTGTGCTGGAGATAATGAGTTGCCCTTTAACATTCAATTGAGAAGATTTTTGGGAAAGCCATCTACCAGAAGACCGTTGTCAAAACATTAGCATAATCGCTAACGGCTACAAAGTGGTAGACAAACGCGCGCACACAGACGGGCATTCCTGTGCCGTTGCCTCTTCAGAAAGTTGTGAAGGAAAATATGAATCACGGCTTATGATCATATTTGACAAATAAATAACTTTTATAATAATTGAAATACATTTAGTTGATTTCCTACTAAATTAAATACATTTTTGAATATTCTTTATTTCCGTTTTAATGTCTGGATGTTCTCCGCAACACAGATTTTATTGGTCCCTAACAATGGTCTCCTCCTTAGAGCTTGCAAGAAAGGCATTTCACTGTGCTTGTGCATGTGACATTGAAAATTGAAACTGAAATTATCGCTCTATTTTCTTGCTCTCTAACTTTCTCTCACACCCTTCACCCTCTCTCTACCTGCTCCTTACATCTCTGTTCCCTTACCTAGGACTCTCTTCCCTGGTTGCTCCTGTTCTTTCTTACCACACTTCTCTCTCCATTTCTATCCCCCCCCCCCTTCAAATTTCTCTCCGTCTCAACTCAATTGTTATTTTCCTCACTCCTTCCTAATTGTTTTTCCTCTACCCCTCACTTCTCCCCCACTACCCCTCAATTCATTCCTCTCATCTCGCACCCTCCCTCCTCTCTTTCTCCTTCTTTCTCTCCTGGACTGTCTCTGCAATCGTTTGCGTCAGAAGCTTCGGTCAGCGGCATCTGAGGGAAGAGAAGTGTGTGTGAGGCCCACCCAGGGGGTTTGCAGCAAGAGCTGTTTATAATCAGTTGCCTGCATTTCCTCTCCTCTCATTCCCTCTACCTCGCCTGGTAATGAACTTGTTAATTGACTTCCAATGTTACGCAAACCGATCCCCCGCCTTGCCATGTCATTCTGTGTGAGAAAGAAATAGCCTATTCCAAACAGACTTCGGGACAATAGATCCCACATGTGAATGGTTTCATATGACAGAGATGAAAATATCCATTAGAAATATAGAAAGATCGGAGATCTAAAGATGCAACAACTCACATGGGTTGCTCATATGATTAGTATTGTGCCTTTGGCTGCTGGACAACGAAAGAAAGTTGATTTGAAAACCAAAAGAACATGAGAGAAATAGGCTACTTGTTTCAATGGCCTATGGAAGTCTATAAAATAATTGGATCTGTTTCTAGAAACGTTTTTTTGGCTCGCCTACTTTAAGCAAGGTAAGACATGCTTCATAATATGAAGTAAAACGTAAAGGTTTCACACAATTAAGTATATGTTTTCAAAATGCATACTGCCGCCACCTCACATTTCAAAGTGGTGTGTGACGCGCTGAAACCTGCCTACCGTTGCCTAAGCACTTGAATGGGAATCGCGCTTCAATTACCAGTTGAATAGTAGCTCATTTTAATCGTGGCCATCAAAACAGTTTAACACGTAATTGCATTTAGAATTGTTGCAAAATTATTGGGCTTATCAAAGCACAATTCACTCCAGGAGCAACAGGCGCTGTAGCAGCATAATGACAAACGAAAATACACGTGCCAATTTAATTCCAGTAAATTATGCTAATTAACCTATAGACCGATAAGCATGACCGGTCAAATGTATTTACATCGACTGGTATTTCCATCAATGAATAGGCTAAAAAGCATTATTTTGCAATGGGATTTATTTATTTTTTGACAATTGGCCGGTGCCAATTTTATTCGTCGGCTTTTCATTTGTCAAAAAGCTGGCTATTACCGGCTAACGGAAACCCTGCTACACACATTACACACACACACATTTTACCCTATACACATGTGTGCATCTGTGTCTGGGTGTGTGTTGTTGCCACAAACTGTGGGGGTATTTAGCTACCCTTGGTACTAAATCCTTGGAACCTGCCTTCTAAGCCTTTAAGCCTCTGCCAGTCTCTCTCACACACACAACTCACCGTCAGTTGTGGGCAGAATGGGGTCGACCACACTGAAACACTGATCTCTCTTAACACGTTCATGGTTTGGTTTCACCACAGTGTCAATATCTTTAAAGGGCTCTATTTTCATGTCATCTGACCATAGCACTGGTTCCAATCCAAGTGCCAATGCCGTTTAGCAAACTCCAGGCGTTTACATTTGTTGGATGACATGAAAATAGAGCTCTTTGGCCACGCACACCTGTGGTGGTTTGGCATCGAAATAAGGTTGCATAAGCAGAAAAGAACTCCATAACTACTGTAAAATAGTGTTGTAACTGAATTAAGGTTTAATTGAGGGTTATGGTGATGCCCATCTCTACTGTGGGACTCCGATTTAGAGAGCAGGTGGAAACAGAGATGCAGTTCAGTTTAAGAGTCTTTATATATTTTTCAGATAGAGATGATACATGGCATGGAATGATTGACAGACAGTTGACATGAAACTCTTGAATCGGATGGATCAGCCGGTGGCTCTGTAGAGTATGAAGTATGGTTTTTCTACAGAGGAGACAAAGGCTAAAAAGAATAACAGGCAATAAAAGCAAACATGCATAATTAATTGGCTGTTAATTAATATAACAGAGTATGTTTACATACACACTAATAATTCGATATTAAACTGATTGGCAGTAGGCCGAGTATGGAAATAGTCATGTAAACACCTTACTCTGCGTATCTTAATCGATGTAATGTCAAAAACACCTGGTTTTCTGAGCGATCTTTCAAAATTATTAGGACATGTAAACAGCTTAATCGGAGTTCCAGCAGTGTATTTGATCTCCCCACGTGCCAGCACCGGTAGCGCAAGCATCCCTCTTAGTTCGGAAAAACTGAAAGTATGTATCTTAGAAATATTTTTCACATAACTTTATGTCCAAACTCAGCATCAAATAGGCTTTGCAAAAATAACATAGTTTTAATTGCCCAATTTTTGGCATTTATCAAATGTTCCATTAGGTAGCCTGATTTCAGATGTTTCCATGTAAACAGGATTATTAGGGAAATCGTTCCTATTGCAAAGCATGTAAACTTTTTAAACTAACTATTATATTCATCTGACTATCCACAATAATAGTATTATTGTGTGCATGTAACCATGCTCATAAATGAATACAAATGTCAATATCAATTTACAAATGCGATCAGCATGAATGGGTATAGCAGCAGTTAACAACGAATGGCAGAAGGAAGAGGTGCGATAGCATGCAGCATGGGAGGCCGAAGCTAGAGCAGGCTACATGAACAGTGTCTACGTAGCATGGCATGTGGCAGCAAACAATATAAACTATAAAGGTAGAAGTATAGCCATAAAGCAGGCCTAATTAACATCATAATGCAACTGCACAAAAGGTGCAAATGACAAACATATGTCAGTTGCCAACTACATGTAGCAAAGGAAAACCAATAAATGACAATGGCTGCTTGGCTTGGTCATTAGCATGTGGTGGCCATTAGCGTCCGAAATCCAACACAAACAAAACAGAGGTGAGGAAGACCTCTTCTTAGTCCTCTTGTATGCAATAAAGGATGTTGGTACTCACATTCAATGACACATACTCGTACTGGTTGTTGTAGGCGTGCTCAACTCTGTCGGAAGGACCCGGATTGGAAGGAGGCACCCTCCAACCTGCCTGTTTAAATACCTGACCATAGAGTTTGACAGAGGGCACTCCTGCCACGAGTGCCATCTGTCATCACGTGACCATAGAATTCTGTTCAGCCGTCCCCAGCTTAGCAGGGGCAAAATGTACAACCCCATGAATTCCCTATGCTGGTTCCGGTCCCTTTTGGCTGTTGTTGTCCGGGATGACTGGCAGCTCTATGAGGCGGGGAACAGGTTGCAGATAAGTCTTGTCCTTGATCTTAACTTTTGCAGACTTGGTGCGTCCGTCTGCGCTGGGAATCAATTTGGACACTTGTCCGACTGGCCAGTGGGCGCATGGCAACTGTGGATCTACAATTATCACCACGGTATCTTGGGCTAGATCTTTAGTAGGTCTGTTCCACTTTCGACGTGCTTGCAGGGTCAGGAGGTAGTGACGAATTAACTGAGCCCAGAAGTGATCTGCTACCACTTGGGTGTGGCGCCAGCGACGTCTGGTTATTGTTTCAGGGGCGTAGGCAGCTTGTGGTAAGGAGGCATCCCCCCGCCCCATGAGGAGCATGTTCGGTGTTAAGGAGTCTGGATCTGCCACATCCGATGAGAAACACCCCATAGACTGGGAGGCTTGAACTGATGGGCCTTCAGGTGCTCCTGTAGGTGTGGCTACTTGGCAGCGAATGCCTCCTTAAATTCCGTCTAGGTGCGATGGAGTCCCTCTGCGTGCGATATACCGAAGCCTGTAGGGGATCAGTTCTTGGATTTCAACGACCCTGGTCCCAACGAGACTTTATACCAGGGGTGTCAAACTCATTTTAGCTCAGGGGCCACATGGAGAAAAATCTATTCCCAAGTGGGCCGGACCGGAAAAATCATGGTATATATAACTTAAAAACAACAACTTCAGATTGTTTTCTTTGTTTTAATACGATCAACATACAACATAAAGCTGGAGCCTGAGGACAGTGTGTCCAAAATAGTACAAACACAACATCACTATTAATCATAAAACACGTCAAGTTTATTTGAAAATTCTAAAGAAAAAGAACACACAAACACACAATGCCTCAGTGATTAACAGAACTGTTTCACAGATCACAGAACTATATCAGGGTGTCATTTCTCAGGCAGAAATGTAGATACAAATAATGAAATCCTGTTCCCCAAACAAGTGCAAGAACCACAGAGTCAAGAATAGGTTAAATATACAAATAAAATAAAAACAATTAAAAACAATAGCACATCAACATAAAAACATATAAACATAAAGCTGGAGCCTGAGGACAGTGTCCAAAAGCACAACATCACTATTAATCATAAAACACCTCAAGTTATTTGAAAGTTCTGAGGACAAAGAACACACAAACACACAATGCCTCAGTGATTCACAGAAGTATATCACAGATCACAGAACTATATCAGGGTGTCATTTCTCAGGCAGAAATGTAGATAAAAATAATGAAATCCTGTTCCCCAAACAAGTGCAAGAACCACAGAGTCAAGAATAGGTTAAATATACAAATAAAATAAAATCAATTAAAAACAATAGCACATCAACATAAAAACATATAAACATAAATCTGAAAGCGTTGCTCAAACTCCCGTAACAGTCCCGTTATTTTATCTTTGAACCGCTTCATGTCTGCCACATGTTGGGTCGCGCACACATTTTTCAGACAGGGGAAGTGAGCTGCATCACCACCGGCAAGTTGCGTCTCCCACAATGACAGCTTCAACTTGAAAGAACGTATGCTGTCATAATACTGCGTGACAACTTTGTTGCGCCCTTGCAGCTGTTTGTTCAAGTTATTCAGGTGCTCTGTAACATCCACCATTAATGCAAGGTCCTGCATCCATTCTGCGGAATGAAATTCTAACACTGGTTTGCCCTTTTCTTCCATGAACTGTTCAATTTCTTCTCGTAAATCAAAGAAACGCCTCAGCACAGCACCTCGGCTTAACCATCTTACCTCAGTGTGGTATGGCAGGCCATAGATGTGGTCTTTCTCTCTGAGAAGGCTGTCAAACTGACGGTGATTCAGGCTTCTGGATCGGATGAAATTAACAGTTTGGATGACCACCTTCATGACGTTATCCATCTTTAATGACTTGCAACACAAAGCCTCCTGGTGCAAAATACAGTGAAAAGTCAAAAAATCACGTCCCCCATTTAGCAGATTGCACTTTCTCTCTGAACTTTGTCACAACGCCTGCTTTTTTCCCGATCATTGAGGGCGCACCATCTGTAGCCAGGCTGACAGCGCGGGACCAGTCCACTCCGACCCTGTCCAGCGCGCCGACGAGTGCAGTAAAAATATCAGCTGCTGTCGTTGTATCTGTCATCGGCACCAACTCCACGAACTCCTTGGTGACGGTCAATGTGTCATCAACTCCGCGGATGAAAATGGCCAGTTGTGCAACATCTGTAATGTCCGTGCTTTCATCAATTGCAACCGAAAACGCAATAAATGACTTTACTTTTTGCTTCAACTGGCTGTCCAAATCCACTGAAAGATCGGAAATCCTGTCTGCAACTGTTTCTTGTCAGGCTGATATTTGCAAAAGCCTGCCGCTTTTCAGGGCACACAATCTCCGCTGCCTTCATCATGCATGTTTTTACAAATTCTCCCTCACTAAATGGTTTTGAAGCCACTGCGATTTCATTAGCAATGAGGTAGCTAGCTTTCACTGCAGCGTCACTGATGTCTCGGCTGTGAGTAAACACAGACTGCTGTTTCTTCAGACCCGCCAACAGTTCATTCACCTTCTCTCATCTCCGCTGTCCTTGAAAGTTGTCATATTTGTCGGCATGAAGACTCACATAGTGGCGACGAAGGTTATATTCTTTCAGCATAAATAGGATGACCATTTTTCTTGGAACACTCTGCACTCTGCGTCCACTTTTCTCTTTTTTGACAGAGACATATTGGGGCAATGAGGGTGCCAAAGCACATAATGTTAAAAGTAGAAGCCGTAATAAATATTGCGGGCAAAACAAAGTAGCTCATTGGCTGCACGTGCTTGACCTACTTGCTCTGCCCCGGTATAAACAGTTTGCTTGCTTAACACAATTGCTATTGCGCCATCCAGTGGACGCAATTGGAACAGCAGTTTATTTTATTGAAAAATTGCAGCGCATTTTTATACTTTACAAAATTATTATTAAATGTATTTATTTTTTTAATTTTATTTTTTTCAAAATCATCTCGCGGGCCGGATTAAACCCGTTTGTGGGCCTGATGCGGGCCGGACGTTTGACACCCCTGTTTTATACCTACATGATTCAGACTGCAGCCATGCCGAGGAGTCAGTAGTCCACACAAAGGTCTGCTTGATTGTCAGCGTGAGCTCTCTTTGAAGGAGGGAAGCCAGTTGTGCCCCGGTCAGTGCAGTGCAGAGTTCCAGGCATGGTATGGATAGCTGTCATTTCGGGGCCACCCTGGATCTGGCCATGACAAAGGAGGTGTGAACTTTGCCATCATGAAGAGGTATGCCTCCGAGCCATATGCCAGCTCTGAAGCGTCGGAGAAGACATTAAGGTCGTACACAGTCTCTTCTGTGGACAGCTCGAGAGGTGCATAGCCTCGCAGTAAGGTGATGTTTGCGAGGTTGGATAATTCTTCTTCCCAGGTGCGCCAGGCTTCTAGGAGGTAAGGTGGAAGGCTGGGGTCAACCCAACTCCTCTTCGCCCACAGCCTTTGAATGAGAACCTTGGCAAAGGGAACTGATCAAGCCCAGCGGGTCATACTGGCTGGCCAGGACTTTGTATATGTTCCGCATGGTCGGGAGGTGGTCCTCCAATGGTCTGTGCTTGTAGCCTAGCATGTCAGTTGGACAGTAACAACGTAGGCCCAAGGCTGGCTCTTGGAGGTCGGTACAGTTCTGTGTAAGCCATAGCTCTGTGCTATCTGACCTGGCAGCTGAAGGTAAGAGTGCAACGACGGAGGACTGGTTGCTGGCCCATTGTCGGCTCTCAAACCCTGCAGAGGCTAAAAGCCAGCACATCTTGTGTACCAGGAACTTGACAGCCTGCACTGATGGAAGGCTCTGAAGACAGTCCACAAAGAAGCACTGCCGCAGGGATTGCAGGATGTCTTCGTTGCCTTCTTTACGGTCTCGTACATGCTTCTGTAAAGCAAAGGTGGCACAAGACGGTCTGCATATTGTGCCGAATGGCAGGACCTGACACTCATAGACCTCTGGCTGCTCCTCTATCCTCATGTTCCTCCAGATGAACTTCAGTACTGGCTGGTCCTGATGGAACATGGCTCGGATGTCCCCGCTGATGGCAACAGCATGTTGGCAAAACCGGAGGAGTGCAGCGAGTAGCGGTGGCCCAAGGGTTGGACGTGGAAGGAGCTGCTGGTTCAGGGAGGGGACTATGTAGGCATACGAGCAGTTGAAGACCAGCCGGTCTTTGCCGTTGTGATGGACTAGGTGGTCAGGTATGAACCAGGATTCCTTCGACTGATCCACTGCCTATTGGTTATATTTTGTGACGCAACCTACCTCTGAGCTTCTGGATCTCTCTGTTGTAGATCTTGTCCTTTACGGGGTCCTTTGACAACCGCTTATCGTGCTCCTGAGGTTTGGCATGACGGCCTCCTTGGTATTTGTGCTAATCATTAGCTAGATCAGTGCTTTCAAAACATTTTTTGTCATGACCCCCTTTCATCATGGGGGAACATTACATTGCATTCGGAAAGTATTCAGACCGCTTGACTTTTTCCACATTTTATTACGCTTGACTTTTTATTATTTATTTCTGCAGCATTGAAGGTCCCCAAGAACACAGTGGCCGCCATCATTCTTAAATGGAAGAAGTTTGGAACCACCAAGACTCTTCCTAGAGTTGGCCGCCCGGCCAAATTGAGCAATCGGGGGAGAAGATGTTGGTCAGGGAGGTGACCAAGAACCTGATGGTCACTCTGACAGAGCTCCAGAGTTCTCTGTGAAGATGGGATAACCTTCCAGAAGGACAACCATCTCTGCAACACTCCACCAATCAGGCCTTTATGGTAGAGTGGCCAGACAGAAGCCACTGACAGCCTGCTTGGAGTTTGCCAAAAGGCACCTAAAGGACTCTCAGACCAAGAGAAACAAGATTCTGTGGTTTGATGAAACCAACATTGAACTCTTTGGCCTGAATGCCAAGCATCACATCTGGAGGAAACCTGGCACCATCCCTACGGTGAAGCATGGTGGTGGCAATATCATGCTGTGGGAAAGTTTTTCAGTGGCAGGGAGACTAGTCCGGGTCGAGGGAAAGATGAACGGAGCAAAGTACAGAGAGATCCTTGATGAAAACCTGCTCCAGATCGCTGAGGACCTCAGACTGGGGCGAAGGTTCACCTTCCAACAGGACAATGACCCTAAGCACACAGCCAAGACAATGCAGGAGTGGCTTCGGGACAAGTCTCTGAATGTCCTTGAGTGGCCCAGCCAGATCCCGGACTTGAACCCGATCTAACATCTCTGGAGAGACCTGAAAATAACTGTGCAGCGACACTCCCCATCCAACCTGACAGAGCTTGAGAGGATCTGCAGAGAAAAATGGGAGAAACTCCCCAAATACATATGTACCAAGCTTGCAGCGTCATACCCAAGAAGACTCGAGGCTGTAATCGCTGCCAAAGATGCTTCAACAAAGTACTGAGTAAAGGGTCTGAAAACGTATGTAAATGTCATTTTTCAGGTGAATACTTTCCAAATGCACTGTATATGCTCCCTAACATCCCCACAAAAATATGGTATAAGAATACATTTTACTCATAAAGAAACAGTACATACATACACCAGTACCTGGTTTCCCTTCCATATTGAAATCAAGAAGCAATAAATAATAGAGAAATAAACCAGCTTACTGCTGCTCAATGTCAAGTGCATCCCTATCAATGAAGACTAGGGTGGGCCAATTTCGTTTTTAGATTTTCTCAATTGAAATAAAATATAAAGGTGGTTCTGGTAGTATTCTTAAGGTGATTTTTAGGTTGCATAAACATGAGTGCTTTCCCCCACAATTTTGGCCTTCAAATTATTTATTTTTCTAAACATAAATAAGGAGGATAGGTTGCTGCTGCTGGTCAGAGTCTTAGACAGGCATGCTGCCTCTGACTGGGGAGAGAAATGGGCTTGCTTGAGCAAATTGCCTGAGATTCAGAAAACAGCCCTTCTCTATTTCTGTAGCCTTCAAGAAACCAGTTGTTTCAGTTTATAATACTACCAAAGTTGTCTTTGAACTCACAAAATTGAGCCCGATATAACCGTAAACAAGTATCACTTGTTTTGAGAAATACAGTTCACACGTGAGATGCGCATCTCGTCACTTCGAAATAGATACTTTCTCAATTTGAAAAATATAATTTTCTATATAATTCTTATTCATGCTTATGATTAAATATCACTGTACTTATTTTTCTTACGAGTTATTTCACATAATTAAAGGTTTGTTAAGAAGGGAGAGGAGAGAGAGCGAAATAGAGGAGCTATTGCTCCGTTCTCCTTACAAGCCATGCGCAACTTTTTTTTGCCTTCACAAACCACGGCATCTGAGGACCGGGCCAAACCAAAAGCATAATTGGTGGCGGGGGGGATCCAATCATAAAATGAGGAATTGAGTAGTACTGTGTAATGTAAAGCCACAGAAAGCCAGTAGCTAGGGTGGGAAAATATTTTCCAATCCATCAAATTCATTAAGATATATTATTGAGGGGGTCAAATTGTCCTGTCTCTAATATTGGTGGGGGGTCATGACCCCACTGTCCCCCCCGCAAGTTACGTACCTGGCCATCGGGTAGATAGATGTGATGAGCCATTGCTGGGTCTGTACCCGGTGAGGCAGGAGACCAGAAGGGCCCTGGAGTGTCCAACCAAGCATATGTACAGCTGCTGGTTCACCAGCTGGATTGCAATGCAAATAGTCCTGGTAGCCATGATTAGTTGTTCAGGAGTCTTATGGCTTGGGGGTAGAAGCTGTTAAGCCTTTTGGACCTAGACTTGGCGCTGCGGTACTGCTTGCCGTGTGGTAGCAGAGAGAACAGTCTATGACTAGGGTGGCTGGAGTCTTTGATAATTTTTAGGGCCTTCCTCTGACACCGCCTGGTATAGAGGTCCTGGATGGCAGGTAGCTTTGTCCCAGTGATGTACTGGGCCGTACGTACTACCCTCTGTAGTGCTTTGCGGTCGGAGGCCAAGCAGTTACCATACCAGGCGGTGATACAACCAGTCAATATGCTCTCGATAGTGCAGCTGTATAACTTTTTGAGGATCTGAGGACCCATGCCAAATCTTTTCAGTCTCCTGAGGGGGAATAGGCTTTGTTGTGCCCTCTTCACGACTGTCTTGGTGTGTTTGGACCATGATAGTTTGTTGGTGATGTGGACACCAAGGAACTTGAAGCTCTCAACCTGTTCACTACAGCGCCGTCGATGAGAATGGGGGCGTGCTATGTCCTCTTTTTTTCTTCCTGTAGTCCACAATCATCTCCTTTGTCTTGATCACGTTGAGGGAGAGGTTGTTATCCTGGCACCACACGGCCAGGTCTCTGATCTCCTCCCTATAGGCTGTCTCATCATTGTCGGTGATCAGGCCTACCACTGCTGTGTCGTCGGCAAACTTAATGATGGTGTTGGAGTCGTGCCTGGCCATGCAGTCATGGGTGAACAGGGAGTACAGGAGGGGACTGAGCACGCACCCCTGAGGGGCCCCCGTGTTGAGGATCAGCATGGCAGATGTGTTGTTACCTACCCTTACCACCTGGGGGCGGCCCGTCAGGAAGTCCAGGATCTAGTTGCAGAGGGAGGTGTTTTAGTCCCATGGTCCTTAGCTTAGTGATGAGCTTTGAGGGCACTATTGTGTTGAACGCTGAGCTGTAGTCAATGAATAGCATTCTCACGTAGGTGTTCCTCTTGTCCAGGTGGGAAAGGGCAGTGTGGAGTGCAATAGAGATTGCATCATATGTAGATCTGTTGGTGCGGTATGCAAATTGCAGTGGGTCTAGAGTTTCTGGGATAAAGGTTGATGTGATCCATGACCAGCCTTTCAATTCACTTCATGGCTACAGACGTGAGTGCTACGGGTCGGTAGTCATTTAGGCAGGTTATCTTAGTGTTCTTGGGCACAGGGACTATGGTGGTCTGCTTGAAACATGTAGGTATTACAGACTCAGTCAGGGACATGTTGAAAATGTCAGTGAAGACACTTGCCAGTTGGTCAGCGCATGCTCGTAGTACACGTCCTGGTAATCCGTCTGGCCCTGCGGCCTTGTGAATGTTGACCTGCTTAGAAGTCTTACTCACGTCGGCTACGGAGAGCGTGATCGCATAGTCATCCGGAACAGCTGGTGCTCTCATGCATGCTTCAGTGTTGCTTGCCTCGATGAGAGTATAGAAGTGATTTAGCTCGTTTGATAGGCTTGTGTCACTTGGCAGCTCGCGGCTGTGCTTCCCTTTGTAGTCTGTAATAGTTTTCAATCCCTGCCACATCCGACGACCATCAGAGCCGGTGTAGTACGATTCAATCTTAGTCCTGCATTGATTCTTTGCCTGTTTAATGGTTTGTCGGAGGGCGTAGCGGGATTTCCCGCTCCTTGAAAGCGGCAGCTCTAGCCTTTAGCTCAGTGCGGATGTTGCCTGTAATCCATGGCTTCTGGTTGGGGTATGTACATACGGTCACTGTGGGGATGACGTCATTGATGCACTTATTGATGAAGCCAGTGACTGATGTGGTGTACTCCTCAATGCTATCGGAAGAATCCCGGAACATATTCCAGTCTGTGCTAGCAGAACAGTCCTGTAGCTTAGCATCTGCGTCATCTGACCACTTCCTTATTAACCGAGTCACTGGTGCTTCCTGCTTTAGTTTTTGCTTATAAGCAGGAATCAGGAGGATAGCGTTATGGTCAGATTTCCCAAATGGAGGGCGAGGGAGAGCTTTGTACGCGTCTCTGTGTGTGGAGTAAAGATGGTGTAGAGTTTTTTTTTCCTCTGGTTGCACATTTAACATGCTGGTAGATATTAGGTAGAACGGATTTAAGTTTCCCTGCATTAAAGTCCCCAGCCACTAGGAGTGCTGCCTCTGGATGAGCGTTTTCCTGTTGACTTATTGCCTTATACAGCTCATTGAGTGCAATCTTAGTGCCACTATGAAGGACTTTGAGGTTTCCTCAGTAAAAGGAACATGACAGCCTGCTTGGAGTTTGCTAAAAGGCACCTAAAGGACTGTCAGACCATGAGTGGCTTCGGGACAAGTCTCTAAATGTGCTTGAGTGGCCCAGACAGAGCCCGAACTTGAACACGATCTAACATCTCTGGAGAGACCTGAAAATAGCTGTGCAGTGACGCTCCCCATCCAACCTGACAGTGCTTGAGAGGATCTGCAGAGAAGAATGGGAGAAACTCCCCAAATACATGTGTGCCAAGCTTGTAGTGTCATACCCAAGAAGACTCGAGGCTGTAATCGCTGCCAAAGTTGCTTCAACAAAGTACGGTGTGAAGGGTCTGAATACTTATGTAAATATGATATTTCAGTAGTTTCTTTAACAATCAATGTGCACACATTTCTAAAACCTTTTTGCTTTGTCATTATGGGGTATTGTGTGTAGATTGATGAGGAAAATAACTATTTAATCAATTTTAGAATAACGTAACAAAATGTGGAAAAAGTGAAGGGGTCTTAGTACTTTCTGAATGCATTGTATATTCTGTATTCTAGTTAAGGCCTATCCTATTTAACTATTGTCTGTACATATACTATTCTATCCTACGTTTTCTACAGTTATTCCACATATTCTATCCATATACTGTCCATAATGTCTATACATCATATATATACATAAGCGCACCCACTTGGGAGCCAGGCCCACCCACTGGGGAGCCAGACCCAGCCAATCAGAATGAGTTTTTCCCCACAAAAGGACTTTATACAGATATACTCCTCCGTTTCATCAGCTGTCTGTGTGGCTGGTGTCAGGCGAGCCAGATGTGGAGGTCCTGGGCTGGCGTGGTTACACGTGGTCTGCAGTTCTGAGGCCGGTTGGACATACTGCCAAATTCTCTAAAATGACATTAGAGGCGGCTTATGGTGGGAGAAATTAACATTCAATTCTCTGACAACAACTCTGGTGGACAAAACTTGAGACTGTGGCATTGTGTTGTGTGACAAAACTGCACATTTTAGAATGGCCTTTTATTGTCCCCAGCACACGTTGCACCTGTGTAATGATCATGCTGTTTAATCAGCATCTTGATATGCCACACCTGTCAGGTGGATGTATTATCTTGGCAAAGGAGAAATGCTCACTAACAGGGATGTAAACAAATTTGTGCACAAAATTTGAGATAAATAATATTTTTGTGCGTATTGAACATTTCTGGGATGTTTTATTTATTCTCATGAAACATGGGACCACCATTTTACATGTTGCGTTTATATTTTTGTTCAGTGTGTGTGTATATATGTATGTGTATGTATGTATGTATGTATGTATGTGTATATATATATAAATAAATAATATTTCCATTCTTTTACTTTTTAGATTAGTTTGATTTGACTAGATTGAGAAGGTTTGGCACAGGTACTGGTTGCAAGTATGGTCGGAGCGGATAAGCTGACTGTGGTACAGGTGGGTTCACTAGCTGTACAGGCTGGACTGGAGGTTGCTGAGATACCAGTGCATGTGGAGCAGGATCAACTGCCTGAAAGGGTGCAGCAGGTCCGGGCAGGTGTGCTGGCCGGAGAGGTGCAGCAGGTCCAGGCAAATGAGCTAACTGAAGAGGTGAAGCAGGTCCAGGCAGGTGCGCTGGCCGGAGAAGTGCAGCAGTTCCAGGCAGGTGGTAAGCTGGATGGAGAGGTGTAGCAGGTCCAAGCAGGTGAACTGGCTGGAGAGGTGCAGCTGAAAAGCCGGCTGGAGAGGAGCGGTCCATGGAGGATAAGCTAGCTGGGAAGATGGAGTCCACGGTTGGTCAGTTTTTAATAGGATAGAGCAGCTGAAGGAGGTTGGAAGGTGGACTGAATCTGAGCAGCTGATACCCTACTTGACTGCCGACTTGAAATCACGGTCTGTGGCAGTGATATTGTGACTGTGTAGGTCTGCGTGGTGATGGTGGCCTCTGTAGCAGTGGTGATTTTCCACGGGGTCGACCACACCACTGCTTCCATTCCTGCCGTGGGGTATGTAAGCGGTAGGTGGACTGGAACATGGGCAGCAGTGTCCTTTGGCCTTACCATAAGCTGGGTGGGGTATAGTGGCAGTTCATTACACTGGGTGTGTTGGGATGCAGTTGAAGTGGCACTGTAGGGACCTGGACCCTTCACTCCGGACTCCACACTGAACAGGCTTGATTCGAGGGTATGGATCTGTACGGCCTCACCGAACTGGAAGGCCATGGCGTGATACAATGTAGCCGAGGGTAATGAACTCTCCTCGCAGTTGTGGGGCAGAGGACCCGAGCACAGGAGATAGCTGGTTGACGGCGGGCGCAGGCCGCCCTCCGATGGGCTGCAGCTCAATGGTGCTGGCACTTCTGCTTTCTGCCGGGGAAGTCAGGTAAACTGTGGATGCTGGTTGGAGAGTCTGTAGAAGTTGGGCATGTCCTGCCACAGGTAGTTGTCGATATTGTAGAGGTATCTGAGATCACGTCCTGGGATGGATCTTCTGATGATAATACTGTTGCTGTGTTTCTTTGTTCCTCTGCGATGACCCAGTAGGTGTTGTAGCATCTGGCTCGCAGGACCAATGTAACTGAATGAAGATTTAGATGAGGGTTATGGTGATGTCCATCTACTGTGGGACTCTGATTAGAGAGCAGGTGGAGGCAGAGATGCAGTTCAGTTTAAGAGTCTTTATATATTTTTCAGGTGATGTAGATGATATATGGCATGGATTGATTGACAGAGAGTTGACGTTAAACTGTCTTGAATCAGATGGACAAGCCGGTGGCTCTGTAGAGGTATGTATGTATGTACACTACCAGTCAAGTTTGGACACACCTACTCATTCATGTGTTTTTCTTTATTTTTTACAATTTTTTACATTATAGAATAATTAGCGAAGACATCAAAATATTATTTATATTTGAGGTTCTTCAAATAGCCACCCTTTGCCTTGATGACAGCTTAGCACACTCTTGGCGTTCTCTCAACCAGCTTCATGAGGTAGTCACCTGGAATGCATTTCAATTAACAGGTGTGTCTTCTTAAAAGTTAATCTGTGGAATTTCTTTCCTTCTTAATGTGTTTAAGCCAATCAGTTGTGTTGTGACAAGGTAGGGGGAGGTATACAGAAGATAGCCCTATTTGGTAAAAGACCAAGTCCATATTATGGCAAGCTCAAATAAGCAAAGAGAAACGACAGTTCATCATTACTTTAAGACATTAAGGTAAGTCATTACGGAACATTTCAAGAACTTTGAAAGTTTCGTCAAGTGCAGTCGTAAAAACCATCAAGTGCTATGATGAAACTGGCTCTCATGAGGACCGCCACAGGAAAGGAAGACCCAGAGTTACGTCTGCTGCAGAGGATAAGTTCATTAGTTACCAGCCTCAGAAAATTGCAGCCCAAATAAATGCTTCGCAGAGTTCAAGTAACAGACACATCTCAGCATCAACTGTTCAGATGAGACTGTGTGACCCTACCTCTTTAAGGAATACCTGGGATAGTATAAAGTAATCCGTCTACCCCCTACCCCACCCCCACAATTTGTTTTTTAAAATAATAATAATTTATAAAAAGATATATAAAAAAACTAAAATATATTTAAAAGAAAATAACAAATATTTATATATATATATATAAAACAAATGAAAATTAAAAATATACTCAAAAAAAACATTAGAAAAATATATATAAAATAAAATAAAAAAACGAAAAATAAAAAAAATATTGTAAAGTGGTTGTCCCACTGGCTATCATAAGGTGATTGCACCAATTTGTAAGTCGCTCTGGATAAAAGCGTCTGCTAAATGACGCAAATGTAAATGTAATGAATCAGGCCTTCATGGTCGAATTGCTGCAAAGAAACCACTACTAAAGGACACCAATAAGAAGAAGAGACTTGCTTGGGCCAAGAAACACGAGCAATGAACATTAGACCGGTGGGAGTTTGTCCTTTGGTCTGGAGTCCAAATTTGAGATTTTTGGTTCCAACCGCCATGTCTTTGTGAGAGACGGTGTGGGTGAACGGATGATCTCTGCATGTGTATTTCCCACAGTAAAGCATGGAGGAGGAGGTGTTATGGTGTGGGGGTGCTTTGCTGGCGACACTGTCTGTGCTTTATTTAGAATTAAAGGCACACTTAACCAACTAGGCTACCACAGCATTCTGCAGCGATACGCCATCCCATCTGGTTTGGGCTTAGCGGGACTATCATTTGTTTTTCAACAAGGCAATGACCCAACACACCTCTAGGCTGTGTAAGGGCTATTTTACCAAGAAGGAGAGTGATGGAGTGCTGATCAGATGTCCTGGCCTCCACAACCCCCCGACGTCAACCCAATTGAGTGTGTAAAGCTGTCATCAAGGCAAAGGGTGGCTATTTGAAGAATCTCAAATATAAAATATATTTTGATTTGTTTAACACTTTGATGTCTTCACTATTATTCTACAATGTAAAAAATAATAATAAAAACTCTTGAATGAGTAGGTGTGTCCAAATGTTTAACTGGTACTGTATGAAGTATGTACAGAGGAAACACAAAAGATACAAAAAATAACAGGCAATAAAAGCAAACATGCATAATTAATTGCATGAGGTACAATTGAAGTCGGAAGTTTACATACACTTAGGTTGGAGTCATTAAAACTCGTTTTTCAACCACTCCACAAATGTCTTGTTAACAAACTATTGTTTTGGCAAGTCGGTTAGGACATCTACTTTGTGCATGACACAAGTAATTTTTCCAACAATTGTTTACAGACAGATTATTTCACTTATAAAAGTGCATACATTTTTCATACTTTTTTTCATACTGAGTCAATTGGAGGTGTACCTGTGGATGTATTTCATGGCCTACCTTCAAACGCAGTGCCGCTTTGCTTGACATCAAAAGAAATCAGCCAAGACCTCAGATTTTTTTTTTTTGACTTCCACAAGTCTGGTTCATCCTTGGGAGCAATTTCCAAATGCCTGAAGGTACTGCGTTCATCTGTACAAACAATAGTACGCAAGTATAAAGTATAAACACCATGGGACCACGCAGCCGTCATACCGCTCAGGAAGGAGACGCGTTCTGTCTCCTAGAGATGACAGTACTTTGGTGCGAAAAGTGCAAATCAATCCCAGAACAACAGCAGAGGACCTTGTGAAGATGCTGGAGGAAACAAGTACAAAAGTATTTATATCCACAGTAAAACAAGTCCTATATCGACATATCCTGAAAGGCCGCTCAGCAAGGAAGAAGTCACTGCTCCAAAATCGCCATAAAAAAGCCAGACTACGGTTTGCAACTGCACATGCGGACAAAGATTGTACTTTTTGGAGAGATGTCCTCTGGTCTGATGAAACAAAAATATAACTGTTTGGTCATAATGACCATCGTTATGTTTGGATGAAAAAGGGGGAGCTTGCAAGCCGAAGAACACCATCCCAACTGTGAAGCACGGGGGTGGCAGCATCATGCTGTGGGGGTGCTTTGCTGCAGGAGGGACTGGTGCACTTCACAAAATAGATGGCATCATGAGGAAGGAAAATTATGTGGATATATTGAAGCAACATCTCAAGATATCAGTCAGGAAGTTAAAGCTTGGTCGCAAATGGGTCTTCCAAATGGACAATGACCCCAAGCATACTTCCAAAGTTGTGGCAAAATTGCTTAAGGACAACAAAGTCAAGGTATTGGAGTGGCCATCACAAAGCCCTGACCTTAATCCTATAGAAAATGTGTGGGCAGATCTGAAAAAGCGTGTGCGAGCAAGGAGGCCTACAAACCTGACTCAGTTTCACCAGCTCTGTCAGGAGGAATGGGCCAAAATTCACCCAACTTATTGTGGGAAGCTTGTTGAAGGCTACCCAAAACGTTTGACCCAAGTTAAACAATTTAAAGGCAATGCTACCAAATACTAATTGAGTTTATGTAAACTTCTGACCCACTGGGAATGTGATGAAAGAAAGACAAGCTAAAATAAATCATTTTCTCTACTATTATTCTGACATTTCACATTCTTAAAATAAAGTGGTGATCCTAACTGACCTAAACAGGGAATTTTTAGTAGGATTAAATGTCAGGAATTGTGAAAAACTGAGTTTAAATGTATTTGGCTAAGGTGTATGTAAATTTCCGACTTCAACTGTATGTTGCTTCCACTGGTCCTGGGGCCCTTGTTAAGGCAAACGGCATCATGAACTTTACCCAGTACCTGGACATTTCAGCCATGAACCTGGGTGCCTCTGCCAGGAGGCTGAAACTTGGCTGCAAGTGGATCTTCCAGTAAGACAATAACCCCAAGCACACATCAACATCCACAAATAAATAGTTAATTGACCACAAAATCAACATTTGTCTCCAGACTTGAACATCATAGAAAACCTGTTGTTTGAATTGAAGAGGGCAGTCCATAAGGACAGACAAAGGATATGAAGAATCTGGAAAGATTCTGTATGGTGGAATGGTCTAATATCCCTCCCAATATGTTCTCCAATCTTATAAAACATTTTAGAAAAAGGATCAGTGTCGTTATCATCGCAAGGTGAGGTATTGAAAACTGAGCAATTGTATTAGTATAAAATATTTTTTGGAGCATACAATATAGCTCAGTATTTGTATAATTTATTTTATTGCCTTTTTTGCTCATCTTTATCAAGGGTGTCAAATATTTTGGAGAATTTTTTAAAATATTTTTTTGCCATTTATGCCATTTAGCAGACGCTTTTATCCAAAGCGACTTACAGTCATGCGTGCATACATATTTTTTTTTTTGTGTATGGGTGGTCCCGGGGATCGAACCCACTACCTTAGCGTTACAAGCGCCGTGCTCTACCAGCTGAGCTACAGAGTAGCTATCTAGCGATGGCAACGTTTTCAATGGTGGTCAATGAGACTTAGAGCTAGCTAACCGGCTAGCAAACAATGCAACAAAAGTATAATTTCGGATGAAGAATACTCCAACAGGCTCTGCATTTCAGGATTCACAGTTGCAATTGGCCATGGTGCACTGTTAATTTATTTAGCCATTTAAACAATTCGTTAAAAAAAAAAAAAAAACAGTTTTTGCCGTTGCCCTCATTGGCTTACATGCTTTTGAAACTTGAGCTTGTCTGAGGGCGTCAGACAGGAGCTTGGTTATTCTGGGGCGGGGCTGTCTGCTTGGCTGGATAGCTAGCTAGCTAGCTGCTTGGCGAAACACAGAACATCAGTGCACTGTTCTCTGATTGGCTAAACGGATCTGTCTCATCGCAAGTCTTCAGCTAAGATTTTACATGTTGAATTTTGAAAACCCCAGCAGCCAACATGAAACATTCTAAAATTAGACTGTTCTGATCAAGCAAGCTTTGTTCTAAATCTACATAAAACCATCTCGTCTCGTCTGTTTTATCTGTAACGCCAAACAGACTGGCCAATCTCAACATTTAATATGCAGCTTGATTGTGCATTGTCACTGATTTGTTGTTGAACATAGCATAAAAAATTACATGACAACATGCAGAGCCTCAAATAAAATTTGAATTTTAACATCAAAGTCAGAAACAAACATTTAGCTTTTAGCTAGGCAAGTTGTTGTATTTTTAGGTTTAAAATCAAAGCTAAGACGTTTTGCGGTTGGAATTGCAGTATGCATTTAGTTTGAGAAATGTTACGTGATAGACTGGTTTCGCATGAACAAACAAAAAATGGTTGCTAGGCAACCGGACATCAACACTGATTTTTTTTTATATAGTTAAATATTTGCTTAACCCTTGTGATAGTCCCAGTCGGCATTAGATAGATTGTCGCGGCCAGGCCCGCCTGTGGGGAAACAACTTGTTACAACCTAGGTTACCCAAGTGGCTCACAGCAAATACTTTACCTATTTCAAATGCAATTTTCTTGTTGTCTGCAAATTTTTGTCAATTACAAAACTAAATTCAAGAAAAGTACTACATGTCTAAAGATTACATTTCAACATTGCCTACTCCCGAGCGTTCTCACTACTTTGAAAAACGTAATACTGTAGGGCTTCCCTCATGGCTCATTTTCAGTGTGAGTGCTAGCTAGCTACCGACCGGAACATTAAGCTAGCCAAGACCAACAACACAAACAAACTGACTATACAGCTGCAAGTCGTGAGTGCAGTTACAAATGCACTATACTAAACAAGTAAAATGTCTTACCTGTGATGAAATGTTTTCCACACACATAGCTACGTGTAGCCTACCCAGGACACCGGGTCCCCACATTTCCCACTCTCTCACGCCGAATAGCCTGAAGCCACAGGGCTCTTCTGCAGGCTCTATTTCCCTACGTGGGAGCATTGCAAACCGTATGTTAGGATTTTTTACCTGGTTGCATGAACATTGAACAACACAGCAGCTTTTCAGCATGTTTTGTTATTTCTGTATAACTGGACAACGAGGGCCTCCCGAGTGGCGCAGCGGTCTAAGGCACTGCATCGCAGTGCTTGAGGCGTCACTACAGACCCGGGTTCAATCCCGGGCTGTGTCACAGCCGGCCATGACTGGGAGACCCGTGAGGCGGCGCACAATTAGCCCAGCGTCGTCCGGGTTAGGGGAGGGTTTGGCCGGCCGGGATTTCCTTGTCCCATCGCACTCTAGTGACTCCATGTGGCGTGCCAGACGCCTGCAAGCTGACTTCGCCAGATGGACGGTGTTTCCTCCGACACATCGGTGCGGCTGGCTTCCAGGTTAAGCGAGCAGTGTGTCAAGAAGCAGTGCGGCTTGGCAAGGTTGTGTTTCGGAGGACGCATGGCTCTCGACCTTCGCCTCTCCCGAGTCCGTAGAGGACTTGCAGCGATAGCACAAGACTGTAACTACCAATTGGATAAAACGAAATTGGGGAGAAAATAAACAATTCAATAAAATAATAATCGACAACGAAGTTGGCTCTTTTAAAATGGGGGTCAATAGCAAAGAATGTTTATTTTCCCAAATTTGTGGTCGTATACGTGAATATCACAAGCATTTCGCATCTGCTAAATATGTGTATGTAACCAATAAAATGTAATTTGATATCGACTCAGAGTATTGGATTATAGCTGTGAGGGTTATCAAATCAGGATCAAATCCTCTGATCTCCTCTCTCATTAATGATAGAATGTTCATATTTGAAGATTGCCAAAAGGCCAATCTGTTTGGCAATGACACTGAGTACAAGGAGTGAATTGTTAGCTAAACAGACTGATAGCCAAGCTACTCCCACACTTCTCCAGTCATGTAATGGTTGTCTTTTCATCCAACGTGGTGAATCGTGAAGGCCTCTGTGACATGCTTTTTAAAAATCTTGGGGGTCCACAGCATTTGTCTATGTGCGTCAATCATTGAAATAAATGTACAGTAACTTTACCACGACCTGAGATAGAATCAGTCTTTTGTACCAGTCTCAGAGACTGCTACTATAGGCTGAGTTCCAAATGGCACCTTTATTCCCTATATAGTGCACTCCTTTTGACCAGGGCCCAAATATTCTAGCCTATGAAGGTGGTGTTCTAAAGTTATTGTGGCTTTCAAATAATAACAAGAATTAGCTTAGTCACAGCTTAATGAGAGATAGAACAAACATTTTTCTATTATTTTCTATTATTTTATGTTGCAAATATTATCCAGTTCTGAAGACGGTTTACTGCTTCTATCCAACCCATGATGTAGGCCTATAACCTTGCTCACTACGGTAAGGCAGCCCGTTCCTCATCAGACAGTCACTGCTCCATCATGTGCTCGCCACACAGACTGACAGACACACACACAAACCTGTTCTGCTCCTTCACCAGAAAGGAATATTAGAAAATATTTACCAATTCCTGCACTTAACCTCTGCCCAGGCTTTCAACAACATTATCTTTCATCATGATTCCTAGAGTTGCATTCGATTTTGCGCTATAGCGTAACTGTAATTTTAACAGCATTTTTTGTTATTATTCTATTAATTTTTTTAAATAGGGGCGATAGCATCGTATCACAATGTTTTATGGGTATATAATCACGATAGGACAAAGGTTGACATCGCCCAACCCTACAGTGCAATAGTACCTTTTCCTGTTTTCATCGAAGGAACTTTTAACACATCACCCCGGAACAACTGTGTCTTTCATTTTGGGTACTTATTGATTTAACATGCATTCCAAGCCTGCTGGATACACATTATTTTACTGTTCATAACAAGGATTCCCTTCCTGCTGCTGTTTTTGAAGACCGGCTGGCTGCATGTGCAGGGTTTTTTCTCAGGGCAGAACCAAAGGTCAATCGGATACACTGGGTGTTTCTCAATATGCATACTACCGTGCTCCGAGCACGCAAGTTAGAGCAATGAATCCAAATCAAAGTGAAAACGGAGCACGGAGGGCACTTCTCGGATGCATACTCCACTTGTACACATTTTGAAGCGTGCATCGATGTAAGCTTCAACTAAAGTATGGACAGAAATATGACGCAACCATGTCAAAAACTACGAAAAATGTATTGAAATCAATGGTGGCCATATGTTGCCTGACTATAATATTTAATCTTGATACTTTAATAAATAGTTTGTTAATCTGGCATGTTTACCTGCCTACAATACCCACTGTAGTGTGTATAGATCGCAGCCCCATAGTATGTTAATAGGGCTAACTGGCTAGCTAGCTAGCCACAAAGAATTGGTAGATTCTCGCACTCTCACTTCAAAAAATAAAATCTGACGGCGAGAATGGCGACCAGTTCTGACTGCGTGATAATATCAGCAAACCACAACTGATCACCTGTAGTCATTAGGAAGACCCACAAGACCCACTGACAGACAGCAGCTCTCAGTGCATCGTCCCGCTGTTGCCGTCTAGAAATCAATGGAGGCCAGTTACAGTTGAAGTCGGAAGTTTACATACACTTAGGTTGGAGTCATTAAAACTCGTTTTTCAACCACTCCACAAATTTCTTGTTAATAAACTATAGTTTTGGCAAGTCGGTTAGGACATCTATTTTGTGCATGACACAAGTAATTTTTCCAGCAATTGTTTACAGACAGATTATTTCACTTATAATTACATTTACATTACATTTTAGTCATTTAGCAGACGCTCTTATCCAGAGCGACTTACAGTTAGTGAGTGCATACATAATTTTTTTATACGCCCCGTGGGAAACGAACCCACAACCCTGGCGTTGCAAACGCCATGCTCTACCAACTGAGCTACATCCCATCATTCACTGTATCACAATTCCAGTGGGTCAGAAGTTTACATACACTAAGTTGACTGTGCCTTTAAACAGCTTGGAAAATTCCAGAAAATGATGTCATGGCTTTAGAAGCTTCTGATAGGCTAATTGACATTATTTGAGTCAATTGGAGGTGTCCCTGTGGATGTATTTCAAGGCCTACCTTCAAACTCAGTGCCTCTTTTCTTGACATCATGGGAAAATCAAAGGAAATCAGCCAAGACCTCAGAAAAAAAATGTGTAGACCTCCACAAGTCTGGTTCATCCTTGGGAGCAATTTCCAAACGCCTGAAGGTACCTGAAGGCCTGATCTGTACAAACAGTAGTACGCAAGTATAAACACCATGGTACCACGCAGCCGTCATACCGCTTAGGAAGGAGACGCGTTCTGTCTCCTAGAGATTAACGTACTTTGGTGTGAAAAGTGCAAATCAATCCCAGAACAACAGCAAAGGACCTTGTGAAGATGCTGGTGGAAACGGGTACAAAAGTATCTATAGCCACAGTAAAACGAGTCCTATATCGACATAACCTGAAAGGCCGCTCAGCAAGGAAGAAGCCACTGCTCCAAAACCGCCATAAAAAAAGCCAGACTACGGTTTGCAACTGCACATGGGGACAAAGATCGTACTTTTTGGAGAAATGTCCTCTGGTCTGATGAAACAAAAATTATGTTTGGCCATAATGACCATCGTTATGTTTGGAGGAAAAAGGGGGTACTTGCAAGCTGAAGAACACCATCCCAACCGTGAAGCACGGGGGTGGCAGCATCATGCTGTGGGGGTGCTTTGCTGCAGGAGGGTCTTGTGCACTTCACAAAATAGATGGCATCATGAGGAAGGAAAATTATGTGGATATATTGAAGCAACATCTCAAGACATCAGTCAGGAAGTTAAAGCTTGGTCGCAAATGGGTCAAGCATACTTCCAAAGTTGTGGCAAAATGGCTTAAGGACCACAAAGTCAAGGAATTGGAGTGGCCATCACAAAGCCCTGACCTCAATCCTATAGAAAATGTGTGGGCAGAACTGAAAAAGCGTGTGCGAGCAAGGAGGCGTACAAACCTGACTCAGTTACACCAGCTCTGTCAGGAGGAATGGGCCAAAATTCACCCAATTTATTGTGGGAAGCTTGTGGAAGGCTACCCGAAACGTTTGACCCAAGTTAAACAATTTAAAGGCAATGCTACCAAATACTAATTGAGTGTATGTAAACTTCTGACCCACTGGGAATGTGATGAAAGAAAGAAAAGCTGAAATAAATCATTCTCTCTACTATTATTCTGACATTTCACATTCTTAAAATAAAGTGGTGATCCTAACTGACCTAAGACAGGGAATTTTTACTAGTATTAAATGTCAGGAATTGTGAAAAACTGAGTTTAAATGTATTTGGCTAAGGTGTATGTAAACTTCTGACAACTGTACATAAGAATTTCCCCCGCCGACATGTTGATGACTCAATTTACTTTAAAAGGTAAAAACTAATGTAGGCTCCTATACTAAATACCTTGGCATTTGGAAATAGCCACGGGGTGGTTTTTCAATACCGTTAACTATTTCTTTGAAGTTTTTCAATACATTTTAATATGTATAGCTATTTTTTAAGTAAATACCTGCAGTCAACTTGTGCAATATGTTAGGAGATAAAGCAGATCGCGTTAATTTCACCTTTCAAATTATTTTACATTATGAAACTTACTGTAGTTCCCCAGAACAGTTGAGCCAGTCATGTGTTTGTATGTAAATAACACAACAGGAGAAAGTGGGAGCAGGTGAGTCCAGCTGTGTATTGACAGTGGTCGCATTTTATATTGAAAGTGTTTTTGTTTTGTTTTTTGCTTCAATCGAGTGATCAGGGGATTGCTACTATAGTTTTCCTTCACATAAAACACATTCGGCCGAAAATTGCTTCATTTTCATCAGATGACAACAAAATTAATAAGATGCCGATTAGAAATGACAAAAATAAGCATTTTAGATTTGTGTTTACAAAACGCAGCAAGATATTTATGGTTTTTATATATTTTTGTTTCTGTGTGAAAAAACACAGATTTCTGCGTTAATGCGACCCCTACGTTTAACTAGCTAGTTATCTAAGTAGGTGGCTGAATTAATAAGGAGACGGGGCATCATATAGTGTTAGCTTTCTGCCGTGTTTGAGAAATCTGTACAGCTGCCACTGCTACCTTGATTTCCTTGAGTTTTTTTTCTCCTCGCTGTTCTCTGCCCGTCTGCTCCCCCTCCCCTCTTCTATGAGCACAGCAGCTAGGCGTGTACACATGCAGCTCCAGAGCCAGTACTGTTGTTCCTTCAGACAAGCATGCATCAAAACTTTGCTTGTAAATGTCCAAACTTACCAAAAATGACATTCAGTAGCTCCTACATATATATGTATCTCTGTGCTGGATTGCCTGTCTTGGCAATTTATTTATTTTCATTTGCGCTCGTTAGTATTTTTAGCTAGCAGCCTCCATGGAAATATGCTATTACTTGTACAAATGTTGTTAGCGTTCTGGTAATAGACGGCCAATGGGCTTTTTGTGCATTTTTGGCGCCCACTTGTGTACTAAGCCGGTAATACCGTAAATCCCGGGATGAGAGAAGGACAGTATGATGATATGAAAATCTGGATAAAGGATGTTGGACGGAGCTTCAAGGAATGTTTTTTGGAAGTTGATTTAAGGTCTTTTCCCCTCCAGTCATACTCAAATTGTTTTTTTTTAAGGTTCTGAATGATGTATGCTTGGTGCCTCTTATTGTTAGTTTGTGCTATGTTTTCTAGCCTATATGACGCTTGGTTTTCTGTCTGTAAGATATTAAAATTGTTTTGTTATATTGTGAACACCAGGGACATGTTGGCACGCAACAAAAACAACAGACAAAAACGGAAAATGAACATTTCTTATTGGACGAGTCCAGGTAGTCCCTCCCTGTTTCAGTCCGTTTTCTTCCATTTGGTGCCTAACAAACAGAACCCTGTGGACTGTGTTGACGTTTAGTAGTTAGTTAGATATTCAGGTCTGTTTGGTTGTGAAGCAGCAGGAGTGTGTTGCGTGAGTGAGAACTCCACCACAGGAATGCCTTCCTGAATTCGCCTCTGTCCAGCCAGTCCTTGCTTCTCTCAGCCAATTGCCAGCAGCCATACCTTTGCCCTGTTCTGGATGCTGTTTTTGTTGTTGTATATTGATGTTGCTGGGTTTGTGTTTTGCTCTCCCGAACAACACACGGATACAGGGATTTTTGACGCAGGTCAATTCCCTTTCTGGACTGTGCGAGCTGTCTGTTGTCCTCACGTTGGGAGTAAACCCCATACAAATGTGGTGAAGTATGCATTTTTCACAGTATTTTGGGGTTTGAGACTGAGAGACCAACATTCTCAGAGGTTCATACTGTACCAAACACGCCTACACACTGATCCCCACCAACATACTTCACATAGTCAGGCTACGCTGTGTTGCTGTCTTTGAGGAGGATATGTACAAGTACTGTTAATGTACTATGTAAATGCTCCATTCCCCCCTACGATGACGAGGATGATAATGCACAGTATTTCACAGCAGTCGTGTTCAAACCAAGGTATAACAGGCCATTCTGTTCCCCTTTTTATAAATGAATAAACATCACTGGAAAATCAATACGTTATTCAATCATTCGATTGTCATTGTTCTAGCAGGTATTTTTCTGGTTCAAAAAGGGGTTTAGTTGGTTGGCTTGGTAATGCACGAGGCAGTAGCCGTGGCGAGCGCAGTCAGCTAATCGACGCGGTCTACCCGTCTTCACAGCCACCTCCAATCAACTAACCACTTAATTTATTTATTAATGACATTTTGAAACACAACACGTACTAGACCATGGGTGTCAAACTTAGGTTGCAGGGCTCTACACTGACCTTTTTTACAAGGAGCACATGTTGGAAAATGTAGGCGCACACAAAGAAATTTAGGAGCACAATGAAAAATATTTGAGGTAATAAAGCTAGAATCCTTAATTTTTCTAGGCGCTGGCGTTCCTTAAATAAAATATCCAAGTCGTACCACAAACTATTTAGGTGCAAATGCTAATAAAATGGTCGCACTGTAGAGCCCTGGGTTGTTGGGTTTCATGTGCAAAGTGGAGCGTGGTTGTGTATGAGGGAAAAAAGTATTTGATCCCCTGCTGATTTTGTACGTTTGCCCACTGACAAAGACATGATCAGTCTATAATTTTAATGGTAGGTTTATTTGAACAGTGAGAGACAGAATAACAACCAGTGAGAGACAGAATAACAAAACAAAAATCCAGAAAAACGCATGTCAAAAATGTTATAAATTGATTTGCATTTTAATGAGGGAAATAAGTATTTGACCCCTCTGCAAAACATGACTTAGTACTTGATGGCAAAACCCTTGTTGGCAATCACAGAGGTCAGACGTTTCTTGTAGTTGGCCACCAGGTTTGCACACATCTCAGGAGGGATTTTGTCCCACTCCTCTTTGCAGATCTTCTCCAAGTCATTAAGGTTTCGAGGCTGATGTTTAGCAACTCGAACCTTCAGCTCCCTCCACAGATTTCCTATGGGATTAAGGTCTGGAGACTGGCTAGGCCACTCCAGGACCTTAATGTGCCTCTTTTTGAGCCACTCCTTTGTTGCCTTGGCCGTGTGTTTTGGGTCATTGTCATGCTGGAATACCCTTCCACGACCCATTTTCAATGCCCTGGCTGAGGGAAGGTGGTTCTCACCCAAGATTTGACGGTACATGGCCCCGTCCATCGTCCCTTTGATGCGGTGAAGTTGTCCTGTCCCCTTAGCAGAAAAACACCCTCAAAGCATAATGTTTCCTCCTCCATGTTTGACGGTGGGGATGGTGTTCTTGGGGTCATAGGCAGCATTCCTCCTCCTCCAAACACGGCGAGTTGAGTTGATGCCAAAGACCTCGATTTTGGTCTCATCTGACCACAATACTTTCACCCAGTTCTCCTCTGAATCATTCAGATGTTCATTGGCAAACCAGACGGGCCTTTATGTGCTTTCTTGAGCAGGGGGACCTTGCGGGCGCTGTAGGATTTCAGTCCTTCACGGCGTAGTGTGTTACCAATTTGTTTTCTTGGTGACTATGGTTCCAGCTGCCTTGAGATCATTGACAAGATCCTCCCGTGTAGTTCTGGGCTCCTAACTCAGCTCGTTACCTGTATAAAAGATTTATAACATTTTTTACATGCATTTTTCTGGATTTCTTTGTTGTTATTCTGTCTCTCACTGTTCAAATAAACCTACCATTAAAATTATAGACTGATCATTTCTTTGTCAGTGGGCAAACGTACAAAATCAGCAGGGGATCAAATACTTTTTTCCCTCACTGTAGGTGGATAGATTGGTGTGCGTGTGTGAGTGCGCATGCGTGTTTGTGTGTGGAAAGAGTGGAATGTGTGTAGAGGATAGTTTGAGAAGAGGCGCTGGTAGGGAGAGAGGTGTGCCTTGGCCTGCTCTCTTAGAGAGTGCCTCTAAAGAACCTCACAATTGAACCATTTCACCTCACTCTGCCTCACTATCAGTCCCAGGACACACGTAATTGAGACGAGTGTGTGTACGAGCGTGTGCATTTCTATGCGTGTGATATGCTGCATATCATTGACGCTTGACAGCAGAATGACAGCAGGTCTTTTCTTACTAGCACTTACTTTGCTGATAGTTGCTTTGAGGAAAAGTTTTACTTACTATGATTGATATGTGGTTGTCTCATCTAGCTACCTTAAGATTGAGATGAATGCACTTACTGTAAGTCGCTCTGGATAAGAGCATCTGTTAAATGACTGAAGTTAAATGTAAAAAATTGATGAAACCGGATGTCATTGTTTTCGATGAGACAGCGACTGCAAATTTTGCGGGGGCCGACGGCTAGCCAGGATCTTGAAAACTACCTTCCGTTTTGGACTTGATGTGTCAATTTATGGCTCATAGACGCATAATACACTATCTGTAATATTCTCTTGGCGGAGAAAGCCACTCAAACCTGACATTCAATGCTTAATATATTTAATGCATTTTAGCTGCGCTCTTGTCCCTTTCATAGTGAAGGCGCACTTGTAAGGCAACACGGATTGCCTGTAAATGCTTAGTTACAGTGCATTCGGAAAGTATTCAGACCCCTTGACTTTTTACACATTTTGTTACATTACAGCCTTATTCTAAAATTGATGAAATTGTTTTTTCTCCCTCGTCAATCTACACACAAAACCCCATAATGGCAAAGCAAAAAAAACAACGGAAATATCACATTTACATAAGTATTCAGACCCTTTACTCAGTACTTTGTAGAAGCATCTTTGGCAGCGATTACAGCCTTGAGTCTTCTTGGCACACCTGTATTTGGTGGTTTCTCAGATTCTTCTCTGCAGATCCTCTCAATCTCTGTCAGGTTGCATGGGGAGCGTCGCTGGACAGATTCTTTCAGGTCTCTCCAGAGATGTTCGATCGGGTTCAAATCCAGACTCTGGTTGGACCACTGAAGGACATTCAGAGACTTGTCCCGAAGCCATTTGTGCGTTTTATTGGCTGTATGCTTAGGGTCGTTGTTCTGTTGGAAGGTGAACCTTCGCCCCAGTCTGAGGTCCTGAGTGCTCTGGAGCAGGTTTTCATCAAGGATCTCTGTACTTCGCTCCATTCATCTTTTCTTAATTCTGACTAGTCTCCCAGTCCCTGCTGCTGAAAAACATCCCCACAGCATGATGCTGCCACCACCATGCATCACCGTAGGGATGGTGCCAGGTTTCCTCCAGACGTGAAGTTTGGCTTTCAGGCCAAAGAGTTCAATCTTAGTTTCATCAGATCAGAGAATCTTGTTTCTCATAGTCTGAGAGTCCTTTAGGTGCCTTTTGGCAAACTCCAAGCGGGATGTCATGTGCCACTCTACCATAAAGGCCTGATTGGTGGAGTGCTGCCACTGTGTTCTTGGGGACCTTGAATGCTGCAGAAGTTTTTTGTTACCCTTCCCCAGCCCGGTCCGGCCTGTTCCTGCCACTCGCACTAAGCCAGGGGTGCGAGAAGTCAGCCTGGTAAGGCCCGTTCCTCCTCCACGCACCAAGCCAGGGGTGCAAGTCGACAGACTGGACCAGGGGCACTATGGGGGGTGTATTGGAGGGTGGTGGTCAAGGCCGGAGCCAGAACCGCCGCCGAGGAGGTATGCCCGCCCAGCCCTCCCCTGGTTTGTTTAGTTGAGGCACGGTCGCAGTCCGCGCCTTTAGGGGGGGGTACTGTCACACCCTGGCTCTGGGACTCATTATGTTGAGCCAGGGTGTGTTCATTTCTATGTGTGTATTTCTATGTTGGTGTTCATTCTAGTTTGTTACATTTTAGATTTTAGTCATTTAGCAGACGCTCTTATCCAGAGCGACTTACAGGAGCAATTAGGGTTAAGTGCCTTGCTTAAGGGCACATCGACAGATTTTTCACCTAGTCGGCTCGGGGATTAGAACCAGCGACCTTTCGGTTACTGGCACAACGCTCTTACCCACTAAGCTACCTGCCGCCCTGTTGTATTCTATGTTTGCCTGAGTGACTCCCAATCAGAGGCAACGAGTGTCAGCTGTTGGCTGGTTGTCTCTGATTGGGAGCCATATTTAAACTGTATGTTTTCCCTTTGTGGTTGTGGGTTTTTGTTCCGTGTTCGGTCATTGATACCGTGGACGTCACGAGTCGTGTTTTGTTTTGTATTTAGAAACTTTAACTAATTAAAGTCATGTTTGTTTCTCACGCTGCGCCTTGGTCTACTCATTACTACGACGATCGTGACAGTAACGTAACAAAATGTGGAAAAGGGGAAGGGGTCTGAATACTTTCCGAAAGCACTGTAGCTGTATGTGCTTGTGATAAAACGTCATCCACAGTTCTTTTTTGTAAACAATTTATCTTCTGTGGCAAAATTATGCTCTCTGGTGTATTTTGAACATTGAGAGCGGGCTTCTGTGGTTGGATAAAAACGTATATAATATTTTTGAAAATAACATAATTTTTATTTATATTGTTTTTGCCTCTTTGGCCCCCTACGGGCTTGGGCCCAGTCCCTGACTCACACAATTGACCAGTCACATTTATTTATTATGCAGTTTTTATTTTTATGAATCAGTTACCCAATCAAGGCAGGGCCGCCAGTTACCCACCTGCCTCCTCCCCCCCCATCTGAGGATTAGCAGAGCGGCAGTAGGCAGCAGCAGGCCATCTACACTCATTGAGAGCAGAACAGCGCAAACTGGCTTTAACCAGAATAGAAAGAGGAGTGGGAGGCCCCGGTGCACAAGTGAGCAAGAGGACAAATACATTAGTGTCTAGTTTGAGAAACAGGCGCCTCACAGGTCCTCAACTGGCAGCTTCATTAAATAGTACCCGCAAAACACCAGTCTCAACGTCAACAGTGAAGAGGCGACTCTGGGATGCTGACCTAGGCAGAGTTGCAAAGAAAAAGTCCAGTGTCTGTGTTCTTTTGCCCATCTTAATCTTTTATTTTTATTGGCCAGTCTAAGATATGGCTTTTTCTTTGCAACTCTGCCTAGAAGGTCAGCATCCCGGAGTCGGGAACAACAAGGACATTTCTAAGTGACCCCAAACTTTTGAACGGTAGTGTGTGTATATATATATATATATATATAAAATTGCTGCCTCTTGGGCCCAGGTGCTTCAGCCCCGGTAAGTCCCTGAATCAATCCGGCCCTGGCTGTAACACAACAAAATGTGGAAAAAGTTAAGGGGTGTGAATACTTTCTACTAACTTTTCCATTGTAAAAAATAACATTATCAAATCGCTCGCTCGCGGAAAGCAATTTGGCCGAGGCTTGAAAACAAAATCTCTTGCATCATTTTGTAAATTATTCTCATTTAGTCTCCCGATTTCTTAATGTAATAATAGGATATTTGATTTACCCCAATAAAAAATTGGATAGCTAGCATAAATTGCATTTCGATAGATGCATGCATCAGTAGGCTACTGTAGGAAAGTTACAATCTAATGAAAAATGAGGGTAGACCGCAAATTCTCCAGTGTTAAATCAACTCTGAGTAGTGCTGAGTGATTAGTGCTTTTTGAGGTCGGTTCGATTATTTAAAAAATTATCGAACCGACTGCCTATTACTGCTTATCACTTATTAACCATCATTTATTCTTATTACTTTATTTTACTTTAATTAAATATTTTATTTGATGACTTTATTATTTAATTGCAAGTCATCTCTATAGAGCTGCTGCCTTTGCTGTCTGACAAAATCACTATTTCAGTAGTTCTTTAAAGTAAGTAAGGCATACTTTTATGACTGCTGAATACCAACTATCAATTTACTTAGATGCAGTTTCAGGTAAAGGTACCTCGCTAAGCAACTGCTTTCTATCCCTCTCGATCTTGTTCTCTCGACACAGACCGGACAAGTAGGTGGGCGCACAATGGATTAGGGTCATTGTAGTTAATTAATTACCAAGTTTTCTGCGCTAAACTATGTAGAATATTGGTCTGTTGGAAACTACAACTCCTTACTACATCGCACAGTTTGGGCTTGATCTGATTTATCTCCAAAGAAGCTACGTATCTGAGCTCAGCACGAACTCTGAGAGTGTTACACTTAACACTTTTCCAGAATGGGTCCACACTTTTCAGAGTTAAATTAACACTTTGCTTAGAGCTGATGCTGTTACCATTTCTTAGTGTTAGGGAATGAACACCTGTAGTGTTACAGTAACTCGTTTTTGGATGTTGTTTTAACACTGTAGGGTGTAAAGCCTTATTTGCATATTTACCAGTTTGCCTTTTGAGTGAATTGTAGAGTTACTGTATCACCCATGACTGTGTTTGTTAGTGAAAGAGACATGTTTGTTGCATTGTGGCTTTCAGTCCTGGAGCCTTCACCAATTTGAGTGCCTATGTGAATATGTTATCATTAAAAAATAAACTCTTTATGGAATACATTACAAACACTACCGTTGTAGAATAATAGTGAAGACATCAGAGAATGCCAAGAGTGTGCAAAGCTGTCATCAAGGCAAAGGGTGGCTATTTGAAGAATCTCAAATATAAACTATATTTTGATTTGTTTAACACTTTTTTAGGGTTACTACATGATTCCATATGTGTTATTTCATAGTTTTGATGTCTTCACTATTATTCTACAATGTAGTAATGAGTAGGTGTTCTAAAACTTTTGACCGGTAGTGTATATCATAAGGCCTTATTTTGACGGCCTAGTTTTACCCTAACGAAGTGGTCTGAAACTCCTGGTTTGCAGGCCACATCAGGCGTGCAAGTCCCATTATGCTAGCTTGCAAAGTTGTGTAAATCATATTGGAATCCAGCCAGTGTGAGGTTGTCTAACAACTGGACTGCCATGGTAGGGAAGATTGATAAATGAGACTACCTAAACCATCTAAACTGGAACAACCATCTCAGTAAAAGGTGCAATAATTCCAACAACTAACAGATTGGATTAGTTTAGAAAATATTGTTATTTATCTTTGTATAACATAAGGTCAATCGGTCAATCAATGTACATGCAAAAACAGATATTGAAACAAATAATTCTAATGATGGGCGTGGTTTTGAATGTTTTTCTCTACACAATCACACTCTGATAATAAACACCAACATTGTGGTTACTTTACACCACTGAGTGTTAATTTACCTCTTTACAGGTTAATTTAACTCTTGAATCAACTCTAAAAATGTTACACTGAAAAATCAACACTACTTAACACTGGACAATTTGCTGTGTAAAACATCCATTACATAAATAACAATTCCTCTTAGCCCATATGTGTCATCCTATGAAGTGGACATATTTTGCCAACTCACAATGATCTGATCAGACCATGCAACAAGGGATGTACATTCAGTAGACTAAAACAACCTAACCTAATGGACAATGTTGATTAGCAGGTGGAATGATGTCCAATCAGGTTGCAAGGTAAAAGTGGGAGGTGTGTGAGAGAGGGAGAGAAAGAGAGAGTGTGTGTGCGTCCATGGGTGAGGGTGAGGGAGAGAGAGAGTGGGGTGTGCATGCCTGTACCCAGTGATCTCTGTATGTACTTGTACTGCAGGTAGGGCTGGGTGATATATCAAATTAATTTGAATTGATGTTTTAGCGCGATGTTCCCAAATGCCTATATCGCAAGAATCATAGTTTTAATTCTTCCATCCTTCATCCTGTGCACCTTCCCATTCACACACAGACACCAAGCCCCTTCTCACTCACAACAACAAAGAGATAAGATCACTTCTTCCTCTCTGACAACAAGCAGTTTCAACTCGTTATTTACATGTGAGGTTTGGTCCAACAGAATCGGTCATATGGACACTGAAACACATTTAGACATTATTTTACCGGAAAAAAAGATATACACATTTACATAAGGAATTGGCAACTCGTTCTCATTCAGATCCAGGTAGTCCACTTTTGATTTCAACATCTAAACAAAGTGAACAGGCTATTCTATTCAAACAGTTGGAGACGGACAGGAGGGTGTATTCATAACAGTTAAACTGTTCTACCTTCTTAGCGAGCAAATAGATCCAAGTTGGCTAGACTTTAAATATAAAGATTAGCTGGCTACTCACTAGCACGTGGGCTTGTGCTTGAGAGATTGTTTGAGACTTGTGTTTATTTTCTATAATGCCTGCTACCAGAAGTTGGCCATTATTAGTGGATGTGCGTGGTTCTGGTAAAGAAATTCAAAAAAATTGCATGTTCATAGACAGTAAAGAGTATTTGGGCAAAGTTTAAAAAAACGTTTAAAAAACAGTGATGGTGGTGGTACTTGTATTATTATTTTTTGTACGATAGTACTTCAAAAAGTGGCAATATTTGGAGAAAAGTGGCAGTATTTAAAGAATAAACTCAAAATTTAATTTTGAATTTAAAATGTGGAGACTTAAATTGCAGTTATATTTCAAGATTAACGTAGGGGATTTGGTTAAGTGCTCCCTGGCTCTCTTTTGCTGTGCGTGCCACCGTTGAAATGCCTGCAGTTAGATGACCTGGTGAAACTATACTTTAGAAATGGCTTTAGTAACAAGGAAATCATTTCCCTTTTAGCACATAACCATATTATTCTAAGTATTAGGACCTGGAAAAGGTTGTGCCACAGATTATTTTCAGAAGGAGTAACAGTGGTTACATACATAGGTTTGTGTGTGTGTGTGTGTGTGTGTGTGGGCGGTAAAAAAAAAGAAAATTGCATCAATCTAAAGATCTAATGGACTCGTTCAAACAGGCGTCACTGCGCACTCACGGTTTCAATCTAATAACTCGCACGCACACAGACACACACCAAGTTTCCCCCTGGCAATTTCAGACTATAGGCATACACTAATAACGGCCATGGCGCATTATGAGCACAAACAAAAAAACGTTCTTGTCACTGAATGCAAAGAGAACTGGGGTTGAGTCCCTTTGCCTGCCCTCCGAATTCGCTACAACGTTCTGCTGCATAGGTAGCCTACACGAACGCCTTACAATAAATCTGTGCATAATGTCAACTATTAATGTCCTTACCCATAGTATTTCCCCCTTATGGCAACTATCCTTCTAGCGGTTAAGAGCGTTTAATAATAATAATAATATGCCATTTAGCAGACGCTTTTATCCAAAGCGACTTACAGTCGTGCGTGCATACATTTTTGTGTATGGGTGGTCCCGGGGATCGAACCCACTACCTTGGCGTTACAAGCGCCGTGCTCTACCAGCTGAGCTACAGAGGACCACGTTGGGCCAGTAACCGAAAGGTTGTTGGTTTGTGTCCCTGAGCCGACTAGGTGAAAAGTCTATCGATGTGCCCTTGAGCAAGGCACTTAACCCTAATTGCTCCTGTAAGTCGCTCTGGATAAGAGCATCTGCTAAATGACTAAAATGTAAATGTAATGTAGATATATAGGCTGTAAAGAAATAATCACTGATCTGAAATGACTTGCGTAATATCTTCTTTCACTATCCATCTATCAGTGATGTATTCAAGGATGGGAGGAATGAAGGGTGCGTAGGTTTTCCCAAAACAGGGGCGTCGTCTTCGTTATAGGTTATTTGTCTCAGTTATAACGCTAATTTAGGATACCACTTGTTCACATTATAGAGGCTAGTGGCTAGACCTCTTAGGTTATAATAATGGACCGTAAAATTACTGTCTCAGACAGTGCTTTATCCAAACCCTTGCCCCGTCACTGGAACTAAGGGGCCTAGCCCGAACCATGAAAAACAGCCCCAGACCATTATTCCTCCTCCACCAAACTTTACAGTTGGCACTCTGCATTGGGGCAGGTAGTGTTCTCCTGGCATCCGCCAAACCATGATTCGTCCATCGGACTGCCAGATGGTGAAGCGTGCTTCATCACTCCAGAGAACACGTTTCCACTGTGCCAGTCCAATGGTGGCGTGCTTAACACCACTCCAGCCGACGCATGGCATTGCGCATGGTGTGCGGCTGCTCGGACATGTAAACCCATTTCATGAAGCTCCCAACAAACAGTTATTGTGCTGACGTTGCTTCCAGAGGTAGTTTGGAACTAGGTAGTGAGTGTTGCAACCAAGGACAGACGATTTTTACGCGCTTCAACACTCAGAGGTCCCGTTCTGTGAGCTTGTGTGGCCTACCACTTCACGGCTGAGCCGTTGTTGCTCCTAGACGTTTCCACTTCACAATAACAGCACTTACAGTTGACCGGGGCAGCTCTGGCAGGGCAGAAATTTGACGAAATGACTTGTTGGAAAGGTGGCATCCTATGATGGTGCCACTTTGAAAGTCTCTGAGCTCTTCAGTAAGGCCATTCTACTGCCAAAGTTTGTTTATGGAGATTGCATGACTGTGTGCTTGATTTTATACACCTGTCAGTAAAGGGTGTGGCTGAAATAGCCAAATCCACTAATTTTGAAGGCCCTAGCGTCCAGCCCTAACTGCAGGCACACAGGCAGGCAGGTGCTGTAGGCTAGATACTTTAAGCTGTAACAGACTGCCCTGCAGCCTAATGCATCCTGGGCCTGAGATGGGCTGTTGTAGCATACCAACTAAATAATATATACCCTCCTCAGCCTCTGAATAAATTAACAGTATGGAGAGGAAGGGAGAGAGACTGAAAGGGATTTACACAGAGGAGACAAAGTTTATAAGTAAGAGTGAGACAGGGAGTGAGTGACTGTGAGAGAGGGATAGCTTTGGTGATAGAGAAAGGAGTTGGAGAGATTCTGTCTATGATCTATTGTGTGTGTGTGTGTGTGTGTGTGTAACACCCCAACTCTTGTCGGCTAAGTCAGTAGAGACCGAGGGGTTAGGGGACAAGGGGTAGGTGGCGAGTTGCCATTTCAGATTGACCCCTAGGTGTGTCTGTCTCAAACCCTCTCCCTCTGTGTGTCTCCAGGCGCAGCAGCAGACGTTTGAGTTCCCTGACATCTTCCCCCAGAAGGATGTGAAGTCAGCCGAGGGCTCGGTGGAGGAGATGCAGGAGAAGTTCATGGAGGACGAGAAACAGAGGCAGAAACCGGACCTTCGCAGGGGAGGGGTCACAGAGTGGTTCGGCCTCTAGAGAGCGAGAGTGACTGTCAGGAGATATACACTTCTGGTGTGTGAGTTTGTTTGTGAGAGAGTGTTAATATTGTGTGTGCATTGTGTCATCATGTACTGATTGTTATCCGCAACAAGTCCGTTTGGTGGAATCACCACTGGTGGGAAAATTTGCCTATTTTCTTTATGCAGATTTTAGAATATTGCCAATTGGATGGAAACCTAGATACTGTCATTATAAGAATGCAACATGTGACCAATAGCTGTTCAGACATCCTATTATTTGGTGAAATACAATGGAAAATAATTAAAATACAGTTTTTGAACATTTGAGACATTCTCTGTTGTCAGGTAACACCACTTATACCAGTGTTGACCGACCCTCCTCCCGGAGAACTACTGGGTATGCAGGCTTTTGCTCTGAACCTGCTGTAACACACCTGATTCAACAAACCAATGTTTTGATGAGAGTAGCTGATTACTGATGATTAACTGTCAAATCAGTTGTGTTAGAGAAGAGCTAGAACAAAACCCTGCACCCCCAGTAGTTTTCCAACAGGAGGGTTGGCCACCACCCCTGACCTACAATAACATCTCCCTGAGGGAGAAGGCTACTGTGTGTGAATGTGTTTTCAGTTCAGCTCAATACGTCTGTATGAGCGTTTTACTCAATGATTTAGTTCATTTCAATCTGTCTGTGTGAGTGTTTTACTGTAAACTACTGTACAAGGAAAAGCTAATAAAAAGTCACTTGTCAAGCCTCTGCTTACTGTTACATTTACTTTCTTTACTTTCTTTACTCTACCACTGCTGTGTTTTTACTTGGACTGGGCACTTCCAATACCACTCTCCACACACGGTCCCATACAGCACAGTGGTGCCAAAGTGCTCCAGTTATTGTGATAAAGTAATGAGCTGTGCTACGAGCTGGCCACTGACCAGAAGGATGAAAGCCGACTTACGGTAATAGGGCCTTAATAGGGTCCTTAAGGGAGGGTCAGGGGTGCGTCCCAAATAGCACCCTATTTTCCATGTAGTGCACCCATAAGGCTCTGGTCAAAAGTAGTGCACTATATAAGGAGTAAGGTGCCATTTGGGACACAGTCGGGGTATACTCTCCCAAGGCTGTCTAAGAACTGCCATTGTGGGAGAAACCCAGGATGTTACTGAAACTGTCCTCCAGCCGTGACCACAAAATGGCAGCGTGTCCATGTGGGTTCCAGTCCTTCATACCTCAGTCCTCTGACCACACCGAGCCAACCGGACTATCGCCAAGGAGAATGTCAATATTGATCCTGCTGGCCATTGTGTTGTGCCTGGAACCTCACAACCCCTGCGTAGCTATAAAACAATTTGATTTAGAACAAAACAAGCCCCCACAAAACGTTCTCTTCCATCTCTTTCTCCCTCTGTCACGCTTTTTCTTCCACCTCATCCCTCCCTGGCCGTCCAGAGAAGCAGCTAGAGAGAGGGAGTCCAAATTCCTGACTGCTCTCCTCACCGCCTGAAGAGACCCCACATGAACGTTTGGAAATCTAGTGCTGGTGTTTGCCAAGCAACTATCTTTCCCTCCTCTCTTCCTCCCCTTCCTCTCATCCCCCTCTCTCCCCATACCCAATAAAATGCTGGGAGCACAATGCATTTCCCCCAGCAGTGCGGCAGTGTCTGCAGCTGGCACTACTTTCCCTGTTTATTCACACAATGTTCTCCCTGCTTGTCAGGATACAGCAGGCTGCATGGCGTGGTGTGAGGGGATGGGGATGGGGGGGGAGAAGAGGAGAGAGTGATGGAGAGGATAGGAGGGAGGGGAAAGATGGGGGCATGTTATCTTCCTCCCGTCCCCTCCACATAAGAGACGTGGTAGTCCTGATACTGAGTGAAAGAACAGTGTGAATGAGATAGGATGGAGTAGAGAGAGATGGAGTATAGTGGAAGAGGAAGACAGAGGAATGAGGATAGTGTTTGAGAAAGAGAGAGGGGGGAGGATACTGAGAGAGAGCCTTTTTTAGTTTACTCAACTTTGTTATCAAAGTGTTACCTGAACTAAAAATGTTTAGTTGGCCCAAACTTAGCTCCAATATGAGAGAACTTAGGCAAAAATTCTGTCAACTTAAAACGATATGTTTGCTCAACCTGTGTCATATGTTCATTCAACTAGAAATTATTAAAAAAGGCTGTAGAACTAGCTACACACACACAAACAATGCTTTTGATATACAATAAGTCAAGGGGTAAGAATACTTTCTGAAGGCACTGTAGCTTTCTTGATTGAGGAAGTGCATCGTCAATTTCTCAATTGCCTGAAGAAATCAGCTACAGAGTCAGTTTTTCTAGCCTTGGCCCAGACTTAATTTATCATCATAACAAGATCTGAAAGTTCTATACAGAACCAAGGATTTGTTATATTTTTTTACTCTAAGGTGTTTAAAGGGAGCGTGTTGGTCTGCCAGAGAGAGAGAAATAGATGAGAACAATTCTAGACCTAATTCAGGGTCAGGCATGCAGCTGATAGAGGAAAAGTCAGAGTAATACATATGTAATGTATATGTGCTTTCTTGAGCAGGGGGACCTTGCGGGCTCTGCAGGATTTCAGTCCTTCACGGCGTAGTGTGTTACCAATTGTTTTCTTGGTGACTATGGTCCCAGCTGCCTTGAGATCATTGACAAGATCCTCCCGTGTAGTTCTGGGCTGATTCCTCACCGTTCTCATGATCATTGCAACTCCACGAGGTGAGATCTTGCATGGAGCCCCAGGCCGAGGGAGATTGACAGTTCTTATGTGTTTCTTCCATTTGCGAATAATCGCACCAATTTTTGTCACCTTCTCACCAAGCTGCTTGGCGATGGTCTTGTAGCCCATTCCAGCCTTGTGTAGGTCTACAATCTTGTCCCTGACATCCTTGGAGAGCTCTTTGGTCTTGGCCATGGTGGAGAGTTTGGAATCTGATTGATTGATTGATTGCTTCTGTGGACAGGTGTCTTTTATACAGGTAACAAACTGAGATTAGGAGCACACTCTTAAAGGGAGTGCTCCTAATCTCAGCTTGTTACCTGTATAAAAGACACCTGGGAGCCAGAAATCTTTCTGATTGAGAGGTGAAATACTTATTACCCTCATTAAAATGCAATTCAATTTATAACATTTTTTACATTTTTTGTTGTTGTTATTCTGTCTCTCACTGTTCAAATAAACCTACCATTAAAATTATAAACTGATCATGTCTTTGTCAGTGGGCAAACTGTTATTGTGCCTTCGTAATAAAACTGTAATTCCTTTTGGAGCAACATTTTATTAAGTATGTTGTTACATAACACTTTGGTAATTGCATTTTAATTGCATAGCAATGAGTTAAGAGTTTTTGTAACTACTGTACACGAGGAATAGTGACTGTTCCTTATTCCACTTATCTAATAACTCCATTATTATGAAATTCTAAAGCAATTTCTAAATTCCTATGTAACAAAAATGTTGCTATTGTAATCATCACAAAGTTACTACACATGTATAAGAACTTGATGTCAAGTGTTACTGTATTACCTTATGCGTCACTCATTATGAAAATATATTTGTTAGTCATTTTGAAGCTGCAAACATGGTCTACTCTAATGTTGAGGTGATTCCATGCCCCTCATGTAATTCTAGTCAATAGGCTATATTAACATTCATATTTAAAAGCCCTCCAAACCATGTGCTTATGATTATATATTTAGACTAATTCAACTAACTGTTGTAGTTTTTGGTTCTTCATTTTTGGCAGCCATCAAATAAAAAATGTTTGGTTTTCAAATAACTTGCATATATTCAAATACCTTCAAATATTATTTGGTTTTCTGAAAGGCATTCAAAATACTTTCAAATATGATTCATTTTTTTTATGAGACCTGCATTTAAATATCAAATAAAATAGTTGCCTTTTAGTTGAAACTCTATATAAACTATATTTGACTACCTCGAGTATTTGAAATGTTAATATTTTCAAATAAACTGCCCAGGTCTGATGTGCATTCCCCGCCCACCTGACAATTTCTCCTTTTCAGCCATCAATTTCCTGTGTTTGAGGTGTGCAAAATCCACTTGTCACTTAAATCTCACTGGAGTGATTGCTTTCATTTTACCCTTCGACTCTTTCCTGCACCTGCTTGTGCCATTCGTTTTTGTCCTGTTAAGTTATGACTTCGAAAAAGCTTGAAATGACCTGTCAAACACACCCTGGTAATGGCTGAAATGGGCTCAATGGAATACAATGGTTTTTTGCTGCATCTATTTTTTATTTTATTTTATTTCACCTTTATTTAACCAGGTAAGCCAGTTGAGAACAGGTTCTCATTTACAACTGCGACCTGGCCAAGATAAAGCAAAGTAGTGCAATAAAAACAACACAGAGTTACATATGGGGTAAAAAACATAAAGTCAGAAATACAACAGAAAATATATATACAGTGTGTGCAAATGTAGCAAGTTATGGAGGTAAGGCAATAAATAGGCTATAGTGCAGAATAATTACAATAGTATTAACACTGGAATGCTAGATGTGCAAGAGATTATGTGCAAATAGAGATACTGGGGTGCAAAAGAGCAAAATAAATAACAATATAGGGATGAGGTAGTTGGGTGGGCTAATTTCAGATGGGCTGTGTACAGGTGCAGTGATCGGTAAGGTGCTCTGACAACTGATGCTTAAAGTTATTGAGGGAGATAAGAGTCTCCAGCTTCAGAGATTTTTGCAATTCGTTCCAGTCATTGGCAGCAGAGAACTGGAAGGAATGGCGGCCAAAGGAGGTGTAGGCTTTGGGAATGACCAGTGAGATATACCTGCTGGAGCGCAGACTACGGGTGGGTGCTGCTATGGTGACCAATGAGCTAAGATAAGGCGGGGATTTGCCTAGCAGTGATTTATAGATGGCCTGGAGCCAGTGGGTTTGATGACGAACATGTAGTGAGGACCAGCCAACAAGAGCGTACAGGTCACAGTGGTGGGTAGTGTATGGGGCTTTGGAGACAAAACGGATGGCACTGTGATAGACTACATCCAATTTGCTGAGTAGAGTGTTGGAGGCTATTTTGTAAATGACATCGCCGAAGTCAAGGATCGGTAGGATAGTCAGTTTTACGAGGGCATGTTTGGCAGCATGAGTGAAGGAGGCTTTGTTGCGAAATAGGAAGCCGATTCTAGAAGATTTAACTTTGGATTGGAGATTCTTTATGTGAGTCTGGAAGTTGAGTTTACAGTCTAACCAGACACCTAGGTATTTGTAGTTGTCCACATACTCTAGGTCAGACCCGTCGAGAGTGGTGATTCTAGTCGGGTGGGCGTGTGCCAGCAGCGTTCGATTGAAAAGCATGCATTTAGTTTTACTAGTGTTTAAGAGCAGTTGGAGGCTACTGAAGGATTGTTGTATGGCATTGAAGCTCGTTTGGAGGTTTGTTAACATAGTGTCCAATGAAGGGCCAGATGTATACAAAATGGTGTCGTCTGCGTAGAGGTGGATCTGAGAGTCACCAGCAGCAAGAGCGACATCATTGATATACACGGAGAAAAGTGTCGGCCCAAGAATTGAACCCTGTGGCACCCCCATAGAGACTGCCATAGGTCCAGACAACAGGCCCTCCGATTTGACACACTGAACTCTATCTGAGAAGTAGTTGGTGAACCAGGCGAGGCAGTCATTTGAGAAACCAAGGCTATTTAGTCTGCCAATAAGAATGCGGTGGTTGACAGAGTCGAAAGCCTTGGCTAGGTCGATGAAGACGGCTGCACAGTACTGTCTATTATCAATCGCGGTTATAATATCGTTTAGGACCTTGAGCGTGGCTGAAGTGCACCCGTGACCAGCTCGGAAACCGGATTGCATAGCGGAGAAGGTACGGTGGTATTCGAAATGGTCGGTGATCTGTTTGTTAACTTGGCTTTCGAATACTTTCGAAAGGCAGGGCAGGATGGATATAGGTCTGTAGCAGTTTGGATCTAGAGTGTCACCCCCTTTGAAGAGGGGGATGACCGCGGCAGCTTTCCAATCTCTGGGGATCTCAGATGTTATGAAAGAGAGGTTGAACAGACTAGTAATAGGGGTTGCGACAATTTCGGCGGCTAGTTTTAGAAAGAAAGGGTCCAGATTGTCTAGCCCAGCTGATTTGTAGGGGTCCAGATTTTGCAGCGCTTTCAAAACATCAGCTGTCTGAATTTGTGTGAAGAAGAAGCGGGGGGGGGGGCATGGGCAAGTTGCAGCAGAGGGTGCAGAGTTGGTGGCCGGGTTAGTGGTAGCCAGATGGAAAGCATGGCCAGCTGTAGCAAAATGCTTGTTGAAATTCTCGATTATTGTAGATTTATCGGTGGTGATAGTGTTTCCTAGCCTCAGTGCAGTGGGCAGCTGGGAGGAAGTGCTCTTATTCTCCATGGACTTTACAGTGTCCCAAAACTTTTTGGAGTTAGTGCTACAGGATGCAAATTTCTGTTTGAAAAAGTTAGCCTTTGCTTTCCTGACTGCTTGTGTATATTGGTTCCTAACTTCCCTGAAAAGTTGCATATCGCGGGGGCTATTTGATGCTAATGCTGTACGCCACAGGATGTTTTTGTGCTGGTCAAGGGCAGTCAAGTCTGAGGAGAACCAGGGGCTATATCGGTTCTTAGTTCTGTATTTTTTGAATGGGGCATGTTTGTTTAAGATTGAGAGGAAATTACTTTTAAGGAACAACCAGGCATCCTCTACTGACGGAATGAGATCTATATCCATCCAGGATACCTGGGCCAGGTCAATTAGGAAGGCCTATCTATAACAGAGCCAACTCTTGGTCGGGAATTTAACGCACCGTCTCGATACTTACATCACAAAAACATAGAACTTTATTTTGGTGAGTGTTCATTTTTTGTGCAATTGAAATAGGTAAAAATGTAATACAGTTGAAATGTTTGCAAATTAGATGCGCTAAAATTAAAACAACTTCCGAAAATGATCTCGCAAACAATGTAAAGTTTGTGTATAGATACAGTTGAAGTCGGAAGTTTACATACACTTAGGTTGGAGTCATTAAAACTTGTTTTTCAACCACTGCACAAATTTCTTGTTAACAAACAAGTTTTGGCAAGTCGGTTAGGACATCTACTTTGTCCATGACATAAGTAATTTTTCCAACAATTGTTTACAGACAGATTATTTCACTTATAATTCACTGTATCACAATTCCAGTGGGTCAGAAGTTTACATACACTAAGTTGACTGTGCCTTTAAACAGCTTGGAAAATTCCAGAAAATGATGTAATAGGCTAATTGACATCATTTTGAGTCAATTGGAGGTGTACCTGTGGATGTATTTCAAAGCCTACCTTCAAACTCAGTGCCTCTTTGCTTGACATCATGGGAAAATTAAAAGAAATCAGCCAAGACCTCAGAAACAAAATTATAGACCTCCACAAGTCTGGTTCATCCTTGGGAGCAATTTCCAAACGCCTGAAGGTACCACGTTCATCTGTACAAACAATAGTACGCAAGTATAAACACCATGGGACCACTCAGCCGTCATACCGCTCAGGAAGGAGACGCGTTCTGTCTCCTAGAGATGAACGTACTTTGGTGCGAAAGTGCAAATCAATCTCAGAACAACAGCAAAGGACCATGTGAAGATGCTGGAGGAAACCGGTACAAAAGTATCTATATCCACAGTAAAACGAGTCCTATATCGACATAACCTGAAAGGCCGCTCAGCAAGGAAGAAGTCACTGCTCCAAAACCGCCATAAAAAAGCCAGACTACGGTATGCAATTGCACATCGGGACAAAGATCTTACTTTTTGGAGAAATGTCCTCTGGTCTTGATGAAGTATCCTATAGTCTTCTTAGACTCAACAACCCTGAAGAAACTATCAGCAAACAAAAAATAATCACTAAAAACAGAGATCCCCGAAAATAAATATTAGATACTGTTAAAACATTCGCACGGAGAAAAGCACCAGGAATGGATGGCTTTCCCATATAATTATTTTCAACATTTTGGGACAAATTAGCGCCCCTATATACACAAATGACAACACACATCACTCAATTCAGTACATCCTAGCTCCATGTATCAAACAGTTATTTCAGTTATATTAAAACCAGGAAAATCTGGAGAGTCCCCTGCTGATTATAGACCCAAAGGTTTAATACAGTGGGGGAAAAAAGTATTTAGTCAGCCACCAATTGTGCAAGTTCTCCCTCTTAAAAATATGAGAGAGGCCTGTATTTTTCATCATAGGTACACGTCAACTATGACAGACAAAATGAGAAAAAAAAATCCAGAAAATCACATTGTAGGATTTTTTATGAATTTATTTGCAAATTATGGTGGAAAATAAGTATTTGGTCAATAACAAAAGTTTCTCAATACTTTGTTATATACCCTTTGTTGGCAATGACACAGGTCAAATGTTTTATGTAAGTCTTCACAAGGTTTTCACACACTGTTACTGGTATTTTGGCCCATTCCTCCATGCATATCTCCTCTAGAGCAGTGATGTTTTGGGGCTGTCGCTGGGCAACATGGACTTTCAACTCCCTCCAAAGATTTTCTATGGGGTTGAGATCTGGAGACTGGCTAGGCCACTCCAGGACCTTGAAATGTTTCTTACGAAGCCACTCCTTCGTTGCCCGGGCGGTGTGTTTGGGATCATTGTCATGCTGAAAGACCCAGCCACGTTTCATCTTCAATGCCCTTGCTGATGGAAGGAGGTTTTCACTCAAAATCTCACGATACATGGCCCCATTCATTCTTTCCTTTACACGGATCAGTCGTCCTGGTCCCTTTGCAGAAAAACAGTCCCAAAGCATGATGTTTCCACCCCCATGCTTCACAGCAGGTATGGTGTTCTTTGGATGCAACTCAGCATTCTTTGTCCTCCAAACACGACGAGTTGAGTTTTTACCAAAAAGTTATATTTTGGTTTCATCTGACCATATGACATTCTCCCAATCCTCTTCTGGATCATCCAAATGCACTCTAGCAAACTTCAGACGGGCCTGGACATGTACTGGCTTAAGCAGTGGGACACGTCTGGCACTGCAGGATTTGAGTCCCTGGCGGCATAGTGGGTTACTGATGGTAGGCTTTGTTACTTTGGTCCCAGCTCTCTGCAGGTCATTCACTAGGTCCCCCTGTGTGGTACTGGGATTTTTGCTCACCGTTCTTGTGATCATTTTGACCCCACAGGGTGAGATCTTGCGTGGAGCCCCAGATCGAGGGAGATTATCAGTGGTCTTGTATGTCTTCCATTTCCTAATAATTGCTCCCACAGTTGATTTCTTCAAAAACCAAGCTGCTTACCTATTGCAGATTCAGTCTTCCCAGCCTGGTGCAGGTCTACAATTTTGTTTCTGGTGTCCTTTGACAGCTCTTTGGTCTTGGCCATAGTGGAGTTTGGAGTGTGACTGTTTGAGGTTGTGGACAGGTGTCTTTTATACTGATAACAAGTTCAAACACGTGCCATTAATACAGGTAACGAGTGGAGGACAGAGGAGCCTCTTAAAGAAGAAGTTACAGGTCTGTGAGAGCCAGAAATCTTGCTTGTTTGTAGGTGACCAAATACTTATTTTCCACCATAATTTGCAAATAAATTCATGAAAAATCCTACAATTTGATTTTCTGTATTTTTTTTTCTCAATTTGTCTGTCATAGTTGACGTGTCCCTATGATGAAAATTACAGGCCTCTCTCATCTTTTTAAGTGGGAGAACTTGCACAATTAGTGGCTTTCTAAATACTTTTTTTTCCCCACTGTAAATTGTGACAAAATAATAACAAAGCTTATAAGCAATAGAATGGCAAACGTCTTACCACACTTAATAAATATCATTCAAACAATGTTTATTAAAAATAGACACTTACAAACAAATACAAGTAAAATTTTCAGTGTAATACAATACGCAAAAAAAACAAGATATAGCTGTATCAATAATGGCTGTTGATGCCGAAAAGGCTTTCGACCGTCTTGAATGGGCTTTTCTATTCAAAACTTTGGAAGCTTTCAACTTTCCAGCTGAAATAATAAATGTAATACAAATATTATATAAATGTCCCAAAGCAAACATTTAAACAAATAATACTTTACTGATGAAATTGCTTTAGAAAGGAGCACAAGACAGGGATGTCCCCTCTCCCCCCTCTTGTTTTCACTGGCAATTGAACTGCTTGCAGAAAGAATTAGACAGGACCCAAATGTAACAGGTATGAGTATTGGTAAACATGAATATAATCTTAACTTATTTGCTGTTGATCTCCTGTTATACCTCACCAATATTGAAAAGTCAATGCCCCCTTTACCAAAAATATTTTCAGAATTCTTTAGAATCTCAGGTTATAAAATTAACATGGAAAAAGCCGAAATAATGGCAATCGGAAAAATTAAAATAATAACTCACGATCTACAGCAATCCTTTAAGTGGACCACTAAAAATATTAAATACTTAGGATGCTTAATAAGTGACATCAAACAGCACATTTTTTAAAAGATAACTTTATTCCATTACTCAACAATATGAAAGCAGATCTAATTAAATAGAACAATCTTCCCATAAATCTTACAGGTAGAATAAACCTCAGAATGGCATGGCTCCCAAAGTTTTTGTATTTATTTTCGGTAATACCAATTACCCCACCGAAGACATTCTATGAAAAAGTATACTCGGTCATAACAGACTTTATATGGGCAATTACATCTTCCTAAGTCTGATAGTGGTTTTAACCTTCCAGACTTGGAATTGTATCAACTCGTTACCCAAGACTTTTACTTGCGACATATAGTTAAATGCACTAAAGAGGAACAATGGGTACATATTGAAGATACACATGCTCATCCCCAGAATATTTTTATGTGTTTATTTTCAAAGGATGAGCTACTTCTGTACTCCTTACCACACTGAACTCAACATCAAACAGATCATGCAATATGCCTTTGATGTATTTTGGACCATTTGTAATGATGTTGACTACTTTAAATGTCTTCTTCTCTAGAACAACTGGACTGATCGGAACCAAATTTGGTACGTAGCATCTATGTACCCATGTTTTTAAATGCAACCAATGAGCCAACAAGCTTTCATTAATATTTTTTGCTGTCCAATAGCGTCACCATGCGGCCAAACTGAACCATACTTTACAGGTTTTCTAGACTCATATCCCTGAGTATGTGTGCTAAATCTCATCACTCTTAGTCAAACAGATTAAGAGATATAAAGATGTGCCTGTTATAGCGCAACCATGTGGTCGAGCTGAATGTGCTTGAATATTTTGTGTTTGGACAGTGTTTGGAACTTGTGTACCAGGTTTTGTTACAGTACGAATATCCGTGACTGATTTATATGCATTTATGAACAACACCACACCCACTTAAATGCCATGTATCAAGCTTTGTGCAGATCGGTCATTCGGTGCCAAAGAAGTAGCGTTTTGGGTGTTTTTCACAAATTTCTAAATGGCGGAAAATCTATCATGGCGGACCTTATGGGTTCTTGAGGCAAATTTGTTTCTTGTGAGGAGAGGGACCTCTGTACCAATTTTTAGGACTCTAGCTCACACAGGGTGAGGTGTGTGACCTTGCAGAATGTGCATGTTAAACTGATTGTTATAGCACCACCATGTGGCCAATTTACATGGCATTACGAGTGAGGGTGTGGGCCATGGCCCTTTACTATCATGCAAGGTTGCACCCTCATCGGCCTCACCACCATAATAATGAACGCCAACAAATATACTATATACAGTGGGGGGGAAAAGTATTTAGTCAGCCACCAATTGTGCAAGTTCTCCCACTTAAAAAGATGAGAGAGCCTGTAATTTTCATCATAGGTACACGTCAACTATGACAGACAAATTGAGAGAAAAAAATACAGAAAATCACATTGTAGGATTTTTAATGAATTTATTTGCAAATTATGGTGGAAAATAAGTATTTGGTCACCTACAAACAAGCAAGATTTCTGGCTCTTACAGACCTGTAACTTCTTCTTTAAGAGGCTCCTCTGTCCTCCACTCGTTACCTGTATTAATGGCACCTGTTTGAACTTGTTATCAGTATAAAAGACACCTGTCCACAACCTCAAACAGTCACACTCCAAACTCCACTATGGCCAAGACCAAAGAGCTGTCAAAGGACACCAGAAACAAAATTGTAGACCTGCACCAGGCTGGGAAGACTGAATCTGCAATAGGTAAGCAGCTTGGTTTGAAGAAATCAACTGTGGGAGCAATTATTAGGAAATGGAAGACATACAAGACCACTGATAATCTCCCTCGATCTGGGGCTCCACGCAAGATCTCACCCCGTGGGGTCAAAATGATCACAAGAACGGTGAGCAAAAATCCCAGAACCACACGGGGGGACCTAGTGAATGACCTGCAGAGAGCTGGGACCAAAGTAACAAAGCCTACCATCAGTAACACACTACGCCGCCAGGGACTCAAATCCTGCAGTGCCAGACGTGTCCCCCTGCTTAAGCCAGTACATGTCCAGGCCCGTCTGAAGTTTGCTAGAGTGCATTTGGATGATCCAGAAGAGGATTGGGAGAATATCATATGGTCAGATGAAACCAAAATAGAACTTTTTGGTAAAAACTCAACTCGTCGTGTTTGGAGGACAAAGAATGCTGAGTTGCATCCAAAGAACACCATACCTACTGTGAAGCATGGGGGTGGAAACATCATGCTTTGGGGCTGTTTTTCTGCAAAGGGACCAGGACGACTGATCCGTGTAAAGGAAAGAATGAATGGGGCCATGGATCGTGAGATTTTGAGTGAAAACCTCCTTCCATCAGCAAGGGCATTGAAGATGAAACGTGGCTGGGTCTTTCAGCATGACAATGATCCCAAACACACCGCCCGGGCAACGAAGGAGTGGCTTCGTAAGAAGCATTTCAAGGTCCTGGAGTGGCCTAGCCAGTCTCCAGATCTCAACCCCATAGAAAATCTTTGGAGGGAGTTGAAAGTCTGTGTTGCCCAGCGACAGCCCCAAAACATCACTGCTCTAGAGGAGATCTGCATGGAGGAATGGGCCAAAATACCAGCAACAGTGTGTGAAAACCTTGTGAAGACGTTTGACCTGTGTCATTGCCAACAAAGGGTATATAACAAAGTATTGAGAAACTATTGTTATTGACCAAATACTTATTTTCCACCATAATTTGCAAATAAATTCATAAAAAATCCTACAATGTGATTTTCTGGATTTTTTCCCCCTCATTTTGTCTGTCATAGTTGACGTGTACCTATGATGAAAATTACAGGCCTCTCTCATCTTTTTAAGTGGGAGAACTTGCACAATTGGTGGCTGACTAAATATTTTTTTCCCCCACTGTATACTGTACAAAAGAATGTGGACATCCCTTCAAATTAGTGGATTCAGCTATTTCAGCCACACCTGTTGCTGACAGGTGTATAAAATTGAGCACACCGCCATGCAATCTCCATAGACAAACATTGGCAGTAGAATGGCCTTAATGAAGAGCTCAGTGACTTTCAACGTGGCACCGTCATAGGATGCCACCTTTCCAACAAGTCAGTTCGTCAAATTTCCGCCCTGCTAGAGCTGCCCTGGTCAACTGTAAGTGCTGTTATTGTGAAGTAAAAACGTCTAGGAGCAACAATGTCTCAGCCGCGAAGTGGTAGGCCACACAAGTTCACAGAACGGGACCGCCGGGTGCTGAAGCGCGTAGCGCGTAAAAATCGTCTGTCCTTGGTTGCAACACTCACTACCGAGTTCCAAACTGCCTCTGGAAGCAACGTCAGCACAATAACTGTTTGTCGGGAGCGTCATGAAATGGGTTTCCATGGCCGAGCAGCCACACACAAGCCTAAGAGCTGGAGTGATGTAAAGCTCTCCGCCATTAGAATCTGGAGCAGTGGAAAAGCCTTTTCTGGCGTGATGAATCACGCTTCACCACCTGGCAGTCCGACGGACTAAGCTGGATTTGGCAGATGCCAGGAGAACAGTACCTGCCCAAATGCATAGTGCCAACTGTAAAGTTTAGTGGAGGAGAAATAATGGCCTGGGGCTGTTTTTCATTGTTCAGGCTAGGACCCTTAGTTCCAGTGAAGGGAAATCTTAACGCTACAGCATACAATGACATACTAGACGATTCTGTGCTTCCAAATTTGTGGTAACAGTTTGGGGAAGGCCCTTTCCTGTTTCAGCATGACAATGCCTCCGTGCACAAAGCGAGGTCCATACAGAAATGGTTTGTCGAGATCAGTGTGGATGAACTTGACTGGCCTGCACAGAGCCCTGACCTCAACCCCATCGAACACCTTTGGGTTGAATTGGTACACCGACTGCGAGCCAGGCTTAATCGCCCAACATCCGTGCCCGACCTCACTAATGCTCTTGTGGCTGAATGGAAGCAAGTCTCCGCAGCAATGTTCCAAGATCTAATGGAAGCCTTCCCAGAAGAGTGGAGGCTTTTATAGAAGCAAAGGGGGGGGGGGGGGGCAACTCCATATTAATGCCCATGATTTTGGAATGAGATGTTCATCGAGCAGATGTCCACATACTTCTGGTCATGTAGTGTACCATAGGGTTTTACGAGCTTCGCTGCTTGAATCCCTAATAATGAACGCCATCAAATGCAATAAGGTTTCAACAGCTTTGCTGCTTTATCCCCTTAATATAGCTGCAAGCACCAATGCCGGTGTTCAAGCTGTGGGTCTACTGTGCCACCATCAGGACAAATTGGACACATTGCCCTAGGATAAGCTACTCTTGTTCTACTTACCACGCTTGCCAAATATCAGAACTCAAAATCAAACAGATTGTGCAAAATGCTTTTGATGTATTTTGGACAATTTCTCATGACCATAACCTCTTAAGGATCAGACCCTTCTTTTCAATTTCCGCCTAAAATGACATACCCAAATCTAACTGCCTGTAGCTCAGGACCTGAAGCAAGGATATGCATATTCTTAATACTATTTGAAAGGAAACACTTTGAAGTTTGTGGAAATGTGAAATTAATGTAGGAGAACATAACACAATAGATCTGGTAAAAGATAAAACATACAAAAAAACATACCTTTTTTATTTTTATTTTTGTTGCATCATCTTTTAAATGAAATATAAAGGCCATACATTCATATAGGAAGCTTGAGGTAATTTAGATGTTATCCACAAGAGGGCAGCAGTGTGTGTGCAAAGTTTCAGACTGATACAATGAAGGATGACAACACAATATCATATTTTGTATCAAGACTCCCAGGTGGCCCTCACGAGTTAGCCCAGATGTACGTGGCCGAATTGGTCAATTGATACATTTTCAAGTACATAACTATGGAGAACATACAAAAATGCTATGGTAATAATTTTTTTTCGTTTACACACTCCCAGGAATGTCATGCATGATGGATCATTAGCTTCCCTTCATAAAAGGTACTAACAGGAGACATGACGAGAAAGCTGATCCAATGCCTCCCAACACAGAAGTGAACCATTGAAGATAAGGGCCAAGTTAGCAGCCAACACTGATCTACAGTGCCTTGCAAAAGTATTCATCCCCCTTGGCGTTTTTCCTATTTTGTTGCATTACAACCTGTAATTTAAATGGATTTTAATTTGGATTTCATGTAATGGACATACACAAAATAGTGCAAATTGGTGAAGTGAAATAATGCAAAGCTCCACAGCGGAGATTGGTGTATCTGTCCATAGGACCACTTTAAGCCATACACGCCACAGAGCTGGGCTTTACGGAAGAGTGGCCAAAAAAAAAACATTGCTTAAAGAAAAACATTGTAGCAGCCTATCAGCGCGTCGGACAGGTCCACACCTCCCATCCTGTTGTTGTAGTCCGTTACAGCAGCTGGAATGTGGACATTCACACCTCTAGATGGCCGGGCAGGACGAGGTGTGGAGTCAGAGACCGCAGCAGGGGTCAGACTGGATGAACCAGTTTCTACATTTGAATGAGTGGGGGATGGACGACTTGAATGTGGTGGTTCCCTAAGGTCATCTGAGTCATTGGCACTATTGAAGATAAAAAAAAAACATTCAGTAAGACCTCAAGTTTACTGTTACTTTAATTTAGCAGGGGGTGAGCCCTGCATTAATACTTTTACAGATCAATACATCAAATAAACAACACTTCTATAAACATACAGTGCCTTGCAAAAGTATTCATCCCCCTTGGCGTTTTTCCTATTTTGTTGCATTACAACCTGTAATTTAAATAACATTTTATTTTGATTTCATGTAATGGACATACACAAAATAGTCCAAATTGGTGAAGTGAAATGAAAAAAATAAATAACGGAAAAGTGGTGCATGCATATGTATTCACCCCCTTTGCTATGAAGCCCCTAAATAAGATCTGGTGCAACCAATTACCTTCAGAAGTCACATAATTAGTTAAATAAAGTCCACCTGTGTGCAATCTAAGTGTCACATGATCTCAGTATATATACACCTGTTCTGAAAGGCCACAGAGTCTGCAACACCACTAAGCAAGAGGCATCACCAAGCAAGCGGCACCATGAAGACCAAGGAGCTCTCCAAACAGGTCAGGGAAAAAGTTGTGGAGAAGTACAGATCAGGGTTGGGTTATAAAATGTTTTATCTGAAACTTTGAACATCCCACGGAGCACCATTAAATCCATTATTAAAACATGGAAAGAATATGGCACCACAACAAACCTGCCAAGAGAGGGCCGCCCACCAAAACTCACAGACCAGGCAAGGAGGGCATTAATCAGAGAGGCAACAAAGAAACCAAAGATAACCCTGAAGGAGCTGCAAAGCTCCACAGTGGAGATTGGAGTATCTGTCCATAGGACCACTTGAAGCCGTACACTCCACAGAGCTGGGCTTTACTGAAGAGTGGCCAGAAAAAGCCATTGCTTAAAGAAAAACATAAACAAACACGTTTGGTGTTCGCCAAAAGGCATGTGGAAGACTCCCCAAACATATGGAAGAAGGTACTCTGGTCAGATGAGACTAAAATTGAACTTTTTGGCCATCAAGGAAAACGCTATGTCTGGTGCAAACCCAACACCTCTCATCACCCGAGAACACCATCCCCACAGTGAAGCATGGTGGTGGCAGCATCATGCTGTTGGGATGTTTTTCATCGGCAGGGACTGGGAAACTGGTCAGAATTGATGGAATGATGGATGGCGCTAAATACAGGGAAATTCTTGAGGGAAATCTATTTCAGTCTTCCAGAGATTTGAGACTGGGACGGAGGTTCACCTTCCAGCAGGACAATTACATACTGTTAAAGCAACACTCGAGTGGTTTAAGGGGACACATTTAAATGTCTTGGAATGGCCTAGTCAAAGCCCAGACCTCAATCCAATTGAGAATCTGTGGTATGACTTAAAGATTGCTGTACACCAGCGGAACCCATCCAACTTGAAGGAGCTGGAGCAGTTTTGCCTTGAAGAATGGGCAAAAATCCCAGTGGCTAGATGTGCCAAGCTTATAGAGACATACCGCAAGAGACTTGCAGCAGTAAGTGCTGCAAAAGGTGGCTCTACAAAGTATTGACTTCGGGGGTGGGGGCTGGGGGGGTGAATATTCCACAATAAATAAAAATTGTGCATCTTCAAAGTGGTAGGCATGTAGTGTAAATCAAATGATACAACACCCCCCCAAAATCCATTTTAATTCCAGGTTGTAAGGCAACAAAATAGGAAAAATGCCAAGGGGGGTGAATACTTTCGCAAGCCACTGTATACAATGTTGCATGCCCTAATGAATGTGACACAGGTAAAGGCCATCAGAAAAAACTCCTGGCCCTAGTGCTGGCTATGGGGCGTGTGTGTTCGAGACAAGGCGGTGTGGGATCCTGGCAGTAAGAGGAGACAACAGTTGGACACCCAGCCTGTTGGGTGTTGGCCAGCCACGGAGGACTACCCCACTATTAATAGCTATTAGCTGCATGGCGAATCTTAAGAAAGACCATGGGCCTCATTCACACAATCGTCTACTCAGACTCTCACAAACACACACATGCACACAAATACACACACTCACTTGCAGATGCAGACTTATACAATTGCACTCGCTGACACACAGTCAAGGAAAACTCGCACACTCAAACACTGACACGCAGACTATTGTGCATAGGTCTACTGTAGGAGCACTCTGTTACTCTGTTACTCACACTTCCTCTCCCTTTCCCCCTAGCCCTCTTTCTTTCTCTCTCTCACACACACTCACATACACACACAGACACACACTCACAGACACACAGACACACAGAGTGGGTTAGAGTGTGTCAGTAGTGTTCACTTAGACAACGGCGGTGGCCTGCTGTGGATTCCGCTGGCCTCTCTTGGACCAGGGCCATACACATTCCTGCCTCCCCCAGGTTGCCATTGGTTCAGCTCAGCCAGTGCACTCTGTCACCCCACAAGTGTGTGCGTGTGTGTGAGTCTGCGCATGTGCGCGCACGTTCCTTCGTTCATGCATGTTTGTGTGTGTGCGTGCAGGTCCTTCGATTCGTGCATGCTTGTGTGTGTGCGTGCAGTTCCTTTCCTTCGTGTATGTTTGTTCATGTTTGTGTGCGTGTGTAACCTACACCTGCATGGCCCCACAGGACACAAGCATGCTCGTACTGTACATATACCGTCGCACTGTCTCCAAATTCTTTCTCTGCATCCTGTTTTCTGTACAGTCAGTCCCCCACCCTCTCTCTCTCTCTCTCACACTTTCTCTCTCTCTCTCTCGCTCTCTCTCTCTCACATTCACACACACAATCACACACACACAAACACCACAGAGGTGTCTTTGGGACTGTGAGGAGGCTCAAGGAGATTTACTGAGTGGGCCCCCCCTAGTCCCCCCTATCCTAACACTAACCTAACCAGCCTCACACTCACTCTGAAGACACACTCTGGATCACACTGTAAGACAAACCAATTTGTGGAAAGACCAATAAATGTTTAACATAATATTTTTCAATTGTAAAGTTTCCATCCCTCTCTCCTGGGTAGTTCCATTTGATTTCAATCACTTTTTGAACCGCACCCCTTTTGATTTGAACGAAACTTTCCATACATATTTGCCTATGGTAGAAGTGGTCTGAACGTGACTTTTTGGACCTGAATGCCAAAACATTTAGGAGATAAACGTGCTCAAAGTTGACCCATTTTGCATACAGCATCACACCCCACCATGAGACATCCATGTCTTCATCACTGGAAAAGAGGTTGAGTTTGATATCACTTAAAAGCTTACAAACAGGGTTGTCAAACTATTTTATAATTTCTTGAACTAATACATATTTAAAAAATATATATGTAAAATATCTAAAAACTTGTAAACTCAGATCTTTTTCATTTTCACATCTGTTATAGCTTAGACCCTCCCTTATTTTACATAATCTGAGGCGTTTGTGTTGTGCCAGCCATTGGTTAAGACAGAGCATATGCTTGAATACAGGATGGGTGTAATTTCAATCATAAAAATACAATTCATAGAATGGACATATCCCTTCAGACCAGGGGTTGTAACTGGTTCAGGGAACAGAACAGAAAACCGGAAAATAACAAAACATTTCCAGGAACAGAACCAGAACCGAGAAAGAAAGTGATCTATACTGTCCCGGAACAGAACCGTTATTTTAAAAGCAGTGGAACCGGTTAATAACGTTCTTTTACGTTCTGGGCATTTTTTACCAGTCCCACAAAAAACGCAACCAAGCGCCAATGCAAAACACTCACTGTCACTCAGAAACGTATTCCAGTGTCTGCCTGCCTGCCAGCTGAACATTTTGCCAGTGTGTATGTGTAGGCTACCTGCCCCTCTCCCTCCCTCCGAAGCATGCATAGTCTACAGTAGTTACAGGTGTGATTCATAAATAAGAGAGATGTTTTATTAGAGAGCAATGGATTAACTTGTTCAATGCTAGTTAAGGATACTATAGTTATCACGTTTCACATTGGATTTATTAACTACAAAGATGTGTTTTTATTTTAATTCTGGTGCCGCTCTGCACACACAAGCTTGTTAGCTAGCTAGCTTGTTAGCTAGCTCTGGTCTAGCTGTTGAAAACTCTAGGCGGCATTATGTGTAACGTAATGGAACTGAGAGTCATGACCAAGGGCTAACTCTGGTCCAACGTTAGTTAAGCCAACTCTGAAGTTCAACGACATTCAAAGTTCCTTCATAGAAGCCGCTCCTCCATAGGTATAATTATGTGGCCCTAATTCAGATAATGCATGTCATAACAACAAGATGCCCAGCACTTTCCTTACCTGCAAATTGTCAGTCTCATGTCGCACCCTACACTACACTTGTCTGTCCAATGCATGTACAGTTGAAGTCGGAAGTTTACATACACTTAGTTTGGAGTCATTAAAACTATTTTTTCAACCACTCCACAAATTTCTTGTTAACAAACTATAGTTTTGGCAAGTCGGTTAGGACATCTACTTTGTGCATGACACAATTTTTCCAACAATTGTTTACAGACAGATTATTTCACTTATAATTCACTATATCACAATTCCAGTGGGTCAGAAGTTTACATACACTAAGTTGACTGTGCCTTTAAACAGCTTGGAAAATACTAGAAAATGATGTAATACATTTAGAAGCTTCTGATAGGCTAATTGACATCATTTGCGTCAATTGGAGGTGTACCTGTGGATGTATTTCAAGGCCTACCTTCAAACTCAGTGCCTCTTTGCTTGACATCATGGGAAAATCTAAATAAATCAGCCAAGACCTCAGAAAAATAATTGTAGACCTCCACAAGTCTGGTTCATCCTTGGGAGCAATTTCCAAACGCCTTAGGTACCACATTCATCTTTACAAACAGTAGTACTTAAGTATAAACACCATGGGACCACGCAGCCATCATACCGCTCAGGAAGGAGATGCGTTCTGTCTCCTAGAGATTAACGTACTTTGGTGCGAAAAGTGCAAATCAATCCCAGAACAACAGCAAAGGACCTTGTGAAGATGAAGGAGGAAACAGGTATGAAAGTATCTATATCGACAGTAAAACGAGTCCTATATCGACATAACCTGAAAGGCTGCTCAGCAAGGAAGAAGCCACTGCTCCAAAACCGCCATAAAAAAAGCAGACTACAGTTTGTAACTACACATGGGGACAAAGATCGTACTTTTTAGAGAAATGTCCTCAATCCTATAGAAAATGTGTGGGCAGTACTGAAAAAGCGTGTGCGAGCAAGGAGGCCTACAAACCTGACTCAGTTACACCAGCTCTGTCAGGAGGAATGGGCCAAAATTCACCCAACTTATTGTGGTAAGCTTGTGGAAGGCTACCCGAATCGTTTGACCCAAGTTAAACAATTTAAAGGCAATGCTACCAAATACTAATTGAGTGTATGTAAACTTCTGGAAGAAATAACAGCTGAAATAAATCTCTACTATTATTCTGACATTTCACATTCTTAAAATAAAGTGGTGATCCTAACCAGGGGCGGCCTGTTCAATAGGGCGATATGGGCGACGCACTGCCAAACGGGAAAAGGAAGGGATTTTTTTTCTAATCAATTATATCACGGCAACAGTAGTTATCAGTGTTGTAATCTATACGTCTGATCTGCCACAGTGCCACACTGCCACTAAATGTCGAATCAGGCTAAAGTCGTGCTTCAAATGGCTCCCCCCCCTTTTGGGGCGATTTCAGTCAGGTTGAAAATCGCCCAGAAGTCTCTCATAGCCTCTAATGTAAAATCTATTTTTTTCAAATTTCAGAGCCTTCAATACAATCTCTATGGGTGTCTGAGGGCTTGCACTTACGCGCTTTCGTCATACGTAACGTAACGTAACCATGAACGTAACTGAGAAAAGAGCGGATTGTGTCTTTGAAAGAAGTTCCTTTTTGTCGGCGAACAAATGAAGCTAAATTGGCAACGAAACAATTAGGACCTCCCAGACCAAATTTAATAATTCAACAGGTTTCTACTAAAGGCGGAAAGTCCTACACCCGAGGATTTTCCAAAAATTGGTACGAACGGAAAAATAACATTGCCACTCAACTTGATGAGGGATACAGGCTAGCTGTCCGCCGCCACAACGATGAGGTTAGTGTTGATAATCACAAGTTTACTGGAGAACTGAGACCAAGTAGAGACTTTGGACAGGGTGGATATGGTATAATAAAGGCAGTTTATTCAGAGGTAAAGATATCTGGAATCGCGTGCACGGACCCGTTCGTCAAACTCTTAGGGAGCTATAAATTAAGCCCCATTACTTACCATATCAGATAAGAGAAATTGCTGCAGCTACATATATTTTACATCCTGGCCCTACATAGTTCACTATTTGCATCACTTACCAAAATATTACATGTGGTCATATATGCTTGGAAAGTGGAGATGCCATAGAACGTCAAAAAAGTAAACATTGCTGGAGACACATTGCCGTTTTGGAGAAGACATCGCGTTTGTTAGCGAAGAGATTTGTTGTGGCAAATGAACTTGGGCTGGGAATTGCCAGGAACCTCACGATAAGATATATGCATCAGCATTGCGAGTCTCATGATTCTATACGTATTGCGATTCGATACTGTGATTTTATTGCGCACCATATGTCTGTCGCAGAGGGATCAGAAAGCCATGAGAACGAGTTTTGATCAGTCATGGAAATAAAAGTGCTGAAAACAAATTGGCTCCCAATGTGAAAAGATTGAGAACAAGCTATGAAGGAACAACAATGGTGTTTTGGTGCAGGTACAGCCAACTAGCGCTAAAATATTGCGATATTGTCAATACAGTATATCGTAAAGTATCACTATGTAACTCGATTTCTTTCACCCCAATCCCTCAAATTAACGGTAAATAACTGAATTGTTTGCCCCACATTTAGCTAAGATGATTAGCTAGCCAGCTAAAATGTTTTATTTAGTTAGCAGTCGCATCTACAATAGTTTACTGTCAATAACATGTCTCCAAAAATGACGTGGTGTCTCCAATTGTGTTGACATTTTACAATTGCGATGCGCATTCATGAGTATCCACTTTCTGTAGCTCAGCTGGTAGAGCATGGCGCTTGTAACGCCAAGGTAGTGGGTTCGATCCCCGGGACCACCCATACACAAAAATGTATGCACGCATGACTGTAAGTCGCTTTGGATAAAAGCGTCTGCTAAATGGCATTTTATTATTATTATTATTATTATCTGAAGAGAGCCCCGAAACATTGTGTGCAGACATTTTATGCAATAAATGAAGTAGGTTGAATGTAGTAGTTCTGATCTTCTGATTGGTCCTGATGAGTTGGGCGAGGTCCCCTCCAGGCTACTGTCACTGTTGCATTGGCTCTGAGTCGGGTTCTCTGTCTTCAAATGTTCAGCCTAAGAGAGGGGATTTTTGTGTGTGTGTGTGTGTGTGTGTGTGTTTAACAGTGATGATGTGTGTGTGTGTGTGTGTGTGTGTGTTTAACAGTGATGATGTGTGTGTGTGTTTGTGTGTGTGTGTGTGTGTGTCCTCAGAGCAAGAACTCGTGAGTTGGAAGAACTGAGAGGCCTATGGCGTGGGTGTTGTCCTTGGCCACCTGCTGACAAGGCTGACAAGATAGGACCCTTTTGTCCATTGTTATTGGATAGGAACAGAACTTATAACCAGCTCCTGACCTAAATAGATCTTAGCACAACATTTTACTTAACATATCATATTCCATATTCACTATAACAAATATATTTACTACGACATTAGCAAGAACCGCCACATCCTCAGCCGGCTAATCCAGTGTGTGAAGTTTTGCGGAGTGTTTGAGTTAGCTTTGCGAGGCAAAGATGAAACTGAGGGCTCCACCAACCCTGGTAAGCCAACACTTTTGAGATCAGTCAATAAATGCTTCTGGTATTGACTTATATGCTGCCCCTGTCTTCATGTTGTTGCTGGACATATCTTTTTTTTAAATGTGTGTAGGTCACCTAAATCATCAGAAAAATTGCCCCCCCTGAGAATTTTTTCAGGAGCCGCCACTGATCCTAACTGACCTAAAACAGGACATTTTTACTAGGATTAAATGTCAGGGATTGTGAAAAATTGAGTTGAAAGGTATTTGCTTGTACAACTGTACATAGCTTGACCGCTCCATAGCAAGCTGCTCTATCCTTAGGTGAAGTAATTGAATGTCGAGCCAAATGTAAAAATAGATATATATTTCAGAGGTTTAAAAAGGAACAGAAAGGAACGATATAAACTGAAACTTTTTTGGGGTTAGAACTGGTTCAGAACTTTATTTTGCAGATGGAACAGTGGAACATACTTTTTTTTGTTATTTTCAGAACGAAGAGATTGGGGAAATGTTTTAGTTCCAACCCCTGTTTCAGTACACTGCAATTTAGCTAGTACATCATTGAAATGTAAATTGAATTGAAAGTTTTACTTCCAATTACTACCACAAAGATGTTCATTGGTCCACTCACTGTCGAATGTCAATTTAAATGGGAATGTCTGTTCTATTATCTTAATCTATATTTCTATGATTTCAATACATTTCCAATGCAAGATTGACAGTATAATTTAAAACAACTGATATTTCCATTCAAGTCCAACCATCTTTGTGCTACAATTTGAAAGTTAACATTTCAATTTTATTCCCATATTAGTACATTTATCAGCCAAAACATGACACCCACCCTGTATTCAAGACATTTACATTACATTGTTTAGCAGACGCTCTTATCCAGAGCGACTTACAGTTAGTGAATTCATATATATATATATTTTTTATACTGGCCCCCCATGGGAATCAAACCCACAACCCTGGCGTTGCAAACGCCATGCTCTATCAACTGAGCTACATCCCTGCCGGCCATTCCCTCCCCTACCCTGGACAACGCTGGGCCAATTGTGCGCCGCCCATGAGTCTCCCGGTCGCGGCTGGCTGCGACAGAGCCTGGATTCGAACCAGGATCGCTAGTGGCACAGTTAGCACTGTGATGCAGTGCCTTAGACCACTGCGCCACTCAAGAGCATGCTGTGTCTCAACGGCACAACACAAACACCTCCTGCACATTGATTCGGTACCGGTACCCCCTGTATATAGCCTCGTTATTGTTATTTTGTTGTTGCTCTATTATTTTTTACTTTAGTTGATTTAGTAAATATAACTCTTATTTTTCATAAAACTGCATTGTTTGTTAAGGGCTTGTAAGTAAGCATTTCACGGTAAGGTCTACACCTGTTTTATTCGGCACGTGACAAATCAAATTTGATTTGTTTTGATTTGATTCAGAGTATGTAAAATATGGTCTAAGCTACAACATTTGAAATTGAAAATAATCAGCGTTTTTAGATAATTGACGTTAAAGGTAAAAAAATAAAATAATTGTTATTATAAAAACATTGGTTTCAAGAAATTATAAAATAGTTTAACAACTCTGTTTTTAAGCTTTTAAATTATATCAAACTCAAACAATCATATTTTCAAGTGATAAAGACAATGATGTGTCATGATAGGTTGGGGTATGCAAACCTGAGCACTTCCATCTCCTAAATGTTTTGGCATTCAGGTTCAAAAAGTTACTTTCTGACCACTTCTGCCATGGGCAAATTTGTGTAGAAAGTTTCATTGAAATCAAAATGGGTGTGGTCAAAAAGTGATTGAAATCAAATGGAACGACCCTCCTCTCTCTTCCCCAGGTCCACGCTGTAAAAGTGAACGTGTTTTCACTTCTCAGTCAACCTATGTGGAGAATATGCATTCTGAGTATCTATCTGCATAAGCTCCCCAGTGCGTAGATATAGCTATATTGTACAAGCTATTACAGTAACATGATATACCTCTTATTGCATGCACTTACTGTAAGTCCTTGTGGACAGGAAGATCTAATCAATTATTGAAGCTTAATGTAATATTGGATATACCGTCCCTTGTTCTGGGCTGGGCTGAACTCACTTCAGTGAGTACTGTACTGTGTAGTTAGAGTTTACTGGAGTTGTATTTCATCCCTGCATACATTGGAGATGTCCCGCAGTTAACATATGTTCTATTCCATTAACCCTGTGCCCTTCGTGAGTCATGACGTCACTCAATTAGGATAAATTACCATGGTCAACGTATTTGTTGTACGGGATCTTCAAAGGGTCTGTGTGTGTGTGTGGCTGCGGTCCATCTGAAAGGTAGAGAGAGAGTTTCCCCCACCACCACGACTCTATTACTACCACTACTTATTTGCCATCAATAATGCTTTTACACACTGGTTGATCTCCAGCCCTGCCAGCTGCTCAACACATACATTTGCAAGGTAAACAAGCTAATAATTAAGAAGAGAGGGACAGAGAGAGAGAGGAAACGACGGGGTTGTTTTGATGTGCAGGAGAGTAACCAACGGACTGGCAGGCTGGTTAAATGAACTTAAATTAGTTCAATTGCTATAACAGAAATCAACTGGAGACCGGCCACCCATCTGGCCCAAGGGATACTGTATGCAAATGGTTACAGTGTGATGCTGGTCTGGATAGAATATGAGGCACACACACACACAAATACACACACACTGGTCCGTGGAAACGTAGAGACTGGCTTGAGGCTGTGCCAAATCAATAACTTGCTGATCCCTGTTGTTCAGCTTCCACTCCCAGGCTCTAACCTGCTGTACCTGCTGCTGTGTGTGGTTGTGGTTGTGTGTGTGTCTGTGTCTGTGTGTAGTCTGTGTACCTGCTGCCGCACACCTCACACGGCACTGCTTCACGGTTCCACAGTGAGGTCGTCATGATAACGGTCAGTTATTGGAGGAGAGCGTTATCTCTCCTTTCTGTGTGCATCCCAAATGACACCCTATTCCCTACATAGTGCACTATGTAGGGAATAGGGTGTAATTTCTGATGAAGCATCTGTCTGCCACCGCGGTCACCCTGACCTCAACACAGTTCAGCAATACAGTGAAGGTGCACATTAAGAGCACATTAAATCACCCATGAGGCTCAGAGGATGGATGATTTCATTTCCTGCAACAGCTCCCCCACTGTGTGTACCGTACATGTTTAAGTGTGTGTGTGTGTGTCTGTGTGTTTGAGTATGTGTGTGACTTGAGATCTGGGAGTAGAGGCGTAGGCCACAGCCACACAGAGACGGATGAAAAGGTATGAAATATGCATCTGCATGCGTCACTGTCCTTTGTATACCCTTTTAGAATGTGTGATGGGTTGCTTTGGGAAGCTATACAACACAAAACGATATGTTCGTCCGTATTGGGAAAATGGCAAGGACCGTGTTCTAATTGGCTATTGAACAGCTAACGGATGATTAGTATACTAAGGTCATTTAAAAGTTCAACACCTGTCAACTTTGTACATAAAAAAGATGGACAAAGCTGCAAATGCTCTCCATCCTCATCCGTTTTTGACGGATCTGGGACAGGTCTTAGGAGGCTTGGAGGTTCATTGACTTACATCCAAGACAGAAAGACAAACAGACAGACAAAGTTAAACTAACAGAGCTGGACTAATTTGACCTGATTTCAACTAACGGGGCCCAATTAGTGTGGCCAGAGCTCATTTAGCCTATCGGGGCTCGACTAGTGTGACCTGAGTTCAACTAGCAGGGCTCGAGTAGTGTGGCCTGATTTCAACTAATGGTGCTAAACTAGTGTGTCCAGAGCTCAACTAGCCTATCGGCCAGTGTTGTAGTATTAGAGAGCGGTCTCGAGTGGTAATTGAGTGAGTACTCATAATTTCTTCTCGAGACCAGCAGAGTAAAAACGTTTACAAAAGCGTCATAATTATCAGCTCCATGTTCAGTCAACGCATAAAACCGCTTCACCAGGCCAAATATCCACACTCATTTCATGATACATTTTATACACATTGTTAAAGTAGGCTTCCTAATTTACTACTTTGTTGAAAAATATCCTCAAAACTTTCCTTGCCCCGCTAGTAGGGGAGTTTGAGAGTTTGAGAGTCACGTACTTGTTAAGGGGATACAAAATATTTTGTCGCTTTATCTATTATTTATTGATAATTTGTGACTATTATTTTCAGCGTGCATTATATTTTTTTTTACCATGGCTAAAGAATCCATATGTTCAACTGACATATTAACACGGAAATACTGTACATTTTGAGCTCTTATTATCGTAGCAATCTGACACAATTACAAATGGGGCTTGACTAGTGTGCCCTGGGAGGGCAGAGAGGGCCTCAGAGGTGTTTAAGAACGTTTTTGTTTCCCAGAGAGGCAGGCGAGGGGGCGGTAGAGCCTCTCCACAGCCTTTAAGTTAGGGGGGTGAAGGGGGTGAAGTGGTTGGGGGGCCAAAACAAACCTCTTTGATTAATTGGGATCTGGCCTTCTGACCCCTTTCTTTCAAATGTCGGGGGAGAGGGAAGGAAAAGGAGGTGAAGGAAGAGGGAAGGGGGTGGGGGTAGAAGGGCTGTGGTTGGACTAGGGGGGGTGCGGGGGATGGTTGGGGTTCACTTGAGTTCTTATGTAGAGGCTGGCTCATGACACTGATTAAGCTGTGAGTGTGTGTGTGTGAGAGTGTGTGTGTGTGTGAGAGAGAGAGTTAGAGAAAGTGTTCATCTATGCATGTGTGTATGGGTATGTGTGTGTGTGTGTGTTTGTGCGTGCGTGCATGCATATCTACATTTGAGAGTGAGTGTGATTGTGTGTACATCAGTAGCTCAGTGCTGGGTTGGCATGGGTGGCAGATACAGATTCGGCTATTCCAACCACTCTTTAATCAGCAGCCACCCTCTCTCTCCTCATTGTAGTGTGCTGCTTTAATTTCCCATTGTCAAAGGCACAATCAGAGCAGTTGATTGTAACCAAGGGAAGTAGGGAGAGAGAGAGGAAAGTGTGATAAAAATTGAGTTTTGTCATCTATAAGGTGCTGTGGTTCGGGTTGCGGTTGGTGCCTGGAGAGAGAGAGAGAGAGAGAGAGAGAGAGAGAGGTGCAGGGGGCGAGCAAGGCAGTCCATACCCGCAGCATTTAAATGTAGCTCCCATTGGGAGGTTTTACGCTTCAGAATGGTTTCCTGTGACGTGGATTGTGTGTTTGATTTGCGCTTTGAGGGGTTAGTGTTTTTCTCGGGAGGGGAGAATCTAGCACGCTCTCATTTCCGCACTACCAAAGAAAGTTGGCAGGCACAAGCAGAGGGATTTTGCTCTCCCTCCCTGTTAGAACCACATTTCTTTCTTCCTTTATTTCGTTCTCTCTTTCTTTTCTGTTTTTTCTTTTCTTCTTCTGCTGAGGTTTGCTCCAAGACTTACTCTGCATCTTGACGGATTAATATTTGGCGCTGTTCGAAGCGGGGCTGTTTTCATGGTTCCCTGGTCTGCCAGGGGTTTGTGCTGATGCCCTACACACGAAAGAGAGAGAAAGATCAAATAAAGTCCTGTGTTGAAAAGGGGAGAATGAATAAAAACATGCGTACAGCAGTGGAGGCTGCTGAGTGGAGGCTGCTGAGTGGAGGCTGCTGAGTGGAGGCTGCTGAGTGGAGGATGGCTCATAATAATGGATGGAACGGATTGGTGTATGTGATACCATTCCACAATTCCCCTCCAGCCATTACCACGAGCCCGTCCTCCCCAATTAAGGTGCCACGAACCTCCTGTGGCGTACAGACATACATGTACAGTGCCTTCAGAAAGTATTCACACCACTTAACTTTTTCCAAATGTTGTTGTGTTACAGCCTGAATTTATAATGGATTTTAAAAAACTACACACAATACCCCATAATGTCAAACTGAAATATTTACAAATTAATAAAAAATGAAAAGCTGAAATGTCTTGAGTTAATAAGCATTCAACCCCTTTGTTATGCTAGCCTAAATAAGTTCAGGAGTAAAAATGTGCTTAACAAGTCACAAAATAAGTTGCATGGACTCACTCTGTGTGCAATAATAGTGTTTAACATGATTTTTGAATGACTACTTCAAATCTGTACCCCACACATACAATTATCTGTAAGGTCCCTCAGTCGAGCAGTGAATTTCAAACACAGAATCAACCACAAAGACCAGGGAGGTTTTCCAATGCCTCAGAGATCAGATGAGTAAAAAATAAAATAAAATATCCCTTTGAGCATGGTGAAGTTATTAATTACACTTTGGATGGTGTATTAATACGCCCGGTCACTACAAAGATACAGGCGTCCTTCCTAACTCAGTTGCCAGAGAGGAAGGAAACCGCTCAGGGATTTTACCATGAGGCTAATGGTAACTTTAAAACAGTTACAGAGTTAATGGCTGTGACAGGAGAAAACTGAGGATGGACAAACAATATTGTAGTTACTCCACAATACTAAATCTAATTGACAGTGTGAAAAGAAGGAAGCCTGTACAGAATAAAAATATGCATCCTGTTTGCAACAAGGCACTAAAGTAATGTGGCAAAGCAATATTTTTTTTTGTCCTGAATACAAAGTGTTATGTTTGGGGCAAATCCAATCCAACACATTACTGAGTACCATTCTCCATATTTTAAAGCATAGTGGTGGCTGCATAATGTTATGCCAATATATCCTCCAAAGACCGTCTTTGAGGGCATTATCACTTTTATACAACGGGTTACCAACATATTCAAATAATGATTGACATATTTTCATAAAAAAATGTATTTCGATGAATTTATTCATACTATTTCATCCTTCCATGAGATATAGTCCCGACACAAATCTATCGGTTCAGTTGCCAGAGACGCGACCCAGTCGTTAAGTATTTTTGTTCTGTATCTATGGACGCGACCCAGTAGGTCGTTCTAAATGTTCTATTGCCATACTGGCTGGCAATGTTCTTATCCCTTGCTTGCTAGCTAGCCAACTATGGCTAACTTACAGTCTCGTCAAACAGTACGGCCAGAATAACAGCAAAGTAGCTGCTGAGCATTTGTATAAGCTGTTTTCTAGTGACATTTATTTGCATACATCCATATCAATGAGCTAATGATGAGTGATTTCATCTGGCATAGATAATGTGCTCTCTCATCAGGACAACAAAACAGCTAACACAATCACTTCAAACTGAAGCTGGAAAGGCTGCAAACTAGCTACATTTCGTTTGACCTATTTTCTATTGACATTTCTTTGTATATATCCATAAAACGATGCTGATTCATGATTTCGACTGGCTTATAAAAGCTGCCTGTCTGTCTCGTCTCGACTCCCGACCCCTACACGTGCATTACTATGGGACAGCTGGAGATCGAATTTCAATATTGAAACAATGTTGCAAATGTCAGAGACAGACAGCAAGGTTTATACAAACCTCCGCTGTTGAAAACCAATTGCTAGTCTAAAAGAAATGGGAGATAATGTCTAGATGCTTTTTACTGTGGAGCTCAAGTTAATCAAATGTCTGGCTGGGCTGATGAGACAGGGGATTGTGCAATGAGATGGAACAGAGCAAATAGGCATTTCAACGTCCTAGCTTTAGCCGGTGGTAATTTATGGAATAGACACTGGCTGGAAGGCGGTTTTAACCAATCAGCGTCCAGGATAAAAGGCTCTGCATGGTCAATCTGACATCTGCAGTGGCCGTAGAGTATTTACTGTGATACGGCCTCTGCAGAAATCAGGGCATTTATACTTATTGTGCTTCGCCGAGCAGCGCAGAGCTGTTGTGCAGGGCTGTTGTGAAGGAAGTTGTCAATGAAGTGAGTTTGTGTTTACACAGGACCTCCCACCCCCACCTACCGTCAAGCAACCAATGTCAATGCGGAGCTATACGGAGCCCTCCTCATTGTTACAAAATTTGGAGGGCGATGCGGTACGGAGCTCAATTTGGCCTCTGCATGCCTTCATAGGCTCCGCAATTGCATCACACCCTCCATATAGAGACTCCGACCACATTATAGGATCAAGCATAAATTGACTTTTAGACCCACCCGTTGTATAAACTGGAGTTGCTTACCAAGAAGACAGTGAATTTACCTGAGTGGCCAAGTTACAGTTTTGACTTATATTTGCTTAAAAATCTATGGCAAGACCTGAAAATGGTTGTCTAGTGTCACGGTTTCGGCCGAGGCGGCCCCTCCTCCTTGTTCGGGCAGGTTTCGGCGGTCGTCGTCTCCGGAGTACTAGCTGCCACCGTTCTATGTTTCTTGTTTGATTGGTTTTGTCTGTTTGTCACACCTGTTTTGTGTTATGTCTCATTAAGCACCCTATTTAGTTCCTTGTTGTGAGTTTAGGTGTTGTGTGTAATTGTTCCCGTTGTCGTGTTGTTGCGTTACCCGTTTCGGTGCGCTAGTTATAGCTTACCTCCTTATTTGTTAAGGAGAGTATTACGCACATGTTTAGTGCGCCCGTGTGTTTACGCCTGTGTGCGCTTTTCTCGCCTCCGGGCTGTTTTTTGGACTATATATTGTGTGAACTACTAAAGTCTTTGTTGGACTTAATTTCTGCGTCCTGCGCCTGATTCCACACCACACCTACCTACAGCAACACTTGACAGAATTACACACCATCGCAAGGAATCAGCAGGAGCACCCACCGACATCATGGAGGAGCGTCTCCGAGGTCAAGACGATCGGATTAATCAGATCGGGCACGCCCTGGACCGGGTGATGAACATTCTCCATCGTTGGGAGACCAGCGATGTACCCACACCTCCACCTACCGCACCATCACCATCGGTCAGCCCGCCCGTCCAACAACCGGAACCCAGTGGGATTCGGCTCGCGCTCCCGAGGGCGTACGACGGCACCGCTGCCGGGTGTCAGGGGTTCCTGTTACAGGTGGAGCTCTACCTTGCCACCATACACCCGGCGCCCTCGGGATACGAGAGCGTTTCTGTCCTCATCTCCTGTCTCACCGGCAAGGCGTTGTAGTGGGCCAACGCCGAATGGAGGGGAATAGACGCCGCCACAGTCACCTATGCGGAGTTCTCCCGCCGCTTCCGTGCTGTCTTCGACCATCCACCAGAAGGGAAGGCGGTGGGGGAGCGTCTATTCTACCTCCGACAGGGGATGAGGAGCGCTCAAGAGTTTGCGCTGGAGTTCCGGACTCTAGCGGCAGATGCAGGGTGGAATGAGCGGGCCCTCATAGACCACTTTAGATGCAGCCTTCGGGAGGATGTCCGCAGAGAGTTAGCGTGCAGGAATACTACACTATCATTTGACCAGTTGGTGGACATGGCCAATCGGCTGGACACCCTGCTCGCGACCCGCGGACGTCCCAGGTGGGGGTCGCCCATTCCACCCTCCAGCGCCTCCGAGCCGAGCCCGATGGAGCTCGGAGGTGCTGGCGCTAGAGGGGGGAGAAGAAGGAGCCCGAGGGGGGCAGTCTCCTGCACCAACTGTGGCCGCGGAGGGCACACCGCGGCTAGGTGCTGGGGAGGGTCTCCTGGTGAGGGAGATGGCAGGTCACACATTGGGGAGTCCTCCCAGGTGAGTAGGCGCCCTACTTACCCAGAGCTTTCTGTCGTACACATAACTATACCTGTTTGTTTCCCACAGGTTGCACCTCGTTCCCAGCATAAGGCGCTAGTCGATTCAGGCGCAGCTGGGAATTTTGTAGATCGTAAATTCTGTGTTGAGTTAGGGATTCCCCTCCTTCCGGTCGATAAGCCTTTCCCTGTACATGCCCTAGATAGTTGTCCGTTAGGATCTGGGTTGATTAGGGAGGTCACGGCGCCACTTAGGATGAAGACGCAGGGGGGTCATGAGGAGACGATTCAACTCTATCTGATCGACTCTCCTGCGTATCCGGTGGTACTGGGGCTTCCCTGGTTGATTACCCATGATCCTACGATTTCGTGGCGAGAGAAGGCTCTTAAAGGGTGGTCTGCTCAGTGTGAGGGGCTATGTCTGGGTGTTTCCGTAGGGGCGACCTCGGTGGAGAGTCCGAACCAGATGCCAGCACTGCACATTCCGCCTGAGTATGAGGATTTGGCACTCGTGTTTAGTAAGACAAGAGCGGCACGGTTGCCGCCTCATAGACAGGGGGATTGTGCGATAGACCTCCAGGCAGGAGCTGCGCTCCCGCGGAGCCATGTGTATCCTTTGTCACAGGAGGAGAAAGGGGCAATGGAGACTTACATTGCCGAGTCTCTGAGACAGGGATACATACGGCCCTCCACTTCTCCCGCGTCCTCGAGCTTCTTTTTTGTGAAGAAAAAGGATGGAGGTTTGCGTCCGTGTATTGATTACCGCGGTCTCAATCAGGTGACTGTGAAATATAGTTATCCACTCCCGCTGATTGCGACCATGACGGAGTCCTTACACGGGGCACGGTTCTTCACAAAATTGGACCTCAGGAGCGCATATAACTTGGTGCGCATTAGGGAGGGCGATGAGTGGAAGACAGCATTTAGTACTACCTCCGGCCATTACGAGTATCTCGTCATGCCATATGGTTTAATGAATGCTCCATCAGTCTTCCAATCTTTTGTAGATGAGATTTTCCGGGACATGCAGGCGCAGGGAGTAGTGGTGTACATAGATGATATTCTAGTGTACAGTTCTACTCGGGCCGAGCATGTAGCCCTGGTGCACAGGGTATTGAGGAGACTGTTGGAGCATGACCTGTATGTCAAAGCCGAAAAATGTCTGTTCTTTCAGGAGTCAGTCTCCTTTTTGGGTTACCAGTTGTCTGCGTCAGGGGTGAGAATAGAGGTTGACCGTGTGTCTGCCGTGCGTAATTGGCAAACCCCAACTACGGTTAAAGAGGTGCAGCGGTTCTTGGGTTTTGCGAATTACTACCGGAGGTTTATCCGGGGTTTTGGACAGGTGGCAGCTCCCATAACGTCTCTTCTGAAGGGGGGTCCTGTGCGCTTGCGGTGGTCGGCTGAGGCGGACAGGGCTTTTGGGAGACTGAAGGACCTGTTTACCTCGGCTCCAGTGCTGGCGCACCCGGATCCCACTTTACCCTTCCAAGTAGAGGTAGACGCGTCTGAGGCCGGTATCGGGGCAGTTCTTTCACAACGGTCCGGTACACCACCTAAACTCCGCCCCTGTGCTTTTTATTCTAAAAAGCTCAGTCCGGCGGAACGGAATTATGACGTAGGGGACAGGGAGCTGTTAGCCGTAGTACAGGCCCTAAAGGTGTGGAGGCATTGGCTTGAGGGGGCTCAACACCCTTTCCTCATTCTGACCGACCACCGTAACCTGGAATACATTCGGGCAGCTAGGAGACTGAATCCTCGCCAGGCTCGATGGACTATGTTTCTCGCCCGGTTTGTGTTCAAGATCACTTACATCCCTGGGTCCCAGAACGGGAAGGCAGATGCCCTGTCTCGGCGGTATGACACGGAGGAGAGGTGCGTGGAGCCCACTCCCATACTACCGGAGTCTTGTCTGGTTGCACCGGTGGTATGGGAGGTCGATGCGGAGATCGAGCGGGCATTACGCACCGACCCTAGCCCTCCACAGTGTCCGGTGGGTCGGACGTACGTCCCGCTCGAGGTCCGGGATCGGCAGATTTATTGGGCTCACACGTCACCCTCCTCTGGACATCCAGGTATTGGCCGGACAGTGCACTGCCTTAGTACAAAGTACTGGTGGCCAACGTTAGCCAGGGATGTGAGGATTTATGTCTCCTCCTGCTCAGTGTGTGCCCAGTGTAAGGCGCCCAGACACTTGCCCAGGGGTAAATTAAAACCCCTGCCCGTTCCACAACGACCCTGGTCTCACCTCTCGGTGGATTTTGTTACCGACCTTCCCTCCTCACAAGGGAATACCACCATCCTGGTCGTTGTGGATCGGTTCTCGAAGGCCTGTCGTCTCCTTCCCATGCCGGGTCTTCCTACTGCCCTACAGACCGCTGAGGCTCTATTTACTCATGTCTTCCGGCATTACGGGGTACCCGAGGATATAGTGTCTGATCGAGGCCCCCAGTTTACCTCCAGAGTCTGGAGAGCCTTTATGGAACGGTTGGGGGTCTCGGTGAGCCTTACCTCGGGTTACCACCCGGAGAGTAATGGGCAGGTCGAACGAGTCAACCAGGATGTGGGTAGGTTTCTGAGGTCATATTGTCAGGGCCGGCCGGAGGAGTGGGCGAGATATGTGCCCTGGGCCGAGATGGCACAGAACTCTCTCCGCAACTCCTCCACTAGACTAACCCCTTTCCAGTGTGTGTTAGGGTACCAGCCGGTTCTGGCACCTTGGCATGAGAGCCAGATCGAGGCCCCTGCTGTGGATGAGTGGGTGCGGCGCTCGGAGGAGACGTGGAACGCTGCACACGTCCATCTGCAGCGAGCCATCCGTCGACAGAAGACGAGCGCCGACCTACACCGCAGTGAGGGGCCAGTGTACGCACCTGGAGATCGAGTCTGGCTCTCAACCAGAAACCTGCCCCTCCGCCTGCCCTGCCGGAAGCTGGGTCGGCGGTTTGTGGGGCCTTTTAAAGTCCTGAGGAGATTGAACGAGGTGTGTTATAGGTTACAACTGCCCATTGATTACAAGAATATTAACCCCTCGTTCCATGTGTCTCTCCTCAGGCCGGTGGTAGCTGGTCCACTCCAGGACTTTGAGATAGAAGAGACTCCTCCGCCCCCGTTGGACATCGAGGGGGCTCCGGCGTACACTGTTCGGACCATCCTAGATTCGAGACGCCGGATGGGGGGTCTCCAATATCTCATGGAGTGGGAGGGGTACGGTCCGGAGGAGCGGTGCTGGGTGCCGAGGAGGGACATTCTGGACCCGTCCCTGCTGACCGAATTCCATCGTGGTCATCCTACGCGCCCTGCTCCGCGTCCTCCTGGTCGTCCCCGAGGCCGGGGGCGGCGCACGGCTGGAGCCGCGCGTCAAGGGGGGGGTACTGTCACGGTTTCGGCCGAGGCGGCCCCTCCTCCTTGTTCGGGCAGGTTTCGGCGGTCGTCGTCTCCGGAGTACTAGCTGCCACCGTTCTATGTTTCTTGTTTGATTGGTTTTGTCTGTTTGTCACACCTGTTTTGTGTTATGTCTCATTAAGCACCCTATTTAGTTCCTTGTTGTGAGTTTAGGTGTTGTGTGTAATTGTTCCCGTTGTCGTGTTGTTGCGTTACCCGTTTCGGTGCGCTAGTTATAGCTTACCTCCTTATTTGTTAAGGAGAGTATTACGCACATGTTTAGTGCGCCCGTGTGTTTACGCCTGTGTGCGCTTTTCTCGCCTCCGGGCTGTTTTTTGGACTATATTTTGTGTGAACTACTAAAGTCTTTGTTGGACTTAATTTCTGCGTCCTGCGCCTGATTCCACACCACACCTACCTACAGCAACACTTGACATCTAGCAATGATCAACAACCAATTTGACGGAGCTTGAAGAATTCAGAAAATAATAATGGGCAAATGTTGCACAATCCAGATGTGGAAAGATCTTAAAAACTTACCCTGAAAGACTCACAGCTGCAATCACTGCCAAAGCTGATTCTCAAATGTATTGACTCAGGGGCTTGAATACTTATATAATCAAGATATATTAGTGTTTTATTTTTCATGATTATTATTATATATATATTTTTTTACAAATCTTCAGATTTTTCTTCCACTTTGACATTATAGAGTATTTTGTGTATATCGTTGACAAACAAAAATGACAATTAAATCAATTTGAATCCCACAAAATGTGGAAAAAGTCAAGGGGTGTGAATACTTTCTGAAGGCACTGAACACACACACACACACACGCAAACTCACACAGACACATACTGTATATATGCTGTTTCACAATATTCTGTGGTGGAATGAAAAGCCTTGGTCCTAATTGCAGACAATGGATACCGGATGGGCACTAGGTGCAGCAGGATTGGGCCCAGGTTGTTCTGTTGGTTCAGCTGGTAGAGCACAATGCAGGCTGTGGCCACTCCTCATGGAGATCAGAAACACTAGGCCGTTCTGGGTTGCGTCCCAAATGTCACCCTAATCCCTACATAGTGGTACATTATGTAGGGAATAGGGTGCCATTTAGCTCTGGAGTTGAAGTTGTTCCGGAACAGAGAATGCACTAATACAGCTACAGTTGTTCTAGAATTTGATGGGCCGGTTTTACGGACATAGTTTAGTCCGGGAAACTGGTCATAAGACCACATACACTACTGGATCCTCTGCAGTTGTTGTAAAACATCACCAGACATGTTTTTTAACAGCATTTCTTCTGCACACACACACACACACACACACACACACACACACACACACACACACACACACACACACATACACACAAACACACAAAAAGCATGTTTTCATCTCCCTCTCTCCTTCCCTTCTTTCTTCATTTTCTTACACTAAATGCGTACTGTATTTGCCCTCTGCTCATGTAAAAGGATGATTAGTGTAACAGTGTCATCGCTGTGTGGATAGCAGATGGAAAAGCTAACGGGCGTGAGCCAATTTTCTCCATGAAGTCAGTAGAACAAGCGAGCTTTCCCCAGGAGTGGTGGTATAGGAGTTGGGCTGTGAGGGACTCTACTAGTACCCATCCCCCCATCTCATCATTTATTCTATTCCACAACAGAAAATCCTTTGTTAGCCCTTTGAGGGGTAGCGTTTTTTTACAGTCACGGTGAGTCTGTACACTAAACAATTTATCTTTGCATTACTGTTCACATAACCTTTCCTATGACATGCGAGAGAGTTCTAATGTCAAAGTCGCTAGATATTTGATATTTAACGACTTGAACAGAGAATGTCGGGCATTTATAGAAAGCGCATCGAAGAAATATCAAGCATGTTTTGACCATTGGGAGCTCAAAGACTGCATTCACAGAACCTATCCCATTACAGAAATGATGCCTCATATTCCCAAAACCTCCCGAACTTCATGACAAACATCTGCACATTGTACAAACTAAGTCATAGATTTGGGATTGAGGCCACTACACAATAGTCAAGTAAACAGAGAAGTGGTTATTGTTGTTATTGGGGGGCAGGGGTTATGGGGGGGAATAGGGTTAGATAGATAGCAAGGCGACATGGTTCCGCTACCTGTCTATGCGCCCCCAACTATTAGGCCATCAAATTATCCAGGATCCTGGCTGTTCAGTCACAGCAGAGGAGATGAAGGAGAAGAAGTGATGAGATGTATGGACGTCGTATGAACGTCAGAAGTTCAGAGCCAAGGATAGATTAAAGAAAAGAACACTGATTGTCTACAGACATTTGTTGCTGGTCCTCCCCTGTACCAATAAAGACTGCACAGCCAATTGGCCAGCGTTGATTTTTCAGTGTAACATTTCTAGTGTTGATTCAGGAGTTAAATTCACTCTGTAAGAGAGAAATTAACATTCAGTGGTGTAAAGGAACCCCCAGTTGTTAGTGTTAATAACCAAAGTTATGGTTTGTTTTACACTGTGGAGAGTAAAAAAGTCCCATCAGGTTTCCTAACCCTGACAGTCATTCTGAATGCAGATTGAGGGTGAATAAAAAATCCAACTGTATCCTAACTTTGGCTGGATTCCAATAGGAATTACACATAACTTTGCAAGTATTTTTTTAAAAATTATTTTATAAGGAACCCCATTAGCTACTGCTAAAGCAGCAGCTACTCTTCCTGGGGTCCACACAAACATAAAACATGACATAATAGACAAGTACAGCACAAGGACAGAACTATATGAATTTAAAATAAGAATACACACTTTCATACATTTATGCCTTACCATTCCATGCATCATTTACTCATTATAATGGCAAAAGCCATTAATTTTTCCATATATTGCGATCCTTTGCTCTACTGTTACAATTGCTTTGTCTAAACAGGACCTGATATCCTAATCTCATGTCAACCTTGAATCCTGATATTCTAATCTCACAGCACAAGTTGTGCTGTAAACACCAGAGACAATCTCACAACATCAGGAACCATCCGTGTCCTTGGTTCTTCCGTTTGATTCCAATACTATGCATAATTATGTGATTCATAGACGCTACTGAATGCAAGTGCAACACATGAAAATGGAAATGAAATTATCATGTGGTGTTTCACCAAAGTCATAAACTCCTGCTCAGTTCCCCTGGCGTGAACAGAGCCACATATCATATCGTATTGAGTTGCACCTAAGTTTCACCCTTGCTATATTCCCCTGAAGTGACAGCAGCAACCTTATTTAGCTAAATTCCCCTGACGTGAATAAAGCTACCTTGTTTTGCAAAATGCCCCTGATGTGAATAAAGTTACCTTGTTTTGCTATATTCCTCTGACGTGAATAAAGCTACCTTGTCATCTACAGTTACCGCCCGCAATGGGTATCCTGGGATAAAGATTTTATTGCAATTGTGACCGATTCGGTCTTATATAGCAAAATTTGAAATTGTGTTTTTGACATTGGATAAAAGTAGAGACTCAGAGCTAGAAAATTGTATATCACACACTACAGTTGAGGAACAATGGGAAAGTAATTCTGCTTTGAAAGTTGATAAACTGATGAGAGAGCCCTTTAATGTTTTGGTACACCTACTAGAGAGCTCTTCTTTGTCTACACCCATTCAGCATCATTCACACCCTCTTAAGCCTTAGCCCCACCCTTCTCTTCAAGGATTCACATGTGAGGCCATGTGCTAAACAGAGTGAGTATGGTCGTGTACTAAACAGCCAAAGATTAAGACTAAAGGCTGGTTTAAACTACGTCAATCGACAGTTGTCGCAGTGACATCATGAACATTCTATTGTCATCCGACAACTTGTCGTTGTCGTTATGAAAAAGTATAAACACAAAATCTACAGGCTGCATGACATCAGCAGCCTGGTGGTCTAAAATAGCATAACTAGTGTATTTTAACACCAACAAACCCACCTGTTTAAAAAAGTATTTAGGCAACTAAAAGCAACTTTGCAAACAATGTTTTGGTTCGTTTCTAGCTTGTTAGCTAGCTAGCTAATGTTAAGTCAGCTGCCTAGCCAGTTCAAATAATGACCATATTTAATAGCTGACAACGTCTTCACTTTAGCTCATTTTTCTTCGTTATTACAGGAAAATAAACTCACAACAAGATAATTATTTACAAGTTAATGGCGAGCCAACTACAGAAAATAGCTTACGGTTGTGAGTGTGACGAAATAAAAGCAGGGCATTCTACCGGAGAAGTTTAGAACTTGGACACTGTCTCATTGGCCTAACGTTATATCCTAATTTGACTTTGGTGCAGGTCATGTTCACATTACCATCTCTGGTAAACACATTCTATATCAAATAAAATCTAAGTTTATTAGTCACATGCACAGGATACAGAAGGTGTAGTGAAAGACCAATCCAAACTCATATCTCGGCATGTCCAGCCCATCCATTATCTCAGCCAATCATGGCTAGCGGGAAGGTTCCTGTCTTTTTCTATGGCTAAACCAACTTGGCTCTTAATTTAACAATTGTATTCATATTTACAGATGGCATACAAGCTTGTTATTAAGGCACATGAAAGTTCACATGTTCCAGAAGGCATTTCTGCCAAAGAACACATTTTGATAAAAATAAATAAAGTTTACGTTCAAATAGCTCTCCTGTGAAGTAGTGACACGTGACATACGCCTAGTTTCCTCAAATGAGTCACAATTACCAACCACAATGGGTTTCCTGGGGTAACATGTAATCCCTTTTTGTTACATTACCACCTGCTATGGGTTTCATTAAGTAAGATGCGACATTCATACCTTGAATCGTGTGGAGTTTCCTCCCGCTAGAGTGAGTTTCAACTTAATGGTTTCGACCTCAGCAACTTGTCTTACATTTCCATTTTCATTCCCATATATCATATTCACACCCAGCAGCATCCACCAGTCACATACATGCACACATATCAGTACATATACTTAGGTCTACAAGTTATTTAGGTCAGTAAGGGGAGAGGCGTTGTGTTGTAAGCTGCTGTTTTATTTGTTTTTTAAAGCAAATTTTGCTATTTGCTTGAGGGATTTGAGATGGCAGGGAGTTCCATGCGATCATGGCTCTATACAATACTGTGCGTTGCCTTGACTTCATTTTGGATTTGGGGACTGTGAAGATACCCCTGGTAGCATGCCTGGTGGGGTACATATGTCTGTCAGAGCTGTATGTTAGCTGATTGTGTAGACAGTTTAGAATTAATTAATATTTCTTATAAAAACAAGAAGTGACACAGTAAATCTCTGATTACAGCAAAAATGCTCTGTTCTGGGCCAGCTGCAGCTTTCAACGCTAGATTTAGAGTTATTTGGCAACTTTAGTTATGAATGATACAAACCTTAGAATGTCTTAAAAATCAAAACATATATGGGCTGCATTATGCGAATATTGATGATTTGAAAAAGTCACAAAAAATCTTGCGTTCTGTTCCTTGCCTCAGGCTGCACACGCTGTTCTCTCATTAAGTGATCATATTCTCACCCATCAGACTATTCTCAAAATTAGTTTCGATTTAGAATGGGCCATTATCAAATGGGAAGGTTCCTTTTTCAATCATACTCCGGTTTTACAGCAAAGCAATGTGCTCAATATTAGCAGCTGAGAAATAAATATATAGTAGCAGTAGAAAGCTGGGATACTCCTCGTTTTAGTGGCAACCATCAAAACTCTGCTTTCACACGTGATTGCATATAGAAATGTCTGGGCTTATAAGAACACTTATTTCACTCCACACATCAACCACTGTTTGAGGATCAGCCTCTCGCTGCACACTGCTTGACAGATGACCCAAACTCGGTATGCCATGGGCTCCCCAACCCTATTCCTGCAGCTACCCAGTGCTTAATTTGGGAAACCAAGTGAAATTTGCTTGGGAACATCAATAGTAACATGTTTTAACAACTAAACTATTTTATTAAACCGTTCACAGCCCATCTCTCTGCGCACTTGAGAAAGGAGAGGAGGAGATGGAAAAGCACGGTGGTGAGATTCTGTTCCTTAAGGTAATGTGTCACCCTATTAATTATGAAAATATTAAAAATGACATATGACTAGGTTATTCAAAATCAAATACAAATTCACTATAATTGTAGGCTAACTTTACTCTGTAAGCCGGCCTGCACAATTAATGAACCAACAGCATCGCCTAGGCCTGTATGTTCTCCCCCAGACTCATGGATAGAAAGTTTGGAGCGTAGCATAAGGTAACCAGTCCATCCAGTATGCATAATAATACAGTCCAAAGATGACTAGTTTGTTTAGTTATGTGCCAAAGACATCTTAAATATTTATGTTTATGTTTTTCTGCCGTTATTAAGGGTTAAAGAAGAGAAACTGGTGAAACCCTATTGTATTTGTTAGTGTTCATTACTAGGGGTTCAAACTGGTGAAACCATATTGTATTTGTAATTGTTCATTATTATTAGAAACCCTAAATCAAATCAGATTTGATTGGTCGCATACACGTTTAGCTGATATTATTGCAGTTGTAGCGACATTCTTGTGTTCCTAGCTCCAACACTGCAGTAATATCTAACAATACACAACAATACACACAAATCTGAAAGTAAAATAATTAAACTAAGAAATATAGACATATTTGGACGACCAATGTTCTTCATTTTTTAAAAACTATTTTTCACATTGCAGAAAAATGGTGAAGACATCAAAACTATGAAATAACACATATGGAATCATGTAGTAACCAAAAAAAGTGTTAAACAAATCAAAATATATTTTATATTTGAGATTCTTCAAAGTAGCCACCCTTTGCCTTGATGACAGCTTTGCACACTCTTGCCATTCTCTCAACCAGCTTCACCTGGAATGCTTTTCCAACAATCTTGAAGGAGTTCCCACATATGCTGAGCACTTGTTGGCTGCTTTTCCTTCACTCTGTGGTCCGATTTATCCCAAACCATCTCAATTTGGTTGAGTTCGGGGGATTGTGGAGGCTAGGGCATCTGATGCAGCACGCCATCACTCTCCTTCTTGGTAAAATAGCCTTAACAGCCTGGTTGGGTCACTGTCCTGTTGAAAAACAAATGATTGTCCCACTAAGCCCAAACCAGATGGGATGGCGTATCGCTGCAGAATGCTGTGGTAGCCATGCTGGTTAAGTGGGCCTTGAATTCTAAAGAAATCACAGACAGTGTCAACAGCAAAGCACCCCCACACCATAACACCTCCTCCTCCATGCTTTACGGTGGGAAATAGACATGCAGAGATCATCCGTTCACCCACACCGCGTCTCACAAAGACACGGTGGTTGGAACCAAAAATCTCCAATCTGGACTCCAGACCAAAGGACAAATTTCAACCGGTTTAATGTCCATTGCCCATGTTTCTTGGCCCAAGCAAGTCTCTTCTTCTTATTGGTGTCCTTTAGTAGCGGTTTCTTTGCAGCAATTCGACCATGAAGGCCTGATTCACACAGCCTCCTCTGAATAGTTGATGTTGAGATGTGTCTGTTACTTGCATTTATTTGGGCTGAGCTACATGGGAGAGAAAAAAAGGTCATCAATTTTAGAATAAGGCTGTAACGTAACAAAATGTGTAAAAAGTCACTTTGCACACTCTTTGCATTCTCTCAACCACCTGGAATGCATTTACTGACCACTGCTGACCACAATTACTCACCACAACCACACAACTACTGACCACAAAAACACAGATACTGACTACACAACTACTCTCCATAACAATACAACTACAGACCATTATTCCCAACTTCAACTACTGACCACAACTACTGACAACAACCACAAAACTGCTGACCACAACCAGACAACTTCTGACCACACAACTAATTTCAACAAATGTAGTGAACATATCTACTGACCACACCTACTGACCACAACCACAAAACTACTGACCACAACTACTGACCACAACTACTAAACAAAATTACTGACCACAACCACAAACCTACTGAGCACAACAACATAACTACCGACGACACTACTACTGACCACAACCCCACAACTTCTGACCACACAAATACTGACAACTCATTTAATAACTAGAACTACTGCCCACAACTACTGACCACAACCACACAACTGCTAACTACAACCACACAACTACTGACCACAACTACTGAACACCACCACACAACTACTGACCACAACTACTGACAACAACCACAAAACTGTTGACCACAACCAAATAACTACTGACCACATCCAGTGACCACAACCACACAACTACTGACTACAACCACACAACTTCTGACCACAACTACTGAACACCACCACACAACTACTGACCACAACTACTGACAACAACCACAAAACTGTTGACCACAACCAAATAACTACTGACCACATCCAGTGACCACAACCACACAACTACTGACTACAACCACACAACTTCTGACCACACATCTACTTACCTCACATTTAATGAACTTATCTACTGACCACAACTATTGACCACAACTACTGACCACACAACTACTGACCACAACTACTGCACCACACAACTACTGAGCACTACTACAGACCACAACTACTGACCAAAACTGCTGACCATCGATGGGCATGTGAAATGATTTCACTATTCACACAATGCAATTAAAGTACAACTTTTTCAACTTCTTCCACTATCACAAAAATACTAGCAAGCACCACAACTTTACTTGTAAAGTTACCATCTAGTTATTAGTATTGTGGGGCTTGCGAAGCAAAAGCCCCAGCTTAAATATTCAACATACTTATTCTTCTTCTTCTTTAGCACTCAACTCCTCCTACACTTTTTAAGCTAGAAACACTCTTCAAACTTTAAAAAGTGTAGACTGGTCTGGATTGAGTTGCTTGTATTCAACTTTCTAATATATGTCATACTTTTTGTCAATCTTCATTCACTTTCATGGGATTTCCAAACTTACATTGTCAATGCAACAACACAACTTTTGACACAAATCAGCTACTTTGACCACTTTTCGAACAATTTAGACAAAAAGTTTGAGGGTATGACATCTTCGGCTACTTCGTTGCTATTAAAATCTGGCAATGGAACCAAAATATCCGCTACGGATCTAACGATACAGCTTCTTCCAAAAAAACTGCCATTTTGACCACTCCCCCAATGTCAGACAAAACTAAGAGGGTATAAAATCTTCCTCTACTTCTCTGCTTTTAAAAACTGAAAAGATTGTAGTAATAGCTTCTATCAATTAATAGAACGAGCTGTTTTAGTAATCCATCAACTGCTCTAGATGCAGGAGTCATGTCAGAAGCTAGCAGATTCATTACTTACCAACAACAGCTGTAAATTCCAATAAAACTACATCACGATTTGAAGTTCACTTTCCTTGCTTTGTCTAACAACACTATCATGAATCTAGCAAAAACGTTTTGTGGGTCAGAGTGCAGTATTTATTTAGTTTAAAAGAAAAACATTTGCTGTTAGCATGATTCTCACACTAGCTTTAGCAGTGTTGACAAGGCTACTGTTGCCTAGCAACGCTTGAATCGTAGGGAGAGACTGTCTTCATAGCTCGACAAATTCCCCTGATTTGTGAATCTTTTTCGGGCCGAACAGCTAGCGCTAAGATTTTGAATGCTCCCCCGTTCTGGATGACCTGGAATGATAAAGTGAAGGTTTCTAATATTCACTAGCTTCGTCCTCCTTCTCAGGATCATGCTCTGTGCTCTAAATAACTCAACTAGCTAGATTTCCTGTCTCTAAAGAGAAGGGCGGGCTGTACCTCTCTGGTTGTATGGAGCGTATTAGGAATAGCTTCTACCAATAAAGAGTTACAGCTGAGTTTAGCGTGACAAAAAGTGTCTAGCTAACGTCAGCTAACAGCTCTCTGTGTCAGCCCAAACAGAGCCGTTGCTATGGATATTATGACAAGGATGAAGAGAGTGACCACAATTACTGACCACAACCAGACAACTACTGACCACTGCTGACCACAATTACTGACCACAACCACACAACTACTGACCACAAAAACACAGATACTGACTACACAACTACTCTCCATAACAATACAACTACAGACCATTATTCCCGACTTCAACTACTGACCACAACCACACAACTACTGACCACAACTACTGACCACAACCACACAACTACTGGCCACAACTACACAACTACTGACCACATAATTACTGACAACACTGACCACACAACTACTGACCACAACTCCTGACCACAACACAAAACTAGTGACCACAACAACACAACTACTGACCACACAACTACTGACCACAACTACTGACCACAACTCCTGACCACAACTACTAACCACAACCACACAACTGCTGATCTCATATACTGACCACAACCACTGACCACAGCCACACAAATATTAGCCACACAAATACAGATCACAACCACACAATTACTGACCACATAACAACTGACCCCATCTACTGTCCACAACCACACAACTTCTGACCACAACCACACAACTTCTGACCATAACCACACAACTTCTGACCACAAAACTACTGACCACACATCTAATCACTATAACTGCTGACCACAACCACCTGCCCACAACTACACTACCACAACTACTCACCACAACTACTGAACCACAACTACTGACCACTAACTACTAACCACTACTGACCACAAGTTCTGATCACAACCACACAACTACTGACCACAACCACTGAACAAAACTACTGACCACAACTACCGACCATAACCACACATCTACTGACCACACCTAATGACCACACAACTACTGAACAACAAAACTACTGACCACAACCACACAAGTACTGACCACACAACTACTGACCACAACTACTGACCACAACTACTAACCACAACCACACAACTGCTGATATCATATACTGACCACAACCACTGACCACATCCACACAAATATTAGCCACACAAATACAGATCACAACCACACAATTACTGACCACATAACAACTGACCCCATCTACTGACCACAACCACACAACTTCTGACCACAAAACTACTGACCATAACCACACACCTTCTGACCACACAACTACTGACCACACATCTAATCACTATAACTACTGACCACAACTACTGACCACAACCACCTGCCCAAAACCACTGACCACAACTACTCACCACAACTACTGAACCACAACTACTGACCACAAACTACTAACCACTACTGACCACAACTTCTGATCACAACCACACAAGTACTGACCACAACCACTGAACAAAACTACTGACCACAAGTACCGACCATCACCACACATCTACTGACCACACCTAATGACCACACAACTACTGAACCACACAACTAATGACCAGAACCACAAAACTACTGATCACAACTCCTGACCTCAACTACTGACCACAACCACACAACTACTGACCACACCTGCTGACCACACAACTACTGAACCACACAACTACTGACCAGAACCACACAACTACTGAACACAACCACACAATTACTGACCAAAACCACACAAGTGACCACTCAACTTCTGACCACAACCACACATCTGCTGACCACATCTAGCGACCATAACCACAAAGCTACAGACCATAACCACACAACTTCTGACCACACAACTACTGACCACATCTAGCGACCATAACCACAAAGCTACAGACCATAACCACACAACTTCTGACCACACAACTACTGACCACACTTCTAATCACTATACATCCTGACCACCACAACTACTGACCACAACCACCTGGCCACAACTAATAACCACAATTACTAAGCACAACTACTGACCATAATTACTGACCACAACCACAAAATAACTGACCACAACCACACAACTATTGACCACACAACTACTCACAACAACTACTGACCACAAAACCACTGACCACTACTGAACACAACTACTAACCACAACTACTGATCAGAACCACACAACTACTGACCACAACCACTGAACAACACTACTGACCACAACCACTGAACAACACTACTGACCACAACTACTGACCATAACCAAACATCTACTGACCACACCTAACGACCACACAACTACTGAACCACAAAACTACTGACCACAACCACACAAGTACTGACCACAACTACTGACCTAACTTACTAAGCACAACCACACAACTGTTAACCACAACTACTGAACAGCACTGCACACAACTCCTGACCACAACTACTGACCACAACCAAACAACTACTGACCACAATTACTGTGCACAACCATAAAACTACTGACCACAATCACACATATACTGACCACACAACTACAGACAACAACAACACAACCACTGGACCATAACTCCTGACCACAACTCCTGAATACAACTTCTGACCACAACCACACAACTCCTAGAAAACAATTCCATGAGCAGCAGCACTTAAGAAGAGTTCCTCCTTAAATTGAAATGTTTTGTTAAATCATTTTATTATATAGTGCATTCGGAAAGTATTCAGACCACATGACTTTTTCCACATTTTGTTACGTTACAACCTTATTCTAAAATGCATTCAATTGTTTTTTTTCGTCATCAATCTACACACAAAACCCCATAATGAAAAAGCAAAAAAAGTTTTTTTTGACATTTTTGCAAATTTATTACAACTAAAAAACGGAAATATCACATTTACATAAGTATTCAGACCATTTACTCAGTACTTTGTTGAAGCACCGTTGGCAGTGATTACAGCCTTGACTCTTCTTGGGTATGACGCTACAAGCTTGGCATCCCATTCTTCTCTGCAGATCCTCTCAAGCTCTGTCAGATTGGATGGGGAGCGTCGCTACACAGGTTTTGATCAAGGATCTCTCTGTACTTTGCTCTGTTCATCTTTCCCTCGATCCTGACTAGTCTTCCAGTCCCTGCCGCTGAAAAACATCCCCACAGCCTGATGCTGCCACCACCATGCTTCACCGTAGGGATGGTGCCAGGTTTCCTCCAGACGTGACGCTTGGCATTCAGGCCAAAGAGTGCAATCTTGGTTTCATCAGACCAGAGAATCTTGTTTCTCATGGTCTGAGTGTCCTTTAGGTACCTTTTGGCAAACTCCAAGCGGGCTGTCATGTGTCTTTTACTGAGGTGTGGCTTCCGTCAGGCCACTGTACCATAAAGGCCTGATTGGTGGAGTGCTGCAGAGATGGTTTTCCTTCTGGAAGGTTCTCCCATCTCCACAGAAGAATTATGGAGCTCTGTCAGAGTGACCATTGGGTTCTTGGTCACCTCCCTGACCAAGGCACTTCCCCACCAACTGCTCAGTTTGGCCAGGCGGCCAGCTCTAGGAAGGGTTCCAAACTTCGGCCAGCTCTAGGAAGCGTTCCAAACTTCTTCCATTTAAGAATGATGGAGGCCACTGTGTTCTTGGGGACCTTCAATGCTGCAGAAATGTTTTGGTGCCCTGTGCCTCGACACAATCCTGTCTTGGAGCTCTACGACAATTCCTTCGACCTCATGGCTTGGTTTCTGCTCTGAGGAACCTTATATGTCTACTGTGGGACCTTATATAGACAGGTGTGTGCCTTTCCAAATCATGTCCAATCAATTGAATTTACCACAAGTTGTAGAAACATCTCAGGGATGATAAATGGAAACAAGATGCACCTGAGCTTAATTTCGAGTCTCAAAGCAAAGGGTCTGAATACTTAAGGTATTTCTGTTTTTCTATTTTGTAATACATTTGCATTGTTCTGTTCCTTCCAGTAAGTGTGCATTCAGTGACATTGTGTGTGTGCGCGCACACGTTGTCTGTTGAACTCAAGTCATCCATGAGCTAAAATTTCTAAAAACCGGTTTTTGCTTTGTCATTATGGGGTATTGTGTGTAGATTGATGATGATTTTTAAATCCATTTTAGAATAAGGCTGTAACATCACAAAATGTGGAAAAAGTCAAGGGGTCTGAAAACTTTCCCAATGCACTGTACAGTATACTTCCATTAATTACACTGCTCAAAAAAATAAAGGGAACACTTAAACAACACAATGTAACTCCAAGTGAAATCAAACTGTCCACTTAGGAAGCAACACTGATTGACAATACATTTCAAATGCTGTTGTGCAAATGGAATAGACAACAGGTGGAAATTATAGGCAATTAGCAAGACACCCCCAATAAAGAAGTGGTTCTGCAGGTGGTGACCACAGACCACTTCTCAGTTCCTATGCTTCCTGGCTGATGTTTTGGTCACTTTTGAATGCTGGCGGTGCTTTCACTCTAGTGGTAGCATGAGACGGAGTCTACAACCCACACAAGTAGCTCAGGTAGTGCAGCTCATCCAGGATGGCACATCAATGCGAGCTGTGGCAAGAAGGTTTGCTGTGTCTGTCAGCCTAGTGTCCAGAGCATGGAGACGCTACCAGGAGACAGGCCAGTACATCAGGAGACGTGGAGGAGGCCGTAGGACGGCAACAACCCAGCAGCAGGACCGCTACCTCCGCCTTTGTGCAAGGAGGAGCAGGAGGAGCACTGCCAGAGCCTTGCAAAATGACCTCCAGCAGGCCACAAATGTGCATGTGTCTGCTCAAACAGTCAGAAACAGACTCCATGAGGGTGGTATGAGGGCCCGACGTCCACAGGTGGGGGTTGTGCTTACAGCCCAACACCGTGCAGGATGTTTGGCATTTGCCAGAGAACACCAAGATTGGCAAATTCGCCACTGGCGCCCTGTGCTCTTCACAGATGAAAGCAGGTTCACACTGAGCACATGTGACAGACGTGACAGTCTGGAGACGCCGTGGAGAATGTTCTGCTGCCTGTAATATACTCCAGCATGACCGGTTTGGCGGTGGGTCAGTCATGGTGTGGGGTGGCATTTCTTTGGGGGGTCGCACTGCCCTCCATGTGCTCGCCAGAGGTAGCCTGACTGCCATTAGGTACCGAGATGAGATCCTCAGACCCCTTGTGAGACCATATGCTGGTGCGGTTGGCCCTGGGTTCCTCCTAATGCAAGACAATGCTAGACCTCATGTGGCTGGAGTGTGTCAGCAGTTCCTGCAAGAGAAAGGCATTGATGCTATGGACTGGCCCGCCCGTTCCCCAGACCTGAATCCAATTGAGCACATCTGGGACATCATGTCTCGCTCCATCCACCAACGCCACGTTGCGCCACAGACTGTCCAGGAGTTGGCGGATGATTTAGTCCAGGTCTGGGAGGAGATCCCTCAGGAGACCATCCGCCACCTCATCAGGATCATGCCCATGCGTTGTAGGGAGGTCATACAGGCACGTGGAGGCCACACACACTACTGAGCCTCATTTTGACTTGTTTTAAGGACATGACATCAAAGTTGGATCAGCCTGTAGTGTGGTTTTCCACTTAAATTTTGAGGGTGACTCCAAATCCAGACCTCCATGGGGTTGATACATTTGATTTCCATTGATAATTTTTGTGTGATTTTGTTGTCAGCACATTCAACTATGTAAAGAAAAAAGTATTTAATAAGATTATTTCATTCATTCAGATCTAGGATGTGTTGTTTAAGTATTCCCTTTATTTTTTTGAGCAGTGTATTTCAACTGGTACCGGGGGACCTTGAGAGGAGTCTTACACGTCTTGCACGCACACATGTACAGTGAGGGAAAAAAGTATTTGATCCCCTGCTGATTTTGTATGTTTGCCCACTGACAAAGACATGATCAGTCTCTAATTTTAATGGTAGGTTTATTTGAACAGTGAGAGACAGAATAACAACAAAAAAATCCAGAAAAACACATGTCAAAAATGTTATAAATTGATTTGCATTTTAATGAGGGAATAAGTATTTGACCCCTCTGCAAAACATGACTTAGTACTTGGTGGCAAAACCCTTGTTGGCAATCACAGAGGTCAGACTTTTCTTGTAGTTGGCCACCAGGTTTGCACACATCTCAGGAGGGATTCTGTTCCACTCCTCTTTGCAGATCTTCTCCAAGTCATTAAGGTTTCGAGGCTGACGTTTGGCAACTCGAACCTTCAGCTCCCTCCACAGATTTTCTATGGGATTAAGGTCTGGAGACTGGCTAGGCCACTCCAGGACCTTAATGTGCTTCTTCTTGAGCCACTCCTTTGTTGCCTTGGCCATGTGTTTTGGGTCATTGTCATGCTGGAATACCCATCCACGACCCATTTCAATGCCCTGGCTGAGGGAAGGAGGTTCTCACCCAAGATTTGACGGTACATGGCCCCGTCCATCGTCCCTTTGATGCGGTGAAGTTGTCCTGTCCCCTTAGCAGAAAAACACGCCCAAAGCATAATATTTCAACCTCCATGTTTGACGGTGGGGTTGGTGTTCTTGGGGTCATAGGCTGTATTCCTCCTCCTCCAAACATGGCGAGTTGAGTTGATGCCAAAGAGCTCGATTTTGGTCTCATCTGACCACAACACTTTCACCCAGTTCTCCTCTGAATCATTCAGATGTTCATTGGCAAACTTCAGACGGCCCTGTATATGTGCTTTCTTGAGCAGGGGGACCTTGCGGGTGCTGCAGGATTTCAGTCCTTCACGGCGTAGTGTGTTATCAATTGTTTTCTTGGTGACTATGGTCCCAGCTGCCTTGAGATCATTGACAAGATCCTCCCGTGTAGTTCTGGGCTGATTCCTCACCGTTCTCATGATCATTGCAACTCCACGAGGTGAGATCTTGCATGGATTCCCAGGCCGAGGGAGATTGACAGTTATTTTGTGTTTTTTCCATTTGCGAATAATCCCACCAACTGTTGTCACCTTCTCACCAAGCTGCTTGGCGATGGTCTTGTAGCCCATTCCAGCCTTGTGTAGGTCTACAATCTTGTCCCTGACATCCTTGGAGAGCTCTTTGGTCTTGGCCATGGTGGAGAGTTTGGAATCTGATTGATTGATTGCTTCTGTGGACAGGTGTCTTTTATACAGGTAACAAACTGAGATTAGGACTCCCTTTAAGAGTGTGCTCCTAATCTCAGCTCGTTACCCTATATAAAAGACACATGGGAGCCAGAAATCTTTCTGATTGAGAGGGGGTCAAATACTTATTTCCCTCATTCAAATGCAAATCAATTTATAACATTTTTGACATGCATTTTTCTGGATTTTTTTGTTGTTATTCTGTCTCTCACTGTTGAAATAAACCTACCATTAAAATTATAGACTGATCATTTCTTTGTCAGTGGGCAAACATGCAAAATCAGCAGGGGATCAAATACTTTTTTCCCTCACTGTACATGCACATACATATGTATGACAGAGAAACACTCTCACACTGCACGTGTTCATGCCATGATATGTGTGAGGAATACATGCAGTGTGCACGTGTTTGTTTGCATGTGTACTTGCACATGCATGTGCATACATGTGCACGTACTGTATACATGGACACAAACGTGTGCACATCCCTTGTAGTCCTCGCACATATCATGGTTGTGGCCCTTATTTTTTCCATGTTAGATTACATTCAGAGATAAGGCTTGGGAGCATAAATAATTAATAAATTACCACTAAATTAAATAACATGTGTATAGGCTATACTCAAACAAATGTTTTCCATCTGACACATCCCTAGGTACAGCACACAGCATTATGCAGATGTGCCCAAGAAACCCTCTCACAAACCCAGGATCTGCATTTTTATAACAGTCACACAGAGTAACATCTGAAAAGAGCTAAAACAGGGAAGGGATGGAGGGGTTGAGAGCTAAAAATGGTCAGAGTAAGCTACTAAAATGAGAAATGTTAAAGAAAATATGACCACACACACTTCACCAGAGAGTATGGACTGACAGTTTCTTTGGTGTGATGGGTGATTTGAAGGAGTCAGGCGCAGGAGGGTAAATCACAGAATACTGAGTTATTCCGGAATACAGAGTTACGCAGAATAACGTCCAACAGTCCAGTGCGCAAAACAGGCGCACTGGAACAAAACAGGCACACAGGGAAAACATACCCCGGCAATACAAAATACACAGAGCTCAACCGAGCTACACTCTCCTCACATAAAACAATCACCCACAAGGACAAGGGGCCAGAGGGAACATTTATACAAGTACTAATGAGGGGATATGAACCAGGTGTGTGTAATAGACAAGACAAAAACAAATGGAATGATGAGATGTGAAGCGGCAGTGGCTAGAAGGCCGGTGACGACGAACGTCGAAGCCTGCCCGAACAAGGAGAGGAGGCAGCTTCGGAGGAAGTCGTGACATTTGGATCCGATTCGTGAGGGCTTTGGTTAGAGTCTTTGCCGCTGGTCCACTGGCTTGAGCTGTTGAAAGTTTGATACAAATATAAGTATCAAGATTTAGGAAAACACTCAACATGATCACGCATCAAAACGTTTTGTACATGCGCCACACAGAGGACTTGGTCTCAAATGTCGGTAGCACTCGGATGTCTGCCCTCTTAAATCCAGGGTTCCGTCCTGGAAGCGGCATCGTGTGGACATCGGCAGAGTTGTTGAAATAGTGGACAAATCGCTAAATGTCCTCTAAGGACAGCACCGGTTTGCTGGCGAGATGACCTCCACACCTCTTCTTCATTGGAGGCACACCATGCTCCTTGTAAAGCTTTATCACTGCAGCCAGCTTATCTGTAGAAATTATTAAAACAGAAAATAAATTATTTAAAACAAGCCTTTAATACAGTGGGGAGAACAAGTATTTGATACACTGCCGATTTTGCAGGTTTTCCTACTTACAAAGCATGTAGAGGTCTGTAATTTTTATCATAGGTACACTTCAACTGTCCAGAAAATCACATTGTATGATTTTTAAGTAATTAATTTGCATTTTATTGCATGACATAAGTATTTGATATATCAGAAAAGCAGAACTTAATATTTGGTACAGAAACCTTTGTTTGCAATTACAGAGATCATACGTTTCCTGTAGGTCTTGACCAGGTTTGCACACACTGCAGCAGGGATTTTGGCCCACTCCTCCATACAGACCTTCTCCAGATCCTTCAGGTTTCGGGGCTGTCGCTGGGCAATACGGACTTTCAGCTCCCTCCAAAGATGTTCTACTGGCTAGGCCACTCCAGGACCTTGAGATGCTTCTTACAGAGCCACTCCTTAGTTGCCCTGGCTGTGTGTTTCGGGTCGTTGTCATGCTGGAAGACCCAGCCACGACCCATCTTCAATGCTCTTCCTGAGGGAAGGAAGTTGTTGGCCAAGATCTCGCGATACATGGCCCCATCCATCCTCCCCTCAATACGGTGCAGTCGTCCTGTCCCCTTTGCAGAAAAGCATCCCCAAAGAATGATGTTTCCACCTCCATGCTTCACGGTTGGGATGGTGTTCTTGGGGTTGTACTCATTCTTCTTCTTCCTCCAAACACGGCGAGTGGAGTTTAGACCAAAAAGCTCTATTTTTGTCTCATCAGACCACATGACCTTCTCCCATTCCTCCTCTGGATCATCCAGATGGTCATTGGCAAGCTTCAGACGGGCCTGGACATGCGCTGGCTTGAGCAGAGGGACCTTGCATGCGCTGCAGGATTTTAATCCATGACGGCGTAGTGTGTTACTAATGGTTTTCTTTGAGACTGTGGTCCCAGCTCTCTTCTGGTCATTGACCAGGTCCTGCCGTGTAGTTCTGAGCTTATCCCTCACCTTCCTCATGATCGTTGATGCCCCACGAGGTGAGATCTTGCATGGAGCCCCAGACCGAGGGTGATTGACCGTCATCTTGAACTTCTTCCATTTTCTAATAATTGCGCCAACAGTTGTTGCCTTCTCACCAAGCTTCTTGCCTATTGTCCTCTAGCCCATCCCAGCCTTGTGCAGGTCTACAATTTATCCCTGATGTCCTTACACAGCTCTCTGGTCTTGGCCATTGTGGAGAGGTTGGAGTCTGTTTGATTGAGTGTGTGGACAGGTGTCTTTTATACAGGTAACGAGTTCAAACAGGTGCAGTTAATACAGGTAATGAGTGGAGAACAGGAGGGCTTCTTAAAGAAAAACTAACAGGTCTGTGAGAGCCGGAATTCTTACTGGTTGGTAGGTGATCAAATACTTATGTCATGCAATAAAATGCAAATTAATTACTTAAAAATCATACAATGTGATTTTCTGGATTTTTGTTTTAGATTCCGTCTCTCACAGTTGAAGTGTACCTATGATAAAAATTACAGACCTCTACATGCTTTGTAAGTAGGAAAACCTGCAAAATTGGCAGTGTATCAAATACTTGTTCTCCCCACTGTATGTGCTGAAAGGCACAATGTATTCTCAGCTCTTATTTTCTATTCATGATACAGCCTACTACTCATTCTGTCTTAAATACCTCATTAACTTTTTAATACTGTTGCTGCCCCAATAATAACAGAAAACATAAAGTTGTATTACTCTTAAAGAAGACGTACGCATTTAGGAACTTTAATGTATCTCTGCAGATTTGCAACTAGTTTTGGGAAACTAGGCGTATGTCGCGCATCACTTCACAGGAGAGGTATTTGAACATTATCTTTTGTTTAATTAAAATGTGTTTTTTGGCAGAAATGCCTTCTGGACAATGTGAACTTTCATGTGCCTTAATAACAAAAATGTATGACATCTGTAAATACAAATAAAATGGTTAGATTATGAGCCTAGTTGGGTTAGCCACGAAAAAAGACAGGAACCTTCCCGCTAGCCATGATTGGCTGAGATAATGGATTGGCTGGACATGCCGAGAGATGAGTTCAGATTGGTCTGCCATGTAGCAGGCTTCTGTCTATACCATGTGCTGCTTAGTATTTGTATGTAATCCTTTCTAAAGCTGCTTTTTTGAAAGCTATCATGAAGAATTGCACAAGTGTTGCTAAGGCTCTCCACTTTTGGGAGGACCGAGTTTTGAAATCAGTGGAATGCCCGGTGGAAGCAGAACAAGATAGCTAAGGAGATGGAGAGAATTCAGGTGTTTGATTGCAAATACGGAGGGAGTCTAAAAGAGAACACAGAAGGCTGTTGTATAAAAGACCTGTCTCCGGATTACATCTTCAAACAAAGGGTAGCCATGGCATCCGTGACAGAGAGGGAGAAGCGTTCATCCGTGTATACGGGTAAGAGAGTCTAGCTAGCTACATTTTCAGATATTATAAGTTTCTAATTTAGTCAGAAAGTTGTTTTCATTGTAAGTTAAAGCTATTTCTCCGAAAGTTTTAAACTGTCAAGAGGAGTAAAACAAGGTTGTCCACTATCGTCATATCTACAGTGGGGAAAAAAAGTATTTAGTCAGCCACCAATTGTGCAAGTTCTCCCACTTGAAAAGATGAGAGAGGCCTGTAATTTTCATCATAGGTACACGTCAACTATGACAGACAAAATGAGAAAAAAAATTCCAGAAAATCACATTGTAGGATTTTTAATGAATTTATTTGCAAATTATGGTGGAAAATAAGTATTTGGTCAATAACAAAAGTTTCTCAATACTTTGTTATATACCCTTTGTTGGCAATGACACAGGTCAAAAGTTTTCTGTAAGTCTTCACAAGGTTTTCACACACTGTTGCTGGTATTTTGGCCCATTCCTCCATGCAGATCTCCTCTAGAGCAGTGATGTTTTGGGGCTGTCGTTGGGCAACACGGACTTTCAACTCCCTCCAAAGATTTTCTATGGGGTTGAGATCAGGAGACTGGCTAGGCCACTCCAGGACCTTGAAATGCTTCTTACGAAGCCACTCCTTCATTGCCCGGGCGGTGTGTTTGGGATCATTGTCATGCTGAAAGACCCAGCCACGTTTCATCTTCAATGCCCTTGCTGATGGAAGGAGGTTTTCACTCAAAATCTCACGATACATGGCCCCATTCATTCGTTCCTTTACACGGATCAGTCGTCCTGGTCCCTTTGTAGAAAAACAGCCCCAAAGCATGATGTTTCCACCCCCATACTTCACAGTAGGTATGGTGTTCTTTGGATGCAACTCAGCATTCTTTGTCCTCCAAACACGACGAGTTGAGTTTTTACCAAAAAGTTCTATTTTGGTTTCATCTGACCATATGACATTCTCCCAATCCTCTTCTGGATCATCCAAATGCACTCTAGCAAACTTCAGACAGGCCTGGACATGTACTGGCTTAAGCAGGCGGACACGTCTTGCACTGCAGGATTTGAGTCCCTGGCGGCGTAGTGTGTTACTGATGGTAGGCTTTGTTACTTTGGTCCCAGCTCTCTGCAGGTCATTCACTAGGTCCCCCCGTGTGGTTCTGGGATTTTTGCTCACCGTTCTTGTGATCATTTTGACCCTACGGGGTGAGATCTTGCGTGGAGCCCCAGATCGAGGGAGATTATCAGTGGTCCTGTATGTCTTCCATTTCCTAATAATTGCTCCCACAGTTGATTTCTTCAAACCAAGCTGCTTACCTATTGCAGATTCAGTCTTCCCAGCCTGGTGCAGGTCTACAATTTTGTTTCTGGTGTCCTTTGTCAGCTCTTTGGTCTTGGCCATAGTGGAGTTTGGAGTGTGACTGTTTGAGGTTGTGGACAGGTGTCTTTTATACTGATAACAAGTTCAAACAGATGCCATTAATACAGGTAACGAGTGGAGGACAGAGGAGCCTCTTAAAGAAGAAGTTACAGGTCTGTGAGAGCCAGAAATCTTGCTTGTTTGTAGGTGACCAAATACTTATTTTCCACCATAATTTGCAAATAAATTCATAAGAAATCCTACAATGTGATTTTCTGGATTTGTTTTCCTCAATTTGTCTTTCATAGTTGACGTGTACCTATGATGAAAATTACAGGCCTCTCTCATCTTTTTAAGTGGGAGAACTTGCACAAATAGTGGCTGACTAAATACTTTTTTTTCCCCACTGTATTTACTATGGCCATCGAAATGTTACCTATTAAAATCAGATCCAACAATAATATCAAGGGATTAGAAATCCAGGGCTTAAAAACAAAGGTGTCATTGTATGCTGATGATTCATTTTTTCTTTTAAATCCACAACTTGAATGCCTCCACAACCTCATAGAGGATCTAGACCAAATGATGATAAATGTACTATATTTCGCATTGGATCACTAAAATATACAATTTTTACATTACCATGTAGTTTACAAATAAAATGGTCTGATGGTGATGTGGATATACTCGGAATTCATATCCCAAATGAAATAAATGATCTCACTCCAATACATTTTAATAAAACGTTAGCAAAAATAGATAAGATCTTGCTACCATGGAAAGGTAAATACATGTCTATTTGTGGAAAAATCACCCTGATTAACTCTTTAGTATTATCCCAGTTTACCTATTTGCTTATGGTCTTGCCTACGACTAGCGAACAGTTTTTTTTTTTAATTATAAGAGAAAAAAAGATTCCATTTTATTTGGAAAGGCAAGCCAGACAAAATTAAATGGGCCAATTTTTATAATGTATATGAATTCGGAGGACAGAAATTATTAAATATTAAAGCATTAGACCTATCACTAAAAGCTTCAGTCATTCAAAAGTTATACTTAAATCCAAACTGGTTCTCTAGCAAATTAGTAAAATTGTCTCACCCCAAGTTCAAGAATGGCCATTTTCCCTTTATTCAGACTACAACCTCTCACTCTCAGTTACAGTGGGGAAAAAAGTATTTAGTCAGCCACCAATTGTGCAAGTTCTCCCACTTAAAAAGATGAGAGAGGCCTGTAATTTTCATCATAGGTACACGTCAACTATGACAGACAAATTGAGGAAAAAAAATCCAGAAAATCACATTGTAGGATTTTTTATGAATTTATTTGCAAATTATAGTGGAAAATAAGTATTTGGTCACCTACAAATAAGCAAGATTTCTGGCTATCACAGACCTGTAACTTCTTCTTTAAGAGGCTCCTCTGTCTTCCACTCGTTACCTGTATTAATGGCACCTGTTTGAACTTGTTATCAGTATAAAAGACACCTGTCCACAACCTCAAACAGTCACACTCCAAACTCCACTATGGCCAAGACCAAAGAGCTGTCAAAGGACACCAGAAACAAAATTGTAGACCTGCACCAGGCTGGGAAGACTGAATCTGCAATAGGTAAGCTGCTTGGTTTGAAGAAATCAACTGTGGGAGCAATTATTAGGAAATGGAAGACATACAAGACCACTGATAATCTCCCTCGATCTGGGGCTCCACGCAAGATCTCACCCCGTGGGGTCAAAATGATCACAAGAACGGTGAGCAAAAATCCCAGAACCACACGGGGGGACCTAGTGAATGACCTGCAGAGAGCTGGGACCAAAGTAACAAAGCCTACCATCAGTAACACACTACGCCGCCAGGGACTCAAATCCTGCAGTGCCAGACGTGTCCCCCTGCTTAAGCCAGTACATGTCCAGGCCCGTCTGAAGTTTGCTAGAGTGCATTTGGATGATCCAGAAGAGGATTGGGAGAATGTCATATGGTCAGATGAAACCAAAATAGAACTTTTTGGTAAAAACTCAACTCGTCGTGTTTGGAGGACAAAGAATGCTGAGTTGCATCCAAAGAACACCATACCTACTGTGAAGCATGGGGGTGGAAACATCATGGTTTGGGGCTGTTTTTCTGCAAAGGGACCAGGACGACTGATCCGTGTAAAGGAAAGAATGAATGGGGCCATGTATCGTGAGATTTTGAGTGAAAACCTCCTTCCATCAGCAAGGGCATTGAAGATGAAATGTGGCTGGGTCTTTCAGCATGACAATGATCCCAAACACACCGCCCGGGCAACGAAGGAGTGGCTTCGTAAGAAGCATTTCAAGGTCCTGGAGTGGCCTAGCCAGTCTCCAGATCTCAACCCCATAGAAAATCTTTGGAGGGAGTTGAAAGTCCGTGTTGCCCAACGACAGCCCCAAAACATCACTGCTCTAGAGGAGATCTGCATGGAGGAATGGGCCAAAATACCAGCAACAGTGTGTGAAAACCTTGTGAAGACTTACAGAAAACGTTTGACCTGTGTCATTGCCAACAAAGGGTATATAACAAAGTATTGAGAAACTTTTGTTATTGACCAAATACTTATTTTCCACCATAATTTGCAAATAAATTCATTAAAAATCCTACAATGTGATTTTCTGGATTTTTCTTTCTTATTTTGTTTGTCATAGTTGACGTGTACCTATGATGAAAATTACAGGCCTCTCTCATCTTTTTAAGTGGGAGAACTTGCACAATTGGTGGCTGACTAAATACTTTTTTCCCCCACTGTATTGCCTAATGTTAGCTAGCTATCTAACATTGAACCTAGCTAGTTGGTTAGCTTTAGCTACCTGTAGATTCATGCAGGGTAGTAACTTTATGAGTTGGGATTATGGTTAATTGTTTAGCTAGCTAATACTCCACTATGCAAGTAACCATTTCACTGTACTGTTTACACCTTCTGTAGCCTGTGCATGTGACAAATAAACTTTGATTTTATTTGATATAGTATGTGTTTACCAGAGACGGTAATGTGAAGAAGAACATGACCTGCACCAGAGTCAAATTAGGATATAACGTTAGGCCAACGAGACAGTGTCCAAGTTTTAAAATTATCCGGTAGAATGCCCTGCTTTTATATCGTCACACTCATAACCGTAAGCTATTTTCTGTAATTAGCTCGTCATTAATTTGTAAATAATGATCTTGTTGTGAGATTATTTTCCTGTAATAATGAATACAAATTAGGTAAAGTTAAGATGATGTCAGCTATATGATATGGTCATTATTTGAACAGGCTAGCCAGCTAACTTAACGTTAGCTAGCTAGCTAACAAGCTAGAAATTAACCAAAATATTGTTTAGAAAGTTGCTTTTAGTTGCCTGGTTTGCTAGATTGACATATACTCAATACATTTTTAAACGGATGGTTTTATTGGTGTTAAAATACACCAGTTATGCTATATTGGACCACCAGGCTGCTGATGTCATACAGCCTGTCGTTTTTGTGTTAAATTTGTTTGCTTTTTCTTTGTAACTCTGTAGTCCGTGTAGCTCAGTTGGTAGAGCATGGCGTTTGCAACGCCAGGGTTGTGGGTTCGATTCCCATGGGGGGCCAGTATGAAAATGTATGCACTCACTAAACTGTAAGTCGCTCTGGATAAGAGCGTCTGCTAAATGACTAAAATTTAAATAAATGCCTATAAATCAGTCACGGATATTTGTACTGTAACAAAACTTGGTACACAAGTTCCAAACACTGTCAAGACTCAACATATGCAGGCACCTTCATATCGACCACACGGTGGCTAGTGGTGCATAGGTCAATGGTTTGCTAATAACCCCTCTGCAACCACCCGACTATACAGTTGAAGTCAGATGTTCACATACACCTTAGCCAAATACAGTGAGGGAAAAAAGTATTTGATCCCCTGCTGATTTTGTATGTTTGCCCACTGACAAAGACATGATCAGTCTATAATTTTAATGGTAGGTTTATTTGAACAGTGAGAGACAGAATAACAACAAAAAAATCCAGAAAAACGCATGTCAAAAATGTTATGAATTGATTTGCATTTTAATGAGGGAAATAAGTATTTGACCTCTCTGCAAAACATGACTTAGTACTTGGTGGCAAAACCCTTGTTGGCAATCACAGAGGTCAGACGTTTCTTGTAGTTGGCCACCAGGTTTGCACACATCTCAGGAGGGATTTTGTTCCACTCCTCTTTGCAGATCTTCTCCAAGTCATTAAGGTTTCGAGGCTGACGTTTGGCACCTCGAACCTTCAGCTCCCGCCACAGCTTTTCTATGGGATTAAGGTCTGGAGACTGGCTAGGCCACTCCAGGACCTTAATGTGCTTCTTCTTGAACCACTCCTTTGTTGCCTTGGCCGTGTGTTTTGGGTCATTGTCATGCTGGAATACCCTTCCACAACCCATTTTCAATGCCCTGGCTGAGGGAAGGAGGTTCTCACCCAAGATTTGATGGTACATGGCCCCGTCCATCGTCCCTTTGATGCAGTGAAGTTGTCCTGTCCCCTTAGCAGAAAAACAGCCCCAAAGCATAATGTTTCCACCTCCATGTTTGACTGTGGGGATGGTGTTCTTGGGGTCATAGGCAGCAGTCCTCCTCCTCCAAACACGGCGAGTTGAGTTGATGCCAAAAAGCTCAACTTTGGTCTCATCTGACCACAACACTTTCACCCAGTTCTCCTCTGAATCATTCAGATGTTCATTGGCAAACTTCAGATGGCCCTGTATATGTGCTTTCTTGAGCAGGGGGACCTTGCGGGCGCTGCAGGATTTCAGTCCTTCACGGCGTAGTGTGTTACCAATTGTTTTCTTGGTGGCTATGGTCCCAGCTGCCTTGAGATCATTGACAAGATTCTCCCGTGTAGTTCTGGGCTGATTCCTCACCGTTCTCATGATCATTGCAACTCCACGAGGTGAGATCTTGCATGGAGCCCCAGGACGAGGAAGATTGACAGTGCTTTTGTGTTTCTTCCATTTGCGAATAATCGCACCAACTGTTGTCATAAATCTTTCTGATTGAGAGGAGGTCAAATACTTATTTCCCTCATTAAAATGCAAATAAATTTATAACATTTTTGACATGCGTTTTTCTGGATTTTGTTGTTGTTATTCTGTCTCTCACTGTTAAAATAAACCTACCATTAAAATTATAGACTGATCATTTCTTTGTCAGTGGGCAAACGTACAAAATCAGCAGGGGATCAAATACTTTTTTCTCTCACTGTACATTTAAACTCAGTTTTTCACAATTCCTGACATTTAATCCTAGTAAAAATGCCCTGTCTTAAGTCAGTTAGGATCACCAATTTATTTTCAGAATGTGAAATGTCAGAATAATAGTAGAGAGAATTATTTATTTAAGCTTTTATTTCTTTCATCACATTCCCAGTGGGTCAGGAGTTTACATACACTCAATTAGTATTTGGTAGCATTGCCTTTAAATTGATTAACTTGGATCAAACGTTTCGGGTAGCCTTCCACAAGCTTTCCCACAATAAATTGGGTGAATTTTGGCCCATTCCTCCTGACAGAGCTGGTGTAACTGAGTCAGGTTTGTAGGCCTCCTTGCTCGCACACGCTTTTTCAGTTCTGCCCACACATTTTCAATAGGATTGAGGTCAGGGCTTTGTGATGGCAACTCCAATACCTTGACTTTGTTGTCCATAAGCCATTGTCCATTTGGAAGACTCATTTGCGACCAAGCTTTAAAATCCTGACTGATGTCTTGAGATGTTGCTTCAATATATCCACATAATTTTCCTTCCTCATGATGCCATCTAGTTTGTGAAGTACACCAGTCCCTCCTGCAGCAAAGCACCCCCACAGCATGATGCTGCCACCCCCGTGCTTCACAGTTGGGAGGGTTTTCTACGGCTTGCAAGCATCCCCTTTTTCCTCCAAACATAACGATGGTCATTATGGCCTAACAGTTCTATTTTTGTTTCATCAGACCAGAGGACATTTCTCCAAAAGTACTATCTTTGTCCCCATTTTCAGTTGCAAACCGTAGTCTGGCTTTTTTTATGGCGGTTTTGGAGCAGTGGCGTCTTCCTTGCTGAGCGGCCTTTCAGGTTATGTCGATATAGGACTTGTTTTACTGTGGATATAGATACTTTTGTACCTGTTTCCTCCAGCATCTTCACAAGGTCCTTTGCTGTTGTTCTGGGATTGATTTGCACTTTTCACACCAAATTACGTTCATCTCTAGGACACAGAACGCGTCTATTTCCTGAGCGGTATGACGGCTGCATGGTCCCATGGTGTTTATACTTGCGTACTATTGTTTGTACAGATGAACGTGGTGCCTTCAGGTGTTTGGAAATTGCTCCCAAGGATGAACCAGACTTGTGAAGGTCTACAATTTATTTTCAGAACTCTTGGCTGATTTCTTTTGATTTTCCCATGATGTCAAGCAAAGAGGCACTGTGTTTTAAGGTAGGCCTTGAAATACATCCACAGGTACACCTCCAATTGACTCAAACTATGTCAATTAGCCTATCAGAAGCTTCTAAAGCCATGACATCATTTTCTGGAATTTTCCAAGCTGTTTAAAGGCACAGTCAACTTAGTGTATGTAAACTTCTGACCCACTGGAATTGTGATACAGTGAATTATAAGTGAAATAATCTGTCTGTAAACAATTGTTGTAAAAATTACTTGTGTCATGCACAAAGTAGATGTCCTAACCGACTTGCCAAAACTATAGTTTGTTAACAAGAAATGTGTGGAGTGGTTGAAAAACAAGTTTTAATGACTCCAACCTAAGTGTATGTAAACTTCCGAATTCAACTGTATGTGATAAAGTGAAAATCTGAGACCCCCACCCAACCCTAACCCGCTAATATAGAAAATGCACTGTAGGCTACAGTGAGACGACAGAAGGATTTTTTGACAGAGGGTGCAGGATCTTTTTTTGCCTAATTTAGATATGTTTCTACTTATCATTTCCGACTTTTTGATAGGCTATTTGTTAGTCAACTTGTCTATAATTAGATAGGCTACATGCAGCCTCTCTTCTGTCGTTAGCCTATATGTTGCCTTAAAAGACAAAATAAACCCTTGCTTACCATAATAATAATAATAATCAATAGAATGAATGCTTCTTTCGCGGAGCAAATACTCTTAGGGACCAGGAATCAAATGCAATAACAAAAAAACAAAAATAATGTCTAAATTACAACACAACATGTTTCTGATAAGATTTCAGTTTGGTTTGGATGCATATTTTATGTGGTTGAAATACTATCAGCTTTTATGATGCTAATAAAGATAGCACCTCTACAGACATCTGCATTCTCTCAAGATGCTGAAAGGAAGAAATCCTATTTCTCCACTTCTGTTCCCGAGTCAAAATGTAGCCTACACTTGGTCTATTTTTTTTTCTATCAGAAATGCACGGGGGGAAAAGACAGTCATGGGCAAAAAAGACAGTCCAAAAATAAATCATAAAAACCCCTTTCCACAGTGGGGTCATATTAGTTTGTAGCCCAAACGGTTCGGACACTACAGACAGAAGTTGGCACATCAACGTTACAGACTTCAGACGAGTCCCGTGGGGCTTGTGGGTGTCATAGAGCAAAACTGAGAACACCATTGTGTTAGTGAGAGTAGGCCAAACCGTGCGGATGCTAAACCTCTCATTAAAAGCTTCACTTATATAAAAGTTGTACTTGAACCCAAAATGGTTCTCAAGTAGATTACTAACAAAAGCTCATCCCTTGTTTAAAAATTGCCTTTTTGCCTTTGTGCAGATTGCCATTTCTCATTTTCGATTAGTTGAAAATGAAACCTTGTTTAAAGTAGCTCTCTTTTTTCAAACAAGCAATGCAGAGCTGGTTACAATTTCAATTTCATCCCCCAGAAAATATAGAACAAACGGCAGGTAGCTAATGCGTTAGCCACTTAGCTAGCTTTGCCGAATCTTTTTGAAAATATGCAAATTCACATGAGATGGTAACGACTGAGGGTGGAAGCTGGTAGGATGGTAAAACTGATCGTAGATGCATTCTCTCCACTGAAGTCTCACTTTGTACAAGTTGTCCCCAAGTGGTTTCACTGATCTCTCTTCACAGTCAATCAGTGACAGCGTCATGATTAACTTTTCAGGGCTCTCGATAAATGTGTAAATGTTAGCTACCTTTTCCGACAATAAAACTGGTGGAAATGTGTATTGCAAAGTTTTGTTACTTTGCTGTAATCATATCAGTGACTGTCTGATTTATGATTTCCCTATCTGGTAGAATCGGCCCAATTTCAAGTATTTTGATAGAAAGACATGTTGCGTCTACAGTGTATGAGCTTTTATGGTCTGTACAATTTGATGAATTGTAAGCATGAATGTTAACAATGGTTTAGAAAGAGGCACTATGTTGCCAGCATGTTATAACCACAACCATTTAATATCTAGTACTGATGAGATAAGGATTCATTCCTCAGCAACAAGTAGACCTATTGAAAATTGGGCCGTAAAGAATGGAGTAAGGGAGTTCACAGAAGGGAAGCACACTAGTGACATTCAGAGTAATTAGCCTATTCCTACCACACAGGGCTTGACATTATCTTTATTAGCCACTTGCCCAAATCACCCAACACTAACTGACATTCAATGTAACAATATAGGCTAGTGCTATCAGTTCGGTATTGGATAATATACTGTGAAATATTTTGTGGACATTGGCTATCGTCTTTTTCATGTGTTCATCTGATTGGATTCGGATTGTGATCTGCTATTGTGGATGGTGCTTTTAGGTAAGTCACACAGACCACACAGGGTTTGAAATTAGCTTTTTTGTTGACTTCTACTTTGGACAAGTAGGACAGATGTTTTACTTATCCGAAAGCTCAAGTCACTTGTCCCCCCACAAAAAAGGCTAGCGTAATTCTCTCGTCTTTTTCATGTGTTCATCTGATTGGGTGACCGACTAGTGTGGATGGTGTTTTCAGGTAAATCATAACACACCACACATTGATTAGGTCTCCACATATGGACACTGTTTAGCAGAATCAAAGCAAATTACTTTTTTCTCTCACATACGCAATAATGTGCATGTTAACTTAAATGTTTTACTTGGGTACTCATATGTGTAGTGAATGTTAGAGTTGAATGTTAATGTGTAAACAGAATTTTTTTTAATACTATGAACCTTCATATTTTAGTTATCAAGACAATTAAAATCATTGATTAGTTCCACATGTGAAGTCGTGTGTGAACATCTGTTTCTGAAATACCTTGATGAATGCCAAGAGCTGAAATAGCTGATTTTAGTTTTTGCAATAAATAAGCTCTTCTATCAAGTTCCACTGTCCTCCAAGAGTTGCTGAATTTCGTTGTTCCTTCTGTTGTCTTTCCTGCCAGTATTGAATGACAGTGACCTAATTATGGTGAATTTGTTCTTAAATGCCACGCAAACGAGGGCAACAGCGATCAGAGGCCATAAGGAAAAGTTGGGCTACAGTACAGAAGTACAGACGTTTTTGGTGACAGTCAGCTTTGAAATCAGCATATATTGCGTAATGGTTCACAAACAAAGTACTAGGCTAGTGAATTCAGCTGTAAGCTATCAATTAAAGTTAGCCTACAATTAAATCTAGAAGCTACCGGTATTGTCTTGCATTGTAAAAGTGTTCTAGCCTGTATGGACATTGGTTTTGCGAACAGTAATGAACAGTTTAAAAATGTCTACATATCGTTTCTTTTTTATAACTAAAAAGTACAGAAGTTTCGGTATACCGTGCAACGTTACCGCCAAGCTCAGACTGACATGACTAAGACAGAAGCAGAAAGGGCGGAAAATGACTTGACTATGACTCCTGATGTTATTTTTCCTCATAAAATAAAAGCAATTACTGAAAATACTGAAAAAACTGAAAACTGTGAATTTGGACTATACATCCTTGGATATTTCTGAAAAAAATCTGAATTTTACAGCTTGAACCCTGGCAACACTGCTTGCCGCTTTAACCATTATTATCTTCCTTTTTTTGCCGTTTTGGTGAAAAAATTGCAAATTCCTGTGAGATGAAAGGCCCAGGACTGTGTAACTTAGCAACATGGTAAACGGCCAAGGGCCACACCCTCTCATGCAATACCATGCCAATTGGCCACATGGTGGCGCTATAACAAGCGATTGAAAATGCAAACTTTGAAAGGTCTGCCCCCACACCCCATGTGACCTAGAGTCATGAAATGTTATCCATAGGTCCCTCTCATCACAAGGAACATATTTGCCTGAAGAACCCATAAAGTCTGCCATGATGGATTTTCTGCGATTTAGAATTTTGTGAAAAATACCTACAACGCTACTCCTCTGGCACCAAATGACCGATCTTTGTAAAACTTGATATATGGCAATTTGTCCTGATGGTGGCACAGTGGGCCTCACAGCTTGAAGCCCCGGCAATACTGCTTGCAGCTACAGTATATTTAGTGGTTCAAGCAGCGAAGCTGGTGAAACCCTATTGTGTTTCTTCTGGTTCATTATTATTATTATTATAATACCGGTTCTTCTTGCGAGGAAAATGAACGTGCAAATTAAGAGAGATGTGAGATGGTAAGGAGGGTGCATCTTGACATGATGGTAAAGGCCCATAGTCCATACCCTCTTATGCAATACCATGCCAATTGGTCACAAGGTGGCGCTATAACAGGCGACTGAAATTGTAAACTTTTAAAGGTCACGCCCCTCAACCTATAAATTCAGTGCATAGATCCCTCTTCTCACAAGGAAAACATTTGCTTAAAGGACACATGAAGTCTGCCATTATGGATTTTCCGCTATATTGAATGTTGTGAAAAACACTTAAATGACATCTCCTCTGGAACCACTGGGTAGATCTGGATAAACCTTGCAATATGGCATCTATGTACCAAGGTCTCTGAATGCAATATTTTCCAGACTAGTATGTCAAACAACATGGTCACTACTGACCAACAAACATTCATGTGGGCATGGTCTAGCACATTAATGCATAAAAAATAAGTCACGAATATACGTATGGTAACCAAACTCGGGACACATGTTCAAAACACTGTCAAGACTCAACATGTCCAAGCATATTCAGATGTTTTTGTCCGTGTAGATATGGTTGTCCTTGTTCGATAGAGCCATTGGACGTCTTTCAGCGATGTTCCTATCGGTGGATTAATTGCTAAATATACATGCAGACAGATTTTTTCCAGTCTCTGAAGACTACAACTTGTGTTTGGCGGTGCTTCGTGCTCTGGCCCCCATCCCTCCCCCAATGCGGGCTTTTTTAAAAAGGAGGGGGACACTAACACAATCCTTTGTGCAAAACTGAAAGAACTGACCAGACGCAATGGCTTCAAGTGATTCCTCTCATTAACACGAATTCGACCATGGAGCATTTTTTGATGTTCTATTAGCTACATGGTGGTATTCAACCATGCATGTTTCAACTGGAATATAGCAAAGAGAATTCGAAAGAAAGAGTTAGATTTAGCTAACGTTAGAAGCTCTGCTACTAATATGGTGCCTAGCTATGTAAGTTATTTTTTCTGCAAGCCACCTAGCTAGCTAGCTAACTTTAGTTTATATACTGAACACATATTGTGTATTTCTGGCTAGCATACTACTTTGCTACAGTGGGGGGAAATCTAATTATCTTTCTGTTTGCTAACTTAGCTAGGTAGCTAGCTAGGTTGCTAAGTTAGCTAAACAAATACCGGTAGCCATATCTATGACAAAAAATAGAAGAGGTTTTACAATCAGAGATCTTTTGTATCTCGATTGTAAAACGTATTCTCTTTTTAGTCGTATATATGGCTACTAAACAGCAAGCTACAAAACTACAACCAGCCAACTAAAGCTAGGTTTACCAGCAAACGTTAGCACATGACTGGAGTTGGCTAGCTAGTTAACTTGTTAGCAAACGTGTAACATCAGCAACTGTAAATATTTGTACTATCTAGCTATGTAACATAATTGATTAGGTTTGACATTGGTTATGATTATCATAAAATTATAGGCATGACGCAAAATAGTATTCCAAACAGAAGTAAATAACAAGTATTGTATATGCAGAAAGCTAGCTAACTAAGTTTACTAGCAAACAGTTAGGAGAAAAGATAATACAACAATTTACTGTTGTAAATCTATAAAACTGAAGCTGGTTTCACTATACAAGTATCTGCCTAAGCATGCCTGATAGACATGGCTGTAGGTAGATACTGTCTGGTTACCTACATAGGTACATCTGTACGGTCTGGTCACTTTGCAAAGGTTGAGGGTTGTGCCATATTTCTTTCTATTAGGCTAGACATTGTGGTAAATGTAATCTCTGTGCCTGTGCACATGTATGCGTTTTCAACTAGCCTACCCTTATGTTGATGTTATATTGGCACAGGTCAACTGTCGTTCAAACTACAATAGAGTAGAATGTATTAATTTTTGTCTTACAGACAATACAGTGGTGCTTGGGATTCTTCCTGGAGTGGATTTTAGATACAGAAGCATAATTCCTTCCTCATCTCAAAGGACTGTCTGTAAACATCCCCCAGCCCATTGACTTTGACAGATCATTATTGTCAATAATAGCCCTTTGCATGGGCTTTTTGTAGACATTTCTTTGTATTGTGTTTTGAGAATCTGCAGAGAGAAGAAAGAGGTGTTTGTGTCATTACTGTTGTATTCTTGATTTTATACCTTTCAGTGTCCCTTGCTGGTTTCTGTCCCACAAACTTGTTGTGCTCCATAACCGCAAGGTGTGTCCGCCCCCTCATGCTTGTGTACCCAAAATGCTGCTGCTTTGGGGTATTTTTCAGCAGGGCACTATGGAATGACTCCAGATAACCTGAGTTTTACAAAGACAAAAGGTAAAAAATAGGAAAATTATAGACTAAATTGATTACATGGTCTGAAAGGTACTCTGTGGTCCTCAGGCTACTTCTAACCACTTGTAATCCCATAACACAAACCATATTCATGTACAGAGCGCATTGATTACCGTGACTCAACTACGTTCATGACTCATGTCTGCCGGTGTGCCAGTAATATGGCCACCGCAACAGCCCTACTATTGACCAGGGTCTGTCACCTGGGCCGTTTTCCAGTCCTGTGGGCGCGCTCCTCCTCAATCTTCTTATGATCCTTCAGCAGCTTATCATCGATCCTTTTCCTCACTTTCTCCTCAGACTCCATTCAGGTCTCATGTGGAGACTCTGGGATTCCATCCACAGCAGTGTTATTTTGCCTTGATTTTCCTTTTAGATAATCCTGTTTCCCTTTCATTGTTAAATACATTCACAGACAGTGCTGATGTCGTTTCTCATGGATTTACAGTTGTCATGTTGCTGCAGTGCTTTTTCAAGCAATCAAGCTCTCCCTGGGCGAAGTGCAGACTGTTCTTCAAGTCCTGGACATCTCTGGTCAGATCGTCCGTTCTTTGATATTTGAATCTACCAGTATTTGGACAAAGCTTTTGAAGCTATTCTCCTGCAGTTGTAACAGCTTCTTTTAAAATATCCTTCAGTTCCAGTCGGATTCAGTCCATTGACTGTCTTTTTCTCAAATTTTTCTTTCTGTCTTTCCCTCCTAACAGTGCCTAAATATCCACACATTGTCACTATTTATAAACATTCGGTGTGCCATTAATAATCGCAAAGTAACATAGCAAGAAGTTTGTAAAGTTTGTCCATTTGTTCAAGTTGGCGGGACTGCTCAGGAAGAAGACCTCTCTCCTCTCTCTCGTGGTTAAGCCAGCATAATGTGACTTGCAGGCCTGATGTGGCCTGTAAACCAGGAATTTTCTTACACCACTGTAAAACCTTATGATATTATGTAATGTAATGTTATAATGTACAATTGTAATGATAATATTCACCTAGGTACTCATTTGGTGAAAGCCACAGGCCTTTAAAAGGAAATAATTCAACAACCATGTCTCTGTTATTAAAAAATACAGTCATGGGTGGTAACTCTACAATTCACTCAAAAAGAAAAGAGACCATTGGAAATATGCAAATTAGGCTTGACACCATACAGTGTTAAATCAACACCCAAAATGACTTACTGTAACACTGTTTTTGTTTAACACTAAAAGGAGTTAACTCTAGATCAACAATATTGTTGAATAGAATTAACACTTTGGATGTTAATTACCCCAGTAAAAGTAAAAACTAATTAAATTAAGTGTCCTCTAGGTCTAGTTATTATAAAAGGAATGCGTCTTGGCCGGAACTCCCAAAAGAAGCACGGAAAACAACATTAACAACACGTTGGACTTGTAATGTTTAGGCACGACAGTGCAGTAAGACTGATAATTGTTTACGACAACACTAACCGAATACGGCACGTCATGGTGGATCCATAGTACTACAGTTTATGGTAGTCAGTCAACCACTGAACGTGTGTGTGTGTGAGCCATGCAACACTTGTAGATAAACGACCATCAACTCGATCTGTGTCTGGACATTATTTTATTATTAATATTGAACATATAGAATATTACAATGGCAACGAGGATTAAAAACGAGATGGCTCTGACGCTCGTCAGATGTGGCAGGGCTTGAAAACTATTACGGACTACCAAGGGAAAACCAGCCGCGAGCTGCCCAGTGACGCGAGCATACCAGACGAGCTAAATGCCTTTTATGCTCGCTTCGAGGCAAGTACCACTGAATCATGCATGAGAGCACCAGCTGTTCCGGACGACTCTGTGATCACGCTCTCGGTAGCCGATGTGAGCAAGAACAGGTCAACATTCACAAAGCCGCGGGGCCAGACGGATTACCAGGACGTGTACTCAAAGCATGCGCGGACTAACTGGCAGGTGTCTGCATTGACATTTTCAACTTCTCCCTGACCGAGTGTGTAATACCTACATGTTTCAAGTAGACCACCTAGATACTCAACTAGTCTCAAGAAGGCCAGTTGTATTGCTTCTTTAATCAGCACAACAGTTTTCAGCTGTGCTAACATAATTGCAAAAGGGTTTTCTAGTGATCAATTAGCCTTTTAAAATGTTAAACTTGGATTAGCAAACACAACTTGCCTCTGTACGCCTATGAAAATATTGCATTAAAAATCAGCCGTTTCCAGCTACAATAGCCATTTACAACATTAACAATGTCCACACTGTATTTCGGATCAATTTGATGTTATTTTAATGGACAAAGAAATTGCTTTTCTTTCGAAAACAAGGACATTTCTAAGTGACCCCAAACTTTTGAACGGTAGTGTAAATATACAGGAAAGCCACTCAGCAGCAGGGCGAGAACCTAGATACTTACCACACCACACTTCGCATGTTGGCAACGAACTGTGAGTTTGCAGATGTTGACATGGAGATCAAAGCACAATTGACACAGAGCTGTACCTCATCCAGGCTGCGCAGGAGAGCGCTGAGACAGCCTGACATGACTTTAACCAACCTTCTCGATCATGGGAGATCACTGGAGTTATCTGAAATCCAGGGAACAGGCATAGAACAGGGCTCAGCTACTGTAGTCAATGCAGTGCATCAGAAGCAATACAACAAACACACAAAAAGGGCTAAATCAACCAACCAGGAATTGTGGAGGCAAATACCCACATAATGGAGACTGTCGGGCGAGAGGAAAAGAGTGAAACAAAATCACTTTGCAAAGCAGTGCCGTTCAAAACCAAAGCAGGAGCAACACACGGATAAACACAGATCACGCCAGAGAGTCAACCAAGTAAGTGCAACACATAATGGAGATGCAAGACCAAACGGATCAAGCAGCATGAGGCCTATATGTTTGTAGTTAACAGTGACAAAGTGTTAAACAGCCACAGACACACATTCAGCTAGATGGTGTCTGAGTAGCAGTTCTGATAGACTCAGGGGCTGCAGTGAACAATATCAGTGAGGTGATTTTCAACACTCTGAAGCCACAGCCAAGCTCAGTCAAGCAAAAATCTAAATCTTTTCATATGGCTCCACAAACCTACTGTCCACTGCTGGTGCATTCACATGCAATGTTGAAGCAAAGACACAAGAACACTCAGAGCACATTCTATGTCATTCAAGGTGATGTCCACTCCCTGCTAAGCTACCAAACAGCTGAGGATCAAGATTGTAAATTCTGTGTCTCCTCGACCAGTCAAGCGCACAGTGGCAGATGAACTTGTCGACAGCCATCCAAATATGTTCAGTGGTATCGGAAAGCTGAAATGTTTCCAGCTAAAACAACACAAGTCCAGCCCACATGCCAACCACACAGGTCAAAGAGGAGCTTCAGTCACTGAAGACTGATGACATCGTTAAGACGGTGACAGGCCCTACACCCTGGATTTCCCCCATTGTGACGCCTCCAAAGCCTAAGGACCCAGACAAGGTCAGAATCTTTGTAGACATGCGTAAGGCAAATACAGTCATTTTACTTGAACGTCACATCACACCCACCATGGACGACATCATCCACGAGCTCAACGGAGCCGCAGTGTTTTCCAAGCTGAATATCACCAACTTGAACTACACCCCGAAAGTAGGTACATAACCACGTTCACCACTCATCTAGGCCTGATAAGGTATAAAAGTTTGATCTTTGGTACCTCTTCAGCTGCAGAGGTGTTCCAGAATGCCATCTGTCAGACACTCCAAGGCATTGCAGGTGTAAAAAACCTCAGCAACGACATCATCGTGTGGAGCAACACAAGCTGACCACGATAACAGCCTGAGAGCAGTGTTCCAGAGGCTGAAGGAGAGTGGACTGACTCTCAACCGTAACAAATGTGAGTACAATAAATGCAGACTGGAGTTCTTTGGGTTCATTTTCTCTGCTGGCGGCATCTCAGCTGACCGGAAAAAAGTCACCCCTATTCACCAGACCAGCAATCCCCAAAATGCAAGTGAACTCAAGCATCTCCTCGGCAGGGCCAACTACTGCTCACGTTTCATCCAGGATTATGCCACCATCTCTGCACCACTACGGGAGCTCACAAAGAAGGATGTTCCATGGCAGTGGGGTGAGGAGCAGGAACTAGTGCTGAAAAAGCTAAAAGGCAGTTTAACCAGTAACATCACCATGTCATACTTTGATCCACAGAAAGAGTCAGTCCAACCACTGAACGTGTGTGTGTGAACCATGCAACACTTCTAGATAAGCAACCATCAACTCGATCTGTGTCTGGACATCATTTTATTATTCATATTGAACATATGGAAAATTACAGGGCTGCGTCTCATTTTATTGATTGGTTTCCTGTTTTTTAACCTGACTTGGTTCCACTTGAGATATAAATAGTAGCACTATTACAGCAAATGTGGTATAATTTAACAATATAATGTGTGGTTCTGTTAATAGTGTGCTGATCTTTTTGTGTCATCATACAAAAGTTACAACTCTCTGGAATGAGAAGCAGCCCAAGTTTCTCTCTCTCTACTGCCTCCAGTCCTGTCCTGAGTAGTCTACCGCTCCAGGTTTCTCAGTCCAAACATTGGCCAGCGTTCTAAGAGAGAGAGTCAGCCCCTCGTCTTCTGGAAGACAAACAAAAGGAGGACATCCACACAAATTTCTAAACAAATCTTGGGAAAGTTTACAAAGAGACCACACAACAACATCACAAAAGGCTTAATCTATTTGTAATTAAAAACGTTTCTACACCATGTCATCCCTCAGAAGACGACGTATCTGTCTTCTTCTTGCTTTTCTCTCTCAGTTGTTCCAGTAATACAATCTGTTTGTGCGTGTGCGTGTGTGTGTGTGCGTGTCTTGCATATGTCTGTCAGTCTGCGCGTGTGTATATTTGTGTTCGCATGCTTGTGTGTGTGTGTGTGTGTGTGTTGAAGTCGTCCCCCCCCCCCCCCCCCTCAAATAAATGTTTTACTAGAACACAGGCTCTTTACCAGGGGGGAAAAACAACGTTGTAGCTGCTTCCTGTAACCATGCTTTTACCACCATGCTTAAACCCACCAATAAATGTAAACGAGCACAATCATAATATTATGGTCTGGCATCAGGTGAATACGGGTCTTCTCTCCCTCTCTGCCTTTTCCAGTGGAGGAATGGACTCTGGTGTTAGAGAAATATCAATCATCGACGCATGTTATTACGCACTCACTCACCCCATCTGTGTTGCTCTCTTTGCTCTCGCTCTCTCTGTCTCTGACACACACTCTTTGTGAGAGTGAGTGGGCACTCTCTCAGTACCTGCAGTTAAACGTCACTTGTTCTTTCCTTACATGTGGGGAGGGTGAATGTGTGCAGCCTGCGTGCCTGTGTGTTTGTGTGTTCATTCACATGTGTGTGTTCTCTGATGTAAAGGAAAAATTTGGGGTTTTGTAGTATATATCTGTGCTCTCCCTGGCTGAACGTGTGGCAGATCCAGGGAAAATAAATAGTAGTTCTCCCCTCAGTAAAAGGCTGGAAAAAGCTTAGCTACATTATTAAAATAGCAACTATGGCGATGTGGGAACTGAGCCTGTTGATTTTCCTCTCTCTCTTACGTTGGACCAAGTAATGAATGGGGGGAGAGAGAGAGAGACTTAGGGCTAGTGGTATGACTGAGTGCGTCTTTGTGTGTGTATTTCTGTGCCTGAATAACCACGTGTGAATAGTGTAATTCTAAATGTACAGCATTGAGAGGTAGGAATCGAACCCAGGACTCCAGAGTTGGACATGTTACCACTGTTCCAAGAATAATAGCTCCTTTGGGGGAGTGGTAATTTAAGGTTCGATCAACCTTACATATTTTATAATTTTCCGATTGAACAGTCGGAAGTACAGTAGATGGGGGAACTAGGCAATGAAAAGGACACAGAGAGAAACGTTTAAGGGCTTGGACAGGAGAGGCCGAGTCAGCACTCGGACAGTACCCCCGTCGCCAGGGGATACAGTGAGGGAAGAAAGTATTTGATCCCCTGCTGATTTTGTATGTTTGCCCACTGACAAAGACATGATCAGTCTATAATTTTAATGGTAGGTTTATTTGAACAGTGAGAGACAGAATAACAACAAAAAAATCCAGAAAAACGCATCTCAAATATGTTATAAATTGATTTGAATTTTAATGAGGGAAATAAGTATTTGACCCCTCTGCAAAACATGACTTAGTACTTGGTGGCAAAACCCTTGTTGGCAATCACAGAGGTCAGACGTTTCTTGTAGTTGGCCACCAGGTTTTCACACATCTCAGGAGGGATTTTGTTCCACTCCTCTTTGCAGATCTTCTTCAAGTCATTAAGGTTTCGAGGCTGACGTTCGGCAACTCGAACCTTCAGCTCCCTCCACAGATTTTCTATGGGATTAAGGTCTGGAGACTGGCTAGGCCACTCCAGGACCTTAATGTGCTTCTTCTTGAGCCACTCCTTTGTTGCCTTGGCCGTGTGTTTTGGGTCATTGTCATGCTGGAATACCCATCCACGACCCATTTTCAATGCCCTGGCTGAGGGAAGGAGGTTCTCACCCAAGATTTGATGGTACATTGCCCCGTCCATCTTCCCTTTACAGTGAAGTTGTCCTGTCCCCTTAGCAGAAAAACACCCCCAAAGCATAATGTTTCCACCTCCATGTTTGACGGTGGGGATGGTGTTCTTGGGGTCATAGGCAACATTCCTCCTCCTCCAAACACGGCGAGTTGAGTTGATGCCAAAGAGCTCGATTTTGGTCTCATCTGACCACAACACTTTCACCCAGTTCTCTTCTGAATCATTCAGATGTTCATTGGCAAACTTCAGACGGCCCTGTATATGTGCTTTCTTGAGCTGGGGGACCTTGCGGGCGCTGCAGGATTTCAGTCCTTCACGGCATAGTGTGTTACCAATTGTTTTCTTGGTGACTATGGTCCCAGCTGCCTTGAGATCATAGACAAGATCCTCCCGTGTAGTTCTGGGCTGATTCCTCACCATTCTCATGATAATTGCAACTCCACAAGGTGAGATCTTGCATGGAGCCCCAGGCCGAGGGAGATTGACAGTTATTTTGTGTTTCTTCCATTTGCGAATAATCGCACCAACTGTTGTCACCTTCTCACCAAGCTGCTTGGCGATGGTCTTGTAGCCCATTCCAGCCTTGTGTAGGTCTACAATCTTGTCCCTGACATCCTTGGAGAGCTCTTTGGTCTTGGCCATGGTGGAGAGTTTGGAATCTGATTGATTGATTGCTTCTGTGGACAGGTGTCTTTTATACAGGTAACAAGCTGAGATTAGGAGCACTCCCTTTAAGAGTGTGCTCCTAATCTCAGCTCGTTACCTGTATAAAAGCCACCTGGGAGCCAGAAATCTTTCTGATTGAGAGGGGGTCAAATAGTTATTTCCCTCATTAAAATGCAAATAAATGTATAACATTTTTGACATGCGTTTTTCTGGATTATTTTCTTGTTATTCTGTCTCTCACTGTTCAAATAAACCTAGCATTAAAATTATAGACTGATCATGTCTTTGTCAGTGGGCAAACATACAAAATCAGCAGGGGATCAAATACTTTCTTCCCTCACTGTGTGTGTAGTCCAGAGTCATTAACGTTACGCCGCGTACACACAGCAACGCAACGTGGTATATCGTTCCGCTGGAAGTAATTACTTTTAATGGTGACTCTGTGGCACATCTGCCGGACAAGGCTGCGTTGCGAAAGTCGTCCTGCATGCATTTGAAAAGTACAAAAACAATAATAATGTTGTAACAAATCAAATTAACAACCCAAATAGCACTGTAACAGTAATCTAAATGCAATCTATATGTACAGTGGGGAAAAAAAGTATTTAGTCAGCCACCAATTGTGCAAGTTCTCCCACTTAAAAAGATGAGAGAGGCCTGTAATATTCATCATAGGTACACGTCAACTATGACAGACAAAATGAGGAAAAGAAATCCAGAAAATCACATTGCAGGACTTTTAATGAATTTATTTGGTCAATAACAAAAGTTTCTCAATACTTTGTTATATACCCTTTGTTGACAATGACACATGTCAAACGTTTTCTGTAAGTCTTCACAAGGTTTTCACACACTGTTGCTGGTATTTTGGCCCATTCCTCCATGCAGATCTCCTCTAGAGCAGTGATGTTTTGGGGCTGTCGCTGGGCAACACGGACTTTCAACTCCCTCCAAAGATTTTCTATGGGGTTGAGATCTGGAGACTGGCTAGGCCACTCCAGGACCTTGAAATGCTTCTTATGAAGCCACTCCTTCGTTGCCCGGGCGGTGTGTTTGGGATCATTGTCATACTGAAAGACCCAGCCACTTTTCAATTTCAATGCCCTTGCTGATGGAAGGAGGTTTTCACTCAACATCTCACGATACATGGCCCCATTCATTCTTTCCTTTACACAGATCAGTCGTCCTGGTCCCTTTGCAGAAAAACAGCCCAAAAGCATGATGTTTCCACCCCCATGCTTCACAGTAGGGATGGTGTTCTTTGGATGCAACTCAGCATTCTTTGTCCTCCAAACATGACGAGTTGAGTTTTTACCAAAAAGTTCTATTTTGGTTTAATCTGACATTCTCCCAATCCTCTTCTGGATCATCCAAATGCACTCTAGCAAACTTCAGACGGGCCTGGACATGTACTGGCTTAAGCAGGGGATCACATCTGGCACTGCAGGATTTGAGTCCCTGGCGGCGTAGTGTGTTACTGATGGTAGGCTTTGTTACTTTGGTCCCAGCTCTCTGCAGGTCATTCACTAGGTCCCCCGTGTGGTTCTGGGATTTTTGCTCACTGTTCTTGTGATCATTTTGACCCCACGGGGTGAGATCTTGCGTGGAGCCCCAGATTGAGGGAGATTATCAGTGGTCTTGTATGTCTTCCATTTCCTAATAATTGCTCCCACAGTTGATTTCTACAAACCAAGCTGCTTACCTATTGCAGATTCAGTCTTCCCAGCCTGGTGCAGGTCTACAATTTTGTTTCTGGTGTCCTTTGACAGCTCTTTGGTCTTGGCCATAGTGGAGTTTGGAGTGTGACTGTTTGAGGTTGTGGACAGGTGTCTTTTATACTGATAACAAGTTCAAACAGGTGCCATTAATACAGGTAACGAGTGGAGGACAGAGGAGCCTCTTAAATAAGTTGTTACAGGTCTGTGAGAGCCAGAAATCTTGCTTGTTTGTAGGTGACCAAATACTTATTTTCCACCATAATTTGCAAATAAATTCATAAAAACTCCTACAATGTACTTTTCTTGAAAAAAAATTCTCAATTTGTCTGTCATAGTTGACGTGTACCTATGAAGAAAATTACAGGCCTCTCTCATCTTTTTAAGTGGGAGAACTTGCACAATTGGTGGCTGACTAAATACTTTTTTTCCCCACTGTATATACACCGAAAGAATTTACAGAAAATATACTAGGAATGATATGTACAGCAATAGATACATTAGCGTGAGCTACAGTATGTCAAGAATCCAGTATATAAATAAATATACAGTGTGTATAAACAGTGTGACTAAAATGCAATGTATAGTAGTAGAAATATTAGAATGAGCTACAGTGGCTTGCGAAAGTATTCACCCCCCTTGGCATTTTTCCTATTTTGTTACCTTACAACCTGGAATAAAAATTGATTTTTTGGGGGGTTTGTATAATTTGATTTACACAACATGCCTACCACTTTGAAGATGCACAATTTTTTTATTGTGAAACAAACAAGAAATAAGACAAAAAACAGAAAACTTGAGCTTGCATAACTATTCACCCCCCCAAAGTCAATACTTTGTAGAGCCACCTTTTGCAGCAATTACAGCTGCAAGTCTCTTGGGATATGTCTCTATAAGCTTTTTGCCCATTCTTCAAGGCAAAACTGCTCCAGCTCCTTCAAGTTGGATGGGTTCCGCTGGTGTACAGCAATCTTTAAGTCATACCACAGATTCTCAATTGGATTGAGGTCTGGGCTTTGACTAGGCCATTCCAAGACATTTAAATGTTTCCCCTTAAACCACTCGAGTGTTGCTTTAGCAGTATGCTTAGGGTCATTGTCCTGCTGGAAGGTGAACCTCCGTCCCAGTCTCAAATCTCTGGAAGACTGAAACAGGTTTCCCTCAAGAATTTCCCTGTATTTAGCGCCATTCATCATTACTTCAATTCTGACCAGTTTCCCAGTCCCTGCCGATGAAAAACATCCCCACAGTATGATGCTGCCACCACCATGCTTCACTGTTGGGATGGTGTTCTCAGGGTGATGAGAGGTGTTGGGTTTGCGCCAGACATAGCGTTTTCCTTAATGGCCAAAAAGCTCAATTTTTGTCTCATCTGACCAGAGTACCTTCTTCCATATGTTTGGGGAGTCTCCCACATGCCTTTTGGCGAACACTATACGTGTTTGCTTATTTTTGTCTTTAAGCAATGGCTTTTTTTCTGGCCACTCTTCCGTAAAGCCTAGCTCTGTGGAGCGTACGGCTTAAAATGGTCCTATGGACAGATACTCCAATCTCCACTGTGGAGCTCCTTCAGGTTTATCTTTGGTCTCTTTGTTGCCTCTCTGATTAATTCCCTCCTTGCCTGGTCCGTGAGTTTTGGTGGGCGGCCCTCTCTTGGCAGGTTTGTTGTGGTGCCATATTCTTTCAATTTTTTAATAATGGATTCAATGGTGCTCCGTGGGATGTTCAAAGTTTTGGATCTTTTTTTATAACCCAACCCTGATCTTTACTTCTCCACAACTTTGTCCCTGACCTGTTTGGAGAGCTCCTTGGTCTTCATGGTGCTGTTTGCTTGGTGGTGCCCCTTGCTTAGTGGTGTTGCAGACTCTGGGGCCTTTCAGAACAAGTGTATATATACTGAGATCATGTGACAGATCATGTGACACTTAGATTACACCCAGGTGGACTTTAACTAATTATGTGCACCAGATCTTATTTAGGGGCTTCATAGCAAAGGGGGTGAATAAATATGCACGCACCACTTTTCCGTTATTTATTTTTTCAAATTTTTTGAAACAAGTTTTTCATTTCACTTCACCAATTTGGACTATTTTGTGTATGTCCATTACCTGAAATCCAAATAAAAATCCATTTAAATTTCAGATTGTAATGCAACAAAATAGGAAAAACGGTAAGGGGGATGAATACTTTTTCAAGGGAATACAGTACATAAATACAGAGAATACAGTACATAAATACACAGTACAAAACCCCATAGCAAAATGGATAGAATTGCAGGAAATTAACTTCCGGACCTGTCCGGAATATAAATAATATATACAATGCATTACATAAGTAGGCACCCTTTTAAAAATATATATATACAGTACCAGTCAAAAGTTTGAACACACCTACTCATTCAAGGGTTTTTCTTAATTTTTACTATTTTTTACATTGTAGAATAATAGTGAAGACATCAAAACTATGAAATAACACTTATGGAATCATGTAGTAATCAAAAAAGTGTTAAACAAATCAAAATATATTTTATATTTGAGATTCTTCAAAGTAGCCACCCTTTGCCTTGATGACAGCTTTGCACACTCTTGGCATTCTCTCAACCAGCTTCACCTGGAATGCTTTTCCAACAGTCTTGAAGGAGTTCCCACATGCTGAGCAGTTGTTGACTGCTTTTCCTTCCCTCTGCGGTCCAACTCATCCCAAACCATCTCAATTGGGTTGAGGTCGAGGGATTGTGGAGTCCAGGTCATCTGATGCAGCACTCCATCACTCTCCTTCTTGGTCAAATAGCCCTTACACAGCCTGGAGGTGTTTTGGGTCATTGTCCTGTTGAAAAACAAATTGTCCCACTAAGCCCAAACCAGATGGGATGGTGTATCACTGCAGAATGCTGTGGAAGCCATGCTGATTAAGTATGTCTAGAATTCTAAATAAATCACTGACAGTGTCACCAGCAAAGCACCCCCACACCATCACACCTCCTCCTCCATGCTTCATGGTGGGAACTACACATGCGCAGATCATCTGTTCACCTACACTGCGTCTCACAAAGACCAAAAATGGAACCAAAAATCAACAATTACCCTGTCATGGATTGAACCCCAGGCCGTAGTGGCAATCCAGCACTGCGGTGCAGTGCTTTTGACCAGTGCGACACCCAGGACCCCCCCTTAGACTTTTCTACATTTTATTGTGTTACAACCTGGAATTGCCACTGATCTAAACAGAATAGTCCATAATGTCGAAGTGCAAAAAACTATCTACATCTTTTTTTCAAAATGATTTACAGATAAAAAACTGAAAATTCTTGATTGCATAAGTATTCACCCCCTTTGCTCTGACACTCCTAAATAAACTGTGGTGAAACAAATTGCCTTCAGAAGTCACATAATTAGTTGAATGGAGTCTGTGTGCAATTAAAGTGTCACATGATCTCAGATTAAATAAACCTGTTTCTGGAAGGCCCCAGAGTTTGTTAGAGAGCATATCTAAACAAATAGCATCATGAAAATCAAGGAACTATCAAAACAAGTGTGGTCCTCTGTAGCTCAATTGGTAGACCATGGCGCTTGTAATGCCAGGGTAGTGGGTTCGATCCCCGGGACCACCCATACGTAAAATAAAATGTTTATGCACAAATGACTGTAAATCGCTTTGGATAAAAGTGTCTGCTAAATGGCATATTATTATTATTATTATTATAAAGTTCTGGAGAAGCACCAATTAGGGTTGGGTTCTAAAAAAATATCCCAAACTTTTAACATCCCCCAGAGCACCATTAAATCCATTATAAAAAAACTGAAAGTATATGTCTGGAAGAAGCTGGAGAGATCCGAAGCTGAGATGGGAGAAACCGTCCATGGGACAACTATCACTCGGACGCTCCACAAAGCTGGGCTTTATAGAAGAGTGGCGAGAAGAAAGCCATTGCTGAATTATTTTTGTACATCAACTCCCATTTGGACAGCAAACATGTGGACAAAGATCATTTTTGGCAAAACGGGGACATTTTCAGCTTCCAGGAATTGTGTACAGATCCTTGCGACATGGGGCCATGCATTATCATGCTGAAACATGAGGTGATGACGACGGATGAATGGCATGACAATGGGACTCGGGATCTCGTCACGGTATCTCTGCATTCAAATTGCCATTGATAAAATGCAATTGTGTTCGTTGTCCGCAGCTTATGCCTGCCCATTCCATAACCCCACCGCCACCATGGGGCACTCTGTTCACAATGTTGTTGACAGCAGCAAACCGCTAGCCCAGACGACGCCATACACGCTGTCTGCCATCTGCCTGGTACATTTGAAACCGGGATTCTTCCGTGAAGAGCACACTTCTCCAGCATGCCAGTGGCCATCGAAGGTGATCATTTGCCCACTGAAATTGGTTACTGCAGTCAGGTCAAGACCCTGGTGAGGACGACAAGTACGCAGATGAGCTTCCCTGAGATAGTTTCTGACAGTTTGTGCAGAAATTCTTCGGTTGCGCAAACCCACAGTTTCATCAGCTGCCCGGGTGGCTGGTCTCAGACAATCCCACAGGTAAAAAAGCCAGATGTGGAGGTTCAGGCTGGCGTGGTTACACATGGTATGCGCTTGTGAGGCCGGTTAGACGTACTGCCAAATTTCTATAACAATGTTGGAGGCGGCTTATGGTAGAGAAATCAACATTCAATTCTCTGGCAACAGCTCTGGTGGACATTCCTGAGGTCAGCATGCCAGCGTGTACGTTTTCTGAGCCATATCTTGCGCCGGCTTGGCTGTGTCCTGATTATGGCAACCTGTCGTTCTGACCTTACAGGGAACAGGGTGTCTGTGGGTCCTTAAAGTCTTAAATTCATTCGATTTTAAGTCTTAATGTCTTAAATAAATTTTTCAAAGGTCTTAAAAAATGTGACAGGTAGGACTACAGTGTTTCCGTTATATTGTGCCGCTGCTTAATTGTTGCCACCGATCCCAAAAAAGTATAAAAAATGAGCGTCAAATAATACTCTATGCATCTTTCAAGATGTTAGAGAGCTATCCAACCACAATCAATACTATTGGTTCCCCTTTAGGTCTATATGAATGTTTCACGACCCCTTGACCAATGAATTGTCATCAAAACTACACTCGAGGAGATTTTTGTTTGTGGATTCTTAGCCAGATGCGATCAGAGGTAAGTTGCACTTTAATTGAAGGAAAGACTCACCCTTTTTGAATGTTATATTGTTTTTGTTTATCGCTGAGCAATGTTCTATTGATTCCCGGGGTAATTTCATGTTTTCATGTGTATCTGAGCTTTTGCCGTTCAAGCAGGCAGAAATCCGGCCGGTATGACGTAGCATTGAGATAAAGTCACTACACTGGAAGTTTTAGATTGCGAAAACGTCTATCATACATGTCAGATTTCAATACTGGCTGATGTCATAATGCGGGAGGTCGTCTTCTCTCAAATGAGCCATTGATCATATTTTTGTGATATTCCTACCTCAAGAAATGTGTAATTTAAGAGGGCCCACCACATTTCTCCTTTGTGTCTGCCTCTTCAGTCCAGGGTGCATTACATGGTGCCGTTACATGGACGATGCGAATGTCAGACTCCACTCTGCGAGGCACATCGATCTGCAGGTTGAACATGGTGAGATTGTATACTCCTAAATTGATAGTGCAGTTTGTTTAGGCAATTTTACAGCTAACTAGCTACTTCACATGCTGATATTGACTTTGTTATTATTATTGTGTGTAGCTACATTTGCTAGCTAGCTACCAGTCCATTGAGAGAGCATTGCATTGTGGGTTTTGTAGTCGACTTGAGCTGCAACAGATTTTTCCACAATGATTTTCACATGTTGCTACCAACCTTATTATAATGACAAAATGAACATTTGTTCACAAAAAATATTGTTCTCACATGTTTGTTATGCACTGCTCCAAAAAATAAAGGGAACACTTAAACAACACAATGTAACTCCAAGTCAATCACACTTCTGTGAAATCAAACTGTCCACTTAGGAAGCAACACTGATTGACAATAAATGCCACATGCTGTTGTGCAAATGGAATAGACAACAGGTGGAAATTATAGGCAATTTGCAAGACACCCCCCAATAAAGGACTGGTTTTGCAGGTGGTGACCACAGACCACTTCTCAGTTCCTATGCTTCCTGGCTGATGTTTTGGTCACTTTTGAATGCTGGCGGTGCTTTCACTCTAGTGGTAGCATGAGACGGAGTCTACAACCCACACAAGTGGCTCAGGTAGTGCAGCTCATCCAGGATGGCACATCAATGCGAGCTGTGGCAAGAAGGTTTGCTGTGTCTGTCAGCGTAGAGTCCAGAGCATGGAGGCGCTACCAGGAGACAGGCCAGTACATCAGGAGACGTGGAGGAGGCCGTAGGAGGGCAACAACCCAGCAGCAGGACTGCTACCTCCGCCTTTGTGCAAGGAGGAGCAGGAGGAGCACTGCCAGAGCCCTGCAAAATGACCTCCAGCAGGCCACAAATGTGCATGTGTCTGCTCAAACGGTCAGAAACAGACTCCATGAGGGTGGTATGAGGGCCCGACGTCCACAGGTGGGGGTTGTGCTTACAGCCCAACACCGTGCAGGACGTTTGGCATTTGCCAGAGAACACCAAGATTGGCAAATTCGCCACTGGTGCCCTGTGCTCTTCACAGATGAAAGCAGGTTCACACTGAGCACGTGACAGACGTGACAGAGTCTGGAGACGCCGTGGAGAACGTTCTGCTTCCTGCAACATCCTCCAGCATGACCGGTTTGGCGGTGGGTCAGTCATGGTGTGGGGTGGCATTTCTTTGGGGGGCCGCACAGCTCTCCATGTGCTCGCCAGAGGTAGCCTGACTGCCATTAGGTACCGAGATGAGATCCTCAGACCCCTTGTGAGACCATATGCTGGTGCGGTTGGCCCTGGGTTCCTCCTAATGCAAGACAATGCTAGACCTCATGTGGCTGGAGTGTGTCAGCAGTTCCTGCAAGAGGAAGGCATTGATGCTATGGACTGGCCCGCCCGTTCCCCAGACCTGAATCCAATTGAGCACATCTGGGACATCATGTCTCGCTCCATCCACCAACGCCACGTTGCACCACAGGCTGTCCAGGAGTTGGCGGATGCTTTTAGTCCAGGTCTGGGAGGAGATCCCTAAGGAGACCATCCGCCACCTCATCAGGAGCATGCCCAGGCATTGTAGGGAGGTCATACAGGCACGTGGAGGCCACACACACTACTGAGCCTCATTTTTACTTGTTTTAAGGACATTACATCAAAGTTGGATCAGCCTGTAGTGTGGTTTTCCACTTTAATTTTGAGGGTGACTCCAAATCCAGACCTCCATGGGTTGATACATTTGATTTCCATTGATAATTTTTGTGTGATTTTGTTGTCAGCACATTCAAATATGTAAAGAAAAAAGTATTTAATAAGATTATTTCATTCATTCAGATCTAGGATGTGTTATTTTAGTGTTCCCTTAATTTTTTTGAGCAGTGTATTTAACATTGTAAATTATAGGAATTCGTGGTTTTCGGTGGATTCTTCTGGAGTAAAACTATAAGTATTTCTCAGATACCATGAGTATTTAAAACATTAGGAACACCTGCTTTTTCCATGACAGACTGACCAGGTGAAAGCTATGATCCCTTATTGATGTAACTTGTTAAATCCACTTCAATCAGTGTAGATGAAGGGGAGGAGACAGGTTAAAGAATGATTTTTAAACCTTGAGACAAATGTCATATTTCTGTATTTTATTATCAAAAAAGTCTAAAAACATATTTTCACTTTGTCTTCATGGGGTAGATGGTTGAGAAAAAAAATAATTCAATGTTTTATCAATTTGAATTCAGGCTGGAACACAACAAAAGGTGGAATAAGTCAATGGGTATTAATACTTTCTGAACATACTGTAACTTATAAATGCCTCATGAGCTAAGTTCAATTGTCGTTCCCCTTCGGAAATATAGTTTTGCACACTCAGTGCATATCAGTACACTCTTAACAACCTAAGCATTATGAAACTTCTGTTAGAAGCCTCATGTATCTAAATAGCAATACATTTTTATCTTGACTAAATTTGACACACTCTCATTACCCTTATACAAAAACTCCTCACTTGCTTAATAATTAATGATCTGCTTAACGTGGACAGATTCTGGGCGGAGTAACACTCTCGCTTTGCCTCTTCCTCTCTGGTGATTGTGATGTAGTCTCGGATATCCTAGATCTTGGAGCATTGTAAGCTAGGCAAGCAACCCATCTGTCAAGAAGAGAGAGACTAATAGGTATGCACAAACTAGGCCTATTTAAAACATTGCCATCACCTGGCAGCATTTACTTGCCAGATTCAGTAGCTTGAAACTCGCCAAAAAGCTTGAAAACCCCATTAATTTTTGCTCAAAGTTCAGAACAAAAATGAGAACTGAACATAATTCATTGTTTTTTTAATTTTTTTGTTAGTTTTGGAGTCAAAGATAATAGTTTCAGTATCGTTCTATTTTTCCAAACGGCTTGAAAATTATTTTATTTCAGTTTACTCAACAAAGATTTAGTTTACTATAATAACCTTGGTGTGTGCTGGGGCCAGAGTGACAGGGCTATGACAGCTTGGGGGTAATTTTCTGCAGCCAGGCAGACAGTCATCATGTTATCTCATGTCTGGAGCTTCCAGCTGAGACCTAAGCAGGCAACCAACATTCCAAAGCGCTGACTCATAGTGTGCGTGTGTGCGTCTGTGTGTCACAGTTACTGGAATACCCCACATATCAATACTCTTACACATGTTAAAAACTCTGCCTTACTTGTGCCACTGTAGCAGCTTACTCCTGAACCAAATGTCAGAGCAGTAGCATACCTGTACCCTTCCAGCTTTGCTTATAATATGTTAGCAGATGTATTTATTCAGCCTTGTACATCATCAAGAATAATATTTTACAATAACAACATACACTACATAACCAAAAGTATGTGAACACCTGCTTATCGAACATCTCATTCCAAAATCATGGCTATTAATATGGAGTTGGTCCCCCCTTTGCCGCTATAACAGCCTCCACTCTTCTGGGAAGGCTTTCCACTAGATGTTGAAACATTGCTGCGGTGACTTGCTTCCATTCAGCCACAAGAGCATTAGTGAGGTCGGGCACTGATGTTGAGCGATTAGGCCTAGCTCGCAGTCGGCATTCCAATTCATCCCAAAGGTGTACGATGGGGTTGAGGTCAGGGCTCTGTGCAGCCTAGTCAAGTTCTTTCACACCGATCTCAACAAACCATTTCTGTATGGACCTCGCTTTGTGCACGGGGGCATTGTCATGCTGAAAAAGGAAATGGCCTTCCCCAAACTGTTGCCACAAAGTTCGGCCTAGCCCGAACCATGAAAAACAGCCCCTTATTCCTCCTCCACCAAACTTTAAGTTGGGACTATGCATTCGGGCAGGTAGCATTCTCCTGGCATCCCCCAAACGCAGATTTGTCTGTCGGAGTGCCAGATGGTGAAGCGTGAGTCATTAATCCAGAGAATGCGTTTTCACTGCTCCAGAGTCCAAGCTTTAAACCACTCCAGCAGACGCTTGGCATTGCTCATGGTGACACAGGATTGTGTGCGGCTGCTCAGTCATGGAAATCCATTTCATGAAGCTCCCAACGAACAGTTATTGTGTTGACATTGCTTCCAGAGGCGTGTCAACACAAGAACAAGAAGAGAAGAAGAGTGTTGCAACCGAGGACAGACAGTTTTTACATGCTACGCGCTTCATTACTCTGCGGTCCCTTTCTGTGAGCTTGTGTGGCCTACCACTTCGCGGCTGAGCCGTTGTTGCTCCTAGACATTTCCACTTCAAAATAACAGCATTTACAGTTGACCGGGGCAGCTCTATCTAGCATGGCAGAAATTTGACGAACTGACTTGTTGGAAAGGTGGCATCCTATGACGGTGCCACGTTAAAAGTCACTGAGCTCTTCAGTAAGGCCATTCTACTGGCCAATGTTTTGTCTATGGAGATTGCATGGCTGTATGCTCAATGTTATACACCTGTCAGCAATGGGTGTGGCTGAAATGACCAAATCCACTAATTTAAAGGGGTGTCCACATAGTTTTGTATATATAGTGTAGTTTTGTGTGCATGATAACTTACAGTATACCCAACAGTATAATAACACTGAGCTCAAGGTTTAAATTGCACATTGATTCTTGGGGCGGGGGGATTCAACCTCTCTTTTTTAGTATTAAGGGGGAGGGGCCCACATTGATAATTAAATTCTTAATTCAATATGGTTTTGACCATCAATACAGTAACATGTTTAACTCTAAAATGTCTCCTGTCTGCTGCCCGAGCCAGTAGAACACACCTCCATTATGGATATTATATTATATTCTAAATGACCAACATGTATTATATTACATTCTATCTAAACATTATGTCTCTGTGATTCCTGTGATGTTTCTGTTCAACCCTAATAACGGCTCCACATCGGAATTCCCAAGCATAACTGTATGCTTTGGGAATTCGTCTTTTTTTTTTTTTTTTTTTCATGGATGAAAAGCAACAATCTCAGACGCTGGCGTCCTCTGAAGACAAGGCGTGGAGGTCCTGGAATTAAAAAGGAAATAATCAGATGTGAGGAGAGGCAGACCCTTGATAGGATCTGTTATGTCAGTATGGCCATAGCGACTTACAGTTAGTGCATTCATCTTAAGATAGCTAGGTGGGACAACCACATATCACAGGCATGGAAAGTACATTTTACCTAAATAATGTAGCTATCAGCAGAATCAGAGCTAGAAGGGGAGGTGGGGGGGTCAAGGTGAGGAGGAGGATTATTTAAGATACTGTTTGAAGAGTTAGGGTTTCAGATGTTTTCGGAAGATGGGCATGGACAGAGTGCTCGGCTTGGGGTGTAGGGTTTGAGCATAGCCTGAAGGTAGGGAGGGGCAGTTCCTCTTGCTGTTCCGTAGGTAATTACCATGGCCTTGTAGTGGATGCAAGCTTTGAATGGAAGCCAGTCGAGTGTGCGGAGGAGTGTGATGACATGAGAGAACTTGGGAAGGTTGAAAACTAGGCGGGCTGCTGCATTCTAGATAAGTTGCAGGGGTTTGATGGTACAAGCGGGGAGCCCAGCCAACAGCGAGTTGCAGTAGTCCAGACGGGAGATTACAAGTGCCTGGATTAGGACCTGCACCGCTTCCTGTGTGAGGTAGGGTCGTACTCTACGGATGTTGTAGAGCATGAACCTGCAGGAGCGGGTCACTGCTTTGATGTTTGCAGAGAACGACAGGGTGTTGTCCAGAGTCACGCCAAGGAGGGTGACACTGGGAGGGTGACACTGTGGAGTTGTTAACAGTGATGGAGAGGTATTTGAGTGGGAAGGCATTCCCCAGGAGGAAGAGCAGTTCCGTCTTGTCGAGGTTGAGCTTGAGGTGGTGGGCCGACATCCAAGTTGAGATATCTGCCAGGCACGCAGAGATATGTGTTGCCACCTGGGTGTCAGAAGGGGGGAAGGAGAAAAGTAGTTGAGTGTCATCCGCATAGCAATGATAGGAGAGACCATGTGAGGATATGATGGAGCCGAGTGACTAGGTGTATAGAGAGAAGAGGAGAGGGCCTAGTACCGAACCCTGGGGGATGCCAGTATTGCAGACACAGATCCTCTCCACGTCACCTGGTAGGAGCAGCCTGCCAGGTAGGATGCAATCCAAGAGTGTGCATAGCCTGAGACGCCCAGCCCTGAGAGGGTGGCGAGGAGGATCTGATAGTTCACGTTGTCGAAGGCATCGGATAGATCTAGGAGGATGAGAACAGAGGACAGAGAGTCAGCTTTGGCAGTGCGGAAAGCCTCCGTGACACAGAGAAGAGCAGTATTGGTTGAGTGACCCGACTTGAAGCCTGACTGGTTAGGGTCAAGAAGATTGTTCTAAGAGAGATAACGAGAAAGTTGATCAGAGACAGCACGCGCAAGTGTTCTGGAAAGAAAAGAAAGAAGGGATACAGGTCTATAGTTTTTGACGTCCTCGTTTCACATGTAGTGTGTTATTCAGAACAGAGGGTCTCGTGTGATAGTGGCTGGGCCAAGTGGTGTTACATGATAAAAGGTAGAATAAGAGACAGGCTGTCCAGAGGAAAATACAGATATATCACAGGATTTTATGGACATGGTGAAATGTAGTGTTATGACTATAACTACTGTTCCCTGAAGGAGGGAAACAATGTACAACATACTATGGGGAGTCACACTCTCGCGACTTCAGTTGAAGGATCTATAATCACGCCTGACAAGTCCAATGAAATCCGCGCCTTGCTGGACAGTACCGTTGCGTGAGTAAAATCACTGGGGAAGCTAAGCCAGGAAAAAAAAGCCATATTACAACCTACACTACAGGTCCAAAATTTTAGAACACCTACTCATTCAAGGGTTTTTCTTTATTTTTACTATTTTCTGCATTGTAGAATAATAGTGAACATATCAAAACTATGAAATAACACATATGGAATCATGTAGTAACCCAAAAAGTGTTAAACAAATCAAAATATATGTATAAATATAGGCCTCCTGTAGCTCAGTTGGTAGAGCATGGTGCTTGCAACGCCAGGGTTGTGGGTTCGATTCCCACGGGGGGCCAGTATGAAAAATGCATTCACTCACTAACTGTAAGTCGCTCTGGATAAGAGCGTCTGCTAAATGACTAAATTGTAAAATGCTTGAGATTCTTCAAATAGCCACCCTTTGACTGCTTTGCACACTCTTGGCATTCTCTCAACCAGCTTCACCTGGAATGCTTTTCCAACAGTCTTGAAGGAGTTCCCATATATGCTGAGCACTTGTTGACTGCTTTTCCTTCACTCTGCCGTCCGACTCATCCCAAACCATCTCAATTTGGTTGAGGTCGGGAGATGTGGAGGCCAGGTCATCTGATGCAGCACTCCATCACTCTCCTTCTTGGACAAAAGCCCTTACACAGCCTGGAGGTGTGTTGGGTCATTGTCCTGTTGAAAAACAAATGATCGTCCCACTAAGCCGAAACCAGTTGGGATGTTGTATCGCTACAGAATGCTGTGGTAGCAAAGCACCCCTACACCATAACACCTCCTCCTCCATGCTTTACGGTGGGAACTACACATGCAGAGATAATCCGTTCACCCATTGCTTGTGTTTCTTGGCCCAAGCAGGTCTCTTCTTCTTATTAGGTGTTCTTTAGTAGTGGTTTCTTTGTAGCAATTCGACCATGAAGGCCTGATTCACACAGTCTCCTCTGAACAGTTGATGTTGAGATGTGTCTGTTACTTGAACTCTGTGAAGCACTTATTTGGGTTGCAATTTCTAATGAACATATCCTCTGCAGCAGAGGTAACTTTGGGTCTTCCATTCCTTTGGCGGTCCTCATGAGAGCCAGTTTCATCATAGCGCTTGATGGTTTTTGCAACTGCACTTGAAGAAACCTTAAAAGTTCTTGAAATGTTCCGTATTGACTGACCTTCATGTCTTAAAGTAATGATGGACTGTTGTTGTTTCTCTTTACTTATTTGAGCTGTTCTTGCCATAATATGGACTTTGTCTTTCACCAAATAGGGCTATCTTCTGTATACCCCCCCCTACCTTGTCACAACACAAATTATTGGCTCAAACACATTAAGAAGGAAATAAATTCCACAAATGAACTTTTAAGAAGGCTCACCTGTTAATTGAAATGCATTTCAGGTGACTACCTCATGAAGCTGGTTGAGAGAATGCCAAGAGTGTGCAAAGCTGTCATCAAGGCAAAGTGTGGCTACTTTGAAGAATATAAAATATCAAATATATTTTGATTTGTTTAACACTTTTTTGGTTACTACATGATTCCATGTGTGTTATTTCATAGTTTTGATGTCTTCACTATTATTCTACAATGTAGAAAATAGTAAAAATAAAGAAAAACCCTTGATTGAGTAGGTGTTCTAAAACTTGACCGGTAGTGTATGTGTTGTGCTAATTGCGTTGTTTGCTCTATAACCTGTTAGTTCATATGCCTTGCCACCGTGATATATAGGCGTAAGGCCGAGACAATAAGAAGACACAGTGGCAGAATAAATTCAACCACAACTTTGTTTCATCACAAAACCGAAGAGCAACAGAGTTACCACAAGTCACAAAGAAAACAGGAGCTGCCTCCACTATTCCAGCACCATTTCAACATCAACATCATCAAATCACCTATGCTTAGTCTAATTAATTGACAACTAAAAGATTCCAAAAGCAATTTAGTCCAATCAACGTAAGCTAAATATCATGTGACTGTCCATGGTATTAATTTCTGTGTATGTGTGCCTAAGTAGAAAAACATGTTGACTCACCCAACTTGTAGAGAAATGCCATTGCTATCTTCCTTTCATGTTTTGGGCTCCCATCTTTCGTGGTCCCGAGTGGCGCAGCTGTCTAAGGTACTTCATCTCAGTGCTAGAGGCGTCACTACAGACCCTGGTTCGATTCCAGGCTGTATCACAATCCAACTGTGATTGGGAGTCCCATAGGGCGGCGCACAATTGGCCCAGCGTTGGCTGGGTTAGGCTGTTACTGTAAATAAGAATTTGACTGACTTGCCTAGTTAAATAGAATATGAAACTTTGCTGAAACGGTCTATGACTCTGTCATACAGTACAAGCTTTTCGTTTTTGTTGTCCTAGGCTACCTGGCTAAAATGCTTGCTCAGTAGCCTAACTTCCTTTCATGAGCAACGATTAGCCAGCTAGTTAACATTAGCCTACTACATCTAGCTACATATTGAACTTCCATCCTCTCAGGCCAGAGGCACAATGTATTAATTTATGGTTGGGTCAGAATCAGTGTTATAATCAGTGGCGGCTCCTGAAAAAATTCTCAGGGGGGGCAATTTTTCTGATGATTTAGGTGACCTACACACATTTTAAAAAAGATATGTCCAGCAACAACATGAAGACAGGGGCAGCATATAAGTCAATACCAGAAGCATTTATTGACTGATCTCAAAAGTGTTGGCTTACCAGGGTTGGTGGAGCCCTCAGTTTCATCTTTGCCTCGCAAAGCTAACTCAAACACTCCGCAAAACTTCACACACTGGATTAGCCGGCTGAGGATGTGGCGGTTCTTGCTAATGTCGTAGTAAATATATTTGTTATAGTGAATATGGAATATGATATGTTGAGTAAAATGTTGTGCTAAGATCTATTTAGGTCAGGAGCTGGTTATAAGTTCTGTTCCTATCCAATAACAATGGACAAAAGGGTCCTATCTTGTCAGCCTTGTCAGCAGGTGGCCAAGGACAACACCCACGCCATAGGCCTCTCAGTTCTTCCAACTCACGAGTTCTTGCTCTGAGGACACACACACACACACACACAAACACACACACACACACATCATCACTGTTAAACACACACACACACACACACACACACATCATCACTGTTAAACACACACACACACACACACAAAAATCCCCTCTCTTAGGCTGAACATTTGAAGACAGAGAACCCGACTCAGAGCCAATGCAACAGTGACAGTAGCCTGGAGGGGACCTCGCCCAACTCATCAGGACCAATCAGAAGATCAGAACTACTAGATTCAACCTACTTCATTTATTGCATAAAATGTCTGCACACAATGTTTCGGGGCTCTCTTCAGATAATAATAATAATAATAATAATATGCCATTTAGCAGACGCTTTTATCCAAAGCGACTTACAGTCATGCGTGCATACATTTTTGTGTATGGGTGGTCCCGGGGATCGAACCCACTACCTTGGCATTACAAGCGCCATGCTCTACCAGCTGAGCTACAGAAAGTGGATACTCATGGATGCGCATCGCAATTGTAAAATGTCAACACAATTGGAGACACCACGTCATTTTTGGAGACATGTTATTGACAGTAAACTATTGTAGATGCGACTGCTAACTAAATAAAACATTTTAGCTGGCTAGCTAATCATCTTAGCTAAATGTGGGGCAAACAATTCAGTTATTTACCGTTAATTTGAGGGATTGGGGTGAAAGAAATCGAGTTACATAGTGATACTTTACGATATACTGTATTGACAATATCGCAATATTTTAGCGCTAGTTGGCTGTACCTGCACCAAAACACCATTATTGTTCCTTCATAGCTTGTTCTCAATCTTTTCACATTGGGAGCCAATTTGTTTTCAGCACTTTTATTTCCATGACTGATCAAAACTCGTTCTCATGGCTTTCTGATCCCTCTGCAACAGACATATGGTGCGCAATAAAATCACAGTATCGAATCGCAATACGTATAGAATCATGAGACTAGCAAACGCGATGTCTTCTCCAAAACGGCAATGTGTCTCCAGCAATGTTTACTTTTTTGACGTTCTATGGCATCTCCACTTTCCAAGCATATATGACCACATGTAATATTTTGGTAAGTGATGCAAATAGTGAACTATGTAGGGCCAGGATGTAAAATATATGTAGCTGCAGCAATTTCTCTTATCTGATATGGTAAGTAATGGGGCTTAATGTATAGCTCCCTAAGAGTTTGACGAACGGGTCCGTGCACGCGATTCCAGATATCTTTACCTCTGAATAAACTGCCTTTATTATACCATATCCACCCTGTCCAAAGTCTCTACTTGGTCTCAGTTCTCCAGTAAACTTGTGATTATCAACACTAACCTCATCGTTGTGGCGGCGGACAGCTAGCCTGTATCCCTCATCAAGTTGAGTGGCAATGTTATTTTTCCGTTCGTACCAATTTTTTGAAAATCCTCGGGTGTAGGACTTTCCGCCTTTAGTAGAAACCTGTTGAATTATTAAATTTGGTCTGGGAGGTCCTAATTGTTTCGTTGCCAATTTATCTTCATTTGTTCGCCGACAAAAAGGAACTTCTTTCAAAGACACAATCCGCTCTTTTCTCAGTTACGTTCATGGTTACGTTACGTTACGTATGACGAAAGCGCGTAAGTGCAAGCCCTCAGACACCCATAGAGATTGTATTGAAGGCTCTGAAATTTGAAAAAAATAGATTTTACATGGGAGTCTATGACAGACTTCTGGGCGATTTTCAACCTGACTGAAATCGCCCCAAAAGGGGGGGGAGCAATTTGAAGCACGACTTTAGCCTGATTCGACATTTAGTGGCACTGTGGCAGATCAGACGTATAGATTACAACACTGATAACTACTGTTGCCGTGATATAATTGATTAGAAAAAAAATCCCTTCCTTTTCCCGTTTGGCAGTGCGTCGCCCATATCGCCCTATTGAACAGGCCGCCCCTGGTTATAATCATTGGTCAGTACAGAGATTTAAGTAAAACCACAAGTCCAAATCCCTATCTTCGTCCATGGCAAATTTAGGAAAGGGACAATTTTAGCTAGCCAGACACCGGAGGACAACAACAGAACAAGATGCAACAATTGACGTTGGTGTGAGGCTAAATCAAAACTAGCTTCCCTGACACTTTTTTTTTTAGGGGGTAGATCAGCTTTAATATTTCAGATAGATTGTAACTTCCATCAATGTAACTTCCAATCACCCATATTTTTTTCTTGCAAATATATTTATACATATATATATACACATACAGTTGAAGTCGGAAGTTTACATACACCTAGGTTGGAGTCATTAAAACTATTTTTCAACCACTCCACAAATGTCTTGTTAACAAACTATAGTTTTGGCAAGTCGGTTAGGACATCTACTTTGTGCATGACACAAGTAAAAACATTATTTCACTTATAATTCACTGTATCACAATTCCAGTGGATCAGAAGTTTACATACACTAAATTGACTGTGCCTTTAAACAGCTTGGAAAATTCCAGAAAATGATGTAATGGTCTTAGAAGCTTCTGATAGGCTAATTGACATCATTTGAGTCAATTGGAGGTGTACCTGTGGATGTATTTCAAGGCCTATCTTCAAACTCAGTGCCTCTTTGCTTGACATCATGGGAAAATCAAAAGAAATCAGCCAAGACCTCAGAAAAAGAATTGTAGACCTCCACAAGTCTGGTTCATCCTTGGGAGCAATTTCCAAACGCCTGAAGGTACCACGTTCATCTGTACAAACAATAGTACGCAAGTATAAACACCATGGGATCACACAGCCGTCATACCGCTCAGGAAGGAGACGCGTTCTGTCTCCTAGAGATTAACTTACTTTGGTGCGAAAAGTGCAAATCAATCCCAGAACAACAGCAAAGGACCTTGTGAAGATGCTGGAGGAAACAGGTACAAAAGTATCTATAGCCACAGTAAAACTCCAGGGTGGTCCTCTGTAGCTCAGCTGGTAGAGCACGGCGCTTGTAACGCCAAGGTAGTGGGTTCGATCCCCGGGACCACCCATACACAAACAATTTATGCACGCATGACTGTAAGTCACTTTGGATAAAAGCGTCTGCTAAATGGCATATTATTATTATTATTAAAACGAGTCCTATATCAACATAACCTGAAAGGCCGCTCAGCAAAGAAGAAGCCACTGCTCCAAAACCGCCATAAAAAAACCCAGACTACAGTTTGCAACTGCACATGGGGACAAATATCGTACTTTTTGGAGAAATGTCCTCTGGTCTGATGAAACGAAAATATAACTGTTTGGCCATAATGCCCATCGTTATGTTTGGAGGAAAAAGGGTGCAGCTTGCAAGCCGAAGAACACCATCCCAACCGTGAAGCACAGGGGTGGCAGCATCATGCTATGGGGGTGCTTTGCTGCAGGAGGGACTGGTGCACTTCACAAAATAGATGGCATCATGAGGAAGGAAAATTATGTGGATATATTGAAGCAACATCTCAAGACATCAGTCAGGAAGTTAAAGCTTGGTCGCAAATGGGTCTTCCAAATGGACAATGACCCCAAGCATACTTCCAAAGTTGTGGCAAAATGGCTTAAGGACAACAAAGTCAAGGTATTGGAGTGGCCATCACAAAGCCCTGACCTCAATCCTATAGAAAGTTTGTGGGCAGAACTGAAAAAGCATGTGCGAGCAAGGAGGCCAACAAACCTGACTCAGTTACACCATCTCTGTCAGGAGGAATGGGCCAAAATTCACCAAACTTATTGTGGGAAGCTTGTGGAAGGCTACCCGACATGTTTGACCCAAGTTAAACAATTTAAAGGTAATACTATCAAATACTAATTGAGTGTATGTACACTTCTGACCCACTGGGAATGTGATGAAATAAATAAAAGCTGAAATAAATCATTCTCTCTACTATTATTCTGACATTTCACATTCTTAAAATAATGTGGTGATCCTAACTGACCTAAAACAGGACATTTTTACAAGGATTAATTGTCAGGAATTGTGAAAAACTGAGTTTAAATGTATTTGGCTAAGGTGTATGTAAACTTCCGACTTCAACTGTGTGTGTGTATATGCTTGGGGTCATTGTCCATATATATATATATATATATACACACACATATACAGCTCTGGAAAAAATTAAGAGAGAATACTGCAAAATTATCAGTTTCTCTGGTTTTACTATTTATAGGTATGTGTTTGGGTAAAATTGAAAAATATATATTCTATAAACTACTGACAACATTTCTCCCAAATTCCAAATAAAAATGTTGTCATTTAGAGCATTTATTTGCAGAAAATGACAACTTGTCAAAATAACAAAAAAGATGCAGTTTTGTCAGACCTCGAATAATGCAAAGAAAATAAGTTCATGTTCATTTTTAAACAAAACAATACTAATGTTTTAACTTAGTTCAGAAATCAATATTTGGTGGCATAACCCTGATTTTCAATCACAGCTTTCATGCGTCTTGGCATGCACTCCACCAGTCTTTCACATTGATGTTGGGTGACTTTATGCCACTCCTGGCGCAAAAATTCAAGCAGCTCGGCTTTGTTTGATGGCTTGTGACCATCCATCTTCCTCTTGATCACTTTCCAGAAGTTTTCAATGGGGTTCAGGTCTGGAGATTGGGCTGGCCATGATAGGGTCTTGATCTGGTGGTCCTCCATCCACACCTTGATTGATCTGGCTGTGTGGAATGGCGCACTGTCCTGCTGGAAAAAACAATCCTCAGAGTTGGGGAACAATGTCAGAGCAAAAGGAAGCAAGTTTTCTTCCAGGACAACCTTGTACGTGGCTTGATCTGCCCGATTCCAGCCTTGCTGAAGCACCCGCAGATCATCACCGATCCTCCACCAAATTTCACAGTGGGTGCGAGTCACTGTGGCTTGTAGGCCTCTCCAGGTCTCCGTCTAACCATTAGACGACCAGGTGTTGGACAAAGCTGAAAATTGGACTCATCAGAGAAAATGACCTTACTCCAGTCCTCTAAGGTCCAATCCTTATGGTCTTTTGCAAACCTCAGCCGGGCTCTTCTTTGTTTCTCATTGATGAAGGGCTTTTTTCTAGCTTTGCACGACTTCAGCCCTGCCCCTAGGAGCCTGTTTCGAACCGTCCTCGCTGTGCACTTCACCCCAGCTGCCGTTTGCCATTCTTTTTGTAGGTGACTTGATGTCATCCTACGGTTGTTGAGTGACATTTGAATGAGTTGGCGGTCATCCCGGTCAGTAGAGAGTCGTTTTTTCGCCCTCTGCCGGTCTGTAGCTTTGTTGTCCCCAATGTCTGCTGCTTGACCTTGTTCTTATGAACCGCCGTCTTTGAAATTTTAAGGATGGAAGCAACCTGATGCTCACTGTATCCCTCTGCCAGTAAAGCCAGAATTGAACCCTTCTTTTCCTCACTCAAAACTTTCCTTTTCAACTCTTTTGGCATGGTCCATAGTTATTTTTTTAATTAATATTACTTTTGAGGTACTATTAGCACTGTTTTTGCCATCCAGCTGGTCCTATTGCAAGAGGATAGTGATGATCACAGCAGTGGTTTTTATACTTTTCCTCGTTAAATAACATTTGGTTCAGGTGATCACCTAATCAGTACCTAATTCAGTAGAATGAGGTGTGCCTGTGTTGGAATTCAACAGACACTGGAATGGAATGGCTGTCATACATGTAGAGATGCTGATTTAAGAAAAATTGCAGTGGTCTCTTAATTTTTTCCAGAGCTGTATATACAATATTGACACTTTCTATTGGTGCGCCAGGACCATTCAAAGTTGAGCTCATTCAGTTTAGATCAACGCTGATTGGCTATTATGGTAAAATATATATATATATATATACAGTGTCTTCTGAACGTATTCAGACCGCTTGACCTTTTCCACATTTTGTTACATTACAGCCTTATTCTAAAATTGATTGTTTAAAAAAAATATCCTCAGCAATCTATACACAATAGGTTTTTAGATTTTTTTGCACATTTATTAAAGATAAAAAACAGAAATACCTTTACATAAGCATTCAGACCCTTTGCTATGAAACTCGAAATTGAGCTCAGGTGCATTCTGTTCCCATTGATGATCCTTGAGATGTTTCTACAACTTGACTGGAGTCCACCTGGGGTAAATTCAATTGATTGGACATGATTTGGAAAGGCTATGAACCTGTTTTTGCTTTGTCATTATAGGGTATTGTGTGTAGATTGATGAGGAAATAAAAACAATTTAATCAATTTTAGAATAAGGCTGTAACGTAACAAAATGTGGAAAAAGTCAAGGAGTCTGAATACTTTCCGAAGGCGCTGTATATATCAAGGGAGGCCAAATGCTCGCTGGCTTCCCTTGCATTTAATGCTATGGGTGGCAACAATGTCATACTCTTTTTGACCAGACAGCATCAGATAGATGGGTTACACATACAGAGACAGAGGGTCGCTGTTTCGCTCACTCGGATGCTTTCTCTGGTGAGATACATTCAGCCTCTTGTGAATTGAAGGAGAATTAAGAAACACAGAGAGACCAATTTTTATTTTTATTTTATATGTTTTATATGTTTTTTGGGGGGGGAAGCCTGGCTTCCCTTGGCATCCATGAATACATGCCACTGTTGCTGGAAGCCCCGCCTTCCACAGGTAATAAGTATAAGGCTCGGACTCATTCCTTCAATTTAATACCACTCTTCACACAGCCCAGGAATGGATGATGCTGGGCCAAACAGGTGTTGTACCTCCTTTCCCTCCATCAGGGAACAGTAGTTATAGTCATAATGCCAAATTCCTTTTCAATTAGTCAACTTTGGTAAAACATACTATGGGGAAATATAATCACGCACCAAGCCAACCCCAACGGATAATAAATGAAAACGGCCCATGGCAGACCACCCAGACCTGACCTCGCCAGATGCGGTAGTCTGGGTATTGCACACATGGGACGCTGCCTAGTTACTTCCCCCTGTCCCAGCCCTAAGCACCCTGTGGGCTACACTGGGAGCAGTGACATCCAAGCGATAACACCTTGCAAAAGTGTGCGGTGATGCCCAACTTGCCGCAGCACAAATATTTCCTTTAGTCAACCCTTTAAACAACGCCCAAGATGCTGCCAGACCTCTGGTGGAGTGGGCACGTACACCGCTAGGGAACCCTTGCCAATTGCACCGCTAGGGAACCCTTGCCAATTGCTGCTATATGCCAGGGAGATAGCCTCCACAATCCAGTGGGAGAGACGCTGCTTAGGGAGCACCCTGCCACATGCTGGATTAGCAAAACAGACAAAAAGCTGGTCACATAACCGGATAACCTGGGTCCGTTCAATGTACGTACGTAAAGCTCGCACTGGACACAGGGCATGTAACCTCTCTTGCTCTTCAGAAGGAAAAGGAGGAGGTGAAAAGGGAAATAGCTCAAAAGCTAAGGATCATGACTTTTGGGGCGAAGGCCACATTTGGATGCAACGTCACATTAGATTCGCCTGGGGCGAACTGAGTATTGGATAACATGTGTATGTCCCCAACACATTTAGCCGAGGCCAATGCCATGAGCAGGGAGGTTTTGGTTTTGTAGGAGAGGACCTTGTGGTCCCATGTGGGCGCAATAGGTTTAGAGACCGGTCTGAGACGATGTACACCTTTCAGGAACCGCACAACCAGGGGGTGGGCCCCCGGTGGGGCTCCGTCAATTCACACATGACCCGCTGAGATAGCAGCCACGTACACTTTTAATGTAGAGAATGCCTACCCCTGTAGGAAAGTAAGTATGTCCCTCACAGAGCACTGAAAAGGAACAAGTCCTCTATCTTGGCACCAGGGCCAAATGTTTAGCATTAATATGCATACAGCCCTTTCATGGAGGGCACCTTGCAGACTGAATGGTAGCAATAACATTCTGAGGTAAACTTCTAGCCATCAGATTGGCCCTCTCAGGGGGTCAGGCCCTCGCTTGCCAAACCAGTCCGTGCGCCTGAGAGAACAGGTCCCTGGGCAATAGGAGTTGCTACGTGTCCCAGACTAAAAGGCGAATGATCTCTGCAAACCAAGGCTGCCTGGGCCAACAGGGAGCCACAAGAATCAATGATAAGCCCTCCCGGGCTGAATCAGAACCACTGACGGAAATGTGTAAAGGAGGGTCCGAGGCCACTGGTGCACCAGAGTGTCCATTCCCAATGGGGACTAGGGTCCCTAATCGGCAAAAATAGACGACACTGCGTGTTTTACATCGCCCCTGCGATCTACGTCGACCCTGACGAAAATGTCCCATACCTGGGAGACCACACAGGGGTGAAGCCTCCACTCCTGAGAGAGAGGGTCCCACCTAGATAAAAGATCTGCACCTGAGTTGAGGCAACCAGGGACATGCGTCGCCCTAAGCGAGAGCATGTGCGCACTGCTCCCCAGCAACAGGGAGCGAGCCAAGGTTAGATGCATGACACCACTGACATATTGTCGGTTCTGACCAACACAAGCTGGCCCGACAAATGCAGGGGGAAGCGCCTGAGCGCCAGATACACCTTTAGGAACTCAGGGTAATGCAGTGCACTCCGTACCAGTGTCCATACCCCCCAATTCGAGTTGCCTTCGTTCAGCATACCCCACCCTCGGGGGGATGCATCTGTCATGATCACCTGACAATAGCAGAGGGTACCACCACTGGGCCATGGCCTGTAGACCTGACAGCGAAACCCGACGTGAACGGCTTAGGCTGCGAGATGCGTCCAGGTGAGAGTCTAGCTCGAGACCCAGAAATGGAATGCGCTGAGATGGAGTCACACAGCCTTTTTTCTGGTTTCCTATGAAGCCTAGAGACTGAATGAGGGACAGTAGCATGGATGTGTGTAACACCACTTGCCCCTTCGACTCCACCGCCACCAGCCAATCAGCTGTAATAGCCGGCTGCTCATGAATATTCTGAGTTTGTAGACTCTAAGGTGCTTGCTGAGGGCACGTACACTATATATACAAAAGTATGTGGACAAACACTTCAAATTAGTGGATTGCAATCTCCGTTGCCATGCAATCTCCATAGACAAACATTGGCAGTAGAATGGCCTTACTGAACATGGCACCATCATAGGATGCCACCTTTCCAACAAGTCAGTTTGTCACATTTGCTGCTAGAGCTGCCCCGGTCAACTGTAAGTACTGTTATTGTGAAGTGGAAACGTCTAGGAGCAACAACTGCACAGCCGTGAAGTGGTTGGCCACACAAGCTCACAGAACGTGACCGCCGAGTGCTGAAGCGCAAAGCGCTTAAAAATCATCTGTACTCGGTTGCAACACTCACTATGGAGTTCCAAACGGAGTTGAGCTCCATGTCCTTTCCAACCGCTCTGCTAAAAAACACTCTGCACTCACAGAAAAAGAAACTGCCGCTCCAAATTCGCCCATTCATTAAAATCACAATTTAACCAATACCCATCTATTTTTGTGACTACCTGGACCTGCCATTTGGTTTTCAAGTATTGAAACCAAACCATATGGATTTGAATGAAATGTATTTGAATAAACATGAAAAGGTGAACGTAAGAAGCACACATCATTTCAAATATGCTACATGTCATATTAAACAGCAAATAAACACTCTAAATAGGTCAGGAGCCAGACAGGGAGCCTAAGAAGGAACGAAGATGAATAATTTAGGCTATATTATTTCAATTTTTTCAAGGCTATAGCCTACAAAGAAATACATCGTGAAGCATTTGTGAGTGCGACACAGTAGGCTGGTAGGGACATAAAACGTTCAGCTTTAAACAACATTTTGTTGTATTAAATCATTATAGTCTATAAATTGCACATATAGGCTGTGACTTACTTGGAATTAAATTCAAATTAAACGAAAAATGACTTATTAGTGCCTTTTGAATTCATTTTTTGAATTCATTTTTAGAAACACGAGTTTGGCTGTGATTTAGGCTCATGCAATGGTGCCTGGAGAGCAGGCCAGTATCGGAGCATATCCTATCAACGCTTGCAGAGCCGCTGGGGATGCTTAACACCCTTTTGGCCTCTCTTGCCAGGCAAAATAACCCAATCAAAATGGAAAGCTCCTTGAATGTGAGAATATGCCAGGCCTATTGGGCTAAAATCAATCATGGCCTATTGTATAGATAATAGAACAAAAATGTACGAAACGTTTAAGAGATCTGATTTTTAATTTATAAATACTTTGTTACAATGACACTTAGTTATCTACCCACCTTGTTCCTTTCTTTTAGCATGTGCACATAGTAAATACACCATCATGCTTTTGGGATATGTGTCTTTTCAGATTCCACAATGATTCTTTAGTTGTGGACACTACATCACCGCACTTCGTCTCTTGCTCTTGGTCGTCATCTTTGTAAGTCACTTTGATTCAGCATCTTTGTGTTCTATCAGTTTCTTTATGAAAATATTTAGTGAACTCCATGACAGTAGCTAAAGCAAGGGGCTATAGCAGCACACAAGTAGACTACAAATGCATGCTGGGCCGGGCATTCCCTGAGTGAGAGCTACTGGAGTGGGCGAGAAGGCTGATGGACACGCGCCGCTCCTCGCTCCACTACAGCTCCGCTCACATACTCTGCTCTGGATGCAATGTAAGCACAAGAACTGTTCGTTGGGTGCTTCATGAAATGGGTTTCCATGGCCGAGCAGCTGCACACAAGCCTAAGATCACCAAGCGTCAGCTGGAGTGTTGTAAAGCTCGCCGCCATTGTACTCTGGAGCAGTGGAAACGCGTTCTCTGGAGTGATGAATCACGCTTCACCATTTGGCAGTCTGACGGACGAATCTGGGTTTGGTGGATGCCAGGAGAACGTTACCTGCCCGAATGCATAGTGCCAATTGTAAAGTTTGGTGGAGGAGGAATAATGGTCTGGGGCTGTTTTTCATGGTTCGGGGTAGGCCCCTTAGTTCCAGTGAAGGGAAATGTTAACGCTACAGCATACAATGACATTCTAGACGATTCTGTGCTTCTAACCTTGTGTCAACATTTTGGGGAAGGCCCTTTCCTGTTTCAGCATGACAATGCTCCCGTGCACAAAGCAAGGTCCATACAGAAATGGTTAGGAAAAATGTGACTGTTGAAGGAATGAATCCGAGCCTGACGTTATCACCTGTGGAAGGTGCGGCTTCTAGCGAGATGCGGATTTCATTGGCCTTGTTAGGCGTGATTGTAGGTCCTTCAACCAAAGTCGCGAGAGTGCGACTCCCCATAGTATGTTGTACCAAAGTTGACTGACTGAAAGGGAACCACTGTTCCAAACCACACACACAGGCTGGCTTCGAATACTGGCTGACCTGAACAGGAAAGACATTGGGCCTGGCTTCGAATACTGGCTGACCTGAACAGGAAAAACTTGGGGCCCAATTATAGTCTTTGATTAGGGCACAGAGTTGTTTTCTTGTCAGGTCATTAGCTCACCCTATATGGGGAATAGGGTGTCATTTGAGACAGAGCCTATGGCTCTGCTGTAGAGCAGAGCAGACCAGACACACACTCACACACCCTCTATTTATAGAACACAGTCTGTGGTCCACAATAGGTCTGCCTTATAGCTTCCAGTCCATACTGTGTGTGTGTCTCTGTGAGTGTGTGTGTTTTAAGAGGATGTGAGGAAAATATTCCAATGTTTGGGAAGTTGCCATTGAGACACAAAGCAGAGCCAGCTGAGGTGGGTTAATGACCTTACATGGATTGAGCAGAACTATCCAAAAATATAGGGTACTCACGCGCACACAGGCACGCACACACGCACGTTTGACCAAGCCACTATGTGTCCTCAGCTTAACTCTACAATAGCCTGGAGGGCCTGTCCAGAGAGAGTGATGGGAGTAGGGAGAGAAGTGAAGTTAGAGAGAGAGAGAGAGGTGTGTGTGTGTGCATGTATGTGTGTTTGCTTGTTTGTGTGTCCATATATCTGCGTGCGCACCATATACAGAATGTTTATCTGCCAGATGTGCATGTGTGCATAATAATATTTGTGCGCTCTCAAAGTGCTTTTGTCTGTCTCTCTGTCCATGTATCGTTTATGTTGTGTCTACATGTAAAATGTGAACCGTGTCCTTTCTCTCTGCATATGCTGTCAGTTTGTTTCTGTGTGCGTGCAAACTCTGACAGTATCCTCATATTTTTGCCCAGACTGTCTGATTTCCTGTGAGTATTAAAGAGGATTTCCACTCAACAGACATCTCTCTCTGGTTGGGGGGGGGGGGGGGGGGGGGCTGGAGGGGCAGAGGCCCACCTTTGGTCCAGCTGTGTCCGTCTGCCCACCACACACGCAACTTTTTGAAAGTGCTGAACCCTAGCCTGACTGCTGCACTCTATAAACCTTAGGAGCATTCAACAGTGTGAGAGAATCCATTTTTTGTTTTTCAGCCCTGACACTGTCCATCTGTTTTTCGCAGGATGTTCTTTTTTCTTCTGGGGAACTGGGTTTTGAAAAGAATGTGTTTTTATCCTGTTGGTCAGATAGTTTTCATGAAATGTGTGTTTGGCCAATAGTATGAGATGTGCTATTGTACAATAGGGTGTAAGGTTTTTAAAAGGATGTGTTGGGTAGTTCCTTTTTTTTGTTGCATATACAGGGTCAAATCTGCAAAACATAAAAAACCTTGAATGGGCTTAAGCCTAGATTCAATCAGATCAGCGTTAACTGTTGGTAACCAACAACAGCATAGCATATAATTGTTTTTGTTTAGGCAATGTCAGAGGTGTTACTGTCAAATCGGTGAGCGGCTGCTCTTGTGGTCATTGTCTCGAAGCCACATCTGTCCCACACGCGTTAGAAGTTCAGAACGAGAAAGTGAAAATTACAATTAACAATTATATGCTATGCGATTGTCAGCTACCGCGAGTTAACGCTTATTTGATTGAATCAGTTGAGGATGGCCTTAAACTGTGAGCTTCGGCTCCAAGCATTGCGGTTCAATCCCAGGGCAAGGCACTAGTTTTGTAATTTTAGTTTTTCTGTTTGAACCCTATCCCAAACCTTAACCACTCTGAATTAATGCATGAACTAAAGTTTCTGTTTAACTTTTGTGCAATATCAACGACAGCTAACAGACGGCAAAACACGCTGTAATTAAAACGGCAACACACTCCATAATCTACAGACGGCACCACACTTCCTAATTAAAAGGGCAACATACTCCATAATCTCTGTTGCCTGCAATTATGGCAAATGCCTCCATTTGCCTTGGAGGTTGCCTTTTTAAAAGTAATACGTAAGTAAGGTAGTAGATAACAGACACAAGCACACAAACACACACACACACAAACACACACTTCTCTATCATGTACATGAATCAATTAGATTTTTTGTCATGAAAACCATAATGATCATTTAGTACAGTAGGGCAGTGGTTCTCAAACCTCTCCTCGGGGACTCCAAGCCATTCCATGTATTTGAACTATTCTAGAGCTAGCACACCTGATTTAACTTGTCAACTAATTATCAAGTCCTTGACTAGGTGAATCCGGTGAGTTACTGCAGGGCTACAACAAAATTGTGAAATGTCTGGGGGAGCCCCAAGGAGAGGTTTGAGAACCACTGCAGTAGGGAATGCATGAAGAAATGCACACACACTGATTACAATTCGAGCAACGGAGGGCAGGAACACACACACACACACACACACACACACACACACACACACACACACACACACACACACACACACACACACACACACACACACACACACACACACACACACACACACACAGAGGAAACCTTCAGGAAAAAACATATCCTTCTCCTACATGTTTGGGGGTATGAGTGGTGAATGCAGAGTATCTGTTAACATGGAGAAGTTCTAACAGCACAGACCCACCAGCTGCCACATCAAGCCTGGGTGACTCTGAGTTTCCTCAATAAACCTTGACTTGTTTTTCACTCTAAGGCTCCACTTCACTTAAACTTTCCTTGATAAACTTGTTTTTCAGTAGAAGGCTTCATTCCATTTCGAGGAATTAAGGCCTTTCCCAGCTCAGCTGTACATCCAAGCCTACACTTTATGTAAGGTGCCCATAACCCATAAAAACTTTCATGAGACCCCATAAGCCATTTATTAAAAGGCCATTTTACACAACGGTGACTGAGCCGGAAAACCACTGTTCCCCTCGTTATAGACCTTTGTTGTGCTTTATGTGATAAAAACATTCTCAAGGAAAAAGCCTTTGAAGACAATACTGCGATTGAAAGGCATAGTTCGTGTAGTCTTTGTTACTGTATCTACTTTTTTTATAAATTTTTTAAAGACATACTTGAACCAAAATAATGTTGTACCCGCAACATTGCCACAATTAATAAAAAATATACAGTGCATTCGGAAAGTATTCAGACCCCAAATTTTGTTACGTTACAGCCTTACTCTAAAATTGATTAAATTGTTTTTTTCCCCTCATCAATCGACACACAATACCCAATAATGACAAAGCAAAAACAGGAATTTAGATTTTTTTCAGATTTATTACAAATAAAAACATTAATATGACATTTACATAAGTATTCAAACCCTTTAATCAGTACTTAGTTGAAGCTCTTTTGGCAGCGATTACAGCCTCGAGTCTTCTTGGGTATGACGCTACAAGCTTGGCACACCTTTATTTGGGGAGTTTCTCCTATTCTTCTCTGCAGATCCTCTCAAGCTCTGTCAGGTTGGATGGGGAGCGTCGCTGCACATCTATTTTCAGGTCTCTCCAGAGATGTTAGATCGGGTTCAAGTCCGAGCTCTGCCTGGGCCATTCCAGGACATTCAGAGACTTGTCCCGAATCACTCCAGCGTTGTCTTGGCTGTGTCCTTAGGGTCGTTGTCCTGTTGGAAAGGGAACCTTTGCCCCAGTCTGAGGTCCTGAGTGCTCTGGAGCAGGCTTTCATCAAGGATCTCTCTGTACTTTGCTCCGTTCATCTTTCCCTCGATCCTGACTAGTAAAGGCCTGATTGGTGGAGTGCTGCAGAGATGGTTGTCCTTCTGGAAGGTTCTCCCATCTCCACAGAGGAACTCTGGAGCTCTGTCAGAGTGACAATCGGGTTCTTGGTCACCTCCCTGACCAAGGGCCTTCTCCCCCGAATGCTCAGTTTGGCCGGGCGGCCAGCTCTAGGAAGCATCTTGGTGGAGTTCCCACATATGCTGAGCACTTGTTGGCTGCTTTTCCTTCACTCTGCCGTCCGACTCATCCTAAACCATCTCAATTGGGTTGAGGTCAGGGGATTGTGGAGGCTAGGTCATCTGATGCAGCACTCTATCACTCTCCTTCTTGGTAAAATAGCCCTTACACCGCCTGGAGGTGTGTTGGAGCATTGTCCTGTTGAAAAACAAGTGATTGTCCCCCTAAGCCCAAACCAGATGGTATGGCGTATCGCTGCAGATGGCTGTGGTAGCCACGCTGGTTAAGTGTGCCTTGAATTCTATATAAATCACAGACAGTGTCACCAGAAAGCACCCCCACACCATAACACCACCTCCTCCATGCTTTACGGTGGGAAATACAATTGTTCACCCACACCACGTCTCACAAAGACACGGCGGTTTGAACCAAAAATCTCAAATTTGAACTCCAGACCAAAGGACACATTTCCACCGGTCTAATGTCCGTTGCTCGTGTTTCTTGGCCCAGGCAGGTATTTTCTTCTTATTGGTGTCCTTTAGTAGTGGTTTCTTTGCAGCAATTCAACCATGAAGGCCTGATTCACACAGTCCCCTTTGAACAGTTGATGTTGAGATGTGTCTGTTACTTGAACTCTATGAAGCATTTCTTTGGGCTGCAAATAAACTCTATTGAACTTATCTTCTGCAGCAGAGGTAACTCTGGGTGCCAGTTTCATCATACCGCTTGATGGTTTTTGCGACTGCACTTGAAGAAACTTTCAAAGTTCTTGAATTGTTCCGTATTGACTCACCTTCATGTCTTACAGTAATGATGGACAGCCGTTTCTCTTTGCTTATTTGAGCTGTTCTTGCCATAATATGGACTTGGTCTTTTACCAAATAGGGCTATCTTCTGTTAACCTCCCCTACCTTGTCACAACACAACTGATTGGCTCAAACGCATTAAGAAGGAAAGAAATTCCTCAAATTAACTTTTAAGAAGGCACACCTGTTAATTGAAATGCATTCCAGGTGACTACCTCATGAAGCTGGTTGAGAGAATGCCAAGAGTGTGCAAAGCTGTCATCAAGGCAAAGGGTGGCTATTTGAAGAATCTCAAATATCAAATATATTTTTGATTACTACATGATTCCATATGTGTTATTTCATAGTTTTGATGTCTTCACTATTATTCTACAATGAAGATAATAGTAAAAATAAAGAAAAACCCTTGAATGAGTAGGTGTGTCCAAACTTTTGACTGGTAGTGTGTGTGTATATATATATATATATATATATATATACAGTGGGGAAAAAAAGTATTTAGTCAGCCACCAATTGTGCAAGTTCTCCCACTTAAAAAGATGAGAGAGGCCTGTAATTTTCATCATAGGTACACGTCAACTATGACAGACAAATTGAGACATTTTTTTCCAGAAAATCACATTGTAGGATTGTTAATGAATTTATTTGCAAATTATAGTGGAAAATAAGTATTTGGTCACCTACAAACAAGCAAGATTTCTGGCTCTCACAGACCTGTAACTTCTTCTTTAAGAGGCTCCTCTGTCCAACACTCGTTACCTGTATTAATGGCACCTGTTTGAACTTGTTATCAGTATAAAAGACACCTGTCCACAACCTCAAACAGTCACACTCCAAACTCCACTATGGCCAAGACCAAAGAGCTGTCAAAGGACACCAGAAACAAAATTGTAGACCTGCACCAGGCTGGGAAGACTGAATCTGCAATAGGTAAGCAGCTTGGTTTGAAGAAATCAACTGTGGGAGCAATTATTAGGAAATGGAAGACATACAAGACCACTGATAATCTCCCTCGATCTGGGGCTCCACGCAAGATCTCACCCCGTGGGGTCAAAATGATCACAAGAACGGTGAGCAAAAATCCCAGAACCACACGGGGGGACCTGGTGAATGACCTGCAGAGAGCTGGGACCAAAGTAACAAAGCCTACCATCAGTAACACACTACGCCGCAAGGGACTCAAATCCTGCAGTGCCAGACGTGTCCCCCTGCTTAAGCCAGTACATGTCCAGGCCCGTCTGAAGTTTGCTAGAGTGCATTTGGATGATCCAGAAGAGGATTGGGAGAATGTCATATGGTCAGATGAAACCAAAATAGAACTTTTTGGTAAAAACTCAACTCGTCGTGTTTGGAGGATAAAGAATGCTGAGTTGCATCCAAAGAACACCATACCTACTGTGAAGCATGGGGGTGGAAACATCATGCTTTGGGGCTGTTTTTCTGCAAAGGGACCAGGACGACTGATCTGTGTAAAGGAAAGAATGAATGGGGCCATGTATCGTGAGATTTTGAGTGAAAACCTCCTTCCATCAGCAAGGGCATTGAAGATGAAACGTGGCTGGGTCTTTCAGCATGACAATGATCCCAAACACACCGCCCGGGCAACGAAGGAGTGGCTTCGTAAGAAGCATTTCAAGGTCCTGGAGTGGCCTAGCCAGTCTCCAGATCTCAACCCCATAGAAAATCTTTGGAGGGAGTTGAAAGTCTGTGTTGCCCAGCGACAGCCCCAAAACATCACTGCTCTAGAGGAGATCTGCATGGAGGAATGGGCCAAAATACCAGCAACAGTGTGTGAAAACCTTGTGAAGACTTACAGAAAACGTTTGACCTGTGTCATTGCCAAAAAAAGGATATATAACAAAGTATTGAGAAACTTTTGTTATTGACCAAATACTTATTTTCCACCATAATTCGCATATAAATTCATAAAAAATCCTACAATGTGATTTTCTGGATTTTTTCTTCTCATTTTGTCTGTCATAGTTGACGTGTACCTATGATGAAAATTACAGGCCTCTCTCATCTTTTTAAGTGGGAGAACTTGCACAATTGGTGGCTGACTAAATACTTTTTTCCCCACTGTATATACACACATACAGTGGGGAGAACAAGTATTTGATACACTGCCGATGTTGCAGGTTTTCCTACTTACAAAGCATGTAGAGGTCTGTAATTTTTATCATAGGTACACTCCAACTGTGAGAGACGGAATCTAAAACAAAAATCCAGAAAATCACATTGTATGATTTTGCAAATTAATTACTTAAAAATCATACAATCATACAATGTGATTTTCTGGATTTTTGTTTTAGATTCCGTCTCTCACAGTTGAAGTGTACCTATGATAAAAATGACAGACCTCTACATGCTTTCTAAGTAGGAAGACCTGCAAAATCGGCAGTGTATCAAATTCTCCCCACTGTATATATATCATATTTTAGTAATAACGTTACAATAATACATTATACTCAAGGCAATGCAACAGGAATCAATCCTTGATTGACTGAATATGCCCTATGTTTAGGCCCCTCAGTTCTTCCTGATCATGTCATAGCTAAGGTCCAGAGTTTTTCCTGGTCAGGTTACATGGTCTCGAAAAACTGCGCCCTCCTGCTAGATTGTTTATTCTACTCAGACAATCCCAATAAACAGATGTTTAAACAAAAGAGGAACGTTTGACATATTTCTCCCTGTCTGTCTGCCTGGTGCATGTGGGGCAGTATGTTTCCAATTCATTGTGTTTCTAGATAGACATGCACTAGTGTCGTTATCAGAGTAGGGAGTGTGTGCTAGAGGCCTCCCTGCGGCTCACCCGTATCACCCTGTACCCTCCCTCCCTGCCTCACCTGTTATGCTTCCCACCCTTCCCCTGAGGTTTCCCACAAGTCACCACTGGGCTACTGTTGGTGGATAAAGTATCTATGTCTGTCACAGACTGGAAAACAGGTCTGAGTGAGACGGATGGGGAGTAGATGATGAGAAAGAAAGAGAGAGAGGGGAGAGAGAGAGATATATTAAGAGACTGAATGAGACAGAGAGAGACAAAAATGATAGAGAACTAGGGGTAGATAGTTTTCCACAATTTTTCCACCTCTTGTTTTTGACAGTCCAGTTTATATTTTCTCTTTCCTTTTTTTTTACACAGGCAGTGGCTGGATCACCCGAGTGAAACCACCTGGTGTGTGCCCCCACATGCACTCAGTGACCATCTCTGTCATTGGCTGCTCGCCAGTTATCCAACTTTTCCTATTCTTGTCTTACCTCCCATTTTGTGTTATTGTACTGCGTATTCCACTTCTCAGGATAGAGGGTAGGATAGAGGGTAGGATAGAGGGTAGGAGAGAGAGAGAGAGAGAGAGAGAGAGAGAGAGAGAGAGAGAGAGAGAGAGAGAGAGAGAGAGAGAGAGAGAGAGAGAGAGAGAGAGAGAGAGAGAGAGAGAGAGAGAGAGAGAGAGAGAGAGAGAGAGAGAGAGAGAGAGAGAGAGAGAGAGAGAGAGAGAATGAATGTGCAGCCTATTTTTTAACCCAAACTTTGCGAGTCCCACAACATGCAGCTGGTCTTTATTACTTCCCCTTTGGTTCATTGAAGCATAATTACACGCTGACTTCATCCCAACCTTAGCCTGACCTCTGCTCTGCTGTCAGACTGCCACAAACACACGCAGGCAGGCAGGCATACACACAGACTTTTGAATGCAGGTACGCATATACACACACACAGTGACTGTCAAACACACACAGACTGTCAAAAACAGACACAAACAAAAACAGACACGTAAGCACACTCAAAGACTCAGGTCTATCTGTCTGAGCTGAGATCATACTGGACCTATATTGTGCTGTAAGTGTACACTGACACAAATTAGGCTGCTCCTGGAAAACTCTACTCAGTGTGTGTGTGAGTGTGGTTTTCCTGCCCTACGTTGCTCTAATTGGAAACAGTTGCTAATCAGTCACATTTACAAAAAAAAAGACTGTCTCCCCCTCCTCTCACACTTTCTCTCTCTCCCTCCATCCCTAGCGCTCTTTTGGAATGATGATGTCATGGGTTTTCCAGCCTAACCTTAAGGAGGCCCTTTTTCTTTTCTGCCATTAACTAACAGGGTTTCCCCACATCAAACCAGCAGCAGGGCGGTTTCCCCCAGTAGGCTGAATCTACACAACCCGCCACAGGGCTCCCTAGCCTGGGCTACATCCACCACACTAGCCCCCTACCCTGGAAGGAGGACCTTGTGAAGATGCTGGAGGAAACATTTACAAAAGTATCTATATCCGCATTAAAACGAGTCCTATATCGACATAACCTGAAAGGCCGCTCAGCAAGGAAAAAGCCACTGCTCCAAAACCGCCATTAAAAAGCCAGACTACTGTTTGCAACTGCACATGGGGACAAAGATCGTACTTTTTGGAGAAATGTATTCTGGTCTGATGAAACAGAAACAGAACTGTTTGGCTATAATGACCATTGTTTTGTTTGGAGGAAAAATGGGGTGGCTTGCAAGCCGAAGAACACCATCCCAACCGTGAAGCACGGGGGTGGTAGCATCGTGCTGTGGGGGTGCTTTGCTGCAGGAGGGACTGGTGTACTTCACAAAACAGATGGCATCATGAGGAAGGAGAATTATGTGGATATATTGAAGCAACATCTCAAGACATCAGTCAGGAAGTTAAAGCTTGGTCTCAAATGGGTCTTCCAAATGGACAATGACCCCAAGCATACTTCCAAAGTTGTGGCAAAATGGCTTAAGGACAACGAAGTCAAGGTATTGGAGTGGCCATCACAAAGCCCTGACCTCAATCCTATAGAACATTTGTGGGCAGAACTGAAAAAGCGTGTGCGAGCAAGGAGGCCTACAAACCTGACTCAGTTACATCAGCTCTGTCAGGAGGAATGAGCCAAAATTCACTCAACTTATTGTGGGAAGCTTGTGGAAGGCTACCTGAAGCGTTTGACCCAAGTTAAACAAGTTAAAGGCAATGCTACCAAATACTAATTGAGTGTATGTAAACTTCTGACCCACTGGGAATGTGATGAAATAAATAAAAGCTGAAAAAAATAATTCTCTATTATTATTCTGACATTTCACATTCTTAAAATAAAGTGGTGATCCTAACTGACCTAAGAATGTGCATTTTTACTAGGATTAAATGTCAGGAATTGTGAAAAACAGAGTTTAAATGTATTTGGCTAAGGTGTATGTGAACTTCCGACTTCAACTGTATGTGAGAATGCTATTCATTGACAACAGCTCAGCGTTCAACACCATAGTGCCCTCAAAGCTCATCACTAAGCTAAGGACCCTGGGACTAAACACCTCCCTCTGCAACTGGATCCTGGACTTCCTGACGGGCCACCCCCAAGTGGCTCAGGTGGTAAGGGTAGCCTCCCTACAGGCTGTCTCATCATTGTCAGTGATCAGGCCTACCACTATTGTGTCTGTCAGATTACGGAATTATGATCGGTTTGTTTGTATTTGTATTTATTAGGAATCCTCATTAGTTGCTGTAGTAGCTGATGTGTATAGTGTTGAGTCATCCGCATACATAGACACTGGCTTTACTCAAAGCCAGTGGCATGTTGTTAGTAAAGATGGAAAAAAGCAAGGGGCCTAGAGAGCTGCTCTGGGGAATTCCTGATTCTACCTGGATTATGTTTGAGAGGCTTCCATTATAAGAACACCCTCTTTGTTCTGTTAGACAAGTAACTATTTATCAAAATTACAGCAGGGGGTGTAAAGCCATAACACATACATTTTTCCAGCAGCAGACTATGATCGATAATGTCAAATGCCACACTGAAGTCTAACAAAACAGCCCCCACAATATTTCTATCATCAATTTCTCTCAGCCAATCATCAGTAATTTGTGTAAGTGCTGTGCTTGTTGAATATCATTCTCTAGAAGCATGCTTAAAGTATTGTCAATTTGTTTACAGTAAAATAGCATTGTATCTGGTCAAACACAAAATTACAATGCTTGTCTTTCATAATTTTGTCAGATATACTTGGGTGTGTAGTGTCAGCAATTGTTGCTGGCATGTCATCCCTAAATTTGCTAATTTTGCCAATGAAAAAATTATTAATGAATGATGGAGCTGAGTTTGATTTTTTTCCCAAAATGTCATTGAAGGTGCTCCAAAGCTTGTCACTATCATTCTTTATGTAATTTATCCTTGTTTCATAGGTTTAATCTAATAACTCAGAAAAATAGAAAAAAGTGAGGTGTAACTTTTCATTTGGACTTTTGATGCGTAAACTAATGCAAATCCATATGTTAGATGTGGTTACGTTTTTGCTACCTTCACTTTAATGTTGTGGCATGTTGGGAGATTGATGTGCTCTGTGGACTCTTCCGTCAGATCGACCAGTCTTGAATGTATTTTATTGACCTTTGAATTTGTCTTGGCATGCCCGAAAAACATTTTTATCCTCAGATATTAGTATGATGCCATGTGTCAGGATGTCTTTTAGAGTAGTCCATTTTGAGACTGGTTCCACCCCAGGAGATAGCTGCGCTACAGTCGTGGTCAAAAGTTTTGAGAATGACACAAATATTGGTCTTCACAAAGTTTTCTGCTTCAGTGTTATGATATATTTTTGTCAGATGATACTATGGTGTACTGAAATATAATTACAAGCATTCCATAAGTGTCAAAGGCTTTTATTGACAATTACATTAAGTTTATGCAAAGAGTCAATATTTGCAGTGTTGACCCTTCTTTTTCAAGACCTCTGCAATCTGCCCTGGCAAGCTGTCAATTAACTTCTGGGCCACATCCTGACTGATGGCAGCCCATTCTTGCATAATCAATGCTTGGAGTTTGTCAGAATTTGTGGGTTTTTGTTTGTCCACCCGCCTCTTGAGGATCGACCACAAGTTCTCAATGGGATTAAGGTCTGGGGAGTATGCTGGCCATGGACCCAAAATGTTGATGTTTTGTTCCCCGAGCCACTTAGTTATCACTTTTGCCTTATAGCAAGGTGCTCCATCATGCTGGAAAAGGCATTGGTCGTCACCAAACTGTTCTTGGATGGTTGGGAGAAGCTCTCGGAGGATGTGTTGGTACCATTCTTCATTCATGGCTGTGTTCTTAGGCAAAATTGTGAGTGAGCCCACTCTCTTGGCTGAGAAGCAACCCCACACATGAATGGTCTCAGGATGCTTTACTGTTGACATGACACAGGACTGATGGTAGCACTCACCTTGTCTTCTCCGGACAAGGTATTTTCCAGATGCCCTAAACAATCGGAAAGGGGATTCATCAGAGCAAATGACTCTATCCCAGTTCTCAGCAGTCCAATCCCTGTACCTTTTGCAGAATATCAGTCTGTCCCTGATGTTTTTCCTGGAGAGAAGTGGCTTCTTTGCTGACCTTCTTGACACCAGGCCATCCTCCAAAAGTCTTCGCATCACTATGCGTGCAGATGCACATCTGCCTGCTGCCATTCCTGAGCAAGCTCTGCACTGGTGGTGCCCCGATACCGCAGCTGAATCAACTTTAGGAGACGATCCTGGCACTTGCTGGACTTTCTTGGGCGCCCTGACGCCTTTTATTATAACACAACCATTTTTCTAATCAGATATTTGAATACTGACTCAAAATATATCCAGATTGTATCAACAGTTTTCTATAGTTCCGATTTATGATTTAGCTAACAATAGCTAAACGATAGTCAACAACAGCTAAACATTTGCACAGATAATGTAACATTTGGCATTTATTCAAAACCCTGTGACCATCTTATATTTTGTCAGCTACTTGGTTAGCTAGCTGCCTAATCTATGAATGATATTAGCTAGCACCAACATTACATAATACTACATACAATCTTAAACTAGCTAGCTAGATAGCTAGCTAATGTGACATCTGAAATATACATTTACAATTAGCTAGCTAGCAAGCAAGCAAGCGAGATAGTTACTTACAGTGGTTTCCTTCCAAGTTGAATCCCAAAGTAAACCCATCTAACATAAGGATGTTATAATAATAATAATATGCCAATTAGCAGACGCTTTTATCCAAAGCGACTTACAGTCATACGTGCATACATTTTTGTGTATGGGTGGTCCCGGGGATCGAACCCACTACCTTGGCGTTACAAGCGCTGTGCTCTACCAGCTGAGCTACAGAGGACCACTATGTTGTGGTCCACGATGTTGTGTTGGATATTTCCAAGATGTTAAATGTCTTAAAATCGCCCAAAATGAAACATTTTGTTAAAGCCAACATCCAAAAGAGGTTGTCTGACCGACTGGAACGATGCAACTGTCTGAACCACAATCTTCCTTTCTCCTGTGGCTAGCTAACTTAATGAGTCATGATGGTTCTCATCTCCGGTCAAGTAATGAAATCACACAAATTACCACACAAAATGAAATTAAAATGAAGCAAACTATTTTCCCATTAATCATGACATTAACTACAGTAATTTTGAATTAAATGTGACTTCTAGCTAATATCTCATTGCTCATGTTGTCTGACCGTTGTAAATCTGGCAGCAGCTGTGAGTGGAGTTGATGGCCTGTGGGTGGCGGCAAAATCTCACAATCTCATTTGGAGCTTGTGCTCTGGCTAGCAAAGACTCCTATCTTATTACCTCATGGAATGTTCTATATGGGCGCTAACATGGCGCCCATTCTAAAACCTGGCCCAACTCTAGTGGGGGAAAAAAGTATTTAGTCAGCCACCAATTGTGCAAGTTCTCCCACTTAAAAAGATGAGAGAGGCCTGTAATTTTCATCATAGGTACACGTCAACTATGACAGATAAATTGAGAAAATCCAGAAAATCACATTGTAGGATTTTTTATGAATTTATTTGCAAATTATGGTGGAAAATAAGTATTTGGTCACCTACAAACAAGCAAGATTTCTGGCTTTCACAGACCTGTAACTTCTTCTTTAAGAGGCTCCTCTGTCCTCCACTCGTTACCTGTATTAATGGCACCTGTTTGAACTTGTTATCAGTATAAACGACACCTGTCCACAACCTCAAACAGTCACACTCCAAACTCCACCATGGCCAAGACCAAAGAGCTGTCAAAGGACACCAGAAACAAAATTGTAGACCTGCACCAGGCTGGGAAGACTGAATCTGCAATAGGTAAGCAGCTTGGTTTGAAGAAATCAACTGTGGGAGCAATTATTAGGAAATGGAAGACATACAAGACCACTGATAATCTCCCTTGATCTGGGGCTCCATGCAAGATTTCACCCCGTGGGGTCAAAATGATCACAAGAACGGTGAGCAAAAATCCCAGAACCACACGGGGGGACCTAGTGAATGACCTGCAGAGAGCAGGGACCAAAGTAACAAAGCCTACCATCAGTAACACACTACGCCGCCAGGGACTAAAATCCTGCAGTGCCAGACGTGTCCCCCTGCTTAAGCCAGTACATGTCCAGGCCCGTCTGAAGTTTGCTAGAGTGCATTTGGATGATCCAGAAGAGGATTGGGAGAATGTCATATGGTCAGATGAAACCAAAATATAACTTTTTGGTAAAAACTCAACTTGTCGTGTTTGTAGGACAAAGAATGCTGAGTTGCATCCAAAGAACACCATACCTACTGTGAAGCATGGGGGTCGAAACATCATGCTTTGGGGCTGTTTTTCTGCAAATGGACCAGGACGACTGATCCGTATAAAGGAAAGAATGAATGGGGCCATGTATCGTGAGATTTTGAGTGAAAACCTCCTTCCATCAGCAAGGGCATTGAAGATGAAACGTGGCTGGGTCTTTCAGCATGACAATGATCCCAAACATACTGCCCGGGCAACGAAGGAGTAAGAAGCATTTCAAGGTCCTGGAGTGGCCTAGCCAGTCTCCAGATCTCAACCCGATAGAAAATCTTTGGAGGGAGTTGAAAGTCTGTGTTGCCCAGCGACAGCCCCAAAACATCACTGCTCTAGAGGAGATCTGCATGGAGGAATGGGCCAAAATACCAGCAACAGTGTGTGAAAACCTTGTGAAGACTTACAGAAAACGTTTGACCTGTGTCATTGCCAACAAAGGGTATATAACAAAGTATTGAGAAACTTTTGTTATTGACCAAATACTTATTTTCGACCATAATTTGCAAATAAATTCATTACATATCCTAAAATGTGATTTTCTGGATTATTTTTTCTCATTTTGTCTGTCATAGTTGATGTGTACCTATGATGAAAATTACAGGCCTCTCTCATCTTTTTAAGTGGGAGAACTTGCAAAATTGGTGGCTGACTAAATACTTTTTTCCCTCACTGTATATACAGCATGGCTCTGGGTTCCGCTATCGTTACAACCAAGGGTTGGAACCGGTTCAGGGAACAGAACCAAAAAACTGAAAATAACGAAATAATATGAGGTACAGAACCTGAACCTGAATCTACACTGTTTCGGAACATAAACTTTATTTTAAAAGCATTAGAACTGGTCAATAACGTTATTTTACGTTCCAGGCATTTTTTTTCCAGTCCCACAAAAATCCTAACAAAGCACCTAGGCAAAGCCCTCACTCTGTCACTCAGAAACGTATTCCAGTGTTTGCCTGCCAGCTGGAAATCTTTGCCAGTGAGTGTGTGTGTAGGCTACCTGCCCCTACCCTCTGAAGCATAGGTTACTGTAGCCTACTGAGGACATTACAAGTGTGATTCAGAAATTAGGGAGAGATGTTTAAAAGAATGGATTATCTTTTTCAATGCTAGTTAAAGACTCTGTAGCTCAATTGATAGAGCATGGCGCTTGTAACGCCAGGGTAGTGGGTTCGATCCCCGGGACCACCCATACGTAAAAATGTATGCACACATGACTGTAAGTCGCTTTGGATAAAAGCGTCTGCTAAATGGCATATTATATTTTATTATACTATAGTTATCACGTTCCACATTGGATTTATTAAAAGTCTATTGACGGACCTGTGCGTCAATCGAAGTAACGTAATAAAAAAATCCCCATAAAAATCTGTCAGTTTAAGATAGAGATATCAGGTTTTTTTGCATGGGCTGCATCTCAAGCCACCGCATCCACCTATGTCAGCCTTCCGCATCTGCAGTGGCCGAGCTACAGAGGCGTTTGTCAGACCATGAGACATCCCGAAAATGGGTCTTCTTATGAAAACGTCCGTAGCATCTGAATGGTTTGGCCTACAAACTAATATGGAAAGATGAGACTCACAAACACGATGGTGTTCTCTGTTTTGCTCTACGACCCCCACATTCCCCACGGGACTTGTCTGAATTCGGTAACGCTGATGTGCCAACTTCTGTCTGTAGCGTCCAAACCGTTTGGGCTACAAACTAATATGACTGTGGAAAGGGAAAACTAAATTGTTTGGAGAGGTTTTCGCACATGTTAGTGCGCCTTTTGTTTGACGCCTGTGTGCGCCTGTATTTCGCCTCCGGGCTTATTGTGCTCGCTTACTACGTGAATAATTCACTAAAGTCTTTTGGACTTAGCTTCTGCGTCCTGCGCTTGATTCCTGCACCACACCCACCTTCAGCACCCCTGACAGAATCACACACCTTTAATAATGGAATCAGCAGGAGCAACAGTCACGCCTGAGTCGCTGGAGGAGCATGTCCGCGGCCAGGATGACCAGATACGACAACTGGGGACCGCTCTACAGGACTTCATCAACACCCTGCATCGATGGGAGTCCAGAGGGGTACCCACACCTCCACCTACCCTGCCACCCCCATCGGCCGGTCCACCAGTCCCAGGTCCGGAACCCAGTGGGATTCGGCTCTCGCTCCCGAGGGCGTATGACGGAACAGCTGCCGGGTGTCAGGGGTTCCTCCTGCAGGTGGAGCTCTACCTGGCCACTGTACACCTGGTGCCCTCGGGACACGAGAGCGTTTCCGCCCTCATCTCCTGTCTCACGGGCAAGGCGTTGGAATGGGCCAACGCCGAGTGGAGGAGGATGGACGCCACCACCATCTCCTATGCCGAGTTCTCCCGTCGCTTCAAGGCCGTGTTCGACCATCCACCTGAGGGCAAAGCGGCGGGGGAGCGTCTAGTCCACCTGAGACAGGGGAGGAGGAGCGCACAGGCGTTCGCGCTGGAGTTCCGGACTCTAGCGGCAGACGCAGGGTGGAATGAACGGGCCCTCATCGACCATTTTCGATGTAGCCTACGGGAGGACGTTCAACGTGAGTTAGCCTGCAGGGACACCAATTTAACCTTCGACCAGTTGGTCGATATGTCCATCCGTCTGGACACCATGCTGGCCACCCGTGGACGTCCCGAGTGGGGTCCGTCCATTCCACCCTCCGGCACCTCCGAGCCGAGCCCTATGGAGCTCGGGGGTGCTGGCTCTAGAGAAAGGAGGAGGAGGAGCCCGAGGGGGCCTGTCCCCTGCACCAAGTGCGGTCGTGGAGGGCACACTGCGGCCAGGTGCTGGGGAGGGTTCCCCGAGGGAGGAGACAACAGGCCACGCACTGGGGAGCCTTCCCAGGTGAGTAGACGCCCCACTTACCCAGAGCTCTCTGTTGCGCACTTTTGTATACTTGTTTGTTTTCCACAGGTTGCACCTCATTCCCAGCATAAGGCGCTAGTAGATTCAGGCGCAGCTGGGAATTTTGTTGATTGGAAGTTTTGTTTAGATTTAGGGATCCCTCTCCTACCTGTTGACAAGCCTTTTCCCATTCATGCTTTAGATAGCCGCCCGTTGGGGTCGGGGTTGATTAGGGAAGTCACAGCGCCACTTAGGATGTGTGCGCAGGGGGGTCATGAGGAGACTATACAGTTGTATCTGATCGACTCTCCTGCGTACCCGGTGGTGCTGGGAATTCCCTGGTTAAGCACCCATAACCCTGCTATTTCGTGGCAACAGAGGGCTCTCAATGGGTGGTCTGCTCAGTGTGAGGGGCGATGTCTGGGTGTTTCCGTAGGGGCGACTTCGGTGGAAAGTCCAAACCAAAACCGCACTGCACATTCCGCCTGAATATGGGGATTTATCTCTCGTGTTTAGTAAAGCTAGGGCGACGCAGTTGCCTCCTCATAGACAGGGGGATTGTGCGATTGATCTCCAGGCAGGAGCAGCGCTCCCACGGAGCCACGTGTATCCTTTGTCTCAAGAGGAGAGAAAAGCTATGGAAACTTACATAGCCAAATCTTTGAGACAGGGATACATACGGCCCTCCACTTCTCCCGCCTCCTCAAGCTTCTTTTTTGTGAAGAAAAAAGATGGAGGGTTGCGCCCGTGCATCGATTACCGTGGTCTCAATCAGATTACTGTGAAATACAGTTATCCACTCCCTCTGATTGCGACCATGACGGAGTCATTGCATGGAGCGCGGTTTTTCACAAAACTGGATCTCAGGAGCGCGTATAACTTGGTGCGCATTAGGGAGGGCGACGAATGGAAAACAGCGTTTAGTACCACGTCAGGTCATTTCGAGTATCTCGTCATGCCATATGGGTTGATGAATGCTCCATCAGTCTTCCAATCCTTCGTAGATGACATTTTCCGGGATATGCAGGGGCAAGGGGTGGTCGTGTACATTGATGACATTCTAGTGTACTCGTCTACCCGAGCCGAGCATATAGCCCTGGTGCGTCGTGTATTGAGGAGGCTGTTGGAGCACGACCTATATGTCAAGGCAGAGAAATGTCTGTTTTTCCAGAAGTCTGTCTCCTTTTTGGGCTGTCGGTTGTCCGCGTCAGGGGTGAGAATGGAGGTGGATCGTGTGTCAGCTGTGCGTAATTGGCAAACCCCAACCACTGTCAAAGAGGTGCAGCAGTTCTTGGGCTTTGCGAATTACTACCGGAGGTTTATCCGGGGTTTTGGACAGGTGGCAGCTCCCATCACGTCCCTTCTGAAAGGGGGTCCGGTGCGCCTGCAGTGGTCAGCTGATGCGGACAGGGCCTTTAGGAGACTGAAGGACCTGTTTACGTCGGTCCCGGTGCTGGCGCATCCGGACCCCGCATTACCATTTCAGGTCGAGGTGGACGCGTCTAAGGCCGGTATAGGGGCCGTACTCTCTCAACGGTCCGGCACGCCACCTAAACTCTGCCCCTGTGCTTTTTACTCTAAAAAGCTCAGCCCGGCGGAACGAAATTATGACGTCGGGGACAGGGAGCTGTTAGCTGTAGTTCAGGCCCTTAAGGTGTGGAGGCATTGGCTTGAGGGGGCTCAACACCCTTTCCTCATTTTGACTGACCATCGGAACCTGGAGTACATCCGGCAGCGAGGAGACTGAACCCTCGCCAGGCTCGATGGAGCATGTTTCTCGCCAGGTTCGTATTTAAAATCACGTACATCCCTGGGTCCCAGAATGGTAAGGCAGATGCGCTGTCCCGGCGGTATGACACGGAGGAGAGGTCCGTTGAGCCTACTCCCATACTACCGGAGTCTTGTCTTGTGGCACCGGTGGTGTGGGAGGTCGATGCTGAAATCGAGCGAGCGTTGCGTACCGACCCCAGCCCTCCACAGTGTCCTGAGGGTCGGAAGTACGTTCCGCTCGAGATTCGGGATCGACTCATTTACTGGGCTCACACGTCACCCTCCTCTGGACATCCGGGTATTGGCCGGACAGTGCATTGTCTTAGCACTAAATACTGGTGGCCCACGTTAGCCAGGGATGTGAGGGTTTATGTCTCCTCCTGCTCGGTGTGCGCCCAGTGTAAGGTGCCCAGACACCTGCCCAGGGGTAAGTTACAACCCCTGCCCGTTCCACAACGACCATGGTCCCACCTCTCGGTGGATTTTTGACAGACCTTCCCCTCTCTCAGGGGAATACCACCATCCTGGTCGTTGTGGACCGGTTCTCTAAGGCCTGTCGTCTTCTCCCTATGTCGGGTCTTCCTACTGCCCTACAAACCGCAGAGGCACTATTTACCCACGTCTTCCGGCATTACGGGGTACCCGAGAATATAGTGTCTGATCGAGGCCCCCAGTTTACCTCCCGAGTATGGAGAGCGTTCATGGAGCGTTTGGGGGTCTCGGTGAGCCTTACCTCAGGGTACCACCCGGAGAGTAACGGGCAGGTAGAACGAGTCAACCAGGATGTGGGTAGGTTTCTGAGGTCATATTGCCAGGACCGGCCTGAGGAGTGGGCTCGGTACATTCCCTGGGCCGAGATGGCCCAGAACTCTCTCCGCCACTCCTCTACCAACCTAACCCCCTTCCAATGTGTGTTAGGTTACCAGCCGGTTCTGGCACCTTGGCAGCAGAGCCAGATCGAGGCCCCTGCGGTGGATGATTGGATGAGGCGCTCGGAGGAGACGTGGAACGCTGCACACGTCCACCTGCAGCGGGCCATCCGTCGTCACAAGGCGAGCGCCGATCTCCACCGCAGTGAGGGGCCGGTGTACGCACCCGGAGATCGAGTCTGGCTCTCTACCAGAAACCTACCCCTCCGCCTGCCCTGCCGGAAGCTGGGTCGGCGGTTTGTGGGGCCTTTTAAAGTCCTGAGAAGATTGAACGAGGTGTGTTATAGGTTACATCTGCCTGTTGAATATAAGAATATTAACCCCTCGTTCCATGTGTCTCTTCTCAGGCCGGTGGTAGCTGGTCCACTCCAGGAAGGTGAGATAGGAGAGACTCCTCCGCCCCCACTGGACATCGAGGGGGCTCCGGCGTACACTGTTCGGTCCATCTTGGACTCAAGACGCCGGATGGGGGGTCTCCAGTATCTCGTGGAGTGGGAGGGGTACGGCCCGGAGGAGCGGTGCTGGGTGCCGCGGAGGGACATCCTAGACCCATCTCTCCTGTCGGAGTTCCACCGGGACCATCCCGCGCGCCCTGCTCCGCGCCCTCTTGGTCATCCCCGAGGCCGGGGTCGGCGCACGGCTGGAGCCGCGCGTCAGGGGGGGGGGGGGGGGGGGGTACTGTCACGGTTTCGGGCGAGGCTGCTCCTCCTCCTTGTTCGGGCAGGTTTCGGCAGTCGTCGTCCCCGGAGTACTAGCTGCCACCGATCTATGTTTCATGTTCGTTTGGTTTTGTCTTGATGTTGTACACCTGTGTCTAGTTAGTCCTCATTAGTGTCCTATTTAGTTCTCGTTGTGTGTGAATGGTGTTGTGTGTGATTGCTCTTCTGTTTTGGTGTTCTGAGCTACGTACTTCCCTCCGTTGTTTGGAGAGGTTTTCGCACATGTTAGTGCGCCTTTTGTTTGACACCTGTGTGCGCCTTTATTTCGCCTCCGGGCTTATTGTGCTCGCTTACTACGTGAATAATTCACTAAAGTCTTTTGGACTTAGCTTCTGCGTCCTGCGCTTGATTCCTGCACCACACCCACCTTCAGCACCCCTGACACTAAAATATTTCCTGAGCTTCCTTATATCTTCTAGATATAGGACAGACACTTCAAAACCTTATTCCTTATGATTAATTTTTCTATATATATTTGTCTACTTTTTTGCCATTCATGAATGTGTTATTCAATGCGTTTTTATAGTGGTAAAGGCCAAATTCAATATTTTATCAAATAATTTTTGTATAACCTAAAGGGGTCCTAAAATTCTAAATCAAATAGCTCAATGGTAATATCATCTTAAAACAATTCCACACGGCTTATACTTTAAGGTTTTAACTACAAAAAGGTAAGACATGTTTTTAATTATAGTGCTGCTCTGCACACTCAACCTTGTTAGCTAGCTAGCTAAAGTTTCTAATGTTTTCTCTGGTCCAATGTTAAACAAACTCTGAAGTTCAAAGACGTTCAAAATTCCTTCATAGAAGCCACTCCTCCGTAGGTATAATTATGTGGGCCTAATTCAGATAATGCATGCCATAACAACATGCCCAGCACTTCAAGGCAAGCTTTCTATATCCTCTCCCGCTCTCTCCTCACCCGCAAAATGTCAGTTATATCTCACGCCCTACACTGCGACTGGCAGCACAGTGTGTGTGTTTGTCTTTCATTATGATTAAACCATGCTGTTACAGCAATATACAATTTGCTCTTAACAACCTTCCTATACAGATTACATGCAGGAATGTCCACCAGAGCTATTGCCAAATAATGTAATGTTTATTTCTCTACCATAAATCACCTCCAATGTCGTTTTAGATCATTTGGCAGTACACTGAACCGGCCTTACAACCGCAGACCATGTGCATGGCGTCATGTGGGTCAGCGGTTTGCTGATGTCAACGTTGATGGCGGTGGGCTTATGGTATGGGAAGGTATGGGCAGGCATAAGCTACGGACAATGAACACAATTGTATTTTATCGATGGCAACATCAATGCACAAAAATACCATAACAAGATAAGGTTGCCCATTGTGAGGCCCTATTTTTTTAAGGTATCTCATGTGAAATCCATAGATTAGTGCCTAATGAATTTAATTAAATTGACTGATTTCCTCATATGAACTGTAACCCAGTAAAATCTTTGAAATTCTTGCATGTTGCGTTTATATTTTTGTTCACTATAGATTGATGATATTCCATCTAAACTGTCTTTATACAAAAGTTTATAGATCTTTTTTTTTTACTATACACTATTTTTGCAATTTGAATTACATGAAAAATTTATATGCCAACAATACAATGTGGCTTTGACTTCAAGTAAGGAACAGCCTGGTGGTGGCGGCAGTGCACTACAACAACTGTTTACCAGCATGCATATCTGGCCAAAATGCGAGAAGATGGGAAGAAAGTCTGACCGCTTCGTGAGGATGCGGCAGGAAGACTGGGTCAAGGGAACCCTTGGCGCTTCTGTCATATGCAAGGCTCATTTTATCCCAAACGATTACAATGGCTACCAACAGTGGAAAACTGGATTCACTTTGAAGCTGAGGCTAAAAACCGGTTCTGTGCCCACAGTCAATGTAGGATCCAAATCCACTGACACCACCGGTGTTACTACAGCACAGCAGCGGGCGGCTTTGGTGATGGAGGTTTGTCATGATATGTTGCTAGTAAATGATTGAAAAGTGCAAAGGGCCATGCAAAACGAACTGGCCCACTCGGATCTAGCATGGTGTTTGGGGATGGAATAAGCTAGCTAGCAAGCAAGCTACATCAACAGAATATTGCACTTATGATTATTTTTTTGAAATGTTTTATTTTCAATTTTAAAAAGCAGACAAACTGCTGTACACGCCCACGTGGACTTAAATCCAACACACACAACACTGAACTCAACACTGGACTCAACCTTACAGTGAGGATCTGACCTCTCACGTCTGGCTCTGTCATTTTATTATCATCCATAACTCATAACTTTCTGCCTCAGTACAAGCTAGCCTTCATAACCTTTTCTGGTTTGCATGCATTTATCTCACTAATAGAGATTGGTACCGTTCATGGTACATGGTAAAATAATATATAAGGTGGCACATTAACATAACAGAAATCATGAAACATTAAGTTGGGGGGGGGGGGGGGGGGTAACCAATTAAATTAATTGTAATGGCTTTTAATGGCAGCTGTGAACAAAATCTGCAAAAGATAGTTCTGACCCCTTCTCTCTATGTCCTCTGGAATGGCCCCCAGGAGAGCCACCAGGGGGTGTTGTGGTATTTCTACATGATACACCTCATGTGAAGCTTTATAAACGTCACCCCAATACACTTTCAACTTTGGACATAAGAAATAAGTGGTCAAATACCAATCGGATTAATGTCATTGTTTGTTTATTTCAAGTTATGTCTTTATTTTTGCTGAACTGCCTGATCATTTTTGGTCGATATAACTTGCAGGATATTGTAATGAATACTCAGGGAGAAAAAGGTGTAGATTCACGTGCAGAGCGCAGCAGGTGTTTATTACGCCTTCGCAGAAGGCAGGAATCGTGGTCACAGGCAGGTGAAAGAAAACTAGGACTGAAGGATAAAACGGGTTCTCACAAACGAGCTAGGAAAAGGCTTAGTAGAGTCAAAATGAACAATACCTCACAAGGCACAAACAGAAAGAACTGAACTAAATAAGGAGCTGATGAGACCAGGTGAGTAACTAACACAGGTGAAATCAATGAATAAAAATGAAAGACAGGGCTACGTTCAAGAACACAAAAGAAACAGGGCTATGTTCAAGAACACAAGGTGAACTAAGAAAATAAATACAGAACCTTACAGATATCATGGTAGCCAATGTTTGTGTTAGCCATTATACCTGGATTTTCTGCTGCTAGCTACCATCGGCCATCAACAGAGTACGAACACATGGGTGTGATCATTCTACAGTGGTCCCTGCAGCGTACGCTCAAACCGGTGTGATTAGAACACTTATTTAGAACATCCAGTTACGATTGACGCAACAGTCAGCGTTTGCGCTGGCCACAGTCTTTACAATGTTATGTCCTCAATTTGAGCAGTTTATTTTTGGATGCAATGTTCAGACATTTACAGAAGTAGCGACAGCATAACACAATTCTCATCCAAACTGGAAAATATAAGCTACATTAGTCGTAGTGCTAACTGAGGAAAGAGTGACCTAACACAAGCGGTCATATTTAGCTAACGCTCGGCTGACAGAAACCATAATATGAATTAGCTAATAGCAATTACTATTTACAATTCATCACATCACGGGTGAGCTCACCAGTGATCAAAATAATTGAGTAATGTTTTTTAATTTTTGTCAACCAAAGATAAGAGGTTACAAGATGAGTTGGGTCTGTTTGCAGTATGCATGTTCATATATAATCTTTCACTTCCATCATTCACTTCCCAAAGTTTACGCGAAAGATGAGTGAACCATCCCTTCAGCTCATTTTGTTGTAACAACTTTGGTCTGACAGACATTTACATGACAACCAGAATGCATTGTATGATGTCAACTAACATGGCGTCACACATAGCTGGCAATTAGTTTAGCACTAGCGCATCATAATCAGTACAACCTTCAAAAAAGTATTTTACACACTTGTGTAGGATATTCATTTTTATCAGGATATTTTCTACATGCAGACTGCAATGTTTTTATTTGTTGGCAATTTTTTACATATTTGGCAATGGCAATAGAAGTTACTTTTAGAATTTTGATTAACCACATGATAATGATTTTGAGATACGAAGACTTTATTATAATGAAACTGTTCCACGGAAATGTGCATATTAAAATCATAACTGGCTGTTCCTAAAATTAGAACAAATTAAGTATACCATCCGAGGGTCAACCAACTCATTCTATTCCACCTGGGACCTGATGATATCCTATTTTGAACAGCTCCAAACACTTCCTCCAGATTAGTACTCTTGGCCCCACCCCCACCCCTGGAGATTATAATATTTGGAGTTAAATAAAAATGTTATAGGTGCTATTATTGTGTTAGTTGACAAGTTGAATCAGGTGTGCACTGGAATAGATCAAATACATGGAACAGCTGGGTGTCCGCAAGGAGAGGTTTGAGAACCGCTGATGTAGACAAAATGATGCCTGTTAAAACATTTCTTTATACAAATCTAAATGTATCATACATTGATCTCCAACAATAATTTGGCCAGAGTAGATTTCATATACTTGATATAACACTAAGAGAGGCATGATCACCTGTCAACATGCTCCTTTGGAATGGTTGAAAATTATGTCATTTGTGGGCATTGTGAAAATTACATAGTTATTTTTAGTGCACAATTTCACGCATCTCTGAGCTCACATGCTCAATATTGTACTGTTGAGAACACAAGCAGAGCTCTTTTTCACATTTAACATTTGATTCAGCTATTCTAGTCAGGAAATATTCCCGTGCCGGGTCTTTAAAGTAGTTTTCACTTGTGCTGCACAGTGAGACTGTTGGCGATCAGTTGGATTTATGCTGCAGAGGAGACAAGACGCTGTTCTCCATCTAGCTAACTATAATAAATCATTTGAAACGACACTACTGTTTACAGTTATATTTATTTATGGACAGCGCTATAGTGTTGAGAGTATTTGTGGTTGAGAAAATTATTTTCAAAGCAATTTTGCCAGGAGAGATCATCAATCTTCTTGGCTAACTATATACTACACTTGGTATAGCTAATGTTTGGTAGCTAGCTAGCTACTCAGTTAGCTAACCCTGTGTTCACAGTACATTTGGCAGAAAGGTTTGCGGCTAGATGGTATACAGCTACGGTAAAGAAGTTGCATGTTCGAGTCCCGTCGAGGAGAACTTTAGCATTTTAGCTAACCCTAACTCTTTTCCTAACCTTAACCTAATTCTTCTAACCTGCTACGTAAGCTCTCCTAAGCTGTTTCGAAAAGTCACTTCTGTCCATAGCTGAACACTGAGTGTACAAATCATTAGGAACACCATCCTAATATTGAGTTGCACCCCCTTTTCCCCTCAAAACAGCCTTAATTCGTTGAGGCATGGACTACAAGGTGTCGAAAGCATTCCACAGGGATGCTGGCCCATGTTGACTCCTATGGTCCCCACAGTTGTGTCAAGTTGGCTGGATGTCCTTTGGGTGGTGGACCATTCTTGATACACACGGGAAACTGTTCAGCTAAAAAAATCCAGCAGCATTGTAATTCTTGACACACTCAAACAGGTGTGCCTGGAACCTACTACCATACACCGTTCAAAGGCACTATAATATTATGATTTGCCCATTCACCCTCTGATATGACGACTTTTGATACAGTATTGGTTAATGCCGTTGATCGCCTATAGAGAGGACAAGGACACACCATGTGTTATTGAGGTAATTGGTGAGTGATAGAAGGTCTGCGTGCCAAGGTAGATTGGGGGCCACTTGTGCTAATCTGAGGAGGGGTACGTGAGGGAATGGCCTGGCTAGGGTGCCACCCGATACCATGTATGGGGATACTATTGTAGTAGATGAGTGACACTCAATGATGGTTGGCAGATGATGGACAGAAGTAGCTCGGAGAGCATTATATAAACTGAGAGATTTTCTATGGAAGTCATTCAGATGACAAGGGGCTACGCCCATACCGCCTGTCACACGAATCCAGTACTGTAACCATTAAATAATGACTGAATCAAATCTCCATCTGAATGGTCGAATACTTTCTTGCATCCTGAACTTCTCGATACCAGAAACTCATCATAACACCCTCTGAATGGCACACATACACAATCGATGTCTCGATGGTCTCAAGGCTTAAAAATCCTTCTTTAACCTTTCTCCTCACCTTCGTCTACACAGATTGAAGTGGATTTAACAGGTGACATCAATAAGGGATCATAGCTTTAACCTGGTCTGTCTATGTCATGGAATGAACAGGTGTTCCTAATGTTTTGTACACTCAGTGTATACCTTCTAGTCCTAACTGGCAGAAATGGACTAGCTATATGGTAACATTTGATCAGAAATAACATAGCTGAATTATTTTCATGTGGTCATCAGCCACGTTTTGGATAGCCAGTTAGTATAGCTGGATGCATCATCAATGGCTGTCTAGCTAGCTAGCTAATTTACTTATTGGGAAACAATATTTCTGCTAAGTTTATTTGTTAGCTTACTAGCTAGCTGTGGTGTCATCCAACAATTTCTTATCAACAAAAAAATTTACGTGGCTAGCCAACGAGTCTTAGCTGTTTACATAGCAGCCTCATCAATGTAAACAGCGCCGGAAGAAGATGGCTGCCGTTTTACAGCCCTCTAACCAATTGTACTATTATGTGTGTTTTTCCGCGTTATTTGTAATTTATTTTGTACATAATGTTTCTGCCATCGTCTCTTATAACCAAAGAGAGCTTCTGGATATCAGGACAGCGATTACTCACCTCGCATTGGACGAAGACTTTTTCTTCAATGAGGCGTTCGCGAAGGATATTCTTCAGACACCCAACAAGGCCCAGATCCCCGTCATTCGCGTGAGGAAGAGACGGAGATATCGTGGACGCAGATCCGGGTGCCTTGTAAGGATCCGACGGCGAGCGAGTAAACTGCCTCTCCCATCAATCCTATTAGCCAACGTTCAATCTTTTGAGAATAAAATTGACGATTTAAGATTACGGTTATCCTACCAACGGGACATTAAAAACTGTAATATCTTATGTTTCACGGAGTCGTGGCTGAACGACAACAATGACAACATTCAGCTAGCAGGCTATACGCTACATCGGCAGGACAGAACGTCTGACTCTGGTAAGACAAGGGGCGGCGGTCTGTGTATATTTGTAAACAACAGCTGGTGCACAAAATCAAATACTAAGGAAGTCTCGAGGTTTTGCTCGCCTGAGGTAGAGTATCTTATGATAAGCTGTAGACCACACTATTTACCAAGAGAGTTTTCATCTATATTTTTCATAGCTGTCTATTTACCACCACAAACCAATGCTGGCATTAAGATTGCACTGAATGAGTTGTACAAGGCCATTAATCAACAGGAAAACGCTCATCCAGATGCAGCGCTCCTAGTAGCCGGGGACTTTAATGCAGGGAAACTTAAATCCGTTCTACCTAATTTCTACCAGCATGTTAAATGTGCAACCAGAGGGGAAAAAACTCTAGACCACCTTTACTCCACACACAGAGACGCATACAAAGCTCTCCCTCGCCCTCCATTTGGCAAATCTGACCATAACTCTATCCTCCTGATTCCTGCTTATAAGCAAAAACTGAAGCAGGAAGCACCAGTGATTCGGTTAATAAAAAAGTGGTCAGATGACGCAGATGCTAAGCTACAGGACTGTTTTGCTAGCACAGACTGGAACATGTTCCGGGATTCTTCAGACAGCATTGAGGAGTACACCACATCAGTCACTGGCTTCATCAATAAGTGCATCGATGATGTCGTCCCCACAGTGACCGTACGTACATACCCCAACCAGAAGCCATGGATTACAGGAAACATCCGCACTGAGCTAAAGGGTAGAGCTGCCGCTTTCAAGGAACGGGACTCTAACCCGGACGCTTATAAGAAATCCCGCTATGACCTCCGACGAACCATCAAACAGGCAAAGAGTCAATACAGGTCTAAGATTGAATCATACTACACTGGCTCTGACGCTCGTCGGATGTGGCAGGGCTTGAAAACTATTACAGACTACAAAGGGAAGCACAGCCGCGAGCTGCCCAGTGACACAAGCCTACCAGACGAGCTAAACCACTTCTATGCTCGCTTCGAGGCAAGCAACACTGAAGCATGCACGAGAGCACCAGCTGTTCCGGACGACTATGTGATCACGCTCTCCGTAGCCGATGTGAGTAAGACTTTTAAGCAGGTCAACATTCACAAGGCCGCAGGGCCAGACGGATTACCAGGACGTGTACTCCGAGCATGTGCTGACCAACTGGCAAGTGTCTTCACTGACATTTTCAACATGTCCCTGACTGAGTCTGTAATACCAACATGTTTCAAGCAGACCACCATAGTCCCCGTGCCCAAGAACTCTAAGATAACCTGCCTAAATGACTACCGACCCGTAGCACTGACGTCTGTAGCCATGAAGTGCTTTGAAAGACTGGTCATGGCTCACATCAACAGCATAATCCCAGAAACCCTAGACCCACTCCAATTTGCATACCGCCCCAACAGATCCACAGATGATGCAATCTCTATTGCACTCCACACTGCCCTTTCCCACCTGGACAAGAGGAACACCTACGTGAGAATGCTATTCATTGACTACAGCTCAGCATTCAACACCATAGTGCCCTCTAAGCTCATCACTAAGCTAAGGATCCTGGGACTAAACACCTCCCTCTGCAACTGGATCCTGGACTTCCTGACGGGCCGCCCCCAGGTGGTAAGGGTAGGTAACAACACATCTGCCACACTGATCCTCAACACGGGGGCCCCTCAGGGGTGCGTGCTCAGTCCCCTCCTGTACTCTCTGTTCACCCATGACTGCATGGCCAGGCACGACTCCAACACCATCATTAAGTTTGCCGACGACACAACAGTGGTAGGCCTGATCACCGACAACGATGAGACAGCCTATAGGGAGGAGGTCAGAGATCTGGCCGTGTGGTGCCAGGACAACAACCTCTCCCTCAACGTGACCAAGACAAAGGAGATGATTGTGGACTACAGGAAAACAAAGATGACTGAGCACGCCCCCATTCTCATCGACGGGGCTGTAGTGGAACAGGTTGAGAGCTTCAAGTTCCTTGGTGTCCACATCACCAACGAACTATCATGGTCCAAACACACCAAGACAGTCGTGAAGAGGGCACGACAAAGCCTATTCCCCCTCAGGAGACTAAAAAGATTTGGCATGGGTTCTCAGATCCTCAAAAAATTCTACAGCTGCACCATCGAGAGCATCCTGACTGGTTGCATCACCGCCTGGTATGGCAACTGCTTGGCCTCTGACCGCAAGGCACTACAGAGGGTAGTGCGTACGGCCCAGTACATCACTGGGGCAAAGCTCCCTGCCATCCAGGACCTCTATACCAGGCGGTGTCAGAGGAAGGCCCTCAAAATTGTCAAAGACTCCAGCCACCCTAGTCATAGACTGTTCTCTCTGCTACCTCACGGCAAGCGGTACCGGAGTGCCAAGTCTAGGTCCAAAAGACTTCTCAACAGCTTCTACCCCCAAGCCATAAGACTCCTGAACAGCTAATCATGGCTACCCGGACTATTTGCACTGCCCCCCCACCCCATCCTTTTTACGCTGCTGCTACTCTGTTAAGTATTTATGCATAGTCACTTTAACTCTACCCACATGTACATATTACCTCAACTACCTCAACTAGCCGGTGCCCCCGCACATTGACTATGCAACGGTACCCCCCTGTATATATAGCCTCCCTACTGTCACTTTATTTTACTGTATATATAGCCTCCCTACTGTCACTTTATGTCACTTTATTTTACTTCTGCTCTTTTTTTCTCAACACTTTTTTGTTGTTGTTTTATTCTTACTTTTTTTGTTTAAAATAAATGCACTGTTGGTTAAGGGCTGTAAGTAAGCATTTCACTGTAATGTCTGCACCTGTTGTATTCGGCGCATGTGACCAATAAAATTTGATTTGATTTGATTTGATCACATTGACTGGGAATTCACTGACTTGCTACGGCTAGCTTACTAGCTAGATCATATATATCCCTTTCTGCATATGAGTGATCATTATTGATCTAAATGTTCATTCCCCAGATATACGAGTGTCTTCCCACATCACGTCAGTATCATTTATTTCATTTCTGATCCAGAAAAGGTCTCATAAAAGCCATGGCTGTAGCTTGTGTTGTTTGCAGTACGCCATTGTTCTTTTCGCCCACAAATGATGTCATTCTATGGCCAGAAAATGACATCTTCACTAAAAAGTAGAAATTACAGCCAAAATGTAGTGATAGACAAATGTTGTCGAGGCTTATTTAATTAAGCCTAAATGAGCATTAATATTTATAAATGTAACTAAATGTAATCCCCAAAGTAATTATTTATCATGAGAGGGCCATAAACAATAACTCATGTTGCAAATTTCACTTTTGAGGACACAAGTTCAGGTACACAGCACAACAAAACTGTATGACTGTATGCTTTCTATATATAGTATAATCAAATTATAAAATGACTAACTATAAGATTTCACCTTCCTTATAATTGTAAAATACATATTTGTATGTTTAGTGTTTAGAGAAAATGTGCATATTTTCTAAAGGTCTCTTGATCAAAATGTCTGCCTTCATTGCCCCCCTCACAGAGCTCTAGGGGTTCTACTAAGCTATATGGAATTGTTTTAAGAAAGTCATACCAAGGATCATTTAGCTATTTGATTTGGAATTTTCCAGCCCCTTGAAGTTTAAAAAAACGAATTATTTGATGAACATTTTTATTTGGCGTTACTGCTATTAGCGCATACAAATGCATTGATGTGACGGATTCTGCCGAGGCTGCTCCTCCTCCTTGCTCGGGCAGGCTTCGGCGTTCGTCGTCCCCGGAGTACTAGCTACTGCCGATCGATGTTTCGGTGTTTGTCTTGTTCTGTCTTGAGTGGTTACACCTGTTGTCTATTATGTTTGATTGTAGTCCCTATATTTACCCATGTCTCTCGTTTGGTATTGTGTGTTATTGTTTTGTGTCTAGGCTGTATTCGGCATTGCTGTTTTTGTCGTATACGTGTATTTGTTTTCCTCCCTGTTAGGAGGTTTTGTTTTGTATGTTCTTAACTATTAGTAAAGTAAGTCTGCTAGTATCTCTGTGTCCTGCGCTTGACTTCACTCACCGCAAACACGTCGCCCCTGACAGAATAACACACCACCATGGAGTCAGCAGGATCGGCGGTGCCAACGGGATCACTGGAGGAGCGCGTAATCCACCAAGCAGCCATGATCCAGGACCTGGGCACCGCCATACAAGGGGTGATGGACACCTTGAGGCGATGGGAGAGAGGAGGTTTGCCCACACCTCCTCCAATGATACCACCACCATCAGCCATACCCATCTTTCCATCTCTGGAGTCCAGTGGGATTCGGCTCTCGCTCCCGAGGGCTTATGATGGCACCGCGGCCGGGTGTCAGGGTTTCCTGCTCCAAGTAGAACTCTACCTGGCAACCATCCACCCGGCGCCCTCGGGATACGAGAGCGTTTCCGCCCTCATCTCCTGTCTGTCCGGCAAGGCACTGGAGTGGGCCAACGCCGAGTGGAGGGGAATAGACACCACTACAGTCAGCTATGCGGAGTTCTCCCGCCGCTTCAGGGCGGTTTTCGATCATCCCCCAGAGGGGAAAGCGGCGGGTGAGCGTCTGTTCCACCTCAGACAGGGGAAGAGGAGCGCGCAGGAATTCGCACTGGATTTCCGGACTCTGGCTGCCAATGCGGGATGGAATGAGAGGGCCCTCATCGACCACTACAGGTGCAGCCTAAGGGAGGACGTTCGCCGAGAGTTGGCCTGCAGGGACACCAACCTAAGTTTCGATCAGCTGGTGGACATGTCGATTCGTCTGGATACCCTGTTGGCTACCCGTGTGTCCGGAGTTGGGGCCGTCCATTCCATCCCCCAGCACCTCCGAGCCGAGCCCTATGGAGCTCGGGGGTGCTGGTGCTAGAGAGAAGAGGAGAGAGACCAGGAGAGAGGCCGTCCCCTGCACCAACTGTGGCCGCAGAGGACACACTGCGGTTCGGTGCTGGGGAGGGTCTCCTAGGGATCCAGGCAGCAGGCCACGCACAGATGAGTCATTCCAGGTGAGTAAGCACCCAACTCACCCAGAGCTCTCTGTTGTACACATGTGTATTAACGTTGTGTTTCCCGAGGTTTCTTCTCACTCCCAACATAAGGCGCTAGTCGATTCAGGCGCAGCTGGGAATTGTATCGATCGCTGTTTCTCGTATAAGTTAGGGATTCCCCTTATACCAGTTGATGTGCCCTTCCCCATCCATGCCCTAGACAGCCGCCCTTTGGGGTCGGGATTGATTAGGGAGGTCACAGCGCCACTTAAGATGAAGACGCAGGGGGGTCATGAGGAGATTATACAGTTGTATTTGATTGACTCTCCTGCGTTTCCCGTGGTGTTGGGGCTTCCCTGGTTAATATCTCATGACCCCAACATTTCATGGCAACAGAGGGCTCTCATGGAATGGTCTGATCAGTGTGTCGGGCGGTGTATAGGTGTTTCCGTAGGGGCAACGACGGTGGAAAGTCTGAACCAAATGCCCGCAATGCACATTCCTCCTGAGTATACAGATTTGGCACTCGTCTTCAGTAAGAAGAAGGCGACTCAATTACCACCTCATTGACAGGGGGATTGTGCGATAGACCTCCAGGCAGGCACTGCACTTCCTCGTAGTCATGTGTATCCTCTGTCTCAGGAGGAGACGGCAGCTATGGAGACATACGTCACCGAATCTCTGGGACAGGGATACATACGGCCATCCACTTCTCCTGCATCCTCAAGTTTATTTTTTGTGAAGAAGAAGGATGGGGGTTTGCACCCGTGTATTGATTACCGTGGTCTCAATCAGATTACCATTAAATACAGCTATCCTCTCCCTCTGATTGCGAGTATGACGGAGTCATTACACGGGGTGCGATTCTTCACAAAATTGGATCTCAGGAGCGCTCACAACCTGGTGCGCATTAGGGAGGGAGATGAATGGAAAACAGCATTTAGTACCACCTCGGGTCACTATGAGTATCTTGTCATGCCATACGGTTTAATGAATGCTCCTTCAGTCTTCCAATCATTTGTGGATGAGATTTTCCGGGATTTGCATGGACAGGGTGTAGTGGTGTATATTGATGACATTATAATATACTCCGCTACACGAGCCGAGCATGTGTCCCTGGTGTGTCGGGTGTTGGGCAGACTGTTGGAGCATGACTTGTATGTGAAGGCGGAGAAACGCCTGTTTTTCCAGGAGTCCATCTCCTTCTTGGGACATCGGTTGTCCGCGTCAGGGGTGGAGATGGAGATTGACCGCGTTTCAGCCGTGCGTAATTGGCAGACTCCCACCATGGTTAAGGAGGTGCAGCGGTTTTTGGGTTTTGCCAATTACTACCGGAGGTTTATCCGGGGTTTTGGACAGGTAGCAGCTCCCATCACCTCCCTGCTAAAGGGGGGCCCGGTGCGTTTGCAGTGGTCGGCTGAGGCGGACAGGGCGTTTAGACATCTGAAGGACCTGTTCACCTCAGTTCCAGTGCTGGCACATCCGGACCCCTCTTTGGCGTTCCAAGTTGAGGTGGATGCGTCCGAGGCGGGGATTGGTGCTGTACTGTCTCAACGCTCGGGCACGCCTCCAAAACTCTGTCCCTGTGCTTTTTATTCTAAGAAGCTCAGTCCGGCGGAACGCAATTATGACGTGAGGGACAGGGAGCTGCTAGCGGTGGTTCAAGCCCTGAAGGTGTGGAGGCATTGGCTTGAGGGGGCTAAACACCCTTTCCTCATTCTGACTGACCATCGTAACCTGGAGTACATCCGGACAGCGATGAGACTGAACCCTCGTCAGGCTAGGTGGGCCATGTTTCATGTATTTAAGCTCACGTATATACCAGGGTCACAGAACGTGAAGGCAGACGCCCTGTCCCGACGATATGACACAGAGGAGAGGTCCATTGAGCCCACTCCCATACTTACGGAGTCTTGTCTAGTGGCACCGGTGGTGTGGGAGGTTGATGCGGAGATCGAGCGGGCGTTACGTACAGACCCTACTCCTCCTGAGTGTCCAGAGGGGCGGAAGTACGTGCCGCTCGAGGTCCGTGATCGACTGATATATTGGGCTCACACGTCACCCTCCTCTGGTCATCCGGGTATTAGTCGAACGGTGCACTGCCTTAGCGGGAAGTACTGGTGGCCCACCTTGGCTAAGGACGTGAGGGTTTACGTTTCTTCCTGTTCGGTGTGCGCTCAGTGTAAGGCGCCTCGACACCTGCCCAGAGGGAAGTTACAACCTCTACCCGTTCCACAACGGCCGTGGTCTCACCCATCGGTGGATTTTGTCACGGACCTTCCCCCCTCCCAAGGGAATACCACGATCTTGGTAGTTGTGGATCGGTTTTCTAAGGCCTGCCGTCTCATTCCAATGCCATGTCTCCCTACAGCCCTACAAACGGCTGACGCCTTGTTTACCCACGTCTTCCAGCACTACGGGGTGCCTGAGGATATAGTGTCTGATCGGGGTCCCCAGTTCACCTCTAGAGTCTGGAGGGCGTTTATGGAACGTTTGGGGGTCTCGATTAGCCTTACCTCGGGTTTTCACCCCGAGAGTAATGGGCAGGTGGAGAGAGTAACCAGGATGTGGGTAGGTTTCTGAGGTCCTATTGCCAGGACCGGCAGGAGGAGTGGTCGGGGTATATCCGCTGGGCAGAGATAGCCCAAAACTCACTCCGCCACTCCTCCACTAACCTTACTCCTTTTCAGTGTTTGTTGGGGTATCAGCCGGTCCTGGCACCCTGGCATCAGAGCCAGATCGAGGCTCCTGCGGTGGATGAGTGGTTTCGGCACTCGGAGGAGACATGGAACGCTGCGCATGTCCTTCTGCAGCGGGCTATCAGTAGGCATAAGGCGAGCGCCGATCGCCACCGCAGTGAGGGTCCAGTTTATGCACCTGGAGATCGGGTCTGGCTCTCGACTCGAAACCTGCCCCTTCTCCTGCCCTGCTGGAAGCTGGGTCGGCGGTTTGTGGGGCCATTTAAAGTCCTGAGGAGATTGAACGAGGTATGTTATAGGTTACAACTGCCCATAAATTACCGCATTAACCCCTCGTTCCATGTGTCTCTCCTCAGGCCGGTGGTAGCTGGTCCACTCCAGGAGAATGAGATACGAGAGGCTCCTCCGCCCCCACTAGACATCGAAGGGGCTCCGGCGTACTCAGTCCGTTCCATCGTGGATTCGAGACATCGGATGGGGGGTCTGCAGTATCTCGTGGAGTGGGAGGGGTACGGTCCGGAGGAACGGTGCTGGGTCCCTAGGAGGGACATCCTAGATCCCTCCCTGTTGACGGAGTTCCACCGGAGTCATCCGACTCGCCCTGCTCCGTGTCCTCCTGGCCGTCCCCGAGACCGGGGTCGGCGCACGGCTGGGGCCGCGCGTCAAGGGATTCTGCCGAGGCTGCTCCTCCTCCTTGCTCACGCAGGCTTCGGCGTTCGTCGTCCCCGGAGTACTAGCTACTGCCGATCGATGTTTTGGTGTTTGTCTTGTTCTGTCTTGAGTGGTTACACCTGTTGTCTATTATGTTTGATTGTAGTCCTTATATTGACCCATGTCTCTCGTCTGGTATTGTGTGTTATTGTTTTGTGTCTAGGCTGTATTCGGCATTGCTGTTTTTGTCGTATACGTGTATTTGTTTTCCTCCCTGTTAGGAGGTTTTGTTTTGTATGTTCTTTACTATTAGTAAAGTACGTCTGCTAGTATCTCTGTGTCCTGCGCTTGACTTCACTCACCGCATACACGTTGCCCCTGACAATTGAATAACATATTCACTACATGGAACAACAGATACAGTAGTCCCCCCCAAAAAATCTAAAGGAAGTTTGTGCTGAAGTGTCTGTCCTATATTTGAGAGATATATTTAACACCTTATTTTTGGCACTAACAGTCTGTATATACTGTACAGTTCCATTCATTTTTTAAACTGGTACCGGGGGACCTTCAGACGAGTCTTGTGAGGCCTGTGGGCATCCTAGAGCAAAACGCTACAGACAGAATGTCACGATCGTCAAAAGGAGTGGACCAAGGCTCAGCGTGATAGGCGTACATCTTTAATGGAGTACTTAATTCAATGCAACAAAACAACAAAACGATATGTGAAGTCTACGGTCAATAACACAAACCTACACAGAACAAGATCCCACAAATAGCTATGCCAAACAGGCTGCCTAAGTATGGTTCCCAATCAGAGACAACGAGAATCTGCTGCCTCTGATTGGGAACCACCCTGGCCAACATAGATCTACATGATCTAGAACATAACATAGAAAATACAACATAGATAATCCACACCCTGGCTCAACATATAAGAGTCCCCAGAGCCAGGGCGTGACACAGAAGTTGGCATATCGGCAATACTGACTTCAGACAAGATACCAAGGTGCTTGTGGGGGTCGTAGAGCAAAACAGAGAACACCATTGTGTTTATGAGAGTCTCATCTTTAGTCTGTAGACCACTACGTTCGGACGCTACAGATGATTTTGTGAGAAGACCGATTTTCGGGATGGCTTATGGTCTTACAAACACCGCTCTAGCTCTGTAACCTTTCACCGCAGCTGCGGAAGTGCGACATTGGCGGAAATATCTCTAGCTTAAACTGACTGATAAGTGTTATGGTCTATATGAAGACCTTTGCCTGTCACCTTTAATTGACACAAGACCTTACTTGAGTCTGCAACAAGACACCGTTAATGGCCATAGTCATGTTCAAATGTAATGGCATAACACAACAGATTAGATCAACTGGATGACACACATTCACGATTGCACAAAAAAAGCTTTGAGCAAACCACGTCCCCAAATATTCGAATGAGCTGCCGCCTCACATTTTCATTATCACTAAAAGAGGAAAGAACCCTTTTCTGAAATGCAAAGAACCATTGCAGGGCAATAGAACCATCACCCTTACCAAATAACTTTTGAAGAAACCTATTTTCTAAGTATGTAGTCATAAACTGACATCATCAGTTTGTGGAATCCATTACTGTTATCACAGAATTACCGTATAGTGCCGGAGTTTGGTCTAGCGGTAGCACAGCCATCTCTGGGCTACACATGCCCAGTGAGAGAACGGGATTCAATTCTTGCTTGACCTCTTCAACTCTACATAGGCTGTATTCCAATTCTCTACCCTTCACCCAGAATTCTGCAATTATTCACTCTCCCTCATGCATTACAAGCATTGGATTGGAGCAGGCATGCCTTACACCAGTCTATTCCTTTTAAATTCATGAGAGGGAATGTACAAGTGCACACTTTGGGAGAAGGGAAGAGATTCGGAACGTAGCTATGCTGTACCTCTACTCTGTTTCCTCCTCTCACAATAGAAAATTAAGATTATATAGGCCTTTTCCGGACCATATGATCTGACCAGGTAAAAATCCAGGCCCTAGTTATATAAAATCATTAGGGTCCAGATATTTTCCTGGTCAGGGCACGTAGTCAGGAAAAACCCCTAGCCCTAGACATAAGGTGACTGCACCAGTCTTGACTGTTAGTCAGTCCTCCAGGATTTTGCTGGGATTTTTTGTGATATTTGCAGGCAAATAGGATTGATTTTGCTGGGGCAATTCTGACATTTTACATGGAAATATGCAATGATTTTGTTCAATTTGTTGCAAAAATGAGCTGATGAAGGAAAACGTTTGTTGACGTGTGGCTTGATTGAACCATATGCGGTAAATGTGCGGTGATTGGTTGAAATTGCGAGCCCTCTTTTTGTACAGGGGTGATGGGTCCATTTTATACGATAATGATTTGACTGTTTGATGGGGAAATAGTATGGTCATTGGTCAAATTGGCAAGCCCTCGCATAATATGCAGGTAATTGTTGATTTTGCAAATACTTGCGATCGCAGAATTGCTGAATCCTGGAGGGACTGGTTAGGGACTTTAACATACAATAGCTTTATTGTATGCTGGCCCCATGACAGAGAGGTCAAGTCAGAGTGATATGACTGGAGATTGGATTGCGTTACAATGTATCTACCAGTGTTTCTCTGAACTTGAGGTTGACGTCATTCTCATATGGCATGATTCTAATTTTATATCAGGTTTGGTCCAGTCCACTCCACCCTGCAACCACAGAGCAGGAATATTCCTCTCACTCTGTCTGAGGCACATTTTTATTGTATTTTTTAGTTTGTGTCTGCGTGCGTGCATGTGTGTTGTGTGTGTGTGTGTGTGGCTATCACAGTCTCCAAATAAAACAGTGTTCATGCCGTGGGATGAAAAAGCATCAATGATGGCAGATCGCTTTTAAATGGAACTCAGCAATAAGTCACTGATGCAATGACGGGAAAAAAAATAAAGACTTGATTTCAGGAATATAGTTAACATGAAAGCTCAGACATCTGATAGGGAACACGGCCAGGATTGTGGGTTTGATTCCCGTTGGGATCACCTATACAATTTTTTTTGCATGTATGACTAAGTCGATTTGGATAAAAGTGCCTGATGATTAATTCGATTCAATGTAATTTCATGTTTGAGGAACGACAGTGAAGCAACCACCAAATAATCTAACTCTGGCCCAAATTTCCCATGGGATCAGGCTTTTCTTGAAAAGTCAATGATTTGATATAGGCCTACCAACCCATGTTACCCACAACGTAAAAATGCATGTAGTAGGCCTATGTCAAATCTTTAGACTAAACCATTATTAAACATTAACATATAATACGCACAGAAACATAATTTGGTTGCAAATGTAATGGTGGCCATGTAAATAATTGTTAGGCTACTAATTTTGAATTCAATATCCACCTTGTGTGAAAGTTGGTGTGCGACCGGGCACAGTAAAATAAATTGGCTGCAAAAATTACTGGCCTTCCCTACATCATAGAAGGACATTTACGATAGAAATGGGATTACTATTGTGATACATATTTGCCATGGTAATTTGGCCTACAAATGCATACATCATAATGCATTGTGAAAGCATGGTTACCTGAAACAACGGACATTTTAAAAACAAAAAACTGAAAAATAAACATAAATACAAAACACAGCGGAATAAACACTCACCGACCAGTTCATTCAGGAAAATGGATCGCTCCTACAGAGAGTGAGTCACGTGGACGTGGCTTGCTATATAAAGCAGGCAGACAGGCATCAAGGCATTCAGTTACTGTTTGATTGAATGTTAAAATGGGCAGAACGAGCGGTATGAGCGTGGTATGATCATCGGTGCCAGGCACGTCGGATCCAGTATCTCAGAAACGTCCGCCCTTCTGGGCTTTTAATGCAACAATGTCTAGGGTTTCCCAAGAATGGTGCGACAAACAAAAAACATCCAGTCAGCGGTAGTTCTGTGGGCGAAAACAACTTGTTGATGAGAGACGTCAAAGGATAATGGCAAGGCGGGCCACAAACAGACAAATAATGACACAGTACAACCAACAGTGGTGTGCAGAACAGCATCTCGGAATGTACAACTCGTCGATCCTTGTCACGGATGGGCTATTGCAGCAGACGACCACACCGGGTTCCACTCCTATCAGTTAAAAACAAGAAGAAGCGGCTCCAGTAGCCACGTGATCATCAACACTGGACAATTGAGGAGTAGAAACCATCGCCTGGTTGGATGAATCCCGGTTTCTGTTGTGTCATGCTGATGGCAGAGTCAGGATTTGGTTTAAGCAGCATGAGTCCATGGACCCATCCTGCCTATTGTCAACAGTACAGGCTGGTGGCGGTGGTGTACCGCCATCCAATCTGCAGCAACTGCGTGATGCCATTGCATCAGCATGGACCAACATCCCTGTGGAATGTTTCCGACTTGTAGAATCCATGCCCCGAAGAATTCAGGCTGTTCTGGAGGTAGAGGGGGTTCAGACCCGGTACAAAATAGGTGTACCTAATAAACTGTTTATCGCATATAACCAGACAACACGCTTCTTTTGAATACTGTACATACATTGGAAGTCCTAGGTAGGATCCTGCGACAATAGTCAAGCCACTTCTCCTCTCTCCTCTTCTCCTTTTCCCTTAATCTATTTCAGGCAGCTTACCTCAGTCCTGTGACCATTACTGAGAGAGAAACCTGCACAGACGTGTGGGTGAAAGAGAGGACTGTGCGTACATGAGTGTGTGTGGTTGCGTGTGTGTGTGTAGCAATGGCCTGTTCATCCAATGTATGAACATGATACAAGCAATGCCCCCACAAATATTTCCCAAGCTACAGTTGTTGCCACACAGGCAACTGGAATCTGTTGCTATCGAAACTTTTCCTAATCTTGATAATTTTTTTGAACACTTACTTATAGACGGGTTGGTTGTTTATTCAACAAAAGTGATCAAAAGGGGGTGGCTTAGACTGTTGACAACTTGTAAACTATATTGAAAACATAATTTCATTTGCACAATGAGCACTTGTCTCCCAAATACATTGTTACACTTGTTGCTTAGCTAGCTAGCGTATTTTAGCCATATTAGCATAGACATGACATCAGTCAAAACACCTCAAAACAAGACATTCTATCAATAACAAGATACAACGAGCTGAAACATGGCAGCTTCTTGTCATCTGACCGTTCAGAATCATAACAACGCACGCCTTCCGGCCACATCGATGCACGTGCATAATTTTCCTGACGTTGTCAGCCAACCCGTATAAACCTGTGGATTGTACATGGAATTTTGACTTGGAAGCACTAATGTCAGTCAGATAATACATTAGATGGCACATGGTTACATCTGTATCGTTGTTTTGTGTCCAGTGCACTCAGGCTGTTGTTACATTTGTATCATTTGAGGGGTGCCCATCACGAGCAAAGTAATCTGTATCATTTTACTTCGTCTTTGAAAACCATTAGCACAGGCAAGTCTGATTAGGCTTAGTCATTTATTTATTAATATATGGCTCTGGGATTAGATGTACCACAGCCTCTGCAATAGAAACAAGCGAAGCATGGCTTTGTGTCCGTGGTTGCACCTTTACATGCATAAAACTGCTCGTCTTTAGACCAAACAGTTAAAAACTAAAGACCTACCAGTATTTTACCGGAGCTATAAAAAAAATACTTTCAGGTGCAGATTCGCAGGACGCTCTTAAAGGGGTGCACATAAATTAACCATAATTTAATCTTTAAAAAATGTTTCTCACAGAAAATAGATGATTTGCATTATGGATCAGATGAGATGGAGGTAATTACCACTAAATAAATGAATAGGAACATTTTAGGTGTGCTGCAAAATGTTATATCCCATCAAGGTGTGCCACTGTTCAAAAAAGGTTGGGAACCACTGCTTTAGTCAACACTTTTGTTTAAACATATAGTCAGTTTTATGGCCCACACAAGAATTAAGCTGCCCCAACCATCTGCACCATCTGGGTCAAAACATTTCCTCATATGTACCAATTGTTTATTCCAACGTGTCTATTACTTATTTTTTCTGACTCATTTATTTGTCAGTCTGTTGATTTGTGAATCCCTGATGCGTTCTGGGGGATCCAACTTCCAGTAAACCTAGTATTATCATAGCGAAGAACATCTTCTCTGTGTGTATATGTGTGCGTGTGTGTGTCCTGCTGTGTCTCCGGACCCAGGGGCCATGCAGGGAGCTGCAGTTCAATCCAGATGAATGGGTCGTTATGTAAGGCCTTACGCGATTGCAAAATTATGTAAATGGTTCCGTTGCTACACAACAATAATTGTCCTGTCAAAACATAAACAACATCCTACAAATGGTAAAATGTTCACAACGCTGGACGATGTTGAAATCTGCCCCAGAGGTGGTATACACATGTGATTCCTAAATGTACACAAGGTTTGACTGGGTGGAGTTTAGGAAAGAGATCTGTTCCCCCGAAAAGCCATGAAACAAATCATCTATGAAACAAGAAATCTGTGCATTATAGGACATTAAAGGATATTTCACTCAAAAACTATATTTTAGTATTTTGGTCATTAGTCCACTGTTAATACAATCCTCAAAAACGGTGCATGTCAGCAGTCAAGTTTTCAAGATAGAGCATTTTCAGTACAGAGCAAAAACTTGCCTTGATGATGCATTTGGATGCATTCCTTTATAGAATGGATGCCTAGGTTTTTACGTATTCAAGCTCTGAGTTATTGATGTGCAGTGGTGGTAGATCCGGTGATGTTCTGGAGAAGAAGTTGAGAAGTACTTTGCATTTCTGCGGGTGGAGAATCATGTGACGGTCTCTGGACCATGACTCCAGGTCGGACTGGTCTTGTTGTATTCAAGAGGGTGCAGTTTGGGGTTGGACCACTAGGTCGTCCACGAACCTCCAGTGGTGTACTGCTGCATCGCTTGCTGCAGTGTTGATATATTCGTTAAATATCAGGGTCCCGAGCAATGTTTCATGGGGGAGGCCACATGACACTCTGACGCTGTGCGACATGGAGCCATGGTACTTTACTACCTGGTGCCTGTTAGATAGGAAGTCAGCAATCCACCTGACTAGTGACGGTTTTTTATTTATTTACTTGTATTTATTTCACCTTTATTTAACCAGGTAAGCCAGTTGAGAACAAGTTCTCATTTACAACTGCGACCTGGCCAAGATAAAGCAAAGCAGTGCGATAAAAACAACAACACAGAGTTACATATGGGGTAAACAAAACATAAAGTCAAAAATACAAAGAGAAAATATATATACAGTGGGTGCGAATGTAGTAAGTTATGGAGGTAAGGCAATAAATAGGCCATAGTGCAAAATAGTTACAATTTCGTATTAACACTGGAATGATAGATGTACAAAAGATGATGTGCAAATAGAGATACTGGGGTGCAAATTAGCAAAATAAATAACAATATGGGGATGAGGTAGTTGGGTGGGCTAATTTCAGAATGGCTGCGTACAGGTGCAGTGATCGCTGCTCTGACATGGTTGAAGCCCCATGTCTAGGAGTCTAGTGATGGCCACATTGTGGCAGACTGTCAAATGCCTAGCTATAGTCAGCTGTGACCAGTGAGCAGATGAAGCCAGTCCTTGATTCCTTTAAGTTATTGGTAAGGTTTAGGTGATGCAGCTTTGATAGCAGTGTTTTCTGAAGGCTCCGATATCATCTCTGAGCAATGTTCTATCGATTCCTGGGGTCATTTCATGTTGGGTATTTAAGAATGATTCCAAATACCCAGCAACCAATTTCTGGTTACCATCTTAGCTTTTAATATTGTGGGGTGGTTTGGTGCTCTAGGGAACACTAGTCAGAAACCATTGAACAGGATAATACAAATCAGTAGGAAGGTGAATGAAGGTGCATTCTTTGGGTGCATTTGCAGTTTGTTTTGGGTCATGGCTTGCCCAATAGTAACTGATCAGTGAATGATGTCTGGTGTGATTTTGGAGTAACTTTTTCTGTAATTGAAAATAGAAGATGTATTATTATTAAATATTAGGTAACATTCTGTACTATCGTGTCATATTGATCATTGGATCTCAAATCCAAAATGCTGGAACACAGAGCCAAAAATTAACAATTTAGCTTCACTGTCCAAATACATATGGTGATAACTGTAGCCTGTGATTGTATTTACCGGTAGGCCTAATGCCTCTAATCCTTTATAATGTACATGTTTTTGTGCTCTGTTGTTATGTGTCTTATACTGTACAGTCGTGGTCAAAAGTTTTGAGAATGACACAAATACTAATATTCACAAAGTCTGCTGCCTCAGTTTTGATGATGGTTATTTGCATATACAGTGGGGTAAAAAAGTATTTAGTCAGCCACCAATTGTGCATGTTCTCCCACTTAAAAAGATGAGAGAGGCCTGTAATTTTCATCATAGGTACACGTCAACTATGACAGACAAATTGAGAAGAAAAAAAATCCAGAAAATCACATTGTAGGATTTTTTATGAATTTATTTGCAAATTATGGTGGAAAATAAGTATTTGGTCAATAACAAAAGTTTCTCAATACTTTGTTATATACCCTTTGATGGCAATGACACAGGTCAAACGTTTTCTGTAAGTCTTCACAAGGTTTTCACACACTGTTGCTGGTATTTTGGCCCATTCCTCCATGCAGATCTCCTCTAGAGCAGTGATGTTTTGGGGCTGTCGCTGGGCAACACAGACTTTCAACTCCCTCCAAAGATTTTATATGGGGTTGAGATCTGGAGACTGGCTAGGACACTCCAGGACCTTGAAATTCATCTTACCTTCGTTGCCCGGGCGGTGTGTTTGGGATCATTGTCATGCTGAAAGACCCAGCCACGTTTCATCTTCAATGCCCTTGCTGATGGAAGGAGGTTTTCACTCAAAATCTCACGATACATGGCCCCATTCATTCTTTCCTTTACACGGATCAGTCGTCCTGGTCCCTTCGCAGAAAAACAGCCCCAAAGCATGATGTTTTCACCCCCATGCTTCACAGTAGGTATGGTGTTCTTTGGATGCAACTCAGCATTCTTTGTCGTCCAAACACGACGAGTTGAGTTTTTACCAAAAAGTTATATTTTGGTTTCATCTGACCATATGACATTCTCCCAATCCTCTTCTGGATCATCCAAATGCACTCTAGCAAACTTCAGATGGGCCTGGACATGTACTGGCTTAAGCAGGGGGACACATCTGGCACTGCAGGATTTGAGTCCCTGGCGGCGTAGTGTGTTACTGATGGTAGGCTTTGTTACTTTGGTCCCAGCTCTCTGCAGGTCATTCACTAGGTCCCCCCATGTGGTTCTGGGATTTTTGCTCACCGTTCTTGTGATCATTTTGACCCAACAGGGTGAGATCTTGCGTGGAGCCCCAGATCGAGGGAGATTATCAGTGGTCTTGTATGTCTTCCATTTCCTAATAATTGCTCCCACGGTTGATTTCTTCAAACCAAGCTGCTTACCTATTGCAGATTCAGTCTTCCCAGCCTGGTGCAGGTCTACAATTTTGTTTCTGGTGTCCTTTGACAGCTCTTTGGTCTTGGCCATAGTGGAGTTTGGAGTGTGACTGTTTGAGGTTGTGGACAGGTGTCTTTTATACTAATAACAACTTCAAACAGGTGCCATTTATACAGGGAACGAGTGGAGGACAGAGGAGCCTCTTAAAGAAGAAGTTATAGGTCTGTGAGAGCCAGAAATCTTGCTTGACCAAATACTTGACCAAATACTTATTTTCCACCGTAATTTGCAAATAAATTCATTAAAAATCCTACAATGTGATTTTCTGGATTTTTTTCCTCACTTTGTCTGTCATAGTTGACGTGTACCTATGATGAAAATTACAGGCCTCTCTCATCTTTTTAAGTTGGAGAACTTGCACAATTGGTGGCTGACTAAAAACTTTTTTTTCCCCCACTGTACTCCAGAATGTCATGAAGAGTGATTAGATGAATTGCACTTAATTGCAAAGTCCCTCTTTGCCATGAAAATGAACTTAAAACATTTCCACTGCATTTCAGCCCTGCCACAAAAGGACCAGCTGCCATCATGTCAGTGATTCTCTCGTTAACACAGGTGAGAGTGTTGACGAGGACAAGGCTGGAGATCACTCTGTCATCCTGATTGAGTTAGAATATCAGACTGGAAGCTTTAAAAGGAGGGTGGTGCTTGAAATCATTGTTCTTCCTCTGTTAACCATGGTTAGTAAGATTGCACCTAAATCAACCATTTATCGGATCATCAAGAACTTCAAGGAGAGAGGTTTAATTGTTTTGAAGAAGGCATCAGGGCGCCCAAGAAAGTCCAGCAAGCGCCAGGACCGTCTCCTAAAGTTGATTCAGCTGCGGGATCGGGGCAACACCAGTGCAGAGCTTGCTCAGGAATGGCAGCAGGCAGGTGCGAGTGCATATGCACACACAGTGAAACAAAGACTTTTGGAGGATGGCCTGGTGTCAAGAAGGGCAGCAAAGTAGCCACTTCTCTCCAGGAAAACCATCAGGGACAGACTGATATTCTGCAAAAGGTACAGGGATTGGACTGCGGAGGACTGGGGTAAAGTCATTTTCTCTGATGAATCCCCTTCCCAATTTTTGGGGCATCCGGAAAATACCTTGTCCGGAGAAGACAAGGTGAGCGCTTCCATCAGTCCTGTGTCATGCCAACAGTAAAGCATCCTGAGACTATTCATGTGTGGGGTTGCTTCTCAGCCAAGGGAGTGGACTCACTCACAATTTTGCCTAAGAACACAGCCATGAATAAAGAATGGTACCAACACATCCTCCGAGAGCAACTTCTCCCAACCATCCAAGAACAGTTTGGTGACGACCATTGCCTTTTCCAGCATGATGGAGCACCTTGCCATAAGGCAAAAGTGATAACTAAGTGGCTCGGGGAACAAAACATCGAAAATGTTGGGTCCATGGCCAGGAAACTCCCCAGACCTTAATCCCATTGAGAACTTGTGGTCGATCCTCAAGAGGCGGGTGGACAAACAAAAACCTACAAATTCTGACAAACTCCAAGGATTGATTATGCAAGAATGGGCTGCCATCAGTCAGGATGTGGCCCAGAAGTTAATTGACAGCATGCCAGGGCGGATTGCAGAGGTCTTGAAAAAGAAGGTTCAACACTGCAAATATTGATTATTTGCATAAACTTAATGTAATTGTCAATAAAAGCCTTTGACACTTATGGAATGCTTGTAATTATACTTCAGTATACCATAGTAACATCTGACAAAAATAGCTCATAACACTGAAGCAGCAAACTTTGTGAAGACCAATACTTGTGTCATTCTCAAAACTTTTGACCACTACTGTATATACCAAATCCCTAACCAAATCAAGTCAAATGTATTTATAAAGCCCTTTTTACATCAGCAGATGTCACAAAGTGCTATACAGAAACCCAACCACATTAAGTTCCTTATCAGGCAATACAAGTTATTAGAATTTGCATTGAATTACCTCTGCATTCTGAGAAAGTGGGGCACTGGCGGCAGAAAGAAACTGGTTGTAACACGTTCTGAGAATGTTAATGTCAACTTCTGTAATGTTCCCTGAACATTTGACAGAGGTTCCCAGGGATGTTCCTATAGACGGTTGGTTGACAACATCACGGAAATGATGCGCGCGCATTGATGTGGCCAGAAGCCGTGCTTTGTTATGATTCTGAACAGTCAGATAGCTAGCAACAATGACAAGAAACTGCTATGTGAGGAAACGTAGGTTTCTGGTTTCAGCTAGATATATCTTGTTCTTGATACCATGTCTTGTTTTAAGGTGTTTTGACATTTTTTTAAAAATTGCTAGCTACCTAACCAACAAATGCAACAATGTATTTGAGTGACAACAATAGCTCATTCTGCAAATGTATTTATGTTTTCAATAAACATTTGAAGATTAAATATAGTTTACATGTTGTCAACAATCTAAGCCATCCCTGTCTGTTTTGCCCCATAGCTGCACACACGTCAGTTTTGTTGCTAAACAACCAACCCGTCTATGAGATGGCCGACATGGCTATAACTAGTGATGTAGTGCTAAAAAAAAATAGGTGGGTAAATTGCTGATCACCGTTCACTGTAAATAAAGAATAGCTCCTTCAATGCTTTTTTTTGTGATAGGTGGGTAAACATTTGCACAAAATAAAAAAGGTGTGTAAATGGCATTTACGTGCATTTACTCTACAGTTTTCGCCATCAACATTTAAATAACTTGGCAAGAATCCATTCTAGACATCTAAAAAATAAACATATTCTTATAGCCATCATGGCATGTCCTTCCATTACTGTTTATCAAACATAATGTACCCAAATATAGGCCTATCGGTCTGAGAGAAACATTGGACATCGAACACTGTTTTCCATTCCACCTTGTTTCGATCAATGACTAATTGTACATAAAACAAAGGATGGACATCTTGACTCTCTGGGTTTGTGTCAGTGAAGTGTCAATTACATAACATCTCTTCCTGCATGGAGAGGAGATGTGTTGACATGCTGTGTTGACAGGCCATGTTGACATGGCGTGCTGTTTTGGTCTTTAGAATGACATGTGTGTGGCATTTGGGAGCCCCAGACCCCAATTCTCACTCATTGCTGTGTGTGTCACTGTCCACCTTCCACTGCCAGAAAAAAATTCCTAAAAACATAACTATCCACCTCTCTGGTAAGAGGACCCTGTGACGAATACAGAACCGTGTCACAGTCCAGTGGACCTGAAGTCATGTGTGTGTGTGTGTCTGTGTGTGGCCTTCAGGAGACAAGAAAGGGTCGGACCATGTCTGTACTTTCAAACATTTAGGCTAGACCTGACCTCTCTCTTACCATCTGTTTGAGTTTGGATAAAACAAACTCCTCTTCTGAGAAAGTTTGTCCAAAAAAAATACATTCTGAGAAAGTGCATCAAACATACAATATCCCCCACTAACTCATAGACTTTGTTTGTGAGTCTTTCTAATATAAAATAATAATACTTCCCCTGTAGGGTAAACTGATTGGGGCGGTGTGTGTGTTTGTGTGTGTGGGTGGTTAAAATAACAAAGTGTTAACAGTGTAAACACTCTCTCTCTGTGGCTGACCAGATTAGCTGCTCTGCCTCCTCTGTCCCACTTCTTTAATGCCAGAAGACATATTGAACCCCTCATCTCTCTCTCTTTCTCTCTTCCACAAGATACTGAGAGATTTCAAAACCATGACTAGAGAGAGATTGTGTTTAAGTTTTTGTTCAGGACTGTCAACACTGTTTTTATTTAACACTTTTATAAACCATGAAATGCGCTTCTCTCTAGGCTACTTCCACTCGCGCTACAACCAACACTGCAAATGCAATGAGCCAAGTGTATCGATAGGCCTGAGTTTTCTTTAGGCCTATTAGTGGCTCGTGTTTGTCTTTTCTAATATGGAGGAGTATTTTGTCTGGTCATAGTAACAACAAGAATTTGTGCATGAGGCAGCAACGTCAATTTCAAGCTCAATATCCGATCCTCCATCCGACTCCAACTCATTTGTAATGCTGTCAGTGCGTCCATTCATTTGGTTGGGCTTGCCATTGTGAACAACACAAATTGTGTGTTGTACTCAGTGTCTGATTTGACTCTCCGAGGGGGAAATTATATACAATTTCCAGCTTTTCATAATAGAATAATTAGACCTCCTACAAGACTCACAATTCTTCATCATCATTACACTGTTGCTCAAAATTCAATCATCCTCTTCACCCTCATCATTCAGATCAATCAAACCCAATCACCCTCATCACCCTCCTCGATATTCAGTTCATTGAAGTCACATGCACCATTATCAGTTTCTGTCGCCCGTTCATCCATTGATGACAGAATAGCATATTTTAATTAAAATGTTATTGTGTTACTAGTTTTTGCTTAGTAGCCAGAGCAATGCTGCGCGCGAGTGGTCATATACTGAATGCATGGACAGCATGGATGTTCTTGGAAAAAGTGAAATTTGGAAATAGAGCTGCACCTCTTGAATTTTGAGAGTTATTTGACAAAGGTAAATATCATAGAAACTGCAGAATATGCTCTTTCTGATACTACAAAGTAATCAACATGTTTTACCTGCATGTGACTCTGAAGGAGGATTTGATCAAGTGATGCTCCTTTCCCTGCATCTGTCTATTACAAGATGCAACCTTCTCATCATGTACAATTTGACAACTGATAGGCCTAATGTCGTCACTCATCAGATTATTGTAAATGTAATCTTGTCTATAGGCTAACTCTTATTATGTGTGAAATTCGTTTCGGTATAGTTTAGGTGTAGTTATGATGGGCCAGCTGTGCAGGCTGACTGGCATCATTTATTTCCTGCTCATCACCAACAAGTCAGTTCGTAACATTTCTGCCCTGCTAGAGCTGCCCTGGTCAACTGTAAGTGCTGTTATTGTGAAGTGGAAACGTCTAGGCGCAACAACGGCTCAGCCATGAAGTGGTAGGCCACACAAGCAGGACTGCTGAGTGCTGAAGCGCGTAGCACGTAAACATCATCTGTCCTCAGTTGCAACACTCACTACCGAGTTCCAAACTGCCTCTGGAAGCAACGTCAGCACAAGAACTGTTCGTCGGGAGCTTCACGAATGGGTTTCCATGGCCGAGCAGTCACACACTCGCCTAAGATCACCATGCGTAATGCCAAGCGTCGGCTGGTTTGGTGTAAACACAATGGCTTGCCGCCATTGGACTCTGAATCAGTGGAAACGTGCTCTGGCAGTCCGAAGGACGAATCTGGGTTTGGCGGATGCCAGGAGAACGCTGCCTGCCAAATGCATAGTGCCAACTGTAAAGTTTGGTGGAGGAGGAATAATGGTCTGGGGCTGTTTTTCATGGTTCGGGCTAGGCCCCTTAGTTCCGGTGAAGGGAAATCTAAACACTATAGTATACAATGACATTCTAGACGATTCTGTGCTTCCAACTTTGTGGCAACAGTTTGGGGAAGGCTGTTTCCTGTTTCAGCATGACAATGCCCCAGTGCACACAGAGGTCAATACAGAAATGGTTTGTCGAGATCGGTGTGGAAGAACTTGACTGGCCTGCACAGAGCCCTGACCTCAACCCCATCGAAGACCTTTGGGAAGAATTGGAACACCGACTGCGAGCCAGGCCTAATCGCCCAACATCAATGCCCGACTTCACTAATGCTCTTGTGGCTGAATGTAAGCAAGTCCCCGCAGCAATGGTCCAACATCTAGTGGAAAGCCTTCCCAGAAGAGTGGAGACTGTTATAGCAGCAAAGGGTGGACCAACTCCATATTAATGCCCATGATTTTGGAACGAGATGTTTGATGGGCAGGTGTCCACATACTTTTGGTCATGTAGTATACCATTAAATCTGGAGATAAACATAATGGGGATGTATTCCATTCTGCTTTCTAATATTGTGGTAATATTTGGTCAAACTTAAATATAACACAAAATGTTCTTGAAATGTTCTGAGGACCATCAAGACAAGGTAAAATGCATATTGCGTGAACATCAATGGAATATTATGTTAAACCTAAAACAAATATGCTATGAACGTCATAAAAACATAATTTTTTTTCTAACAACATTAAGGGAATGTCCTGTGCAACCTAACTAATTTGTTTTATGAATGTCATTACAACTGAGCATATTTTGTGTTTTGGGAACCTGTCTCTTGTAATGTACCCACACTGTTCCCACAACCTAATTACATGTTCTGGGAACATTTAAATGACGCAGAAAGGCTGTTTTGGCAACATTCTTGCAACATCAAAAGGTATGTTTTGTGCACCCAGATACAAACATTATCTGAATGTCTGCACAACTGGACAGCTTTTGCAATTTGGGAGCATATCTCTCGGCATTTCCCCACAATGTTTCCACAACCTAAAGAAACATTCTGGGAACCTTTAAAGATCAGACAAAATGTGTTCTGGGAACATTCTTGTAAAATCTGATGAATGTTTTTTGCACCCTAAAATAAACATTGTAGAATAATCTGCACAACTGTAAAGTTTTGTATTTTGGGAACATATCTTTTGTGATGTCCCCACAATGTTCCCACCAGACTGTTCCCACAACCTAATGAAATATTCTGGGAATCTTTAAAGATCAGACTAAATGTGTTATAGGAAAGTTCTTACAACATCAGGCAAACATTTTATACAAACAATATTTTGGTGGTGGTTGTTACAGATGTTGTGAACAACATCTTAGTGAGTGTTAGGACAACATTCCAAGGATATTTCATCTAAAACGTTTTTGATAAATATTCTCTGAATATTTTTAGAATGTTACCATCCTAATGTTAGATAGAGCCCTAACTAGAACTTAATGGGCATCTTAGCTAATGTTCTGGGAATGTTCCCGGTTTGCTGGGAAGTGATCATGAAGGTTGGTGACCACTGCATTAGAGAACCGGTGCAGGCATTGTTGGTTTCCAAGGTCCCAACTCATTGCTTTTACCAATCTAACCATGTCAGAATCAGAGCAGTGATTAAAAGAAAGAAAACACAGTAGCACTATCATTCGATCTCATCATTGATGCTGCTTTCAAAGGTTGATAATTATTCAATGCCAGTGAGTTACCACTGAATCTAACTATCCAAATTGATTTATTTGAATATATTAGGGACAGATACATTTCCATGTCAGCTGAGAACACTGGACATTACAGTGAGATTATAATAAGATAAAAAATCATTAATGCATCATAGTTTAAGACATTTTTACGCTATTTATAATACAATTAGTTGATTCCACATGGCCACCCATGATGGGTACACACACACACACACACAGCTGCACTGCAGTACTGAGTGAAGAGTGGGGCGAGAGAGGGAGAGAGCGAAGAGATTGTTTGCTGGGTCACCTCATTCAACAGCAATATGTAACACCCACCTGAGTGCTGGCTATGGGAACCAAGCTTTGGCAATTTGTGGTACCGCTTTACCTGGTCCGAATTGGTCTTGGGGGTTATGCTGTGGAGGGCGAGGGGGCCTTAGTAATAACACACAGTGGTCTCTCACACACCAGTGAAAACATGACAAGACCCATATCAAGGGAGCTTTGGGGAGGAAATGAGGAAAGAAAGAGAGCCCACAGCAGGAGCCACTACATCCACAGTTCCACAGTATTAATAATATTTTTCAAAGAAATACAAACATGCCAAAAGGATTACGCGAAAGTGGGAGAGGGGGGTGGGGCTATGCGTGGATTCACTTTCGAAGGAAGCAAGGTTGCTGTCTCAATTCCACTCTACTCAACTTTCATTGCAGATATTATTAAATACAGTCCATGAAGATAGTTTGGATTATATGATAGCAGTTTGGAGCCAGAGTTGTGGCTGAGCTGTTGCTATAGTTAGGCCCTGAAGCTTCTCTGTTTTTCACTCTCGGTCTTGTTTTTCCTTTGAGCTCCAAGTGAGCGGTGTTATGCCCAGAACTGGCATATATAGTGGACACAGAGTCACACAATGTGTTCACTGCTCTCTACCCTGCCAAGTCTACTCTACTGGTTTCAAAAACAGACTCCCAACTTGACACATGCAGTTACAGTACAGGGACAAAACCTTCCAGAAACACAACGCACAACACATTCAAATACACACACAGTCATGCATACACACAAACAAACATAAACTAGCACATGCATGCACACGCACACACACACACACCGAATCTGAAGCGCAGGAAAGGACGTTCAAAAACAAAGCCCTTGTTGTTTTAACCGAGACTGAGCATTGCAATATTAACAAAAACAGAGATTTCCTTTGGCAAGAGAGGGGAATGTTTTTCTGTGTGTATGGGAAGCAGTGCCGTAGCGATGGAGATAATTTGTCACATTAAAGCTTCGATCAGACCGACAGCGTCGTTGCGTTTTGGTACATTCATTTCCAATGGAACGCTGCGTTTGCATTGAAGCATTGCGTTACAGAAGAAGTAGCAGTGCGTTCTGTGTGATGCATACGTTGGATTTATCCAACATGTGCATCAAATTGTATGCGTATACTTGGCAGAAATAGTAGCAAAACTTTTCATACACACATTTCCACACAGCATTTATGCAATGACGCTGTCGGTCTGATCGAGGCTTAAGAGAGTTGTGTACAACGTGGAGGTCCATCTTGCTTCAATTAAACATCCTCGGCAGAGCCAAGGTGATTCCTTTCTTAATGAAAACCACCAGAGTGGCTAAGTGCTTAACACTGGTACAAAAAAAATAAAAAATGCAGCGCTAAGAGAGAAGGTATCGCACTCTCATCCCACTTCCCCAAGATGTTTCCTTCCCCTGGTCTATATAGCCAACATGCCAGATACACAGAAAAAGAAAAGCTGAGCAGGGTTATGCCGGGTGACGGGAGAGGAGGCACCGGGTTTGTGAAATTGTGAAATCAATCCCCCCAACCCCTCCATCCCCTTTTCCTCGCTCTTCTTCTCCTGATGCTTTTTATCCCTTTATTCCTCCCTTGGTTTTTTCTCTCCAGCCGCTCCACTCCTTGAAGATTTCTGTGAATTCAGGATGCCTCAGCAGAAACAAACTCATGTTTCCGCTTAGAAAGGTCACTGTTTTCTTTTTGACAACTGTGTGTTCTCTCTCTAGACAGGGCAGTGTGTGTTCGCTATGATTAGACTTGAACTATCCTTCCTCTTCTTCTGCTGCCTGCTGCTGTTTTCAGCATAGTGGCCTCAAACTTGTTTTAACAGGAACTAGCCTACAGTATTCATATTTTACCAGAACACTACATCTTATCTCGCGACCTTGTCACTTTGCGAGTTCAAATTCCAGATAAATTGCAACCACCGTCGCCGATCTTGAAGCAATTAGATTTGTTGCACATACATGCAAGTGTGCACACACAAATGCATGCACACACACACACACACACACACACACACACACACACACACACACACACACACACACACACACACACACACACACACACACACACACACACACACACACACATCTAAATTGGCAATAATTGTGTTATTTAGCCAGAGGCGTCTGGCAGGCTTGAGTCTTTACAACAGACAGGGACCGGATGATCAATGTGGGCTGTTATGTACGTCAGAGACGTACCCCTATCGCCACACAATTCGACCCCTCTTTTCCCACACGTAAACACACACACACGCACACACGCACACACACACACACACACACACACACACACACACACACACACACACACACACACACACACACACACACACACACACACACACACACACACACACACACACACACACACACACACACACACACACACACACACACACACACCAATGGGGCTGTAGTGGAACAGGTTGAGAGCTTCAAGTTCCTCTGTGTCCATATCACTAAGGAATTAACATGGTCCACACACACCCACACAGTTGTGAAGAGGGTACGACAGGCCTCTTCCCCCTCAGGAGGCTGAAAAGATTTGGCATGGGCCCTCAGATCCTCAAAAAGTTATACAGCTGCACCATTGAGAGCATCTTGACTGGCTGTATCACCTCTTGGTACGGCAACTGCAAGGCACCTGACCGCAAGGCGATACAGGGGGTGGTGAGTACGGCTCAGTACATCACTCGGGCCGAGCTCCCTGCCATCCAGGACCTCGATACCAGGCGGTGTCAGAGGAAGGCCCAAAAAACTGTCAGACTCCAGCCACCCTAGCCATAGACTGTTCTCTCTGCTACCGCACAGCAAGCGGTACCAGTGCACCAAGTCTAGAACCAACAGGTTCCTGAACAGCTTCTACCCCCAAGCCATAAGACTGGTAAACAAGGCTGCTAAATAGCTAATCAAATGGCTACCCGGACTACCTGCATTGACACTTTTTTGAACTAACTGTCTTGCACTGACTCTAATCACACACACTAGACTCTACCCACACACTAACACATACTTACACTGACACCCCAACACACACATAACATGCAAACTGACGCCATTCTCACACACACACACACACACACACACACACTTTCACACTCACCACATACGCTGCTGCTACTGCTCCACATATGCTGCTGCTACACCTCAGTCTATTATCTATCTTGTTGCCTAATCACTTTACTCCTACCTATATGTACATAGCTACCTCAATTACCTCATACCCTTTCACATCGACTCGGTACCGGTACACCCAGTATATAGCCATGTTCTTTTTCCGTGTTATTGTCATTCGTTATTCACTGTGTATTTATTCCTTGTGTCACCATTTCTATTTTAATTGTATATTTTTTATCTTTATCTTTAACTCTGCGTTGTTGGAAAAGGACCTGTAAGCAATAATTTCACTGTTAGTCTACACCTGTTGTTTATGAAGCATGGGACAAATAACATTATATTTTATTTTATTTGACGCACACACACACAAAGTTGGGGAGCAACAAGGTTACATGTAGTCAGTTACATGTAACTGAATATACACAACTAGAACTGTAATCCGTTACGTTACCAGCAAAAATCTTAACAGTTTACAGTTACTTTTGAAAAAGATGATTACTTCTAGGACTTTTAAATTCAGAAAGGAATTTTCAGAAGAATATATTGGAAACCTTTCTGTTTTCTCAATGACATTCAAATCAGCATTGAAAAAAGGAGCAAGTTCAAGTTTGTTCTGCCTGAGCGAGTCTGACCACAAGTCAGAGACCGCTATGATGATACACCAAATGCGTTTGATGGTTTGCCGAAATAGGCTTTTGTAGGCTACAGTCCAAGCTATGTCTTCCAATGTTGCGAATGCTGTCGGAATCCAAAGATTATCCAACTGGAATAAACGCTTGGCGGTAAGGACGAGAGTAGTGGTTTAGTCTACAGGCGATACAGATATCACTTATTACTGATACAGTGCCTTGTAAAAGTATTCCTCCCTGTTGGCGTTTTTCCTATTTTGTTGCATTACAACCTGTAATTTAAATTGATTTTTATTTGGATTTCATGTAATGGACATACACAAAATAGTCCAAATTGGTGAAATGAAATGAAAAAAATAACTTGTTTAAAAAATGTCTACAAAATAAATAACGGAAAAGTGGCGCATGCATATGTATTCACCCCCTTTGCTATGAAGACCCTAAATAAGATCTGGTGCAACCAATTACCTTCAGAAGTCACATAATTAGTTAAATAAAGTCCACCTGTGTGCAATTTAAGTGTCACATGATCTGTCACATGATCTCAGTATATATACACCTGTTATGAAAGGCCCCAGAGTCTGCAACACCACTAAGTAAGGGGCACCACCAAGCAAGCGGCACCATGAAGACCAAGGAGCTCTCCAAACAGGTCAGGGACAAAGTTGTGGAGAAGTACAGATAAAGATTGGGTTATTTATTTTTATATCAGAAACTTTGAACATCCCACGGAGCACCATTAAATCCATTATAATTTTTTTTTAAAGAATATGGCACCACAACAAACCTGCCAAGAGAGGGCCGCCCACCAAAACTCACGGACCAGGCAAGGAGGGCATTAATCAGAGAGGCAACAAAGAGACCAAAGATAACCCTAAAGGAGCTGCAAAGCTCCACAGCGGAGATTGGAGTATCTGTCCATAGGACCACTTTAAGCCGTACACTCCACAGAGCTGGGCTTTACGGAAGAGTGGCCAGAAAAAAGCCATTGCTTAAAGAAAAAAATATGCTAACACATTTGGTGTTCGCCAAAAGCCATGTGGGAGATTCCCCAAACATATGGAAGAAGGTACTCTGGTCAGATGAGACTAAAATTGAGCTTTTTGGCCATCAAGGAAAACGCTATGTCTGGCGCAAAGCCAACACCTCTCATCACCCCGAGAACACCATCCCCAGCATCATGCTGTGGCGATGTTTTTCATCGGCAAGGACTGGGAAACTGGTCAGAATTGAAGGAATGATGGATGGCGGTAAATACAGGGAAATTCTTGAGGGAAACCTGTTTCTCCAATGTATCGTCCATGTAAAAAACCTGTCTGATTAGAATGAATAATGTCCAACAATACCTTTTTAATTCTATGCGCTATACATTTTGCTAGAATTTTTGCATCACAACACTGAAGTGTAAGGGGCCTCCAATTTTTTAAATGGACTGGATCTTTATATTTCCCACTTGTATCCTGTTTTAGTAATAATGAAATTAGACCTTCTTGAGTGTCTGATAATCTACCATTTACATAGGAATGGTTAAAACATGCTAAAAACGGTCCTCTGAGTATTTCACAAAAGGTTTGGTATACCTCGACTGGTATGCCATCCAACCCTGGAGTTTTCCCGGACTTAAAGTCTTTAATTGCATCCAGAAGTTCCTCCTCTGTAATTTCACCTTCACATGAGTCTTTCTGTATGGCTGTTAATTTTACATTATCAATAGAAAAAAAATCCCTACAATTAACTTCAGTTAGAGGAGATGGAGGCAACTGATACGAAAACATATGCTTAAAGTACTTTGCTTCCTCCTTCAAAATATAATTTGGTGAATCATGGGTGACTCCGTCATTTGCAACCAGTTTCAGTAAATTGATTTTGGTAGCATTTCTATGTTGAAGATAAAAAAATAATTTGGTGAATTTTTCCCCATATTCCATCCAGTTTGCTTTATTTTTATAATATATTACACTTGATCAAATAAATATAAATTTCTCCATTTCTTTTTGTTTTTCCTCTAATTTATTCTAAGCCTCTATGTTACAGTTTTTATTGCTATCTATCTGTTCTGATAGACCTTCTATTTCCTTTGTTTGTATGGACCATTTTGACCTAAATTGATTTTGTTTCGAGATGAGTACTGAATTGCATGGCCTCTAAATGCACATTTATAAGTGTCCCATACAATAAGGGGATTTGCTATACCTATTTTATGTTGGAAAAAAAATCAGTTATAAATTCCTCTGTCCTAGTTAAAAACAAGTTATCATCCAATAGGCTTTGATTACATTTCAAATATCCTCGCCCACGTGGAAATTCAGTAAGAGTAATGTATATGCCAATTATATGATGGTCCGACTGCATTCTGTCCCCTATCAACACTTTTTAAAACTTTTGGTGCCAATGAGAATGACAAAAGAAAGAAGTCAAGACGACTAACTTGATTGAGTCTCCGCCATGTATATCTTACTAGGTCAGAATATTTAAGCCTCCATATACAGTGAGGAAAAAAGTATTTAGTCAGCCACCAATTGTGCAAGTTCTCCCACTTAAAAAGATGAGAGAGGCCTGTCATTTTCATCATAGGTACACGTCAACTATGACAGACAAATTGAGAAAACAAAATCCAGAAAATCACATTGTAGGATTTTTAATGAATTTATTTGCAAATTATGGTGGAAAATAAGTATTTGGTCACCTACAAACAAGCAAGATTTCTGTCTCTCACAGACCTGTAACTTCTTCTTTAAGAGGCTCCTCTGTCCTCCACTCGTTACCTGTATTAATGGCACCTGTTTGAACTTGTTATCAGTATAAAAGACACCTGTCCACAACCTCAAACAGTCACACTCCAAACTCCACTATGGCCAAGACCAAAAGCTGTCAAAGGACACCAGAAACAAAATTGTAGACCTGCACCAGGCTGGGAAGACTGAATCTGCAATAGGTAAGCAGGTTGGTTTGAAGAAATCAACCGTGGGAGCAATTATTAGGAAATGGAAGACATACAAGACCACTGATAATCTCCCTCGATCTGGGGCTCCATGCAAGATCTCACCCCGTGGGGTCAAAATGATCACAAGAACGGTGAGCAAAAATCCCAGAACCACACGGGGGGACCTAGTGAATGACCTGCAGAGAGCTGGGACCAAAGTAACAAAGCCTACCATCAGTAACACACTACGCCGCCAGGGACTCAAATCCTGCAGTGCCAGATGTGTCCCACTGCTTAAGCCAGTACATGTCCAGGCCCGTCTGAAGTTTGCTAGAGTGCATTTGGATTATCCAGAAGAGGATTGGGAGAATGTCATATGGTCAGATGAAACCAAAATAGAACTTTTTGGTAAAAACTCAACTCGTCGTGTTTGGAGGACAAAGAATGCTGAGTTGCATCCAAAGAACACCATACCTACTGTGAAGCATGGGGGTGGAAACATCATGCTTTGGGGCTGTTTTTCTGCAAAGGGACCAGGACGACTGATCCGTGTAAAGGAAAGAATGAATGGGGCCATGTATCGTGAGATTTTGAGTGAAAACCTCCTTCCATCAGCAAGGGCATTGAAGATGAAACGTGGCTGGGTCTTTCAGCATGACAATGATCCCAAACAAACCGCCCGGGCAACGAAGGAGTGGCTTCGTATGAAGCATTTCAAGGTCCTGGAGTGGCCTAGCCAGTCTCCAGATCTCAACCCCATAGAAAATCTTTGGAGGGAGTTGAAAGTCTGTGTTGCCCAGCGACAGCCCCACAACATCACTGCTCTAGAGGAGATCTGCATGGAGGAATGGGCCAAAATACCAGCAACAGTGTGTGAAAACCTTGTGAAGACTTACAGAAAACGTTTGACCTGTGTCATTGCCAACAAAGGGTATATAACAAAGTATTGAGAAGCTTTTGTTATTGACCAAATACTTATTTTCCACCATCATTTGCAAATAAATTCATTAAAAATCCTACAATGAGATTTTCTGGATTTTTTTTCTCATTTTGTCTGTCATAGTTGACGTGTACCTATGATGAAAATTACAGGCCACTCTCATCTTTTTAAGTGGGAGAACTTGCACAATTGGTGGCTGACTAAATACTTTTTTTCCCCACTGTATCTACTAGTTATAATGTATCCATGACATTCATGATTTCCTTACAAGCATGTGGGTGATTGTTTGTGGTGTGATTTCCTTTACGGTACAATTAGCTATTTAAAACAGTATTATAATCTCCCACCATAATAATAGAGTCTTGTACAGTGGGGAAAAAAAGTATTTAGTCAGCCACCAATTGTGCAAGTTCTCCCACTTAAAAATATGAGAGAGGCCTGTAATTTTCATCATAGGTACACTTCAAGTATGACAGACAAACGGAGAAAAAAAAATCCAGAAAATCACATTGTAGGATTTTTAATGAATTTATTTGCAAATTATGGTGGAAAATAAGTATTTGGTCAATATCAAAAGTTTCTCAATACTTTCTTATATACCCTTTGTTGGCAATGACACAGGTCAAACGTTTTCTGTAAGTCTTCACAAGGTTTTCACACACTTTTGCTGGTATTTTGGCCCATTCCTCCATGCAGATCTCCTCTAGAGCAGTGATGTTTTGGGGCTGTCGCTGGGCAACACGGACTTTCAACTCCCTCCAAAGATTTTCTATGGGGTTGAGATCTGGAGACTGCAGGACCTTGAAATGCTTCTTACGAACCCACTCCTTCGTTGCCCGGGCGGTGTGTTTGGGATCATTGTCATGCTGAAAGACCCAGCCACGTTTCATCTTCAATGCCCTTGCTGATGGAAGGAGGTTTTCACTCAAAATCTCACGATACATGGCCCCATTCATTTTTCCTTTACACGGATCAGTCGTCCTGGTCCCTTTGCAGAAAAACAGCCCCAAAGGATGATGTTTTCACTCCCATGCTTCACAGTAGGTATGGTGTTCTTTGGATGCAACTCAGCATTCTTTGTCCTCCAACACGACAAGTTGAGTTTTTGCCAAAAAGTTATATTTTGGTTTCATCTGAACATATGACTTTCTCCCAATCCTCTTCTGGATGCACTCTAGCAAACTTCAGACGGGCCTGGACATGTACTGGCTTAAGCAGGGGGACACGTCTAGCACTGCAGGATTTGAGTCCCTGGTGGCGTAGTGTGTTACTGATGGTAGGCTTTGTTACTTTGGTCCCAGCTCTCTGCAGGTCATTCACTAGGTCCCCCCGTGTGGTTCTGGGATTTTTGCTCACCGTTCTTGTGATCATTTTGACCCCACGGGGTGAGATCTTGCATGGAGCCCCAGATCGAGGGAGATTATCAGTGGTCTTGTATGTCTTCCATTTCCTAATAATTGCTCCCACAGTTGATTTCTTCAAACCAAGCTGCTTACCTATTGCAGATTCAGTCTTCCCAGCCTGGTGCAGGTCTACAATTTTGTTTCTGGTGTCCTTTGACAGCTCTTTGGTCTTGGCCATAGTGGAGTTTGGAGTGTGACTGTTTGAGGTTGTGGACAGGTGTCTATTATACTGATAACAAGTTCAAACAGGTGCCATTAATACAGGTAACGAGTGGAGGACAGAGGAGCCTCTTAAAGAAGAAGTTACTGGTCTGTGAGAGCCAGAAATCTTGCTTGTTTGTAGGTGACCAAATACTTATTTTCCACCATAATTTGCAAATAAATTCATTAAAAATCCTACAATGTGATTTTCTGGATTTTCTTTTCTCAATTTGTCTGTCATAGTTGACGTGTACCTATGATGAAAATGACAGGCCTCTCTCATCTTTTTAAGTGGGAGAACGTGCACAATTGGTGGCTGACTAAATACTTTTTTTCCCCACTGTATTGCTTGCAGGGTTGATCATTTATTATATATATTGTCAAAGAAGGATGGATCATCATTATTTGGTCCATAAAGGTTAATGAGCCATATCTGTTTATGGTCCAATAACATATTTAAAATCATCCATCTACCTTGCGGATCTGTTTGGACAATTTGCACATTCGTATAGAAATTACTGTTAATTAATATCATCACCCCTTTTGAGTTTCTTTGCCAATGGGAGAAATATCCCCCCCCCCCCCCACATGACTTCATCTAGAATTGTTGAATGAGTTTCCTGTAAACAATATATATTATAGTCCTTCTCTTTGAGCCATGTAAATATTGTTCTCCTTTGTTATTATCTGCTAAGCCATTACAATTATAACTGCCTATATTTATTTCACCTTCCTTACCATAATGAGATACAAGTTTCAAATCTATTGATCATAATATATGTTTGTAAATTTACCAATAAAAAATACCATTGTGATTGAATGTCCATATAGCTGTACCATGATATTTGGCATTGCTACTAAGTAACCCTCCAATTGTTCTCCACTATTCCCCCCGCTAAAGCCCCTCACCATCCTAGTGATTGGCATACCATCCCCGTCCCCCCGGATCCTTAGGCTCCCCGAGGCGCCAGGACCCATCCTTCGAAAACAGCACACAATGCCACCCACAAAACAGAAGCAGGTCAACCGCCAAAAGCATTTCCAATGCTCTCACCTCAATATAAATATAGCTATTAAAAATATATGTCTATTCAAATATCTTGCATATCTTAATTTCCATCATTATCAATGAATATGCTTAATAATGTCGGCAGTTCATGCGAAGGATTGTTAGCTAGGTAATGTTACCAAATAAAGAGTATCTGAATTTGGTAGCCATCTATTCCACCCTTGTCTGGAAAATACTCTGTTACTAAAAATATAATTGTGTATTGTTCTGTATTTTGTTGTAGGTGGTACAGAATCTGATTCCACCAACATGCGCTTCCAACCCCTAGCTGTGCACAAGGTGAAAGTAAGTTGGCAAAAATATTTACAAGCTGGCAGCTAAGATAACATGAATTGGGTAGTGTTTGTATGTGAATATGGTTTGTGTTATGGGATTACAAGTGGTTAGAAGTAGCCTGAGGACCACAGATTACCTTCCAGACCATGTAATCAATTTAGTCTACCCCTCTTCCATTACCGTGTATTCATAGACGCCAAGGAAAACCAGGCTTCCCCAGAAAATGTACAAAAATACATAAAAATAAACGTAAAACAATTTCTTTCATATCTCTGTGTTTCATAATCTTCCTTCAATTCGCAAGAGGCTGAATGTATCTCACAGGAGAAAGCATCCAAGCGAGTGAAACAGTACCCCTCTGTCTCTCTACATGTAGGCCATCTATCTGATACTGTCTGGTTCAAACGAGTATGACATTGTTGCCACCCGTAGCATTGAATGCAAGGGAAGCCAGTGAGCATTTGGTCTCCCTTGACAAAAAATATATACAAATGTTAGCCAATAAGCGTTGAGCTAAACTGAGCGAGCTCAACTGTGAATGGTCCTGGCGAGAGAAAAAAAAGTGTCAAGGGAAGCCAGCTTGGATTTGGCATCTCTCCTATCAAATCGCTTTGAGAGCATACAGTGAGGGAAAAAAGTATTTTAACCCCTGCTGATTTTGTATGTTTGCCCACTGACAAATAAATTATCAGTCTATAATTTGAATGGTAGATTTATTTGAACAGTGAGAGACAGAATAACAACAAAAAAATCCAGAAAAACGCATGTAAAAAATGTTATAAATTGATTTGCATTTTACTGAGGGAAATAAGTATTTGACCCCCTCTCAATCAGAAAGATTTCTGGCTCCCAGGTGTCTTTTATACAGGTAACGAGCTGAGATTAGGAGCACATTCTTAAAGGGGGTGCTCCTAATCTCAGTTTGTTACCTGTATAAAAGACACCTGTCCACAGAAGCAATCAATCAATCAGATTCCAAACTCTCCACCATGGCCAAGACCAAAGAGCTCTCCAAGGATGTCAGGGACAAGATTGTAGACCTACACAGGGCTGGAAAGGGCTACAAGACCACCGCCAAGCAGCTTGGTGAGAAGGTGACAACAGTTGGTGCGATTATTCGCAAATGGAAGAAACACAAAAGAACTGTCAATCTCCCTCGGCCTGGGGCTCCATGCAAGATCTCACCTCGTGGAGTTGCAATGATCATGAGAACGGTGAACTACAGCCCAGAACTACACGCAAGGATCTTGTCAATGATCTCAAAGCAGCTGGGACCATAGTCACCAAGAAAACAATTGGTAACACACTACGCCGTGAAGGACTGAAATCTTGCAGCGCCTGCAAGGTCCCCCTGCTCAAGAAAGCACATATACAGGGCCATCTGAAGTTTGCCAATGAACATCTGAATGATTCAGAGGAGAACTGGGTGAAAGTGTTGTGGTCAGATGAGACCAAAATGGAGCTCTTTGGCATCAACTCAACTCGCCGTGTTTGGAGGAGGAGGAATTCTGCCGATGACCTCAAGAACACCATCCCCACCGTCAAACATAAAGGTGGAAACATTAAGCTTTGGGGGTGTTTTTCTGCTAAGGGGACAGGACAACTTCACCGCATCAAAGGGACGATGGACGGGGCCATGTACCATCAAATCTTGGGTGAGAACCTCCTTCCCTCAGCCAGGGCATTGAAAATGGGTCGTGGATGGGTATTCCAGCATGACAATGACCCAAAACACACAGCCAAGGCAACAAAGGAGTGGCTCAAGAAGAAGCACATTAAGGTCCTGGAGTGGCCTAGCCAGTCTCCGGACCTTAATCGCATAGAAAATCTGTGGAGGGAGCTGAAGGTTCGAGTTGCCAAACGTCAGCCTTGAAACCTTAATGACTTGGAGAAGATCTGCAAAGAGGAGTGGAACAAAATCCCTCCTGAGATGTGTGAAAACATGGTGGCCAACTAAAAGAAACGTCTGACCTCTGTGATTGCCAACAAGGGTTTTGCCACCAAGTCCTAAGTCATGTTTTGCAGAGGGGTCAAATACTTATTTCCCTCATTAAAATGCAAATCAATTTATAACATTTTTGACATGCATTATTCTGGATTTTTTTGTTGTTACTCTGTCGCTCACTGTTCAAATAAACCTACCATTAAAATTATAGACTGATCAAGTCTTTGTCAGTGGGCAAACGTACAAAATCAGCAGGGGATCAAATACTTTTTTCCCTCACTGTACGTCATTAACAGAAACAACTTGAAATGTTGCAATTCGTTGTGTTGTTGTCCTGCGGTGGCTAGCTAGCTATCTAGATAAAATTGGCCCTTTCCTAAAGTAGCCTTGGATGGAGATAGGGATATGGACTTGTGGTTTTACTTAATTCTCTGTACTGGCCAATGATTATAACTGCGATTCTAATCCAACCATTAATTCATACATTGTTGTGCCCCTGGCCTAAGAGGATGGAAGTTCAATATTTACAGTAGCTAGATGTAGAAGGCTAATGTTAACTAGCTATCGTTGCCCTTGAATGGAAGTTAGGCTAGCGAGCAAGCATTTTAGCCAGGTAGCCTAGAACAACAAAAAATAAAAGCCTGTACTCTATGACAGAGTGGTAGACCGTTTCGTCAACATGAAAGAGAGGAGGATGGCAGTGGCGTTTATCTACAGGTAGGGTGAGTCAACATGTTTTTCTACTTGCACGAACACGTGTGCACGCACACACACGCAAAATCAGAACCATTGACAGCCACATCATATTTAGCTTATGTTGATTGGACTAAATAGTTTTTGGTATCTTTTAGTTGTCACTGTATTAGACTAAGCAGAGGTGATTTGATGATGTTGAAATGTAGAAGTTGAATTGGTGCTGGAATAGTGGAGGAAGCTCCTGTTTTCTTTGTGGCTTGCGGTCACTCTCTGTGGTTCTAAATCAATAGTTGTTTAGTGGTCCGAAAATGTCGGAAACATTAACTTGCTTAACCATGCTGTAGGTCATGTAACTGTCTGTTTCATGCAATATGCATCATGGACTTCACCGGACAAAGGTTGCTATCCGGATTTGTGATAAAACAAAGGTGTGGTTGAATTTATTCTGCCACTGTCTTCTTATTGTCTCGGCCTTTAGGTCTATATATCACGGTCGCGAGGCATATGAATTAACAGCAAACAATGCAATTATATCAACACATACAGTGTAGGTTGTAATATGGGCGGGGGGCTTCCCCAGTCATTTTATCCATGCACCGCTACTGCCCTCTTCTCTTTTTACCTTTTCTTTTTGTAAAACTCAGGTTATCTGGAGTCATTCCACAGTGCCCTGCTGAAAAAGAACCCAAAGCGGTGGCACTTTGTGTACACAAGCATGAGGGAGCAGACACACCTTATTGTTATGGAGCACAACAATGGGCTGGGCAAGGTTTTCAGACAGTACTTTGAGATGAGGAAGAGGGTTTTGGCTGTGCTTAGACAGTAAATGTATTGTTGTGTATGAGAGCGATTGACGTGCCATTTCTCCTCAATCTCCCATACCCAACAATCATGACGCAAGATAGGATTCCAAATAGATGTAAATAACAAGTATTACATATCCAGCAAGCAAGCTAGCTAAGTTTACTACTAAACAGTGAGAAGAAACAATAATACAACAATTTAGTGTTGTAAATCTCTAAAACTGATGTCACGATCGTCGGGAACAGAGGACCAAGGCGCAGCGTTGAAGGCGAACGTACTTTTTTATTAGTGATTACATGAACAAAAACAACAAACGATAACGTGACGTCCTCGGTCTAACACAAACCATACTGGAACAAGATCCCACAAACACTGTGGGAAAACTGGCTGCTTAAGTATGGTTCCCAATCAGAGACAACAAGCAACAGCTGATACACGTTGCCTCTGATTGAGAACCACACTGGCCAACATAGAAACACATTACTAGAAACACAAATGAAAACTCACACCCTGGCTCAACATACTAGAGTCCCCCGAGCCAGGGCGTGACAGTACCCCAACCCAAAGGCGCGGACTCCGGCAGCGCCAACCAAACACCACAGGGGAGGGAGCGGGTGGGCACTCCGCCTTGGCGGCGGATCCGGCTCTGGGCATGATCCCCACTCCCTCTCTAACCCCCCACAGTACCCCTGGTCCGGTCTGGCCCTGCTGACCGGAGCTGGACTGAACACTGGTGGAGCGGATTGCTCTAGCTCCGGCGTGGAGCAGCTGACCGGTACCGGACCAGGCACCGGTGGAACAGGCACGGGCTGTGCCGGACTGACGACGCACACCACTGGCTTGGTGTGGGGAGCAGGAACAGGCCGAGCCGGGCTGGCGACATGCACCATAGGCTTGGTGCGGGGAGCAGGAGCGGGCCGGACCGGGCTGACGAAGCGCACCACTGACTTGGTGCGGAGAGCAGGAATGGACCGGGCCGGGCTGGCGACGTGCACCACTGACTTGGTGCGGGGAGCAGGAACAGGCCGGACCGGGCCTGGCGAAGCGCACCACTGACTTGGTGCGGGGAGCAGGAGCGGGCCGGACCGGGCTGACGAAGCGCACCACTGACTTGGTGCGGGGAGCAGGAGCGGGCCGGACTGGGCTGACGAAGCGTACCACTGACTTGGTGCGGGGAGCAGGAGCGGGCCGGACCGGGCTGACGAAGCGCACCACTGACTTGGTGCGGGAAGCAGGAGCGGGCCGGACCGGGCTGGCGACGCGCACCACAAGCTCGATGCGGGAGCAGGAACAGGCCGGACCGGGCTGGCGACGCACACCACAGGCTCGATGCGGGGAGCAGGAACAGGCCGGACCGGGCTGGCGACGCGCACCACAGGCTCGATGCGAGGAACAGGAACAGGCCGGACTGGGGACACACACCACTGGCCCTACGCGGGGATCAGGAACGGGCCGGACCGGACTGGTAACACACCCCAGTACCTCTCGCCGTGCCTCTACACTTTCCTTCCCCTTTGTGACCAGTGGCCCCCGTAACCTGGCGGCCTCCTCTGCCAACCCGCTGGACCGCTCTATCGCGGCCTCCTGCTGCCCCGTCGTCCACGGTGTGAGCCCCCCCCTAAAAATGTTCTGGGTGTCTCTCCTCCCCGTGGACCAGGCCTCCATATCTCTCGCCAGACTCTCACCCCACTGCTCCAAAGTCCAACCTCTCTGCTCTTCACTTGGCTTGGCCCAGTCGAGACTCTTACTCCACTGCTCCAAAGTCCAACCTCTCTGCTCTTCACTTGGCTTGGCCCAGTCGAGGTTGCAAAGGCGATCCGCTAGAGATTCCCCTGGCGATGGCTCCTGGACACGCTGCTTGGTCCAGTTTTGGTGGGATCTTCTGTCACGATCGTCGGATATAGAGGACCAAGGCGCAGCGTGGAAGGCGAACTTACTTTTTTATTAGTGATTACACAAACAAAAACAACAAACGATAACATGCCGTCCTCGGTCTAACACAAACCACACTGGAACAAGATCCCACAAACACTGTGGGAAAACTGGCTGCTTAAGTATGGTTCCCAATCAGAGACAACAAGCAACAGCTGCTACTCGTTGCCTCTGATTGAGAACCACACTGGCCAACATAGAAACACAATACTAGAAACACAAATGAAAACTCACACCCTGGCTCAACATACTAGAGTCCCCCGAGCCAGGGCGTGACAACTGAAGGCTGTAGGTAGATTCTGTCTGCGTACCTAGGCTCATTTGTATGGTCTGGTCACTGTGCAAAGGTAGAGGGTTATGCTATATTTCTTTCTGTTAGGATAGATATTGTTGTAAATGTAAACTATGTATGTATGCATGTTCAACTAGTCTACCCTAATGTTGATGTAATGCTGGTATGGTTCAACTGTTGTTCAACCTGTACAATAGAGTATAATTATTTTAGTTTTCTGTCTTACAGACAATACCGTGTAGTGCTGGGCTCCCTCCTGGAGTGGATTGAAGATACAGAAACAGAATTCCTTTGCCTGCGTGTGTCGTTGTTGCAGAACTGTATCCAGTGAACTGTGTCCCTCTCGAAGAATTAGAGATTATGCTGGATTTCAAGCAGATGACTCGTGAGGAGCTGAATGGCAGTTTTACACTCCCACAGCTTTACAAGTATTCCCTGAATTTACTGTATGTTTCTTTGGAATAGCAATTTCATCATGACCACCTCTCCCATCATCTGCTGATCACCAGCTTTCTTAGCCACAGATTGTTACACCAGATAATGTGATTTAATGATATATTTTTGGTATCCATTACTGGGAGTTACAGGACAGGTACTGTTTGGTGTATGTTTGTTTTTTTGACCAACCTTAGCGATGCCGTCTTTGTCCTCGATTCGGGGAAACAAGAGTCTTATAAAATGTCTGTGTCCAGTTGCAGGGGGTCATTTGGAATTTAGAAAATGCTCCGTTATTGAAATAAATCATTATTTTGCTCCATAAAGTAATCCAACAATATGTGCGCCGCCATGGGTCATAACCATAACCAATGTCAACCCTCATCAATTATGTTACATAGCTAGCTAGTAAAAGTATTTACATTTGCTGATGTTACACATGTTTGCTAACAAGTTACAAATGTGAGGCGTGGAGCATAACAAGTTAGCAGGCGCCAGGCTAACTAGCTCGCCATCTCCAGTCATATGCTAATGTTTGCTGGTACACTTAGCTTTAGGTGGCTGGTTGTAACGTTGTAGCTAGCTGTTTAGTAGCTAGCCATATCTATGACTAAAGAAAGAAGAGGTTTTACAATTGAGATACAAAAGATCTCTGATTGTAAAACCTCTTCTATTTTTAGTCATAGATATGGCTATTGGTAGTTCAAATCAATCAAATGTTATTTGCCACATGCGCCGAATACAACAGGTGTAGACATTATAGTGAAATGCTTACTTACAAGCCCTTAGCCAACAATGCAGTTAAGTAAAAAATAGATATGTAAAAATGAAAAAAAAAAAAAATAATAATTAAAGAGCAGCAGTAAAATAAAATAACAGTTGGGAGGCTATATAAAGGGGATACCGGTACAGAGTCAATGTGCGGCGCCACCGGTTAGTCGAGGTAATTGAGGTAATATATACACGTGGGTAGAGTTAAAGTGACTATGCATAAATAATAAACAGGGTAGCAGCAACGTAAAAGAGGGGGTTGGGGTGGGGGGGCAATGCAAATAGTCCGGGTAGCCATTATTAGCTGTTCAGGAGTTTTATGGCTTGGGGGTAGAAGCTGTTAAGAAGCCTTTTGGACCTAGACTTGGCGTGTGGTAGCAGAGAGAACAGTCTATGACTAGGGTGGCTGGAGTCTTTGATGATTTTTAGGGCCTTCCTTTGACACCGCCTGGTATAGAGGTCCTGGATGGCAGGAAGCTTGGCCCCAGTGATGTACTGGGCCGTACGCACTACCCTCTGTAGTGCCTTGCGGTCGGAGGCCAGTCAGGATGCTCTCGATGGTGCAGCTGTATAACTTTTTGAGGATCTGAGGACCCATGCTAAATCTTTTCAGTCTCCTGAGGGGGAATAGGCTTTGTCGTGCCTTCTTCACGACTGTCTTGGTGTGTTTGGAACATGAGAGATTGTTGGTTATGTGGACACCAAGGAACCTGAAGCTCTCAACATGTTCCACTACAGCCCCGTCGATGAAAATGGGGGCGTGCTCAGTCCTCTTTTCTTTCCTGTAGTCCACAATCATCTCCTTTGTCTTGATCACGTTGAGGAAGAGGTTGTTATCCTGGCACCACACGGCCAGGTCTCTGACCTCCTCCCTATAGGCTGTCTCATCGTTGTCGGTGATCAGGCCTACCACTGTTGTGTCGTCGGCAAACTTAATGATGGTGTTGGAGTCGTGCCTGGCCATGCAGTCATGGGTGACAGGGAGTACAGGAGGGGACTGAGCATGCACCCCCGTGTTGAGGATCAACGTGGCAGATGTGTTGTTACCTACCCTTGCCACTTGGGGGCGGCCCGTCAGGAAGTCCAGGATCCAGTTGCAGAGGGAGGTGTTTAGTCCCAGGGTCCTTAGCTTTGTGATGAGCTTTGAGTGCACTATGGTGTTGAACGCTGAGCTGTAGTCAATGAATAGCATTCTTACGTAGTTGTTCCTCTTTTCCAGGTGGGAAAGGGCAGTGTGGAGTGCAATAGAGATTGCATCATCTGTGGATCTGTTGGGGCGGTATGCAAATTACATGTACATTACATTTACGTCATATAGCAGACGCTCTTATCCAGAGCGACTTACAAATTGGTGCATTCACCCTATAGCCAGTGGGATAACCACTTTACACTTTTTTTATTTTATTTTTTATTAGGATTACTTTATCCTATCCCAGGTATTCCTTAAAGAGGTGGGGTTTCAAATGTCTCCGGAAGGTGGTGAGTGACTCCGCTGTCCTGGCGTCGCGAGGGAGCTTGTTCCACCATTGGGGTGCCAGAGCAGCGAACAAATTGGAGTGGGTCTAGGGTTTCTGGGTTAATGGTGTTGATGTGAGCCATGACCAGCCTTTCAAAGCACTTCATGGCTACAGACGTGAGTGCTACGGGTCGGTAATCATTTAGGCAGGTTATCTTAGTGTTCTTGGGCACAGGGACTATGGTGGTCTGCTTGAAACATGTTGGTATTACAGACTCAGTCAGGGACATGTTGAAAATGTCAGTGAAGACACTTGCCAGTTGGTCAGCGCATGCTCAGAGTACACGTCCTGGTAATCCGTCTGGCCCTGCAGACTTGTGAATGTTGACCTGCTTAAAAGTCTTACTCACATCGGCTATGGAGAGTGTGATCACATAGTCATCCGGAACAGCTGATGCTCTCATGCATGCTTCATGTGTTGCTTGCCTCGAAGCGAGCATAGAAGTGATTTAGCTCGTCTGGTAGGCTTGTGTCACTGGGCAGCTCACGGTTGTGCTTTCCTTTGTAGTCTGTAATATTCTTCAAGCCCTGCCACATCCGACGAGCGTCGGAGCCGGTGTAGTATGATTCAATCTTAGTCCTGTATTGACTCTTTACCTGTTTGATGGTTCATCGGAGGGCATAGCGGGATTTCTTATAAGCGTCCGGGTTAGAGTCCCGCTCCTTGAAAGCGGCAGCTCTACCCTTTAGCTCAGTGCGGATGTTTCCTGTAATCCATGGCTTCTGGTTGGGGTATGTACGTACGGTCAATGTGGGGACGACGTCATCGATGCACTTATTGATGAAGCCAGTGACTGATGTGCTGTACTCCTCAATGCTATCGGAAGAATCCCGGAACATATTCCAGTCTGTGCTAGCAAAACAGTCCTGTAGCTTAGCATCTGCGTCATCTGACCACTTCCTTATTAACCGAGTCACTGGTGCTTCCTGCTTTAGTTCTTGCTTATAAGCAGGAATCAGGAGGATAGAGTTATGTTTAGATTTGCCAAATGGAGGGCGATGGAGAGCTTTGTACGCGTCTCTGTGTGTGGAGTAAAGGTGGTCTAGAGTTTTTTTTCCTCTGGTTGCACATTTAACATGCTGGTAGTGATGAGGTAGAACGGATTTAAGTTTCCCTGCATTAAAGTTCCCGGCCACTAGGAGCGCTTCCTCTGGATGAGCGTTTTCCTGTTTAGTTATGGCCTTATATAGCTCATTGAGTGCAATCTTAGTGCCAGCATCGGTTTGTGGTGGTAAATAGACAGCTATGAAAAATATAGATGAAAACTCTCTTGGTAAATAGTGTGGTCTACAGCTTATCATGTGATACTCTACCTCAGGTGAGCAAAACCTTGAGACTTCCTTAGTATTAGATTTTATGCACCAGCTGTTGTTTACAAATATACACAGACCGCCACCCCTTGTCGTACCGGAGTCAGCCATTCTATCCTGCCGATGTAGCGTATATCCCGCCAGCTGTATATTGTCCATGTTGTCGTTCAGCCATGACTCGGTGACACATAAGATATTACAGTTTTTAATGTCCCGTTGGTAGGATAACCTTAATCTTAGGTCGTCCAATTTATTTTCAAATGATTGAACATTGGCTAATAGGATTGATGGAAGAGGCAGTTTACTCGCTCGCTGTCGGATCCTTACAAGGCACCCCGACCTTCGTCCACGATATCTCTGTCTCTTTCTCATGTGAATGACAGGGATTTGGGCCTTGTCGGGTGTCTGTAGGATATCCTTCGTGTCCGACTCGTTGAAGAAAAAAATCTTTGTCCAATACGAGGTGAGTAATCGCTGTCCTGATATCCAGAAGCTCTTTTTGGTCCTAAGAGATGGTGGCAGAAACATTATGTACAGAATAAATGACAAATAATGCGAAAAACACACATAATCAAATTATTTGTTAGAGGGCTGTAAAACGGCAGCCATCTTCTCCGGCGCCATTCATGTTCATGTTTAGCTAGCTAAATTAGCAAACATAATTTTCTTTGGATTATAAATGACTTACTTAGCTAGGCACCGTATTTGTCATCTGCCCTCTTGGTGCTGGCATCGACTGTAGCTGAGCTTCTAACGTTAGCTATATCCAACTAAAATCCTCTTTGCTATATTCCAGTTGAAACATGTAAGGTTGAATGTCACCATATACAGTGGGGAGAACAAGTATTTGATACACTGCCAATTTTGCAGGTTTTCCTACTTACAAAGCATGTAGAGGTCTGTAATTTTTTTTATCATAGGTACACTTCAACTGTTAGAGACGGAATCTAAAACAAAAATCCAGAAAATCACATTGTATGATTTTTAAGTAATTAATTTGCATTTTATTGCATGACATAAGTATTTGATCACCTACCAACCAGTAAGAATTCTGGCTCTCACAGACCTGTTAGTTTTTCTTTAAGAAGCCCTCCTGTTCTCCACTCATTACCTGTATTAACTGCACCTGTTTGAACTCATTACCTGTATAAAATACACCTGTCCACACACTCAATCAAACAGACTCCAACCTCTCCACAATGGCCAAGACCAGAGAGCTGTGTAAGGACATCAGGGATAAAATTGTAGACCTGCACAAGGCTGGGATGGGCTACAGGACAATAGGCAAGCAGCTTGGTGAGAAGACAACAACTGTTGGTGCAATTATTAGAAAATGGAAGAAGTTCAAGATGACGGTCAATCACCCTCGGTCTGGGGCTCCATGCAAGATCTCACCTCGTGGGGCATCAATGATCATGAGGAAGGTGAGGGATCAGCCCAGAACTACACGGCAGGACCTGGTCAATGACCTGAAGAGAGCTTGGCCCACAGTCTCAAAGAAAACCATTAGTAACACACGACGCCGTCATGGATTAAAATCCTGCAGAGCACGCAAGGTCCACCTGCTCAAGCCAGCGCATGTCCAGGCCCATCTGAAGTTTGCCAATGACCATCTGGATGATCCAGAGGAGGAATGGGAGAAGGTCATGTGGTCTGATGAGACAAAAATATAGCTTTTTGGTCTAAACTCCACTCGCCGTGTTTGGAGGAAGAAGAAGGATGAGTACAACCCCAAGAACACCATCCTAACTGTGAAGCATGGAGGTGAAACATAATTACAGACCTCTACATGCTTTGTAAGTAGGAAAACCTGCAAAATCGGCAGTGTATCAAATACTTGTTCTCCCCACTGTAGCTAATAGATGCTCCATTGTTGAATTCGTGTTGATGAGAGGAATCACTTGAAGCCATTGCATCTGGTCAGTTCTTTCCGTTTTGCCCAAAAGATTGTTGTTAGTGTCCGCCTCCTTTCCAAAAAAGCCTGCCTTTGGGGAAGGACGGTGGCCAGAGCACGAAGCACCGCCCAACAAAAGCTGTAGTTTTTCAGAGACTGGAAAAAATGTGTTTGCTTGTCCTGCTGAAGGACCCTACCGTGTGGAATAGCTGGTTGGAGTTTGTGGTGAGTATACGGGTAGCTAGACCATAGATTGCTGGATATGTATCTGGTTATGTATATTTTGATTATCATTATCATCGCTAGCATAGCTAATGTTAGCTAGCTGGCTAACGTTAGCCTACCTCAATACAACTCTTATTTGGCTTAGAAATACGATAACGTTTCAAAAGAAGGGAAATAATTAGTAGGAAAACCTTTTGTCATGATTTTGATGTAGCAAGATTGACTTTAGATGCAGTATAACTTTAGCCAGCTAATTACCATATTTTAGCTCATTAACATTAGCCTTGCTAACTTTACTAGTAACAGCAATGGCAACATTGCCATCTCTCTAAACTAACTTTGACAACATCATAATATGGCAAAGTTGTTTTCTAATAATTATTTGCCCACTTTAGCAATGTCATCGTATTTCCATGCCACTATAAGTTAGTGTACTTTAAACTAAACAGTCACAGTAGCCTCCGAAGTGCAACCCATGTCTAGGACACAAATGAATGTTGGATGCTATGTTGGTACTAGCTAACTCATGTCTGACTATAACAGCGTATGACTAAACATGTCACAGTTGGTAACATAGTGTAACGGCATCACCGGCCTGAATCCAATAAGGAGCCAGTCAGTAAATCTGTAAAGCATATAATTAGTTTACAAACGAGATTACATTATTTCTCGAGCTATGTTTATAATTAAGTGATGATGACAATCGTTGGCTCGGTTTATCTGTTAGACAAAGTGCACAGTTGGGTGCCAAACTAATCCCCTGGTCATGAATGGAAGCCGGGACTACCAGAAGGAGCAAAGATGGGTATCATTACATGTCCAGCAATGTGATTGGGATGGTTTAGTGACCGCCCAAAGTAATTTCATTCACTGTTCACTTGCTATTTTCATAGATTGTCTAGCAAGACCTCAGAATAAAAGGACCCTTGTGACACCTACTCTGTTGTTGCCAGAGTCTTTTTAAAAAAAAATTGATTTCACCTTTATTTAACCAGGTAAGCCAGTTGAGAACAGGTTCTCATTTACAACTGCGACCTGGCCAAGATAAAGCAAAGTAGTGCAATAAAAACAACAGAGTTACATATGGGGTAAAAAAAAACATAAAGTCAGAAATACAACAGAAAATATATATACAGTGTGTGCAAATGTAGCAAGTTATGGAGGTAAGGCAATAAATAGGCTATAGTGCAGAATAATTACAATAGTATTAACACTGGAATGCTAGATGTGCAAGAGATTATGTTTAAATAGAGATACTGGGGTGCAAAAGAGCAAAATAAATAACAATATAGGGATGAGGTAGTTGGGTGGGCTAATTTCGGATGGGCTGTGTACAGGTGCAGTGATCGGTAAGGTGCTCTGACAACTGATGCTTAAAGTTATTGAGGGAGATAAGAGTCTCCAGCTTCAGAGATTTTTGCAATTCGTTCCAGTCATTGGCAGCAGAGAACTGGAAGGAATGGCGGCCAAAGGAGGTGTTGGCTTTGGGAATGACCAGTGAGATATACCTGCTGGAGCGCAGACTACGGGTGGGTGCTGCTATGGTGACCAATGAGCTAAGATAAGGCGGGGATTTGCCTAGCAGTGATTTATAGATGGCCTGGAGCCAGTGGGTTTGACGACGAACATGTAGTGAGGACCAGCCAACAAGAGCGTACAGGTCACAGTGGTGGGTAGTGTATGGGGCTTTGGAGACAAAACGGATGGCACTGTGATAGACTACATCCAATTTGCTGAGTAGAGTGTTGGAGGCTATTTTGTAAATTACATCGCCGAAGTCAAGGATCGGTAGGATAGTCAGTTTTACGAGGGCATGTTTGGCAGCATGAGTGAAGGAGGCTTTATTGCGAAATAGGAAGCCGATTCTAGATTTAACTTTGGATTGGAGATTCTTTATGTGAGTCTGGAAGTTGAGTTTACAGTCTAACCAGACACCTAGGTATTTGTAGTTGTCCACATACTCTAGGTCAGACCCGTCGAGAGTGGTGATTCTAGTCGGGTGGGCGGGTGCCAGCAGCGTTCGATTGAAAAGCATGCATTTAGTTTTACTAGTGTTTAAGAGCAGTTGGAGGCTACTGAAGGATTGTTGTATGGCATTGAAGCTCGTTTGGAGGTTTGTTAACACAGTGTCCAATGAAGGGCCAGATGTATACAAAATGGTGTCGTCTGCGTAGAGGTGAATCTGAGAATCACCAGCAGCAAGAGCGACATCATTGATATACACGGAGAAAAGTGTCGGCCCAAGAATTGAACCCTGTGGCACCCCCATAGAGACTGCCATAGGTCCAGACAACAGGCCCTCCGATTTGACACACTGAACTCTATCTGAGAAGTAGTTGGTGAACCAGGCGAGGCAGTCATTTGAGAAACCAAGGCTATTTAGTCTGCCAATAAGAATGCGGTGGTTGACAGAGTCGAAAGCCTTGGCCAGGTCAATGAAGACGGCTGCACAGTACTGTCTATTATCAATCGCGGTTATAATATCGTTTAGGACCTTGAGCGTGGCTGAAGTGCACCCGTGACCAGCTCGGAAACCGGATTGCATAGCGGAGAAGGTACGGTGGTATTCGAAATGGTCGATGATCTGTTTGTTAACTTGGCTTTCGAATACTTTCGAAAGGCAGGGCAGGATGGATATAGGTCTGTAGCAGTTTGGATCTAGAGTGTCACCCCCTTTGAAGAGGGGGATGACCGCGGCAGCTTTCCAATCTCTGGGGATCTCAGACGTTATGAAAGAGAGGTTAAACAGACTAGTAATAGGGGTAGCGACAATTTCAGCGGCTAGTTTTAGAAAGAAAGGGTCCAGATTGTCTAGCCCAGCTGATTTGTAGGGGTCCAGATTTTGCAGCGCTTTCAAAACATCAGCTGTCTGAATTTGTGTGAAGGAGAAGCGGGGGGGGCATGGGCAAGTTGCAGCAGAGGGTGCAGAGTTGGTGGCCAATTAGTGGTAGCCAGATGGAAAGCATGGCCAGCTGTAGCAAAATGCTTGTTGAAATTCTCGATTATTGTAGATTTATCGGTGGTGATAGTGTTTCCTAGCCTCAGTGCAGTGGGCAGCTGGGAGGAAGTGCTCTTATTCTCCATGGACTTTACAGTGTCCCAAAACTTTTTGGAGTTAGTGCTACAGGATGCAAATTTCTGTTTGAAAAAGTTAGCCTTTGCTTTCCTGACTGCTTGTGTATATTGGTTCCTAACTTCCCTGAAAAGTTGCATATCGCGGGGGCTATTTGATGCTAATGCTGTACGCCACAGGATGTTTTTGTGCTGGTCAAGGGCAGTCAAGTCTGAGGAGAACCAGGGGCTATATCGGTTCTTAGTTCTGTATTTTTTGAATGGGGCATGTTTATTTAAGATTGAGAGGAAATTACTTTTAAGGAACAACCAGGCATCCTCTACTGACGGAATGAGATCTATATCCATCCAGGATACCTGGGCCAGGTCAATTAGGAAGGCCTCCTCGCTAAAGTGTTTTAGGGAGCGTTTGACACTGATGAGGGGTGGTCGTTTGACCGCGGACCCGTTACGGACGCAGGCAATAAGGCAGTGATCGCTGAGATCCTGGTTGAAGACAGCTGAGGTGTATTTAGAGGGTATGTTAGTCAGGATGATATCTATGAGGGTACCCATGTTTACGGATTTAGGGTTGTACCTGGTAGGTTCGTTGATAATTTGCGTGAGGTTGAGGGCATCTAGCTTGGATTGTAGGATGGCTGGGGTATTAAGCATATCCCAATTTAGGTCACCAAGCAGTACAAACTCTGAGGATAAATGGGGGGCAATCAATTCACATATGGTGTCCAGGGCACAGCTGGGGGCTGAGGGGGGTCTGTAGCAAGCGGCAACAGTGAGAGACTTATTTCTGGAAAGGTGGATTTTTAGAAGTAGAAGCTCAAACTGTTTGGGCACAGACCTGGATAGTATGATAGAGCTCTGCAGGCTATCTCTACAGTAGATTGCAACTCCACCCCCTTTGGCAGTTCTATCTAGACGGAAAATGTTATAGTTGGGGATGGAAATTTCAGAATTTTTGGTGGCCTTCCTGAGCCAGGATTCAGACACTGCTAGAACATCAGGGTTGGCAGAGTGTGCTAACGCAGTGAATAACTCAAACTTAGGAAGTAGACTTCTGACATTTATGTGCAAGAAACCAAGACTTTTGCGATTACAGAAGTCATCAAATGATAGCGCCTGGGGAGTAGGAGTGATACTGAGGGCTGCAGGGCCTGGGTTAACCTCTACATCACCAGAGGAACAGAGGAGGACTAGAATAAGGATACGGCTAAAGGCTTTAAGAACTGGTCTTCTAGTGCGTTGGGTACATAGAATAAAGGGGGCAGATTTCCGGGTGTTATAGAAAAGATTCAGGGCATTATGTACAGACAAGGATATGGAAGGATATGAGTAAAGTGGAGGTAACCCTAAGCGTTGGGTAACTATGAAAGAGATAGCATCGCTAGAGTCATCAATTGAGTCGGTCTCCGCGTGTATAGGGGGAGGTGCGAAGGAGCTAACTAAGGCAGGTTTAGCTAGGCTGGGGGGTCTACAGTGATATAGTACAATTAGAAATAACCGAAACAACAATAAACTAACCATGTTTGGGCTGAGGCTAAACATAAACAGGATGTAGTACCGTAAAAAAGGAACAGTCCAGCAGATATCAGCTGTATAGCTGAGTTATCATAAGGTCCGGTGGTGAAGCAATAGTAAGAGGCTACGGCTAGCGTGTGCTAGCGGGCCAGGGCTAGCAGATGGATGGAATCTTCGTGGTTAACGTCGTAACCACATCAGACGATTTCGTCGGCAGACCAGTCGTGTAGGATCGGCGGGGCTCCGTGTCAATACTAGGTGGTCCCGTCCGGTTGACAGAGAGGTAGATAGCCGGGAGATGGGCCTAGCTCAGGATAATTAGCCAGACCACAGCGTCCGTTTTGTTGTAGCTAGCTGGTAGCGACGAATCCGGAGTTAAAGGTCCAGTGATTCAGTGATTCCAGCGGAAAAACTGATATGTTCTGGGTCGATAACGCGCTGTGCAGACTGGCCGAATATCCGGTGATCAATGTCCAGTGATTAAAATTAATCCCGCAGAAAAAATCCAATGTTCTGGGTGAAACACCGCTAGCTAAGGCTAATAGCAAGTAGCTAGTTAGCTGGCTAGCTGGCTAGCTAGTTTCACTGGAGATTCTAGATAAAAGGTAAGTCAATAATAGAATCCGTTCCACATTGAGTGAGGCGGGTTGCAGGAAAGTATATTTTGTAGAAGGATGAAAAGTCTGATAGGGAAATAGATACGAAAAATACAAAAAAACTAGGTATTTACAGGCTATTTACAGACACACGACAATAACAGGACTGCACTACTTCGCCATCTTGGAAAGTCTCCCTCAACTCCTATGAAAAAGACACGCCACATCATGAGGCCTCTGACAGTGACCCGAGTTACTTCCCTGATGACACAGACGGCTTCATCAATAACGACAGGTAATGTGTGTTACTGGAAAGTTGTATTAAAAAATACCTGACTTCATATACTAATAGGCTAATTCCCCAGTCAAGCAGACACAACTAGTAGAGTCATTTTGGTTGTGAAGTGCATTAGAAAAAAGCTTTGTCCTTTCTTTAGGACAAAATGCAATTTACCACTTGGCTGTCTGTTATATTACCCTGTCACAGGCCGTTGTTCGAGAGATGTCCAGTTTACGGCCAAACATGCAGCATAGAGAAGACCAGCAAGGGGGCCCTCATCAGCTTCATGCAGACATGCCCTCGCTGTGACCATTCCTTAATGGAACAGTCATGTTGGCAAGTATCCGGCCAGCAACCTTCACTTATCACTTATTTGTACAAATACAGAAGGTAACCCACTTCATTACTTTGATACATTTGATAATCCAATTGTGAAACATCATTTATGTAAACTGACATTATTTGTTGCTTATTTTCTACTTCTTAGATGCATATAATGACCAGGGCATAATTCAGGAAGTTATGATTGATATGTTTGGCAAGGTAGCCCCAGCACCACCAGACAAAATGTTGATAGGTACAGTATCTGTATCGGCTGTGAGTGACAATAAAAGATGAAAGACCAGTGTAGAATTTGCACATTGGTATATTAGCAGAACAATGCTTCTACAGGATTATGTGAAGGATGGTTTATTCTACATGGAACTGTTACACTTGAAAGTTATCAAAACACTTTGTTTAGAATATCTACATAAGTTCAGCAATTGCATTCTTCTCATATTACTCTGTAGGCTAATCAGTATGAGAAGAGTGCCATCATCCTGCATCTCACATCTGCCTGTAGTTATTGAACTCTGCCTGCTGGACCCATGAGGTAAACTCTGTCATATCTAGGATGGCGTGTCATGCACTTCACCCCTCCTGCCACATGACTGCTCATGTCCATAACCTGTAATACGGAGGTGTCAAACCCATTTCACAGTGGGCTGAGTGTCTGCTGTTTTTTGTTTTTTCCTTTCAATTAAGATCTAGACAACTAGGTGAGTGGAGTTCCTTACTAATTAGTGACCTTAATTCATCAATCAAGTACAAAGCACGAGCGAAAACCTGCAGGCACTTGGCCCTCTGTGGAATGAGTTTGACACATGCTGTAATACATTAGATAGATGTAAGGGACTTCATTACCCACTGGAGACATGAAGACAGAACCTCACCAAGAGAGCTGTGCATGTCACTGTGTTAGACAGCGAATTCTTTAGATTTGGGCAAATAGACCAAAGAAATAGAAATGTAATTCTAGTTCTGGTTAGACAGCTGAAGTTGTACTCTACACAAAACTGATTTGGATTTGTTAGATAAAGGGTAGGCATACTGTCTTTATAAGCACATCGATATGATATTTACAACAGAAAATGTTTTGTCTTTGTAACACAACACATCAATTTTTTGTTGATGTATCTACACTAATGATGGGCGATATTTGTGCAATGTCGAAATGTAGCCTACATCTGTAGGGATATTAGTTATATTGTCTCCTGGAAAAGATCTAACAGCGGACATAAGGATAGATGAGACAAAACTAGCCAGTTATAGAATATTGTGTTGTAGGACAGCTGAGCTGACTGAAGACCGCGCGGGCATCCAACTTGCAGTAGTTGATATTGTTTCCACGGTAACATGATTTACATGACGTGATGAAATGTTGAAACTAAGTTGCAAGCTAGTTTCGTAGCAAGGCGTTGTAGAACGAGTGTCTTATGAAACACATTCCAGAGACTGGTTCTTGCTATCTTGCTATAACTGACTTGACAGAGAAATATCAGCTAGATTGGAAAGACAGCTTCAGCTATCACAAAGCTCTGCTAACTAGTTGCTGCCAGCTTAGCTTCCCCAATAATGGCACCGGAGGGGATGGCTGCCGTTTTACAGGCTCCTTATTTATGTATTTATTGTGTACACAATGTTGCTGCTACCGTCTCTTATGACCGAAAATAACTTCTGGACATCAGAACAGCAATTACTCACCTCGCACTGGAGGAAGATTTTTTCTTTAACGAGTCAGACGCGAAGGATATCCGTTCTATTGGCCAATATGCAATCATTGGAAAACAAAATGGATGATGTACGATCAAGAATATTCTACCAACGGGACATTAAAAACTGTAATATCTTATGTTTCACTGAGTCGTGGCTGAAAGACAACACGGATAACATAGGGCTGGCCGAATATTCCATTCATCGGCAGGACAGAGAAGCTACGTCTGGTAAGACGAGGGGTGGGGGTGTGTCTATGTCAATAACAGCTGGTGTGCGATGTCTAATATTAAAGAAGTCTCGAGGTATTGCTCGCCTGAGGTAGAGTACCTTATGATAAGCTGTAGACCACACTATCTACCAAGAGCGTTCTCATCTATATTATTCGTAGCTGTCTATTTACCACCACAAACCGATGCTGGCACTAAGACCGCACTCAACGAGCTGTATAAGGACATAAGCAAACAAGAAAATGCTCATCCAGAAGCGGCGCTCCTAGTGGCCGGGGACTTTAATGCAGGTAAATTTAAATCCTTTTTACCTAATTTCTACCAGCATGTCACATGTGCAACCAGAGGGGAAAGAACTCTAGACCACCTTTACGCCACACACAGAGACGCGTACAAAGCTGTCCCTCGACCTCCATTTGGCAAATCTGACCATAATTATATCCTCCTGATTCCTGCTTACAAGCAAAAACTAAAGCAGGAAGTACCAGTGACTCGATCAATACGGAAGTGGTCAGATGACGCGGATTGTTTTGCTAGCACAGACTGGAATAAGTTCCGGGATTCATCCAATGGCATTGAGGAGTATACCACCGCAGTCATCGGCTTCATTAATAAGTGCATTGACGATGTCGTCACCACAGTGACCGTACGTACAGTACATATCCCAACCAGAAGCCATGGATTACAGGCAACATCCGCATCGAGCTAAAGGCTAGAGTTGCCGCTTTCAAGGAGTGGGACAATAATCCGGACGCTTATAAGAAATCCCGCTACGCCCTCAGATGAACAATCAAACAGGCAAAGCATCAATACAGGATTAAGATTGAATCCTACTACACCGGCTTTGACGCTCGTCGGATGTGGCAGGGCTTGAAAACCTTTACAGACTGCAAAGGGAAGCACAGCTGTGACTGCCCAGTGACACAAGCCTACCAGACGAGCTAAATGCCTTTTATGCTCGCTTTGAGGCAAGCAACACTGAAGCATGCATGAGAGCACAAGCTGTTCCGGACGACTGTGTGATAACGCTCTCGGTAGCCGATGTGAGCAAGACCTTTAAACAGGTCAACATTCACAAAGCTGCGGGGCCAGACAGATTACCAGGACGTGTACTTAGAGCATGCGCGGACCAACTGGCAAGTGTCTTCACTGACATTTTCAACCTCTCCCTGACCGAGTCTGTAATACCTACATTTTTCAAGCAGACCACCATAGTCCATGTGCCCTACAAAGCAAAGGTAACCTGCCTAAATGATTACCGCCCTGTAGCACTCACATCGGTAGCCATGAAGTGCTTTGAAAGGCTGGTCATGGCTCACATCAACACCATCATCCCAAATACCCTAGACCCATTCCAATTCGCATATCGCCCCAACAGATCCACAGATGACACAATCTCCATTGCAGTCCACACTGCCCTTTCCCACCTGGACAAAAGGAACACCTATGTGAGAATGCTGTTCATTGACTACAGCTCAGCGTTCAACACCATAGTGCCCACAAAGCTCATCACTAAACTAAGGACCCTGGGACTAAACACCTCCCTCTGCAACTGGATCCTGGACTTCCTGAACGGCCACCCCCAGGTAGTAAGGGTAGGCAACAACACATCTGCCACACTGATCCTCAACACTGGGGCCCCTCAGGGGTGCGTGCTTAGTACGCTCCTGTACTCCCTGTTCACCCATGACTGTGTGGCCAAACACGACACCAACACCATCATTACGTTTGCTGACGACACAACAGTGGTAGGCCTGATCACCGACAACGATGAGACAGCCTATAGGGAGGAGGTCAGAGTCCTGGCAGTGTGGTGCCAGGACAACAACCTCTTCCTCAATGTAAGTAAGACAAAGGAGCTGATCATGGACTACAGGAAAAGGAGGGCCGAACAGGCTCCCATTAACATTGACAGGGCTGTAGTGGAGCGGGTCGAGAGTGTCAAGTTCCATGGTGTACACATCACCAACAAACTATCATGGTCCAAACACACCAAGACTGTCGTGAAGAGGGCACGACAACACCTTATCCCCCTCAGGAGACTGAAAAGATTTGGCATGTGTCCACAGATCCTGAAAAAGTTCTACAGCTGCACCTTTGAGAGCATCCTGACTGGTTGCATCACCGCCTTGTATGGCAACTGCTCAGCATCTGACCATAAGGCGCTACAGAGGGAAGTGAGTACGGCCTAGTACATCACTGAGGCCAAAAGTCCTACAATCCAGGACCTATATTGAGGGAAAAAAGTATTTGAACCCCTGCTGATTTTGTACGTTTGCCCACTGACAAAGACATGATCAGTCTATAATTTTAGTGGTAGGTTTATTTGAAAAGTGAGAGACAGAATAACAACAAATAAATCCAGAAAAACGCATGTCAAAAATGTTATAAATTGATTTGCATTTTAATGAGGGAAATAAGTATTTGACCCCTCTGCAAAACATGACTTAGTACTTCGTGGCAAAACCCTTGTTGGCAATCACAGAGGTCAGACGTTTCTTGTAGTTGGCCACCAGGCTTGCACACATCTCAGGAGGGATTTTGTCCCACTCCTTTTTGCAGATCTTCTCCAAGTCATTAAGGTTTCGAGGCTGACATTTGGCAACTTGAACCCTTAGCTCCCTCCACAGATTCTCTATGGGATTAAGGTCTGGAGACTGGCTAGGCCACTCCAGGACCTTAATGTGCTTCTTCTTGAGCCACTCCTTTGTTGCCTTGGCCGTGTGTTTTTGGTCATTGTCATGCTGGAATACCCATCCACGACCCATTTTCAATGCCCTGGCTGAGGGAAGGAGGTTCTCACCCAAGATTTGACGGTACATGGCTCCGTCCATCGTCCCTTTGATGCGGTGAAGTTGTCCTGTCCCCTTAGCAGAAAAACACCCCCAAAGCATAATGTTTCCACCTCCATGTTTGACAGTGGGGATGGTGTTCTTGGGTTGATTGATTCCTCACCGTTCTCATGATCATTGCAACTCCACGAGGTGAGATCTTGCATGGAGCCCCAGGCCGAGGGAGATTGCCAGTTATTTTGTGTTTCTTCCATTTGCGAATTATCACACCAACTGTTGTCACCTTCTCACCAAGCTGCTTGGCGATGGTCTTGTAGCCCATTCCAGCCTTGTGTAGGTCTACAATCTTGTCCCTGACATCCTTGGAGAGCGCTTTGGTCTTGGCAATGGTTGAGAGTTTTGAATCTGATTGATTGATTGCTTCTGTGGACAGGTGTCTTTAAGAGTGTGCTCCTAATCTCAGCTCGTTACCTTTATAAAGGACACCTGGGAGCCAGAAATCTTTCTGATTGAGAGGGGTCAAATACTTATTTCCCTCATTAAAATGCAAAATCAATTTATAACATTTTTGACATGCGTTTTTCTGGATTTTGTTGTTGTTATTCTGTCTCTCACTGTTCAAATAAACCTACCATTAAAACTATAGACTGATCATTTATTTGTCAGTGGGCAAATGTACAAAATCAGCAGGGGATCAAATACTTTTTTCCCTCACTGTATATACTAGGCGATGTCAGAGGAAAGCCAAAAAAATTGTCAAAGACTCCAGTCACCCAAGTCATAGACTGTTCTCTCTGCTACCGCACGTCAAGCGGTACCGGATCGCCAAGTCTAGGACCAAAAGTCTCTTTAACAGCTTCTACCCCCAAGCCATAAGACTGCTGAACAATTAATCAAATGGCCACCCGTACTATTTACATTGACCCCCCCCTCCATTTGTTTTTACACTGCTGCTACCCGCTGTCTATTATCTATGCATCGTCACACTACACCTACCTACATGTACAAATTACCTCGACTAACCTGTACCCCTGCACATTGACTCGGTACCGGTACCCCCTGTATATATCCTTGTTATTGTTATTTTATAGTGTTTATATTTATTTTTACTTTAGTTTTTTTGGTAAATATTTTCTTAACTCTTTCTTGAACTGCATTGTTGGTTAAGGGCTTGTAAGTAAGCATTTCACGGTAAGGTCTACACCTGTTGTATTTAGCTCATGTGACAAATAAAGTTTGATTTGATTTAAACACAAGGTCAGCGCAGGCTGACCGTTTTGACATGGCACACCCAAGAAACACCCACATCAAACCATACCCCCAAAACAACTATTTTGTTTGCCTTCTGTCATGGCCGCTAGCATATCTTAATGAGCATTGATGATAAACGAGGCCAAATCAGGAAGTGCAGTTGACCTCTAAGGGGAAATTAATCTAAAAGTAAAGTTATCAGATTACGTTACTGCGTTAAGGTAATCCAAAAGTTACGTTACTGATTACAATTTGGGACAAGGAACTAGTAACTGTAATGGATTGCATTTTGAAAGTATCCTACCCAACACTGCACACACACACACACACACACAGAATAAGAAGATAATCCACATTTCGCCGAACGTTAAACATTTAAATGTTGCTCCAAACTTCACATTTCAAAGTGTTTTTGACACCATGGGTTGACTCTTCCTGCTCAGTATCGTTCCGTTTCTCCAAACGTCAAATTTCGAAGTTGATCCAAACAGCAAATTTAGAAGGTTAAGGTTTGGGATAGGGTTAAAACAAATTAAAATTAAAATGAGTGTCCACCACCGGGATCAAACACGCAACCTTCTGATCCAGAATCATGGGATTCACCCTAGCAAAACCCAGGCCTACTTGATGGTAATAGTGCTCACTGTTGCCCCTAGTGGCCTGTTTTGAATGCATTTCCCATTTCTCAGGACATGGCTAGATGTCCAATTTTGAAGTCACTCTTGAGCAATCTGCCTGGTATGTTTGCAGTTTTACATTTTAGTCATTAAGCAGACGGTCTTATCCAGAGCGACTTACAGTAAGTGAGTGCATACATTTTCATACTGGCCCCCCGTGGGAAACGAACCCACATCCCTGGCGTTGCAAGTGCCATGCTCTACCAACTGAGCTACAAGTGACACTTCACTTGAACCCTAACTCAGAAAGACCTTGCCAAAACCAGACAGTATCCACTTTAAATCCATTACATGTTTGTGTCTTAAGTATGTCATAAAACACAACTCTCATTTTACCATAAATACTGCATTATTGTCACATTTGAATCTCTGCAAAGCGGAGGGCGGTTTGTTAACTATCCATCTGGCAAACAACATTTGGTTAAATGTGGTTTGCCAGATGGTGAATTAGCAAAAATAGATATTTCTCAGTATGATGTTTTTGTGTTTATCTTCCATGAAACAATATTGTGAGACATGATATTGAACCAATTTCATCAGGGTAATGTGAGACTGCTGAGCTAAAGCCTCTGGTAAGATTATTCAAGATTTCAGGTCTTAGCTGGTCGTCATAAAAGACCAGCTCCACTGATATTATTTTGAAGATTGTCAATGTTAATGGATGGTATTGGTAACACTGGTCCCTAGACCCTGGCCTTTTCACACATGTTTCTTTGCTATAGTTCTGTGATGAGTACTGAGTATACGAGGATGCAGACACAGGAATTAACAAGGTAAAGGTTTACTTAACAATGAGAAAGAGAATAACAAATAGCGAGTAAACGACACAACGCTAACAATTACACACTACAATGAGTGAACAGTCCAGGGCTATACAGTGGTGGTGATGAGATGATGAGGTGCAGGTGCGCTGGAGGAAATTAGGGTGCGTTGGGTTTCCATTCCTGTGTTTGCCGAGGTGGTGCGCTCAGACCGGTGGCTCAGTAGACTGGCGAATCAGAGCACCGGAGGGGAGCAACGGGAGGAGACGTGACAGATTCCCGCCGCAGGACGTTACCGGCCAAGAGGACGACCCCGAGGACGAGGAGCGGGCCGGTCAGGGTGGCAATGGTGGAAGTCCCGAATTAGGTTGGGGTCCATAATGTCCGCAGCCGGAACCCAGCTCCTCTCCTCAGGGCCATACCCCTCCCAGTCCACCAGGTAACGGAGCCGTCCCCCACGGAACCTGGAGTCCAGCAGATCCCTCACAGCATACGCCGGACTCCCGTCAATGTCCAGGGGCGGAGGAGACGTACCCCTGGGGACGGCATCCGCCAGAGGACCAGGGACCACCGGCCTGAGGAGAGACACATGAAAAGCAGGTGAGACACGGTAGTGAGGGGGAAGGAGCAGCCGGCACAACACCTCATTAATCCGCAGGAGGACCTTATATGGCCCCACAAACCGGGGGCTCAGTTTCTTGCAGGGCAGGCGGAGAGGGAAGTGTCGAGTGGACATCTGGAGATGGACATGGACGGTGTCCCAGACCTGTCCGGCCCTGTGGAACCACTCGCCGACAGCAGGCGCATTGGTCTGGCTGGGTGCCCAAGGGGCCAGCGCCAGCTGGTACCCCAGGACGCATTGGAAGGGAGTGAACCGGTGGAGGAGTGAACAAGGGAGTTCTGGGCATATTCTGCCCAGGGAAGAAACCTCACCCACTCACCCTGCCGGTCCTGACAGTGGCAACGAAGAAATCTCCCCAGCTCCTGGTTCATACGCTCCACATGCCCATTTGACTGAGGCCTATACCCGGAAGTGAGGCTGGCCGTGCCAAAGTCTATGGACAGGTGTGACCAAGGTCGCTGAGGCACTGGTAGAGGAACTATTTTGCCTGCTGGGGTGTTCCGAGATGTCTTCGCTTGGGAACATATGGAACAGGAGTTGACATAGCGAGAGACATCAGAAGCCAAGGTGGGCCACCAGTATTTTTGTGGTAGAGAATGCAGGGTGTGCGTAATACCGCAGTGCCCTGCCATAAGGGTGGTGTGCGCCCAGATCAGCAGGCGGTCACGGACACTGGTGGGTACATACATGTGCCCCGGAGGGGTATTGACAGGTGCTGGGTCCTCCTGAGCCGCCAGGTGGATGTCTTCGTCCACATCCCAAACGACAGGTGCAACAATGAGAGACAGGGGCAGGATAGGACCCCCCAGATCCTTCCTCTCTCCGGTATGGTGCATCCTGGAGAGTGCATCGGCTTTCACATTCTGGGATCCTGGGCGGTAGGACAGAATGAATTGAAAGCGAGTAAGAAATTGGCCCCACCTGGCTTGATGAGAGTTCATCTGTTTCGCTGCCCATATGTGCTCCAAATTCCGGTGGTCAGTAAGAATTCGGACTGCGCCCTCCAGCCAGTGTCTCCATTCGTCCAGAGCGAGGACCACTGACAACAGCTCCCTGTCTCCAACTCCAGAGTTCCTCTTTGCGGGGGTAAGCTTTTTAGAGAAAAAGGCATAGGGATACATTTTCTCTGGCTTACCGTGCCGCTGGGAGAGGACCGCACCCACACCCTCCTCTGATGAATCCACCTCCGGGATGAAAGGACAAGATGGATCTGGGTTTTTTAGGATGGGCGCTGTAGTGAACCTCTCCTTCAACCTCTTGAAGGCAGCGTCAGCCTCATGGTTCCAGGCCAGCTTCTGAGGCCCACCCTTAAGGAGAGAGGTGAGCGGGGCGGCTATGGAGCTGAAGGACCTGATGAAACGCAGGTAGAAATTGGCGAAGCCCAGTAAGCTCTGTAAGCCCTTATGGTGATGGGGACTGGCCCATGACCTGACGGCGTCCGTCTTTGCTCTTTCCATGAACACCCCTTAGGACTGATCCTGTAGCCCAGGAAGAAGGTGGCCTGTTGGTGGAATTCGCATTTCTCCCCCTTCACCAACAGGCTGTGTTCCTCGAACATAGCCGAGTAGATCAGGATATGGTCGATGTACACAACCACCTGTCTACTCAGCATGTCTCGGAACACATCATTGACGAAGGACTGGAACACAGAAGGTGCATTGGTGAGGCCGTAGTGCATGACACAGTATTCATAGTGGCCTGAGGTAGTGCTGAATGCAGTCTTCCAGTCGTCTTCTTCCCAGATTCGGATCAGGTTGCAGGCACTCCTCAGGTCCAACATGGTAAAGTACCGGGCCCCTCGTAGCTGCTCGATGGCCGACGGAACCAGAGGGAGGGGGTACCGGTACTTGGTGGTGACAGCGTTCAGCCCCCTGTAGTCAATGCACGGCCTCAGTCCTCCGTCTTTTTTGGCCACGAAGAAGAAGCTGGTGGAGGCAGGAGATGTAGAGCATCTGATGAACCCCTGTTTCAGGGTCTCCGCCACATACTTCTCCATGCCTCAGTCTCCGCCATGGAAAGGGGGTAAATGCGACTCTTCGGGGGGTGTTGTCCCTCCAGCAGGTCAATGGCTCAGTCCCAGGGCCTGTGAGGAGGGAGACACATAGCCTTTGATGAAGAGAAGACATCGGAGAGATCTTCCTACTCACGTGGATGGTGGGCTGGAGGGCGGACTCCGGACACTCCACTGATGTGGAACAACAAACCACCGGCAGGCAGGTCTTCCGACATGAGGTGGACCAGGCTGTGATCCTCTTGGTGATCCAATTGATGGTGGGGTTGTGTAATCTGAGGCAGGGCAATCGCAAGACGATCCGGTGAAGGGGTGACGTGACTATGTGGAATGACAGCTATTCGTGGTGCTCAGGTAGTGTGGGAATGGTGATGGGGAGAGTGACGTGCGTAATGGTGCCTGATCCAAGTGGTTTATTGTCCAGCGAGGTGATGTGTAGCGGAGAAGGCAGTGGCACAGTGGGCAACCCCCGTTCAGAGACCAGCTCCCTATCTATGAGGTTCCCCGCTGATCCGGAATCTATCATTGCACTGGAAATGGAAGAGAAGGAATAACCAGTCACCGTTATAGGAACTAAAAACTATGGTTGTGTGATAGGAGATGACAAAACACTCACGGAGCGGCTACAGGAGTCATACTGCCTAGATTGGGAGCCGCCAGGAGATCTGTGGTCCGTGGTGATGTAGGGGGTGCTGCCCACCTCCATGGGTGAGGACTCGGAGGAAGGGCAGCTTCCATAGCACAGATGGGGTGAGTGTCGAGGCTCCGGCAGGTGTTGGGAATGCCGTCTGTCTCTCAACATGTCATCAAGATAGATGGACGTGGCGATGAGGGTATCAAGGTCCATCTCATGGTCCTGACATGCGAGTTCCGTCTTGATGTCTTCCCGTACACCTCTCCTGAAGGCAGTGCGCAGAGCACTCTCATTCCAGCCGGAAGACGCCGCCACCGTGCAAAAGCTCAGAGCGTACTCGGACGCGGGCCCTCTCCCTGTTGTAGCTGGAGGAGACGTTCACCCCCGCCCGTCCTTTCCCTCCGTGGGATGATCAGACACCGCCCTGAACCGAGTGAGGAAGGTGGAGTAGGGAAGCGCCACAGCCTCACCTCCTTCCCAGACTGCCGTAGCCAAATCCAGTGCCTTTCCTTTAAGTAGCAAAATCACCAGCGCTATCCTGGCTTGGTCAGATGGATATGCCCCAGGCTGATGCGCCAGATAAAGTGAAACCTGTAGCAGGAAGCCGCTATATTTAGTAGTTTTACCGTCATAGCGCTCCGGTAGGGCGAGGGTTCCCTCAGAAGTGGGTGATAGCATGGGAACAGGTGGATTGGGTGCACTCGCCGGTCCCTGAGGTGGAACCGGAGCGCTGGGCAGATTATGCAGAGTTTGGAGCACTTCCTGCATGGCGGGGTTCAACTGGGCAAGCTGCTGCTGGTGCTGGTCGAGGCGCTGGGAAACTCCTGCTGCATCCATTTTCGTGAGTGGTGTGTGATTCTGTGAGGAGTACTGAGCATACGAAGAGGCAGGACGCAGATGCAGAAATTAACAAGGTAAAGGTTGACTTAACAATGAGAAAGAGAATAACAAAGAGCGAGTAAACGACACGACGCTAACAATTACACACAACTATGAACTAACAGTCCAGGGCTATATAGTGGTGGTGATGAGATGATGAGGGGCAGGTGCGCTGGAGGTGATTAGGGTGCATTGGGTTTCCATTCCTGTGTTTGCCAAGGTGGTGCGCTCAGACCGGTGGCTCAGTAGACCGGGCGAATCAGAGCGCCGGAGGGGAGTAACGGGAAGAGAAGTGACAAGTTTGAATCAGAGTTTGATTATTTGTTACATTGTACTTTTTTTATTTGGTCCAGTTGGTTTCACATTGCCAAATGTCAAACATACTAAAATGCCTAAACCAAACCACTTGCTCATGCAAGTCATTTGTTATTGGACAAAAATGCTCATGTTAAATCCATCTATGATCATCATGGAGCATCACTTAGTGTCACAATCTTCATATTACGTTAGCTTTGGTGCTCCAACAACACGCGGGAAACAACAGCGCAATAGCCGCTTTTATAACTGTGTCTGGGGCTGGTTGTCCCATCATGGATGTTGTCAATAGCTTATTACTCCCAATCCAGAGGGTGCTGTGTAGCCTTAATAATTTTTAAATAACTGTCCAGTGTTTCCAGATTTCTATGAAATATGACCTATAATTAATTACAATATGAGTGAAATCCTTTTCCTTCCAGAAAAGGGTAACTAAGTACAGTATGTTAAAAAGCAGCTTTTATGTGTCGGAATGGTGTGGGCGTACCCCAACAACAGAATGGTGTGGACGTATACCTGTCATTAAAAATATTAATGAGTATAGACTGCTCAGAAGGAATGACATTCTCTATGAGGAAATACCAAGCATTTTCGAAACAGTCTGTTTGAGTTACAATTTCAGTATTTAAAAAAGAAATATCCTTTGGCCACAAATACGAGCATAGGATGAGCCAACAACATTATTTGGGTATTAGATTATAGAATATGAACTTTTAAAAGTGAGCTTTTTACTGGACAGTTACTTTAAGATAAAAATGTATGACTTCTTCGCAAGAGGTCATCCACCTGTGCCCGGTTTCCCGATATCGATGGAACTTACGCTTACAAGTGTTTTAACGATGCATCTTTTCTAAAACGGCCGAAGATGTAACATGTGTTTCCCAAAACACAACGCACAGTGAACGGTCACTAAGTTCATCGTTGGAGCATGTGTTGATTCTGATAGATCAAAAGAAAGGGAGCGGAGCGCTGCTCTCAGATCAGCTTTCTCCATTAAAATCTTACCTTTACATTATAATTATTTCACAATACTGACGACGGATCAACTCCTAGAGAGATATTACCACCTACCGCTGCAAATATTGAGGCGACTTATTCTAATGCTTGCCCAATAAAAATGCACTAATCACCGATTTGGCACATCATTGCGCAAATGTTAGGCTACACATCATGAAATAGCCTATTTGTATTTATTAGGACCCTCATTAGCTGCTGCACTCTTCCTGGGGTCCAGCAACATTAAGGCAGTTATATGCAATATTAAATATTAAATGACATTACATTTCATAATACTTTTCACAACACATTACGTGTGTGCCCTCAGGCCATTACTGTGACTGTGTGTCTCTTCACAGTCCCCGCTGTTCAATAAGGTGTATTTTTATATATTTTTTAAATCTACTTCTTGCATCAGTTACCTGATGTGGAATAGAGTTCCATTTAACCATGGCTCTATGTAGTACTGTACACCTCCCATAGTCTGTTATTGACTTGATTGTGAAGAGACCTTTGGTGGTATGTCTTGTGGGGTACGCATGGGTGTCCGAGCTGTGTGCTAGTAGTTTAAACAGACACCTCGGTGCATTCAGCATGTCAACACTTAAAAAAACAAGTAGTGATTTAGTCAGTCTCTCCTCCACTTTGAGCCATGAGAGATTTACATGCATATTATTAATGTTAGCACATTATTTATTACAATATTTAGTTGAGGTTTAGGGTTTAGTGAATGATTTGTCCCAAATACAATGCTTTTAGTTTTTGAAATATTTAGGACTAACTTATTCCTTGCCACCCATTCTGAAACTAACTGCAGCTCTTTGTTAAGCGTTGCAGTGATTTCACTCGCTGTAGTAGCTGACGTGTATAGTGTTGAGTCATCCGCTTACATAGACACACTGGCTTTGCTCATGTCATTAGCAAAGATTGAAAAAAGTAAGGCACCTAAACAGCTGCCCCAGGGAATTCCTGATTCTACCTGGATTATGTTGGAGAGGCTTCCATTAAAGAACACCATCTGTGTTCTGTTAGAGAGGTAACTCTCGATCCACAATATAGCAGGTGATGTAAAGCCACAACACATATGTTTTTCCATCATCAGACTATGATCGATATTGTCAAAAGCCACACTGAAGTCTAAAAAAACAACTCCCACAATTTGTTTATCATCAATTTCTCTCAGCCAATCATCAGTCATTTTTGTAAGTGCCATGCTTCTTGAATGTCCTTCCCCATAAGTATGCTGAAAGTCTGTTGTCAATTTGTTTACAGTAAAATAGCATTGTAACTGGTCAAACACAATTTTTTCCAATAGTTTACTAAGGGTTGGTAACGGGCTGATTGGTCGGCTATTTCAGCCAGTAAAGGGGGCTTTACTATTCTTGGAGAGGATATTTATTTTTGCTTCCATCCAGGCCTGAGGGCACACACTTTCTAGTAAGCTTAGATTGAAGATATGGCGAGTAGGAGTGGCAGTAATTTTTCATCCAAGTTGTCATACCCCGGTGGCTTGTCGTTGTTGACAGACAACAATAATATGTTCACCTCTTCCACACTCACTTTACAGAATTCAAAATAACAAAGCTTGTCTTTCATAATTTGAGCAGTTATACTTGGATGTGTAAATGTCAGCGTTTGTTGCTGGCATGTCATGCCTAAGTTTGCTAATCTTGCCAATAAAAAAATCATTAAAGTAATTGGCAATATCATTGGGTTTTGTGATGAATGAGCCATCTGATTCAATGAATGATGGAGCTGAGTTTGCCTTTTTGCCCAACATGTCATATAAGGCACTTGAAAGCTTTTTACTATCATTCTTTATATAAATTATATTTGTTTCACAGTATAGTTTCTTCTTCTTTTTATTCAGTTTAGTCACATGATTTCTCAATTTGCAGTACATTTGCCATTCGGTTGTGCAGCCAGACTTTTTTGCTATTCCTTTTGCCTCAGCCCTCGCAACCATACCATTTTTCAATTCCTCATCAATCCACAGTGATGTAACAGTTTTTACAGTCATTTTCTTAATGGGTGCAATCTTATTAGTAACTGGAATAAGCAATTTCATGAATGTGTAAAGTTCAGCATCTGGTTGCTCCTCATTACACACCACAGACCAACAAATATTATTTACATCAACAACATAGGAATCATTACAAAACATATTGTATGACCTCTTATACACTATATTATGCCCAGCCTTTGGGACTTTGGTTTTCCTAGATATGGCTACTATATTGTGATAAGATATGGCTACTATATTGTTATAAGCGTTTTCCTAGATATTGCTACTATCTCTGTTCATATCACATACATTATCAAGCATTTAACACATCTTATCCAGATACTGACTGTTAGCACTTGGTGGTCCATTGCAGCTTCCCACAAGAATGGGCATTAGGTGAGGCAGATTAACCTGTAGCCAATGGTAGGGATTAACTGAGCTGGGCCTGGGTCATTGATAAGTCATTGTCTCGGCGCAGTCTCATAATGCTGTGAAAGGATCCAGGAACCCAAATGATTTGGGTGGATCTCCTCCTCCTTATAAAACAAGCTTTGTTTTCAGAAGGTATCAAAATTGTCAATAAATGTTACACCCACAGAGCTTCAATAGTCACATAGCCAGTTATGGAGGGCTAAAAGTCTGCAGAAACGTTCAATGCCACGATTGAAGGAGGGCACAAGGCCAGATATTATAGGGCGTTTGTTGGTGTCAAGCAGACACCCAATCAGTTATTTTAAATCCATATTCAGCTGTTCTGAGCTGGCCCTTCACATTAACTATGATATACTCAATTTCCTGATGCAGGTTTAAAATGTTTGAGAGCAGCTTATTGATGTCCTGTACTCATGCTCCTGGATAGCACAACATTTTTGCTCCAGGAACTGAGACATTTTTCATATTGAACTGCCCAATACAACGGCCGGAGAAGGGGATGGAGAAATCCGCGCATTCCAACCCCTCAACCAATTTGTGGAACCTTTCATGGGCCCACGAGAAGCATTATAGCGTACGCCCGCAGCTCCCGGCGATAGGACCAGACCTCCCACAGCAGGTAGAGCCCTGTCAGATCCACAGAGAGGGAAAGGAGCCAAACTCGACAAAGAAGCTGCTGTTGTTGTCAGCGTAGTTGGAGTCAGCACAGCTGTCACAGACATTCGCAGACACAGGCAGTCCCAGCGATAAAGGTGCAGGTAGATCAGGCACCAGGGTGGCGAAGCTGTTCTTCATGTCAATCTGCTCCCGACCTCTCACAGACACTCCAGTCCGTTTAGCAGCACGCCACTGCCTTCGGTTTCCACGACTTGTGACATGGGACCTGCGCTGATTGGAACAATCCCCTTACTGTTCTCCGTCTACGCCACTACAAGATGGAGGAGGAGAAGCAGATGGAAATGACTTCCTTTGCTGGCAAGTTCCATGTAGCACAGGCCGTTCGGATAGGGATAGACTACAAGGTGGGGATACATCCATCAATCCCGAGCGGCGTCCAGACACAGGAGTTGAGAACAAGAAAGTTTGTGCAGAATTGAAATTTGCTTGCGAAGGATATCCACCTCATTCCTGTAGTCCTCCGCTTGCAAACAATTGCCACATTGGTACTCTGGATTGTCAATATTGTCCCTTGACAAGAGTATAATAAACACAGCTTCTAAAATGAAGCTTCTTCTTCTTCTTCTGGAAATGGTGAAGTGGGCTCCATTGCAACCTAGCTAGCTAGCTAGCTAGCTAGCTGGCTAGTTGGTAAACATCCAGTCCAAACCAGCAGGTTTTGACACAAACACTTATAAACAAAATAAAACGTAAGAAACAGAAGGCCGAAACAACATTTGTCTCTATATTGAAAGAATTTATAGACAGTATCCTACAAGTTGCAAAAAATAATTCATTTGATTGAATGGACATTAAATGTATTTTCAATATGATTTAAATAGACCTATAAACTACTGTTTATATTTAAATTCAGTGATCTCGGTTTTCATTTGAAGCATATTTTTATACGTCGCTTCTTTGTATCAATGGCAAAGACATTGCCAACTTTGTATTTATAGTCAACCTTGTTCTGAAGTTATCGGAGGTCACAGAGAGATGGGTAAACCATGTGATTTTATGTTTAGCATAGATCTTCTTTGTATAAAGTGACGCGGGAGGGCAAAAAAAGCATTTAAAGACGCACTTAGCTGTTCCACGAGTGGTCTGAGACAGGCGTTAGATTATAAGCGTTTTCAAGTGCAACGTTAATTACGATGGTTTTGGGAAACAGCTCGGAGATTTAACGATGCTCCTACGAAGGTTCTAACGATGAATTTAGCATTAAGATGCTTTTGGGAAACCGGGCCCTGGTCAATTCATATCAGCATCTCAAAACACTGAGGAGAGGAGAATCTGTGAAAGGACAAAATACATGTCCTGGTAGTTCATTGTTCGAATTATAGGAGTAGGCTATCCATGAACAATTATATTGTTGAAAAGAGGAAAGAAGAGCTATATTTCAAACCTATTTCTGAGTTGCTAGGACAAGCCATGTGGAAATTAGCATCACTAATTGGGAGTAAAAACTGTTGAATATTGTTAGGAATATTGTTCAATCAAAATCAATAGTCTGACTATTCTAAGACTGTAGGTTAGCCTACATTAATTTCTTCATTTCAAATGGACAGTGTGTTTGATAGACTCTAAAAGGTTGCCGATTTCAACCCAAGACCTTGCTCTCTATTAATGTTAGATAGAGTCTAATAAGATTTTGGTGTTGAAAGATACACTGGTGTTGGAAGACTTGTGACAACCAGCCCGTCTCCATAATCTGCATCGGCTGTGCTCATAAATGCGAGTTTCAGAGCTATGAAATTATGAAATTGCGTGCCTTTTATTTATTTTATTTTTTTAGTCATTTAGCAGACGCTCTTATCCAGAGCGACTTACAGGAGCAATTTGGGTTAAGTGCCTTGCTCAAGGGCACATCGACAGATTTTTCACCTAGTTGGCTCGGGGATTAGAACCAGCGACCTTTCGGTTACTGGCACAACGCTCTTAATCACTAAGCTACCTGCCGCCCATTTGATCATATACTCGCTGTTAAAAAATAAACAACCAATAATACTGCGCACCTCTGGTGCCAAACCTCTGCGTTCTCACTTGCAGCGAACCACACCACGGGACGAATGGATTCGGATTGAGACGACCCTTCAGAGCCAACCACAGTGCGCTGTTTGGTGTGCATCCTAGTACGGATAGTGTTCACACCTGTCCAAACAAACCGAATTTAGGGGTTAAATGCTCCAAACTAAATATTAGTAGTACAGACGCTGGATTTGTGTTATTTTATGATGGACAGTGAACATTGAAGCAAACTTAAGATGAAGACATGCTTGAGAATAGGCTATAACTAGGGCCCAGAGTTTTTCTGATCAAGTCACTTGGCCAGTAAAAACTCATTGCCCTACACATAATGTAGTGCTCTATGCATATAGAGATGAACATGCAAGTGGAGCCATAACAATGGGTGCTGACCTTAAAAATGGATAAGTGACACCGACATCATTGTGCTACTAACAATATAGCTTCCTCCACAGTCCCTGGCCCCTTACCGTGTTGAACCAGCGGTCCTCTGATCACAAACACACGTGACTGTCCTCCTTGACAACGCACCAACAAGTTGAGCTATAGAAAAGGATCCAATTCGATAGCTCCGTTGGTGAAATTTCAAGCTAGCTGTTGAGTGAGCTTACAGCACGTTCTTATCTCCGCTACCTAAGCAAGTAGGGGCCAATCCTTTCGGATCTACAGTAGTGCAGATAGGGTTGGGTTGTTCCTGTCTGCCTGCCTGCGTCTGTCTGTCCTGCCTACGTGCTTGCGTCTGTCCGTCCGTCCCTCCGTCTGTCTGTCTGTCTGAGTCTCTTTATCACCAACCTTTTTGCATTGAATGGAATGTATTGACGTATGATTCATGTTTTTAGATACCTATCTTTTCGCAAAAGCATCATAGACCGACGCTTATAAGCTGATACTGGGCTGAAACTCCAGAATCAATGCAAATGGTTTAGTCAAGTATGTAAATAGTTTGTTGGGGAGAACTTCCCTTCTTACTGTATTTCCAATGGAGACAAATCACAGCTGTTTGCTGCGGTGGAGGAATAAAGAATTGATGCTCCATGCAGAGGAAAAAGGAGAGGAGAGCAGGCCACTCAGAGTAGGGGGACCAGAGAAAGGTTCCTCATAAAATATGGATGTAGACTAGAGATGGGGCTTGGAGCATGGAGCTGGAGAGAGACAGGGCCGTGGAGCCATGTGCGTGCTCACACAGCCCATGCAGCCAGCAACTGGTAAAGGTGAGCGGGTTCCTGTGTAGTACTGTGTGTTTGTGTGTGTGTGTGTGTGCAGTGTTGGGTAGGTATTTCCATGCGTATGTGCATGCGTAGTGTGGTGTGTGCCTAGTATGTAGTGCATTTGTGGGTGCGTGCACGTGTGTCTGTGTGTGCATGTTTGCGTGTGTGTGATATATATATATATATATATATATATATATATATATATGTATATGTGTGTGTGTGTGTGTGTGTGTGTGCTTGTTTGCTGTGAGTTGCTTGCTCAGATTTCAGTCTTGAAAATAGCAGTAGAGGCTGGACCAACCAGAGAAGCGAGAGCCTGAGTTTACCCTGGCAATCCCAGCAACACAGTAGAAAGAGAGGGGGGGGGGGGGGAGAGGGGGAGCTACTATGGTGTGCTGTTATTCTGATCTTCCAATCCCCCATGTTTTTTATATATACACTGCTCAAAAAAATAAAGGGAACACTTAAACAACACATCCCAGATCTGAATGAATGAAATAATCTTATTAAATGCTTTTTTATTTACATAGTTGAATGTGCTGACAACAAAATCACACAAAAATGATCAATGGAAATCAAATTTATCAATCCATGGAGGTCTGGATTTGGAGTCACCCTCAAAATTAAAGTGGAAAACCACACTACAGGCTGATCGAACTTTGATGTAATGTCCTTAAAACAAGTCGAAATGAGGCTCAGTAGTGTGTGTGGCCTCCACGTGCCTGTATGACCTCCCTACAACGCCTGGGCATGCTCCTGATGAGGTGGCGGATGGTCTCCTGAGGGATCTCCTCCCAGACCTGGACTAAAGCATCCGCCAACTCCTGGACAGTCTGTGGTGCAACGTGGCGTTGGTGGATAGAGCGAGACATGATGTCCCAGATGTGCTCAATTGGATTCAGGTCTGGGGAACGGGCGGGCCAGTCCATAGCATCAATGCCTTCCTCTTGCAGGAACTGCTGACACACTCCAGCCACATGAGGTCTAGCATTGTCTTGCATTAGGAGGAACCCAGGGCCAACCGCACCAGCATAGGGTCTCACAAGGGGTCTGAGGATCTCATCTCGGTACCTAAAGGCAGTCAGGCTACCTCTGGCGAGCACATGGAGGGCTGTGCGGCCCCCCAAAGAAATGCCACCCCACACCATGACTGACCCACCGCCAAACCGGTCATGCTGGAGGATGTTGCAGGCAGCAGAACGTTCTCCACGGTGTCTCCAGGCTGTCACGTCTGTCACATGTGCTCAGTGTGAACCTGCTTTCATCTGTGAAGAGCACAGGGCGCCAGTGGCGAATTTGCCAATCTTGGTGTTCTCTGGCAAATGCCAAACGTCCTGCACGGTGTTGGGCTGTAAGCACAACCCCCACCTGTGGATGTCGGGCCCTCATACCACCCTCATGGAGTCTGTTTCTGACCGTTTGAGCAGACACATGCACATTTGTGGCCTGCTGGAGGTCATTTTGCAGGGCTCTGGCAGTGCTCCTCCTGCTCCTCCTTGCACAAAGGTGGAGGTAGCGGTCCTGCTGCTGGGTTGTTGCCCTCCTACGGCCTCCTCCACGTCTCCTGATGTACTGGCCTGTCTCCTGGTAGCGCCTCCATGCTCTGTACACTACGCTGACAGACACAGCAAACCTTCTTGCCACAGCTCGCATTGATGTGCCATCCTGGATGAGCTGCACTACCTGAGCCACTTGTGTGGGTTGTGGACTCCGTCTCATGCTACCACTAGAGTGAAAGCACCGCCAGCATTCAAAAGTGACCAAAACATCAGCCAGGAAGCATAGGAACTGAGAAGTGGTCTGTGGTCACCACCTGCAGAACCACTTCTTTATTGTGGGTGTCTTGCTAATTGCCTATAATTTCCACCTGTTGTCTATTCCATTTGCACAACAGCATGTGAAATGTATTGTCAATCAGTGTTGCTTCCTAAGTTGACAATTTGATTTCACAGAAGTGTGATTGACTTGGAGTTACATTGTGTTGTTTAAGTGTTCCCTTTATTTTTTTGAGCAGTGTATATTCCCCTTTATTACTTTCCAACCCCGCCACCCTTTCCCTACTTGGGGTAAACAAGTGAACAACAATGCTTAGGCCTCTACTTCCAGCTTATACTTACTATCTACATTTTATGGACACAGTCAATTTTACAATAATTATATTTTGTTTGTTTTTTTCTCCTGAACTTCTTCTACTCTTCAACCTCTCCGATCATTTTCATGATGTCCATCCGGTTTGCTTCTATATGCCATATCTTTCTAACTGTGCTCTTTCCCAAAAGCTCCCAACCTATAACCTACATGCTTATTATGGACACAGTATGCTTACATTATTAGTTATCTTGTTATTATTTTGTTGTTAGAAGAGAGAGCCTTAGTTTACCCTGGCAATCCCAGCAACACAGTAGAAAGAGAGAGGGGGGGGGGGGGGGCTACTATGTTGTGCTGTTATTCTGATCTTCCAATGGCTGATCTCCAAGTACTCTTTTCCTATTTAGTGATGTACACTGATATGGAAAATCTATATCAATATCATTGTCTTTTTTTTGTCCATCTCCAGTGGATTATGCACTGTCCAGCCATTATTAGAATGCTGACTTTACGCATGTCTTAGTATTTTAATTCCATGGCAATTTCCAACTGTCCACTAGGGGCAACGTGAATGTCTGTTACCATCTAGTAGGCTCGCAATGACCTAGGGTGTTGGGGATTCGGTTGACGATGCGCTTAAATCGAGCTACGGCTATGAGCATTGCAGAATCATTCACAGTGCAAGGCACTCGTTTTTTTATTATGTTTTTCTGTTTTAAAACTATCCCAAAACTTCACCCTAAACTTATCCACTTGTAGTAAATGCCTAAGCTTATGTTTTTTCACTTTTGCACAGTTTGACTGACAGCTAACAGACGGCAAAACACTCCGTAATTAAAAAGGCAACACACTACATAATCTACAGATGGCACCACACTCCGTAATGTCTGTTGCCTGCACTTATAATAATAAATAAAATAATATGCCATTTAGCAGACGCTTTTATCCAAAGCGACTTACAGTCATGCGTGCATACATTTTTTGTGTATGGGTGGTCCCGGGGATCGAACCCACTACCTTGGCGTTACAAGCGCCGTGCTCTACCAGCTGAGCTACAGAGGACCACGTGGCAAATCCGTGTTTAGAAAAAATATATAGTAGTAGCAGTAGTAATGGTAGTTGTAGCAATGGTAGTGATAGGGTTTTCAAAGGCTATGTGTTAGTTATAGTGACCTATTTTGGGGTGGTTTATAGGTGTGGAGTTATTAGAGTGGGTTATAGTAGGCTAGTATAGTAGGCTAGAGTGAGTAATATATAATCATAAGCCATTTAATGTGTTTTTAAGCTCTCAATGTTTTATTTTCAACATTCGGAAAGTGTTATGGCAGTGATTTCATTTTTAAATGTTGAAGTCTGCATTCCGCCGTTTAAATTAATGGGGATACAACTAGCTTTATAGTTTATGAGTCGGTATGACAGCAAAAAGCTGTGTTGAAACCATCAAGTTGAGCAAGTCTGTATATGTCAACATTGGGGTGGTGTTTATAGCTGTGGTCAGTAGTTGTGTAGTTGTATTGCAGGTTATCTGGGCACTATAGTATGGATGGGGTCAGTAGTTGTGGTCAGTAGTTATGGTCAGTAGCTGTGTTGTGGTCAGTGGTTGTGTTGTCATTTGTTGTGTGGTCAGTAGTTGTGTGGTTGTGGTCAGTAGTTGTGTGATTCAGTAGTTGTGTGGCCAGTACTTATTTGGTAGTGGTCAGTAGTTGTGGTCAGTAGTTGTGGCCAGTAGTGGTGAGTAGTTTTGGTCAGTTGTTTTTGGCCAGTAGTTGTGTCATTCAGTAGTTGTGTGGTTGTGGTCAGTAGCTGTGGTCAATAGTTTTGTGGTCATTAGTTGTGTAGTTGTGGTCAGTGGTTGTGTGGTTGTGGTCAGTAGTTGTGAGCAGTAGTTGTGGTCAGTAGTTGTGGTAAGTAGTTATAGTAAATCCTTGTTTTGATGTGGTCAGTACTTGTGGTCAGTAGTTGTGTGGTCAGTAGTTGTGTAGTTGTGGTCAGTAGTTGTGTGGTTGTGGTCAATAGTTGTGGTCAGTAGTTACGTAAGAAGTTGTGCGGTTCAGTAGTTGTGGTCAGTAGTTATGTGAACATGTGAAAGTTTGTTTGGTTCTCTAGCTTGAACAGTTTTGAGAGTTACTGTTAGTGAGTTATTTTATGCTATAGTAGTTGTGTAGTTGTAATGCAGGTTCTTTGGGCCCTACAGTATGGACGGGGTCAGTAGTTGTTGTCAGTAGCTGTGCTGTGGTGAGTGGTTGTGTTGTCATTAGTTGTGTGGTTCAGCAGTTGTGTGGCCAGTAGTTATTTGGTAGTGGTCAGTAGTTGTGGCCAGTAGTGGTGAGTAGTTTTGGTAAAAGCCTTTTGTTTTTATTGGCAAGTCTGAGATGGGGCTTTTTCTTTGCAACTCTGCCTAGAAGGTCAGCATCCCGGAGTTGCCTCTTCACTGTTGACGTTGAGACTGGTGTTTTGCGGGTACTATTTAATGAAGCTGCCAGTTGAGGACCTGTGAGGCATCTGTTTCTCAAACTAGACACTAATGTATTTGTCCTCTTGCTCAGTTGTGCACCGGGGCCTCCCACTCCTCTTTCTAGTCTGGTTAGAGCCAGTTTGCGCTGTTCTGTGAAGGGAGTAGTACACAGCGTTATACAAGATCTTCCGTTTCTTGGTAATTTCTCACATGGAATAGCCTTCATTTCTCAGAATAAGAATAGACTGACGAGTTTCAGAAGAAAGTTATTTGTTTCTGGCCATTTTGAGCCTGTAATCAAACCCACAATTGCTGATGCTCCAGATACTCAACTAGTCTCAAGAAAGCAAGTTTTATTGCTTCTTTAATCAGCACAGCAGTTTTCAGCTGTGCTAACATAATTGCAAAAGGTTTTCTAATGATCAATTAGCCTTTTAAAATGATAAACTTGGATTAGCAAACACAACGTGCCATTGGAACACAGGACTGATGGTTACTGATAATGGGCCTCTGTACGCCTATGCAGATATTCCATAAAAAAATCTGCCGTTTCCAGCTACAATAGCCATTTACAACATTAACAATGTCTACACTGTATTTCTGATCAATTTGATGTTATTTTAATGCTTTTCTTTCAAAAACAAGGACATTTCAAAGTGACCCCAAACTTTTGAATGGTAGTGTACATACTGTATGCTACAGTAGAAACAACAACACGATATATAGAAAATAAGGCACTTACTTTGATAGGAACGCACACATGTCCAAAGTTATTATCTGTAAGGAAAAACACAATGAAGGCAATGCGAGAGCCAGCCAGAAAATGTGCCACTGGGAAAACTTTGTGCAAGACCACGCAAATATCTGCATACTTGATCTGCGGAAACACTGGGGAAGTGCTTGTGTTCTCCTCGAAGAGAGAAGTTTGTCCGGCTCAGTAAAGCCTCAAACATAAATTGTCCATAACAGTGAAATGAGCTTCTTCTATGTGAATTAATGAGGAGGTGGAACACACCTCAATTCAAATTGTTAGAAAATAAAACTAGCCAATTTCAAAATATTTTCTAACAAGTTCAAACATAGCCTATAGATAATTAGCAGGCAGAGCGGGTTAACTGTCCTGTTGCGTAATAATCACATTTTCGAACAGTGAGTGCTTTATGACATCACATACATAAAACAACTCACGCTTGGGCAACTGTTGGAGATATTTAGAACTCACGCGTGAAAAGGTAAAGTAGTTGTGTGGTTCAGTAGTTGTGGTCAGTAGTTGTATGGTTGTAGTAAGTAGTTGTGTGTTTGTGGTCAGTAGTATTTTTGGTTCATTAGTTGTGGTCAATAGTTGTGTGGTTTTGATCAGTAGTTTTGCTAAGTAGTTGTGTGGTTCATTAATTGTGGTCAGTAGTTGTGTGGTTTTGATCAGTAGTATTGATAATTAGTTTTGTGGTTCATTAGTTATGGTCAATAATTGTGTGGTTGTGGTCAGTAGCTGTCGTCAGTAGTTGTGGTCAGTAGTTGTGTGATCAGTAGTTGTGGTCAGTAGTTGTGTGGTTGTTGTCAGCAATTGTGTGGCTGTGGTCAGTAGTTGTTGTCAATAGTTGTGTGGTCAGAAATGGTGTAGTTGTGGTCAGTAGTTGTTGTCAGTGGTATTGGTCAGTAGTTTTGATAAGTAGATGTGTGGTTCAGTAGTTGTGGTCACTATTTATATGTTTGTGGTCATTCATCAGTTGTTTTGTGGTTGTGGTCAGTAGTTGTGGTCATTAGGGTTTATTTGTTCTGATAAGTATTTTTGGTAAGTCGTAGTGTGGTTCATTAGTTGTGGTAAGTAGTGGTCAGTAGTTGTGGTCAGTATATGTGTTGTCAGTAGTCTTGTGGTTGTGGTCAGTAATTTTGGTCAGTAGTTGTTGTCAGTAGTTGAATGGTCAGTAGCTGTACGGTCTGTAGTTGTGGTCGGTAGTTATGTGACCAGTAGTTGTGGTCAGTAGTTGTGTGATCAGTAGTTGTGGTCAGTAGTTGTGTGGTTGTTGTCAGCAATTGTGTGGCTGTGGTCAATAGTTGTTATCAATAGTTGTGTGGTCAGAAATGGTGTAGTTGTGGTCAGTAGTTGTTGTCAGTGGAATTGGTCAGTAGTTTTGATAAGTAGATGTGTGGTTCAGTAGTTGTGGTCACTATTTATATGTTTGTGGTCATTCATCAGTTGTTTTGTGGTTGTGGTCAGTAGTTGTGGTCATTAGGGTTTATTTGTTCTGATCAGTATTTTTGGTAAGTCGTAGTGTGGTTCATTAGTTGTGGTAAGTAGTGGTCAGTAGTTGTGGTCAGTATATGTGTTGTCAGTAGTCTTGTGGTTGTGATCAGTAATTTTGGTCAGTAGTTGTTGTCAGTAGTTGAATGGTCAGTAGCTGTACGGTCTGTAGTTGTGGTCGGTAGTTATGTGACCAGTAGTTGTGGTCAGTAGTTGTGTGATCAGTAGTTGTGGTCAGTAGTTGTGTGGTTGTTTTCAGCAATTGTGTGGCTGTGGTCAGTAGTTGTTGTCAATAGTTGTGTGGTCAGAAATTTTGTAGTTGTGGTCAGTAGTTGTTGTCAGTGGTTTTGATAAGTAGATGTGTGGTTCAGTAGTTGTGGTCAGTATTTATATGTTTGTGGTCATTCGTTGTGGTCAATTGTTTTGTGGTTGTGGTCAGTAGTTGTGGTCATTAGGGTTTATTATTTCTGATCAGTATTTTTGGTAAGTAGTAGTGTGGTTCATTAGTTGTGGTAAGTAGGAGTCAGTAGTTGTGGTCAGTATATGTGTTGTCAGTAGTTGTGTGGTTGTGGTCAGTAATTTTCGTCAGTAGTTGTCAGAAGTTGAATGGTCAGTAGTTGTACGGTCAGTAGTTGTGGTCGGTAGTTCTGTGACCAGTAGTTGTGTGGTCAGTAGTTGTGTTGTAAGTAGTTGTGTGGTTGTGATCAGTAAATGTGTTGTTGTGGTCATAAGTTGTGTAATTCAGTACTTCTGTGGTCAGTAGTTGTGGTCAGTAGTTTTGATCAGTAGTTGTGTGGTTGTGGTCAGTAATTATGAGGTTGTGGTCAATAGTTGTGGTCGGTAGTTGTTGTTAGTAGTTTTGATCAGTATTTTTGGTAAGTAGTTGTGTGGTTCATTAGTTTTAGTCAGTAGTTGTGTGTTTGTGGTAAGTAGTTGTGTGTTTGTGGTCAGTAGTATTTTTGGTTCATTAATTGTGGTCATTAGTTTTGTAGTTGTGGGCAGTAGTTGTAGTCAGTAGTTTTTATCAGGAGTGTTGGTAAGTAGTTCAGTAGTGGTTTAGTAGTTGTGGCCAGTAGTTTTGTGTTTGTGGTCAGTAGTTGTGTGTTTGTGGTTGGTAGTTGTTTGGTTCATTAGTTGTGGTCAGTAGTTGTGTGGTTTTTATCAGTGATTTTGGTAATGAGTTGTGTGGTTCATTAGTTGTGGTCAGTAGTTGTGGTCAGTCATTTTGTTCAGTAGTTTTGATAAGTAGATGTGTGGTTCAGTAGTTGTGGTCAGTCGTTGTGTGTTTGTGGTCAGAAATTGTGTGGTTCATTAGTTGTGATCCGTAGTTGTGTGGTCAGTAGTTGTGGTCAGTATATGTGTTGTCAGTAGATGTGTGGTTGTGGTCAGTAATTGTGTGGTTGTGGTCAGTAGTTGTATGGTCAGCAGTTGTGGTCAGTAGTTGTGGTAAGCAGTTGTGTGGTTATGGTCAGTCATTTTGGTCAGTAGCTGTTGTGGTCAGCAGTTTTGGTCAGTAGTTGTATGGTCATGTACCAACAAATGGTGTGAACATTCTATAGTAGTCGCTGTAGCATTTGCTCAAACCGGTGTGATTAGATTGCTTATTTAGAACGCCCAGTTTAGATTGAGGCAACAGTCAGCGTTTGAGCTGGCCACACTGTTTTTTCACAGAAACGTTTTGCACAGTACAGCCCTTATAAAGTTATGTCCTGAATGTGACCGGTTTATTTTTAAATGCAATGTTCAGACATTTACAGAAGCAGCGACAGCATACTGGTGAGTAGTTGTGCGGTTCAGTAATAATAATAATAATAATAATATGCCATTTAGCAGACGCTTTTATCCAAAGCGACTTACAGTCATGCGTGCATACATTTTTGTGTATGGGTGGTCCCGGGGATCGAACCCACTACCTTGGCGTTACAAGCACCGTGCTCAACCAGCTGAGCTACAGAGGACCACAAGTAGTGGTCCTCAGTAGTTGTCGTCAGTAGTTGTAGCCAGTGGTTTTGGTCAGTACATTTTGTCTTATCAGTTTTGGTCAGTAGTTGTGGTCAGTAGTGTTCAGTAGTTTTGGTAAGTGGAAGTGTGGTTCAGTAGTTGTGGTTAGTAGTTGTGATTTTGTGGTCATTAGTTGTGTTCATTAGTTGTGGTCATTTGTTAATTAGTTGTGGTTAGTAGTTGTAGTCAGTAGTTTTGATGAATAGTGGTCAGTAGTTTTGGTAAGTACTGTGGTTCAGTAGTTGTGGTCTGTAGTTTTGTGGTTGTGTTCAGTAATTGTGGTTTAGTGTGTGTGGTCAGTAGTTGTGGTCAGTAGTGGTCAGTAGTTGTGGTTTGTAGTTTGGAAGTTGTGGTCAGTAGTTGTTGTCTGTAGTTGTGGTCAGTAGTTGTGTGGTCAGTAGTTGTGGTCAGCAGTTGTGTGGTTTTGGTCAGTAGGTGTCAGAAGTTTTGATCAGTATTTTGGGGAATTAGTTGTGTGGTTCATTAGTTTTAGTCAGTAGGTGTGTTTTTGTGGTAAGTAGTTGTGTGGTTGTGATCAGTGGTTGTTGTGAGTAGTTTTGGTAAGTAGATGTGTGGTTAAGTAGTTGTGGTCAGTATTTATATGTTTGTGGTCAGAAGGTTTGGTCAATCATTTTGGTTAGTAGTTGTAGTCAGATCTATGTTGGCCAGTGTGGTTCCCAATCAGAGGCAGCTGTCGCTCATTGTCTCTGATTGGGGACCATACTTAGGGAGCCTATTGGCACTAGTGGGTTGTGGGATCTTGTTCCGTGTAAGGTTTGTTTTGTGTACTACCTTGGACTTCACGTTTCGTTTCCTTTCTTGTTTTGTCATTGTGTTTATTTGTTATATATAAACATGTATGCATATCACGCTGCGCCTTGGTCCAACCCATCTATGAACAAACGTGACAGAAGATCCCACCAAACGAGGACCAAGCAGCGTGCCCAGGCGGAGAGAGTAGCCATGTCACAGGTGGGCAATTGGTGGTCATGGGAGGAGATATTTGCGGGGAAAGGGCCATGGGCGAAGGTAGATGCCCAGGCAGGAGAGGAGCAACGGCAACACAGAGGAAGCCGGTCGAGGAAGAAGCCCGAGAGACAGCCCCAATAAAACATTTTGGGGGGGCTAAAAGGGTGGTTGGCGGAGCCTAGTGTTAGAGCAGAGCCAACTCCCCGTACTCACGCGAGGAAGCGTGTGACTGGGCAGGCTCCGTGTTATGCGGAGCTACGTACTGTGTCGCCAGTGTGCCGGCACAGTCCTGTACGTCCTGTGCTAGCACAACGCACGTGCCGTGTGAAGATGGGCATCCAGGCAGGACGGGGTGTGCCGGCTCAATGCTCCTGGTCTCCAGTACGCCTCCTCGGTCCCGCATATCCTGCGCCGGTTCTACATACTGTATCGCCAGTGCCCGTGCACAGCCCTGTGCGTCCTGTGCTAATGCCTCACACATACTGTGCGGAAGTAGGCATCCAGCCAGGACGGGTTGTGCCAGCTCTCCGCTTCAGACCTCCAGTCCGCCTCCACAGTCCGGTACGGCCCGTTCCTGCTCCTCGCACCAAACCAGTGGTGCGTTTTCCCAGCCCGGCCCGGCCTGTTCCTGCTCCTCGCACCAAGCTAGTGGTGCGTGTTCCCAGCCCGGCCCAGCCTGTTCCTGCTCCTCGCACCAAGCCAGTGGTGCGCGTCGCCAGCCCGGCCCGGCCTGTTCCTGCTCCTCACACCAAGCCAGTGGTGCGCGTCGCCAGCCCGGCCCGGCCTGTTCCTGCTCCTCGCACCAAGCCAATGGTGCGCGTCGCCAGCCCGGCCCGGCCTGTTCCTGCTCCTCGCACCAAACCAGTGGTGCGTGTTCCCAGCCCGGCCCGGCCTGTTCCTGCTCCTCGCACCAAACCAGTGGTGCGCGTCGCCAGCCCGGCCCGGCCTGTTCCTGCTCCTCGCACCAAACCAGTGGTGCGCGTCGCCAGCCCGGCCCAGCCTGTTCCTGCTCCTCGCACCAAACCAGTGGTGCGCGTCGCCAGTCCGGCCCGGCCTGTTCTTGCTCCTCGCACCAAACCAGTGGTGCGTGTCGCCAGTCCGGCCCGGCCTGTTCCTGCTCCTCGCACCAAGCCAGTGGTGCATGTTCCTAGTCCGGTTCGGCCCGTGCCTGCTCCTCGCACCAGACCAGTGGTGAGTGTGTCCAGTCCGGCACGGCCCGTGCCCGTTCCACCGGTGCCTGGTCCGGTACCAGTCAGCAGCTCCAGTCTGGAGCCAGAGCATTCCGCTCCACCGTTGCCTGATCCAGCTCCGGTCAGCTGCTCCAGTGGTTTTTGTCAGTAGTTTTGGTATGTAGATGTGTGGTTCAGTAGTTGTGGTCAGTATTTATGTTTGTGGTCATTAGTTGCATTAGTAGTTGTGTGGTTTTGATCAGTAGTGTTGATCATTCGTTTTGTGGTTCATTAGTTGTGGTCAACAATTGTGTGGTTGTCGTCAGTAGCTGTGGTCAGCAGTTGTCATCAGTAGTTGTGGTCTGTAGTTGTTTGAACAGTAGTTGTGGTCAGTAGTTGTGTGTTTGTGGTCAGTAGTTGAGGTCATAAGCGGTTATTAGTTCTGATCAGTATTTTGGGTAAGTAGTTAGGAGGTTCATTAGTTGTGGTGAGTAGTTTTTGGGTCAAGGTCAGTAGTTAGTAGTTGTGTTCAGAAGTTTGGGTCAGTTACATATTTGGTTCAGTAGTTGTGTGGTTATGGTCAGTAGTTGTGGTCAGTAGTTGTTGTCAGTCATTTTGTGGTTGTGGTCAGTAGTTTTATGGTTTAGTTGGTGTGGTTAGCAGTTGTGTAGTTGTGGTCAGAAGCTGTGGTCAGTAGTTTAGATCAGATTTGTGGTTGTGGTCTGTAGTTGTAGCAACTAAAAGTTTGGTTCAGTAGTTGTTGTGGTGAATTTCTGGTATTGAACAGTTGAAGATGCAAGAATTTACTTAGACATTGTGTGGAGATTTTACCAAGTATTTATTTGATCACGAGCCCGTGGGTTCATCTAACAAACGGACATAGCCCCAAGCAGGACGTTCCCTCCGTACATCATTCTAATATAAACCCCACTATCTTCCTTGGACAGATTGGAATTTACTGCCCCAGACTTAGAGTCACCCAGAACCACTTCTCTCTACTAACTTTAAACTAGTTACACACTCATATGAAATGGCCCCATATCCTCATCATATCAGTAGTTGTGGAAAGTAGTTGTGTGTTTGTGGTCAGTAGTTGTGTTGTTCATTAGTTGTGGTCAGTAGTTGTAGTCAGTAGTTTTGGTCAGTAGTGGTCAGTAGTTGTATTTTGTATTTTTGTGGTTTTGGTCAATAGTTATTGTATGTGGTTGTGGCAGTAGTTATGTGGTTCAGTAGTTGTGTTAAGTAGCTGTGTGGTTCATTAGTTCTGATCAGTAGTTGTGTGATTGCTGTTGTGGTCAGTAGTTTTGTGGTTGTGGTCAGTAGTTTAGTCATTTTGTGGTTGTGGTCAGTAATTGTGGCTTAGTTAGTGTGGTTAGTAGTTGTGTAGTTGTGGTTTTAGTCAGTGGTTGTGGTCTGTAGTTGGTTGGTCAGTAGTTGTGGTCAGCAGTTGTTTGTTTTGTGGTCAGTAGTTTTGGTCAGTATCTTTTGTGATATCAGTTTTGGCCAGTAGTTTTGGTAAGTAGAAGTGTGGTTCAGTAGTTGTGGTTAGAAGTTGTGTGTTTGTGGTCAGTTGTTGTGTTGTTCAATATTTCTGGTCAGTAGTTATATGGTTGTGGTCAGTAGTTGTAGTTAGTAGAGGTCAGTAGTTTTGGTCAGTAGTTGTTTTGGTTCAGTTGATGTGATCAGAAGTTGTGTGATTTTGTTCAGTAATTCTGTTCAGTAGTTTTGTGGTTGTGGTCAGTAGTTGTGGTCGGTAGTGGTCAGTAGTTTTCTTAAGTAGATGTGTGGTTTAGTACAGTGAGGGAAAAAAGTATTTGATCCCCTGCTGATTTTGTACGTTTGCCCACTGACAAAGAAATGATCAGTCTATACTTTTAATGGTAGGTTTATTTGAACAGTGAAAGAAAATCCAGAAAAATGCATGTCAAAAAGGTTATTAATTGATTTGCATTTTAATAAGGGAAATAAGTATTTGACCCCTATGCAAAACATTACTTAGTACTTGGTGGCAAAACCCTTGTTGGCAATCACAGAGGTCAGACATTTCTTGTAGTTGGCCACCAGGTTTGCACACATCTCAGGAGGGATTTTGTCCCACTCCTCTTTGCAGATCTTCTCCAAGTCATTAAGGTTTCGAGGCTGACGTTTGGCAACTCGAACCTTCAGCTCCCTCCACAGATTTTATATGGGATTAAGGTCTGGAGACTGGCTAGGCCACTCCAGGACCTTAATGTGCTTCTTCTTGAGCCACTCCTTTGTTGCCTTGGCCGTGTGTTTTGGGTCATTGTCATGCTGGAATACCCATCCACGACCCATTTTCAATGCCCTGGCTGAGGGAAGGAGGTTCTCACCCAAGATTTGACGGTACATGGCCCCGTCCATCGTCCCTTTGATGCAGTGAAGTTGCCCTGTCCCCATAGCAGAAAAACACCCCCAAAGCATAATGTTTCCACCTCCATGTTTGACGGTGGGGATGGTGTTCTTGCGGTCATAGGCAGCATACCTCCTCCTCCAAACACTGCGAGTTGAGTTGATGCCAAAGAGCTCCATTTTGGTCTCATTTGACCACAACACTTTCACCCAGTTCTCCTCTGAATCATTCAGATGTTCATTGGCAAACTTCAGAAGGGCATCTATATATGTGCTTTCTTGAGCAGGGGGACCTTGCGGGCGCTGCAGGATTTCAGTCCTTCACGGCGTAGTGTGTTACCAATTGTTTTCTTGGTGACTATGGTCCCAGCTGCCTTGAGATCATTGACAAGATCCTCCCGTGTAGTTCTGGGCGGATTCCTCACCGTTCTCATGATCATTGCAACTCCACGAGGTGAGATCTTACATTTACATTTACATTTATGTCATTTAGCAGACACTCTTATCCAGAGCGACTTACAAATTGGTGCATTCACCATATAGCCAGTGGAATAACCACTTTACAATTTTTTTGGGTGGGGTGGGATAGTGGGGGGGGTAGAAGGATTACTTATCCTATCTCAGGTGTTCCTCAAAGAGGTGAGATCTTGCATGGAGCCCCAGGCCGAGGGAAATGGACAGTTATTTTTTGTTTCTTCCATTTGTGAATAATCGCACCAACTGTTGTCACCTTCTCACCAAGCTGCTTGGCAATGGTGTGGTAGCCCATTCCAGCCATGTAGGTCTACAATCTTGTCCCTGACATCCTTGGAGAGTTCTTTGGTCTTGGCCATGGTGGAGAGTTTGGAATCTGATTGATTGATTGCTTCTGTGGACTGGTGTCTTTTATACAGGTAACAAGCTGAGATTAGGAGCACTCCCTTTAAGAGTGTGCTCCAAATCTCAGCTCGTTACCTGTATATCAAATCAAATCGAATCAAATTTTATTGGTCACATGCGCCGAATACAACAGGTGCAGACATTACAGTGAAATGCTTACTTACAGCCCTTAACCAACAGTGCATTTATTTTTAACAAAAAAAGTAAAAATAAAACAACAACAAAAAAAGTGTTGAAAAAAAAAGAACAGAAGTAAAATAAAATAACAGTAGGGAGGCTATATATACAGGGGGGTACCGGTGCAGAGTCAATGTGCGGGGGCACCGGCTAGTTGAGGTAGTTGAAGTAATATGTACATGTGTGTAGAGTTACAGTGACTATGCATAAATAATTAACAGAGTAGCAGCAGCGTAAAAAGGATGGGGTGGGGGGGCAGTGCAAATAGTCCGGGTAGCCATGATTAGCTGTTCAGGAGTCTTATGGCTTGGGGGTAGAAGCTGTTGAGAAGTCTTTTGGACCTAGACTTGGCACTCCGGTACCGCTTGCCGTGCGGTAGCAGAGAGAACAGTCTATGACTAGGGTGGCTGGAGTCTTTGACAATTTTGAGGGCCTTCCTCTGACACCGCCTGGTATAGAGGTCCTGGATGGCAGGAAGCTTGGCCCCAGTGATGTACTGGGCCGTACGCACTACCCTCTGTAGTGCCTTGCGGTCGGAGGCCAAGCAGTTGCCATACCAGGCGGTGATGCAACCAGTTAGGATGCTCTCGATGGTGCAGCTGTAGAATTTTTTGAGGATCTGAGGACCCATGCTAAATCTTTTCAGTCTCCTGAGGGGGAATAGGCTTTGTCGTGCCCTCATCACGACTGTCTTGGTGTGTTTGGACCATGATAGATCGTTGGTGATGTGGACACCAAGGAACTTGAAGCTCTCAACCTGTTCCACTACAGCCCCGTCGATGAGAATAGGGGCGTGCTCAGTTCTCTTTTTTTTCCTGTAGTCCACAATCATCTCCTTTGTCTTGGTCACGTTGAGGGAGAGGTTGTTGTCCTGGCACCACACGGCCAGGTCTCTGACCTCCTCCCTATAGGCTGTCTCATCGTTGTCGGTGATCAGGCCTACCACTGTTGTGTCGTCGGCAAACTTAATGATGGTGTTGGAGTTGTGCCTGGCCATGTAGTCATGGGTGAACAGAGAGTACAGGAGGGGACTGAGCACGCACCCCTGAGGGGCTCCCATGTTGAGGATCAGTGTGGCAGATGTGTTGTTACCTACCCTTACCACCTGGGTGCGGCCCGTCAGGAAGTCCAGGATCCAGTTGCAGAGGGAGGTGTTTAGTCCCAGGATCCTTAGCTTAGTGATGAGCTTAGAGGGCACTATGGTGTTGAATGCTGAGCTGTAGTCAATGAATAGCATTCTCACGTAGGTGTTCCTCTTGTCCAGGTGGGAAAGGGCAGTGTGGAGTGCAATAGAGATTGCATCATCTGTGGATCTGTTGGGGCGGTATGCAAATTGGAGTGGGTCTAGGGTTTCTGGGATAATGCTGTTGATGTGAGCCATGACCAGCCTTTCAAAGCACTTCATGGCTACAGACGTCAGTGCTACGGGTCGGTAGTCATTTAGGCAGGTTATCTTAGAGTCTTTGGGCACGGGGACTATGGTGGTCTGCTTGAAACATGTTGGTATTACAAACTCAGTCAGGGACATGTTGAAAATGTCAGTGAAGACACTTGCCAGTTGGTCAGCACATGCTCGGAGTACACGTCCTGGTAATCCGTCTGGCCCTGCGGCCTTGTGAATGTTGACCTGCTTAAAAGTCTTACTCACATCGGCTACGGAGAGCGTGATCACATAGTCATCCGGAACAGCTGGTGCTCTCGTGCATGCTTCAGTGTTGCTTGCCTCGAAGCGAGCATAGAAGTGGTTTAGCTCGTCTGGTAGACTTGTGTCACTGGGCAGCTCGCGGCTGTGCTTCCCTTTGTAGTCTGTAATAGTTTTCAAGCCCTGCCACATCCGACGAGCGTCAGAGCCAGTGTAGTACGATTCAATCTTAGTCCTGTATTGACTCTTTGCCTGTTTGATGGTTCGTCGGAGGGCATAGCAGGATTTCTTATAAGCGTCCGGGTTAGAGTCCCGTTCCTTGAAAGCGGCAGCTCTACCCTTTAGCTCAGTGCGGATGTTTCCTGTAATCCATGGCTTCTGGTTGGGGTATGTATGCACGGTCACTGTGGGGACGACATCATCGATGCACTTATTGATAAAGCCAGTGACTGATGTGGTGTACTCCTCAATGCTGTCTGTCTGAAGAATCCCGGAACATGTTCCAGTCTGTGCTAGCAAAACAGTCCTGTAGCTTAGCATCTGTGTCATCTGACCACTTTTTTATTAACCGAGTCACTGGTGCTTCCTGCTTTAGTTTTTGCTTATAAGCAGGAATCAGGAGGATAGAGTTATGGTCAGATATGCCAAATGGAGGGCGAGGGAGAGCTTTGTATGCGTCTCTGTGTGTGGAGTAAAGGTGGTCTAGAGTTTGTTTCCCTCTGGTTGCACATTTAACATGCTGGTAGAAATTAGGTAGAACGGATTTAAGTTTCCCTGCATTAAAGTCCCCGGCCACTAGGAGCACTGCATCTGGATGAGCGTTTTCCTGTTGATTTATGGCCTTGTACAACTCATTCAGTGCAATCTTAATGCCAGCATTGGTTTGTGGTGGTAAATAGACAGCTATGAAAAATATAGATGAAAACTCTCTTGGTAAATAGTGTGGTCTACAGTTTATCATAAGATACTCTACCTCAGGCGAGCAAAACCTCGAGACTTCCTTAGTATTTGATTTTGTGCACCAGCTGTTGTTTACAAATATACACAGACCGCCACCCCTTGTCTTACCGGAGTCAGCCGTTCTATCCTGCCGACGTAGCGTATAGCCCGCTAGCTGTATGTTATCCATGTCGTCGTTCAGCCACGACTCGGTGTAACATAAGATATTACAGTTTTTAATGTCCCGTTGGTAGGATAACCGTAATCTTAGGTCATCCAATTTGTTATCCAATGATTGAAGATTGGCTAATAGAATTGATGGAAGAGGCAGTTTACTCGCTCGCCGTCGGATCCTTACAAGGCACCCCGATCTACGTCCACGATATCTCCGTCTCTTCCTCACGCGAATGACGGGGATTTGGGCCTTGTCGGGTGTCTGTATGATATCCTTCGCGGCCGCCTCGTTGAAGAAAAAATCTTCGTCCAATACGAGGTGAGTAATCGCTGTCCTGATATCCAGAAGCTCTTTTTGGTTATAAGAGACGATGGCAGAAACATTATGTACAAAATAAATTACAAATAACGCGGAAAAACACACATAATAGTACAATTAGTTAGAGGGCTGTAAAACGGCAGCTATCTTCTCCGGCGCTGTTATTTGTTATTTGTTAAAAGACACCCTGGAGCCAGAAATCTTTCTGATTGAGAGGGGGTCAAATAATTATTTCCCTCATTAAAATGCAAATAAATTCATAACATTTTTGACATGCGTTTTTCTGGATGTTTTTGTTGTTATTCTGTCTCTCACTGTTCAAATAGACCTACCATTAAAATTATAGACTGATCATTTCTTTGTCAGTGGGCAAATGTAAAAAATCAGCAGGGGATCAAATACTTTTTTCCCTCACTGTAGTTGTTGTCAGTAGTTGTGTGGTGTTCATAAGTAGTTTTGGTAAGTAGTTGGGGTCAGTAGTTTTATGGTTGTTGTCAGTAATTGTGGTTTAGTTGGTGTGGTTATTAGTTGTGTGTTTTATTCATTTTGTTCAGTAGTTGTGTTGTTGTGGTCAGTAGTCGTGATTTAATTGGTGTGATAATTAGTTGTGTGGTTCATTAGTTGTGGTCAGTAGTTGTGTAGTTGTGGTCAGTAGTTATGTGTTTGTGGTCAGTAGTTGTGTGGTTTATTAATTTTAGTCAGTAGTTGTGTGGTTTTCATCAGTACTTTTGGTAAGTAGCTGTGTGGTTAGTTATTTGTGGCCAGTAGTTGGGGTCAGTAGTTTTATGGTTGTTGTCAGTAATTGTGGTTTAGTTGGTGTGGTTATTAGTTGTGTGTTTTATTAGTTTTGTTCAGTAGTTGTGTTGTTGTGGTCAGTAGTCGTGATTTAATTGGTGTGATAATTAGTTGTGTGGTTCATTAGTTGTGGTCAGTAGTTGTGTAGTTGTGGTCAGTAGTTATGTGTTTGTGGTCAGTAGTTGTGTGGTTTATTAATTTTAGTCAGTAGTTGTGTGGTTTTCATCAGTACTTTTGGTAAGTAGCTGTGTGGTTAGTTATTTGTGGCCAGTAGTTGGGGTCAGTAGTTTTATGGTTGTTGTCAGTAATTGTGGTTTAGTTGGTGTGGTTATTAGTTGTGTGTTTTATTAGTTTTGTTCAGTAGTTGTGTTGTTGTGGTCAGTAGTCGTGATTTAATTGGTGTGATAATTAGTTGTGTGGTTCATTAGTTGTGGTCAGTAGTTGTGTAGTTGTGGTCAGTAGTTCTGTGTTTGTGGTCAGTAGTTCTGTGGTTTATTAATTTTAGTCAGTAGTTGTGTGGTTTTCATCAGTACTTTTGGTAAGTAGCTGTGTGGTTAGTTATTTGTGGCCAGTAGTTGCGGTCAGTAGTTGCGGTCAGTAGTTGCGGTCAGTAGTTGTGGTCAGCAGTTGTGTGGTTTAGTAGTTGTGGTCAGTAGTGGTCAGTGGTTGTGTTCAGTAGTTTTGTGGTTGTGGTCAGTCGTTGTAGTTTAATTGGTGTGGTCATTATTTGTGTGGTTTTGGTCAGTCGTTTTCGTAAGTAGATGTGTGGTTCAGTAGTTGTGGTTAGTTGTTTTGTGTTAGTGGTCAGTACTTCTGTAGTTAATTAGTTGTGGTCAGTAATTATGTGATTGTGGTCAGTAGTTATGTGATTGTGGTCAGTAGTTCTGGTCAGTTGTGTACATTACAATTGATTTTTTTGCACCCTAAAAGATCAATTGTAAAATCATCCGCACATTTGGACAGTTTTTGTGTTTTGAGAACATACAGTATATTTTGTGATGTCCCAACATTGTTCTCACCAGACTCTTCCCACAACTAAATGAAACATTCTGGGAACCTTTAAAGAACATATTAAATGTGTACTAGCAATGTTCTTGCAACACCAGGCAAATGTTTTATACAAACATTACATAATCATCACCACGACTGGACATTTTTTGTGTTATGGGAACATTTGCTGTGACCTAACAAATGTTCTTAGGAACCTTCAGAGAACACATTTTGGTTTGCTGTGTAGGCTATTATAAGGCATTTAGTCAGTAATTTTTGTTCTTTATCTAATGAAGGTGTCTTTTCATTCACAATTACGATTTTGCTGGGCCTGGCACAGGGAGTGTGGTCCCCTGATCTTCTGGTCCCAGTGTTGTGGGAAAGGATGCTTAGCAGGATGCTTAGCAGAGAATGCTCAGAGGTGAGTGCAGTGGAAGTAGAAAGAAAACAGAAAGATATATGTACTGCCAGTTCCGTAATATGTTGGCCCTATATAAAATAGCAATTAACACTTAGGAGTGACAGACAGACAGATTGACAGACAGAGTGACAACAGAGGAGCACAAGGAGAAGCACAGACAGACAGACAGACAGACAGACAAGCAGCAGAGAAGATGCAGAGACAGACTGCACAACAGGGAGGCAACAGTGGTGATTTGTATCTCCAGTGGTGTTTTTACATGTTGTATTCGTCTTAAAAATTAGCTGCTTAAAACAAGCTGGTTAAAAAAAGAGGACTGAGTTTCACTGGTTATTGGTACAGTAAAAGTTGAGAAACACTGTACTATAGTGTACTGCCTGTGTCATGTGTCAGTAGCATTACTGCCTATACAGTACTAGTCAAAAGTTTGGACACACCTACTCATTCCAGGGTTTTTCTTTATTTTTACTATTTTATACATTGTAGAATAATAGTGAAGACATCAAAACTATGAAATAACACATGGAATCATGTAGTAACCAAAGAAAGTGTTAAACAAATCTAAATATATTTTATATTTGAGATTCTTCAAAGTAGCCACCCTTCGCCTTGATGACAGCTTTGCACACTCTTGGCATTCTCTCAACCAGCTTCATGAGGTAGTCACCTGGAATGCATTTCAATTAACAGGTGTGCCTTCTTAAAATGTAATTTGTGGAATTTCTTTCCTTAATGAATTTGAGCTAATCAGTTGTGTTGTGACAAGGTAGAGGTGGTATACAGAAGATAGCCATATTTGGTAAAATACCAAGTCCATATTATGGCAAGAACAGCTCAGATAAGCAAAGAGAAACGGCAGTCCATCATTACTTTAAGACATGAAGGTCAGTCAATACAGAACATTTCAAGAACTTCAAGTGCAGTCGCAAAAACCATCAAGCGCTATGATGAAACTGGCTCTCATGAGGACCGCCACAGGAAAGGAAGACCCAGAGTTTCCTCTGCTGCAGAGGATAAGTTCATTAGAGTTAACTGCACCTCAGATTGCAGCCCAAATAAATGCTTCACAGAGTTCAAGTAACAGACACATCTCAACATCAACTGTTCAGAGGAGACTGCGTGAATCAGGCCTTCATGGTCGAATTGCTGCAAAGAAACCGCTACTAAAGGTCACCAATAGGAAGAAGAGACTTGCTTGGGCCAAGAAACACGAGCAATGGACATTAGACCGGTGGAAATCTGTCCTTTGGTCTGATGAATCCCAATTTGAGATTTTTGGTTTCAACCGCCGTGTCTTTGTGAGATGTAGAGTAGGTGAATGGATGATCTCTGCACCGTGAAGCATGGAGGAGGAGGTGTGATGGTGTGGGGGTGCTTTGCTGGTGATAATCAGTGATTTATTTAGAATTCAAGACACACTTAACCAGCATGGCTACCACAGCATTCTGCAGTGATACTCCATCCCATCTGGTTTGGGCTTAGTGGGACTATCATTTGTTTTTTAACAGGACAATGACCAACACACCTCCAGGCTGTATAAGGGCTATTTGACCAAGAAGGAGAGTGATGGAGTGCTGCATCAGATGACCTGGCCTCTATAATCACCCGACCTCAACCCAATTGAGATGGTTTGGGATGAGTTGGACCGCAGATTGAAGGAAAAGCAGCCAACAAGAGCTCAGCATATGTGGGAAGTCCTTCAATACTGTTGGAAAAGCATTCCTCATGCATCTGGATGAGAGAATACCAATAGTTTGCAAAGCTGTCATCAAGGCAAAGGGTGGCTAATTTGAAGAATCTTAAATCTCAAATATATTTTGATTTGTTTAACACTTGCTTACTACATGATTCCATATGTTATTTCACAGTTTTTATGTCTTCACTATTATTCTACAATGTAGATTTATTTTTTTTTAAATAAAGAAAAACCCTTGAATGAGTAGGTGTCCAAACTTTTGATTGGTACTGTATGTGTAAGTATCGTGCATGAATGAACTACATTCGTAAAATGAAGCTTTGGTATTATGTGATTTCAGACGTAATTCTGGGTCATCATGAAACTTTAGCTACAAACGCTTTGGGAAACCCACCCCTAATTGATTTGATGCAATTTCAGTTTGATGCAAAGCTTCCAATTTCCCCAAAAAATATTTCTGGACATTTGCAATTGGCTGAGTATGACACACATAGCAAAAACAATTTGAAGTTATCAAAATGATAAAATACACATATTTAAGCAAATTGATTGTAAATACTGTAACTGTGGTTTGTGACCTTACTGTTTACATTTGAGTATTCAGTCAATTAGACAAGCAATCAAAACATTTACTGTACGTACAACAGGAGTTGTTGATTCAACGGTTGTAATTTTGATTGTACTGTATGGACTGACACACATGCACACCCACAGACAAACGTGCACCCGTACACGCCTACAAATGCACGCACGCACACACACAGTTACATTTCAATAGGTGACAATGCGTGAGATCCAGAGCCAGCCTCTCTCCGATTAAAGGGTTGCACTCACGCTTCAGCGCTATTACAATCACAATTAAGAAAACATTCTCATGCAAATAGAAAGAGTCCAACGAGTTTGATTGTACGGTAATTGCTCGTTAACATCCTCTTTCAACACTGGCAAACGTGATGGCATAAACTGGAAATATATAATCAACGACTTACAAACCCATGAACTCAATGCATAGACCATGTGTTTGTTGGGAGTGTTAGGCACCTCTTGATGACCCAGCTGTAGAGGGGTTTATATTTGTGGTCAGTAGTTGTAGTCAGTAATTGTGTGGTCAGTAGTTGTTGTCAGCAGTTGTGTGGTTGTGGTCAGTAGTTTTGGTCAGTGTTTGTGGTCAGTAGATGTGTGGTCAGTAGTTGTGTGGTTGCGGTCAATATTTGTGGTCAGTAGTTGTATGGTCAGTAGTTTTGTGGTCAGTAATTGTGTGGTTGTGGTCAGTAGTTGTGTGGTCAGTAGTTGTTGCCAGCAGTTGTATGGTTGTGGTCAGTAGTTTTGGTCAGTAGCTGATGTGGTCAGTAGTTATGTGGTCAGTAATTGCATGGTTGTGGTCAGTAGTTGTGGTCAGTAGGTGTGTGGTCAGTAGTTTTGGTCAGTAGTGGTCAGTAGTTTTGGTTTGTAGTGTTGTGTGGTTCTGTAGTTTTGGTCAGTGGTGGTCAGTAGTTTTGGTTTGTAGTTTTGTGTGGTTCAGTAGTTGTTGTCAGTAGTTGTGTGGTTTTGATTAGTAGTTATTAGGTTCATTATTTGTGGTCAGTTGTTTTTTGGCCGTGCTCAATAGTTAGTCAGTAGTTGTGGTCAGTAGTGGTCAGTAGCCTTGGTTAGTAGTTTTGATAAGTAGTTGTGTGGTTCAGTAGTTGTTGCCAGTAGTTGTGTGGTTTTGATCTGTAGTTGTGTGGTTCATTACTTGTGATCAGTAGTTATGTTGTTTTGATCAGTAGTTTTGTAAGTAGTTGTATACTGTCCTCTGTATGCGTTTAAACTCGTTGTCACACACACCTGGTTCTAATCCCCTAATTAGTCTGTGTATAAGTGTTCCCTCTGGCCCCTTGTGGGAGATTGTTTATTGTGAAGGTTAGTGAAGCTTGGTGGAGCTTGTGTATTTTGTTTGACGGGAGTATTTTCCTATGTGCCTTGTATTTTCCAGTGCACCTGTTTTGTGCCCTGGAGTGTGTTTGACGCAGTTTTGTGTAAACCTGTATTTTGCGGATTAAAGCCTGTTATTCTGTGATTTACCCTTCTGCGCCTGACTCCTTCAACACCACCTCATCACATTGTCAGATATTTACCTGAGATTGACGTACTGCTCGAGTGTTCCACCCTCATTGCTCCGCCCTCACCTTCCGGACTTGTCTCCGTGCTGTTGTGCTGTTTGTTGCTACTTGGCTATCTGCCAAACTTTTCTGTTTTTACTTTTAATACATTTACCAACGTCTTAGTTTTTTCCTCGCTATACTTTTTTCATTGAACTTTTTCACCCCGGACGCTTTATCTGGACGTGGTTCTACAGGACCTCCACCAGCCGAAAAAGCTAAGTAGTAACATTAACACTATGCCATCTAATTGCAGTCGCTGTACTCATAATATACATGAGAACTATCGCCTTATGGTGAGGATAGCCGTGTTGCAAGCCCAGCTTCAGATGCAATTGTTAGGCAAGGGCATTTTAAGTGTAGGAAAGGATTAAACAACGCCTGTGCCACCAGTAAGTATAGATAGTAATATAAATCTCCCCGCACAGTCCCCTCAGCCGGACAATTTTCTCAAAGCTTCTGGAAAGAAATGCTGTTGGCATGCTCAACCGGTGTCACTCATTCAGCTGACAGAAACTTTCAACCGGTTCTCCCCATCAAGCAACGAGTCGGAGTCAGAGGCCGAGCCTTCTCAGGTCTCTCCTCCACCCGTTACGGTGTCTGAGCCACCGAAGCCTCTCACCATTAGCTCTGACAAATTGAAAACCCTAGTCATTGGCGACTCCATTACCCAAAATATTAGACCGTGTCTGTGCCTCAATCTAGGTTGAGCAAAACTAAACATGGCGGTGTTCGCCTTAGCAATCTCACTGGATAAAGACCTCCTCCATTCCTGTCATTATTGAAAGAGATTGTGATATCTCACATCTCAAAATAGGGCTACTTAATGTTAGATCCCTCACTTCCAAGGCAGTCATAGTCATTGAACTAATCACTGATCATAATCTTGATGTGATTGGCTTGACTGAAACATGGCTCAAGCCTGATTAATTTACTGTGTTAAATGAGGCCTCTCCTCCTGGTTACACTAGTGACCATATCCCCCACGTAACTCGCAAAGGCGGAGGTGTTGCTAATATTTACGACACCAAATTTCAAATTACAAAAGAAATCGTATTTTTAGCTTCCAGTCATGAAATCTATGCAGCCTACTCAATAAATTTTTATAGCTACTGTTTACAGGCCTCCTGGGCCGTATACAGCGTTCCTCACTGAGTTCCCTGAATTCCTATCGGACCTTGTAGTCATGGCAGATAATATTCTAATTAACATTCACATGGAACAGTCCACAGACCCACTCCAAAAGGCTTTCGGAGCCATCATCGACTCAGTGGGTTTTGTCCAACATGTCTCCAGACCTACAGTGGGGGAAAAAAGTATTTAGTCAGCCACCAATTGTGCAAGTTCTCCCACTTAAAAAGATGAGAGAGGCCTGTAATTTTCATCGTAGGTACACGTCAACTATGACAAACAAATTTAGAATTTTTATTCCAGAAAATCACATTGTAGGATTTTTTATGAATTTATTTGCAAATTATGGTGGAAAATAAGTATTTGGTCACCTACAAACAAGCAAGATTTCTGGCTCTCACAGACCTGTAACTTCTTCTTTAAGAGGCTCCTCTGTCCTCCACTCGTTACCTGTATTAATGGCACCTGTTTGAACTTGTTATCAGTATAAAAGACACCTGTCCACAACCTCAAACAGTCACACTCCAAACTTCACTATGGCCAAGACCATAGAGCTGTCAAAGGACACCAGAAACAAAATTGTAGACCTGCACCAGGCTGGGAAGACTGAATCTGCAATAGGTAAGCAGCTTGGTTTGAAGAAATCAACTGTGGGAGCAATTATTAGGAAATGGAAGACATACAAGACCACTGATAATCTCCCTCGATCTGGGGCTCCACGCAAGATCCCACCCCGTGGGGTCAAAATGATCACAAGAACGGTGAGCAAAAATCCCAGAACCACACGGGGGGACCTAGTGAATGACCTGCAGAGAGCTGGGACCAAAGTAACAAAGCCTACCATCAGTAATACACTACGCCGCCAGTGACTCAAATCCTGCAGTGCCAGACGTGTCCCCCTGCTTAAGCCAGTACATGTCCAGGCCCGTCTGAAGTTTGCTAGAGTGCATTTGGATGATCCAGAAGAGGATTGGGAGAAAGTCAGATGAAACCAAAATAAAACTTTTTGGTAAAAACTCAACTTGTCGTGTTTGGAGGACAAAGAATGCTGAGTTGCATCCAAAGAACACCATACCTACTGTGAAGCATGGGGGTGGAAACATCATGCTTTGGGGCTGTTTTTCTGCAAAGGGACCAGGACGACTGATCCGTGTAAAGGAAAGAATGAATCGTGAGATTTTGAGTGAAAACCTCCTTCCATCAGCAAGGGCATTAAAGATGAAACGTGGCTGGGTCTTTCAGCATGACAATTATCCCAAACACACCGCCCGGGCAATGAAGGAGTGGCTTTGTAAGAAGCATTTCAAGGTCCTGGAGTGGCCTAGCCAGTCTCCAGATCCCAACCCCATAGAAAATCTTTGGAGGGAGTTGAAAGTCTGTGTTGCCCAGCGACAGCCCCAAAACATCACTGCTCTAGAGGAGATCTGCATGGAGGAATGGGCCAAAATACCAGCAACAGTGTGTGAAAACCTTGTGAAGACTTACAGAAAACGTTTGACCTGTGTCATTGCCAACAAAGGGTATATAACAAAGTATTGAGAAACTTTTGTTATTGACCAAATACTTATTTTCCACCATAATTTGCAAATAAATTCATTGAAAATCCTACAATGTGATTTTCTCGATTTTTTTTTCTCATTTTGTCTGTCATAGTTGACGTGTACCTATGATGAAAATTACAGGCCTCTCTCATCTTTTTAAGTGGGAGAACTTGCACAATCGGTGGCTGACTAAATACTTTTTTTCCCCACTGTAGTTGATGTGTACCTATGATGAAAATTACAGGCCTCTCTCATCTTTTTAAGTGGGAGAACTTGCACAATTGGTGGCTGACTAAATACTTTTTTTTCCCACTGTACTTACTGCCACAGTCATACCCTGGATCTAGTTTTGTCCCGTGGAATAAATATTGTGGATCTAAATGTTTTTCCTCATAATCCTGGACTATCGGACCACCATCTTATTACATATGCAATCGCAACAAATAATCTGCTCAGACCCCAAACAAGGATCATCAAAAGCCATGCTATGAATTCTCTGACAACCCAAAGATTCCTAGATGCCCTTCTAGACTCCCTCCACCTACCCAAGGACGTCAGAATACAAAAATCGGTTAACCACCTGAGGATTTAAATGTAACCTTGCATAATACCCTAGACGCAGTCGCACCCCTAAAAACAAAAAGCATTTGTCACAAGAAATTTGCTCCCTGGTATACAGAAAATACCTGAGCCTTGAAGCAAGCTTCCAGAAAATTGGAACAGAAATGGCGCTCCATCAAACTGGAAGTCTTCCGACTAGCTTGGAAAGACAGTACTGTGCAATATCGAAGAGCCCCTCACTGCTGCTCGATCATCCTATTTTGAGGAGAATAACAACAATCCAAAATTCATTTTTGATACTGTTGCAAAGCTCACTTAAAAGCAGCATTCCCCAAGAGAGGATGGCTTTCACTTCAGCAGTGATAAATTCATGAACTTCTTTGATGAAAAGATCATGATCATTAGAAAGCAAATTACGGACTCCTCTTTGAATCTGCGTATTTCTCGAAAGCTCAGAACTGCCAGGACCTAGGATCAATGGAGACACTCAAGTTTTTTTTTATCAAATCAAATGTTATTTGTCACATGCGCTGACTACAACAGGTGTAGACCTTACAGTGAAATGCTTACTTACAAGCCCTTCACCAAAAATGCAGTTTTAAGAAAAATTATGTTAAGTAAAAAATAAATAACAACAAATAATTAAAGAGCAGCAGTAAAATAACAGGAGCGAGGCTATATACAGGAGGTACCGGTACAGAGTCAATGTGCGGGGGCACAGGTTAGTCGAGGTAATTGAGGTAATATGTACATGTACAGTGGGGGAAAAAAGTATTTAGTCAGCCACCAATTGTGCAAGTTCTCCCACTTAAAAAGATGAGAGAGGCCTGTAATTTTCATCATAGGTACACGTCAACTATGACAGACAAAATGAGGAAAAAAAATCCAGAAAATCACATTGTAGGATTTTTAATGAATTTATTAGCAAATTATGGTGGGAAATAAGTATTTGGTCACCTACAAACAAGCAAGATTTCTGGCTCTGACAGACCTGTAACTTCTTCTTTAAGAGGCTCCTCTGTCCTCCACTCGTTACCTGTATTAATGGCACCTGTTTGAACTTGTTATCAGTATAAAAGACACCTGTCCACAACCTCAAACAGTCACACTCCAAACTCCACTATGGCCAAGACCAAAGAGCTGTCAAAGGACACCAGAAACAAAATTGTAGACCTGCACCAGGCTGGGAAGACTGAATCTGCAATAGGTAAGCAGCTTGGTTTGAAGAAATCAACTGTGGGAGCAATTATTAGGAAATGGAAGACATACAAGACCACTGATAATCTCCCTCGATCTGAACCGTGGGGTCAAAATGATCACAAGAACGGTGAGCAAAAATCCCAGAACCACACGGGGGGACCTAGTGAATGACCTGCAGAGAGCTGGGACCAAAGTAACAAAGCCTACCATCAGTAACACACTACGCCGCCAGGGACTCAAATCCTGCAGTGCCAGACGTGTCCCCCTGCTTAAGCCAGTACATGTCCAGGCCCGTCTGAAGTTTGCTAGAGTGCATTTGGATGATCCAGAAGAGGATTGGGAGAATGTCAGATGAAACCAAAATATAACTTATTGGTAAAAACTCAACTCGTCGTGTTTGGAGGACAAAGAATGCTGAGTTGCATCCAAAGAACACCATACCTATTGTGAAGCATGGGGGTGGAAACATCATGCTTTGGGGCTGTTTTTCTGCAAAGGGACCAGGACGACTGATCCGTGTAAAGGAGAGAATGAATTGGGCCATGTATCGTGAGATTTTGAGTGAAAACCTCCTTCCATCAGCAAGGGCATTGAAGATGAAACGTGACTGGTTCTTTCAGCATGACAATGATCCCAAACACACCGCCCAGGCAACGAAGGAGTGGCTTCGTAAGAAGCATTTCAAGGTCCTGGAGTGGCCTAGCCAGTCTCCAGATCTCAACCCCATAGAAAATCTTTGGAGGGAGTTGAAAGTCTGTGTTGCCCAGCGACAGCCCCAAAACATCACTGCTCTAGAGGAGATCTGCATGGAGGAATGGGCCAAAATACCAGCAACAGTGTGTGAAAACCTTGTGAAGACTTACAGAAAACATTTGACCTGTGTCATTGCCAACAAAGGGTATATAACAAAGTATTGAGAAACTTTTGTTATTGACCAAATACTTATTTTCCACCATAATTTGCAAATAAATTCATAAAAAATCCTACAATGTGATTTACTGGATATTTTTTTCTAATTTTGTCTGTCATAGTTGATGTGTACCTGTGATGAAAAGTACAGGCCTCTCTCATCTTTTTAAGTGGGAGAACTTTCACAATTGGTGGCTGACTAAATACTTTTTTTCCCCACTGTAGGCAGAGTTAAAGTGGCTATGCATAGATAATAAACAGAGATTGGCAGCATCTTAAAAGAGGAGGTGGGTGTGGGGTAGCCATTTGATTAGCTGTTCAGGAGTCTTATGGCTTGCGGGTAGAAGCTGTTAAGAAGCCTTTTGGACCTAGACTTGGCACTCCGGTACCGCTTGCCGTGCGGTAGCAGAGAGAACAGTCTAAGACTATGGTGGCTGGAGTCTTTGACAATTTTTATGGCCTTCCTCTGACACCACCTGGTATATAGAGGTCCTGGATGGCAGGAAGCTTGGCCACAGTGATGTACTGGGCCGTACGCACTACCCTCTGTAGTGCTTTGCGGTCGTAGGCAGAGCAGTTGCCATACCAGGTAGTGATAAAACCAGTCAGGATGCTCTCGATGGTGCAGCTGAATAACTGGTGTGTTTGGATTCCCCCTGAGGGGGAATAGGCTTTGTCATGCCCTCTTCAAGACTGGCTTGGTGTGTTTGGACCAGGATAGTTTGTTGGTGATGTGGACACCAAGGAACTTCAACCTGCTCCACTACAGCCCCGTCGATGAGAATGGGGGTGTGCTCGGTCCTCCTTTTCCTGTAGTCCACAATCATCTCCTTTGTCTTGATCACGTTGAGGGAGAGGTTGTTATCCTGGCACCACACTGCCAGGTCTCTGACCTCCTCCCAGTAGGCTGTCTCATCGTTGTCGGTGATCAGGCCTACCACTGTTGTGTCGTCGGCACACTTAATGATGGTGTTGGAGACGTGCCTGGCCATGCAGTCATGGGTGAACAGGAGGTACAGGAGGGGACTGAGCAAGCAGCACTAAGGGGCCCCCGTGTTGAGGATCAGCGTTGCAGATGTGTTGTTACCTGCCCTTTCCACCTGGGGGTGGCCCGTCAAGATGTCCAGGATCCAGTTGCAGAGGGAGATGTTTAGTCCCAGGGTCCTTAGCTTAGTGATGAGCTTTGAGGGCACTATGGTGTTGAACGCTGAGCTGTAGTCAATGAATAGCATTCTCATGTAGGTGTTCCTTTTGTCCAGGTGGGAAAGGGCAGTGTGGAGTGCAATAGAGATTGCATCATCTGTGGATCTGTTGTGGCGGTATGCAAATTGGAGTGGGTCTAGGCTTTCTGGGATAATGGTGTTGATGTGAGCCATGACCTGCCTTTTCAAAGCACTTCATGGCTACAGACGTGAGTGCTACGAGTCTGTAGTCATGTAGGCAGGTTACTTTAGTGTTCGTGGCCACAGGGACTATGGTGGTCTGCTTGATACATGTTGGTATTACAGACTCAGTCAGGGACAGGTTGAAAATGTCAGTGAAGACACTTGCAAGTTGGTCAGCGCATGCCCGGAGTACACGTCCTGGTAATCCGTCTGGCCCTGCGGCCTTGTGAATCCTGTATCTCTTGACACACTCATGAAAATAGTCATGGCATCTAAGCCTTCAAGCTGCATACTGAACCCTATTCCAACTAAACTACTGAAAGAGCTACTTCCTGTGCTTGGCCCTCCTATGTTGAACATAGTAACTGGCTCCCTATCCACCGGATGTGTTCAAAACTCACTAAGGTGGCAGTAATAAAGCCTCTCTTGAAAAAGCCAAACCTTGACCCGGAGATTGTAAAAAACAATCTATATATCGAATCTCCCATTCCTCATAAAATGTTTAGAAAAAGCTGTTGCGCCACAGTGTCCACCGGCCACAGTGTCCACAGGCCACAGTGTCCACCGACCCCCCCCCCCCATCTCAGCCACCAGTATCTATGCTGCAATAGTCTGTGTGCCGGGGGGCTAGGGTCAGTCTGTTGTCCTGTGTGAATTTAAGTATGCTCCCTCTAATTCTCTCTCTCTCCCTCCCTCCCCTTCAGGAGGACCTGAGCCCTAGGTCCATGCCTCAGGACTACTTGGCCTGATGACTCCTGGCTGTCCCCAGCCCACCTGGTCGTGCTGTTCTGCCTGCGGCTATGCAACCCTGACCTGTTCATCGGACGTGCTACCTTGTCCCGAACCTGCTGTTTTCGACTCTCTCGCTCTCTCTACCGCACCTGCTGTCTCGACCTCTGAATGCTCGGCTATGAAAAGCCAACTGACATTTACTTCTGAGGTGCTGACATGTTGCACCCTCTGCAACCCCGCTGGTCATCTATGAACGTTTGAACATCTTGAAGAACAATCTGGCCTTAATGGCCATGTAATATTTTAATCGCCACCACTCAGAGCCTGGTTCCTCTCTAGGTTTCTTCCTAGGTTCCTACCTTTCTAGGGAGTTTTTCCTAGCAACTGTGCTTCTACATCTGCATTGCTTGCTGTTTGGGGTTTTAGGCTGGGTTTCTGTATAGCACTTTGCGACACCTGCTGAAGTAAAAAGGGCTTTATAAATAATTGTGATTGATTGATTGACAGAGTGACAGCAGAGAATATGCAGAGACAGACTGCACAATAGGGAGGCAACAGTGTTGATTTGTATCTCCAGTGGTGTTTTTACATGTTGAATTTGTCTTAAAAATGTGCTGGTTAAAACGAGCTGGTTAAAAAAGGACTATGTTTCAACGGTTACTGGTACAGTAAAAATGGAGAAACACTGTACTATAGTGTACTGCCTATGTTATGTGTCAGTGACATTACTGCCTATATGTGTAAGTAGTGTGCATGAACTAACTAAATTCGTAAATTGAAGCTTTGGTATTAAGTGACGTAAGTCTGGGTCATCAAGATACTTTAGCTACGAACACTTTGGGAAACCCACCCTTAATTGATTTGATGCAATTTGACACAATTTCAGTTTGCAATTTCAGTTTACAATTTCCCCCAAATATATTTCTGGACATTTACAATTGACTGAGTATGACACACAGCAAAAACGTTTTGAACTTATCAAAATGATAAATTACACATATTTAAGCAAATTGATTGTAAATACTGTAACTGTGGTTTGTGACCTTACTGTTTACATTTGAGTATTCAGTCAATTAGAAAAGCAATCAAAACATTTACTGTACGTACAGCAGGAGTTGTTGATTCAACGGTTGTAATTTTGATTGTACTGTGTGGACTGACACACACCCACACACAAACACCTACAAATGCACACACACATACACACACCCACACACAAACACGCACACACCTACAAATGCACACACACATACATACACACACACACACAAACAGTTCAATTTCAACAGGTGACAATGCGTGAGAGCCAAAGCCAGCCTCTCTCCGGTTAAAGGGTTGCACTCACGCTTGGGTGCTACCACAAACACAATTAAGAAAACATTCTCATGCAAATAGCAAGAGCCCAACGACCGTGATTGTACGGTAATTGCTCGTCAAGATCCTCTTTCAACACTGGCAAACGTGATGGCATAAACTGGAAAAATATATAATCAACGACTTACAAACCCAATGAACTCCATGCATAGACCATGTGATTGTTGGGAGTGTTAGGCACCTCTTGGTGACCCAGCTGTAGAGGGGTTTTATAGTGAGGGAGCTACGCCAAGACTCCTCGTCATCACTTTCATTGTGTTTGGTGAGGCAGATAGGCTTATATATTCATTGATAGCTCTAGTCTCAATTCCTGGAATGTGAACAATTGTTGGCATGCCCTCAGACTTTGGAGAGCGAAAGGCGAGAGGGAGAGATCAGTTGCCATGCCGTGTTTGTGTGTGCTACTGTGTTTAAGGCACTTCTTTAAACAAGCATCAACCAACAGCAACCCCATAAATACCACACAACGTACATTACCAACAGACCATGTTACGAAGAAAACACCAGAATGAACGAATGAACAAACGGAGAGGAGAAGATAGACAGGCGTTAAATGTAATTAGGAGGAAATTAACTGAAAGGTCTGGGATTTGCGAACTCTCATCATTGCTTTGGTGTCACCCATGGTGGTGGCGGGCAGATATTAAAGGGTGCTAGCAGGTTTGTGCTCCAGTGTTAGTTTACAAGGTCAGAGGGGCACCAAGGGGTGAATAATTGATGTTTTGTATTTTACTGCAAAAAGGCCTTTGTCAGGCCATTACCTGGGGGTGTTCATTAGAACCCCCCAAAATTACCACAACTAATTGCTTCTTATCCCTTTCGGCTTCTCACATACATGCACACAGAGTCTTTCTCCCATGTCACCCTTTTATGTTTCAGTGAGTTGCCAGAGCGAGGAAGGCCACACTTACGCATGTGTCTCTCTTCATAAGAGCAGGCTCCAACGCTTTGATACGAAAAGAGGAGAGGAGGATATGATTGAGGGACAGGAGGAGGTAAATAGAGAAAGAGAGGAGAGAGAGCGAGAGAGAGTTTCCCCTGGTCGTGGGAAGATGGGAGCATTGGACCCTGAAGCATTACTGTGCCCATCATTGGCTCATTATTAGCCATTAATAAAGTCACCATAGATTGGGTTAGCATGCCATGAGGGAGTGTAGCAGCCAAATCCTCGAAAGAGAAAAGCTGTTAATGCCATAGTGTTACTCAGTGCTTTTCAAATTTTTGTTCAGCTGGTTATTTAGCAAACAATTTTATGTTATGTGAAAAACACAATTTGAAACATTTCTGCGCTAATCAATGGCCGACCATGAAGCGACTTTGGGTTAGCAGGCTCAGTGGCCTGTAATAATAATAAATAATAATAATATGCCATTTAGCAGACGCTTTTATCCAAAGCGACTTACAGTCATGCATGCATACATATTTTTTTTTGTGTATGGGTGGTCCCGGGGATCGAACCCACTACCTTGGCGTTACAAGCGCCGTGCTCTACCAGTTGAGCTACAGAGGACCACGTAGAGAAGAGATACAGCCAAATACTCAAAAGAGAAAAATAATTGAGATGGTCTAGGCCAAGAGGGAATGATAAGAGGGGTCTGAGTGTCCCCTTTGCGGACATAAGCAAGTACACACAATCTCACCCACGCTCACACAATCTCATCCAAAACATCTGCTCATTCAAACCCCTGCACGTATTGGCCATAGATTGGACTAGCAGGCTCTGTGGCATGTCAGGGACGTATGGATGCAGCCAAATCCTTGAAAGAGAAAAGAGGGAAACAACAAACTTTTGCAATCGCAAATGGCCCTCAGTCAACACTTCCATGTGAGGGAAGAGCACCGAAGGGCCCCCAAAAAATTATGGGCAAAAATGTTTATGATATCAATAGAAAGCTCTTGATGAGCTCTATCAAGTTAAAAAAGGAACAATCTGAAATCCTTATCTGCATACAAATATAGGGTAAAAACATTAAGACCCTGCAAACTGGACATAGGGTCACAGTAAAGAACTTGATTTTGTTGGTGCCAAAAAGGCGTAACTGAATTCCTGAATCAGTAAATTTTTTTTGTATTCCACAATTATATTTCTGAAAGCTAATATTTTAGAAAACATATGAGGCTATTTTAGATGCAGTTAACACTAGCATTTAAAGTTGTCTTGTTGTTCTCCTGCAAATGAAAATATACAGAGTACCAGTCAACACACCTACTCATTCTACATTGTAGAATAATAGTGAAGACATCAAAGCTATGAAATAACACATATGGAATCATGTAGCAACCAAAAAAGTGTTAAACAAATCAAAATATATTTTATATTTGAGATTCTTCAAATAGCCACCTTTTGCCTTGTTGACAGCTTTGCACACTCTTGGCATTCTCTCAACCAGCTTCACCTGGAATGCTTTTCCAACAGTCTTGAAGGAGTTCCCACATATGCTGAGCACTTGTTGGCTGCTTTTCCTTCACTCTGCTGTCCAACTCATCCCAAACCATCTCAATTGGGTTGAGGTCGGGTGATTGTGGAGGCCAGGTCATCTGATGCAGCACTCCATCACTCTCCTTCTTGGTCAAATAGCCCTTACACAGCCTGGAGGTGTGTTTTGGGTCATTGTGCTGTTGAAAAACAAATGATAGTCCCACTAAGCGCAAACCAGATGGGATGGTGTATCACTGCAGAATGCTGTGGTAGGCATGCTGGTTACGTGTGCCTTGAATTCTAAATAAATCCCAGACATTGTCACCAGCAAAGCACCCCCACATCATCACAACTCCTCCTCCATGCTTCACGGTGGGAACCACACATGCGGAGATCATCCGTTCACCTACTCTGCGTCTCACAAAGACACAGCGTTTGGAACCATACATATCAAATGTGGACTCATCAGACCAAAGGACATATTTCCACCGGTCTAATATCCGTTGCTCATGTTTCTTGGCCCAAGCATGTATCTTCTTCTTATTGGTGTCCTTTAGTGAATGAATGAATGAATGAATGAATGACATTTTATTTTCGTGTCAAATTGTCAATTGGTAACCCATCCCTTATGGGATTAATTGACACATAAACAAACATTACAATAATTCACTGTGGTAATTAAATGATAATTATTCTTCCGGTGTTCTCTGCATTGCGCATCGCATAATGAGTGAAACAATTTAAGGTAAAAATCAATACATAATAGTAAATAAGGTTATCCAAACAATACTTATATCCCTAGAGCAGTAAAATAATATACATACATACATACATACATACATACATACATACATACATACATACATACATACATACGTACATACATACATGCATACACTGTATGTGGCTTGCGAAAGTATTCACCCCCCTTGGCATTTTTCCTATTTTGTTGCCTTACAACCTGGAATTAAAATTGATTTTTTGGGGGGTTTATATCATTTGATTTACTCAACCTGCCTACTGCTTTGAAGATGCAAAATATTTTTAATTGTGAAACAAACAAGAAATAAGACAAGAAAACAGAAAACTTGAGTGTGCATAACTAGTCACCCCCCCAAAGACAATACTTTGTAGAGCCACCTTTTGCAGCAATTACAGATGCAAGTCTCTTGGGGTATGTCTCTATAAGCTTGGCACATCTAGTCACTGGGATTTTTGCCCATGATTCAAGGCAAAACTGCTCCAGCTCCTTCAAGTTGGATGGGTTCCGCTGGTGTACAGCAATCTTTAAGTCATACCACAGATTCTCAATTGGATTGAGGTCTGGGCTTTGAATAGGGCATTCCAATAAATGTTTCCCCTTAAACCACTCAAGTGTTGCTTTAACAGTATGCTTAGGGTCATTGTCCTGCTGGAAGGTGAACCTCCGTCCCAGTCTCAAATCTCTGGAAGACTGAAACAGGTTTCCCTCAAGAATTTCCCTGTATTTAGCGCCATCCATCATTCCTTCAATTCTGACCAGTTTCCCAGTCCCTGCCGATGAAAAACATCCCCACAGCATGATGCTGCCACCACCATGGGGATGTGGGGATGGTGTTATCGGGGTGATGAGAGGTGTTGGGTTTGCGCCAGACATTTTCCTTGATGGCCAAAAAACTCAATTTAAGTACCTAAGAGTACCTTCTTCCATATGTTTGGGAAGTCTCCCACATGGCTTTTGGCAAACACCAAACGTTTTGCTTATTTTTTTCTTTAAGCAATAGCTTGTTTCTGGCCACTCTTCCGTAAAGTCCAGCTCTGCAGCTTTGCAGCTACTTCAGGGTTATCTTTGGTCTCTTTGTTGCCTCTCTGATTAATGCCCTCCTTGCCTGGTCCGTGAGTTTTGGTGGGCGGTTTTCTCTTGGCAGGTTTGTTGTGCCATATTCTTTCCATTTTTTAACAATTGATTTAAATGGTGCTCCGTGGGATGTTCAAAGTTTCTGATATTTTTTATAACCCAACCCTGATCTGTACTACTCCACAACTTTGTCTCTGACCTGTTTGGAGAGCTCCTTGGTCTTCATGGTGCCGCTTGCTTGGTGGTGCCCCTTGCTTAGTGGTGTTACAGACTCTGGAGCCTTCAGAACAGGTGTATACAGTGGGGGAAAAAAGTATTTAGTCAGCCACCAATTGTGCAAGGTCTCCCACTTAAAAAGATGAGAGAGGCCTGTAATTTTCATCATAGGTACACATCAACTATGACAGACAAAATGAGAAGAAAAAATCCAGAAAATCATATTGTAGGATTTTCTATGAATTTATTTGCAAATTATGGTGGAAAATAAGTATTTGGTCAATAACAAAAGTTTCTCAATACTTTGTTATATACACTTTGTTGGCAATGACACAGGTCAAACGTTTTCTGTAAGTCTTCACAAGGTTTTCACACACTGTTGCTGGTATTTTGGCCCATTCCTCCATGCAGATCTCCTCTAGAGCAGTGATGTTTTGGGGCTGTCGCTGGGCAACACAGACTTTCAACTCCCTCCAAAGATTTTCTATGGGGTTGAGATCTGGAGACTGGCTAGGCCACTCCAGGACCTTGAAATGCTTCTTACGAAGCCACTCCTTTATTGCCCGGGCGGTGTGTTTGGGATCATTGTCATGCTGAAAGACCCAGCCACGTTTCATCTTCAATGCCCTTGCTGATGGAAGGAGGTTTTCACTCAAAATCTCACGATACATGGCCCCTTTCATTCTTTCCTTTACACGGATCAGTCGTCCTGGTCCCTTTGCAGAAAAACAGCCCCAAAGCATGATGTTTCCATCCCCATGCTTCACAGTAGGTATGGTGTTCTTTGGATGCAACTCAGCACTCTTTGTCCTCCAAACACGACGAGTTGAGTTTTTACCAAAAAGTTCTATTTTGGTTTCATCTGACCATATGACATTCTCCCAATCCTCTTCTGGATCATCCAAATGCACTCTAGCAAACTTCAGACGGGCCTGGACATGTACTGGCTTAAGCAGGGGGACACGTCTGGCACTGCAGGATTTGAGTCCCTGGCGGCGTAGTGTGTTACTGATGGTAGGCTTTGTTACTTTGGTCCCAGCTCTCTGCAGGTCATTCACTAGGTCCCCCCGTGTGGTTCTGGGATTTTTGCTCACCGTTCTTGTGATCATTTTGACCCCACGGGGTGAGATCTTGCGTGGAGCCCCAGATCGAGGGAGATTATCAGTGGTCTTGTATGTCTTCCATTTCCTAATAATTGCTCCCACAGTTGATTTCTTCAAACCAAGCTGCTTACCTATTGCAGATTCAGTCTTCCCAGCCTGGTGCAGGTCTACACTTTTGATTCTGGTGTCCTTTGACAGCTCTTTGGTCTTGGCCATAGTGGAGTTTGGAGTGTGAGTGTTTGAGGTTGTGGACAGGTGTCTTTTATACTGATAACAAGTTCAAACAGGTGCCATTAATACAGGTAACGAGTGGAGGACAGAGGAGCCTCTTAAAGAAGAAGTTACAGGTCTGTGAGAGCCAGAAATCTTGCTTGTTTGTAGGTGACCAAATACTTATTTCCCACCATAATTTGCTAATAAATTCATTAAAAATCCTACAATGTGATTTTCTGGATTACAGGCCTCTCTCATCTTTTTAAGTGGGACAACTTGCACAATTGGTGGCTGACTAAATACTTTTTTTCCCCCACTGTATATACTGAGATCATGTGACAAATCATGTGACACATAGATTGCACACAGGTGGACTTATTTAACTAATTATGTTACTTCTGAAGGTAATTGGTTGCACCATATCTTATTTAGGGGCTTCATTGCAAAGGGTGTGAATACATATGCACGCACCACTTTTCCGTTATCTATTTTTTGGATTTTTTTTTTCATTTCACTTCACCAATTTGGTGAAGTGTATGTCCATTACATGAAATCCAAATAAAAATCCATTTAAATTACAGGTTGTAATGCAACAAAATAGGAAAAACGCCAAGCAGGATGAATACTTTTGCAAGGCACTGTAATTTATAAACCGTACTTAATAAACTCATGCCTCTATAGTTCAGTGGCATTTTTTGATGATTTGGGAATGGGATTCACTGTAGACCAAGTGGATGGCAGTGTACTGTACTCAAAACACATTTGGAGCAAATCATATAGGACTTTAATGAATTTAGCGGATTTTAAAACTTCATTAGACAGTTCATCAATGCCAACCCCTTCCCATTATTTGCAGCGTCAATCACCTTCTTAACTTCTGCCACAGACAGCTCCTTATTTAAGTACATGTTACATATATAAGAGGGTTCTAACATTGTATTTTCCATTTTAGTTCTCAGGGAATGTCTATATCAAATTTTTCCTCAAAATATGCCACATTTTTGTTACCTGAGAACAAACTAGCAAACCCCTTCTCCCACTCCTTAAGTACCTGTGTAATATCAGAGTTTAGCCCCCCCTGCTCTTCCCTGACTTGCATTGGAATTTTCTTATGTCGTTTTGATCCTAACTTGTTTATTTGGCTCCAAAACTGTTGAGGATTTCTTGTCTGTATCTCCTCAAAGTGTAATAACTGCCCTCTCTCATATCTCAGTTTGAATAGAAGCAGTCTTTTATCAAACACATGCTGTTGTTTCTTAAATTACTTCCTACAGTGTTCTCTTGTATTCCTATATTTACATTGTAAAAATAAGTACTCAGCGTTGTGCATTACAGACCATAGATCCCGTAACTCATCATTCCAATAAGGCTTGTTCGGCTTTGTAACAATGTACGCTGGGAGTCGGGAAGCAAGTACAGGTAGTGCATTTAATGATAAATAAACTTGGAACAAAACAAGAGTAGCGTACAGACAGGAACAGAGTAACAGAATCAATAACGCCTAGGGAAGGAACCAAAGGAAGTGACATATATAGGGGAGATAATCAGGAAGGTGATGGAGTCCAGGTGAGTCTGATGAGGCGCTGGTGCGCGTAACGATGGTGACAGGTGTGCGTAATAAAGAGCAGCCTGGTGAGGCCAGAGGGGGAGTATACGTGACAGTACCCCTTCCCTGTCGTGTGGCTCCAGCCGCAGGACACCGACCAAAGGGATGATCCCGGGGATCAGGAGCAGACCGGTCACTTCTGCTGAGGTGTGGGAACCTGTCGAGCCGGTTAAGGTGCGGGAACCTGTCGAGCCGGCTGAGGCGCGGGAACCTGTCATGCCGGCTGAGGCGCGGGAGCCTGACGAGCCGGCTGAGGCGCGGGAACCTGTCGAGCCGGCTGAGGCGCGGGACCCTGTCAAGCCGGCTGAGGCGCAGGAGCCTGTCGAGCCTGCTGAGGCATGGGAGCCTGACGAACCGTCTGAGGCATGGGAGCCTGATGAGCCGGCTGAGGCACGGGACCCCGACATGCCAACCGAGACTTGAGAACCTGTCGAGCCAGCTGAGGCATGAGAGCCTGACAAGCTAGCTGAGGCATCCCCGGCAGCTTCAGAAACGGACACCTGACGATCCAAACGAGGCCTGAGAACCTGTCGAGGCAGCTGAGGCATGGAAGCCTGACGAGCCAGTTGAGGCATCCCGGGTGCTTCGGCAGCGGTACCCGGACCTGACGTCACCAACAAAAACAAAAACAAAATAAAACACTCCCAGATGCTTCCCTTCGGTGAGGCGTTATTCTGTAACAATGTACACTGGGAGTCGGGTAGCAAGTACAGGGAATGCATTTAATGATAAATAAACATGGAACCAAACAAGAGTAGCGTACAGACAGGAACAGGGTAACAGAATCAATAACGCCTAGGGAAGGAACCAAAGGGAGTGACATATATAGGGGAGGTAATCAGGAAGGTGATGGAGTCCAGGTGAATCTGATGAGGCGCTGGTGCGCGTAACGATGATGACTGGTGTGTGTAAAAAAGAGCAGCCTGGTGACCTAGAGGCCAGAGGGAGAGTATACGTAACAGGCTTGTAAACTTTCCTGGACTTAGTGGTGCATTCTTTATTCGCATTATTTTTTGCCATTTCAAAATATATAATATCACAAAATGTATCAAGTGTTGTTTCTTGGCATCTTTTCAGAGTTTCGATGTGTTCCACCAGAGCTCTACATGCCATTTCAGAACATAGAAAAGTCATTTGGCACATTTATTTTCTTACATTTAGGCCTATGCGGGGTATGTATCTTTTGCTTCGTTGATGCACAGTAATACCTGGTTGAGAAAGTTTGTGGCCAACAGAAAAGCTCATAAATTAAAGAGAATGATCAGGAAGTATTTTTTCTCCAATTAAGTCAAAACATCCGCATTCCTCAACCATCTGTTTAGGGGGTAACACCTTAAATTCCAAACAAGTTTCTAGACAGTCGTGGAGGGTAACTATTTAGTCTACCACAGCTTTTCCTTTAACATATATGGATGTAAAGTTATCGCTTAAGGGGCATATCCTTCCATCAATTAAACACATTTTAGAGTCCTGAAGGAATTATAATAATGTTTCCCCATGATGATTAACAAAGTCATCCAAAGCAACACACGATGGAATGTCATCAATATCATTTATATAGTCATCTAACCTCCCAATTCGACTGTTAAGATCCCCACATAGGTAAATAGCATCTGCTTCTGTATATAGGTATACTTGACTTAATAAATGACTATAGAAGGAGGATGCATCTCTACCCCATGTGGACTGTTCAGGTAGCAAATAGTATGAAAACACAACAAAACAATAATCTGACTCCCTATGTTCAAAGCATAAACCAATAATTTATTCTATGGCTTTATCGACAATTTAAATTTTATATGCTTTCATCATATCAGACTTTACACATATTCTCACTTTGGCATGAGTTTTTCTGTTGTGTCCATACCATACATACCCTTCAATATCAATAGTTTCTTGCCGACGCATATGCGTTTCATTAATTGAGATAATGTCTGGGTTTAAGGATTTTAGTATTGTTATTCGTAATTTATTGTTCAAGGTAGTCCATCCGTTAACATTCTCGTAGGGGATGGGAAGCCCCTCCTGGTATTTCCCTCACCAACGTCTTGAAGTTCAGTTCTTTAAGGCGATAGGTGTGGGACTTGGCTGATCGAAGAAAGACTTGTCATAATAAAGATGGCCTCGCAGCTTTTGTTTTTGCCGAAACAGAGCCTCTTTCTCCTCCACGGACCGACACTCCACCTTCACAACCCTGGGACCTTTACCTATCTCCCACATCCTCTAAACTGCAATCACCTCTGTTTCGCAGCCTAGGCCTGCCGATATCAACTTGTTCACTTTGGAGATTACGACCTAGCAGTCCTGCCACTATGATAGACACATCTGGTTCCAACTTTGTACTTTTGGCAGCGCCTATTCTACCAGATTCTAGGAATTCTACACGGGACTCCAGACGTCCAACTTCAAGAGCTATGTGGTCGTTTAGCTGCTTGTTGTTATTCTCCACTTGAGTCAGCAAAGTTCTATGATTATCCTGAATGGCTTTCTCCAAAGCTGTCAACTTTACTATTCATTCCTTTTTCAATACTCAGCTTCATTTCGTCCATCTTTTTTTCAATTTTTGTACCTGGACTCCTTATCTCCGTCATGAGATTAGCCATGCTATTGGCACTTTCTTTCTTTGATAACTTCAGCTCCATGGTTTTCTCACCACTGTGTAGATTTCTATCGGAGTCCATATGTTTTAGCGGTTAAGTGTTTCTGTTATTGCTGTTCAAGGTAGAGAGCCAGCTAAATGTATAGCTAGGCTAGCCAGATCACTCGCCAAAAATTCCCCAACAAGTCTGTCATTTGACTGTCTTTCACCCTCACGAGATTCAGACTTCAGAAGCCTCCATTTACGGGCCAATCTCTATGTTTTAAACTTTGAAAATGTTTAAATTAAAAAAGCCCATAAAGAAGCAGCAGCGTTTTTTCACTGTTTACACAACGGAAGTCTGTAGTGGTTTAGTAGTGGTTTCTTTGCAGCAATTCGACCATGAAGGCCTGATTCATGCAGTCTCCTCTGAACAGTTGATGTTGAGATGTGTCTCTTACTTGAACTCTGTGAAGCATTTATTTGGGATGCAATCTGAGGTGCAGTAAACTCTAATGATTTAACTCTGATTTAATTATTACTGAAACAGGATACAAGTGGAAAATATAAAGATCCAGTCCCCCAAAAAATTGGAGGCCCCTTACACTTCAGTGTTGTGATGCAAAAATTCTAGCAAAATGTATAGCGCATAGAATTAAAAAGGTATTGTCGGACATTATTCATTCTAATCAGACAGATTTTTTTACATGGAAGATACATTGGAGATAATATAAGGCAAGTACTGGAAACAATAGAACACAATGGAAATCTGGGAAACCAGGCCTGCTATTCATAGCAGACTTCGAAAAGGCATTTGATAAGGTACGACTGGGGTTTATATATAAATGCCTGGAACATTTCAATTTTGCAGAATCTCTTATAGAATGGGTCAAAATCATGTATACTAACACTAGGTGTTAAATAGTAAATAATGGCTATTTCTCTGAAAGTTTTAAACTGTCAAGAGGAGTGAAACAAGGTTGTCCACTATCGGCATATCTATTTATTATGGCCATCGAGATGTTAGCTATTAAAATCAGATCCAACAATAATATCAAGGGATTAGCTCTCTGGTCTGTAACATTGTGGAGAGGTTGGAGTCTGTTTGATTTAGTGTGTGGACAGGTGTCTTTTATACAGGTAACGAGTTCAAACAGGTGCAGTTAATACAGGTAATGAGTGGAGAACAGGAGGGCTTCTTAAAGAAAAACTAACCGGTCTGTGAGAGCCGGAATTCTTACTGGTTGGTAGGTGATAAAATACTTATGTCATGCAATAAAATGCAAATTAATTACTTAAAAATCATACAATGTGATTTTCTGGATTTTTTCTGGATGATAAAAATTACAGACCTCTACATGCTTTGTAAGTAGGAAAACCTGCAAAATCAGCAGTGTATCAAATACTTGTTCTCCCCACTGTATGTACGTACGTATGTATGTGTATGTGTGTATGTATGTATGTATGTATGTGTGTATGTATGTATGTATGTATGTATGTATATATATATATATATATATATATATATATATATATATATATATATATATATATACAGTGGGGAGAACAAGTATTTGATACACTGCCGATTTTGCAGGTTTTCCTACTTACAAAGCATGTAGAGGTCTGTACTTTTTATCATAGGTACACTTCAACGGTGAACAAAAATCCAGAAAATCACATTGTATGATTTTTAAGTAATTAATTTGCATTTTATTGAATGACATCATTATTTGATCACCTACCAACCAGTAAAAATTCCGGCTCTCACAGACCTGTTAGTTATTTTTTAAGAAGCCCTCCTGTTCTCCACTCATTACCTGTATTAACTGCACCTGTTTGAACTCGTTACCTGTATAAAAGACACCTGTCCACACACTCAACAGACTCCAACCTCTCCACAATGGCCAAGACCAGAGAGCTGTGTAAGGACATCAGGGATAAAATTGTAGACCTGCACAAGGCTGGGATGGGCTACAGGACAATAGGCAAGCAGCTTGGTGAGAAGGCAACAACTGTTGGCGCAATTATTAGAAAATGGAAGAAGTTCAAGCTGACAGTCAATCACCCTCGGTCTGGGGCTCCATGCAAGATCTCACCTCGTGGGGCATCAATGATCATGAGGAAGGTGAGGGAGCAGCCCAGAACTACACGGCAGGACCTGGTCAATGACCTGAAGAGAGCTGGGACCACAGTCTCAAAGAAAACTATTAGTAACACACTACATCGTCATGGATTAAAATCCTGCAGCGCACGCAAGGTCCCCCTGCTCAAGCCAGCGCATGTCCAGGCCCGTCTGAAGTTTGCCAATGACCATCTGGATGATCCAGAGGAGGAATGGGAGAAGGCCATGTGGTCTGATGAGACAAAAATATAGCTTTTTGGTCTAAACTCCACTCGCCGTATTTGGAGGAAGAAGAAGGATGAGTACAACCCCAAGAACACCATCCCAACTGTGAAGCATGGAGGTGGAAACATCATTCTTTGGGGATGTTTTTCTGCAAAGGGGACAGGACGACTGCACCGTTTTGAGGGGAGGATGGATGGGGCCATGTATCGCGAGATCGCTAAGAGCATTGAAGATGGGTCATGGCTGGGTCTTCCAGCATGACAACGACCCGAAACACACAGCCAGGGCAACTAAGGAGTGGCTCTGTAAGAAGCATCTCAAGGTCCTGGAGTGGCCTAGCCAGTCTCCAGACCTGAACCCAATAGAAAATCTTTGGAGGGAGCTGAAAGTCCATATTGCCCAGCGACAGCACCGAAACCTGAAGGATCTGGAGAAGGTCTGTATGGAGGAGTGGGCCGAAATCCCTGCTGCAGTGTGTGCAAACATGGTCAAGACCTACAGGAAACATAAGATCTCTGTAATTGCAAACAAAGGTTTCTGTACCAAAATTAATTTCTGCTTTTCTGATGTATCAAATACTTATGTCATGCAATAAAATGCAAATTAATCATACAATGTGATTTTCTGGATTTTTGTTTTAGATTCCGTCTCTCACAGTTGAAGTGTACCTATGATAAAAATTACAGACCTCTACATGCTTTGTAAGTAGGAAAACCTGCAAAATCGTCAGTGTATCAAATACTAAGTATTTAGTCAGCCACCAATTGTGCAAGTTCTCCCACTTAAAAAGATGAGAGAGGCCTGTAATTTCCATCATAGGTACACATCAACTATGACAGACAAATTGAGATTTTTTTTTCCCAGAAAATCACATTGTAGGATTTTTAATGAATTTATTTGCAAATTATGGTGGAAAATAAGTATTTGGTCACCTACAAACAAGCAAGACTTCTGGCTCTCACAGACCTGTAACTTCTTCTTTAAGAGGCTCCTCTGTCCTCCACTCGTTACCTGTATTAATGGCACCTGTTTGAACTTGTTATCAGTATAAAAGACACCTGTCCACAACCTCAAACAGTCACACTCCAAACTCCACCATGGCCAAGACCAAAGAGCTGTCAAAGGACACCAGAAACAAAATTGTAGACCTGCACCAGGCTGGGAAGACTGAATCTGCAATAGGTAAGCAGCTTGGTTTGAAGAAATCAACTGTGGGAACAATTATTAGGAAATGGAAGACATACAAGACCACTGATAATCTCCCTCGATCTGGGGCTCCACTCAAGATCTCATCCCATGGGGTCAAAATGATCACAAGAACAGTGAGCAAAAATCCCAGAACCACACGGGGGGACCTAGTGAATGACCTGCAGAGAGCTGGGACCAAAGTAACAAAGCCTACCATCAGTAACACACTACGCCGCCAGGGACTCAAATCCTGCAGTGCCAGACGTGTCTCCCTGCTTAAGCCAGTACATGTCCAGGCCCGTCTGAAGTTTGCTAGAGTGCATTTGGATGATCCAGAAGAGGATTGGGAGAATGTCATATGGTCAGATGAAACCAAAATATAACTTTTTGGTAAAAACTCAACTCGTCGTGTTTGGAGGACAAAGAATGCTGAGTTGCATCCAAAGAACACCATACCTACTGTGAAGCATGGGGGTGGAAACATCATGCTTTGGGGCTGTTTTTCTGCAAAGGGACCAGGACGACTGATCCGTGTAAAGGAAAGAATGAATGGGGCCATGTATCGTGAGATTTTGAGTGAAAACCTCCTTCCATCAGGAAGGGCATTGAAGATGAAACGTGGCTGGGTCTTTCAGCATGGCAATGATCCCAAACACACCGCCCGGGCAACGAAGGAGTGGCTTCGTAAGAAGCATTTCAAGGTCCTGGATTGGCCTAGCCAGTCTCCAGATCTCAACCCCATAGAAAATCTTTGGAGGGAGTTGAAAGTCTGTGTTGCCCAGCGACAGCCCCAAAACATCACTGCTCTAGAGGAGATCTGCATGGAGGAATGGGCCAAAATACCAGCAACAGTGTGTGAAAATCTTGTGAAGACTTACAGAAAATGTTTGACCTGTGTCATTGCCAACAAAGGGTATATAACAAAGTATTGAGAAACTTTTGTTATTGACCAAATATTTATTTTCCACCATAATATGCAAATAAATTCATTAAAAATCCTACAATGTGATTCTCTGGATTTTTTTTTCTCATTTTGTCTGTCATAGTTGACGTGTACCTATGATGAAAATTACAGGCCTCTCTCATCTTTTTAAGTGGGAGAACTTGCACAATTGGTGGCTGACTAAATACTTTTTTTCCCCACTGTGTGTATATATATATATATATATATATATATATATATATATATATATATATATATATACATCTTATCTTAACATGAATGCACTAACTGTAAATATATATGGATAAAATGTAATGTCAAATGTATACAGCAATCTGAAGCCCAATTGCACAGTCAATGACCGAGCACACAGCTATTGGTTGCTGTGCACAATGTGACTGCAATGAATTCGGCCTGGAATGCCAACACAATCTCATCCAAACCATATGCTCATCCATACCCTGCATGTGTCTTGACCATAGATTGGGTTAGCAGGCTCAGTGGCCAGCTGGGGAGGGATGGACGCAGCCAAATCTTCGAAAGAGAAAAGAGGGACTAGGCCAAGAGTGAATGATAATAGAGGAAAAACAAACTTTTGCAATCGCAAATGGCCCTCATTCAAGAGTTCCATGGGTCTGAGTGGCTTCCTGCCGACATGAAAACTTACACAGAGACCCGTACAGGCACAAACAAAATCTCTGTATAGGTAGGAATGCAGCCAAATCCTTGAAAGAGAAAAAATGCACAACAGGCCAAGAGGTAATGCTGTGTTTTTCAGTGTACCTAAGAACACCCTTCAGCTGTGTTATTAATGATATACTATGCCTATTATTTTGTATGTTTTAAAGGTTTTAAAACAAATGTAATGACAAAAACTTTACATAAGCAAATTCATTTGATTTCATCCGTCCACGAAAGAATATGGTAACTTATGCTATGCCAAACAAAACTGCATTAGAACCTCATACACTGGGAGGTGCATGGGGAGATAGTTTTGTACTGTCAAAACTGTGATTAAATGTAGAAGCCAGACAACATAGTTTAAATTAAGCCTTTAAAATCAATAGATCAATACATCCCCAACCAACCGGGAGAGAGTGAGCGGTCGGTTATAAACAACAGCGAACCAATCTGTGAGTAAAGCGACGCTGAAACTGGAACCCAACAAGCCAAGGCTTCCCTTAGAGGAAAAGACAAAGAACAACTTGGTGATGCAAATGAGAGCAACAAACAGATGAAGGATATCCAGAAAAACATAACTAAAAAGCTCTCAATGCTCACCAAAAAAAATTAACTGTTACAATCTGTTGTTAAAAAAGTAGATTTGCTCGAAAGGAAAGTAGAGTCTATCGTCTCAGATATACATATACAGGGCAGGGGCATGGACAAAAAATACAAGAAAATTGGCCTTCTGCAAACTTTTGAAGATGAACTGGATCAGCTAGAAAACAGATCGATAATAAAATGAGAATTTTGTCCCTACCGTAAGATGAGGCTAAAGGGGACCCTTCCAGCAAAGTGATCAAGCTGAAATCGGAGGAGCTTGGCGTGGATGTATCACACAAGGATCTGGAGTGATGCCATCGGATCGACATTAAGCAGAAGAAAGCTAAATACCCTTGCAGAACCTGTCTGCTAGGCTGAGGAAAAAAACGCAAGCAATTCATTCCGATCAGACAGTCTCTGGAAGAAAAAGGGGGGGAATTAGACCACAATTCTATCCTCCTGATTCCTGCTTACAAGCAAAAACTAAAGCAGGAAGTACAAGTGACTCGCTCAATACAGAAGTGGTCAGATGACCCAGATGCTAAGCTACAGGACTGTTTTGCTAGCACAGACTGAAATATGTTCCAGGATTCTTGAGGATGGCATTGAGGAGTACACCTCATCAGTCACTGGCTTCATCAATAAGTGCATTGATGACGTCGTCCCCACAGTGACCGTACGTACATACCCCAACCAGAAGCCATGGATTACAGGCAACATCCGCACTGAGCTAAAGGGTAGAGCTGCCGCTTTCAAGGAGCGGGAAATCTCGCTATGCCCTCCAACAAACCATCAAAAAAGCAAAGAGTCAATACAGGACAAAGATTGAATTTTACTACACCAGCTCCGACGCTCGTCGGATGTGGCAGGGCTTGCAAGCTATTACAGACTACAAAGGGAAGCACAGCCGCGAGCTGCCCAGTGTCACAAGCCTATGTAGCCATGAAGTGCTTTGGAAGGCTGGTCATGGCTCACATCAACACCATTATCTCAGAAACCCTAGACCCACTTCAATTTGCATACCGCCCCAACAGATGATGCAAACTCTATTGCACTCCACACTGCCCTTTCCCACCTGGACAAAAGGAACACCTACGTGAGTATGCTATTCATTGACTACAGCTCAGCGTTCAACACCATAATGCCCTCAACGCTCATCACTAAGCTATGGACTCTGGGACTAAACACCTCCCTCTGCAACTGGATCCTGGACTTCCTGAGGGTAGTGCGTACGGCCCAGTACATCACTGGGGCCAAGCTTCCTGCCATCCAGGACCTCTATACCAGGCGGTGTCAGCAAGCGGTACCGGAGCGCCAAGTCTAGGTCCAAAAGGCTTCTTAATGGCTTCTACCCCGCCATAAGACTCCTGAACAGCTAATCAAATGGCTAACCGGACTATTTGGATTGCACATGTACATATTACCTCAATTATCTCGACTAACCTGTGCCCCTGCACATTGACTCTGTACCGAGTGGCGCAGTGGTCTAAGGCACTGCATCACAGTGCTAGCTGTGCCACTAGAGATTTTTTAATTTTTTAATTTTTTTACTTATCTATTTTTTACTTAACACTTATTTTTCTTAAAACTGCATTGTTGGTTAAGGGCTTGTAAGTAAGCATTTTACTGTAAGGTCTACACCTGTTGTATTCGGCGCATGTGACAAATAACATTTGATTTGATTTGAAATATGGAGGTTGGGATAAACTTGGCCTTGGTTGGTTAGGGAGGGCAAGGACGGGAGGTGGTGATAAGCTTGGCTTTGGGGGGCAAGTGTGGTTAAGGATGGGATGGTGGGACAAGCTTACAAGGTGGAGTAAAGATGGGAGAACAGGGAGGGGGTGGTGGAGAAGGATGGATTTGGTTTAGGAGAGAGAGAAGGAAGGACTTAATTATACTACAATGTAATTGTTTTTCTTTTTTTATGACTTGTAAACCTGTTGCAAAATGAATAAGATTTCTGGACAGATTAGGAAAGGCTGTCGAATCATTAATATTTCATGTTTGTCATTACAACTAAGATTTAATGATGGTTATTGGTGAGAATGGAGAGGGGCTATATCCAGGGGATTGGGATGGGGTGACTGGGATGGCATCAGACACTTCTCTGAGGTGTGCATGGAGCCTCCACTCATCCCATTTCAGTCTCTCGGAGGACCCACTCACCCCAAGTAGATACCCCACCAGCAGGGACGGCTTGTTCAATAGGGCGATATGGGCGACGCACTGCCAAACGGGAAAAGGAAGGGATTTTTTTTCTAATCAATTATATCACGGCAACAGCAGTTATCAGTGTTCACGTCTGATCTGCCAGCCACTAAATGTCAAATCAGGCTAAAGTCGTGCTTCAAATGGCCCCGCCCGTTTTTTGGGCGATTTCAGTCAGGTTGAAAATCGCCCAGAAGTCTCTCATAGCCTGTCATGTAAAATCTATTTTTTTCACATTTCAAAGCTTTCAATACATTCTCTATGGGTGTCTGTGGGCATGCACTTACGCGCTTTCGTCATACGTGACGTAACGTTGAACGTAACTAAGACAATGGCGGCTAGCAGCGTCTATGTTGCGACCTGCAGTGTGGCGTTATTTTATGTTTTTAATTTGTAGACTTAGTTTACAAACATTCTGCAAACATTCTGCTTTGGACTGATCTTCGGTTTTGGACTGATCTTGTTGATCGTGTACATACCCGCTACGAACGGACTAAATAATGAAAACGCTGCTGGCAGCGGAATCCCAATACAGCTGGGAGACTTGGCTGGATGACAGAGTCCCGGACAGAGAGGTGGAGCCGGCCGGCTTCACCCTGGTCAGAGCGGACCGCGATCCTGGTAAGAGAGCGACTCTGTACCCCGACATTGAACTGCTTTCTGTGTCATTGAACCTTACTATTGTTGATAAAACAAGTTTACTGGAGAACGGAGACCAAGTATAGACTTTTGGACAAGGTGGATAATTGTATAATATAAGGCAGTTTATTCAGAGGTAAAGATATCTGGAATCGCGTGCACGGACCCGTTCGTCAAACTCGTAGGGAGTTTATCAGAAGAGCCCCTAAACATTGTGTGCTGACATTTTATACAATAAAATGAAGTAGGTTGAATCTAGTAGTTCTGATCTTCTGATTGGTCCTGATGAGTTGGGCGAGGTCACCTCCAGGCTAGTGTCACTGTTGCATTGGCTCTGAGTCGGGTTCTCTGTCTTCAGATGTTCAGCCTAAGAGAAGAGGATTTGTGTGTGTGTGTGTGTGTTTGTTATCAGTGTGTGTGTGTGTGTGTTTGTTATCAGTGATGATGTGTGTGTGTGTGTGTGTGTGTTTATCAGTGATGATGTGTGTGTGTGTGTGTGTGTGTGTGTGGGTGTGTGTGTGTGTGTCCTCAGGGCAAGAACTCGTGAGTTGGAAGAACTGAGAGACCTATGGCGTGGGTGTTATCCTTAGCCACATGCTGACAAGGCTGACAAGATAGGACTCTTGTTCATTGTATTGAATACAAAGGCCCAACACAAAATGGGTCATGCACAAGATTTTAGTCAGACCAAGCTATAACATTATATATTTACTACGACAGTACATTCAACCAAAAGCTAATATAACAAAGGCATCAGAGATTATTTATAATCTGTCACAGAAACTGGAATCCATCTCCCCAGATCAGTCAATAAATGCTTCTGGTATTGACTTATATGCTGCCCCTGTCTTCATGTTGTTGCTGGACATATCTTTTTTAAAATGTGTGTAGGTCACCTAAATCATCAGAAAAATTGCCCCTCCTGAGAATTTTTTCAGGAGCCGCCACTGCCCACCAGCCACTATACTATATAAGTTAAATTAAGGTAATACAAACCAAACACAGAACGTAAATGGCAGTATTTCTTAAAATGTATGTACAATGTATGTGCAATGTATGTATCCACAGTTTTTTGGGGTACATTAGAAGAGAAGTTGGAGCTACAAATCCCTAAAAAGACATAGCGTCTCAAGTACAAAAACGAAATGTGCTCTATGTAAAAAAAATATGTTTGCTTTTAATGTCTGCTCAGCCCACATGCCCACACCCTCTATATATGTAATGTATACAATAACTATGCATTTATACTATGATCCTCCCATTCTATGGAATGCCCACCACCCTCATATGTCATGTCTGCTAAAATATTGTACTTGGTTCTTCAATTATAGACGGAACAAATAAGGTTAACTTTGATTCATTACAAGTAAAGACCAACAAAATCCAACTTATCAAGTGGAATGTGCACGGGCTCCTTGAGGGGGAAAAAAGCATATGGTTCTCGAACACTTAAAGAGATTGTCAGCAGATGTGGTTTTCTTGCAAGAATTACATTTAAAAAATGAGAAATTGAACGTTTAAAGAGGAGCTGGGTTGGATAAGCCTATGCTGCCACCTACTATAGTAGGCATCCTGATAAATAACAATACACCATTTCCCCTTATATCCCAGAAAATGGACCAAGAAGGCCATTTTCTAATGTTGAATTGTACCTTACATGGTGAAAAATACACATTTATTCCATTGTACAGTGAGGGAAAAAAGTATTTGATCCCCTGCTGATTTTGTACGTTTGCCCACTGACAAAGACATGATCAGTCTATCATTTTAATGGTAGGTTTATTTGAACAGTGAGAGACAGAATAACAACAAATAAATCCAGAAAAATGCATGTAAAAAAATTTATGAATTGATTTGCATTTGAATGAGGGAAATAAGTATTCGACCCCTCTGCAAAACATGACTTAGTACTTGCTGGCAAAACCCTTGTTGGCAATCACAGAGGTCAGATGTTTCTTGTAGTTGGCCACCAGGTTTGCACACATCTCAGGAGGGATTTTGTCCCACTCCTCTTTGCAGATCTTCTCCAAGTTATTAAGGTGTCGAGCCTAACGTTTGGCAACTCGAACCTTCAGCTCCCTCCACAGATTTTCTGTGGGATTAAGGTCTGGAGACTGGCTAGGCCACTCCAGGACCTTAATGTGCTTCTTCTTGAGCCACTCCTTTGTTGCCTTGGCTGTGTGTTTTGGGTCATTGTCATGCTGGAATACCCAACCACGACCCATTTTCAATGCCCTTGCTGAGGGAAGGAGGTTCTCACCCAAGATTTGACGGTACATGGCCCCGTCCATCATCCCTTTGATGCGGTGAAGTTATCCTGTCCCCTTAGCAGAAAAAACACCCCCAAAGCATAATGTTTCCATGTTTGACGGTGGGGATGGTGTTCTTGGGGTCATATGCAGCATTCCTCCTCCTCCAAACACGGTGAGTTGAGTTGATGCCAAAGAGCTCCATTTTCATCTCATCTGACCACAACACTTTCACCCAGTTCTACTCTGAATCATTCAGATGTTCATGGGCAAACTTCAGACGGCTCTGTATATGTGCTTTCTTGAGCAGGGGGACCTTGCGCACACTGCAGGATTTCAGTCCTTTAAGGCGTAGTGTGTTACCAATTGTTTTCTTGGTGACTATGGTCCCAGCTGCCTTGAGATCATTGACAAGATCCTCCCGTGTAGTTCTCGGCTGATTCCTCACCGTTCTCATGATCATTGCAACTCCACGAGGTGAGATCTTACATTTACATTTACATTTACGTCATTTAGCAGACGCTCTTATCCAGAGCGACTTACAAATTTGTGCATTCACCTTATAGCCAGTGGGATAACCATTTTACAAAATTTTTTTGGTGGGGTGGGGTGGGGTAAGGGGGGGGGGGGGTCGGGTAGAAGGATTATTTATCCTATCCCAGGTGTTCCTTAAAGAGGTGGGGTTTCAAATGTCTCCGGAAGGTGGTGAGTGACTCCGCTGTCCTGGCGTCGTGAGGGAGCTTGTTCCACCATTGGGGTGCCAGAGCAGCGAACAGTTTTGACTGGGCTGAGCGGGAACTGTGCTTCAGCAGAGGTAGGGGAGCCAGCAGGCCAGAGGTGGATGAACGCAATGCCCTCGTTTGGGTGTAGGGACTGATCAGAGCCTGAAGGTACGGAGGTGCCGTTCCCCTCACAGCTCCATAGGAAAGCACCATGGTCTTGTAGCAGATGCGAGCTTCAACTGGAAGCCAGTGTAGTGTGCGGAGGAGCGGGGTGACATGAGAGAACTTGGGAAGGTTAAACACCAGACGGGTTGCGGCATTCTGGATGAGTTGTAGGGGTTTAATGGCACAGGCAGGGAGCCCAGCCAACAGCGAGTTGCAGTAATCCAGACGGGAGATGACAAGTGCCTGGATTAGGACCTGTGCCGCTTCCTGTGTAAGGCAGGGTCGTACTCTCAGAATGTTGTAGAGCATGAACCTACAGGATCGGGTCACCACCTTGATGTTAGCGGAGAATGACAGGGTGTTGTCCAGGGTCACGCCAAGGCTCTTCGCACTCTGGGAGGAGGACACAACGGAGTTGTCAACCGTGATGGCGAGATCATGGAACGGGCAGTCCTTCCCCGGGAGGAAGAGCAGCTCCGTCTTGCCAAGGTTCAGCTTGAGGTGGTGATCCGTCATCCATACTGATATGTCTGCCAGACATGCAGAGATGCGATTCGCCACCTGGTTATCAGAAGGGGGAAAGGAGAAGATTAGTTGTGTGTCGTCTGCGTAGCAATGATAGGAGAGGCCATGTGAGGATATGACAGAGCCAAGTGACTTGGTGTATTGCGAGAATAGGAGAGGGCCTAGAACTGAGCCCTGGGGGACACCAGTGGTGAGAGCACTGGAGCCCCAGGCCGAGGGAGATTGACAGTTCTTTTGTGTTTCTTCCGTTTGCGAATAATCGCACCAACTGTTGTCACCTTCTCACGAAGCTGCTTGGCGATGGTCTTGTAGCCCAATCTTGTCCCTGACATCCTTGGAGAGCTCTTTAGTCTTGGCCATAGTGGAGAGTTTGGAATCTGATTGATTGATTGCTTCTGTGGACAGGTGTATTTTATACAGGTAACAAGCTGAGATTAGGAGCACTCCCTTTAAGAGGGTGCTCCTAATCTCAGCTCGTTACCTGTATAAAAGACACCTGGGAGCCAGAAATCATTCTGAAATGAGAGGGGTCAAATACTTATTTCCCTCAATAAAATGCAAATCAATTTATAACGTTTTTGACATGCGTTTTTCTGGATTTATTTGTTGTTATTCTATCTCTCACTGTTCAAATAAACCTACCATTAAAATGATAGACTGATCATTTCTTTTCAGTGGGCAAACGTACAAAATCAGCAGGGGATCAAATACTTTTTTCCCTCACTGTATATCCCACCAGGGGCAAGTCTGGTGTTTTTAGATATAATTCAAGCTATATTAGATGAAATCCAGACAGGAACTATTATTTTAGCAGGTGACCTAAATTATACATTCAATAAGATTGACAGAGGTAGCAATAAAAAAGGACAATTTAGGGAGCCTCCAAAGAGGCTGAAAATGTTTATCTCTTCAAATGATTTACAGGACACCTGGATATTATTATTCCCAACTACAAAATACTATTCCTTTCTTTCACAAATTAAGAAAAGCTATTCAAGAATTGACTACATCTCTTTCCTCAAAAATGCACTCACAAATTTGCTGGATTAAAAAGTGTATGATATAGTGTTATCGGATCATTCGCCAGTATCATGTTTAATTACACCAATAGAAATACACTTACCGACAGAATTTGGAGAATGAACAGGCCTTATATTCTGGACCCGAAAACTATTAAACACGTAAACAAAAAAATAAAAACCTTTACCATTACAAATGTAGACATAGAGGACAGAGAAAAGCCAACTCCCGATAAAATGTGTGATCCTTTTAAGGCTTACATTAGGGGAATGATAATCTCATAAAAAATCATTACCAGGTAAAGCAGAAGCAAGAATTCAATCTTTTACTTTTGAAGAGAGCCAACAACTAAAGATTGAACTCAAATAAAGCATACTACTTAATGGAAAGTAACGTGGTAAATATCTCACAGCTCTCACAAAATGAATACATGCTAAACCAGTTATAATGATTTAAAAGATAGAGACACAAAATCGGTAGTTAGTAACAACAAAGCGATTAATTACAATTTGAAAAGCTTCCATGAAAATGTATATAAATCAGAATTTAACAATGGTTGGACTGATCCTATAGCCTTCTTAGACTCAACAACTCTGAAACAATAATCAGCAAAAAAGAAACACTAAAAACAGAGCTCAACCAAGAATAAATATTAGATACTGTTATGGTAGAATGAAACACCTATATACCTTCAATGCTTATGGATTGAGAACCAGTTGAAGGGTTGAGACAGAGCAGAGACATTTCTGTGCTTTTCATAAACTCCCTGCAGCTGGTCTGGGTATGTCAATGATATGTGATGGAGATACAACTCCTCGTGGTGGCTGTGTGGAGATTGGAGTAACAATGGAACTAGTGTTAACATTTGTTTGTGCTTATGACCTGACACATAGCCACATGCACATAATCTCAAGGGCCAGGGAGGATGGTAAATGATAAATGCTTAAATGTATGTGGTTGAGAATGGGTTACGGATGACATGTTTAAACCATGTTTAAGTATTAATTGATATGTTTTATAATGTGTTATGAAATGATAAAGGTAAAACAGAATGAACATGATTGATACTTTGTACTTCAGATATATGTCTGGATAGTGAATATAGTCAATAAAGAGTGTGATTGTTCTTTAATGTACGTATGTACATAATTTTTTGAGTCACGCCACTAATAAGATACAGAGGCCCCATTTAGAGAAGAGCAAGTAGCCCCTGTGAGTAGCCAACATGTGATAATGAAAATATGTTATTCATTCACATAGAGAGGAGTAACTATGTATGTTGACTATGCATTTGTGTCTGTATAAAAGGAGAGCTCCGGTTCAGGGCAAGCAGTTGCTCCATGGAGCAAGCTCGGCTTTGTTATGCAAATAATAAAAGTCAAATTTTTGGATTCACAAGCTCCAGTCTCTTGAGAAATATATTTAAGTTGACTACTTTTGAGTCAAATATTTCTATGACATATTTGGCAAGCTTTGCCAGGAGTTAACAACAGGGGCCAGAGACGGTGTACATCTGCAGTTATGAAACGGCTTTGACGGACCATACAAACAAAAGCGGCCGCTTTTAATAGGTAAGCCAAGTTCTTACTTATATAGGATAATGTTTGTGTGGTTCGATCCGGGGCACGGCATCAGCTGCAGAAATACCAAGTAGGTCTCTCCAAATTTAAGAACCAGAAAATTTGAGACTGGGAGCTTTTGAATTTAAGAATACATGTCGATGTCACTCTGTTGTTCGTCTGAACCGTCTGTTCAATTGATTTGATTCATTTGATTCATTTGATTCATTTGATTCATTTGATTCATTTGATTCATTTGATTCATTTGATTCATCCTGCTGATTGCTTTGTCTGCGTCATTTCGGCACGGGCGGTTGTCCATCTGGTTGAGCGATCAGACAATAACATGTTAGAAAGTCCTGCGAATACCGCTATAAATGTGTCAAGGAATTGTATCGTTTATAGGCTGCTTAGGTAGGCAGAAATCCTGTGTAATACCGCTTATTTTCTGTGTCGAGGAAGTGTATCAGAAAAAATTGGGCAGAATTTACAGGTCGCTTAGGAAAGCGTAGTAGAAGTCCAGGTGTGTCGATGGGGGCTAAATCACCTAGGGGGCTAAATAAATAAGAATCCTGTATAAAATCATCTTTCTTGTGTTGGGGAAGTGAATCAGAAAGGGTCGATCAGGTAAAAAGATAGGTCATCCTGAGTAGGTGAACGGGTTAAACAGTCACCAAGGCTTCAAAATATAGAGAAAGTGTTAAATAGAGTAGGTCTGATCATGTGGATGAGTGGTTTGCTTGGGCTACTGTGAGTCATTAAACTGTCTGATTCATTTGGACACAAGTGGCTGCTCATCTATGTAAGTGAGAGAAATCCTGCAAGTAAATAGCCTTTCTGTAAGGAAAGGAAATATATTTGAGGTCGTTTGAAGCTTCTGTCTGATGGAGAAAGGGCGTGCCCAATCTCACATTAGGAAAGAGAAGAATAAATGGTGCGTGGATATTCATTGACCAACTGAGTGTAGAAAATTCACGTTACCAGGAGGGGTAGAATAAATCCTGTTGGAGGAACAGGTCACGTGTACCGGTGTGATCAAATGACGTCTATGCATTGTATTTTGATCAATCATTTAGGGTATGTTTCTGACATTATATTTGGAAACTTTAGAGGTGATGTAGTATTATGATAAATTGACTACAGTAAAATAATAACTGGGATAGGGTTAACATTCCAAATGTGGGCCCTTTGATAGAATAAAATATTCCTGTAGGTTATACAAATAGTAATTAAGCGAGTTTGAGAACAACATTGTATAAATATGGAATGAGAGTTGTATAAATGGTGTAAATGAGTCGCACTCTGAAGTTTGAATGATGATATATAGAGGTGTGTATGATAATTATATATACGGTGGAATAATACGCTTTTCTTGTAAATGATATCTTGGAGTTTCGTACAGCAATGCCTGTCATAGAATTTTGTAAGATCAGTGAATAGTGACCAGCATATACGATTCTGGGAGGATTCTATGACTGAGAGGAAGGATTTGGGTAATTTGTTGTTTGTTCTGCTGAGACTTGATTGTGATTAATTGATTTGTGGCAATAAAGAATCATTAGAAACATTAATGGTTTGGTTGATGTGAATATATTAGAATAGAATGAATTTTATGTGAGTGTAATTTATTACGAGGGATTGGATAAAATTAATAGGTGCTGACTTGCACAACCAGGATGGGAGACAGTACATAGAGCATGTGGTGGAATTAAGCATTATAATAAACTATCTATTATTTCAGAAGCAGAGGTGATATAGTCAAGGAATTTTAATATATTAGGGGAAAATATAATTAATTTGGTTAGGTCGTTAGATCTGTTTCCAAATCAATGAATGTGGAGTTTGGCTCGTTGACTGCTAAGTTGTTTACGTTGAGTGTGTGAGATCTGTGTCCTTCAAAGCTATTTTCTGATAAAGTGTGGTATGTGCCAGATATTAAAACTACTGACCATTTATCATTGAAATAAAGGAGGATTAACTTGTCTTTTCAATAAAGCATAGATTCTGCATCGCTGATCAGAGTCTAGGTTTTCTAAGTATAGTTCAACTATGGTTGTGGGTTGTTTAGATTGATGGAACAGTCAGGATAAGACTGGATGATTTAGCAGCCTGCGTCTTTTCAGACTGAAGGACTCACTACTTCAACGGGAAAGAAGGAGGACTGACTATAGTCTAATCAGAAAGGACAGTTACGTACATTTGAATAGCGGACTGGCAATTGCGATAGAGTTATGGCCATAATTTGAATTGTTTAGGTAGACTGGAATGAAAGTAAGGTCTTTCAATAATATGAATATAAATATATTATTAGTTATTGTTGGGATGTGAATAGACTTTACTAATGCCATGAACTAGTTTCCGGGTAAAAGAGAGTCGTACTTGCTTGACTGTATCGAGCTGAAAGAGATATTTGAAGCAAGATTGAATTGTTGGATGGAAAACGTTTATTTGACAAATTCTAATTGTTATTACTTTATTCTATAGTTTGCGTGACACCAGTGATGTACGCGAATAGTTGGTGAATTCTAGAACGATAATGTATTTTTGTTACGTGAACCAGGGGATGCAAGGAGTTTTGGCTATTATGCTGAGGGAATAGCACCAATTTATAGTGGGTTCTAGATTTGTTGAAGTAATGCAATAGGCTACAATTATAACATTATCAGAAAAAGGCACTATACGCTCATCTGTGGTCCTCTGTAGCTCAGTTGGTAGAGCACGGTGCTTGCAACGCCAGGGTTGCGTGTTCGATTCCCAAGGGGGGCTAGTATAACTATAAAGATGTATGAGCTCACTAATTGTGGGTTGCTTGGGATAAGAGCATCAGCTAAATGACTAACATGTAAAAATCTTAACGGGTAAGGAGAGAAGAGTGCGTGGTAGTAATTGTTTTGGGCATTGAATAAGGTTTTGCTAGATTAAATGAGTGACAATGGTGGAATATGTCTATAAATAAATTGGGAGTTTTTCTAAGTGGGAGTTTTTTTTTCAGGATTGATGGGAGTCTCCTATAATATTATGTTAGGGGTAAAGTAGGACACGACGTATAAAACAATTTTAAATCGATGCTGGGGTTAATGATTGTTGATGAGATAGGACTGGGGATATATGTATGAGGTTTTGTGTGTAATTACTATCTTTGGATTGTTGATTATATTTTAATGACACGTATACTTTCTCTTCCAGGAACATGGGGATTTCTTTATATCTCATTAGGATTTTAAAAAAGTCTGTAGGCTAGGGTGGAACTAGTTAGTAAAATCAATTAGTTTTATTTTTAGGTTGTCATAGGGAGCTACCAAAATAAATAAGGTCTGGCCATTTTTTGTTTGTTTATTGTTTTACTATATGGTGTTTGAATAACCACAAACAAACTACCTAGTATGAAATGTTAGCTGTATAGGATCTTTAGTTCTATTTTGGGTTTTTTGACGGGATGGAAGTGAAATATGTTAAAGGGGCATACACATGTAATTTGGGTTTTATTTACTGAGGGATAAGTAAATATGTGTGATTTATTTTGAAAAGAGCTGTACTAAGGACTTACTGTACACTCGGGATACAACATTCATGAAATGTCTTGATTGTTATTAATGAGTAGTATACTATTGGATGAAACGATTCATTGAATGATTTCAATGACCTCTGAAATCTGTCCTGGCTTTATAGTGTGACCTGATCACCCCCTCTATAAATTCTAGAGGCATGCTGAATTAGGGGGTTAGATATAATAAGATTAATTGTGAAGAAGTTTATAATTTGGAAAAAATCCTGTATATATATATTAGTCCAAACAGGACAAGGATGAAGTGAGAGAGTTAGTCCTGAAGGAGAGGTATTCCTTGAATAGTGTTATGGGATACAGTTAAGTAAAGATATGCTCAAGGGTTGTCATTTTAAGTTTAGTTATTATTTTTGGTTTAATAGGCAATATAGTTGTTGTTTTGCTTTTTGAACACATGAATCACGATGTGATGCATGTGTCCAAGGGGGGAAGTTTGGCTTACAGAGGTTTTAATGTTTTATAATGGTTTTGTGGGGAAATATGCAAGGTGTATTTAGGATATGAGCAGTAGTAATAATGTGTTATGGGCTAGGTGAAATCTTTTTTGTTTTTGTGATAGGAGGCATGAAATAAGTGGACTACAACAAGCTGGAAGCAGGTGTGCTTCATAATTTCAAGGCTCTCTTGACGGATGAGAGGACATAAGTAGCATACTGTGTCTCACCTAATGTAACAATGTTCTTAAGATTTTATTTTCATGGGTGAAGATAACTCTGCCCAACTGAGTAGGAGAATCTGAGTATTTTCTCTGCCCTGGAGACTATGTGATGGCAAAAGACTACAGAAGAAAGAGCTGGAAAGACCCTATGTGGAGTGGCCTGTACCAGGTGTTGTTGGCTACCTTAATGATGGTAAAAGTGGTGGAGATAGATACTTAGATCCATGTTTCCCGCTATAGGAGTGTTCCAACCTCAGCCATTGGGTAGCATTGTTGTCTTTTGTGTGTGTCTGTGCATGTGTCTTTGCAGCAGTAACTCCGAGCTTCCCTATGGGTAGGCTGATAGAAGGACACTCTTCGCAGACTGATGTTGATAGATTGAGAGGGACTATGGCTGATCAGGAGACCCTAGTGATGGGGAAGGTTAACAGCTAAAGTGACAATACATCGTCGTCCAGGTTACACCAACAGCGGTACGGATAGTGGGGAGCGTGATCGGGTATCATCTAAACCATTGTACCAGAGTGAGGGAACTGATGACTAGGAGACCACCGAGACTTCCAAGACCTTCCAGACCGCTGAGAGATTCCAGATCACCGAGAGATTCCAGACATTCAAGATGTTATTACGGATGGTGTCGTAATGCATAGTAGAAATAATTTGGTCCAGAGCGGTGTGAACCTCAATAAAAACAAAAAAAACCTCTACCCAGCTGAAGAGGAACAACAAAGGCGGTGAATACGTTCCTGTCCGACACCACCTCTGCCAGGAGACCTGAGTCCAGCATCAAATCAAAGCAATCAATTGCCTTCTCTTTTGTGCCTTTTCTCTCAGGAATGTGACAGGAGTCCATGTGGAGTGAGCAGGAGGAGAGAGGTCTATGCAAATGCAACGTTCTTCGTAGTTTGGGTATACTGGTTTGCAAATGGACAAAACAGAATGATGGTGGAGGTGGGGCGGCTCAGGTGTGACATTGGAATTGGGACATTGCCATGGGCAATCCAAGATGAACTATGAAGCTATCTGAAGAACATAATGAAGACGCCAGAAGATTGAGTGCCGGTAGAGTAAGGGAGTGTTAGTTAAGGTAGTATGTTGATTAAGGAGGTATTATACACTGCTAAATTTATAGTAATTTAGGCTAGGAATGCATTAAGATACTGATTTGTTGTAATTCTCGTTATGAGGAAGTTAATGCTAGAATTATGATCGTATAAATATACATTCTGCCAGTATCAATATGTGCCAAGGTGAGAGATTTAACTTTGAATGATGGAACCAAAGTGAACAACTAAGAATTGTCATTCTAAATTTGTTTTGGGTAATTAATCTGATAATGACTATGAATTATAAGGTGACTGATTGATTTGAATAAGTTATTAATATGTTAATAACTAATGATGTTGACATTGCAATTAATGGATTCGATATTGATATTGATTATTTTGATTGTTATAATAATTGTGATATGGGTAAAAAAGGTTATGTAAGCTAAAGATGTTGACACTATTCTTAACATGTCCTAGATATTATGGTTAAAACAAAGTTGCATTTATTTCTTATATATTTTGATGTGTTAGGATACTACCACGTATATTGGAAATGCTACAACAAAACAAAAAGGGGAGCAATGGTTACAAAGCTCAATAGAACAATTTGAAGGTTAATTTAGAGGAAAACCTTCCAGACTTGTAACCAATACCTGACTGGGCTCTGGGTCCTCATCAGGATGGGTCAGAGAATGAGGAAGATACATTGGTCTGAATATATATTCTTATAAAAATGTAACCACAGATGGCAAGGCTAAGAATAAGTATATGCACATGCTTACACTCAATTTATGTTAACTTTTGTTTTATTGGTTGGGACTGATAGAGTCCCAACAGGGGGGAATATATGGTAGATTGAAACACCTATATACCTTAAATGCTTATGGATTGATAACCAGTTGAAGGGTTGAGACAGAGCAGAGACATTTCTGTGCTTTTCATAAACTCCCTGCAGCTGGTCTGGGTATGTCAATGACATGTGATGGAGATACAACTCCTCGTGGTGGCTGTGTGGAGATTGGAGTAACAATGGAACTAGTGTTATCATTTGTTTGTGCTTATGACCTGACACATAGCCACATGCACATAATCTCAAGGGCCAGGGAGGATGTAAATGATAAATACTTAAATTTATGTGGTTGAGAATGGGTTACGGATGACATGTTTAAACCATGTTTAAGTATTAATTGATATGTTTTATAATGTGTTATGAAATTATAAAGGTAAAACAGAATGAACATGATTGATACTTTGTACTTCAGATATATGTCTGGATAGTGAATATAGTCAATACAAAGTGTGATTGTTCTTTAATGTACATATGTACATAATTTTTTGAGTCACGCCACTAATAAGTTACAGAGGCCCCATTTAGGGAAGAGCAAGTAGCCCCTGTGAGTAGCTAACATGTGATAATGAAAATATGTTATTCATTCACATAGAGAGGAGTAACTATGTATGTTGACTATGCATTTGTGTCTGTATAAAAGGAGAGCTCCGGTTCAGGGCAAGCAGTTGCTCCATGGAGCAAGCTCGGCTTTGTTATGCAAATAATAAAAGTCAAATTTTTGGATTCACAAGCTCCAGTCTCTTGAGAAATATATTTAAGTAGACTACTTTTGAGTCAAATATTTCTTGACACTGTAAAAACATTTGCACAGAGAAAAGCACCAGGAATGGATGGCTTTCCCATAGAATTCTATTCAACATTTTGGGACGAAGTAGCCCCCATATTTACACAATTCAGTACTTCCTAGTTCCATGTATCAAACAGTTACAGTGCCTATAGAAAGACTACACCTCATTGAGCTTTTTTCACATTTTGCTGCCTTAAAATGTAATCTAAAAAGGGTATCAATTAGATTTTTCCCCCTACAGATCTACACAACCTACTCTACGTTTTCAAAGTGAAAACGTTTTAGAACATCCACCCCCCCAAATATATATATTTTAATGAAACATCATAATTGATATATCTCCAGCCACCTGAGTTAATACTTGGTGGAAGCACCTTTGGCAGCCATTAAAGCTGTCAGTCGTTTTCATTAAGATTCTACCAAGTTTGCACAACTCTTAAGGGAAAATATATCCATTATTTTTGTCAAAATTGCCCGGTCTCAGTAAATTTGGTTGGGGATCATTGATAGACAGTGATATTTAAACCTTGTTTCTGATTTTGTTTTAATCAGACTTCAGTCAGGACTGAGTGTAGACCACTCAATATCTATTGGAAAGCCATTCTGGTGTGTCTTTTGCATAAACATGTGTGCAATTGTCCCGAAGAAAAATGTAACCCTATCCCAGGGTTATGTTTTCAGAAGACTGAGGTGGGTTTTCTTCTAACTGTCTACCTGGGCTTTGCTCCTTTCATATTTATTTTAATCCTAACAAACTCCCCAGTCCCTGCCAGTGACAAGCATACCCATAACATGATGCTGCCACCACAATACTTGAAAATACAAAGGAACCAACAACATTGCATTCACTCCATTTTACTGGCCTGTACGACAAATTGAAAAGGAAGAAGCCTGTGTTTAAAATAAATCCACTCCAAATCATCCATTCTGTTTGCAACAAGACTGTTAAGTAATACTGGAAGGCAACACGGCAAATAAATTAACTTTTTGTCCTAAATTAAAAACTACAGCGTTGGGTCAAATCCAATACAACACAACACAGTGAAACCCTCTCTATTTTCAAGTATTGTGGTGGCAGCATCATATGGGTATACTTGTTATCGGCAGGGACTGTGGATCAAAAACATATGAAAGGGGGAAAGGTAAAAAGTTGCCAAAGACACACCAGAATAGCTTTCCAAGAGGTGTTGAGTGTTCCTGAGTGGTCTAGTCTCAGTCATGACTTACATCTGCTTAAAAAATCAGAGACAAGGATTAAATATCGCTGTCCATCAATGATCCACAACCAAATTTACTGAGCCAAGCAATTTTTACAAAAACGATGCATATACTGTATGTTACCCTAAGTGTTGTGCAAAGTTGGTAGAATCTTAATTAAAATTACTCACAGCTATAATGGCTGCCAAAGGTGCTTCCACCAAGTATTAACTCGGGGAGGTGGAGATTTGTCCAATTATGATATTTCAGTATTTATTTTCTTAATTTGGAATGAAATATATAAATTTCTTTCAATTTGAAAATGTGGAGTAGGTTGTGTAGATTTGTAGGAAAAATATATAATGTAATCCCTTTGTAGATCAAATTTAAGGCAGCAAAATGTGAAAACAGTTCAAGGGGGTGTAGGCTTTCTATAGGCAAAGTTATATTAAAACTAGGAAAATCTGGAGAGTCCCCTGCTGATTATAGACCCATAAGTTTAATAAATAGTGACAATAAAATAATAACAAAGCTTATAAGCAATAGAATGGCAAAAGTCTTACCAGACTACATATAATATCAATCAAACAGGATTTATTCAAAATGGACACAAACAAATACAAGAACATGTTTCAGGTTATTACAATAAGCAAAAAAACAAGATATAGATTTATCAATAATGGCTGTTGATGCCAAAAAGGCTTTCGACTGTCTTGAATGGCCTTTTCTATTCAAAACTTTGAAAGCTTTTCAATTTCCAGCTGAAATAATAAATGTAATGAAAATATTGTATAAATGTCTTAAAGCAAAAATATACATAAATAATACATTATCTGATGAAATTGCTTTAGAAAGGGGCACTAGACAGGGATGTCCCCTCTCCCCCCTCATGTTTACACTGGCAATTGAACCGCTTGCAGAAGGAATTAGACAGGACCCAAACATAACAGGTACCAGTATTGGTAAACATTCATATAAACTACACTTATTTGCAGATTTTCCTGATATACCTGACCAATATTGAAAACGCAATGCCCCCTTTGCTAAACATATCTTCACAATACAAAAAAAATCTCAGGATATAAAATTAACGCGGAAAAAAATGAAATAATGAAAATAATAACTCACGATCTACAGCAATACTTTAAGTTTAAAAAAAAAGAAATACTTAGGATGCTTAATAAGTGACAACAAACAATAAATATATAAAGATAACTTTATTCCATTACTGAACAATATGAAAGAAGATCTAATTAAATTGAAAAATATTCCTATAAATCTTATAGGTAGAATAAACCTCTTATGAATGGCATGGCTGTCAAAGTTTTTGTATTTATTGTCGGTAATACCAGTTAACCCACCAAAGACATTCTTTAAAAAAGTATACTCGGTCATAAAATTCATAGAATAAAAAAGGTAGTTTTACATCTTTCTAAGTCTGAGAGTGGTTTTAACCTTCTAGAATTGGACTTGTATGAACTCGCTACACCAAGGCTTTTTACTTGCGACATATAGTTAAATGCACTAAAGAGGAACGATGGGTAAATATTGAAGATGCACCTGCTCATCCCCAGAATCTTTTTACGTGTCTATGTTCAAAGGCTAAAGCTAAGAACATTAACAACTTCATAGTTAAAATCACTATAACAATATGGAAGAAAATGGAACATATTCAACAAGAACCAATATCCCTCCCTAAAAACACAACTTATGGAACAATCCTTGGATAGCTTTTCAGAATTCACTGATAGATTGGTCCAGAAGGAAAACTAAAGGCATAGAAATCGTAAATGACCTGGTAACAGGAAATAAATGTATTTCCATTACAGAATTAAAAAGTAATATCCAACTTTTTCTCTTAGAAAAAAATATAAAATATTGGAATCAAGACATTAAAGAACTGATGTTGGCACAAGATGAAGGGAAAAATGCACAAATTCTATAGCACAACGGCAGAGTCATGTCTTAAGTGTAAAACTAATGACTCAATAATCCATGCTTTCTGGGAATGCAATAAAGTCCGGGAAGTTGTGGGCGGAGCTAGAAAGTTGGCTGTCAGAAGTATTACAATGTATACTTACTTTTAATCTGTTTGTCTGCATATTTCAAGACATGGCATATGGGGGTGTAGTGAGATACCCAATGGGCTGGACAATTCTCTTCTCATCACTCATCTTGAAAAAATGTATACTAAAAACTTGGAAATCAATCAATCCGCCATCATTAACACAATGGAAAAATCTAATGATTCGTTATAGAAATATTGAAATAGCATGGGCGACCGAGAATAACAAATTGGGACAATTTTATGCCAAGTGGCAAACAATATTGCAGATACTAGGGATGGGGGTGTGTGCATGTGGTTCTGGGCAGATGATATGTAATCATTGTTTGTGTGTGTCTTTAAGTTGTTGTCCGTATGTATAAGCTTGTATCTGGAGTTTTAAAAAATAATTAAAAAAAAGTAGTAGTTTTCATGTGAAGTAAATGACCCAGGAGTTAACAGTCTCATCCCGTTCAGCTATGTGTATGAATAAACCCACCACAAAACGTAGGGTATGCAGTCAAATCCTCGAAAGAGAAAAGATGCGCAACAGGCCAAGATGGAATTGTTTTTGTGTTTTTCACCCTTTAGTCCAGAGGGTCATCTGGCACATGTTTTTATGTAATGTGAAGGAAAAAAAAGTTTGCTTCAAATCCTGAGTGAGCCATTTTACAACACTCAAATTGTGCTGAGAGAAGGACACAGAAAGAGAGAAGTATAGAGAGATTCAGAGAAGAAGAAGAGGGGAGAGAAAACAGAAAAGTCCCAGTTTATGGAAACCCAAAACCTACAGCCCAGCGGTAGCACTTTGACGAAGGGGGTCAATGCGGAGTCAGATAAAGTTTATTTGTGTTTTCGTATTAATCCCTTTCATTGAAGTCACAGTCCGACAGATTGTATCGGGTCCGTCTGCTTATTTACTTTGAGAAATCTACCTCAGGATGGCGGTCATTCAACTCTTAATGTTTTTAATGCCCCTGCTGTAATTGTCGTTTTCCTCTTCCCCTGAAAACTGCTGGCTTCAGAAAGACTATAGGGCTCTCTGTCCTGTTTATTTTGAAATCCCTCTACCAGGACTAACACACTCAGGTACTAAACAGGCTTGCGGCCTTGTGCACCTCTCAAAGGTGCCCTGAAAATCTGTTGAAGCCAACATCATTTTTTTCCAGTTGCGTAAAGGAGCACAAAGAATTTACATTGGAATGGGTGAAGGCCCCTTTGGTGGTGAGACTGACTGACTCAGGCCTTCCTTCGACAAACAGTAGGGTCTGTGCCTGGACACGACTGGGCTGGGGAAAAGAGGGCCTCTGTGAAGTCATACAAAAACAGAATAGGCTATGTAACCAACTTTTATAAAAACAACTAGACTGGGCCCGGTTTCCCAAAAGTATGTTAAGGTTAAAGTTCATCGTTAAAAACCTTTGTGCATGAGTATCGTTATATCGCCAAGCTGTTTCCCAAAACCACTGTTACTAAAGTTACAATTGAAAATGCTTGTAAATTAAAGGGACATTTCACTCTGACTCTGCCACGGCATATAATCATTACTATATTAACAAAATATTTGTCATAAACATCAAAATTATCCAAACCACTAGCTAGAATGAGCACATTTTTATTTCACTGGTAGAATTTCGACTTCCTGTGTATCCGGCTACTCATAGTTATCCACAAAGTTTGCCATTCATAGCGAATGCAGATACCACCCCACTAGGTAGAGGGGGCATGGCCACAAACATGGATGATGGCGTTGTTTACTTTGAACGACCAACACACAGTAATCTCAGATCTAAAACGTTTGTTTTTCACTAACATTTGTCATCATGCCCGTGTGGAGTTGTGTGTCTGGCTGTTCTAATTACAAACAAGCACAAAAATTAGTTATCTTTCACCGTTCTACCTACCAGAGATTTACCCCGATGCTGCCAGTGGCTTGATGACAGCTGAGAAGTGATGCGATACCATAGTGTTTTTCCTTCACCCCAAAACGGAAGATTCTCGATTAGAGGTAATGTGTAACGTTAACTAGCATGCCAGCCTAGCTGGACTAGTGAGTTAGCTAGCTAATGTTACAGTCCTGTATTGAACTCTGAAAGTCATCAGCTAAATCATGTAGCTAGCTAGATATCTTTTGGATACACACTGTCAATCAATTTTGCCTATGCCATGGTAGTCACTGCTAGACTGACACCTTCAGCAGAGTAAACATGTTTGTTTGTTTGTTCCATCTTTGACTAACGTTAGCCAACTTAAGCAAATAACAGTAGCTCAATATGGTAGCCATCTAGTCCACCATTGTCTGGAAAACACTCCTTTACTAAAAATAGCATTGTCGATATACTGTGCATTCGGAAAGTATTCAGACCCCTTGACTTTTTCCACATTTTGTTACAGCCTTGTTCCTAAATTGATTAAATATTTTTTCCCTCATCAATCTACACACAATACCACATAATGACAAAGTGAAAACAGGTTTTTCAAAATTTTTGCAAATGCATGAAAAAATAAAAAACAGAAATGCATTATTTACATAAGTATTCAGACCCTTTGCTATGAGACTCGAAATTAAGCTCAGGTGCATCCTGTTTCCATTGAACATCCTTGAGATGTTTCTGTAACTTCATTGGAGTCCACCTGTGGTATATTCAATTGATTGGACATTTGGAAAGGCACACACCTGTCTACGTAAGGTCCCACAGTTGACACTGCATGTCAGAGCAAAAACTAAACCATGAGGTCAAAGGAATTGTCTGTAGAGTTCCGAGACAGGATTGTATCGAGGCAAAGATCTGTGGAAGGGTACCAAAATATTTCTGCAGCATTGAAGGCCCTCAAGAAAATGGTGGCCTCCATCATTCTTAAACGGAAGAAGTTTGGAACCACCAAGACTCTTCCTAGAGCTGGCCGCCCGGCCAAACTGAGCAACCGGGGGAGAAGGGCCTTGGTCAGGGAGGTGACCAAGAACCCGATTGTCACTCTGACAGAGCTCCAGAGTTCCTCTGTGGAGATGGGAGAACCTTCCAGAAGGACAACCATCGCTGCAGCACTCCACCAATCAGGCCTTTATGGTAGAGTGGCCAGACAGAAGCCACTTCTCAGTAAAAGGCATATGACAGCACTCTTGGATTTTGCCAAAAGGCACCTAAAGACTCTCAGACCATGAGAAACAAGATTCTCTGGTCTGATGAAACCAAAATTGAACTCTTTGGCCTAAATGCCGAGCGTCACGTCTGTAGGAAACATGGCACCATCCCTACGGTGAAGCATGGTGGTGGCAGCATCATGCTGTGGGGATGTTTTTCAGCGGCAGGGACTGGGAGACTAGTCAGGATCGAGGGAAAGATGAACGGAGCGAAGTACAGAGAGATCCTTGATGAAAACCTGCTCCAGAGCACTCAGGACCTCAGACTGGGGCGAAGGTTCACCTTCCAACAGGACAACGACCCTAAGCACACAGCCAAGACAACGCAGGAGTGGCATCAGGACAAGTCTCTGAATGTCCTTGAGTGGCCCAGCCAGAGCCCTGACTTGAACCCAATCGAACATCTCTCAAGAGACCTGAAAACAGCTGTGCAGCGACCCTCCCCATCCAACGTGACAGAGCTTGAGAGGATCTGCAGAGAAGAATGGGAGAAACTCCACAAATACAGGTGTGCCAAGCTTGTAGTGTCATACCCAAGAAGACTCAAGGCTGTAATTGCTGCCATAAGTGCTTCAACAAAGTACTGAGTAAAGGGTCTGAATATGTATAATGTAAATGTGATAATTCTGGATTTTTTGTTTTTATAAATTAGCAAACATTTCTAAAAACTTGTTTTTGCTTTGTCTTTATGGGGTAGTGTTTATATTGATGAGGAAAAAAACTATTTAATGAATTTTCAGAATAAGGCTGCAACTTAACAAAATGTGGAAAAAGTAAAGGGGTCTGAATACTTTTCAGAATGCACTGTAGCTAACTCACTCTCTGTTTGTGTGTTGGTAGCAATGATGAATGTGTATAATTTGTCTAGTTGGTTCACAGCTGGCTAGCAATATTGCTGCCAATTTAGTGCCAAGGGCTACCATTGACAATAATTATCTTACAGTCAATGGGCTGGGGTAGGTTTACAGATAGGTCTTTGAGATGAGGAAGGGGGTTTTGGTTGTGCAGGGTTGGACTTAGAGACATTCAATATTGTTGTGTATGTGTGACGAGTACTGAGGATACGAAGAGGCAGGATGCAGACGCAGGACTCAACAATGTAAAGGTTTACTTAACACTGAACAAAAGAACAACAAAGAGTGAGTACACGACATGAAACTTACAATCACACAAAACACAACACTGAACAGTCCAGGGCTATATAGGGGTGGTGATGAGATGATGAGGTGCAGGTGCGCTGGAGGTGATTAGGGTGCGTTGGGTTTCCATTCCGGTGTAGCCGAGGGTGGTGCGCTCAGACCGGTGGCTCAGTAGACCGGCGAATCAGAGTGCCGGAGGGGAGCAATGGGAGGAGACGTTGGGAGAGGACCCCACCCACGCCCTCCTCAAATGCGTCCACCTCCAGGATGAAAGGATGAGCTGCATCTGGATGTTTTAGGATGGGCGCTGTGGTGAACCTCTCCTTCAGCCTCGTGAAGGCAGCGTCAGCCTCAGGGTTCCAGTCCAGCTTCTGAGGTCCACCCTTAAGGAGAGAGGTGAGCGGGGTATTTATGGAGCTGAAAGACCTGGTGATTTGCAAAGCAAAGCCCAGGAAATCTGCAAAGCCCAGGAAGCTCTGTAGGCAATTGATGGTGATGGGGACTGGCCATGACCTGACGGCGTCCGTCTTCGCTCTTTCCATGAACACCCCCTGAGGACTGATACTGTATCCAAGGAAGGAGATGGCCTGTTGGTGGAATTCGCATTTCACCAACAGGTTGTGTTCCCGGAAGCGGAGTAGGACCGCTCGGAAATCCCTGATGTGTTCCACGAACGTAGCCGAGTAGATCAGAATATCATCGATGTACACCATTACCTGTCTACTCAGCATGTCTCGGAACACGTCATTGACAAAGGACTGGGACACGGAAGGTGCGTTGGCGAGGCCATAGGGTATGACGCAGTATTCATAGTGGCCTGAGGTAGTGCTGAATGCCGTCTTCCATTCGTCTCCTTCCCGGACTCAGATCAGGTTGTAGGCACTCCTCAGGTCCAACTTGGTAAAGTACCGGGCCCCTCGCAGCTGCTCGATGGCCGACGGAACCAGAGGGAAGGGCCACCGGTACTTGGTGGTGACTGCGTTCAGCCCCTGGTAGTCAATGCACAGCCTCAGTCCTCCGTCTTTTTTGGCGACGAAGAAGAAGCTGGCGGAGGCAGGGGAGGTAGAGCGTCTGATGAACCCCTGCTTCAGGGTCTCCGCCACATACAGTTGAAGTCGGAAGTTTACATACACCTTAGCCAAATACATTTCAACTCAGTTTTTCACAATTCCTCACATTTAATCCTAGTAAAAATTCCCTGTCTTGGGTCAGCTAGGATCACCACTTTGTTTTAAGAATGTGAAATGTCAGAATAATAGTAGAGAGAATTATTTATTTCAGCTTTTATTTCTTTAATCACATTCCCAGTGGGCCAGAAGTTTACATACACTCAATTAGTATTTGGTGGCATTGCCTTTAAATTGTTTAACTTGGGTCAAACGTTTTGGGTAGCCTTCCACAAGCTTCCCACAATAAGTTGGGTGAATTTTGGCCCATTCCTCCTGACAGAGCTGATATAACTGAGTCAGGTTTGTAGGCCTCCTTGCTCGCACACACTTTTTCAGTTCTGCCCACACATTTTCTATAGGATTGAGGTCAGGGCTTTCTGATGGCCACTCCAATACCTTGAATTTGTTGTCTTTAAGCCATTTTGCCACAACTTTGGATATATGCTTGGGGTCATTGTCCATTTGGAAGACCCATTTGCGACCAAGCTTTATCTTCCTGACTGATGTCTTAAGATGTTGCTTCAATATATCCACATAATTTTCCTTCCTCATGATACCATTTATTTTGTGAAGTGCACCTGTCCCTCCTGTGGCAAAGCACTCCCACAGCATGATGCTGCCACCCCCTTGCATCACGGTTGGGATGGTGTTCTTTGGCTTGCAAGCCTTCCCCTCTTTCCTCCAAACATAACGATGGTCATTATGGCCAAACAGTTATATTTTTGTTTCATCAGTCCAGAGGACATTTCTCCCAAAAGTACGATCTTTGTCCCCATGTGCAGTTGCAAACCGTAGTCTGGCTTTTTTATAGCGGTTTTTGAGCAGTGGCTTCTTCCTTGCTGAGCAGCCTTTAAGGTTATGTCGATATAGGACTCGTTTTACTGTGGATATAGATACTTTTGTACCGGTTTCCTCCAGCATCTTCACAAGGTCCTTTGCTGTTGTTCTGGGATTTATTTGCACTTTTCGCACCAAAGTACGTTCATCTACAGGAGCCAGAACGCGTCTCCTTCCTGAGCGGTATGACAGCTGCGTGGTCTCATGGTGTTTATACTAGCGTACTATTGTTTGTACAGATGAATGTGGTACCTTCATGCATTTGGTAATTAGCCTCCAATTTTTTTTCTGAGGTCTTGGCTGATTTCTTTTGATTTTCCCATGATGTCATGCAAAGAGGCACTGAGTTTAAAGGTAGGCCTTGAAATACATCCACAGTTACACCTCCAATTGACTCAAATTATGTCAATTAGCCTATCAGAAGCTTCTAAAGCCATGAAATAATTTACTGGAATTTTCCAAGCTGTTTAAAGGCACAGTCAACTTAGTGTATGTAAACTTCTGACCCACTGGAATTGTGATACAGTGAATTATAAGTGAAATAATATGTCTCTAAACAATTATTGGAAAAATTAATTGTGTCATGCACAAAGTAGATGTCCTAACCGACTTGCCAAAACTATAGTTTGTTAACAAGAAATATGTGGAGTGGTTGAAAAACAAGTTTTAGTGATTCCAACGTAAGTGTATGTAAACTTCCTACTTCAACTGTACTTCTCCATGGCCTCAGTCTCCGCTATGGAAAGGGAGTAAATGCGACTCTTCGGGGGGTGTTCTCCCTCCAGCAGGTCAATGGCGCAGTCCCAGGGCCTGTGAGGAGGGAGATATTTAGCCTTGGAGGCAGAGAAGACATTGGAGAGATTTGCATACTCACGTGGAATGTGGCTGGAGGGCGGACTCTCCACTGACATGGAACAACAAACCACCGGCAGGCAGGTCCTGCGGCATGAGGGGGACCAGGCTGTGATCCTCTTGGTGATCCAATTGATGGTGGGGTTGTGTAGTCTGAGCCAGGGCAATCTCAAGACGATCCGGAGAAGGGGTGACGTGACGATGTGGAAGGACAGCTCCTCGTGGTGCTCCGGTAGTGTGGGAATGGTGATGATGATGGGGAGAGTGACGGACGTAATATTGCCTGATCCAAGTGGTTTATTGTCCAGCGAGGTGACATGTAGCGGAGAAGGCAGTGGCACGGTGGGCAACCCCCATTCAGAGACCAGCTCCCTATCGATAAGGTTCCCCGCTGATCCAGAATCTATCACTGCTGTGGATAGCGAAGAGAAGGAAGAACCATTCACCGTGAGGGGAACTAAAAACAATGGTTTGGTGACAGGTGATGACGGAACACTCACGGAGCGGCGACAGGAGTCATATCGCCCAGATAGGGGGCCGCCAGGAAATCTGTGGTCCGTGGTGGTGTAGCGGGTGCTGCCCACCTCCATGGGTGAGGACTCGGAGGCAGGGCGTCTTCCATAGCTCAGATGGGGTGAGCGTTGAGGCTCCTGGTGGTGTTGGGAGCGCCGTTGGTCTCTCAACATTTCGTCAAGACGAATGGACGTGGCGATGAGGGCATCAAGGTCCATCTCGTCGTCGTGATGTCCTTCCATAAGCCTCTCCTGAAGGCAGGAAGACACCGCCACCGTGCGAATGCTCAGGGCGTACTCGAACGTGGCCTCCTCTCCCTGTTGTAGCCGGAGGAGATGCTCACCCCCGTCCTTTCCCTTCGTGAGATCGAACACCTCCCTGAACCGAGCGAGGAAGGTGGAGTAGGGATGCGACGCGGCCTCACCTCCTTCCCAGACTGCCGTGGCCCAATCCAGCGCCTTTCCCTTCAGTAGCGAAATCACCAGCACTGTCCTGGCTTGGTCCGATGGAGATGCCCCACACTGACGCGTCAGATACAATGAGACCTGTAGCAGGAAGCCTCTACATTTCGTCGTTTTCCCATCATAGCGCTCCGGCAGGGCGAGGGCTCCCTCAGCCGTTGCTGATAGCACGGGAGGAGGGGGACTGGGTGCACTCACCGCTCCCTGAGGTGGAACCGAAGCAATGGTCAGTTTATGCAGCGTTTGGAGCATATCCTGCATGGCGGCGTTCAGCTGGGCAATCTGCTGCTGGTGCTGGTCGAGGCACTGGGAAACTCCAGGAGGATTACCTGCTGCATCCATCTTCGTGATGGGTGTGTGATTCTGTGACGAGTACTGAGGATACGAAGAGGCAGGATGCAGATGCAGGAATCAACAATGTAAAGGTTTAAGAGAACAACAAAGAGTGAGTACACTACATGACACTAGCAATCACACACAACACAACACTGAACAGTCCAGGGCTATATAGGGGTGGTGATGAGATGATGAGGTGCAGGTGCGCTGGAGGTGATTAGGGTGTGTTGGGTTTCCATTCCGGTGTAGCCGAGGTGGTGCGCTCAGATCGGTGGCTCAGTAGACCGGCGAATCAGAGCGCCGGAGGGGAGCAACGGGAGGAGATGTGACAGTATGAGAATGATTGAAAGGTGCCATTTCATTCCACTCAATCAACCATACATACCAATAAGAACTGCCCTCCTAAGACTTTTCACACCTCTGCAGCGCCCCAGCCCATTCACTTTGTTGACTGATCTTTCCTCTCAAAAGCAGCTCCCAATGTTCCCTCATTGACCCTAAACAATACACTCCATCACTCTCCTTCTTGGTCAAATAGCCCTTACACAGCCTGGAGGTGTGTTGGGTCATTGTCCTGTGGAAAAACAAATGATACTCCCACTAAGCCCAAACCAGATGGGATGGCGTATCGCTGCAGAATGCTGTGGTAGCCATGCTGGTTAAGTGTGCCTTGAATTCTAAATAAATCACAGACATTGTCACCAGCAAAGCACCCCCACACCATCACACCTCCTCCTTCATGCTTTACGGTGGGAAATACACATGCGGAGATCATCCGTTCACCCACACCGCGTCTCACAAAGACACGGCGGTTGGAACCAAAAACCTTCAATTTGGACTGCAGACCAAAGGACACATTTCCACTGGTCTAATGTCCATTGCTCGTGTTTCTTGGCCCAAGCAAGTCTCTTCTTCTCATTGATGTCCTTTAGTAGTGGTTTCTTTGCAGCAATTCGACCATGAAAGCCTGATTCACACAGTCTCCTCTGAACAGTTGATGTTGACATGTGTCATTTATTTGGGCTGCAATTTCTGAGGCTGGTAACTCTAATGAACTTATCCTCTGCAGCAGAGGTAACTCTGGGTCTTCCATTCCAGTGACGGTCCTCATGAGAGCCAGTTTCATTTTAGTCATTTAGCAGATGCTCTTATCCAGAGCGACTTACAGTTAGTGAGTGCATACATATTTTTTATTTTTTTTCATACTGGGCCCCCGTGGGAATCAAACCCACAACCCTGGCGTTGCAAACGCCATGCTCTACCAACTGAGCTACATCCCTGCCGGCCATTCCCTCCCCTACCCTGGACGACGCTGGGCCAATTGTGCGCCACCTCATGGGTCTCCCAGTCGCGGCCGGCTACGACAGAGCCTGGATTCGAACCAGGATCTCTAGTGGCACAGCCTTAGACCACTGCGCCACTCGGGAGACAGTTTCATCATAGCGCTTGATGGTTTTTCCGACTGCACTTGAAGAAACTTCAAAAGCTCTTGACATTTTCCGTATTGACTTACCTTCATGTCTTAAAGTAATGATGGGCTGTTGTTTCTCTTTGCTTATTTGAGCTATTCTTGCCATAAAATGGACTTGGTCTTTTACCAAATAGGGCTATCTTCTGTATACCCCTCGTACCTTGTCACAACACAACTGATTGGCTCAAACGCATTAAGAAAATTAAATTTTAAGAAGGCACACCTGTTAATTGAAATGCATTCCAGGTGACTACCTCATGAAGCTGGTTGAAAGAATGCCAAGAGTGTGCAAAGCTGTCATCAAGGCAAAGGGTGGCTATTTGAAGAATCTCAAATATAAATTTGTTTAACACTTTTTGGGTTACTACATGATTCCATATGTGTTATTTCATAGTTTTGATGTCTTCACTATTATTCTACAATCTAAATCTAAAATAGTACAAATAAGTAAAAAACTTGAATAAGTAGGTGTTCTAAAACTTTTGACCGGTAGTGTATACTTGGAATAATACCTTGTAATGCTTTTTAATGCTTGTAATTTAATCTTTATGCCTTGTATGTGAATCCATTGATTGTACAATGTTGATTAAATATATGCCTTTGATGTAGACAATTCTCAGACCAATTCCTGCTAGTCAACGTCAACTCATTGCCTAATGCTTGCTTGTATATTTTAATTATCTTTATGGAGTCAGATAAACATTATATTAGGCTAATTGCTTAGTCTTCTTACGATTACATGTACAGTGCCTTTGGAAAGTATTCAGACCTCTTGACTTTTTCCACATTTTGTTACGTTACAGCCTTACTCAAAAATGCATGAAATCGTTTTTTTCCTTCATCAATCTAAACACAATACCCCATAATGACTAAACAAAAACAAGTTTTTAGATTTTATTTGCTAATTTATATTGAAAATTGCTGAGCTTGGCCTGTCTGATTGCTGTAGAGAGGCACGGATGCGGCCACCACCAGGGACAGACAAGTGCTATTCAAGTCTGAAACATTTGCTCTGTGTCTAGTTTAAGTCTCATAAAAAAAGGTGGATTCCCAAATCCAAGGTTCCAACACTTCGAAGCTAGATGACCCATCATGTTACATGTAGTACATTGACTAGAAGTGTAAGAGTCTACACCTTGGCAGTAATTTCTGGGTAATCCCTCCCCAGATTCCAACAAGTTTTCACTTCATGTCCTGTTCATTTGTAGTGAGTACACTGTTTAGTGTGCTGTTTAGAGATAACATAGTTAGATGCAACGAAACATGCCTGTTTAGGATATCCTGTCCTAGATTCAGTATTAGTGGCCCATGTAACAATTCCTTGGAATGTGTTATCTGCAGGACCCCCCAAATCTAATGCTTTACTCAGGTAAGAGCACGAGTTGCGTGTTAGCATTGTCTGTAGCATGTCATTGTCACGTGACGGGGTTTCATGGACAGAATATTCATAGAAAAGTTTCCACAGTCGCTCTGTGTACTGTTTGAAAGGTTCTCTTGTGCCATTCTTACAGGCAATGACCCTAGTCCAGTCTACAAGGGAAGGATGCTGAAAAGCGAGCAAGTTTGCTTTGAGCCGCTCTAATACTGTATGTCTGCATTGATTTCATTGTTTGACAATTGTGCCCTCCTTAAAATCATCTGTGGCTCTGTGGGCAATTTCACTTGGAATTGAGAGCAAAAGTACTTGCAATACATCTCGCATTTCAAGACTATACGCGTTATACTGGGTCTTAACCCGTTCCCACCATGCTGTGAATGGAGATTTCACTAGGAATGGTCCAATGTCAGTTAAGTGAGAGGTAGCCTCACTGCATGTTAACCTGTGCGAAATGACAGACTCTGCTCCTGCATTGTTTGTCAATGTCCTAATGACTGAAACATGAGCGGCTAATGCAGTAAATGGACTCGCTAGTCTTTGAGGAGTGTGACAGCGGCTGGGAGTTTGAATATGCGGGCGGCAGAACGTGCTTTTTGGAGTGTGGCTGCGCTCTCCACAGTCACCTGTAAAGCCAACACCACTATCGGTGTCTGAAGCATCACCAGTGCCTGAATGGTCAGCCTCAAAGCAGAGCTGTGGTCCCGGTGCTCCAGTGTCTTGACACTCTTTTTCTAGCACTTTACATTGCTGCTTCAAAAGCATCACCTCTCTGTCTAAGAAGGCACATTTTTCACTAATTTGCTCATGTTTAATTTCCCAATAAATGTTTTTGGAACGCATTTAGTCAGTGAAGGGTTCAGAAATAAATATATTTCCTTTCAATTCACTGTTTTGGTGTTTGCTAAGCAAATGCAAAGTAACCTCTCGAATTTGTTTGTTCTCTGTCTCCTTTTTATGCATGCCAATTGTTTGCCAATAATCAAGTATTGCATTGCTTGTCAAATTAATCTTAAAACCATTCTTATCTTTCATGATCAGCTTTTGAGCCAATTCATGAATATGAGATTCCGTCAACTTAAAAAGGTCTGTGGCCTGCACCTACAGTGCAACACTGAAGGATACGACAATCCTCTACATAAACTCACCCGAACCGGGCCATCAAAGTTATCAATAATACTCCAAATTATCCAGTTGCAATTTAATGTACTTCCAAAGTTATCAATATAATCCACAAGTTCCTAATGATACACTATAGATACAATATATATACAAAAGTATGTTGAAAAACCATCAAATTAGTGGATTTGGCTATTTCAACCACACCTGTTGCTGACAGGGTAGAAGGAGGGTCAGAGTGGAAGGGAGAGACAGATTCAAACTATCGTGGTTACTTTGGAAACTACTGTCATATAAATATTTGACTAAAAAAGTAGTCAACTTAAAAATATTTCTCAAGAGACTGGAACTTGTGAATTTAGACTTTTATTATTTGCATAACAAAGCCGAGCTTGCTCCATGGAGCAACTGCTTGCCCTGAACCGGAGCGCTCCTTTTATACAGACACAAATGCATAGTCACACTGATACAACTCCTCCCTATGTGAATGAATAACATCTTTCAGTATCACATGTTGGCTACTCACGGGGGCTACTTGCGCTTCTCTAAGTGGGGCCTCTGTATCTTATTAGTGGCATGATTCAAAAAAATATGTACATACGTACGTTAAAGAACAATCACACTCTGTATTGACTATATTCACTATCCAGGCATGCATCTGGAGTACAAAGTATCAATCATGTTCATTCTGTTTTACCTTTATCATTTCATAACACATTATAAAACATATCAATTACTACTTAAACATGGTATAAACATGTCATCCATAACCCAAGCATTTATCATTTACCATCCTCCCTGGCCCTTGAGATTATGTGCATGTGGCCATGTGTCAGGTCATAAGCACAAACATATGTTAACACTAGTTCCATTGTTACTCCAATCTCCACACAGCCATCACGAGGAGTTGTATCTCCATCACATGTCATTGACATACCCAGACCAGCTGCAGGGAGTTTATGAAAAACACATAAATGTCTCTGCTCTGTATTAACCCTTCAACTGGTTCTCAATCCATAAACATTTTAAGGCATATAGGTGTTTAATTCTACAACAGATGTACTTGAATATCATCTATACTACCCTACACGGAAATACAAATGCTTAAAACCCCACTAAACGCTCATTCGGATTAGAAATGCAACTGGCCTCGACGGGGCTCATCATGGGTCTTGACTAGTATTCCCCCCCTTTTCAACAAACATTTAGCTGGCTTCACAGCCCTTTTGAGATCATTGAACAACGTTTGAGAGATTAGTGATATTGAGCCTGATTCAATTAGCGCATGACAGTCCTCCTGTTTGAGCGCGTTCTGTGGTCATATTCCCCACAAAGTGGAGTGGTCATTCGTAATGACGTGATGTGTAATTTCTGTTCATGTTAGAAACAGATTTATTTTATTGGGTTTTGAGTGGAGTTGGCTCTTGCGATGTGTTTGACCTTTTTCTTCGCAACATTTGTATCAGAGACTATAGACAAAGCTTGTGGGCTTGTGTCTTGATCGAGCGGGCCCTGGATAGGGTCTTGAGTGAGAGCGGGATTAATTTGATTGTTAACGTCCTTGCTAAGGGTGTTTATTCTGGCGGACCTGTTGTCCGGCAATTCCACGTCTAGTCATAGTGACTTGTCTTTTTCCTGTTTATCAAATTCTTTCAGGTTCTTTATTTCTCTTAGCAGAGCTTTTAGCGAGTATTGGCGTATGCATGTGTTGCTGTCGTATACGAATTAACCTTGTCACATGTCTATTCGACGTTCGTTTGAACAAGTAAAGCCTGTCAGCACACGTAGCGTTCAGGTAGCCATCCAAGGCATCCTCTATATCTGCTAGGAACATCTCAGTGTCGTTTGGCTTACCTTGAACAGAGTCAAAGGTGTGGAAGTTTTTGACGAGTTTGTCAAGGCGTTCCGTGCCAAGTGCGCGGGGAGGGTTGGCTTCATCCTGTGGGGAAATGTGGGCTGAAAGGCCAAGAGGAGAAGCAAAGCTTTGGCTTTGTTGGTGAGGAGGCAACAAATTGCCCTGTGCCGAATGGCCAAGAGGGGAAGACTGAGGGACATCTGCGAGAGGCCAACTCTGAAACCTTCTGTCGTCTTCACTACTTTGTACCGAGCTCCGGTTGCGAGCTTGGTTGCTTAACTGGGTAGTCACGCTGTAGCGCGTGACTGTTCTGGAATTCCTCGAGATGGTACCGAAGGGTGGTATTCTGCTGCATAGAGTACTTATTGTACTCCGTTCAGCCTCATACTTATCTGACATGGTTTGCAGGTAGAGGGCTTGAGTACGGAGTGAGAGATTCACTGATGAGGTTTGCTTCGCTTGCATAGAAATCAATATTTCCATCTTCATCACCTGAATTCTCACATCAGTATCTGGTGTGGCCACCAGCTGCATTAAGTACTGCAGTGCATCTCCTCCTCATGGACTGCACCATATTTGCCAGTTCTTGCTGTGAGATGTTACCACACTCTTCCACCAAGGCACCTGCAAGTTCCCAGACATTTCTGGTGGGGAATGGCCTTAGCTCTCACCCTCCGATCCAACGGGTCCCAGACGTGCTCAATGGGATTGAGTTCTGGGCTCTTCGCTGGCCATGACAGAACACTGACATTCCTGTCTTGCAGGAAATCACGCAAAGAACGAGCAGGTCATGTCAGGATGAGCCTGCAGGAAGGGTACCACATGAGGGAGGAGGATGTCTTCCCTTTAACGCACAGCATTGAGATTGCCTGCAATGACAACAGGCTCAGTCCGATGATGCTGTGACACACCGCCCCAGACCACGACGGACCCTCCACCTCCAAATCAATCCCGCTCCAGAGTACCTGCCTCGGTGTAAAGCTCATTCCTTCTACCATAAACACGAATCCGACCATCACCCCTGGTGAGACAAAACCACGACTCGTCAGTGAAGATCACTTTTTACCAGACCAGTCTGGTCCAGCGACGGTGGGTTTGTGCCCATAGGCGACGTTGTTGCCGGTGATGTCTGGTGAGGACCTGCCTTACAGGTTTTGCAGGTGTTGTTACACGTGGTTTGCCACTGCGAGGATGATCAGCTGTCTGTCCTGTCTCCCTGTAGCGCTGTCTTAGGCGTCTCACAGTACGGACATTGCAATTTATTGCCCTGGCCACATCTGCAGTCCTCATGCCTCCTTGCAGCATGCCTAAGGCAAGTTCACGCAGATGAGCAGGGACCCTGGGCATCTTTCTTTTGGTGTTTTTCAGAGTCAGTAGAAAGGCCTCTTTAGTGTCCTAAGTTTTCATAACTGTGACCTTAATTGCCTACCGTCTGAAAGCTGTTAGTGTCTTAACGACCGTTCCACAGGTGCATGTTCATTAGTTGTTTATGGTTCATTGAACAAGCATGGGAAACAGTGTTTAAACCCTTTACAATGAAGACCTGTGAAGTTATTTGGAGTTTAACAAATTATCTTTGAAAGACAGGGTCCTGACCCTGTCTTTTTTTGCTGAGTTTATGTTATCAAATTGCGCCCTCCTGTTTGTAGATAACTCGTCAGATTTATCTAGTTTGGCGTGGACTTTGTCGTATTTAGTTTTGGCTAAACCGAGTTGTTCCTGTAGAACACGATTTTGTTCCTGTAGAAGACAATTTTGTTGAAGAGTTTGTGCTCGTTCGTCGTCATATGTTTTTGCAAATACTTTTAATTGTTCTGTTTTTGTGACACTCTGGCTCCATAGACTTTGATATTTGAGCCAGGGTTGTTCATTTTCGTTTGTTTGAGGGTATTTCTATGTTGGGGATCTAGTTGTTTCATTTCTATGTTTGTGTTTTTGGTGCTTGTTTAGTCATATGACTCCCAATCGGAGGTAACGAGTGTCAGCTGTCGGCTCGTTATCTCTGATTGGGAGCCATATATATTCTGTGTGTTTTCTCCTTTGTTTTGTGGGTTATTGTTCCAGTGTTTCTATGTTTCTGTCGGTGTCAGAGGACTTCACGTATCGTCATTTGTTTTGTTTTCTCGTGTTGTGCTTTATTTAATAAAGTCATCATGTTCACTCCACGCGCTGCGTATTGGTCCGCTCCTTTAGACGATCGTGACAGAATAACCCACCATAAAAGGACCAAGCAGCGCGTCCAGGAGCAAAGGGTCTGGACATGGGAGGAACTGTTGGACGGTAAAGGGTCCTGGACTTGGGAGGAGATCCTGGACGGTATGGATCGCCGACCATGGAGCGAGACGGTGGAGAGGCGACGACGAGAGGAGCAACGGCGGCAGCAGGTTTTTCGTCGGAAGGACGAGAGGCAACCCCAAGAAATTTTTTGGGGGGGGCACATGGCTTGGGCAGCTGGGCAGCAGGAGGCTGCCACAGGGAGAAAAGGAGAGAAGGCTAACGGAGTACGGGAGCCATTGGCGAGTGGAAGGAGGGAAGTGTGTGTGGCACGGCGTGAAGGACTGATGTGTGTTGCCAGTCCGGTCCGGCCCGTTCCTGATCCTCGGTTGAGGCCAGTGGTGTGTGTTCCCGGTACGGACCGGCCTGTTCCTACTCCAAGAACCAGGTCCACGGTGTGCTACGCCAGTCCGGTCCGGCCTATTCCGGCCACTCGCACCAGGGATGCGGTGCGCGTCGCCAGCCCGGCCCGGCCTGTTCCGGCCACTCGCACCAGGGATACGGTGCGCGTCGCCAGCTCAGCCCGGCCTGTTCCTACTCCACGCACCAGGGATACGGTGCGCTTCGCCAGCCCAGCCCGGCCTGTTCCTACTCCACGCACCAGGGATACGGTGCGCTTCGCCAGCCCGGCCCGGCCTGTTCCGGCCACTCGCACCAGGGATACGGTGCGCGTCGCCAGCCCAGCCCGGCCTGTTCCTGCTCTCCGCACTAGGCGTGAGGTGAGTCCCCAGGGTCCAGCATGCCCTGTTCCGACTCCCCGCACTAGCCCTGAGATGCGTGTCCTCAGCCCGGTACCTCCAGTTCCGGCACCACGCATCAGGCCTGCGGTGCGTCCCCAGGGCCAAGCATGCCCTGTTGCTGCTTCCCGCACTAGCCCTGAGATGCGTGTCCTCAGCCCGGTACCTCCAGTTCCGGCACCACGCATCAGGCCTACGGTGCGTCCCCAGGGTCCAGCATGCCCTGTTGCTTCTCCCCGCACTAGCCCTGAGATGCGTGTCCTCAGCCCGGTACCTCCTGTTCCGGCACCACGCACCAGGCCTACGATGCGCCTCAGACGGCCAGAGTCTGCCGTCTGCCCAACGGGGCCTGAACTGCCCGTCTGCCCAAAGCCTGCAAAGCCGCCCGTCTGCCATGAGCCATCAGAGCCGTCCGCCAGACCGGAGCCGCTAGAGCCTTCCGCCAGACAGGATCAGCCAGAGCCTTCCGCCAGACAGGATCAGCCAGAGCCTTCTGCCAGACAGGATCAGCCAGAGCCTTCTGCCAGACAGGATCAGCCAGAGCCTTCTGCCAGACAGGATCAGCCAGAGCCTTCCGCCAGACAGGATCAGCCAGATCCGTCAGTCGGCCATGAGCAGCCAGATCCGTCAGCCAGCCATGAGCAGCCAGATCCGTCAGCCAGCCATGAGCAGCCAGATCCGTCAGCCAGCCATGAGCAGCCAGATCCGTCAGCCAGCCATGAGCAGCCAGATCCGTCAGCCAGCCATGAGCAGCCAGATCCGTCAGCCAGCCATGAGCAGCCAGATCCGTCAGCCAGCCATGAGCAGCCAGATCCGTTAGCCAGCCATGAGCAGCCAGATCCGTCAGCCAGCCATGAGCCGTCCAGCCAGGATCCGCCAGAGCCGTCCAGCCAGGATCCGCCAGAGCCGTCCAGCCGGGATCCGCCAGAGCCGTCCAGCCGGGATCCGTCAGAGCCGTCCAGCCAGGATCCGCCAGCCAGCCAGGATCCGCCAGAGCCAGCCAGCCAGGATCCGCCATTTAGTCAGGTGCTGCCCCTTAGCTCGGTGTTGCTCCTTATCCTGGTGCTGTCCCTTATCCTGGTGCTGTCCCTTATCCTGGTGCTGCCCCTTAGTCCGGTACTGCCCCTTAGTCCGGTACTGCCCCTTAGTCCGGTACTGCCCCGTAGTCCGGTGCTGCCCCTTAGTCCGGTGCTGCCCCTTAGCCCGGTGCTGCCCCTTATCCCGGTGCTGCCCCTTATCCCGGTGCTGCCCCTTAGGCCGATGCTGCCCCTTAGTCCGGTGTTGCCCCTTAGTCCAGGTGGGGTTAGTTGGAGGGTGGTCATTGGGAGGAGGCTACCGAAGCAGGTTGTGACTGTGGTGGGGTGGGGATCACGACCGGGGCCAGAGCCGCCACCGTGGACAGACGCCCACCCAGACCCTCCCCTAGTCCTGATGTTGGTGCGCCCGGAGTTCGCACCTTTAGGGGGGGGTACTGTGACACTCTGGCTCCATAGACTTTGATATTTGAGCCAGGGTTGTTCATTTTCGTTTGTTTGAGGGTATTTCTATGTTGGGGATCTAGTTGTTTCATTTCTATGTTTGTGTTTTTGGTGCTTGTTTAGTCATATGACTCCCAATCGGAGGTAACGAGTGTCAGCTGTCGGCTCGTTATCTCTGATTGGGAGCCATATATATTCTGTGTGTTTTCTCCTTTGTTTTGTGGGTTATTGTTCCAGTGTTTCTATGTTTCTGTCGGTGTCAGAGGACTTCACGTATCGTCATTTGTTTTGTTTTCTCGTGTTGTGCTTTATTTAATAAAGTCATCATGTTCACTCCACGCGCTGCGTATTGGTCCGCTCCTTTAGACGATCGTGACAGTTTTCAAACGCAGTTCCTCGGTTAACAGAATGGTTCCTCACCTGCTTTTGTCATTAGTTTCCCGGTTCTCTCCACCTGTCCCTTCATATCAATCATTTCTTGCTCGTGCTTCAGCTGTGCAAAAGCAAATTGAATTGATTAATCAATGTTAATGATTAATCATACCTGTATAGGCTATCTGGGAATTAAACTTTAATTAACCTGAAAGCGTTGCTTTATCTAGGTTAATATGGACAAGTTTAAATTGTCTCCTTTGTTGAACCTAATCAATTTGGATCTTATCAAAATGATCAACCTGAAAAGGTATGTTCGGCAATTTAACCTATTAAATTGAATGAGACAATGATATCCAATTAGTTGAGATTTGCTGGATATCATAAATGTAGACTGTAGTTACAAACTATAAGAACACATTGCGATTCTTCACCAATAGGGGTCAATGATCGCAGAAAGCTGAACTCGAACGGGAGTAGAGAGGTGAAGGACTTCCGTCGGCCAAGACGGGGATTTCAACGTGACACAGGAAAAACAAAATAGCTGCTCTCCCTTTGTTAGCTTAGCATCTAGTGCACAGCTACAGTTGAAGTCGGAAGTTTACATACACTTAGGTTGGAGTCATTGAAACTCGTTTTTCAACCACTCGGTTAGGACATCTATTTTGTGCATGACACAAGTAATTTATCCAACAATTGTTTACAGACAGATTATTTCACTTATAATTCACTGTATCACAATTCCAGTGGGTCAGAAGTTTACATACACTACGTTGACTGTGCATTTAAACAGCTTGAAAAATTCCAGACATCAAAATTCCAGACATCATTTTGAGTCAATTGGAGGTGTACCTGTGGATGTATTTCAAGACCTACTTTCAAACTCAGTGCCTCTTTGCTTGACATCATGGGAAAATCTAAAGAAATCAGCTAAGACCTCAGAAAAAAAAATGGTAGACCTCCACAAGTCTGGTTCATCATTGGGAGCAATTTCCAAATGCCTGAAGGTACCACGTTCATCTGTACAAACAATAGTACGCAAGTATAAACACCATGGGACCACGCAGCCGTCATACCGCTCAGGAAGGAGACGCGTTCTGTCTCCTAGAGATGAACGTGCTTTGGTGTGAAAACTGCAAATCAATCCCAGAACAACAGCAAAGGACCTTGTGAAGATGTTGGAGGAAACAGGTACAAAGTATCTATATTCACAGTAAAACAAGTCCTATATTGACATAACCTGAAAGGCCGCTCAGCAAGGAAGAAGGAACTGCTCAAAAAACGCCTTAAAAAAGCAACTACACATGGGGACAAAAATCTTACTTTTTTGAGAAATGTCCTCTGGTCTGATGAAACAAAAATAGAACTGTTTGGCCATAATGACCATCGTTATGTTTGGAGGAAAAAGGGGGAGCTTGCAAGCCAAAGAACACCATCCCAAACGTGAAGCACGGGGGTGGAAGCATCATGCTGTGGGGGTGCTTTGCTGCATGAGGGACTGGTGCACTTCACAAAATAGATGGCATCATGAGGAAGGAAAATGATGTGGATATATTGAAGTAACATCTCAAGACATCAGTCAGGAAGTTAATGCTGGTCACAAATGGGTCTTCCAAATGGACAATGACCCCAAGCATACTTCCAAATTGTGGCAAAATGGCTTAAGGACAACAAAGTCAAGGTATTGGAGTGACCATCACAAAGCCCTGACCTCAATCCTATATAACATTTGTGGGCAGAACTGAAAAAGCGTGTGCGAGAAAGGAGGCCTACAAACCTGATTCAGTTACACCAGCTCTGTCAGGAGGAATGGGCCAAAATTCACCCAACTCATTGTGGGAAGCTTGTGGAAGGCTACCCAAAAGGTTTGACCCAAGTTAAACAATTTAAAGGCAATGCTACCAAATACTAATTGAGTGTATGTAAACTTTTGAGCAACTGGGAATGTGATGAAAGAAATAAAAGCTGAAATAAATAATTCTCTTTACTATTATTCTGACATTTCACATTCTTAAAATAAAGTGGTGATCCTAACTGACAAAAGACAGGTCTGATTTCATTATTACTGAAACAGGATAGAAGTGGAAAATATAAAGATCCAGTCCATTAGAACAATTTCAGGCCCCTTACACTTCAGTGTTGTGATGCAAAAATTCTAGCAAAATGTATAGCGCATAGAATTAAAAAGGTATTGTCGGACATTATTCATTCTAATCAGACAGTTTTTTTTACATGGAAGATACATTGGATATAATATAAGGCAAGTACAGGAAATAATAAAACACTATGAAAAATCTGGGAAACCAGGTCTGCTATTCATAGCAGACTTCGAAAAGGCATTTGATAAAGTACGACTGGAGTTCATATGTAAATGCCTGGAGCATTTCAATTTTGGAGAATCTCTTATAAAATGGGTTAAAATCATGTATAGTAACCCTAGCTGTAAAATAGTAAATAATGGCTATTTTTCAGAAAGTTTTAAACTGTCAAGAGGAGTGAAACAAGGTTGTCCACTATCGGCATATCTATTTATTATGGCCATCGAGATGTTATGGGGGATTGGAAGTGATGCAGACAAGTTACAATCTATCTGCAATATTAAAGCTGATCTACCCCCTAAAAAAATTAATAAGAAAAATGAAATCAAATTGTGGAGTGGTTGTAAAACGAGTTTTAATGACTCCAACCTAAGTGTATGTAAACTTCCGACTTCAACTGTACCTGGCTAAAAGAGAAGGAATATTACATCTATTGTTTTTTTTCTTTGTTTTTGTTCTGTGGGATGGATCAGCTTAATATTGCAGATAGATTGTAACTTCTATCATTGTAATTGTCTGCATCACTTCCCCCATGTTTTTTATATATATACTCCCCTTTATGACTTTTCAACCCCACCATCCTTTCACCTACTTGTAGTAAATTAGTGAACAACAATGCCCAGGCCTCTACTTCCGGGCTATACTTACTATCTACACCTTATGGACACAGTTAATTTTACAATAATTCTATTATATATATATTATTTTATTTTTTTGCTCCTGAACTTCTTCTACTCTCAACCTCTCCGATCATTTTCATGATATCCATCCGGTTTGCTTCTATATGCTATATCTTTCTAACTGTGCTCTTTCCCAAAAGCTCCCAACAGACAACCTATATACTTATTATGGACACAGTATGCTTAAATTATTAGCTATCTTTGTTATTATTTGTTGTTATTTGTTATTAGTTCCATCCTTCAACTCTATTCAAAACCTCCCATCTATCTCTTAACACCATCCATATAGGATTTCTATTTGCCATATATATTTCAACCGTACTGTGAGGTTTTACAAAAGTTCTGAACCTTTCAATTGTCATTGCTTCTACAGATTGTGAATTAAAAATATTTATATATATTTGCTAAAAGTATTATTGTATTATTGATCGATTGACTATGACTTTTTAGATCACCCAGTAATGCTATCTGCAAGGTTAGCTCCAGGTAAATATTGCAATCCTTTAGCCATTCCTGGACCTGTGTCCAAAAACAAGCTACAAATGGACAGAACCAAAACAAATGATCTAATGATTCTGTCTCTTCACAGCAAAATCTGCAGAGCTGGGAATATTGTATCCCCCATATAAATTACATTCTATTGGTAACAATAATTTTTTATAATAATTTAAACTGAAAGATTCAAATTTTTGAATCCGGTGTCGCTTTGCGTGTCAGTTCATGAACACTATGCCATGGGATCGGTACGTCAAAAATCTCTTCCCAAATATTTTGCAATCTATATGGGACGGCTGTCAATCCTTTGGTCCTTAAGTGAAACTGATATACTTTTTTATTTATCACAGTTTTCCTTAACCAATTATGTTCTTTAATGCAAGGCCGACATACAAGTTCCTTACTTTCTCCCCCTTCCACTTTCCTCTTCCACTTTTGCGGTAAGGCTGCAATTATTTGGTTGTAATTTTGGATAGAGCAGACATTTCCATATGTTTTTGTTAGCTGCATGTGCGACATAACTCCACCAGTCCTACCGATGATATCATTTACGAAGATTATACCTTTTATAAACATTCTTTCAAAAAAAAAAAGGTTTTTTGTCAATTAGTATATTTGAATTTAACCACAATATTTGTTGCATTATTTGTTCTGTCATTTCTGGAGGTTTAAATTTAAATTGCAATCAACTTTCTATGGCTTGTTTTAGAAATAGTGATATTTGAGAGATTATTTCCTTTTCAAATAACTGCAAATGAGTTGTTGTAATCTGAATAAAGGGGAAAAGGCCTTTCTTGAACATTGGGTGAGACAATCTTACTAATTTGCTTGAGAACCGTTCGGATTTAAGTATGACTTTTATATGATTGAAGCTTTTAGTGATAGGTCTAATGCTTTAATATTTAATAATTTCTGTCCTCCAAATTCATATTCATTATATAAATATGCCCTTTTAATTTTGTCTGGCTTGCCGTTCCAAATAAAATTGAATATTTTTTTCTCATATAATTTAAAAAACTGTTCGCTAGACCATATGCAAATAGGTAAACTGGGATAATACTAAAGAGTTAATCAGGGTGATTTTTCCACAAATTTACAGGTATTTTCCTTTCCATGGTAGTAAGATCTTATCTATTTTTGCTAACTTTCTATTAAAATGTATTGAAGAGAGATCATTTATTTCCTTTGGGATATGTATTCCGAGTATATCCACATCACCATCAGACCATTTTATTGGTAAACTACATGGTAATGTAAAAATTGTATTTTTTAGTGATCCAATACGTAATATAGTACATTTGTCATAATTTGGTTGTAATCCAGAGTGGTTAGAAAATGTATCTAGATCCTCTATGAGACTGTGGAGGGATTCAAGTTCTCTATCTATTGTTTACAGGAAACCTATTGTTTACAGGAAACTCATTCAACAATTTTAGATGAAATTGTGTGGAAAAGGACTGGGGGGCAAAATATACTTCTCCAATGGGCAAAGAAACTCAAAAGGAGTGATGATATTTATTAACAATCATTTTAATCCGAATGTGCAAATTGTCCAAACAGATCCGTAAAGTAGATGGATTATTTTAAATATATATTATTGGACCAAAAACAGATTTGGCTCATTAATCTATATGGTACAAATAATGATGATCCATGCTTCTTTGAAAATATATAATAATTTATCAAACCTACATGACTCTACTATTATGGTGGGAGATTATAATACGGTTTTAAATAGCTCAATGGACCGTAAAGGAAATCACACTACAAACTATCACCATCATGCACTTTAGGAAATCACAAATATTATGGTTATATTGGTACTAGTGGATGTATGGAGGCTTAAATATCCTGACCTAGTGAGATATACATGGCAGAGGCTCAATCAAGCGATTCATCTTGACTACTTTCTTATGTCATTTTCGCTGGCACGAAAAGTTAAAAAACTGAGGATAGGGGACAGAATGCGGTCGGATCATCAAATAATTGGCATATATATTACTCTTACAGAATTTCCACGTGGGCGAATATATTGGAAATTCAATCAAAGCCTATTGGATGATAACTTGTTTTTTACTAGGACAGAAGAATTTATAACTAACTTTTTCAGACATATCATAGGTACAGCAGATCCCCTTATTGTATGGGACACTAGAGGCCATGCAATTCAATACTCATCTCTAAAACAAAAGCAATTTAGGTCAAAAGAGTCCATATTAACAAAGGAAATATAAGGACTAACAGTACAGATAGAAAGCAATAACAACTGTACCATAGAGACACATAAAAAGTTAGAGGAAAACCAAAAAGGAGGAACTTATTCAAGAAAGATCAAGTGTAATGTATTATAAAAATAAAGCGAACTGGATGGAATATGGGGAAAAACGCACAAAATTATTTAATATTTTGAAAGAGGAAGCAAAGTACTTTAAGCATATGTTTTTGTTTCAGTCTACTCCATCTCACCTAACCAAAGTTAATTGTATGGATTTCTTTTCTATTAATAATGTAACAGCTGTACAGAAAGACTAATGTGAAGGCCAAATTACAAAGGAGGAACTTTTTGATGCAATTATAGCCTTTATTTATTTATTTTTATTTTTTATTTAACCTTTATTTAACCAGGTAAGCCAGTTGAGAACAAGTTCTCATTTACAACTGCGACCTGGCCAAGATAAAGCAAAGCAGTGCGATAAAAACAACAACAACACAGAGTTACACATGGGATAAACAAAACATACAGTCAATAACACAATAGAACATCTATATACAGTGTGTGCAAATGTAGTAAGTTATGGAGGTAAGGCAATAAATAGGCCATAGTGCAAAATAATTACAATTTAGTATTAACACAGGAGTGATAGATGTGCAGAAGATGATGTGAAAATAGAGATACTGGGGTGCAAATTAGCTAAATAAATAACAATATGGGGATGAGGTAGTTGGGTGGGCTAATTACAGATGGGCTGTGTACAGGTGCAGTGATCGGTAAGCTGCTCTGACAACATATGCTTAAAGTTAGTGAGGGAGATAAGAGTCTCCAGCTTCAGAGATTTTTGCAGTTCATTCCAGTCATTAGCAGCAGAGAACTGGAAGGAATGGCGGCCAAAGGAGGTGTTGGCTTTGGGGATGACCAGTGAGATATACCTGCTGGAGCGTATACTACGGGTGGGTGTTGCTATGGTGACCAATGAGCTAAGAGAACACTACAAAAATCCTGGGAAACCAGGCCTGGTATTCATAGCTGACTTTGAAAAGGCTTTTGATAAAGTACGACTGGAATTTATATATAAATGCCTGAAATATTTCAATTTGGGAGAATCTCTTATACAATGGGTTGAAGTTATGTACAGCAACCCTAGGTGTAAAATAGTAAATAATGGCTACTTCTCAGAAAGTATTAAACTGTCAAGAGGAGTAAAACAAGGTTGTCCACAATCGGCATATCTACTTATCATGGCTATCGAAATGTTAGCTATTAAAATCAGATCCAACAATAATATCAATGGGCTAGAAATCCAGGGCTTAAAAACAAAGGTGTCATTGTACGCTGATGATTCATGTTTTCTTTTCAATCCAAAATATTTGATCCCCTTGTATGTTTGCCCACTGCCAAAGACATGATCAGTCTATAATTTTAATGGTAGGTTTATTTGAACAGTGAGAGACAGAATAAAAAATAAAAAATCCAGACAAACGCATGTTAAAAATGTTATAAATTGATTTGCATTTTAATGAGGGAAATAAGTATTTGACCCCCTCTCAATCAGAAAGATTTCTGGCTCCCAGGTGTCTTTTATACAGGTAATGAGCTGAGATTAGGAGCACACTCTTAAAGGGAGTGCTCCTAATCTCAGTTTGTTACCTGTATAAAATACACCTGTCCACAGAAGCAATCAATCAATCAGATTCCAAACTCTCCACCATGGCCAAAACCAAAAAGCTATCCAAGGATGTCAGGGACAAGATTGTAGACCTACACAAGGCTGGAATGGGCTTCAAGACCATCGCCAAGCAGCTTGGTGAGAAGGTGACAACAGTTGGTGCGATTATTCACAAATGGAAGAAACACAAAATAACTGTCAATCTCCCTCGGCCTGGGGCTCCATGCAAGATCTCACCTTGTGGAGTTGCAATGATCATGAGAACGGAGAGGAATCAGCACGGAACTACACGGGAGGATCGTGTCAATGATCTCAAGGCAGCTGGGACCATAGTCACCAAGAAAACAATTGGTAACACACTACGCCGTGAAGGACTGAAATTCTGCAGCACCCACAAGGTCCCCCTACTCAAGAAAGCACATATACAGGGCCGTCTGAAGTTTGCCAATGAACATCTGAATGATTCAGAGGAGAACTGGGTGAAAGTGTTGTGGTCAGATGAGACCAAAATCGAGCTCTTTGCCATCAACTCAGCTCACCGTGTTTAGGAGGAGGAGGAATGCTGCCTATGACCCCAAGAACACCATCCCCACCGTCAAACATAGAGGTGGAAACATTATGCTTTGGGGGTGTTTTTCTGCTAAGGGGACAGGACAACTTCACCGCATCAAAGGGACGATGGACGGGGCCATGTACCGTCAAATCTTGGGTGAGAACCTTCTTCCCTCAGCCAGGGCATTGAAAATGGGTCGTGGATGGGTATTCCAGCATGACTATTACCTAAAACACACGGCCAAGGCAACAAAGGAGTGGCTCAAGAAGAAGCACATTAAGGTCCTGGAGTGTTCTAGCCAGTCTCCAGACCTTAATCCCATAGAAAATCTGAGGAGGGAGTTGAAGGTTCGAGTTGCCAAACGTCAGCCTCGAAACCTTAATGACTTGGAGAAGATCTGCAAAGAGAAGTGGGACAAAATCCCTCCTGAGATGTGTGTATACCTGGTTGCCAACTACAAGAAACGTCTGACCTCTGTGATTGCCAACAAGGGTTTTGCCACGAAGTACTAAGTCATGTTTTGCAGAGGGGTCAAATACTTATTTCCCTCATTAAAATGCAAATCAATTTATAACATTTTTGACATCCGTTTTTCTGGATTTTTTTGTTGTTATTCTGTCTCTCACTGTTCAAATAAACCTACCATTACAATTATAGACTGATCATGTCTTTGTCAGTGGGCAAACATACAAAATCAGCAGGGGATCAAATACTTTTTTCCATCACTGTATTCGGTATTCATATCCCAAAATAAATAAATTATCTCACTACAATACATTTTATAGAAAGTTAGCAAAAATAGATACGATCTTGCTACAATGGAAATTAAAATAGCTGTCTATTTGTGGAAAAATCACCCTGATTAACTATTTTTAGTTTACATATTTGCTTATGGCCTTGCCTACACCTAGCGACCTGTTTTTTTTAATTATTTGAGCAAGAATAAAATCCTTTCAAATTGGCCTATTTATATAATTAATATGTATTCGGAGGGCAGAAATGATTAAATATTAAAGCATTAGACCTCTCACTAAAGGCTTCAGCCATTCAAAAGTTATACTTAAATCCAAACTGTTTCTCTAGCAGATTAGTCAGAATGTCTCACCCAATGTTCAAGAATGGCCTTTTTCCCTTTATTCAAATTACAACTTCTCATTTTCAGTTATTTGAAAACCAAATAATCTCCAAAATATTGCTATTTTAAAACAAGCATAGAAAGTTGGTTGCAATTTCAGTTTAATCCACCAGAAAAGACAGAACAAATAATACAACAAATATTATGGTTACATTTTCTAATTGATAATAAAAAAACGTTATTTTCCAATAAATAAATAAAAGTATATTCTTTGTAAATTATATCATAAATAGGACTGGTGGAGTTATGTCACACATGCAACTAACAAAAATATGTGAAAATGTCTGCTCAAACCAAAATTACAACCAACTAATTGCAGCATTACTGCAAAAATGGAAGAGGCAAGTGGAAGGGGGAAAAAGTAAGGAACTTATCTGTTGGCCTGTTAACAAAAATTGAAAATTGTGATATATAAAAAAGTATACCAGTTTCAGTTAAGGACCAAAAAATGGACAGCTGTGTCATATAGATTACAAAATAGTTGGGAAGAGATTTTCGATGTACCAATTCCAGGGCACATGGTTTATGAACTGATACGCAAAACAACGGCGGATTCAGAACTCTCAGAATTTTTCTATTTAAATTATTATATAAAATGCTTACAACCAATTGAATGTTATATATGGGGGATACAACCATCACAGCTCTGCAGATTTGCTGCGAAGAGACTGAATCTTTAGATCATTTGTTTAGGTACTGTCTATATATAGCTTATTTTTGGTTGCAGGTCCAAAAATAATTGCAACAATTACCTGGAGCTAACTCTGCAAATAGCACTGCTGGTTGATTTGAAAATTCATAGTCCATCGATCAATAACATAATAATACTTTTAACAAAAAAAAGTGTCTTTAATTTACAATCTGTAGAAACTATGATAATAGAAAGGTTCAGAACATTTGAGAAACATCACAGCACAGTTGAAAAATATTTGGCAAATAGAAATAAAAAATGAATGGTGTTAAGAGATAGATGGGAGGGGTTAATTGGAGCTGAAAGGTGGGACTAAAAACAACATGATAACTAATGTAAAATATACTGTGTCCGTAAAATGTATATACTGTAAGTTCAGAACTTTTGTGAAACAGCACAGCTAGAAATATATGGCAAATAGAAATCAAACTAGATGGTCTTCAGATATAGATGGGAGGGGCTGAGGGTAGCTGAAGGATGGGATTAAAAACAAACAAAAGACAACTATTGTAAAATACATTGTGTCTGTAAAATGTATATAGTATGTATAAGCTGGAAGTAGAAACCCAAGTGTTGTTGTCCATCAGTTTACACTAATTAGGAAAGAGGTGGTAGGGTTAGAGGAAAATAACAAAGGAACATACAGTGGGGAAAAAAAGTATTTAGTCAGCCACCAATTGTGCAAGTTCTCCCACTTAAAAAGATGAGAGAGGCGTGTAATTTTCATCATAGGTACACGTCAACTATGACAGACAAAATGAGGGAAAAAAATCCAGAAAATCACATTGTAGGATTTTTAATGAATTTATTTGCAAATTATGGTGGAAAATAAGTATTTGGTCAATAACAAAAGTTTCTCAATACTTTGTTATATACCCTTTGTTGGCAATGACACAGGTCAAACGTTTTCTGTAAGTCTTCACAAGGTTTTCACACACTGTTGCTGGTATTTTGGCCCATTCCTCCACGCAGATCTCATCTAGAGCAGTGATGTTTTGGGGCTGTCGCTGGGCAACACGGACTTTCAACTCCCTCCAAAGATTTTCTATGGGGTTGAGATCTGGAGACTGGCTAGGCCACTCCAGGACCTTGAAATGCTTCTTACGAAGCCACTCCTTCGTTGCCCGGGCGGTGTGTTTGGGATCATTGTCATGCTGAAAGACCCAGCCACGTTTCATCTTCAATGCCCTTGCTGATGGAAGGAGGTTTTCACTCAAAATCTCACGATACATGGCCCCATTCATTCTTTCCTTTACACGGATCAGTCGTCCTGGTCCCTTTGCAGAAAAACAGCCCCAAAGCATGATGTTTCCACCCCAATGCTTCACAGTAGGTATGGTGTTCTTTGGATGCAACTCAGCATTCTTTGTCCTACAAACACGACGAGTTGAGTTTTTACCAAAAAGTTATATTTTGGTTTCATCTGACCATATGACATTCTCCCAATCCTCTTCTGGATCATCCAAATGCACTCTAGCAAACTTCAGACGGGCCTGGACATGTACTGGCTTAAGCAGGGGTCACGTCTTGCACTGCAGGATTTGAGTCCCTGGCGGCGTAGTGTGTTGCTGATGGTAGGCTTTGTTACTTTGGTCCCAGCTCTCTGCAGGTCATTCACTAGGTCCCCCCGTGTGGTTCTGGGATTTTTGCTCACCGTTCTTGTGATCATTTTGACCCCACGGGGTGAAATCTTGCGTGGAGCCCCAGATCAGGGAGATTATCAGTGGTCTTGTATGTCTTCCATTTCCTAATAATTGCTCCCACAGTTGATTTCTTCAAACCAAGCTGCTTACCTTTTGCAGATTCAGTCTTCCCAGCCTGGTGCAGGTCTACAATTTTGTTTTTGGTGTCCTTTGACAGCTCTTTGGTCTTGGCCATTGTGAAGTTTGGAGTGTGACTGTTTAAGGTTGTGGACAGGTGTCTTTTATACTGATAACAAGTTCAAACAGGTGCCATTAATACAGGTAACGAGTGGAGGACAGAGGAGCCTCTTGAAGAAGAAGTTACAGGTCTGTGAGAGCCAGAAATCATGCTTGTTTGTAGGTGACCAAATACTTATTTTCCACCATAATTTGCAAATAAATTCATTAAAAATCCTACAATGTGATTTTCTGGATTTTTTCCCCTCAATTTGTCTGTCATAGTTGACGTGTACCTATGATGAAAATTACAGGCCTCTCTCATCTTTTTAAGTGGAAGAACTTGCACAATTGGTGGCTGACTAAATACTTTTTTCCCCCACTGTATATTTAAAATACATTTACAAAAACATTTGGGGGATTGGAAATGATGCATACAATTACATTGTAGAATAAATCGTGGTCTGCTGGTCAGTACCCAAAATCCTTATGTTCCATCCCTGTATGTCAGTCCCTTTCAGGTGTTCCCCCTATCACTGTTGGTCCTCCTCAGTGACCTGACGGCTGATGGTTTTAACTTTCCTCTTGAGAATTAGAATCAGAAGTACAGTCGTATAGCTCATCGCAATACTTCACCTCTTCGGGCAAATAGTACCCTAGACTGTCCTGATCATCTAGTTGAGCATTCCAGATAATTCCTCCATCACAGCAGAAATGCCATCTTCTGTCTGTAGCATCTGAATCGTTTGGGCTACAAACTAAAGTGACCCCACTGTGGAAAGGGGAGATTCTCACAAACACGATGGTGTTCTCTGTTTTTCTCTACAACCTTCACAAGTGTCACGGGACTCGTCTGAAGGTAACCGGCATCAGTTTTAAAAAATGAATGGAAGTATGAAGGTTGTTTTGTACCTACCGAAAAAAAGGGGTTAAATATACAGCATATAGCACCAAATTGGATGCTATATATCCAATTTGGTGCTGATCAGTCCAGCAGTTCAGGAGAAGAAGATGTTTAAAATAGACAATATCATTAAAAATAGTCCAAAATAAATCAAAAGCATATTGCATGATCTGGTTCAGGTAGAGTCTCCTCAAACAACAAAAATATCAACAGGCTTTTCTCCTTCCTTCCATTTACCATACGGGTCAGGCGACGTGCACTGACCACTCATCATAATAATAATAATAATAATAATAATAATAATAATAATAATAATATGCCATTTAGCAGACGCTTTTATCCAAAGCGACTTACAGTCATGCGTGCATACATTTTTGTGTATGGGTGGTCCCGGGGATCGAACCCACTACCTTGGCGTTACAAGCGCCGTGCTCTACCAGTTGAGCTACAGAGGACCACATCTACACTACCGGTCAAAAGTTTTAGAACACCTACTCATTCAAGGGTTTTTCTTTATTTTTACTATTTTCTACATTGTAGAATAATAGTGAAGACATCAAAACTATGAGATAACACATATGGAATCATGTAGTAACCCAAAAAGTGTTAAACTAATCAAAATATATTTTTGATTTGAGATTCTTCAAATAGCCACCCTTTCCCTTGATTACAGCTTTGCACACACTTGGCATTCTCTCAACCAGCTTCATGAGGTGGTCACCTGGAATGCATTTCAACTAACAGGTGTGCCTTCTTAAAAGTGAATTTGTGGAATTTCTTTCCTTCTTAATGTTTTTGAGCCAATCAGTTGTGTTGTGACAAGGGGGTATACAGAATATGGCCCTATTTGGTAAAAGACCAAGTCCATATTATGGCAAGATCAGCTCAAATAAGCAAAGAGAAACAACAGTCCATCATTACTTTAAGACATGAAGGTCAGTCAATATGGAAAATGTCAAGAACAGGAATGGAAGATCCAGAGTTACCTCTGCTGCAGAGGATAAGTTCATTAGAGTTACCCGCATCAGAAATTGCAGCCAAAATAAATGCTTCACAGAGTTCAAGTCACAGACACATCTCAACATCAACTGTTCAGAGGAGACTGTGTGAATCAGGACTTCATGGTCGAATTGCTGCAAAGAAACCACTACTAAAGGACAACAATAATAAGAAGAGACTTGCTTGGGCCAAGAAACACGAGCAATGGACATTAGACCGGTGGAAATCTTTTCAAATTTGAGATTTTGGTTCCAACCGCCGTGTCTTTGTGAGACGTGGTGTGGGTGAACGGATGTGTATTTCCCAACGTAAAGCATGGAGGAGGAGGTGTTATGGTGTGGGGGTGCTTTGCTGGTGCCACTGTCTGTGATTGATTTGGAATTCAAGAGACACTTAACCAGCATGGCTACCACAGCATTCTGCAGCGATACGCCATCCCGTCTGGTTTGGGATTTTGTTACGTTAAAGCATTATTCTGAAATGGATTCAATTGTTTTTTCGCCTCATCAGTCTACACACAATACCCCATAATGACAAAGCAAAAACAGATTTTTAGAAATTTTTGCAATTTTTGAAAATGTATTAAAAACTGAAAAAACATAAATACATTATTTACTTAAGTATTCAGACCCTTTGCTATGAGACTCGAAATTGAGCTCAGGTGCATCCTGTTTCCATTGATCATCCTTGAGATGTTTCTACAACTTGATTGGAGTCAGCCTGTGGTAAATTACGTTGATTGGACATGATTTGGAAAGGCACACACCTGTCTATATAAGGTCCCACAGTTGACAGTGCATGTCAGAACAAAAACCCAACCATGAGATCAAAGGAATTGTCCGTAGAGCTCCGAGACAGGATTGTGTCGAGGCACTGATCTGGGGAAGGGTACCAAAAAACGTCTGCAGCATTGAAGGTCCCGAAGAACACAGTGGCCTCCATCATTCTTAAATGGAAGAAGTTTGGAACCACCAAGACTCTTCCTAGAGCTGGCCGCCTGGCAAAACTGAGCAATCGGGGAAGTAGGACCTTGGTCAGGGAGGTGACAAAGAACCTGATGGTCATACTGACAGAGCTCCAGAGTTCCTCTGTGGAGATGGGAGAAACTTCCAGAGGGACAACCATCTCTGCAGCACTCCACCAATCAGGCCTTTATGGTAGTGGCCAGACGGAAGCCACTTCTCAGTGAAAGGCACATGACAGTTCGCTTGGAGTTTGCCAAAAGGCACCTAAAGGACTCTCAGACCATGAGAAACATGATTCTCTGGTCGGATGAAACCAAGATTGAACTCTTTGACCTGAATGCCAAGCGTCATGTCTGGAGAAAACCTGGCACCATCCCTACGGTGAAGCATGGTGGTGGCAGCATCATGCTGTGGGGATGTTTTTCAGCGGCAGGGACTGGGAGTCTAGATTCTGCTGAGATTTTTTGTGATATCTAAAATGTTCATAGTTGTAAATAATGGTATTTTGCAGCAAAAGTTAATTAAATGGTTAAGAAAACCTCCAGGTGATGTTGTATTCAAGCTCTCACCGGTAGGGTTATAAAACTGTTGGTTAGAGCTTCCCTGGTCCACACTGCAGTCCAGTTGGTGGTGATAATGCACCATTAAAGTTGGTTGCCAACATCCAATAAACAAAACAAAAAAATCTAACCACAACACAAAATAAAGGAAGAAAAGAGAAAAAAACACCTCTAAATCGTCTTTTAGCAAACTGCTTTGCGTACCTGTGAGCAAGGCTAACCATGTGTAGTTATGCGAAAACAAAGTGTTAAGCTTAAGTTCTGTGTGCTGCCATTTTGGCAGTGTTATGTTTGTTGGTGTGTACTATGTAGCTTACATGCTAACGGTAGCTAACTAGCTAGGTAATAACTACCTTAACAAGTTAGCTAGCTAGCTAACATCAGTTAACACGGTCGATTGTGTGTGGGTGGTTGTGCAAAATACTGTTTTTGTCTGATATTGGTACCAGTTGTATCTGAGCTGGTCATCCTTTTTTTGGTTTAACTTGGTGGTAAACGTTAGTGTCAGAGGCCATATTACTGTAGCTTAGATAGTCTACTCTTGCCGTATTATGAAGCTAGCTAACGTTAGCCACTGAGGCTATAGTTGGTACAGTGCCTTGCAAAAGTATTCATCCCCCTTTGGCGTTTTTCCTATTTTGTTGCATTACAACCTGTAATTTAAATGGATTTTTATTTGGATTTCATGTAATGGACATACACAAAATAGTCCAAATTGGTGAAGTGAAAAAAAATAAAAAAAACTTGTTTCAAAAAATTCAAAAAAATCAATAATGTTAAAGTGGTGCGTGCATACAGTTGAAGTCGAAAGTTTACATACACATTAGCCAAATACATTTAAACTCAGTTTTTCACAATTCCTAACATTTAATCCTAGTAAAAATTCCCTGTCTTAGATCAGTTAGGATCACCACTTAATTTTGGTCAAATGTAATGTGAAATGTCAGAATAATAGTAGAGATAATGTTTATTTAAGCTTTTATTTCTTTCATCAGATTCCCAGTGGGTCAGAAGTTTACATACACTCAATTAGTATTTGGTAACATTGCCTTTAAATTGTTTAACTTGCGTCAAACGTTTCGGGTAGCCTTCCACAAGCTTCCCACAATAAGTTGGGTGATATTTGGCCCATTCCTCCTGACAGAGCTGGGGTAACTGATTCAGGTTTGCAGGCCTCCTTGCTCGCACACGCTTTTTCAGTCCTGCCCACAAATGTTCTATAGGATTGAGGTCAGGGCTTTGTGATGGCCACTCCAATACCTTGACTTTGTTGTCCTTATGCCAGAAATGCTCACTAACAGGGATATAAACTCATTTGTGCACAACATTTGAGAGAAATAAGCTTGTGAGTACGGAACATTTCTGGGATCTTTTATGTCAGCTCATGTAACATTGGACCAACACTTTTTCACGTTGCGTACATTTTTTTGTTAAATGTAGTTGTACAACACCGTTACTTAGCTGCTAGTTGGCTAGCTAGATTGCTAACGTAACTATTTAGCTACAGTGGCTTGCGAAACTATTCACCCCCCTTGGCATTTTTCCTATTTTGTTGCCTTACAAACTGGAATTAAAATGGATTTTTTGGAGGTTTGTATCATTTGATTTATGCAACATGCCTACCATTTTGAATATGCAAAATATTTTTGGGGTGAAACAAACAAGAAATAAGACAAAAAAACTGAAAACTTGAGCATGCATAACTATTCACCCCCCCCCCCAAAGACAATACTTTGTAGAGCCACCTTTTGCAGCAATTACAGATGCAAGTCTCTTGGGGTATGTCTCTATAAGGTTGGCACATCTAGCCACTGGGATTTTTGCCCATTCTTCAAGGCAAAACTGCTCCAGCTCCTTCAGGTTGGATGGGTTCCGCTGGTGTACAGCAATCTTTAAGTCATACCACAGATTCTCAATTGGATTGAGGTCTGGGCTTTGACTAGGCCATTCCAAGGCATTTAAATGTTTCCCCTTAAACCACTCGAGTGTTGCTTTAGCAGTATGCTTAGGGTCATTGTCCTGCTGGAAGGTGAACCTCCATCCAAGTCTCAAATCTCTGGAAGACTGAAACAGGTTTCCCTCAAGAATTTCCCTGTATTCAGTGCGATCCATCATTCCTTCAATTTTGACCAGTTTCCCAGTCCCTGGTGTTCTCGGGGTGATGAGAGGTGTTGGGTTTGTGCCAGACATAGCGTTTTCCTTGATGCGGCCCTCTCTTGGCAGGTTTGTTGTGGTGCCATATTCTTTCCATTTTTTAATAATGGATTTAATGTTGTGCCATGGGATGTTCAAAGTTTCAGATATTTTTTTATAACCCAACCCTGATCTGTGCTTCTGCACAACTTTGTCCCTGACCTGTTTGGAGAGCTCTTTGGTCTTCATGGTGCCGCTTGCTTGGTGGTGCCCCTTGCTTAGTGGTGTTGCAGACTCTGGGGCCTTTCAGAACAGGTGAATATATACTGAGATTATATGACAGATCATGTGACACCTAGATTGCACACAGGTGGACTTTATTTAACTAATTATGTGACTTGTGAAGGTAATTGGTTGCACCAGATCTTATTTAGGGGCTTAATAGAAAAGGGGGTGATAACAAATGCACGCACCACTTTTCAGTTATTAATTTTTTAGAATTTTTTGAAATAAGTTATTTTTTTCATTCCACTTCAGCAATTTGGACTATTTTGTGTATGTCCATTACATGAAATCCAAATAAAAATCAATTTAAATTACAGGTTGTAAAGCAACAAAATAGGAAAAACGCCAAGGGGGATGAATACTTTTGCATGGCACTGTACTGGTCAGTAGCGGCTGTGTTGTATGAGATGCTATCCTGCAAAACCAACGTGTGACAGCTTGGTCCATAGATGCCGTGTATCAAGTTTTAAGTGATTTTCACAAAATTCTAAATGCAGGAAAATCCATCATGGCTTATAGTTCCTTGATGCAAATTTGTTCCTTGTGAGGAGAGGGACCAATATACCGAATTTCAGGACTCTAGCTCAAACGGGGTGAGGGGCGTGACCTTTCAGAATTTGCATTTTCAATAGCTTGTTAAAGCGCCACCATGTGGCTAATTGGCATGGCATTGCATGAAAGGGTGTGGCCCTTTACCATCATGCAAGGTTTGCAACCTCCTAGACATTACCATCTCAAAGGAATTTGCTTTTTTTCACCAATCGGCAGAAGGAAAATAATAATAATAAACAACGCCAACAAATACAATAGGGTTTCACCAAGCTTCGCTGGCTTGAACCCATAATTAAAGCTACAAGTGGCAATGCCAGGTTTCACACTGTGGGCCCACTGTGCCACCATCAGGACAAATTGGACACATCGCCCTAGGATGAGTTAATTCTGTACTTACCACACATGCCAAATATCAGAACAAAAAATCTAACAGATAGTCCAGAATGCTTTTGATGCATTTCTTACCATTTCTAATGATGATAGCTATTTGTATTTATTATGGATCCCCATTAGCTGCTGCCAAGGCAGCAGCTACTCTTCCTGGGGACCAGCAAAATTAAGGCAGTTACACATTTAAATTTTTTTTACAATATATTCATAACAGATTTCACAGCACACTAAGTGTGTGCCCTCAGGCCCCTACTCCACTACCACATATCTACAACACAAAATCCATGTGTATGTGTGTGTATAGAGCGTATGTTTTCATGTGTGTGTATGCATGTGTCTGTGCCTATGTTTGTGTTGCTTCACAGTCCCCGCTGTTCCATAAGGTGTATTTGTATCTGTTTTTTAAATCTGATTTTACTGCTTGCATCAGTTACCTGAGTTGGAATAGAGTTCCATGTAGTCATGGCTCTATATAGTACTGTGCGCCTCCCATAGTTTGTTCTGGACTTGGGGACTGTGAAGAGACCTCTGGTGGCATGTCTTGTGGGGTATGCATGGGTGTCTGAGCTGTGTGCCAGTCGTTCAAACAGACAGCTCGGTGCTTTCAACCTGTCAACCCCTCTCACAAACACAAGCAGTGATGAAGTCAATCTCTCCTCCACTTTGAGTCAGGAGAGATTGACATGCATATTATTAATGTTTGCTCTCTGTGTACATTCAAGTCCCTCTTTGTGGCACCTGACTACACGACTCAACAGTAGTCCAGGTGCGATAAAACTAGAGCCTGTAGGACCTGCCTTGTTGATAGTGCTGTTAAGAAGGCAGAACAGTGCTTAATTATGGACAGACTTCTCCCCATCTTAACTACTTTTGTATCAATGTGTTTTGACCATGACAGTTTACAATCCAGGGTTACTCCAAGCAGTTTAGTCACCTCAACTTTGTTAATCTCCACATTATTTATTACAAGATTTAATTGAGGTTTGGAGTTTAGTGATGATTTGTTACAAATACAATGCTTTTAGTTTTAGAAATATTTAGGACTAACTTATTCCTTGCCACCCACTCTGAAACTAACTGCAACTCTTTCTTAATTGTTGCAGTCATTTCAGTCGCTGTAGTAGCTGACATGTATAGTGTTGATTCATCCGCATTCATAGACACTCTGGCTTTACTCAAAGCCAGTGGCATGTCATTAGCAAAGATTGAAAAGAGTAATGGGCCTAGACAGCTGCCCTAGGGAATTCCTGATTTTACCTGGATTATGTTGAAGATGCTTCCATTAAAGAACACCCTCTGTGTTCTGTTAGACAAATAACTCTGTATCCACAATATAGCAGATGGAGTAAAGCCATAACACATTTTTCCAGCAGCAGACTATGATCGATAATGTCAAAAGCCTCACTGAAGTCTAACAAAACAGTCACCACAATCTTTTTATCATCATTTTCTCTCAGCCAATCATCAGTCAATTGTGGAGGTGCTGTGCTTGTTGAATGTCCTTCTCTATAAGCATGCTGAAAGTTTGTTGTCAATTTGTTTACAGTAAAATAGCATTGTTTCTGGTCAAACACAATTTTTTCCAATAGTTTACTAAGGGTTGGTAACAGGCTAATTGGTCGGCTATTTGAGCCAGTAAAGGGGGCTTTACTATTCTTAGGTAGTGGAATGACTTTTGCTTCCCTCCAACCCTGGGGGCACACACATTCTAGTAGGCTTAAATTGAAAATATGGCAAATAGGAGTGGCAATATCGTCCGCTATTATCCTCAGTAATTTTCCATCCAAGTTGTCAGACCCCGGCGGCTTGTCATTGTTGATAGACAACAATAATTTTTCACCTCTTCCATTACGGAATTCAAAATTACAACGTTTGTCTTTCATAATTTGGTCAGATATACTTGGATGTGTAGTGTTAGCAATTGTTGCTGGCATGTCATGCCTAATTTTGCTAATCTTGCCAATGAAAAAATCATTGAAGTAGTTGGCAATATCAGTTGGTTTTGTGATGAATGAGCCATCTAATTCAATGAATGATGGAGCTGAGTTTGCCTTGTTTCCCAAAATTTCATTTAAGGTACTCCAAACCTTTTTACTATCATTCTTTGTCATTTATCTATGTTTCATAGTGTAGTTTCTTGTTAATTTTATTCAGTTTAGTCACACAATTTCTCAATTTGCAATACATTTGCCAATCGGTTGTGCAGCCAGACTTATTTGCCATTCCTAGGCTTGGGTCATTGTTACGTCATTGTCTCAACACAGTCTTATAATGCTGTGAAAGGATCCAGGAACCCAAATGATTTGGGTGGATCCCATCCTCCTTATAAAACGTGTTTTGTTTCCAAAAGGTATCGAAATTGTCAACAACCATTACACCCATTGAGCTGCAATAATCACGTAGCTAGTTGTGAAGAGCAAGAATCTTGCTAAAGCGTTCAATGCCACGATTCAGAGAGGTCACGGGGCCAGATATGATGTGTTTTTTGTTAGTGTCTAGCAGAGAGTCAATCTTTAAAATCCAGTTTCAACTGTTCAGAGCTGCCCTTCATAATGTCATTAAAACCCACATGGACTACGATAGAATCGATTTCCTTGTCCTGGCGTATTATATTCGGGAGCAACTTAGTAAGGTCATTTACTCGAGCTCCGGGATAGGACATTGTTTTTGCACCAGGAACGGTCACATTTGTTACCATAGAGTTGCACAAAATCACGGCTGGTGAGAAGGACGAGGAAATCTGCCCACTCTTACGCTTCACAGGATGCAGGCGTCCGACAGATGGAGAAGCCCCGCTCGATCTAGAGCAGGGACGGAAGGTTGCCGACGTCGACTTCGGAATCGTAGTAGTAGGCACTGCAGCCGCAGACACAGGCACCACCAGCGATGAAGGTGCAGGAAGATCAGGCTCCAGGACGGCGAAACTATTCACTGGGAGTGTAGACTGCTTTGCGGGAGGTTGCTGTCTTCGGCTTCCACGGCACGTGACATGCGACGATCGTTGATTGCCTTTCTCCTCATGCTGTGCTCCTTCGATGGCGCTATCAGATGGGGGAGCTCCGGGCAACACCGGCCAGTCAGATAATGACAAACTACAAGCCGGAGATGCATCCAACAAGCAGGAACGCCGTCCAGCCACCGGTGTAGAAAATGTAAACATTTCACTCTGCGTTTTCCCCAGTTTCTTACGTAGGCTGGCGACCTGCATGATCAAGGAATCCACCTCAAGCCTATAATCCTCGGCAAGTAAACAATTGCCGCATTGGAACTCAGAGTGATCCGGTTTGTCCTGAAACAAAGAGTAATAGATACAGCTCCTAAAGTGCTGGAACCATTCATTTAGTTCTCCAGACAAAAGGGCTCCATTGTAAACTCATCTGGTTCCAACTTCGTTAGTTTGATGGCTAGCAGCTTAGATATAACCGCTAGACTGATCGACACCAAATGTGGTATGTCGCATCTATGGATGCAGGTCTTCAAAAATAATATTTTCCAAGAGTCTAGCTAAAACAACATGGCCGCTATGCGCCAATGTGCTTGCATGAACATTTCTTCCTGTCCAACAGAACCACCATGTGGCCAAACTCAACCGTACACTACAGGTTAGCTAGACTCATGTTCCTGAGCATGTGTGCCACATTTCATCACTCTGAGTCAAACAGATCAAGAGATATAAACATGTACCTGTTAGAGCGCCAGAATGTGGTCGATCTGAATGTGCTTGCATATGTTGTCTTTTTTTGTCTTCTTTTTTCTCTCTCTTTAGGGGGTAGATCAGCTTTAATATTGCAGATAGATTATGGGTTCTATCAGTGTAATTTTTCGCATAATTTACAATCCCTCACATATTTCAAATATACACAGTACCAGTCAAAAGTCTGGACACACCTACACATTCAAGGGTTTTTCTATATTTTTACAATTTTCTACATCGTTGAATAATAGTGAAGACATCAAAACTCTAAAATAACACATATGTAATCATTTATTAACCAAAAAAGTGTTAAACAAATCAAAGTATATTTTATATTTTAGATTCTTCAAATAGCCACCCTTTGCCTTGATGACAGCTTTGCACACTCTTGGCATTCTCTCAACCAGCTTCAAGCGGTAGTCACCTGGAATGCATTTCAATTAACAGGTGTGCCTTCTTAAAAGTTATTTTTTAAGATAGCCCTATTTGGTAAAAGACCAAGTCCATATTATGGCAAGAACAGCTCAAAAAAGCAAAGAGAAACGAAAGTCCATCATTACTTTAAGACATGAAGGTCAGTCAATATGAAACATTTCAAGAACTTTAAAACTTTCTTGAAGTGCAGTCACAAAAACCATCAAGCGATAAAACTAGCTCTCATGAGGACCACCACAGGAATGGAAGACTCAGAGTTACCTCTCCTCCAAAGGATAAGTTCATTAGAGTTACCAGTCTCAGAAATTGCAGCCCAAATAAATGCTTCACGGAGTTCAAGTAACAGACACATCTAAACATCAAGTGTTCAGAGGGGACTGTGTGAGTCAGGCCTTCATGGTCGAATTGCTGCAAAGAAACCACTGCTAAAGGACACCAATAAGAAGAAGAGACCTGATTGTACCAAGAAACACGAGCAATGGACATTAGACCGGTGGAAATTTGTCCTTTGGCCTGGAGTCCAAATTTGAGATTTTGCTTCCAACCGCCGTGTCTTTGTGAGACACAGTATGGGTGAACGGATGATCTCCGCATGTGTATTTCCCACCGTAAAGCACGGAGGAGGAAGTGTTATGGTGTGGGTGTGCTTTGCTGGTTACACTGTATGTGATTTATTTAGAATTCAAGGCACACTTAACCAGCATGGCTACCACAGCATTCTGCAGCGATACGCCATCCCATCTGGTTTGGGCTTAGTGGGACTATCCTTTGTTTTTCAACAGGACAATGACCCAACACACCTCCAGACTGTGTAAGGGCTATTTTACCAAGAAGGAGAGTGATGGAATGGTGCATCAGATTAACTTGCCTCCACAATCCCCCGATCTCAAACCAAATTGAGATGGTTTGGGAAGAGTCGGACGGCAGAGTGAAGGAAAAGCAGACAACAAGTGCTAAGCATATGTGGGAACTCCTTCAAGACTGTTGGAAAAGCATTCCAGGTGAAGCTGGTTGAGAGAATGCCAAGAGTGTGCAAAGCTGTCATCAAGGCAAAGGGAAGAATCTCAAATGTAAAATATGTTTTGATTTGTTTAACACGTTTTGGTTACAACATATATCCATATGTGTTATTTCATAGTTTTGATGTCTTCACTATTATTCTATAATGTAGAATATAGTAAAAATAAAGAAAACCATTTGAATGAGTAGGTGTGTCCAAACTTTTGACTGGTACTGTATATTTTCCCCTAACCCTACCACCCCTCCCCTAATTGGAGTAAACTAAAGACAACAATACTTAGGCATCTACTTACAGATTATATATACTATCTACATTTTACAGACAATATATTTTACATTAGTTATCTTTTTTTAGTTGTTTTGGTCCACCCTTCAGCTACCCTCAATCCATCCCATCTATCTCTGAACACCATCCAGTTTTGATTTCTCAACCGTGCTGTAATGTTTCACGAAAGTTCTGAACCTTACTATTCTCATAGTTTCTACAGATTGTAAATTAAAGATGAAAATTTTTACTTAGAGTATTATTATATTATTGATCGACTTTGAAAATGTAGTACGAATACAAAACTGAGATTTTACATTTACATAAGTATTTTCAGACCCTTTACTCAGTGAAGTGAGGGAAAAAGTATTTGATCACCTGCTGATTTTGTACATTTGCCACTGACAAAGACATGATCAGTCAATAATTTTAATGGTAGGTTTATTTGAATAGTGAGAGATAGAATAACAACAAAAAAATCCTGAAAAAAGCATGTCAAAAATGTTACAAATTGATTTGCATTTTAATGAGGGAAATAAGTATTTGACCCCTCTGCAAAACATGATTTAGTACTTGGTGGCAAATCCCTTTTTGGCAATCACAGAGGTCAGACATTTATTGTAGTTGGCCACCAGGATTGCACACATCTCAGGAGGGATTTTGTCCCACTCCTCTTTGCAGATCTTCGCCAAGTCATTAAGGTTTCGAGGCTGACGTTTGGCAACTCGAACATTTAGCTCCCTCCACAGATTTTCTATGGGATTAAGGTCTGGAGACTGGCTAGGCCACTCCAGGACCTTAATGTGCTTCTTCTTGAGCCACTCCTTTGTTGCCTTGGCCATGTGTTTTGGGTCATTGTCATGCTGGAATACCCATCCACGACCCATTTTCAATGCCCTGGCTGGGGGAAGGAGGTTCTCACTCAAGATTTGACGGTACATGGCCCCGTCCATCGTCCCTTTGATGCGGTGAAGTTGTCCTGTCCCCTTAGCAGAAAAACACCCCCAAAGCATTATGTTTCCACCTCCATGTTTGACGGTGGGGATGGTGTTCTTGGGGTCATAGGCAGCATTCCTCCTCCTCCAAACACGGCGAGTTGAGTTGCCAAAGAGCTCAATTTTGGCCTCATCTGACCACAACACCTTCACCCAGTTCTCCTCTGAATCATTTAGATGTTCATTGGCAAACTTCAGATGGCCCTGTACAGTGGATAAAAAAAGTATTTAGTCAGCCACCAATTGTGCAAGTTCTCCCACTTAAAAATATGAGAGAGGCCTGTAATTTTCATCATAGGTACACGTCAACTATGACATACAAATTGAGAGAAAAAAAATCCTGAAAATCACATTGTAGGATTTTTAATGAATTTATTTGCAAATTATGGTGGAAAATAAGTATTTGGTCAATAACAAAAGTTTCTTAATACTTTGTTATATACCCTTTGTTGGCAATGACACAGGTCAAACATTTTCTGTAAGTCTTCACAAGGTTTTCACACACTGTTGCTGGTATTTTGGCCCATTCCTCCATGCAGATCTCCTCTAGAGCAGTGATGTTTTGGGGCTGTCGCTGGGCAACACAGACTTTCAACTCCCTCCAAAGATTTTCTATGGGGTTGAGATCTGGAGACTGGCTAGGCCACTCCAGGACCTTGAAATGCTTCTCACGAAGCCACTCCTTCGTTGCCCGGGCGGTGTGTTTGGGATCATTGTCATGCTGAAAGACCCAGCCACGTTTCATCTTCAATGCCCTTGCTGATGGAAGGAGGTTTTCACTCAAAATCTCACGATACATGGCCCCATTCATTCTTTCCTTTACACGGATCAGTCGTCCTGGTCCCTTTGCAGAAAAACAGCCCCAAACCATGATGTTTCCACCCCCATGCTTCACAGTAGGTATGGTGTTCTTTGGATGCAACTCAGCATTCTTTGTCCTCCAAACACGACGAGTTGAGTTTTTACCAACAAGTTCTATTTTGGTTTCATCTGACCATGTGACATTCTCCCAATCCTCTTCTGGATCATCCAAATGCACTCTAGCAAACTTCAGACGGGCCTGGACATGTACTGGCTTAAGCAGGGGGACACGTCTGGCACTGCAGGATTTGAGTCCCTGGCGGCGTAGTGTGTTACTGATGGTAGGCTTTGTTACTTTGGTCCCAGCTCTCTGCAGGTCATTCACTAGGTCCCCTCGTGTGGTTCTGGGATTTTTGCTCACCATTCTTGTGATCATTTTGACCCCACGGGGTGAGATCTTGCGTGGAGCCCTGGATCGAGGGAGATTATCAGTGGTCTTGTATGTCTTCCATTTCCTAATAATTGCTCCTACAGTTGATTTCTTCAAACCAAGCTGCTTACCTATTGCAGATTAAGTCTTCCCAGCCTGGTGCAGGTCTACAATTTTGTTTCTGGTGTCCTTTGACAGCTCTTTGGTCTTGGCCATAGTGGAGTTTGGAGTGTGACTGTTTGAGGTTGTGGACAGGTGTCTTTTATACTGATAACAAGTTCAAACAGGTGCCATTAATACAGGTAACGAGTGGAGGACAGAGGAGCCTCTTAAATAAGAGGTTACAGGTCTGTGAGAGCCAGAAATCTTGCTTGTTTGTAGGTGACCAAATACTTATTTTCCACCATAATTTGCAAATAAATTCATTAAAAATCCTACAATATGATTTTCTGGATTTTTTTTTCTCAATTTGTCTGTCATAGTTGACGTGTACCTAAGATGAAAATTACAGGCCTCTCTCGTCTTTTTAAGTGGGAGAACTTGCACAATTGGTGGCTGACTAAATACTTTTTTTCCCCACTGTATATCCCTTTGGTCTCCCTTTCAGGTTTCTAGCAAAGCCCAGCCCAGCTTTGATATTGGTCATTGACTATTACCAATGTGCTATCATGAGGATTGTTGAGAAGTCTCCAATTAATAGATTCAACGTTGCTGTCAAAGTCATTTGAAAGAGTAGGTTCAACAGAGTAAATAAAATGGAACCATACTTTTATCAATCATATATTATCAATGATGCTATTTAGGCCTATATAGCATTTGTTTTAAATTCAGCCCAGGATTCAACCAAAAATACACAATACACATACAGTAGGCCTAGTAGGGTTTCAAGCTTTCGTTGATTTCAAATGGAATCTACAAGTTAATAATAAATATGTTGGATTCACGTCGCCATCTCAACCAAAAATAAAAATTAAAGAATAAGATTGAATCAAATCAAACTGTATTTAAAGTGCATTTAAAGTTTGATTTAATTTAGTCCTATTCTTTCACTTAGATTTTTTGTTGAAATGGATATGTGAATTCAACATAAATTATTAATTTGTAGACAAACTGGAATTAAAGCAAGACTCAGTGGCAAAGATGGAGCTATCCAATCCTACGATACATCTCCTTCAAAAGTTGATATTTGGTTGCGTTACCAAACACAATTCAATATCACTTTTGCAATGTGGTAAATAGCCTATTAACTTGTCGACAAGTTAACAAATGATATGTTAAATTCACATCTCCATCTCAACCAAAAATAAAAGTTAAAGAATAGGATTAAGCCAGTGGCTAAGATGGAACTATCCAAGAAGTAGATATAGCTTCTTTAAATGTTAATATGTGGTTGTGTTGTCAACCAAACATAATTCAATAAGACAGTAAATAGCCTAATGTTAAGACTATCTTACAAATGAATGTAACAGTATTTATTCAACCTTAAAATGAGTAAGACATCCATGGCCACATTGAGGTTACTGTAACAATAAATGTATTCTTATTAATCATAGAAACTGTATATGTTCAGGGTCATAGGTTTGTGGAAATCTTCACAATTGCTATAATAATCTGCACAGCATTGATCACTTGCAAAATGTACTGTCCTTGAATGTAATCTCAACAAACTACAATCCAGGTCATTTGTTTGTGCTATTACAGTGCCTTGCAAATGTATTCATTACCCCTTGGCGTTTTTCCTATTTTGTTGCATTACAACCTGTAATTTTAATGGACATACACAAAATAGTCAAAATTGGTGAAGTGAAATCAAAAAAATAACTTGTTTCAAGAAATTCCAAAAAAGAAATAACGGAAAAGTGGTGCGTGCATATGTATTCACCCACTTTGCTATGAAGCCCCTAAATAAGATCTGGTGCAACCAATTACCTTCACAAGTCACATAATTAGTTAAATAAAGTCCTCCTGTGTGCAATCTATGTGTCACATGATCTCAGTACATATACACCTGTTCTGAAAGGCCCCAGAGTCTGCAACACCACTAAGCAAGAGGCATCACCAAGCAAGCGGCACCATGAAGACCAAGGAGCTCTCCAAACAGGTCAGGGACAAAGTTGTGGAGAAGTACAGATCAGGGTTGGGTTATAAAAAAATATCCGAAACTTGGAACATCCCACGGAGCACCATTAAATCCATTATTAAAAATTTGAAAGAATATGGCACCACAACAAACCTACCAAGAGTGGGCCACCCACCAAAAGTCACGGACCAGGCAAGGAGGGTATTAATCAGAGAGGCAACAAAGAGACCAAAGATAACCCTGAAGGAGCTGCAAAGCTCCACAGCGGAGATTGGAGTATCTGTCCATAGGACCACCTTAAGCCATACACTCCACAGAGCTGGGCTTTATGGAAGAGTGGCCAGAAAAAAGCTATTGCTTAAAGAAAAAAATAAGCAAACACGTTTGGTGTTCCCCAAAAAACATGTGTGAGACTCCCCAAACATATGGAAGAAGGTACTCTGGTCAGATGAGACAAAAATTTAGCTTTTTGGCCATCAAGGAAAACGCTATGTCTGGCGCAAAGTCAACACCTCTCATCACCCCGAGAACACCATCCCCACAGTGAATCATGGTGGTGGCAGCATCATGCTGTGGGGATGTTTTTCACCGGCAGGGACTGGGAAACTGGTCAGAATTGAAGGAATGATGGATGGCGCTAAATACAGGGAAATTCTTGAGGGAAACCTGTTTCAGTCTTCCAGAGATTTGAGACTGGGACAGAGGTTCCCCTTCCAGCAGGACAATGACCCTAAGCATAATGCTAAAGCAACACTCAAGTGGTTTAAGGAGAAACATTTAAATGTCTTGGAATGGCCTAGTCAAAGCCCAGACCTCAATTCAATTGAGATTCTGTGGTTTGACTTAAAGATTGCTGTACACCAGCGGAACCCATCCAACTTGAAGGAGCTGGTGCAGTTTTGCCTTGAAGAATGGGCAAAAATCCCAGTGGCTAGATGTGCCAAGCTTATAGAGACATATCCCAAGAGACATGCATCTGTAATTGCTGCAAAAGGTGGCTCTACAAAGTATTGACTTTGGGGGGTTGAATAGTTATGCATGCTCAAGTCTTCTGTTTTCTTGTCTTATTTCTTGTTTGTTTCACCCCCAAAAAGATTTTGCATCTTCAAAGTGGTAGGCATGTTGTGTAAATCAAATGATACAAACCCCCCAAAAATCCATTTTAATTCCAGTTTGTAAGGCAACAAAATAGGAAAAATACCAAGGGGGGATTAATACTTTCGCAAGCCACTGTAGATCAAGCACAGTGATAAAACATTTAGTTGTATAAATAAATAAAATATCTGACATTGTATTCCCATTTGAACATTGGTGTGGTTTTAAATGTTTGATAGCGCAGTGATAATACATTGCGAATTCAACAAACTTTTGGGTGAAAATCGGTTGGAATCTTGTTGATCAACGTATCTACTAAAAAGCATGAGCTGGCGCGCACCCAGAGAAAATTATTTTGTTTAGAGGTGCTGACTAAAGGCGAATACACTGTAAGCTATAAAAACAAAAAGAGTCGCACACTCCATTTCTATAAACTCCCAGTAATTTATTGGGTAAAACACCAATGTTTCATCATCACTGTGCCTTCTTCAGGGTAATGTCGTGAATGCTAATTTCACATATATATTTAATTGTTTCCAATGTCATTAAATTTTTGTTACATGTAATCTTTCGGTTCAACCATGATGTATAATAAGCATCATCTCTCGGGTGGCGCAGTGGTCTAAGGCACGGCATCGCAGTGCTAGCTGTGCCACTAGAGATCCTGGTTCGAATTCAGGCTCTGTCGTAGCTGGCTGTGACCGGGAGACCCATGGAGCGGCGAACAATTGGTCCAGGGTAGGGGAGGGAATGGCCAGCAGGGATGTAGCTCAGTTGGTAGAGCATGGCGTTTGCAACACTAGGGTTGTGGGTTCGATTCCCACGGGGGTATGAAAAAAAATAAAAATAATGTATGCGCTCACTAACTGTAAGTTGCTCTGGATAAGAGTGTCTGCTAAATGACTAAAATGTAAATCAACAGGGGGAACATATTGGGTGTACGCTGATAAGCTGTAGAAAGAATATATTCCTTTATAAGATCAAAGTCAATACCAAATATTACCCATTCTTCACATTTAAATTATGTGGTGTGCCCAGTGGGAAGAGAAAGAGAGAGGGGCAGAGTTGCCCTTCTGTCGTCCTCTCTCTATTATGCAACGGATTTGATTTTATGTGATATTTACGCAAGTTTGCATCTGGCGTGTCAAACACTTGTTTCAGACACTTGAACTCCATCTGTCTCATTTTCTGTGATGAATAAAAGTTGGACATTGACTGCTTTGTTTCAGTGATAACAGAGACTGCATAACCTTTTGGAGGTATTCAACAACTTCTTACGCCATTGGAACACAGTGAATGAGGAATGCTTGTGTGTGTGTATGTGTGTATTTATGTTTGTGTGTGTTTGTGCTTTTGTTTGTGTGTGTGACACATTTGGGTCCATGTCAGGAACAATTAAACTTCATCTGGATTTCCCAAACTAGATTCCCAAAACGGAGCATTTATGGGCTACCGCAACTCATTTTATAAGAATGAACTTAAAGGAAAATGACTGTCTAAGATGACTATGAAGATATTAAAAAGATGACTGAAGATGAATGGAGATTCAAGTTAAAATAAAATAGCTGTAACACCAATGGGACACTGAATAAGGAATGATGAACTGTGAGTGTGTGTGTCTGTCAGCCATGATGAAGGGAGTGACCACCACCCCATCCTCACTTCCTTCTCCCTTCAGCTCCACCAGGTTCCCCCCCCAAAAAGAAACACAATTTCAAAAAAGCTGACTGGATAATGTCAGAGAATGTGTAGTAAGGAGAACACAAAAAACATCACAAAATCCCCAGAGGACCCCCAGAGCAGTGATCAGCTGGCCGAGAGGTTGGGGAGGATCCTCAATCAAGGCCCGAGAGGGGACCATACCACTCACCACCACTGAGCTATCATCACAACAGCTTCGACCCCATTTCCTTAAACTCAAAGAAAAATGAAAACAAAGGAGAGAATTCATCATTTCAAAACAGAAGTCAACTGGCACCAGAACCAAATCAAACACCAACTCACCTTGCACAAGCAGAAAAAATTGTCCACATTTGACAATTGGACAAAGACTACAACCCCCGCACTTTCTGACAAAACATGTAAAGACAATGGAAACAAAGTCAACAACACAACATCAGCCCTAGTCCCAAACGGCAAGCTCCTGGAGAACAACCAACAAAAATCACAAGCCTTCTGCATCTACCTTTAACAAGTACATTCATGCCTAGATTACCCAAAATTTGATCAAGCATAAGTGAGCTTGCCAACACCACATACAAACCAATACTCCATAACAACCTAGCTCACCCTTTTCAGGACCAGTGACACCTAAAGAACTCAAGACCCATATAAAAGTGACAAGGGTAAAAGCCCCAGGAGAGGAAGAGGTTGACAACATTACCAACCATTTCCCCACACCCTGTAAATCGGCACTGGTGACAATGAGTAAGAAACCTGGAAAAGACCCACAAAATGTCACAAACGATCGGCCCTTAAGTCTTTTAAGCAACCTGGGGAAACTTTTAGAAATTGTTTTTAACAAGAGACTGAGACAACATTCATGAAGGGAGATCAACCACTGATAACATTTTAAGAATGTGGCACCAAGGTCTTCTTGTCACGGTTTCGGCCGAGGCTGCCTCTCTTCCTTGCTCGGGCAGGCTTCGGCGTTCGTCGTCTCCGGAATACTAGCTGCCACCGTTGCATGTTTCTATGTTCGTTTGCTTTTGTCTGATTGTTGTCACACCTGTTATCATTTAGTGTCATTAGTGTCCTATTTAGTTCTCGTTGTGTTTGTCAGGTGTTGTGTGTGATTGTTTTACTGTCGTGCCGGTAGGCTGGATATTTACTGTTTGCTCGGTTGAGCTAGTTTGCTCCTTAGTTTTGGAGTATTTTGTCGCACCTGTTTGTGCGCTTGTGTTTACGCCTACGTGCGGAGCTTTTGCCTCAGGGCATTTATTTCGTGTTTGTTTTGCTGTGCCTCACTAAAGTCTGTTGGACTAACGTACTGCGTCCTGCGCCTGATTCCACCCACACCCACCTACATCTACCTTGACACTTCTCTACAAGCTACAGCAAACTCAAGATCCCACCACAAACAATACATATAATCCAGAGCTTTCTCACACACGGGACAAAAAGTAAAGGTTGGTTAATCTTTCTCCACTCCCTTCACACCCGAGGCTGGGGTCCCACAAGGCGCTGTCTTGAGTCCACTCCTGTTTTTAATCTACATATCTGATATTTGTAACCCTCTCCCTACAGTCGAAAATGTGTCCCAATTCGAAGATTACCTATGCTATTGGACATCATCCATGCACCCACAACAAGTAAGGAAGAAGCTCTAGGTGGATTTTTTTTTTAACCACCTGAAAGCCCTGTGTGGGAGGATTACCCGAGCCACGCCATCAACTGTATTGAAAGTCTACCAAAGCTATGTCAGGCCTGTCTTCGAGTACACTCCCCACAACAAAAACACAAGCTACAAATAATCCAGAACACAGCAATAAGAGCAGCCTATGGCTTCCCTAGATCCAATCCTGTCACCTACCTTCACGCAATCTCCAGTCTTAGAACAATCAACGAGCGCCTGGACCTGTTGGGACAGAAATACATCCACAAAGCAAAAGACAACCCATTACTGAAGAAAACATTAGAAGAAGCAATACAAACACACTCCTCTCTCCATCATACACAAGAAAATACATGGAGATACACATAAAAAATATATGATCTTATGATAAACAGTTAACTAGCCTACATACACATAATCATTTTTGGTTCCAGGTAGAACCCTTTTGGGTTCCATGTAGAACCCTTTCCACAGAGTGTTCTACATGGAAACAAAAGGATTCTACCTGGAACCAAAAAAGAGTTATACCTGGAACCAAAAAAAGATTTAACCTATGCAGACAGCCGAAGAACCCTTTTGGGACCCTTTTTTCTAAGAGTGTATGTTCTAAATAGTATGTAGTATGATTAGTACATAGGCCATCCCCGAAATCTGTCTTGCTTACTACTTACGAAAACGTAAGCTGTAAGCCACACATATTAACATACTAGACTCATCCATACTAAGAAGGCGTCATCTAATGTGCAATCGTGCTTGTTCCCCTCCCTTTGTTCATTTTGGAAGAGCGCGTCCCCTTATCTGATTATCAGTTTTCAGACACACATGGGTCTGAAAATACGTTTCTCTTCCTCAATAGCATGCAGCGAATTCATACTAGATGAAAAGCTGAAATGAGTACGACATCCTTGCATTAAAAGCATGCTAAATGTTCAATATTTCACATACTTTAAAACAGAGGGCAGGCAAACAACAGGTCAAGGGCAGGCAGAGGTCAGTAATCCAGATCAGAGTCCAAAAGGTACAGAACAGCAGGCAGTTTCAGGGTCAGGGCAGGCAGAGGTCAATAATCCAGGGTGGTGTGACAAGGTACAGAACGGCAGGCAGGCTCAGGGTCAGGGCAGGCAGAATGGTCAAAACCGGGAAAACTAGAAAACAGGAACTTGAGAACGACAGGGGCAAGGGGAAAACCGCTGGTAGGCTTGATGAAACAAAAGGAACTGGCAACAGACAACCAGAGAACACAGGTATAAATACACTGGGGATAATGGGGAAGATGGGCGACACCTGGAGTGGGGTGGAGACAATCACAAAGACAGGTGAAACAGATCAGGGTGTGACAGTAAGCAATAGGCTAGTGGAAAATACAGACACAATCACTGTCTATGTCTGAAATCAGTCTTGCCTATTACTTCTTAAAACAACATACTGTGTACTAGTGGTAGTAAATACTTTTTAGAACATAGTGTTTAGTAAAAATGTAGGCAGTAAGCATCAGCCCGTCCCCTTATCTGATTATCAGTTGATTTTCAGCTGTTGTCAAACACACGTGGGTGTGAAAATACTTGTATCTTCCTCAATGCAGCAAATTTATACTAGATGAAAAGCCGAAATGAGTATGACATCCAGACATTTAAATCAGGGCTTCCCAAACTCAGTCCTGCCCCCCCCCCCCCCTCCCCCCGAATGCACATTTTGGTTTTTGCCCTAGCGCTACACAGCTGATTAAAATAACCAACTCATCATTTAATTATTTGAATCCGCTGTGTAGTGCTAGGACACAAGTATGGGTATCTGGACACAGCCACAGTCTACGAACCACACCTCCCACTTTCCCGCCCCTCTCACTCTATTGCCTACCCCTTACCCCATATCATTTATCCCCATTCTTCTATAAGCCTGTCTTTACATCCATTTCCAATACCCACTGGCGCTATCCCCCCTTCCATCCTCTATGCCCCCTCTCCCCTCCACTGGGGCACAAAGGGAGCACACTCTCACCCCTGTCCTGTCTGTGGTTTCTCGAGGGGGCATGCTGTCCCCCGCAATACCCCACAATCCCTGTCTACTGCCACCATAGTGCTGGGAGTGTTTACAGGCTGTCTGTAAAGTGGTTGACTAGCTGCCAACAAAGTCCAAATGTGCCAAAATCTCCAGCATGATGTTCATTGTACCATCCTCCCACCTTCTAGGAACTTTGTCAATGTTTGCACACAGAGAGGGGGGATAATAACCAGTAGCCTAAATTGGTTGTTGGGTTACACTTCATAATAAATATCATGAATAAGCATTAATAAACAATGTATACACTATTATATTTGTAAGCATTTATAAACATTTATAAGCATTATAAGCTTTCCATTTCATAAGCATTTATAACATTTATAATAATTTAATGCATATGTAAGCATTTATAAACATGTATACGTGTTAATAAAGGCTTATTCATGAACATTATTAAGTGTTACCGATTGTTGTAGCTGATGTGGATCATTTTGGATGCTTAACATTGAGTTGTGACTAGGCCCTGTAGTGCTGCAGACATTCCTAGAATCTAACTGTCAGAGAGGAAAATCTAATGGAAATAGGGCTACTTTGCTTTGTGGTGTTGTTGTTTCCTTTCCCCATTTTTGCGTTCCTGGTTGACGGTAAAGTCTGTTGCAGTAATCAGTGACAGTGTGTGTAAATGTATATATGAGATTACTTGGAGGTTAGATACTGTAAGTATGCAAGCTCACCTTCTAAAGAATCCACCGCTGCATCATATAGGGACTGGCAGTACATACGTTTGGATTAATAAAATATGGATGTGAGGCTTTATCAAGGAGTTCCCTGGGTGTTTGATAGAGTAAGCATACCCACGTTCTACTGAACCCCCCAAAGCTGTTAAAGGTTATTTAAAGGTTGTATTTACTCACAAGGGGGTTTACAGTATATTAAATTAACATAACTGTTCTGGAGAACAAAGGGCATAAATCAAGATGCCAGTCTTTAATCACTTCATTGGAGAAAGTCAGGCTTTCTGGGGAATGTGCATCAGGCCCGATAAAATATCAAACATCGTTTCCTGGGGTTATAACATTTGCCTTGATGATTTACATACAGGTCCATGACATCTGAACTCCTGCAAATATTTCTTAATGACCCTGTGGTCCCGTATGGCCATGTGGAATGTGAAAGGCATGAGTGTGATCTAAAGCATGAATTGGCATTGGCGCAGTGAAGTGGATCCTTGGAGCAGTGAAATGGCCTCTCTCTTGACTCTCTGTAGAGTGCTTCAGTGATTCCTGATTGAGAGGAAAAGCTTGTCTCAACCAACGGGTCACAAAGGCACTGTACTGGGGTCTTGTCCATTCAGATGCCATTGTGCGGGGAGCTCCTATTTCCTATGAAGTGACATTGTCCTATGAGGAGTTCGGTGGAGGGCTCAGGGGTTCACCTCTCCCTGAACCCCTCATATTCTCTACCTCCCTCCCTCTTTCTCTCTTTCTCTTCTTCTCTCACTCTTACTGATCTCTCTCTTTCCCCCGTCTATCTTTCTCTCTCTCTGACAGTCCTCTCTTCTCTCTCCCTGTCCAACTCTTGCTGTCTCTCTCACTCTCTCTCTCTCTTGTTGTGTGTGTGCATAAGCCGCTTCCAGCTCTTATAGTGGTCCAGTCAATGGAGTTTTTTGGGTTAATCCTCATTAAAACCGGGAGCTGCTTTCATGTTAGCACGCCAAAGTGACCCACCATGAACTTTTGTCCACTTCCTTTCAAGCTGGGCTCTAACGATTAGCCCACCCTTACAATGCTGCTAGAAATGAGACCGCAGTGTTCCCTATGGCCCACCCCTACCAACCCCCTCTGACAGCCCCCCACACCCCAACCCTCGCCGCTGCCACTACCCTAACACCACCCCACACTTGACTCATGATGAATTTAAATGGGATGTTGAGGAGAAGAAAGAGGGGAGTGAGGAAAATGAGTGAAAGGAGGGATGCCCTTTGGACTGGCGGGCCAAAGAAAGGAAAGAGAGAGCAGAGAGATATAGGAGAGAGGAAAAATACCAGAACTCCAGTCAGCGTGGTAGTTCAAAGGCAATAGTTAGATAAGGAGAAAAATGTTTTTAATAGAGGTCTAAATTCTCACACACACTTAGCCTACGTACACGCACGCTCACACATACACACACATACACACACACATACACACATATAAACACACATACACACACATACACACACACATACACACACATACAGGGAAATCCGTCCTTGTTGTTGTTATCTCAACCCAGAACGGTTGTTGCAGGCTGATTGGCTGATGTCGGCGCTGATGTGAGCACAGGACAGGATGTTGATACTGTACAGTCTATGAAAACTAACGCGTTCTGGCTAGAGAACCAACCATGTGTGTGTTTAAGAAAAACACACATTCACTAAACTTCCAACATATGCTCTGAGTTTGGATCAAGTCCGAGGCAGCACTGCCACATGAGTGAGAGCCCAGGCAGCCTTACTAACAATCAAACGATCCAAACGCTGAATCGCACTCCAAAACGGGATTCATTTGAAATGTGATACAGCGAGTATAGAAATTCAACCATAACTTTCCCCATTAAAATAGGTCCATACAGATTCTCCTTCTTGCTTTCAGTATTTCTTTTCTTTCTTTCACTTTATCCTCATATCACTTGAATGTGGCGAGCATATTTCAACCCCCATTGGAAAGAAAACCTCAAGTCCTTACAGTAATAATTGCATTTTGCCTGAGCAGTAAATCTTTCCATGAGCCGCGGGACGGTTCCAAGTCGTAGTGCACAGGGTTACATTGTTTTACCCCCTCAGACGCTGGATTTTTTTTCAAGGGCCGTTCTCTACCAGTTGCTGCCAGAGGGGTTGTTAGGGAGGTGAGCTAGGGGAAGTAACACACAAACACACTCATACAGACACACACAAGCATGCACATATACAGAGAAACACGCACACACTGATAAACACACAGACAAACACACATTCACATATATAGAGACACCCACTTAGGCAGAGAAACTCACACACCAATGCAGACACGCACAAAAACAAAACACACACATCACACACCCATGCACACACGCACAAAAACAAACACACACATACAGAAACACACACACACTGGTTCGGGGAAGTAAGCACGGCAGGTCCCAGGCTCTCAGCCTCTCTGTCTCTGTGCTCTACTCTCTCTCCCAGCTCTGTTACTTGATACTTGTTTTCGGGGAGAGAAACAATGAGAGTATTTAGTCAGATGTCACGCACAGTCTACTCTGTCTCTTTCGCAATTCAAACCTTTGTTCATCAGGGCCTTCTTGCTCACTACCCCCCCCCAACACACACACACACTTCCTCCCTCCCTCCTCCACCTCCCTTGGTAGCTCGGCTCTTTCTGACTCAGTGTGTGTTTTCAATTACGCGCCCTCCGTTCGCCCTCTACTCTGTTGAGTGTATCTCGCCAGCCGTCGGCCCATGTGCCCAGATATGCCGCTCCCGCCGCCACATTAGAAGAGCGGGAAGAGGAAGAAGAGAATTAGAAAGAGAGGGGGATGGAAGATAAGGCCCTGTAAGAGCTCTTTTTCTCTCTGACACACACACACAATGAAGCTGTTGTTTTCCACGCCTCGTGACAGTTTTAATTTCGTCAACGAAAATGTTAGTCAAACACCTATTTTTCAGTGGCAATTGACGAGATGATAACTGACTAAGTAGACCCCAAAACAACTATAACTAAACTAAAATTATTTTACATTCCGGTTGACGAAATCGAGACGAGACTAAATGATCTCTGTGACTAAAATCTGACTAGTAAGTGGACTGGACAATAGGGCTGTGACAGTCATGGAATTTTGGATGATGGTAATTGGCCAGCCAAATGACCGCGGTCACTCTTTGACTTGGCTGTAGGAGTAACATTTTTAATTGGTTGCTTCAGTGCGAGCTGAACATTCATTACACGGTCACCTCACTCAAAAGTTTCTAAACTTACTATTTTCTGGCGGCTAAAACCATGATTTGGTCAAACAGTAAAGTGCATTATCCTCATGATTCCTGTAATGAAAGTGTCTTATCATCAATTTCTCTCAGCCAATCATCAGTCATTTGTGTAAGTGCTGTGCTTGTTGAATGTCCTTCCCTATAAGCATTCAACAAGCTGAGGAAAATACATAGCTTTGGAAGCAACTACTGTTGTTCTTAGCTTTCTGTTGGTATAATTTGTATTTGTCATCTCTTAATATTGAGCTCAATAGCAGTTATTTTACAAACAATATATTTGATATGGCTTTAAGATACGAAGCGCGCAAAATGGGTCATTGCGCATCGGCCATTGCTAGTGCATAGAGTAGCAGGCTACAACTGTAACTTTTTTTAGGACATTAAATGTAATGTAAGATTAATGCATGACTACTAGCAGTGGGTATATTTAGTGTTAGTAATCTACAGTGGCTTGCGAATGTATTCATCCCCCTTGGCATTTTTCCTATTTTGTTGCCTTACAACCTGGAATTAAATTGATTTTTTGGGGGTTGGTATCATTTGATTTACACAACATGCCTACCATTTTGAAGATGCAAAATATGTTTTATTTTTAAACAAACAAGAAATAAGACAAAAAAAAAAAAGAAAACTTCATCGTGCATAACTATTCACCCCCCCAAAGTCAATGCTTTGTAGAGCCAACTTTTGCAGCAATTACAGCTGCAAGTTTCTTGGGGTATGTCTCTATAAGTTTGGCACATCTAGCCACTGGGATTTTTGCCCATTCTTCAAGGCAAAACTGCTCCAGCTCCTTCAAATTGGATGGGTTCCGCTGGTGTACAGCAATCTTTAAGTCATACCACAGATTCTCAATTGGATTGAGGTCTGGGCTTTGACTAGGCCATTTAAATGTTTCCCCTTAAACCACTCGAGTGTTGCTTTAGCAGTATGCTTAGGGTCATTGTCCTGCTGGAAGGTGAACCTCCGTCCCAGTCTGAAATCTCTGGAAGACTGAAACAGGTTTCCCTCAAGAATTTCCCTGTATTTAGCCCCATCCATCATTCCTTCAATTCTGACCAGTTTCCCAGTCCCTGCTGATGAAAAACATCCCCACAGCATGATGCTGCCACCACCATGCTTCACTATGGGGATGGTGTTCTCGGGGTGATGAGAGGTGTTGGGTTTGCGCCAGACATAGCATGTTCCTTGATGGCCAAAAAGTTCAATTTTAGTCTCATCTGACCAGAGTACCTTCTTCCATATGTTTGGGGAGACTCACACATGGTTTTTGGCGAACACCAAACGTGTTTGCTTATTTTTTTCTTTAAGCAATAGCTTTTTTCTGACCACTCTTCCATAAAGCCCAGCTCTGTGGAGTGTATGGCTAAAAGGTGGTCCTATGGACAGATACTCCAATCTCCGCTGTGGAGCTTTGCAGCTCCTTCAGGGTTATCTTTGGTCTCTTTGTTGCCTCTCTGATTAATGCCCTCCTTGCCTGGTCCGTGACTTTGGTGGGTGGCCCTCTCTTGGTAGGTTTGTTGTGGTGCCATATTCTTTCAAAAAAATTTAAACAAGTTATTTTTTAAATTTCACTTCACCAATTTGGACTATTTTGTGTATGTCCATTACATGAAATCCAAATAAAAATCAATTTAAATTACAGGTTAATTACAGTAATGCAACAAAATTGGAAAAACACCAAGAGGGGTGAATACTTTTGCAAGGCACTGTAGCTTATGTGTTTTAAGTTTTCACTTCCTCGTGTGGTGAACTACCCCCAAAATAAATGAGCATATGATATTAGTGCACATAAAGATGTAGGCAAATTAATCTCTATTGAACAACAAAATCTAGAAAAAATATTTAACAACAATGCCCTATTGTCAACCCACAATTCATGACAATCACTGGATTAGGTTGCACATCAAAATATAATATAGGTTTAATTGTCACATACACCGGATAGGTGCAGTGAAATGTGTTGCTTTACAGGGTCAGCCATAGTAGTACCGCCCCTGGAGCAAGTTAGGGCTATCTTGAATCATGCATTCCTGCTTGGAGATGTAAGATGAATCAATATCCTACCATTTTAGTAGTCTATTACACAGGCTAAAGTACTATGAATGACTTTATAAGGTGATTACAATTTGTTTTTATTGCGTGACGCAGCAGTGTGACCAAGTTCATGAGCTGGTGCCACCAACTGAAAAAGCTAGTGTTACCAATTCCACCAAGGGGAATTTTTAGCCTTGAGCCCTGTCAAGGGGTGTGATTTTTAATCTGCTGCAGAGTAATATGTTCTTCCGCTAATTTGGAAGTTGGGAAGGCAATTGGTAGGACAAGGCTATACAGTTGAAGTCGGAAGTTTACATACACTTAGGTTGGAGTCATTAAAACTTGATTTTCAACCACTCCACAAACTATAGTTTTGGCAAGTCAGTTAGGACATCTACTTTGTGCATGACACAAGTAATTTTTCCAACAATTGTTTACAGACAGATTATTTCACTTATAATTCACTGTATCACAATTCCAGTGGGTAAGAAGTTTACATACACTAAGTTGACTGTGCCTTTAAACACCTTGGAAAACTCCAGAAAATGATGTCATGGCTTTAGAAGCTTCTGATAGGCTAATTGACATAATTTGAGTGGATATATTTCAAGGCCTACCTTCAAACTCAATGCTTCTTTGCTTGACATCATGAGAAAATCAAAAGAAATCAGCCAAGACCTCAGAAAAAAATTGTAGACCTCGACAAGTCTGGTTCATCCTTGGGATCAATTTCCAAACGCCTGAAGGTACCACGTTCATCTGTACAAACAATACAATGCAAGTATAAAGATCATGGGACCACGCAGCCGTCATACCGCTCAGGAAGGAGACGCGTTCTGTCTCCTAGAGATGAACGTACTTTGGTGTGAAAAGTGCAAATCAATCCCAGAACAACAGCAAAGGACCTTGTGAAGATGCTGGAGAAAACAGTTACAAAAGTATCTACAGTGGTGGAAAAAGTATTTAGTCAGCCACCAATTGTGCAAGTTACACGTCAACTATGACAGACAAAATGAGAAGAAAAAAATCCAGAAAATCACATTGTAGGATTTTTAATGAATTTATTTGCAAATTATGGTGGAAAATAAGTATTTGGTCACCTACAAACAAGCAAGATTTCTGGCTCTCACAGACCTGTAACTTCTTCTTTAAGAGGCTCCTCTGTCCTCCACTCGTTACCTGTATTAATGGCACCTGTTTGAACTTGTTATCAGTATAAAAGACACCTGTCCACAACCTCAAACAGTCACATTCCAAACTCCACAATGGCCAAGACCAAAGAGCTGTCAAAGGACACCAGAAACAAAATTGTAGACCTTCACCAGGCTGGGAAGACTGAATCTGCAATAGGTAAGCAGCTTGGTTTGAAGAAATCAACTGTGGGAGCAATTATTAGGAAATGGAAGACATACAAGACCACTGATAATCTCCCTCGATCTGGGGCTCCACACAAGATCTCACCCCGTGGGGTCAAAATGATCACAAGAACGGTGAGAAAAATCCCAGAACCACACAGGGGGACCTAGTGAATAACCTGCAGAGAGCTGGGACCAAAGTAACAAAGCCTACCATCAGTAACACACTACGCCGCCAGGGACTTGCACAATTGGTGGCTGACTAAATACTTTTTTCCCCCACTGTATATCCACAGTAAAACGATTCCTACATCGACATAACCTGAAAGGCTGCTCAGCAAGGAAGATGCCACTGCTCCAAAACCGCCATAAAAAAGCCAGACTACAGTTTGCAACTGCACATGGGGACAAAGATTGTACTTTTTGGAGAAATGTCCTCTGGTCTGATGAGACAAAAATACAACTGTTTGGCCACAATTACCATCGTTATGTTTGGAGGAAAAATGGGAAGGCTTGCAAGCCGAAGAACACCATCCCAACCGTGAAGCACAGGGGTGGCAGCATCATGCTGTGGGGGTGCTTTGCTGCAGGAGGGACTGGTGCACTTCACAAAATAGATGGCATCACGAGGAGGGAAAATTATGTTGGATATATTGAAGCAACATCTCAAGACATCAGTCAGGAAGTTAAAGCTTGGTCGAAAATGGGTCTTCCAAATGGACAATGATCACAAGCATACTTCCAAAGTTGTGGCAAATGGCTTAAGGACAACAGTCATGGTATTGGAGTGGCCATCACAAAGCCCTGACCTCAATCTAGAAAATGTGTGGGCAGAACTGAAAAAGCGTGTGCGAGCAAGGAGGCCTACAAATCTGACACAGCTTCCCACTTACTGTGGGAAGCTTGTGGAAGGCTACCTGAAATGTTGGACCCAAGTTAATCAATTTAAAGGCAATGCTACCAAATACTATTTCAGTGTATGTAAACGTCTGACCCACTGGGAATGTGATGAAAGAAATAAAAGCTGAAATAAATCATTCTCTCTACTTTTATTCAGACATTTCACATTCTTAAAATAAAGTGGTGATCCTAACTGACCTAAGACAGGGAATTTTTACTAGTATTAAATTTCATGAATTGTGAAAAACTGAGTTTAAATGTATTTGGCTAAGGTGTATGTAAACTTCCGACTTCAACTGTATATGGTTGTGCACATGCCAATGTGTCCAGCCTGAAACATAACATTAAGATATCTCACAACTCACCATTGTAAAACATTGGGATTAAGATGGATTTAATTGTGTGTTTTTTCAACAGTCTACACAAAATACTCTGTAATATTAATATTAATATTAATAAAATGTATTTTAAAATAAAACACTAATATATCTTGATTAGATAAGTATTCAACACCCTGAGTCAATACATGTTAGAATCACCTTTGGCAGCGATTACAACTGTGAGTCTTTTGGGTACATCTTTAAGAGCTTTGCACACCTGGATTGTACAATATATGCCCATTATTCCTTTTTAAACTCTTAAAGCTTTGTCAAGTTGGTTGTTGATCATTGCTAGACAGTCAAGTCTTGCCATACTTTTTCAAGCCGATTTAGGTCAAAACTGTAACTTGGCCACTCAGGAACATTCAATGTTGTCTTGGTAAGCAACTTGGCCTTGAGTTTTAGGTTATTGTCCTGCTGAAAGGTGAATTTGTCTCCTAGTGTCTGTTGGAAAGCAGACTGAACCAGGTTTTCCTCTAGAATTTTGCCTGTGCTTAGCTCGATCCCGTTTATTTTTATCCTGAAGTCACTGTATATAAAGAAGTATAAGGGTGGTTGCCATATGGTCAAAAAAAAAGTGAAAAAATGTATTGTTACAATAAACTATGTCTAAACAACTTAAAATGTTATATGGCCAACTTTGATTTAGATTTTACATAACATTTAATAATCAATTTCATGAATTAGTCCCTTGAATTTGTCCTCTTGTGTGACATTACAAGTAATGTTAATATAAATGTGTAAAATAGTAAATAATGGCTATTTCTCCAAAAGTTTTAAACTGTCAAGAGGAGTGAAACAAGGTTGTCCACTATCAGCATATCTATTTATTATGGCCATCGAGATGGTAGCTGTTAAAATCAGATCCAACAATAATATCAAGGGATTAGAAATCCAGGGCTTAAAAAACAAACGTGTCATTGTACCTTTTATTCAGATTACAACCTCTCACTTTCAGTTATTTGAAAAGGAAATAATCTCCCAAATATCACTATTTCTAAAACAAGCCATAGAAAGCTGGTTGCAATTTCAATTTAATCCTCCAGAAACGACAGAATAAATAATGCAACCAATATTGTGGTTAAACTCAAATATACTAATTGATAAAAAACCTTTGGTTACCAACATAATTGGTTAAAGAAAACTGTGATAAAATAAAATGTAAACCAGTTTCATTTAAGGACCAAAGGATTGACAGCCGTCCCATATAGATTGCAAAATAGTTGGGAAGAGATTTTTGACATACCGATCCCATGGCATAGTATTTATGAACTGATATGCAAAACGAGGCCGGATTCAAAACTTAGAATTTTTCCATTTAAATTCTTATATAAAATTATTGCTACCAATAGAATGTTATTTATATGGGAGTTACAATCTTCCCAGCTCTGCAGATTTTGCTGCGAAGAGACAGAATTATTAGATCATTTGTTTTGGTACTGTCCATTTGTAGCTTGTTTTTGGACACTGGTAGAGGAATGGCTAAAGGATTGCAATATTTACTTGGAGCTAACCCTGCAGATAGCATTACTGGGTGATCTGAAAAGTCATAGTCAATCGATCAATAATATAATAATACTTTAGCAAGAATGTTTAAAAATGAAACAATGAGAATAGAAAGGTTCAAAACCTTTGTAAAACATCACAGTACAGTTGAAAAATATATGGCAAATAGAAATCCAATATGGATGGTGTTAAGAAATGGTGGTGTTGAATGGAGTTGAAGGATGGGAATAATAACAACTAACAACAGCTAATAACAACAATATAACTAATAATGTAAGCATACTGTGTCCATAATAGGTATATAGGTTATAGGTTGAGAGCTTTTGTGAAAGAGCACAGTTAGAAAGAAATGGCATATAGAAGCAAACCGGATGGACATCATGAAAATTATGAGGGTAGAGGAAGTTCAGGAGTAAAAACAAACAAAATATAATTATTGTAAATGTATATTTGAGAGAAAAAACAAACATATGGGGGATATTAATGCTGATCTACCCCCCAAAAATTAAAAATTAAAAATTTACAAAATTATAAATATATATATATATATATATATATATAAAGGTTGAATGATTCCCAAATAGACAAGAACAATATTTTTACTCATTATTTAGGTACTTCTGTCGTCAAATCAGTAATCATATTATTGCATTTCAAATAGAAAAATACATCATTTCCTTGTATAATGATGATAACCAAGTGTCTCGCTATTACACTTTGGGTAAGATTCACAGTAATTTCACGAAACCTAGATAGAAAGCAATTATTTTACGTGTGAATTATTGTAATGTTACCTGCCTCATGGTTAACAATTTATTTTTATTTTTTATTCAAGACCACACCTTTTTTTCCCTTTCATTTATTGGTGTCACCCGTTAGGACATTATGTCACACCGATGGACATACACAACCGGCAGTCAATTTTACTGTTAAAACATAATTAATGACACTTTCAGACATTTCTGACCACTGTAAAATTGCTCCTAAACATAAGTTCTAAACATCTGTAATATATCCTCATTAAAGTATTTGAGGTGTACTCATTCCAGTTACAGGTACTCGAAAGACTGGATAATCGGGAGTGGATAATTTGCATGCCTGCTGCCTTCCTTGGATGTGGTAGCTGTTTCTCAGGCTTCCTCTCCGGAATCGAACTGATTCCCCGTTACCCGTGATGAGCATGGTAGTCAAAAAACCTACCATTGAAAGTTGATTGGACAGACATTCGAATGAGAAGCCAGTGCAACAAAGGGTCACCAAAAGCGGCCAGGGCACCTGACAGCACCCTGTATGGGTTTTGGGTCTGATAAATGCACATGTTTATGAAGGTCAGCACTTGAATTGCCACAGTTATCCAAGTAACATTGATTGGAGCGATAAATGGAACTATAACTGATTTAATTAGCCATTCTGAGTTTCACTGTACTGAACGTATGTACTAAGCCTTGCATGGCTTAATCTCTGGGAGAAGAATATTGTAGGATAAAACACTTAGAGCAGGGGGGAACAGTCTTCAAAGAGGCACAACTGATGGGGGCCCTCCCAGGGTTGAACACGTATGACAATCGGTCAGGAGGAGTGAAACTGGTAGGACAGACAGAGAGGGACCAAGGAGATGGATGGTCTAATGCAGGAAGTGAGAACCAGGAATAGGAGCACCACAGCCAGCCCCCAATATCTGCCTGCACCATCACTAGGGCCAGGTAAAAGAACAAGACCTTCCCCAGAGGGCAGAAATATTTCAGATAAAGCTCACAATCTGTTCAGGCCAGGTACTCCTCATTGCTAGCGGTTAAGAGCGTTTGGCCAGTAACTGTAAGGTCGCTGGTTCGAATACCTGAGCCGACTAGGTGAAAGATCTGTCGATGTACTCTTGAGCAAGGCACCTTAACCCAAATTGCTCCTGTAAGTTGTTCTGGATAAGAGAGTCTGCTAAATGAAAAAAATGTATAAAATTGTAAGAAAACAAATAATATACTGCATGAATTTACTCATGATCAAAGTTAAAAAAGCAAAGCTTTTAGTATTATATTTGTTAAAAAGCCAATTTAAGTTCAGTTATATATGTGTTTGCCATCATGGACAAAATAAAAGGGGCGTCACGTCAACTACCCATAAATAGTAGCAGCAATGGTGCCTGTGAGTGTGTGCGTGTATGTGTATGTGTGTGTGTGTGTGTGTGTGTGTGTGTGTGTGTGTGTGTGTGTGTGTGTGTGTGTGTTTGTGTAAGGTTGGGTGAGTGGGAGTCAGTGCAAAAAGTATCTTGAGAAGCAGGTGTGAATAGAGTCAGTGAAAAGATGCAGGTGATTGTCTGTCGTCTATTGCACAATCAGATTTTCTGGGTAGGGCTGCAGTGGACGGTTGCTCTGGTTTTCGTTCTGGCTACACTTTTTCTCCCCATAAACGTGCTTGGCCCCTCTTCTCCGCTCTGCTGATGCAATTAGGTCTTCAAAGCGCCAGGGTGGGGAGGTTATTAAAAATACATCGAGGTGTTCTGGGTCCGTCTCCACATCGCACATCATGTCTTCAGTTGGCCCCTCAAATCTCCACCTCTTTTCAGCAGAGAGCTCTTTTAGGCGACTGGCCAAAGCCTGTGGAATTACAGGAGACAATAAGTTATTCTGCCCAATAAATAAACGGTCTTGAACACTGAAATCTCAAAGTAAAAAAAAAAAAAAACTAGAATCTGTGGAAAAACTTTACAAAACTCAGTAAGTTATTTTAAATGTATGGATTGGTTCATTCATAAACTAACCTGTCTATGGCAATGCCGCCTTTGCTTTTTCATGTCCGTCTCCGATACTCTGTCTGTGGTGACCGACGACCGATGCCTATATTTCAGTCCAATACCGGGTTGCCGCTGCATCTGAGGAGAGTCAGTGTGGTGTATTAGCAATGGATATATGCATCAAAATCGCTGTGTCCAAATCTCTAAGGACTTCAAATGGTCCACTCACAGCGCCTCTTCCCCCTCAGGAAGTTGAAAAGACTTTGCATGGGCCCTCAAATCCTCAAAAAGTTATTCAGCTGCACCATTGAGAGCATTTTAATTGGCTGCATCACTGCTTGGTATGGCAACAGCACTGCCCTCGATCGCATGGCGCTACAGAGGGTGGTGCTGACAGCACAATAAATTCACCTCTATAACAGGCAGGGTGAAAGGAAGGCCCGGAACATTTTTATAAACTCCAGAGAACCAAGCCATAGACTGTTCTCTCCGCACGGCAAGCGGTACCGGTGCATCAACTCTGACACCAACAGGCCCCTGAACCGTTTCTATCCCCAGGCCATAAGACTGCTAAATAACTAACAGAATGGCTACACGGACTATCAGAGTTGACCCTTGTATTTTATTTGTATTTTGCACTGTCTCTATGCACACTCACAGGACTCTACACCCTCACACACACTGACATTCCAGCATAACATGCACACGAATTTATACTGACTCTACACACACACACATATACAATCATATTTACGCTTCTGCTACTCTGTTTATCATATATCTTGATGCCTAGTTACCTTACCCCGATACACATCCACCTCTATCACTCCAGAATCCCTGCACATTGTAAATATGTTATTGGAACTGACCCTGTATATATCTCCTTACTTTCTCAAGTTTTTCACATTAATATTTATTTATTTTGTGTTGTTGTTCTACCTTATGTTATTTTTAGTGCTACATTGATATTGATTACTGCATTGTTGGGTCTGGAGCTTGCAAGAAAAGCATTTCACTGTACTTGTGAATTTGACATTAAAACTTAAAACTTGAAATCCTTGACAGAATTGTAAGACGTAGAACTATGTTAAAGTCAGTCCATGTCTTTATGGGACTAATTCACCTTCAAAATCTGCCTTGTTCCACTCTCCATCTGTATCTTGCGTTCAGCTGACTGACCAGCAGTGGTATTGTGCAGATGGTTAATTAGGTTTATGCGTGATATTCACCCCACCATATACTGTAGCACTGCCTTAAATAGCAATACATTTCTGTGGTAAGTTATTACAGTTAAATAACGTTAGTAGCTACCTAGTTACTACCTTTGAATGTAAACGTTTGCTGTTTTCTGTTGGTTGTTACATAGCAATACACACTACCATTCAAAAGTTTGGGGTCACTTAGAAATGTCCTTGTTTTAGAAAGAAAAGCAATTTTTTGTCCATTAAAATAACATCAAATTGATCAGAAATCCAGTGTAGACATTGTTAATGTTTTAAATGGCTATTGTAGCTGGAAACGGCTGATTTTTTATGGAATATTTACATTTACATTTTTTGACATTTAGCAGACGCTCTTATCCAGAGCGACTTACAGTTAGTGAGTGCATACATTTTTCATACTGGCCCCCCGTGGGAATATCTACATAGGCGTAGAGGCCCATTATCAGCAACCATCAGTCCTGTGTTCCAATGGCACGTTGTGTTTGCTAATCCAAGTTTATCATTTTAGAAGGCGAATTGATCATTAGAAAACCCTTTTGCAATTATGTTAGCACAGCTGAAAACTGTTGTGCTGATTAAAGAAGCAATAAAACTGGCCTTCTTGAGACTAGTTGAGTATCTGGAGCATCAGCAATTGTGGGTTCGATTACAGAATCAAAATGGCCAGAAACAAAGAACTTTGTTCTGAAACTCGTCAGTCTATTCTTGTTCTGAGAAATGAAGGATACTCCATGCGAGAAATTGCCAAGAAACTGAAGATCACGTACAACGCTGTGTACTACTCCCTTCACAGAACAGTGCAAACTGGCTCTAACCAGAATAGAAAGAGGAGTGGGAGGAACAGACACCTCACAGGTCCTCAAATAACAGCTTCATTAAATAGTACCCTCAAAACACCAGTCTCACCATCAACAGTGAAGAGGCGACTCCGGGATGCTGACCTAGGCAGAGTTGCAAAGAAAAAGCCATATGTCAGACTGGCAAATAAAAATAAAAGATTAAGATGGACAAAAGAACACAGACACTGGACTTTTTCTTTGCAACTCTGCCTAGAATGTCAGCATCCCGGAGTCGCCTCTTCACTGTTGACGTTGAGACTGGTGTTTTGCGAGATCTTCAGTTTCTTGGCAATTTCTCGCATGGAATAGCCTTCATTTCTCAGAACAAGAATAGACTGATAAGTTTCAGAAGAAAGTTATTTGTTTCTGGCCATTTTGAGCCTGTAATTGAACCCACAATTGCTGATGCCCCAGATACTCAACTAGTCTCAAGAAGGCCAGTTTTATTGCTTCTTTAATCAGCACAACAGTTTTCAGCTGTGCTAACATAATTGCAAAAGGGTTTTCTAATGATCAATTCGTCTTTTAAAATGATAAACTTGGATTAGCAAACACAACGTGCCATTGGAACACAGGAATGATGGTTGCTGATAATGGGCCTCTGTACGCCTATATAGATATTCCACTACAAATCAGCCGTTTCCAGCTACAATAGCCATTTACAACATTAACAATGTCTACACTGTATTTCTGATCAATTTGATGTTATTGTAATGGACAAAAAAAAGTTTTTCTTTCGAAACAAGGACATTTCTAAGTGACCCCAAACTTTTGAACGGTAGTGTACATATACATACAGTGGGGAGAACAAGTATTTGATACACTGCCGATTTTGCAGGTTTTCCTACTTACAAAGCATGTAGAGGTCTGTAATTTTTATCATAGGTACACTTCAACTGTGAGAGACGGAATCTAAAACAAAAATCCAGAAAATCACATTGTATGATTTTTAAGTAATTAATTTGCATTTTATTGCATGACATAAGTATTTGATACATCAGAAAAGCAGAACATAATATTTGGTACAGAAACCTTTGTTTGCTATTACAGAGATCATACGTTTCCTGTAGGTCTTGACCAGGTTTGCACACACTGCAGCAGGGATTTTGGTCCACTCCTCCATACAGACCTTCTCCAGATCCTTCAGGTTTCGGGGCTGTCGCTGGGCAATACAGACTTTCAGCTCCCTCCAAAGATTTTCTATTGGGTTCAGGTCTGGAAACTGGCTAGGCCACTCCAGGACCTTGAGATGCTTCTTACAGAGCCACTCCTTAGTTGCCCTGGCTGTGTGTTTCGGGTCGTTGTCATGATGGAAGACCCAGCCACGACCCATCTTCAATGCTCTTACTGTTGGAAGGAGGTTGTTGGCCAAGATCTCACGATACATGGCCCCATCCATCCTCCCCTCAATACGGTGCAGTCGTCCTGTCCCCTTTGCAGAAAAGCATCCCCAAAGATTGATGTTTCCACCTTCATGCTTCACGGTTGGGATGGTGTTCTTGGGGTTGTACTCATCCTTCTTCTTCCTCCAAACACGGCGAGTGGAGTTTAGACCAAAAAGCTCTATTTTTGTCTCATCAGACCACATGACCTTCTCCCATTCCTCCTCTGGATCATCCAGATGGTCATTGGCAAACTTCAGACGGGCCTGGACATGCGCTGGCTTGAGCAGGGGGACCTTGCATGCGCTGCAGGATTTTAATCCATGATGGCGTAGTGTGTTACTAATGGTTTTCTTTGAGACTGTGGTCCCAGCTCTCTTCAGGTCATTGACCAGGTCCTGCCGTGTAGTTCTGGGCTGATCCTTCACCTTCCTCATGATCATTGATGCCCCGCGAGGGGAGATCTTGCATGGAGCCCCAGACCGAGGGTGATTGACCGTCATCTTGAACTTCTTCCATTTTCTAATAATTGCGCCAACAGTTGTTGCCTTCTCACCAAGCTGCTTGCCTATTGTCCTGTAGCCCATCCCAGCCTTGTGCAGGTCTACAATGTTATCCCTGATGTCCTTACACAGCTCTCTGGTCTTGGCCATTGTGGAGAGGTTGGAGTCTGTTTGATTGAGTGTGTGGACAGGTGTCTTTTATACAGGTAATGAGTTCAAACAGGTGCAGTTAATACAGGTAATGAGTGGAGAACAGGAGGGCTTCTTAACCCTCCCGTTGTCCTAGGGTCAAAATGACCCGCCACTGTGTTGAACCAACTTTATTTAATTTTTATATTTTTTGGATCATTTGTGAGAAGGAGGCAGTGATACTTTCTTTAAAGTCTCACTGCCTCCTTCTCACAAATGATCCCCAAAAAAATATAAAAAAATAAAGTTGGTTCAACACAGTGGCGGGTCATTTTGACCCTAGGACAACGGGAGGGTTAAAGAAAAACTAACAGGTCTGTGAGAGCCGGAATTCTTACTGGTTGGTAGGTGATCAAATACTTATGTCATGCAATAAAATGCAAATTAATTACTTAAATATCATACAATGTGATTTTCTGGATTTTTGTGATTCCGTCTCTCACAGTTGAAGTGTACCTATGATAAAAATTACAGACCTCTACATGCATTGTAAGTAGGAAAACCTGCAAAATGGGTAGTGTATCAAATACTTGTTCTCCCCACTGTACATACACATACATATACACATACATACAGTGAGGGAAAAAAGTATTTGATCCCCTGCTGATTTTGTACGTTTGCCCACTGACAAAGAAATGATCAGTCTATAATTTAAATTGTAGGTTTATTTGAACAGTGAGAGACAGAATAACAACAAATAAATCCAGAAAAACACATGTCAAACATTTTATAAATTGATTTGCATTTTAATGAGGGAAATAAGTATTTGACCCCCTCTCAATCAGAAAGATTTCTGGCTCCCAGGTGTATTTTATACAGGTAACGAGCTGAGATTAGGAGCACACTTTTAAAGGGAGTGCTCCTAATCTCAGCTTGTTACCTGTATAAAAGACACCTGTGCACAGAAGCAATCAATCAATCAGATTCCAAACTTTCCACAATGGCCAAGACCAAAGACCTCTCCAAGGATGTCAGGGACAAGATTGTAGACCTACACAAGGCTGGAATGGGCTACAAGACCATCACCAAGCAGCTTGGTGAGAAGGTGACAACAGTTGGTGCGATTATTCGCAAATAGAAGAAACACAAAATACCCGTCAATCTCCCTCGGCCTGGGGCTCCATGCAAGATCTCACCTCGTGGAGTTGCAATGATCACGAGAACGGTGAGGAATCAGCCCATAACTACACGGGAGGATCTTGTCAATGATCTCAAGGCAGCTGGGACCATAGTCACCAAGAAAACAATTGGTAACACACTACGCCGTGAAGGACTGAAATCCTGCAGAGCCCGCAAGGTTCCCCTGCTCAAGAAAGCACATATACAGGGCCTTCTGAAGTTTGCCAATGAACATCTGAATGATTCAGAGGAGAACTGGGTGAAAGTTTTTTGGTCAGATGAGACCAAAATCGAGCTCTTTGGCATCAACTCAACTCGCCGTGTTTGGAGGAGGAGGAATGCTGCCTATGACCCCAAGAACACCATCCCCACCGTCAAACGTGGAGGTGGAAACATTATGCTTTGGGGGTGTTTTTCTGCTAAGGGGGCAGGACAACTTCACCACATCAAAGGGACGATAGACGGGGCCATGTACTGTCAAGTCTTGGGTGAGAACCTCCTTCCCTCAGCCAGGGCATTGAAAATGGGTTGTGGATGGGTATTCCAGCATGACAATGACCCAAAACACACGGCCAAGGCAACAAAGGAGTGGCTCAAGAAGAAGCACATTATGGTCTTGGAGTGGCCTAGCCTGTCTCCAGACCTTAATCACATAGAAAATCTGTGGAGGGAGCTGAAGGTTCGAGTTGCCAAACGTCAGCCTCAAAACCTTAATGACTTGGAGAAGATCTGCAAAGAGGAGTGGGACAAAATCCCTCCTGAGATGTGTGCAAACCTGGTGGCCAACTACAAGAAACGTCTGACCTCTGTGATTGCCAACAAGGGTTTTGCCACCAAGTACTGAGTCATGTTTTGCAGAGGGGTCAAATACTTATTTCCCTCATTAAAATGCAAATCAATTCATAACATTTTTGACATGCGTTTTTCTGGATTTTGTTGTTGTTATTCTGTCTCTCACTGTTCAAATAAACCTACCATTAAAATTATAGACTGATCATGTCTTTGTCAGTGGGCAAACGTACAAAATCAGCAGGGGATCAAATACTTTTTTCCATCACTGTACATATAAATACATATACATATATGTCTCCTGAGTGGCGCAGTGGTCTAAGGCACTGCATCGCAGTGCTAACTGTGCCACTAGAGATCCTGGTTCGAATCCAGGCTCTGTCGCAGCCGGCCGTGACCGGGAGACTCATGGGTGGCGCACAATTGGTCCAGGGTAGGGGAGGGAATGGCCGGCAGGGATGTAGCTCAGTTGATAGAGCATGGTGTTTGCAGCGCCAGGGTTGTGCTAAATGACTAAAATGCAAATATATATATATCCTTTAAAAAATATATATTTCCCTTTATTACTTTACTACCCCACCACCCCTTCCCTAATAGGAGTAAAGTAGTGAACAACAATGCTTAGACCTCTACTTCCAGCTTATACATACTATATAAATGTTATGGACACAGTCAATTTTACAATAATTCTATTCTGTTTGTTTTTACTCCTGAACTTCCTCTACCCTCAACCTCTCCGATCATTTTCATGATGTCCATCCGGTTTGCTACTATATGCCATATCTTTCTAACTGTGCTCTTTCACAAAAGCTCTCAACCTATAAGCTATATACTTATTATGGACACTGTATGCTTTACTTAGTTATCTTGTTGTTATTAGTTGTTGTTAGTTGTTATTAGTCCCATCCTTCAACTCCATTCAACACCACCCATCTATCTCTTAACACCATCCATATTGGATTTCTATTTGCCATATATTTTTCAACTGTACTGTGATGTTTCACAAAAGTTCTAAACCCTTCTATTCTCATTGTTTCTACAGATTGTAAATTGAAAATAAACATTTTTGCTAAAAGTATTATTATATTATTGATCGATTGACTATGACTTTTCAGATCACCCAGTAGTGCTATCTGCAGGGTTGGATCCAGGTAAATATTGCAATCCTTCAGCCATTCCTGGACCTTTGTCCAAAAACAAGCTACAAATAAACAGTACCAAAACAAATGATCTAATGATTCTGTCTCTTTGCAGGCAAAATCTGCAGTGTTTGGAAGATTGTATCCCCCATATACAGTGGGGAGAAGAAGTATTTGATACACTGCCAATTTTGCAGGTTTTCCTACTTACAAAGCATGTAGAGGTCTGTAATTTTTATCATAGGTACACTTCAACTGTGAGAGACGGAATCTAAAACAAAAATCCAGAAAATCACATTGTATGGTTTTTAGTAATTAATTTGCATTTTATTGCATGACATAAGTATTTGATACAACAGAAAAGCAGAACTTAATATTTGGTACAGAAACCTTTGTTTGCAATTACAGAGATCATACGTTTCCTGTAGTTCTTGACCAGGTTTGCACACACTGCAGCAGGGATTTTGGCCCACTCCTCCATACAGACCTTCTCCAGATACTTCAGGTTTCGGGGCTGTCGCTGGGCAATACGGACTTTCAGCTCCCTCCAAATATTTTCTATTAGGTTCAGGTCTGGAGACTGGCTAGGCCACTCCAGGACCTTGAGATGCTTCTCACGGAGCCACTCCTTAGTTGCCCTGGCTGTGTGTTTCGGGTCGTTGTCATGCTGGAAGACCCAGCCACGACCCATCTTTAATGCTCTTGCTGAGGGAAGGAGGTTGTTGGCCAGGATCTCGCGATACATGGCTGCATCCATCTTCCCCTCAATACGGTGCAGTCGTCCTGTCCCCTTTGCAGAAAAGCATCCCCAAAGAATGATGTTTCCACCTCCATGCTTCACGGTTGGGATGGTGTTCTTGGGGTTGTACTCATCCTTCTTCTTCCTCCAAACACTGCGAGTGGAGTTTAGACCAAAAAGCTCTATTTTTGTCTCATCAGACCACATGACCTTCTCCCATTCCTCCTCTGGATCATCCAGATGGTCATTGGCAAACTTCAGACGGGCCTGGACATGCGCTGGCTTGAGCAGGGGGACCTTGCGTGCGCTGCAGGATTTTAATCCATGACGGCGTAGTGTGTTACTAATGGTTTTCTTTGAGACTGTGGTCCCAGCTCTCTTCAGGTCATTGACCAGGTCCTGCCGTGTAGTTCTGGGCTGATCCCTCACCTTCCTCATGATCATTGATGCCCCACGAGGTGAGATCTTGCATGGAACCCCAGACTGAGGGTGATTGACCGTCATCTTGAACTTCTTCCATTTTCTAATAATTGCGCCAACAGTTGTTGCCTTCTCACCAAGCTGCTTGCCTATTGTCCTGTAGCCCATCCCAGCCTTGTGCAGGTCTACAATGTTATCCCTGATGTCCTTACACAGCTCTCTGGTCTTGGCCATTGTGGAGAGGTTGGAGTCTGTTTGATTGAGTGTGTGGACAGGTGTCTTTTATACAGGTAACGAGTTCAAACAGGTGCAGTTAATACAGGTAATGAGTGGAGAACAGGAGGGCTTCTTAAAGAAAAACTAACAGGTCTGTGAGAGCCGGAATTCTTACTAGTTGGTAGGTTATCAAATACTTATGTCATGCAATAAAAAGCAAATTAATTACTTAAAAATCATACAATGTGATTTTCTGGATTTTTGTTTTAGATTCCGTCTCTCACAGTTGAAGTGTACCTGTGATAACAATTACAGACCTCTACATGCTTTGTAAGTAGGAAAACCTGCAAAATCGGCAGTGTATCAAATACTTGTTCTCCCCACTGTAAATAAAATTCTGTTGGTAGCAAGAGTTTTGTATAATAATTTAAATTGAAAATTTATAAGTTTTGAATCCGGTGTTGTTTTGCGTATCAGTTCATAAACACTATGCCATGGAATCGGTACTTCAAAAATCTCTTCCCAACTATTTTGCAATCTATATGGGGCGGCTGTCAATCCTTTGGTCCCTAAATGAAACTGGTATACTTTTTTATTTATCACAATTTTCTTTAACAAATTATGTTTTTTCATGCAGGACCGACAGACATGTTCCTTACTTTTTCCCCCTTCCACTTTCCTCTTCCATTTTTGAGGTAATGCTGCAATTATATGGTTGCAATTTTGGGTAGAGCTGACATTTCCAAATGTTTTTGTTAGCTGCGTGTGCGACATAACTCCACCAGTCCTACCGATGATATCATTTACGAAGATTATACCTTTTTTAAACATCTTTTTTATTTTTTATCAATTAGTATATTTCAGTTTAACCACAATATTTGTTGCATTATTTGTTCTGTCGTTTCTGGAGGATTCAATTGAAATTGCAACCAACTTTCTATGGCTTGTTTTAGAAATAGTGATATTTGGGAGATGATTTCCTTTCAAATAACTGAAAGTGAGAGGTTGTAATTTGAATAAAGGGAAAAAGGCCATTCTTGAACATTGGGTGAGACAATCTTACTAATTTTCTAGAGAACCAGTTCTGATTTAAGTATAACTTTTGTATGACTGAAGCTTTTAGTGATAGGTCTAATGCTTTAATATTTAATAATTTCTGTTCTCCGAATTCATATTCATTATAGAAATAGGCCCGTTTAATTTTGTCTGGCATGCCGTTCCAAAAAATTGTTTTCATAGCTTGTTGGAGTTCACACTGCACTCTTAAGCCAAAATAAAGATTGTGACCAAACCTAACCGTAGATGGTGATGATCTAACATAAAACACCAGAGCCATATAGAGCGCCTTCAGAAATTATTCACACCCCTTGACTTATTCCACATTTTGTTGTGCTACAGCCAGATCAACTCAATGCGAAGAGTTGTCTATATAAGGTCCCACAGTTGGCAACGCATGTCAGATCAGAAACTATAACATGAAGTCGAAGGAACTGTCCGTAGATCTCTGAAATAGAATTGTGATGAGGCACATATCTGGGGAAGGGTATAAAACAATTGATAAAGTGTTGAAAGCTTCCAATAGCACAGTGATCTCTATCATTGGGAAATGGAAAAAAATATGGAACTATCCAGACTCTGCCTAGAGCTGGCCATCCGACCAATCTGAGCAGGTGGTAAGGGTAGGCAACAACACATCTGCCACGCTGATCCTCAACACGGGGGCCCCTCAGGGGTGTGTGCTTAGTCCCCTCCTGTACTCCCTGTTCACCCATGACTGCGTGGCCAAGTACAACTCCAACACCATCATTAAATTTGCTGACGACACAACGGTGGTAGGCCTGATCAACCTCTCCCTCAACGTGAGCAAGACAAAGGAGATGATCTTGGACTACAGGAAAAGAAGGGCCAAACCGGCTCCCATTCACATAGACGGGGCTGTACTAGAGCGGGTAGAGAGTTTCAAGTTCCTTGGTGTCCACATCACTAACGAACTATCATGGTCAAAACACACCAAGAAAGTCGTGACGAGGGCACGACAACGCCTTTTCCCCCTCAGGAGACTGAAAAGATTTGGCATGGTTCCCCGGGCTCCTTAACAGCTTCTACCCCTAAGCCAAAAGACTGCTGGACAATTAATCAAATGACCCCCCCCCCTTTGTTTTTACACTGCTGCTACTCGCTGTTTGTTATCTATGCATAGTCACTTTACCTCTACCTTCATGTAAAAATTACCTCGACTAACCTGTACCCCCGCACATTGACTCCCCTCTGTATATAGCCTCATTATTGTTATTTTATTGTGTTACTTTAGTTTATTTAGTAAATATTTTCTTTACACTATTTTCTTAAAACTGCATTGTTGGTTAACGGCTTGTAAGTAAGCATTTCACGGTAAGGATCTACGCCTGTTGTTTTCGGCGCATGTGACAAATAACATTTGATTTGATTTGATTTTGAGTCAGGGAGGTGAGCAAGAACCCAATGACCACTCTGACAGAACTACAGCGTTCCTTGGCTGAGATGGAAGAACCTGCCAGAAGGACAACAGTCTCTACAGCACTTCACCAATCTGGGTTTAATGGGAGAGTGGCCAGATGGAAGCCACTCCTGAGAAAAAGGCACATGACAGCACGCCTAGAGTTTGCAAATAGGCATGTGAAGGCATCTGAGATCATAACGCAAAAGATTCTGTGGTCTGATGAGACAAAAATGTAACTCTTTGGCCTGAATGCAAAGCGTTATGTCTGGAGAAAACCAGGCACAGCTCATCACTTGTCTAACACCATTCCTACCGTGAAGTACAGTGGTGGCAGCATCATGCTATGGGGATGCTCTTTAGAGGGAACCTTGATTGGAGCCAAATACAGGCAAATCCTTAATGAAAACCTGCTTTAGAGTGGAAATGACCTCAGACTGGGGGCCAAGATTTATGTTCCAGCAGGACAATGGCCCCAAGCATACAGCCAAAGCAACACTGGAATGGCTTCAGAACAAGAATGTGAAAGTTCTTGAGTGGCCCAGCCAAAGCCCAGACTTGAATCACATTGAAAATCTGTTGAAAGACTTGAAGATTACTGTTCACCACCGCTCCCAATCTAATTTAACAGAGCTTGAGAAAATCTGCAAGGAAGAATTTGAGAAAATCCCCAAATCCAGATTTGCAAAGCTGATTCAGACATACCCAAGACGACTCAAAGATGTAATCGCCGCCAAAGGTGCTTCTACAAAGTTTTGACTCAGGGGTGTGAATGCTTATGTAAATGAGATATTTATGTCGTTATGGGGTATTGTGTGTAGATGAGTGAGATCAAATATATATATATATATATATATATATATATACAGTACCAGTCAAAAGTTTGGACACCTACTTATTCCAGGGTTTTTCTTTATTTTTACAATTTTCTACATTCTAGAATAATAGTGAAGACATCAAAACTATGAAATAACACATATGGAATCATGTAGTAACCAAAAAAGTGTTAAACAAATAAGTCAAGGGGTATGAATACTTTTTGAAGGCGATGTATTAAGAAAACTCTCTATCCATATTTGACTAAACCTGATAGTAATTAGTCAAATATTTTATTATATTAATTCAAAAAAATCCATTATTTAAATTTCAATGCAAATTTCAATTGCAGTTGCTTGCTAGACTGTATTTTCCCATGTTCAACATTACCAGAGCGAAATAGAGAAGACATGACAAGATACTATAATTAGACCCCAATAACATTATGGTCTATCATTGTTATTATGAGGGTTTTGCAGTATAAGAGGTGTTTAAATCCCTTTTTCTGGGGGGGGGGGGGGGCTATTACATTATTAGGACAATAGACAATGTGTTAGGGGCTATTAAGAACCATGACCTTCCAGAGCCGACTAATCAAGACTGGTCAAGCTCTGTTTTTATCATTACTTCTCAATAATGACTTTCTACTTCTACATGTACACACTTGGAAACAGGCCATTTTAAGCAGTGTAAAAATGTGATGTGACTAAAATGTGACTAAAATGAAAGAGCATTTAGTTGACTGAAGTGGCCCACTGTTTTTGTCATTTTGAGAATAACTAGACTAAATCATTATTTAAATTACAAACATGTGACTTGATATTTTAGTCAAAATGACTAAGACTAGACGTGTGGATGATTTCTTGCTCAGGTTCGCCGCGGTTCAGGTTCACATACACACTCGCATGCACACACACACACACTCTATGAGGTGACCACTGGGCATCCCTTACATTTCTTCGCTCCTCTCCTTCTATGTTTTGTTTTTCCATCGTTCCCTCAGCTCAGAATAATGTCTCAGTGATTGTGCGCCTCGCCTTCAGACATCAAAGGTCTCAGAACACCAAATCTCCTGTAATCGCGGCAGTGGAGCCATTGTGTTTAGTGTTTGAAAATGACAAGCTTTATTATCAGATCTCATTTACAGGCCAAAGACAGTTAAGGCATAATCCACTGAATACATACTCCTGATGCATTGTCTAACTCCGTAGCCAGCCCAACACAAAGGCTTGCCTGTTTCAACCACTGTTTTCAACTTATAATGAAGGGTTATGGAGGCATTGAGAAGTCTATGTGTGTGTGTGTTGGTAATGTCAGGTGGTAATGAATGTCCTTTGTTCAGCTCTTGGATCCTAATCAACTGTTATTATCCATGTTAGTACACTACGTTTGTCTGAGAAAAACTCTAAATCCAAATGTTGACTGGGCCACTTACTGGCAGTTAGACACGTAATCCACTTAGCCAAGTTAAATATCCCTGTTTGCTCGTTCAGACAGTAATATTCGGCTTCACTTCGGAGACGCTCTCTTGAAATACATTGTTCCCCTTTGCTTGATTCCTGAGAACTGTATAGCTCACTCCACTGCTAGCTAGACTCCATTGCACACCACTCTAATCCTCCCAGATCACACTGTTTTAATGTAGAGAACACCTCATTCTAACACAATCAGAGCCCCTGTTTGATGAGTAAGTCGATTAGAAACCTCTATTTACGGTACGTTATACAGAGGAGGATTTGGAGGGATGGAATGGAGGACAGACTTGTTCCCAGGAGGTATCATTGTAAGCAAAAATGAACTAGCGCGCAAGCTATCTAGTTAGCTAACTAGCCAAAACGTCTAGGTAACCTGTTTATTACAGTTAAATAATGTTAATAGCTAGCTAGCTAACTTTGAATGTAAAAATGTGCTGTTTTCTGTTGGTTGTTGCACAGCAATATAGCTACACATGGAAAAAATATATATAGACATATATTGTAACAACATGTATGTACATGTATTTATGTACACTGAGTATACAAAACATTAAGAATACCTGCTCTTTCCATGACATAGACTGACCAGGTGAATCCAGGTGAAAGCTATGATCCCTTATTGATGTCACTTGTTAAATCCACTTCAATCAGTGTAGATGAAGGGGAGGAGACAGGTTAAAGAAGGATTGAGACTATTGAGATCAAATCAGATCCAACAATAATATCAAGAGGCTAGAAATCCAGGGCTTAAAAACAAAGGTGTCATTGATGATTCATGTTTTCTTTTAAATCCACAATTTGGATCCCTCTACAGCCTCATAGAGGATCTAGATACTTTTTCTAACCTCTCTGGATTACAACCAAATTATGATAAGTGTACAATATTACATATTGGATCACAAAAAAATACAACTTTTACATTACCATGTAGTTTACCAATAAAATGATCTGACGGTGATGTGGACATACTCTGTATTCATATCCCAAAAGACAGAAATGATCTCACTACAATGTATTTTACTAGAAAGTTAGCAAAAATAGATAAAACATTTATTTAACTAGGCAAGTCAATTAAGAACAAATTCTTATTTACAATGACGGCCTACCCCAACCAAACTCGGATGACGCTGGGCCAATTGTGCGCCGCCCTATGGGACTCCCAATCACGGCCGGATTGTGATACAGCCTGTAATCGAAGCAGGGTCTGTAGTGACACCTGCAGCATTGAGATGCAGTTACTTAGACCGCTGCACCACTTGGGAGATCTTGCTACCATGGAAAGAAAAATACCTGTCTATTTGTGGAAAATCACCCTGATTAACTCTTTAGTCATATCCTAGCTTACCTATTTGGTTATGGCCTTGCCTACACCTAGCAACTTGTTTTTTTTTATTATATGAGCAAAATAAATGAAATTTGATTTGGAACGGCAAGCCAGACAAAATTAAACGGGCCTATTTATATAATGAATATACATTTGGAGGGCAGAAATGATTAAATATTAAAGCATTAGACCTCTTACTAAAGGCTTCAGTCTTATAAAAGTTATACTTAAATCCGAACTGGTTTGCTAGCAGATTAGTAAGAATGTCTCACGCCATGTTCAAGAATGGCCTTTTTAAAACCAAGCCATAGAAAATTGTTTGCAGTTTCAGTTTATTCCACCAGAAAAGACACAACATATAAAACAACACATTTTATGGTTAAACTCATATATACTAATTAATTTTTAAAAAACATTATTTTTTGAAAAAAATGTTTATAAAAGGTATAATCTTTACCACAAAAATGGAAGAGGCAAGTGGAAGGGGGGGAAAGGTAAGGAACTTGTCTGTTGGCCCTGCATTAAAGACCAAAATTGGTTAAAGAAAATTGTGATATATAAAAAAGTATACCAGTTTCATTTAAGGACCCAAAAATTGACAGCTGTGCCATATAGATTGCCAAATAGTTGGGAAGAGATTTTCGATGTACTGATTCCATGGCACATGGTTTATGAACTGATACACAAAACGACGATTCTAAACTTATAATTTCTTTATTTACATTATACGCAATTCTTGCAACCAAATGTTATATATTTATGGGGGATACAACAATCAAATCAAATCAAATCAAATTGTATTGGTCACATGCACCGAATAGAACAGGTGCAGACATTACAGTGAAATGCTTACTTACAGCCCTTAACCAACAGTGCATATATTTTTAACAAAAAAATTAAAAATAAAACAACAACAAAAAAAGTGTTGAGAAAAAAAGAGCAGAAGTAAAATACAATAACAGTAGGGAGGCTATATATACACAGGGGGGTACCGGTGCAGAGTCAATGTGCGGGGGCACCGGCTAGTTGAGATAGTTGAAGTAATATGTACATGTGGGTAGAGTTAAAGTGACTATGCATAAATAATTAACAGAGTAGCAGCAGCGTAAAAAGGATGGGGTGGGGGGGCAGTGCAAATAGTCCGGGTAGCCATGATTAGCTGTTCAGGAGTCTTATGGCTTGGGGGTAGAAGCTGTTGAGAAGTCTTTTGGACCTAGACTTGGCACTCCGGTACCGCTTGCCGTGCGGTAGCAGGGAGAACAGTCTTTGACTAGGGTAGCTGGAGTCTTTAACAATTTTGAGGGCCTTCCTCTGACACCGCCTGGTATAGAGGTCCTGGATGGCAGGAAGCTTGGCCCCAGTGATGTACTGGGCCGTACGCACTACCCTCTGTAGTGCCTTGCGGTCGGAGGCCAAGCAGTTGCCATACCAGGCGGTGATGCAACCAGTCAGGATGCTCTCGATGGTGCAGCTGAATAATTTTTTGAGGATCTGAGGACCCATGCCAAATCCTTTCAATCCCAGCTCTGCAGATTTTGCTGCGAAGAGACAGAATCATTAGATCATTTATTTTGGTACTGTCCATATGTAGCTTGTTTTTGGTCACAGGTTCAGGAATGGCTGGAGAATTGCAACATTTAGATGGAGCTAACTCTGCAAATAGCACTGCTGGATGATTTGAAAAGTTATAGTCAATAGATCAATAATATAATAATACTTTTAGCAAAAATGTTTATCTTTAATTTACAATCTATAGAAACTCTGAGAATATACATTTTCTGAACTTTTGTGGAACATCACAGCACAGTTGAATAATATATATTATTTTTTTTACATTTTTTAGTCATTTAGCAGACGCTCTTATCCAGAGTGACTTACAGTTAGTGAGTGCATACATTTTATATATATATATATATATATATATATATATTATTTTATTTTTTTCATACTGGCCCCCCGTGGGAATCGAACCCACAACCCTGGCGTTGCAAACGCCATGCTCTACAAACATCCCTGCCGGCCATTCCCTCCCCTACCCTGGACGACGCTGGGCCAATTGTGCACCGCCCCATGGGTCTCCCGGTCGCGGCCGGCTACGACAGAGCCTGGATTCGAACCAGGATCTCTAGTGGCACAGCTAGCACTGCGATGCAGTGCCTTAGACCACTGCGCCACTCAAAAGTTTGGACACAGTACCAGTCAAAAGTTTGGACACACCTATTCATTCAAGGGCTTTTCTTTATTTTTACTATTTTTTACTTTGTAGAATAATAGTGAAGACATCAAAACTATGAAATAACACATATGGAATCATGTAGTAACCAACAATTTTGAAACAAATCAAAATATATTTTATATTTGAGATTCTTCAAATAGCCACCCTTTGCCTTGATGACAGCTTTGCACACTCTTGGCATTCTCTCAACCAGCTTCATGAGGTAGTCACCTGGAATGCATTTCAATTAACAGGTGTGCCTTCTTAAAATTTAACTTGTGGTGGATTTATTTCCTTCTTAATGTGTTTGAGCCAATCAGTTGTGTTGTGACAAGGTAGGGGGTATACAGAAGATAGCCCTATTTGGTAAAAGACCAAGTCCATATTATGGCAAGTACAGCACAAATTAGCAAAGAGAAATGACAGTCCATCATTACTTTAAGACATGAAGGTCAGTCAATCCGGAATATCTCAAGAAAGTTTCTTCAAGTGCAGTCGCAAAAACCATCAAGCGCTATGATGAAACTGGCTCTCATGAGGACCGCCACAGGAATGGAAGACCCAGAGTTACCTCTGCTGCAGAGGATAAGTTCATTGGAGTTACCAGCCTCAGAAATTGCAGCCCAAATAAATGCTTCACAGAGTTCAAGTAACAGACACATCTCAACTTCAACTGTTCAGAGGGGACTGTGTGAATAAGGCCTTCATGGTCGAATTGCTGCAAAGAAACCACTACTAAAGGAGACCAATAAGAAGAAGAGACCTGCTTAGGCCAAGAAACACGAGCAATGGAGACTGGTGGAAATGTGTCCTTTGGTCTGGAGTCCAAATTGGAGATTCTTGGTTCCAACCGCCGTGTCTTTGTGAGACGCTGTGTGGGTGAACGGATGATCTCCGCATGTCTATTTCCCACCGTAAAGTATGGAGGAGGAGGTGTTATGGTGTGGGGGTGCTTTGCTGGTGACACTGTCTGTGATTTATTTAGAATTCAAGGCACACTTAACCAGCATTGCTACCACAGCATTCTGCAGCGATACACCATCCCATCTGGTTTGGGCTTAGTGGGACTATTATTTGTTTTTCAACAGGACAATGACCCAACACACCTCCAGGCTGTGTAAGGGCTATTTTACCAAGAAGTAGATTGATGGAGTGCTGCATCAGATGACCTGGCCTACACAATCCCCCAAACCTAACCCAATTGAGATGGTGAGGATAAGTCGGACGGCAGAGTGAAGGAAAAGCAGCCAACAAGTGCTCAGCATATGTGGGAACTCCTTCAATGTTGTTGGAAAAGCATTCCAGGTGAAGCTGGTTGAGAGAATGCCAAGAGTGTGCAAAGCTGTGATCAAGGCAAAGGGTGGCTTTTTGAAGAATCTCAAATATAAAATATATTTTGATTTGTTTAACACTTTTTTTGGTTACTACATGAGTCCATATGTGTTATTTCATAGTTTTGATGTCTTCATTATTATTCTACAATGTAGAAAATAGTAAAAATAAAGAAAAACCCTTGAATTAGTAGGTGTGTCCAAACCTTTGACTGGTACTGTATATATATATATATATATATATATATATATATATAAAATGCAGACAATTACATTGATGGAAGCAACAATCTATCTGCAATATTAAACCTGATCTACCCTCTAAAATGTTTTGTTTTTAAATAATAATAATTTGAGACATGGATTTTGTGTGTGCCAGAGGCTGAATGGGCAAGACAAAATATTTAAGTGCCTTTGAAAAGGGTATGGTAGTAGGTGCCAGGCACACCAGTTTGTGTCAAGAACTGCAACACTGCTGGGTTTTTCATGCTCAACAGTTTCCCATGTGTATCATTAATGGTCCACCACCCAAAGGACATCCAGCCAACTTGACACAACTGTGGGAAGCAATGGAGTCAACATGGGCCAGCATCCCTTTGGAAGGTTTTCGACACCTTGTGGAGTCTATGCCCCGAATTGAGGCTGTTCTGAGGTCAAAAGGGTGGGGTGCAACTCAATATTAGGAAGGTGTTCCTAATATTTGGAATACATGTAAATTACATGTATTGAAATATATGTTTAAGCCTCATAGGTAAATATATTTAAACATATGTAAAAATATATATTTGGACATTACAAAATTGTCAATTTTCATATATTTCTACATACACTACATTAACAAAAGTATGTGGACACCTGCTTGTCGAACATCTCATTCCAAAATCATGGGCATTAATATGGAGTTTGTCCCCTCTTTGCTGCTACAACAGCCTCCCCTCTTCTGGGAAGGCTTTCCACTAGATGTTGGAACGTTGCTGCGGGGACTTGCATCCGAGGACAGACTATTTTTACACGCTACTCCCTTCAGCACTCTGCGGTTCCGTTCTGTGAACTTGTGTGGCCTACCACTTTGCGGCTGAGCCGTTGTTTCTCCTAGACATTTCCACTTCACAATAACAACACTTACAGTGCCTTCAGAAAGTATTCAGACCCCTTGACTTTTTCCACATTTTGTTACGTTACAACCTTATTCTAAAATGGATTAAATTGTTTATTTCCCCCTCATCCATCTACACACAAAACCCCAAAATGACAAAGAAAAAACAGGTTTTTAGATATTTTAGCTCATTTATATAAAACATTTACAAAAATTTACATATTCCACATTTACATAAGTATTCAGACTCTTTACTCAAATGCTATGTTGAAACACCTTTGGCAGTGATTACAGCATCGAGTATTTTGTGGGTATGACGCTACAAGCTTGGCACACCTGTATTTGGGGAGTTTCTCCCATTCTTCTCTGCAGATCCTCTAAAGCTCTGTAAGGTTGGATGGGGAGCGTTGCTGCACAGCTATTTTCAGGTCTCTCCAGAGATGTTCGATCGGGTTCAAGTCCGGGCTCTGGCTGGGCCACTCAAGGACATTCAGAGACTTGTCCCGAAGCCACTCCTGCGTTGTCTTGGCTGTGTGCTTAGGGTCGTTGTCCTGGAACAGGTTTTCATCAAGGATCTCTCTGTACTTTGCTCCGTTCATCTTTGCCTTGATCCTGACTAGTCTCCCAGTCCCTGCTGCTGAAAAACTTCTCCACAGCATGATGCTGCCATCACCATGCTTCACCGTAGGGATTGTGCCAGGTTTCCTCCACGCTTGGCATTCAGGCCAAAGAGTTCAATCTTGGTTTCATCAGACCAGATAATCTTGTTTCTCATGGTCTGAGTCTTTAGGTGCCATTTGGCATACTCCAAGCGGGCTGTCATGTGCCTTTTACTGAGGATTGGCTTCCGTCTGGCCACTCTACCATAAAGGCCTGATTGGTGGAGTGCTGCAGAGATGGTTGTCCTTCTGAAATGTTCTCCCATCTCCACAGAGGAAATCTAGAGCTCTGTCAGAGTGACCATCGGGATCTTGGTCACCTCCCAGTTTTTTCTGGTTTTCCCCCAGTTTCTTCACACTTTTTTTAATAGAAAAAGGCCAAGTTTGATGCGTTTGTCTACCAGACCTTCTGCGTATTTGGGCGGAAGTGTCTGGAAATTAGATTAGGTGTAATGTGACTTCACATTATAGCATGTGCCATCCTTCAGCACAACATGTGACCCTTTATAAAGTATGTGTTTATATCATATTTGACATAGTGGGCTACAGTATGTCACATTTGACATTGCTGATTATCCCATACAGTTATACCACATTTATGAATCCTTTTATAAAGCATGACATACGGTTATAGATGCTTTGTAACACATTTATGTGGTGCTTATGAAGGCATTAAGAAAGCTTTATGAAGCCTTTATAAGCTGAACGTCATTTAAAGAGGGACCTAATTTGGTCAATGCATAAAACTACAACGTTCAGAACTAAATCACAATATCATGGTGTGGTATACTTTGAACAGTTTGAATGAATAACTCATGACTGACAACTAAAAGAGTGCTTTTAATAATATTTTTGATCAAATAACTATATAATGTAGAAAAATATGTTTTTTATTTCCTTTTGCTTGATTCCTGAGAACACTTATCTGTACAGCTCACTCCCCTGCTAGCTAGAATCCATTGCACACCACTCTAATCCTCCCAGATCACACTAATAAGTTGTAATGTAAAGAACATCTAATTCTAACCCAATCAGAGCCCCTTGTAATGAAAATGTTTGATGAGTAAGTCAATTAGAAACCTCTATTTATGGTAAGTTACTCATAGGAGGATTTGGAGGGATGGAATGGAGGGCTGACTTGTTCCCATAAAGTACACACTGTACCAGGAGGTGATAAGGGCTGTGCCCCCCTCTCTTTCCTGCCTCACTCCCTCGCTTTCTCACTCCCTTTCTCTCTCTGTTTTACCCTCTCCTCTCTCCCATCTCTCCCTCTCCCACCTCTCTCCCTAATTTCTCCCTTCTCTCCCCCTCCTCAATCTGTCTCTGCATCCGTTTTGTTCTGAGGGGAGAATGAAGACCCAGAGAATAAGGTGGGAAGAAATCCTGAATGGCCAAACACACACAATCCACACACACAGAAGTTCTGATTGCCAAGAAAGAGCACCAAAACTTGATTTATGCCATAGCCATCACAACACGACAACCATTCTTGGCTGCTGCAGGGACTAGATACAACCACCCCCATAAAGAGCAGCATTGTTCCCAGCATGCAAACATCCACAAATGGGCAAAATAATGCTGTTTTTCACATCTCTTCAAGAGCTGCCATGTGCCTGTGACGGACCTTCCCCAGAGCTGGGGGAAACAGCTGCCTCTGCTGCTATGGTGTGGAGACAGAGAGACAGACAGATCAACACACCCAGAGAGAGGAAAAAGAGCAACAAAGTCATATCCTGCACACAGATAGTATTATAGCGCCCTTAACCGAACACCTAGCAGCTTTGGTAAGAGGTTTGGATCTCTTGGCATAACAGCTAAGGTGTTGGGTTGACAGTCGCTGGACCTGCCCGCAAAGCCAACTGAAAAGCATGTTCACATGAGGGATGGGATAGTATTATGACCCTTGCCTATGGGCTTGTTTTGATCTCCCCCAAGTGGGTCAACCCTATCAGAGCAGTAGTTAGCCAGTTTGCCTACAGGCTGGGAGACCCAGGTTTGAGACCAGCAAGGAGCGTTGCATTGTCATCATGCGTTACAGTATGATTTATTTGTTATTGGTTCAAAGGATGACACCTAGCCTCCTGCTTAAAGATGCACTATGCAGAAATCGCTCCGCCACTTCCTGATTGCTAAAATACTAATAGTTAGACTCATTTCAGTTTGTGACAAAACAAGCAAGTACAGTGTTGAGAATCATTCTACCATCTAATCCGCTCTGAAAAATATTTTCCATAACCAAAAATATTGTACTTTCAGCTGTTTGAAGCTGGTGTACAAAACCAAAAGGAAAAGAAGCAAAAACAAAACTTAAGCATAGAAATAGCGCACATAAAACAGATATACCGCTTCTTAGACTTGCTTTCAATGAGAATGACAGATCTATAAAGCACATTTGTATGTGAATTTGGTCGGGTCGCCCAAAAAGTTTTCATATTGTAGCTTTAAGTGTAGGCGATGGTGAGTCATGATCAGGATATGTGAGAGAGGTAGCCTGTTCAATCACTCATCAGTGACATTAACCTCTATGGGATCAGTGTCCCGTATACGGGACGGTTGAGCTAATGTGCACTAATATGATTAGCATGACTATTGTAAGTAACAGCAAACTTTCCGGGACATAGACATGTCTTATATGGGCAGAAAGCTTAACTTCTTGTTAATCTAACTGCATGGTCCAATTTACAGTAGCTATTACAGTGAAAAAATGCCATGCTATTGTTTGAGGAGAGTGCACAACAACAAAAACGTATCACGGCAACTGGTTTGATACATTCACCTCTGAAGATAAATAATATACTTACATTCAGTAATCTTGCTTTGATTTGTCATCCTAAGGGTCCCAGAGATCAAATGAATCATAGTTTTGTTTGATAAAATCCATTTTTATATTCAAATGTAGGAACTGGGTTCTACAGTTTGAACCTCTACTGTCTCTGGCTCCACACCCACCCCGCCCGGCCATTTAGATGTGTGAAAGTTAGTGTATAAGCTAATGATCCATCATGTATGACATTCTTGGGAGTGTGGAAAATTACATTTTGTATTACCATAGCATTTTTTGTATGTTCTCTATAGTTATGTACTTGAAAATGTATCAATTGACCAATTCGGCACATTTGGGCAGACTTGATACAACATAGTCCAATATTGCAATGCTTCACTGGATCAATCTGAAACTTTGCACACACACTGCTTTCATCTATTGGCCAAAATCAAAATTGCGCCTAAACTGCATTATTATATTGTGGCCTTTCTCTTGCATTTCAAAGATGATGGAACAAAAGCAATAATAGAAAACACATGTTTTTTTGGTTGTATTATCTTTTACCAGATCTAATGTGTTATATTCTCCTACATTCATTTCACATTTCCACAACCTTCAAAGTACTAGTACTAGCTGCCACCGTTGAATGTTATCGATGTTTGTTTGGTTTTGTCTTATTTGTACACCTGTGTCTAGTTAGTGTTCATTATGTCCCCTATAAGTTTCTCGTTTTGTTTGTGGGTATTTGTGTGTAATTGTACGCCTGTCTGGTGTTGTCAGTTTGGTTTTCCTTGATCGGATTATTCTTGTTACGCATGGTTTGCGTGTTCGTTTTACCTCCTGTGTCGAGGTCTTTATTTTTTGTATTGAGTGTTTGTTTTCTCAGTCCAGTAAAGTCGTTTTGACTGAGTCTCTGTGTCCTGCGCCTGACTCCCACCACACATCGACATCAGCCTTTGACAGAATTACACACCATTATGGAGTCAGCAGGAGCAGCGGCGGCACCCGAGTCGCTGGAAGATCGGGTCAGTGGTCAAGACGCTAGGATCCAGCAACTCGGATCCGCCCTGCATGACGTGATGAACACTCTGCGCCGATGGGAGAGAGGAGGGGTGCCCACACCTCCTCCAACCTTACCACCACCATCGGCCAGTCCTCCCATCCCAGCACCGGAATCCAGTGGGATTCGGCTCTTGCTCCCGAGGGCGTATGATGGCACCGCAGCCAGGTGTCAGGGGTTCCTCCTGCAGGTGGAACTCTACCTGGCCACCATACACCTGGCGCCCTCGGGATACGAGAGCGTCTCTGTCCTCATCTCCTGTCTCTCCGGCAAGGCGTTGGAGTGGGCCAACGCCGAATGGAGGGGAATAGACGCCGCCACCATCACCTACGCGGAGTTCTCCCGCCGCTTCAGGGCAGTGTTCGATCATCCACCTGAGGGGAAAGCGGCGGGGGAGCGTCTGTTCCACCTCCGACAGGGGAAGAGGAGCACACAGGAGTTCGCCCTGGATTTCCGGACTCTAGCGGCGGATGCGGGGTGGAATGAGAGGGCCCTCATCGACCACTATCGATGCAGTCTGCGGGAGGACGTTCGTCGAGAGCTGGCCTGCAGGGACACCAACCTATCGTTCGACCAGTTGGTGGACATGTCCATCCGTCTCGATACCCTGCTGGCCACCCGCGGACGTCCCGAGTTGGGGCCGTCCATTCCATCCTCCAGCACCTCCGAGCCAAGCCCTATGGAGCTCGGAGGTGCTGGCGCTAGAGAGAGGAGGAGAGAGAGCCCGAGGGGGGCCGTCCCCTGCACCAACTGTGGCCGTGGAGGGCACACTGCGGCTAGGTGCTGGGGATGGTCTCCAGGGGGAGGGGACAACAGGTCACGCACTGGGGAGTCATTTCAGGTGAGTAGGCACCCCACTTACCCAGAGCTCTCTGTTGTTCACTTGTGTATACCTGTAAGATTTCCTCAGGTTGCACCTCATTCCCAGCATAAGGCGCTAGTCGATTCAGGCGCAGCTGGGAATTTTGTTGATCGGAAATTTTGTGTAAGGTTAGCGATTCCCCTCCTGCCTGTTGATGCTCCCTTCCCTGTCCATGCACTAGATAGGGATCAGGGTTGATTAGAGAAGTCACAGCACCGCTAAAGATGAATACGCAGGGGGGTCATGAGGAGACCATTCAGTTATATCTGATCAACTCTCCTGCGTATCCCGTGGTGCTGGGGCTTCCCTGGTTAATCACCCATGATCCCACCATTTCGTGGCAACAGAGGGCTCTCAAGGAGTGGTCTGCCCAGTGTGTAGGGCGATGTCTAGGTGTTTCCGTGGGGGCGACCTCGGTGGAGAGTCCGAACCAAGTGCCCGCAATGCACATTCCCCCTGAGTATGAGGATTTAGCACTCGTGTTCAGCAAAACGAGGGCGACGCGGTTGCCACCTCATAGACAGGGGGATTGTGCTATAGACCTCCAGATAGGAGCAGCCCTCCCGCGGAGCCATGTGTATCCTTTGTCTCAAGAGGAGACGGCGGCTATGGAGACTTACATAGCCGAGTCCCTGAGACAAGGATACATACGGACCTCCACTTCCCCGGCGTCCTCGAGTTTCTTCTTTGTGAAGAAGAAAGATGGGGGTTTGCGCCCGTGTATTAATTACCGTAGTCTCAATCAGATCACGGTTAAATACAGTTATCCTCTTCCTCTGATTGCGAGTATGACTGAATCATTACGCGGAGCGCGGTTCTTCACAAAATTGGATCTCAGGAGCGCCTACAACCTGGTGCGCATTAGGGAGGGAGATGAATGGAAAACAGCATTTAGCACCACCTCGGGTCATTATGAGGATCTCGTCATGCCATAGGGGTTAATGAATGCTCCTTCAGTCTCCCAATCCTTTGTGGACGAGATCTTCCGGGACATACATGGGCAGGGTGTGGTAGTGTACATTGACGACATCCTAGTGTACTCTTCTACACGAGCCGAGCATGTAGCCCTGGTGCGCCGAGTGTTGGGTAGGTTGTTGGAGCATGACTTGTATGTCAAGGCAGAGAAATGTCTGTTTTTCCAGGAGTCTGTCTCCTTTTTGGGTTATCGGTTGTCCGCGTCAGGGGTGAAGATGGAGGTTGACCGTGTGTCAGCCGTGGGTAATTGGCAAACCCCAACCACTGTTAAAGAGGTGCAGCAGTTTTTGGGTTTTGCCAATTACTACCGGAGGTTTATCCGGGGTTTTGGACAGGTGGCAGCTCCCATAACTTCCCTGCTGAAAGGGGGCCCGGTGCGTTTGCAGTGGTCAGCTGAAGCGGACAGGGCATTTGGTAAACTGAAGGACCTGTTCACTTCGGCTCCGGTACTGGCGCATCCGGACCCCGCTTTACCATTCCAGGTAGAGGTGGACGCGTCAGAGGCCGGTATTGGGGCAGTACTGTCGCAACGGTCCGGCACGCCACCTAAACTCCGCCCCTGTGCTTTCTATTCTAAGAAGCTCAGCCCGGCGGAGCGAAATTATGACGTAGGGGACAGGGAGCTGTTAGCCGTGGTGCAAGCCCTAAAGGTGTGGAGGCATTGGCTTGAGGGGGCTCAACACCCTTTTCTCATTTTGACTGACCACCGTAACCTGGAGTACATCCGAGCAGCTAGGAGATTGAACCCTCGTTGAACCCGGTTCGTATTTAAAATAACGTACATCCCAGGGTCCCAGAACGGTAAGGCAGACGCCCTGTCCCGGCGGTATGACACAGAGGAGAGGTCCATTGAGCCCACTCCCATACTGCCGGAGTCTTGTCTGGTGGCACCGGTGGTGTGGGAGGTCGATGCGGAAATCGAGCGGGCGTTACGTACCGACCCTACTCCCCCAGAGTGTCCTGTGGGTCGGACGTACGTTCCGCTCGAAGTTCGTGATCGTCTTATTTATTGGGCTCATACGTCTCCCTCCTCTGGACATCCAGGTATTGGCCGGACAGTGCACTGCCTTAGTGCTAAGTACTGGTGGCCAACGTTAGCTAGGGATGTGAGGGTTTATGTCTCCTCCTGCTCGGTGTGCGCTCAGTGTAAGGCGCCTAGACACCTGCCCAGGGGGAAGTTACAACCCCTGCCCATTCCACAACGACCATGGTCTCACCTCTCGGTGGACTTTGTTACGGACCTTCCCCCCTCTCAGGGGAATACCACTATACTGGTCGTTGTGGATCGGTTCGCTAAGGCCTGTCGTCTCCTTCCAATGCCGGGTCTCCCTACTGCCCTACAGACTGCTGAGGCACTGTTTACCCATGTCTTCCGGCACTACGGGGTGCCCGAGGATATAGTGTCTGATCGAGGTCCCCAGTTCACCTCCAGAGTCTGGAGGGCGTTCATGGAACGCTTGGGGGTCTCGGTGAGCCTTACCTCTGGGTACAACCCAGAGAGCAATGGGCAGGTAGAAAGAGTGAACCAGGATGTGGGTAGGTTTCTGAGATCCTATTGCCACGGCCGGCCGGAGGAGTGGTCGAGGTATATCCCCTGGGCAGAGATGGCACAGAACTCTCTCCGCCACTCCTCCACCAACCTAACCCCTTTCCAGTGTGTGTTGGGGTATCAGCCGGTTCTGGCACCATGGCATCAGAGCCAGATCGAGGCTCCTGCGGTGGATGAGTGGGTGCGGCGCTCGGAGGAGACGTGGAACGCTGCACACGTCCATCTGCAGCGGGCCATCCGTCGACAGAAGGCGAGCGCCGATCTCCACCGCAGTGAGGGTCCGGTGCACGCACCTGGAGATCGAGTCTTGCTCTCGACTCGAAACCTGCCCCTCCGCCTGCCCTGCCGGAAGCTGGGTCGGCGGTTTGTGGGGCCATTTAAAGTCCTGAGGAGATTGAACGAGGTGTGTTACAGGTTACAACTGCCTATTGATTATCACATTAACAACCCGTTCCATGTGTCTCTTCTCAGGCCGGTGGTAGCTGGTCCACTCCAGGACTGTGAGATAAGAGAGACGCCTCCGCCCCCACTGGACATCGAGAGGGCTCCGGCGTACACAGTTCAGTCCATCCTGGATTCGAGACGTCGGATGGGGGGTCTCCAATATCTCGTGGAGTGGGAGGGGTACGGCCCGGAGGAACGGTGCTGGGTGCCTAGGAGGGACATCTTAGATCCATCCCTCCTGACTGAGTTCCACCGTGGTCATCCCACGCGCCCTGCTCCGCGTCCTCCTGGTCGTCCCCGAGGCCGGGGTCGGCGCACGGCTGGAGCCGCGCGTCAAGGGGGGGGTACTGTCACGAATTCTGCCGAGACTGCTCCTCCTCCTTGCTCGGGCAGGCTTCGGCGTTCGTCGTCCCCGGAGTACTAGCTGCCACCGTTGAATGTTATCGATGTTTGTTTGGTTTTGTCTTATTTGTACACCTGTGTCTAGTTAGTGTTCATTATGTCCCCTATTAGTTTCTCGTTTTGTTTGTGGGTATTTGTGTGTAATTGTCCGCCTGTCTGGTGTTGTCAGTTTGGTTTTCCTTGATCGGATTATTCTTGTTACGCATGGTTTGCGTGTTTGTTTTACCTCCTGTGTCGAGGTCTTTATTTTTTGTATTGAGTGTTTGTTTTCTCAGTCCAGTAAAGTCGTTTTGACTGAGCCTCTGTGTCCTGCGCCTGACTCCCACCACACATCGACATCAGCCTTTGACATATATACTCCCTGCACCACTAATGAGTGAAGCATGACCGTGTGAATCTTAACCCTTCACTGTAAAAGGGACATAGACTCCAAAGTAAACATTTGCCAGATGTTTTCAGCCCTCAAAAGTAGTCTAATGTCAAGATAAGTCCACCTCCCACGCCATAGATATTGTACATCCAGCCTCAACCCCAAATGAAAGGAAAATATGATTTACACAAATCTATCAATTATTGCCCGGCCTACTAAACAGATGACCAGGTGCATACAGTGAGAGAAAAAAGTATTTGATCCCCTGCTGATTTTGTACGTTTGCCCACTGACAAAGACATGATCAGTCTATAATTTGAATGGTAGGTTTATTTGAAAAGAGAGACAGAATAACAACAAAACAAATCTAGAAAAACGCATGTCAAAAATGTTATAAATTGATTTGCATTTTAATGAGGGAAATAAGTATTTGACCCCACTGCAAAACATGACTTAGTACTTGGTGGCAAAACCCTTGTTGGCAATCACAGAAGTCAGACGTTTCTTGTAGTTCCCGAGTGGTGCAGTGGTCTAAGGCACTGCATCGCAGTGCTAGCTGTGCCACTAGAGATCCTGGTTTGAATCCAGGCTCTGTTGTAGCTGGCTGCGACTGGGAGACCAATGGGGCGGCGCACAAGTCGTCCAGGGTAGGGGAGGGAATGGCCGGCAGGGATGTAGCTCAGTTGGTAGAGCGTGGTGTTTGCAACGCCAGGGTTGTGGGTTTGATTCCCACGGGGGGCCAGTATGAAAAAAATAATAATATATGCACTCACTAACTGTAAGTCGCTCTGGATAAGAGCGTCTGCTAAATGACGTAAATGTGAAATGTAGTTGGCCACCAGGTTTGCACACATCTCAGGAGGGATTTTGTCCCACTCCTCTTTGCAGATCTTCTCCAAGTCATTAAGGTTTCAAGGCTGACGTTTGGCAACTTGAACCTTCAGCTCCCTCCACAGATTTTCTATGGGATTAAGGTCTGGAGACTGGCTAGGCCACTCCAGGACCTTAATGTGCTTCTTCTTGAGCCACTCCTTTGTTGCCTTAGCCGTGTGTTTTGGGTCATTGTCATGCTGTAATACCCATCCACGACCCATTTTCAATGCCCTGGCTGAGGGAAGGAGGTTCTAACACAAGATTTGACAGTACATGGCCCCGTCCATCGTCCCTTTGATGCAGTGAAGTTGTCCTGTCCCCTTAGCAGAAAAACACCCCCAAAGCATAATGCTTGATGGTAGGGATGGCGTTCTTGGGGTCATAGGCAGCAATCCTCCTCCTCCAAACACGCCGAGTTGAGTTGATACCAAAGAGCTCAGTTTTGGTCTCATCTGACCACAACACTTTCACCCAGTCCTCCTCTGAATCATTCAGATGTTCATTGGCAAACTTCAGACGGCCCTGTATATGTGCTTTCTTGAGCAGTGGGACCTTGCGGGCGCTGCAGGATTTCTTGGTGACTATGGTCCCAGCTGCCTTGAGATCATTGACAAGATCCTCCCGTGTAGTTCTGGGATGATTCCTCAGCGTTCTCATGATCATTGCAACTCCATGAGGTGAGATCTTGCATGGAGCCCCAGGCCGAGGGAGATTGACAGTGCTTTTGTGTTTCTTCCATTTGCGAATAATCGCACCAACTGTTGTCACCTTCTCACCAAGCTGCTTGGCGATGGTCTTGTTGCCCATTCCAACCTTGTGTAGGTCTACAATCTTGTCCCTGACATCCTTGGAGAGCTCTTTGGTCTTGGCACTTTGGTCTTGGACATGGTGGAGAGTTTGGAATCTTATTGATTGATTGCTTCTGTGGACAGGTGTCTTTTATACAGGTAACAAGCTGAGATTAGGAGCACTCCCTTTAAGAGTGTGCTCCTAATCTCAGCTCGTTACCTGTATAAAAGACACCTGGGAGCCAGAAATCTTTCAGATTGAGAGGGGGTCAAATACTTATTTCCCTCATTAAAATGCAAATCAATTTATAACATTTTTGACATGCGTTTTTCTGGATTTTGTTGTTGTTATTCTGTCTCTCATTGTTCAAATAAACCTACCATTAAAATGATAGACTGATCATTTCTTTGTCATTGGGCAAACGTACAAAATCAGCAGGGGATCAAATACTTTTTTTCCTCATTGTAGATTTAACTCAACAGAAGACCAATTATGAGGTCTGAAAACATCTGACAAGCTTTGATTCTGGAGTGTAATATCCCTTTGACGTCAAGCCAGATGACGGAGGGTGACCAGGGACTCCTTGATCCACATATAAACCATGTTTGGGTTGATTGGGACTTGGATGACTGGGATGTGGAGTCTTTGAAATGATCTTCCATGCATGTGTCTTTGTTTCTAGTTCTCTGGTGTGTTTATAAACTGTTGGTCTGGTCAACCTCTGTGTATGTTAATCAGCTCTGTTCTAAACTCAGCTGGGACAGAGGGAAGAATCCAGATGTCGGTTGGACTGAATCATTTATCTTAGACACGATGACCGCTTCAGCAGACAATATAGCATTCACAGACATACACACACATACAAAGGCACACACGCACACACAGACATAAACAACTGAGGGGAAAACAGGGGTTGCCCCATAATTTTAGATAATGACATCCCCAGATGTTGGAAAAGCCTTTGTTGTTCTGATTCATATCCACAATGACACATCATCCCCCCTCCTAGTCTTAGTCATTTTTACTAAAATATCATTACGGTTTAGTCAAATTTTTGTAATTTTAATAATGATTTAGTCTAGTTATTGTCAAAATGACAAAAACAGTAGGCCATTTCAGTCAACTAAATGCCCTTTCCTTTTAGTCACTGTCACGACTTCCTCCGAAGCTGCCTCCTCTCCTGGTTCGGGCAGGCTTCGGCGTTCGTCGTCACCGGCCTTCTAGCCCTGCCGCTCTTGTTTATTACTCACACCTGGTTCATATCCCCTCATCAGTACCTGTATAATTGTTCCCTCTGCCCCCTTGTCTTTGTGGGTGATTGTTTATTGTGAGGGGAGTGAAGCTCGGTTGAGCTCCTTGTATTTTGTATTGCCAGGTTATTTTCCCTGTGTGCCTTGTTGGTTCCAGTGTGCCTGTTTTGCGCACTGGACATTTTTGACGCATTACGGCGTAACTCTGTATTCCGGAATAAATCCTGTTAGTCTGTGATTTACCCTCCTGCGCCTGACTCCTTCAAATCACCCATCACAGTCACATTTTCATCACATCACATTTGTATTGACTCATTAACCTATAGTAAACATAACTTCCATGTGCACAAACATACACAACCTTGTCCTACCAACATACAGTTAGCTCCAAAAGTATTGGGACAGTGACACGTGTTGTTTTGGCTCTGTACTCCAGCTCTTTGAATTTGAAATGATACAATGACTATGAGGTTTAAGTATCATATTATATCATACCCACATTTACATTTACATCCTTTAGCAGACACTCTTATCCAGAACGATCCACAAGACATACTAACCTCTCGCCATTACAATAACAGGGGAGGTTAGCATTTTTGGGGGGTATAATTTTGTGCGTCTGTAACTTTTTCACTTATCATTATTCACGATTCATTCAGGACTATCCATAATCACGGTGGCATCCACATTAATGTAGAAGTGTTTAGAAACATATTATATTCTTATTTACAATAAAACACAATCAAAACAAATAGCAAATGCATCCAACAAATTTGAATTCACAAGCTTGATGTAGTCATTCTGTGCTATGAATATGGGACCAAATACTTAACTTTTTACTACTTTAATACAATACAGTATTTGTTCCAATACTTTTGGTCCCCTGAAATGGGGGGACTATGTACAAAAAGTGCTGTAATTTATAAACGGTTCACCCTCAAATTAAAGCTGACAGTCTGCACTTTAACCTCATAGTCATTGTATAATTTCAAATCCCAAGTGCTGGAGTACAGAACCAAGAAAAAAACAAATGTGTCACTGTCTGAATACTTTTGGAGCTCACTGTATTTTTCTGCGTAACATCCTATCGCATGACTCTCTTCCCAACAGCCAAATTGGCAGAAGAACACATTACTTTGCAGCAGATTAAAATCACACCCCTAAACACTCCTTGACAGTGCTCCAGACTAACATTTTCCCCTGGTGGCACTGGTGCCACTAACATTTTCAGTTGGTGGCACCAGCCCATGATTTGGTTGCACCAATGTTTTCTGCGGTATCACTAGCGCTGTTGTGGTGACCGTATTACCGCTACACCGGCGGTCACAAGTCATGAAGGCAGTCAAATTCCACATGACCGTTTAGTCATGATAATTAGGCGTCTCCAAGCTCTGATGCTGCTGCTGGTCATTAGTAGCCTACCAAACTTGCTAACTGCCTGGTACTCAGCACTCTATTGTCCCTCTAACCACTGTGACATCAATGCAAATAATTTCGAAAATCTAATCAAACACTTCATGAGAGCCAATGAGCTCATGTTGAGCAACATTTACATAGGCTTTCTATGGCCATTAATAAAAAGAGGAGGATCCCATCAGCTTTCTATAAGTTAGGCACATTGCTTATATTTACAACAGGAGTATAGCCTACCTGGCTGGCATGAAAATAAACCATGGGGAAAAGGGTCCTCCATTCGCTATTTAAGTGCTGCCCCTTTTTCGATACAGGTGCATGATAATGGTCCATTCTAAATCAAAACAAATGTCACACATACAGTGGGAAGAACAAGTATTTGATACACTGCCGATTTTGCAGGTTTCCTACTTACAAAGCATGTAGAGGTCTGTAATTTTTATCATAGGTACACTTCAACTGTGAGAGACGGAAAATCCAGAAAATCACATTGTATGATTTTTAAATAATTAATTTGCATTTTATTGCATGACATAAGTATTTGATCACCTACCAACCAGTAAGAATTCCGGCTCTCACAGACCTGTTAGTTTTTCTTTGAGAAGCCCTCCTGTTCTCCACTCATTACCTGTATTAACTGCACCTGTTTGAACTCGTTACCTATATAAAATACACCTGTCCACACACAATCAAACAGACTCCAACCTCTCCACAATGGCCAAGACCAGAGAGTTGTGTAAGGACATCAGGGATAAAATTGTAGACCTGCACAAGGCTGGGATGGGCTACAGGTCAATAGGCAAGCAGCTTGGTGAGAAGGCAACAACTGTTGGCACAATTATTAGAAAATGGAAGAAGTTCAAGATGATGGTCAATCACCCTCGGTCTGGGGCTCCATGCAAGATCTCACCTCGTGGGGCATCAATGATCATGAGGAAGGTGAGGAATCAGCCCAGAACTACACGGCAGGACCTGGTCAATGACCTGAAGAGAGCTGGGACCACAGTCTCAAAGAAAACCATTAGTAACACAATACGCCGTCATGGATTAAAATCCTGCAGCGCATGCAAGGTCCCCCTGCTCAAGCCAGCGCATGTCCAGGCCCATCTGAAGTTTGCCAATGACCATCTGGATGATCCAGAGGAGGAATGGGAGAAGGTCATGTGGTCCGATGAGACAAAAATATAGGTTTTTGGTCTAAACTCCACTCGCCGTGTTGGAGGAAGAAGAAGGATGAGTACAACCCCAAGAACACCATCCCAACAGTGAAGCATGGTTGTGGAAGCATCATTCTTTGGGGATGCTTTTCTGTAAAGGGGACAGGACGACTGCACCGTATTGAGGGGAGGATGGATGGGGCCATGTATCGTGAGATCTTGGCCAACAACCTCCTTCCCTCAGCAAGAGCATTGAAGATGGGTCGTGGCTGGGTCTTCCAGCATGACAACGACCCGAAACACACAGCCAGGGCAACTAAGGAGTGGCTCCGTAAGAAGCATCTCAAGGTCCTGGAGTGGCCTAGCCAGTCTCCAGACCTGAACCCAATAGAAAATCTTTGGAGGGAGCTGAAAGTCCGTATTGCCCAGCGACAGCCCCGAAACCTAAAGGATCTGGAGAAGGTCTGTATGGAGGAGTGGGCCAAAATCCCTGCTGCAGTGTGTGCAAACCTGGTCAAGACCTACAGGAAACGTATGATCTCTGTAATTGCAAACAAAGGTTTCTGTACCAAATATTAAGTTCTGCTTTTCTGATGTATCAAATACTTATGTCATGCAATAAAATGCAAATGAATTACTTAAAAATCATAGAATGTGATTTTCTGGATTTTTAGATTCCGTCTCTCACAGTTGAAGTGTACATATGATAAAAATTACAGACCTCTACATGCTTTGTAAGTAGGAAAACCTGCAAAATCGGCAGTGTATCAAATACTTGTTCTCCCCACTGTATATTATTTAGTATATGTAAAGACAAGATTAAATCAAGAATAGTCTGATGGGTGACAATATTAGCCTATCACTTGTGAATGATATATTATCACTTGTGAATGATGCCCAGCGTAAACCAAGAAACAATGCCTTTTTTTTGCATAAAAATTTAATCATAGTAGCACACCTCATCTAGCCTAGCCCATAGGCCTATATGTTTTGATAAAGTGGCCAAATAACTTCTTAAAATTAAGCACATTAATCCACTTTACAAGGGGTGTAGAGCCTAACTGGCATTCATAAGCAGCGTGTGAGTTTCAAGTTTGGTGACGATAATTTTCAACTAAAAATGCTTATTTATAATAACATCATTATATTCATAATCGCATTTTGCGGTCACTTTTGATAATGGTGTTTTCCGCTAATGTATAGCCTTGTGTGCATATATAGCCTTGTGCGCATTGCTGCGCTTATAATGTGAAGAAATAGCCTAATAGTTTATAAACATTTTAAGCTAAACGTCCTGATCTGTTGCGTCAGCCAAATTGCATAAAAAATGTTTTTTTGATGCTAGTGGTTGTATTAATTTAGGATCTATCACATCCCACAACTGTCCCAGAATATTTATTTCTCGCACAGAATAGGTCAACTTTTGTACTATAGGGGATAGTAGATTGAAATTTGCTGTTCGTTAGGCCTACTCATCTTGTTGGCTGACGAAAAGTAAATGTGGACAGTTCTTCCAATATCTTCAATAAGCACCTCGGAAATGGATAAGGACGTGCACAGTTGTGTCCCCGATCTGTCTGTCTTAACTTGTAGCCTGTGAGAAAGATCCAATCACGTGATGGAGAGTGATGGAGAGCCATGTGAGTGAGATATCCTTTGGATTGCGCAGCACACTCAGGGAGAAGGGCACAACGCAGCACTCAGGGCCGCAAAAGGCATGGATTTTTTTAGGGTGCATTATGGCCACAAAGGGGATGCTGCCGCGAAATTCAAGGCATTATCAAGTGCTTGTCAAATTGTGAATGAGAGACTATTGGAGTGTGTACAGCCTGCACAAAAAACAAAGCAGAGCTCATGCCTTTCAAGTGACTTTTTTCAAATCATCATTAGAGTCTCATCATGCAGCTTTACAATGTATTAAAAAGCAAAACATATAGCCCAATGTTTGTAGAACAACTAAAGTTACATAAATAACTCTAAATTAAGCATATAAGAGTACCTATTTCTTTGTTAACCGCTCAACACAGAAGAGCCACATGTGCGCACTCCCTCAAATCATTTGGAGAAAATATTTATATTTTTTTCAGCTTTGTTCAATTGTATTCTTCATACTATCAAATAATATAAAATAATAATGCCACGGAATTATAAGCAAATCTTGTCTGCTAAATGAACTAGTGTAGCCCACAGCCATTTGGCATACCCACATCAGAACCTAACATAAGGACAACTCAGAGTATGCTATTCTTTTCTTCTGAAATAGACTACATTTTCTTCATATCATGTTTCTTTAGACCTGTCTAAAATATATAATGGATTTATTGTGACGGTGTAGGCTGTATTACAGTACATGGATCTATTAGACTTTTTAAAATGGGTTGTAGGCTATGTGTGGAAGCCAGGATATTCTAAATGTGTTTATGTTAATTAACAAACAATTACGGTGAGACCGACAGTTATTTGCTTGACAATCACTGTATTTTGTTCTGGCGTGGTTTCAGAGATGAACTGATTAGCGTCCTCTCTTGAGTAAAGTGTGCTTACTTTACTGCGGGAAGACATTGATGTGTTTGCTCTTACCCTCTGGACAGCAGCTCATTAGTATAGCTAGTAGGCAATGATGATGAGGGAAAAAACTATATAGTTACTTATCACAATATTATTTTGGACGATATTATATCAATACTTTATATATTTCTTAATTTTTTTGCTAGGTGGCGTTAGCCAGTGCTAGTTTGCTGTACCTGCGCCAACACTCCGGTATTTTTCATCCTATAGCTTGTTCTCCATCTTCTTTTTAAATAGTGAGCCAACATGTTTTCAGCACTTTTATTTCCATGACTGAACAAAACTCATTTTCTCATGCTCTCTCCTCTCTCTGCAACAGACATATGCGACAACATTTCCCAATTGAGTCTTGTGTACCATTTCCAAGATTGGCTTTTTGTACAATTTATCAAAGTTCAGACTCAGAGCTTCAAGGTGGTATACAGTGGGGGAAAAAAGTATTTAGTCAGCCACCAATTGTGCAAGTTCTCCCACTTAAAAAGATGAGAGAGGCCTGTAATTTTCATCATAGGTACACGTCAACTATGACAGACAAAATGAGGGGAAAAATCCAGAAAAACACATTGTAGGATTTTTTATGAATTTATTTGTAAATTATGGTGGAAAATAAGTATTAAAATTAAGTGGTTACTTATATTGTGTCTACCGACGCCCATGGCATAATATACATTTGCTGAAGCACAATGGTAGGGATCAGCTGAGCTGGGCTTGGGTCATTGATAAGTCATTGTCTCAACGCAAGCCTTATAATGCTGTGAAAGGATCCAGGAACCCAAATGATTTGGGTGGATCCCATCCTCCTTATAAAACGTGTTTTGTTTCCAAAAGGTATCGAAATTGTCAACAAAAGTTAAACCTATTGAGCTGCAATAATCACGTAGCCAGTTGTGAAGAGCAAGAATCCTGCTAAAGCATTCAATACCATGATTCAGAGAGGGCACAGGGCCATATATGATGGGTTTTTTGTTAGTGTCTAGTGGTGGTATACAGAAGTTAGCCCTATTTGGTAAAATAAGTCCATATTATGGCAAAAACAGCTCAAATAAGCAAAGAGAAATGACAGTCCATCATTACTTTAAGACATGAAGGTCAGTCAATACTGAACATTAAGAACTTTGAAAGTTTCTTCAAGTGCAGTCGCAAAAACCATCAAGCGCTATTATGAAACTGGCTCTCATGAAGACCACCACAGGAAAGGAAGACCCAGAGTTACCTCTGCTGCAGAGGATAAGTTAATTAGAGTAAACTGCACCTCAGGTTGCAGCCCAAATAAATGCATCACAGAGTTCAAGTAACAGACACATCTCAACATCAACTATTCAGAGGAGACTGCGTGAATCATGGTCAAATTGCTGCAAAGAAACCACTACTAAAGGACATCGATAAGAAGAAGAGACTTGCTTGGGCCAAGAAACACGAGCAATGGACATTAGACCGGTTGAAATCTGTCCTTTGGTCTGATGAGTCCAAATTTGAGATTTTTGGTTCCAACCGTTGTGTCTTTGTGAGATACAGAGTAGGTGAACGGATGATCTCTGTGTGTGTGGTTCCCTCCGTGAAGCATGGAGGAGGAGTGATGGTGTGGAGGTGCTTTGCTGGTGACACTGTCTGTGATTTATTTAGAATTCAAGGCACACTTAACCAGCATGGCTACTATAGCATTCTGCAGCGATACGCCAACCCTGGTTTGAGCTTAATGGGACTATCATTTGTTTTTCAACAGGACAATGACCCAAAACACACCTCTGACCAATGAGAGTGATGGAGTGCTGCATCAGATGACCTGGCCTCCACAATCACCCGACCTCAACCCAACTGAGATGGTTTGGGATGAGTCGGACGGCAGAGTGAAGGAAAAGCAGCCAACAAGTGCTCAGCATATGTGGGAACTCCTTCAAGACTGTTGGAAAAACATTTCTCATGAAGCTGGTTGAGAGAATGCCAAGAGTGTGCAAAGCTGTCATCAAGGCAAAGGGTGGCTACTTTGAATAATCTAAAATTCAACATATATTTTGATTTGTTTAACACTTTTTTGGTCTCTACATGATTCCATATCTGTTATTTCATAGTTTTGATGTCTTCACTATTATTCTACAATGTAGAAAATAGTAAAAATAAAGAAAAAACCTTGAATAAGTAGGTGTGTTCAAACTTTTGACTGGTACTTTACATCTCCCATTTGGCATGTCTCTTGTGATGCGGTTCACAGCAGCACTGACGGATTTGTTGGCTTGAAAACTGCATCTGAGTTTTGAATGACCCTTCCCCCTTTTGTTCCATGCTGGCTGAAGACCTTGCTAGCCAGTAACTATCTAACACCAGTCACAGATGAAAGGGGAATCATATAAGTATCTTTGCCATACATGAATAGGGTAATCTTGAAATTGTTTTTGCTGACACCCTAACGTCACATTTTGGCACCAGTAAAGTAGCTATCTAGCTATATAAACCATGCCCCTCTGCAAACACGCCTTCTCCAATGTTGGTTACAAGGTGGTAAGGGAATATCATGTTACCATTGGTGTATTCAAATGATAATGAATAATGAATCCAAGTGTTTGACATGGTGGAGGGGACCAGTAACTTTATGATCAAACTTTATCAATGTAGAAGCAACAGTCATTTTTCATACTTTATATTAAATATTATAACATTTCATAAAAACCTTATTTTGACTGTTCATGACCTTTACACCTACCTTCGCATCCAGTTGTTTTTCCATTCATAACTCACCCACCAAAAATCACAACATGCTGTTTAAAATTGTGTTATTTGTGCCGGTCTAATTCCTAAAATGGAAAAGCACTTTGGTTAGTAATAATAGTTTATATTATTGGTGCTCTTCGATGTCCTAGGTTCGTGCCATTGATGAATAAATAATTGTATCTTTACTTCAAGTCAGATGTTTATATGTAATGTATAAAAGGCATATGTATGCATTGTTTACTATTTAGATTTATTTAAAACAATGCAATTGTTGGAGTTCAGATGTTTGACATGATTGATGGGTGACTAGGTACATTTTTGTCAAATGAGTATGCCTATTCATTCATGATTATGGATACATTTTGTAATTAGTTAATTTGGCTTTGAATCTGCAACAGAACATTGCTTTAATACAGCAGTGAATTCTGACACCATGAATTGAAATAGACTTCACCTCGTTCATATAGCTAGCAGACATTATAAGGGATTAAATATAGACCTCGACCGGCTGAAGGAGGAGAGGATTTGGTCAATTAAGGATATGTTGCTAATATCATCTAGGTAGGCACACTGTAAATATGTGACTGCTACTAGGATAGTATTCTGTACAAGACACAAGACCAAACGCATAAATAAGACAACAAATATTAGTAACATAAAATATGGAAGAGTAAATGAAAATGTTCAATATATATTTCGTTTTGGATCAATGTAGCTAGTAGCTAGCTAGCTGACAGCAAAAGTGTCAGCTAGAGATGATGTGCTGGAGCTTGCAGGGATTTGTAGTTTTGCATAATGTCTACTTTGATGCTAATTAGCATTTTCGAATCTGAAAGTAAATAGAGCGGAATATACAGTGAGCTCCAAAAGTATTGGGACAGTGACACATTTCTTTTTGTTTTGCCTCTTTGCTCCAGCACTTTGGATTTGAAATTATACAATGACTACAGTATGAGGTTAAAGTGCACTGTCAGCTTTAGTTAGAGGATATTTTCATCCATATTGGGTGAATCGTTTAGAAATTACAGCACTTTTTGTACATAGTCCCCCAATTTAAGGGTACCAAAAGTATTGGGACAAATTCACTTATATGTGTATTAAAGTGGTCAAAAGTTTAGTATTTGGTCCCATATTCCTAGCACGCAATGATTACATCAAGCTTGCGACTCTACAAAGTTGTTTGATGCATTTGCTGTTTGTTTTGGTTGTGTTTCAGATTATTTTGTGTCCAGTAGAAATGAATGGTAAATCATGTTTTGTGTCATTTTGGAGACACTTATATTGTAAATAAGAATATAATATGTTTCTAAACACTTATACATTAATGTGGATGCTACTATGATTAAGGATAGTCCTGAATGAATCGTGAAAATGATGAGTGAGAAAGTTAGACGCACAAATAGCATACCCCCCAAAAAAATGCTAATCTCCCCTGTTATTGTATGGTGAGATGTTAGCATGTCTTGGGGGTATGATATTTGTGTGTCTATAACTTGTGCGACTATGTACAAAAAGTGCTGACATTTCTAAGCAGATCACACGATATGGATAAAAATACCTTAAAATTAAATCTGGCATTCTCCACTCCAACCTCATTGTATCATTCCAAATGACAGAGCCAAAACAACAAAACATGTGTCACTGTCCCAATACCTTTGGAGCCTACTGTATTGACATGTCATCTTGTCCGAGAGAGATTTACGCAGTTATCAAAATGTCATGCCAGGATAAGCCTACATGAAACACAGTGGTTCTAAAATCCCCTATGGAAAAAATGTATGGTGAAAAAATTATTAGAAGCATGTCTGTGTCTGACGACTAGGTTTTATTGGTATTATGACACTGTGGGGCTCTGTAGAGATTAATTTGCCTACATTTTTATGTGCACTAATATCATAGGCTAATTTATTATAGGGGTTATTCCCCACGAGGAAATGAAAACTGAAAACACATTAGCTAGATTGCTAACACTAAATATAATACCCACTGCTAGTAGTAATGTATTAATCTAACAGTACATTTTATGTCCTAAAAAAACTTTGCAGTTATCGCCTGTTACCCTATGCACTCCTAATGGACAATGCACAATTTCCCATTTTGCACGCTTCTTTCTTAAAGGGGATTTTCACCCTGGGGGAATATGGGCTTATTTTCATCATGTCCGAGACATTTCTAGGTTAGGTTTTACACATACAGTGGTTCCTCAATTAAAAGTTTCGAGCTTTTGCCGTGATAGTTTGTGGTAGATGGTGACAGATTGTGGTAAATTGACTCATTCTGTCATTGCGCCACACTATCACAAGGGAGAGTTAGAACGCTGATTATGCTTTTGATTTCTCTAAAAACAGAAATAAATGATTCTAAATAACAAACTGGCTTTATTTACCACATTGTGAAAGAGTGATAGCCCCTCTATATAAAGTGGGTTTCTGAAACACGGAGTCCTTCTTTGCTTATGTGAAGAAGAAACTGAAGAGTCCAGCGAGGACAGGGAGGGGAAAAGGTTACCCATATTTTCAAGACCTGAGCTTCTTATTTATTTTATTTATGAAATGTACTAGTTTAATATATTAGTTTAGGCTTGGCCTATTTCGTAGGCTATTTTGCAGCATAAAGCTATCTTTGTTAGCATAAAGCTGAGTGACTCACTCATTCGTGGCTTTGGATCAAAATAAATAAGTAACATTCTTTCTGATCGTCTTTAATAAAGAAATATTTGAATGAAGAATGTAAAGGAAATAAGTCAAATAAATCCTATTCATAATGAATAATCAGATGCTTGCTGTTAGCTTGTCATTTTTCGTTCTTTTCTTTGTACGATCAATTTATTTTTGTAATTGGACAATGCAAAACATACACATACAAAAACGACAACTACATCACACCTGCCCAGACCCACCTGCTCACACCCCCATCTCCAGCGCCCGCATCACTCTCCGTCACATGGCCTTAAACCGCACCATTTTGTTCCTCTCCGTCGCCCACTCACTTTCAACATTTAGATAATAAAGCATTTAAAGGCTGACATTGGTTGATTTTCTGTTTAAGTATACATATACATTTCAAGACGATTGACGAGATAAGTATTGTCCAACCCATAGGGTATCTCACTGTACCCTTACAGTATAAGCCATGTCTTGAAATACGCAGACAGACGGATTAATAGTTAATTTCCATTGTAATACTTCTGACAACCAAATTTCTAACTCCACCCATAACTTTTGGACTTTATGTCTATTCAACATTTGGCTAAAAAGAAACCATGCGATGAATTAGGAGACAATATATTTTTATTTTCACAATGCAATGCGGCACATTGACAACTCAAATCGCTTTAAAGAGCCTTTTAAAATTAGACAACAAATAAATATACTAAAACAATAACTTCAAAATCAGTCCATTCATCAATGGATTTCTTGAAATTGCTGTGCAGGAAAAGGATGTCATCCACCGTGCCTGTTCGCAGGCTTGCAGCTGGCTTCTCACTGGAACCACAAATCCATCTGTAGGTGATGCTTCATCCTTTAGAACCACAGTTACCAGGTGGACAGTAGGACTCCTGAAGCAATAGAGGAGGTTCCGTTTAGGTTCCATTTTAGGACCACTATTGTTTTCACTATACAGTATATTCCACCTCTTGGTGATGTCATTCGGAAACACAATGTCAACTTTCACTGCTATGCCTACCCTGGAATCTTGTGATTCAGACATAACGAAGTGGATGGCGCCAAATGTTTTACTTTTAAACTCAGACAAAACAGAGATGCTAGTTCTAGGTCCCAAGAAACTAAGAGATCTGCTGTTGGATCTGACAATTAATATTGATGGCTGTACAGTCGTCTCAAATAAAACTGTGAAGGACCTCTGTGTTACTCTGGACCCTGATATCTCTTTTGATGAACATATCAAGAATATTTCAAGGACCGCTTTTTTCCATCTTCGTAACATTGCAAAAACCAGAAATGTTTTGTCCAAAAATTTTGAAGAAAAGCTAATCCATGCTTTTATCACTTCTAGATTAGACTACTGCAATGCTAGAATCTTGACTAGAACCCAAAAATGTCATCATTTTACTCCAGTGCTAGCCTCTCTACACCGGCTTCCTGTTAAGGCTAGGGCTGATTTCAAGGTTTTACTGCTAACCTACTGGTCCTCTGTAGCTCAGCTGGTAGAGCACGGCGCTTGTAACGCCAAGGTAGTGGGTTTGATCCCTGGGACCACCCATACACAAAAATGTATGCACGCATGACTGTAAGTCGCTTTGGATAAAAGTGTCTGCTAAATGGCATATTATATTATTATTATATTATACAAAGCATTAGGGCTCCCGAGTGGCGCAGCGGTCTAAGGCACTGCATCTCAGTGCTTGAGGCGTCACTACAGATCCCCTGGTTCGATTCCAGGCTGTATCACAACCGGATGTGATTGGGTGGCACACAATTGGCCCAGCGTCATCCGGGTTTGGCCGGTGTAGGCCGTCATTGTAAATAATAATTTGTTCTTAACTGACTTGCCTAGTTAAATAAACAAATACAAAAAATGACTTGGTCATGCTGTACATACCTACATATACTCTACGGTCACAAGATGCGTTCCTGCTTATTGTCCATAGAATTTCTAAGTGACCAGCTGGAGGATGGGCTTTCTCCTACGGAGCGCAATTTTTATGGAATGGTCTGCCTATCCATGTGAGAGACACAGACTCGGTCTCAACCTTTAAGTCTTTACTGAAGACTAATCTCTTCAGTAGGTCTTATGATTGAGTGTAGTCTGGCCCAGGGGTGCGAAGGTGAACAGCACATATCTGGTGTAATTCTCATGTCTTATCTGGTGTTCTGTGTGAATTTAAGTATGCACCCTCTAATTCTCTCTCTCCCTCCCGGAGGACCTGAGCCCTATAATCATGCCTTAGGACTACCTGGTCGGATGACTCCTGGCTGTTCCCAGTACACCTGGTCGTGCTGCTGCTCCAGTTTCAACTGTTCTGCCTGCGGCTATGGAACCCTGACCAGAAGAGAGAGTGTCTCTCTCTCTCTCTCTTTCTCTCTCTCTGTAGATAAGGGAGTTTATCAAAATTGGGTTTGTTTTCAAATTCTTTGTGGATCTCTGTAATCTGAGGGAAATATGTGTCTCTAATATGGTCATACATTTGGCAGGAGGTTAGGAAGTGCAGCTCAGTTTCCACCTCATTTTGTGGGCAGTGTGCACATAGCCTGTCTTTTCTTGAGAGCCAGGTCTGCCTACGGCGGCCTTTCTCAATAGCAAGGCTATGCTCACTGAGTCTGTACTTAGTCAAAGCTTTCCTTAAGTTTGGGTCAGTCACTGTGGTCAGGTAATCTGCCACTGTGTACTCTCTGTTTAAGGCCAAATAGCATTCTAGTTTGCTCAGTTTTTTTGTTAATTCTTACCAATGTGTCAAGAAATTCTCTTTTTGTTTGCTCATGATTTGGTTGGGTCTAATTGTGTTGTCCTGGGGCTCTGTGGGGTCTGTTTGTGTTTGTGAACAGAGCCCCAGGACCAGCTTACTTAGGGGACTCTTCTCCAAGTTCATCTCTCTGTAGGTGATGGCTTTGTTATGGAAGGTTTGGGAATCGCTTCCTTTTTTAATGGTTATAGTATTTAACAGCATTTTTTCTGGATTTTGATAATTAGCGGGTATTGGCCTAATTCTGCTCTGCTTGCATTATTTGGTGTTTTTCGTTGTACACTGATGATATTTTTGCAGAATTCTGCATGCAGAGTCTCAATTTGGTGTTTGTCCCATTTTGTGAATTCTTGGTTGGTGAACGGACCCCAGACCTGCCTAAAGGGCAATGGGTTCTATAACTGATTCAAGTATTTTTAGCCAGATCCTAATTGGTATGTCAAATTTTATGTTCCTTTTGATGGCATAGAAGGCATTTATTTCCTTGTCTCTCAGATTGTTCACAGCTTTGTGGAAGTTACCTGTGGCACTGATGTTTAGGCTGAGGTATGTATAGTTTATTGTGTGCTCTAGGACAACAGTGTCTAGATGGAATTTGTATTTGTGGTCCTGGTAACTGGACCTTTTTTGGAACACCATTATTTTTGTTTCTTACTGAATCTGTGCAGAAGATCTAGGTGCTGCTCTAGGCCCTCCTTGGTTGGTGACAGAAGCACCAGATCATCAGCAAACAGTAGACATTTGACTTCAGATTCTAGTAGGGTGAGGCCGGGTGCTGCAGACTGTTCTAGTGCCCTCGCCAATTCGTTGATATATATGTTGAAGAGGGTGGGGCTTAAACTGAATCCCTGTCTCACCCCACAGCCCTGTGGAAAGAAATGTTTGTGTTTTTTGCCAATTTTAACCACACACTTGTTGTTTGTGTACATGGATTTTATAATGTCATATGTTTTTCCCCCAACCCCACTTTCCATCAATTTGTATAGCAGACCCTCATGCCAAATTGAGTCAAAACATTTTTTTTTAAATCAACAAAGTATGAGAAGACTTTGTGTTTGTTTTGGTTTGTTTGTTTGCCAATTAGGGTGTGCAGGGTGAATACGTGGTCTGTCGTTCTGTAATTTGGTTAAAAAGCCAATTTGACATTTGCTCAGTACATTGTTTTCACTGAGGAAATGAACTAGTCTACTGTTAATGATAATGCAGAGGATTTTCCCAAGGTTGCTGTTGACGCATATCCCATGGTAGTTATTGGGGTCAAATTTGTATCCACTTCTGTGGATTGGGGTGATCAGTCCTTGGTTCCAAATATTGGGGAAGATGCCAGAGCTAAAGATGACGTTAAAGAGTTTAAGTATAGCCAATTGGAATTTGTGGTCTATATATTTTATCATTTCATTGAGGATACATACCATCAACACCACAGGCCTTTTTGGGTTGGAGGGTTTGTATTTTGTCCTGTAGTTCATTCAATGTAATTGGAGAATCCAGTGGGTTCTGGTAGTCTTTAATAGTTGATTCTAAGATTTGCATTTGATCATGTATATTTTTTTGCTCTTTGTTCATTGTGATAGGGCCAAAAAGATTGGAGAAGTGGTTTACCCATACATCTCCGTTTTGGACAGATAGCTCTTCGTGTTGTTGTTTGTTTAGTGTTTTCCCAGAAGTGGTTAGAGTCTATATATTCTTCAATTACATTGAGCTGATTTCTGACCTGCTGTTCTTTCTTTTTCTGTAGTGTATTTCTGTATTGTTTTAGTGATTCACCATAGTGAAGGCGTAGGCTCAGGTTTTCTCGGTCTCTATGTTTTTGGTTGGATAGGTTTCTTAATTTCTTTCTTAGGTTTTTGCATTCTTCATCAAACCATTTGTCATTGTTGTTACTTTTCTTCGGTTTTCTGTTAGAGATTTTTAGATTTGATAGGGAAGCTGAGATGTCAAATATAGTGTTTAGGTTTTCTACTGCCAAGTTTACACCTTCCCTATTACAGTGTAATGTTTTGTCCAGGAAGTTGTCTAAAAGGGATTGAATTTCTTGTTGCCTAATTGTTTTTTGGTAGGTTTTGACACTACTTTTCTTCCAACTGCATTTCTTAATATTATTCAGTTCCTTTGGCTTTGATGCCTCATGATTGAGTATTGCTCTGTTCAAGTAGACTGTGATTTTGCTGTGGTCTGATAGGGGTGTCAGTGGGCTGACTGTGAATGCTCTGAGTGACTCTGGGTTGAGGTCAGTGATAAAGTAGTTTACAGTACTACTGCCAAGAGATGAGCTATAGGTGTATCTACCATAGGAGTCCCCTCGAAGCCTACCATTGACTATGTACATACCCAGCGTGCGACAGAGCTGCAGGAGTTGTGACCTGTTTTTGTTGGTTATGTTGTCGTAGTTGTGCCTAGGGGGGCATATGGGGGAGGGAATGCTGTCACCTCCAGGTAGGTGTTTGTCCCCCTGTGTGCTGAGGGTGTCAGGTTCTTGTCCAGTTCTGGCATTTAGGTCACCACAGACTAGTACATGTCCCTGGGTCTGGAAATGATTGATTCCCCCTCCAGGAGGGACAAGCTGTCTTCATTAAAGTATGGGGATTCTAGTGGAGGGATTTAGGTAGCACACAGGAGGACATTTGTCTCTGTTGAGATAATTTCTTTAGAATTTCTAGCCAAATGTAAAATGTTCCTGCTTTGATTAATTTAAGAGTGAGTTAGGTCTGCTCTATACCAAATTAGCATACCCCCTGAGTCCCTTCCCTGTTTCTCACCTGGTAGTTTGGGGGATGTGGGTACCAGCTCTCTGTAACCTACAGGGTAACCAGTGGGTCCGTCTCCTCTATACCATGTTTCTTGAAGGATGACAATGTCTGTATTTCCAATTTCTTTGGTGAAGTCCAGGTTCCTGCTCTTTAGGCCAAAGGCAGATGATCTCAGGCCTTGGATATTCCAGGATGAAATAGTGAAGGCTTTGTGTTCCATAAAGTGTCTAATGTACTGTTGGCCAGTAATTGTGAGCAGAGCCTGCTGAGCATCTGATACATGCCATTGGCTTGGGATAGTGTAAGAGTGGGGGTTGGGCCTGTTTGCCTGCTCACGGCCTGGGCGTATGTGTGACTTTCATGTTGAAGCCCTCTTTGCGGGAGTGGGTGGCATGTGGTGGATAGGAGGGGCATAGGTCTGATCTGAGGGGCCTAAATGGGGTGTGGGCATGGTTGACTTTGGGGGGTGGGGGTCCCGCAGGTCTGGGAGAGTGTCTCGCTGCTCTGGGCAGGGTGTCTGTTGCCCCTGTGTCAGGTGTTGGGTCTGCGGTTGAGGGCGATATCCTTCAGAGTCCGGGCGAAGGTGGGGGGTCTCTCTCTCTCTCTCTCTCTCTCTCTCTCTCTCTCTCTCTCTCTCTCTCT